>NC_047091.1:57046172-58246172 GCF_902459505.1 Geotrypetes seraphini | reverse complement strand
TTCATGAATCTGGAAACAAGGGGATGAGAAGTCAGATTTATTGTTGACTGGCCCATGAAAAACACTGATAGCACTAAGATGAACTCTGACAGAAGTGGTTTTAAGACCCGAGTTGGATAAGTGGAGAAGGTAATCCAATACTGAAGATATAGAAGAAGATGTAGCATCCTGATGATAAAGATACACCACGTTGAAAACCGTGTCCACTTATTTATTTATTTAAAATTATTTATATAACTCACCTATCCACAAATCTAAGTGGGGGAACAATAAAAACATGCATAATCATAATAAGAGGTAAGACAAATACAGAGCAACAAAGGACAACAAAACACAACTCTCTCTCACACTGTTGTCTGACTAGCGCCAAAAAAACGCTCAAATAACAGTTTTCATCCCTTTCCTAAAATGCCAGAGAATATTTGATTGGCGCAATGTCAAAGGTAAGGTTTTCACAGTGCTGAGCCTTGCACAGAGAATATGGATTTGCGATTCCCCGTATGCGTCACGGCTGCTAATAAAGGAATTTCAAGTTTCAAACTGTTTGAAGACTGTAGCTCACGAGTAGGACAATGCCACTGCAAAAGAGAATGGACATTTGACGGGCAATTATGCTGAAGCACCTTAAACGTCACACAAAGGACCTTAAATTTGACCCAATACCAACAGGTAGCCAATGAAGCTCTTGAAGTATCAGAGTAATGTGATCGAATTTTGAAGCAAGTACAATGAGGTGTGCAGCGGCATTTTGTGCCAACTGCAATGCACGCAAGGCACAATAACCAAGTAGAGGTGTTATCATTAACGTGATGACGGTTTTCTGGATGCATGTAAGATGAGTTCAGGATCAGAAAGATCAGTATCAGCTGAGGTCATCCCGAGAGATACCAAGCTGTCAGGTACAACGACTGAAGGTTAGGAAGTAAGAGAGACCCTTGATTCTGAGTGAGAAGAGATGGAAAAATCTGCAGAGGAAATGGATCTTTGACATTGAGCTGAAGGAGAAGGGAAAACCATGGTTGCCTGGGCCACCGAAGAACTATGACTAATATCTTGAATATAAGAGAAATTGGCGGAAAAGCATATAGAAACTTGTTTGTCCAATTCAGGACAAAGGCATCTGTCTCTAGGTGATGAGGGGAGTATTGTCTGGAACAGAATTGAAGCAGCCTGTGATTGAGAGGGAACGCCAACAAGTCTATCTGAGGAATCCCCCAAAGAGAGAATATTTGACGCATATCTCCTTGAGAGAGGCATATAAAGTATGGTTGGCTATAAAATAAACCAGGTGTATACCTGGCAGGGCCTCCGCGTGTGCGGATCGCCGGACTTGATGGACCGAAGGTCTGATCCGGAGATGGCGCTTCTTATGTTCTTAGTTGAAGAAACCTGCTGAGTTTGTCAGCAAGAGTATTCTCTCTTTGGACATAAGACTGCTTTGAGGAATATGTTGTGAACTATAGCCCAGTTTCAAATATTCTCAGCCTCTTGACATAGAATGAGAGAACCTTCTTCTCCTTGTTTGTTGATATAATATATTGCAACTTGATTGTCTGTGCGTATTAGTAGGACTTGACTGGATATAATGTGTTGAAAAGTCTTGAGAGCATTGCGAATGGCCCTGAGTTCCAACAGATTGATGTGGTATTGTGGCTCATGGGCGGACCACTGACTCTGCGTGTGAAGACCATCAAGATGAGTTCCCCAAGCATATTTGGATGAGTCTGTGGTCAGAACCCTTTGATGTGGAGGGATTTGAAACAAGAGCCCTTTGAAAAGATTGGAGGAATTCATCCACTACTGTAAAGATTGATGAAGTGATGTGACTAATCTCTTGTGAGAGTGGGATGAGAGCTTGAGACCATTGAGATGCCAGGGACCACTGAGGTGTCCTGAGATGGAGCCTCGCAAAGGGGGTAACATGGACTGTGGACACCACATGACCTATTAGGATCATCATTTGTCTGGCTGAGATGGACAGAAGATGATAAACTTGATTGCAAAGTTGAATTGAATTGTCTTGTCTTTGCTGAGATAGAAACGCCCCAAGTTGAATCGTGTCTAGCAGGGCTCCTATGAATTGAAGAGTCTGAGTGGGTTGAAGTTGAGATTTGGGAAAGTTGACTTCGAACCCCAACTGCTGAATAAACAATCGTTGACTGAGTTGCGGAGAACACCCCTTGAGGAGTCCTTAAAGCTGCTGCTGCCACTACTACTAGGCACTTGGTGAATACTCTGGGTGAAGATGCCAACTGAAGAGTAGAACTTAGTACTGAAAATGTTGATAGGCTACCTGAAACCTTAGAAATTTCCAGTAGGCTGGATGAACTGGTATGTGGGTATAAGCTTCTTTTAGATCCAGAGAGCATAGCCAATCGTTTTGATCTAAGAGAGGACACAGAGTCACTAAGGACAACATGCAAAACTTTTCTTTTACTAAGAATTTGTTTTCAAGTCTCTGAGTTCCAGAATTGGATGAAGACCTCCCGTATTCTTTGGGATGAGAAAATACCGGGAGTAGAAGCCCCAATTCTTTTGAGCAGGAGGCACTATCTCTATAGCATTCAGATGGAGTAGGGATTCTATTTCCCAAAGAAGGGACATCGGCTGAGGGTTGAAAGAGGACTCTCTTGGAGGATGATTTGGAGGTGTAGTGATGAAATGAATTTGAGAACCCACAAATCGATTGTTATCAGCGTTCAACATTGATGGTATAATTGGAGCTGACCTCTGATTGGCTGAGAGAGAGGGACAGTGGCTATGCTCTCCATGAGCACGTCAAAAGGACTAAGCAGGCTTTTGAGGAGCTGTTGGCTGAGATTTTTTAGGTCGACTTTGCTTTGGTTCTTCTGCTGAGGTGTACGAAAGGCAGAAGGTTTAGCAGAATATCGTCTCTGATATAAGACGGTAGGTTTAGATGATTGTGAAACCGAGGAAGGCTTAGTCTTCGTTCTGACCAAAGAATTCCAGCTCTTTTCATGTTGAGTCAACTTTTGTGTAGCTACCTCAATAGAATCACCAAAAAGCTCTCCTAAACAGGGAATGTTTGCCAATCTGTCTTTGAGGTCGATGTCCATATCTGAGACTCTCAAGCATGTTAGGTGTCTCATAACCTCTGACATAGATCAGTGTTTCAAGTCGGTCCTGGAGTACCCCCTTGCCAGTCAGGTTTTCAGGCTATCCACAATGAATATGCATAACCTTGATATGAATACACTGCCTCCATTAGATGCAAATTTCTTTCATGCATATTATAGCTAAAGAGATATATGATCAAGAAAGCACAGTTACTTACCGTAACAGTTGTTATCCAGGGACAGCAGGCAGCTATTCTGACATATGGGTGACGTTATCAACGGAGCCCAGATGCGGACAGAAAACTGAAGAGGAGTTATGTTGAGAGGTACCAAGCTGTCAGGTGTAGAGACTGCAGGTTGGGATGAAGTAGAGATCCTTGACTCTGTGTAAGTAGAGAAGGAAAAACTGATAGAAGGTATGGCTACCTGCTGAGTTGAAGTAGAAGGGAGTACCAAGGTTGTCTCGGCCACCGAGGAGCTATCAGAATCATGGTGGCATGATTGTTCTTCAGCTTGAGGATAAGATGGAATGCATACAGGAAGAGATTTCTCCATTCTAATAGAAAAGCATCTGCCTCGAGGCAATGAGGAGAGTATATCCTGGAGCAGAACTGAGGCAGTTTGTGATTGTGGGGAGATGCAAAGAGATCTATTTGAGGAGTTCCCACTGAGAAAAAATATGATGAAGAGGCGAGGAATTGAGTGTCCATTCGTGAGGTTGCAGAAGACGACTCAATTTGTCCAGACAGTTTTTCTCTCCTTGAATGTAGACAGCTTTCAGGAAGGTGTTGTGAAGGATTGCCCAATATGAAAAGTCCCTCACTTATTAGGGTTAAATCATCAGTCTGTGTATTTCTTGATCAGTCTAAATGTAAAAATTCTTCATTGGATTCAAGAACTGACCACCAACTCATCGAACATTAGTTACTTATCCTTTATTGTAGTAAAGTTGCTTGCCCCAACAATTATGTGCCCGACGGGACCCGTTTCGCCCAAACAGGCTTTCTCAAGGGTTCCAACAGGGAGCACTATATAATACAAATATAAATATAAAAGACATTTTAATACAAAAAATGTGTTATAAAATATAATGTAACCCTAAAACTGCGTGTTAACTCGTAAATTTCTCTAAACACATTTTAAATACACAATCTTACATAAATCTAAAATTTTACAACTCAGAATTTAATATTTAAGATATAATATATAATAAACTACCTCACTTTCTGTCTTCTATTTTTTGTGGATTTAAGGACTGCCCAATCCCAAACCATCTTAGCTTGTTGGCAAAGAGGGAGAGATCCCGTTCTTCCCTGCTTGTTGACATAGTACATGACGACTTGGTTGTCTGTTTGAATGAGGACTACTTCGTCGTGAAGAAGATGTTAAAAAGCTTTGAGAGCATTGAAGATTGCTCTGAGTTCTAACAGATTTATATGACAGATGATCCGGGCTGGACCAATGGCCTTGAGTACGGAGACTGTCGAGGTGAGCCCCCAAGCGTAGGTCAAGGAATCTGTCATGCGACCCTTCTGATGAGGTGGTGTCTGAATCAGTAAACCTCTGGAGATATTGGAAGAGAGCATCCACCAGCGGAGAGACTGTCTCAATGAAGGAGTGACTAATGTGTCGGGAGAGTGAAGTCTGACAAAAGGAGTCACGTGAACTGTCGAGGCCATGTGACCTAGTAGTATCAGCATGTGTCTCGCTGAGAGTGAAGAGCAGAAAGACACTTAATGACAGAGCTGAAGAAGAGCATCCAGACGTTGTTGAGGAAGGAATGCTCTGAGTTGGATAGTGTCCAGAACAGCCCTGATGAACTGTAGATTCCCCGATGAACTGTAGATTCTGAAAGGGCTGAAGCTGGGATTTAGGAAAGTTGATTTTAAATCCCAAGCTTTGTAGGAACCACGTAGTCCGTTAGGTCGCTACAATAACCCCCTGAGATGTTGAATCTTTGATGAGCCAGTCGTCTAGGTAGGGAAAAACCTGAAGACCATGGTTCCTTAGAGCTGCTGTTACAACAACTAGACACTTGGTGAACACTCTGGAAGTTGATGCCAGGCCATAGGGTAGCACTCTGTATTGATAGAAACATAGAATATGATGGCAGAAATGGGCCATCGGCCCAACAAGTCTGCCCACTCTATGAACCCTCATCCTAAGCACTTCCTTGAAGTGAACCCACATGCTGATCCCATTTTTTCTTAAAATCGAGCACGTTGCTGGCCTCAATTACCTGAAGTGGAAGATTATTCCAATGATCAACCACCTTTCGGTGAAGAAGTACTTCCTAGTGTCATCATGAAATCTCCCACGCTTGATTTTTAACGGATGCCCCCTTGTTGCCATAGGTCCTGTAAGGAAACAGATGTCTTCTTCCACCTCAATACGGCCAGTAACATATTTGAACATCTCTATCATGTCTCCCCTCTCTCTGCGTTCCTCGAGAGAGTATAGCTGCAACTTACCTAGACGTTCTTCATATGGGAGATCCTTGAGGCCTGAGACCATCCTAATGGAGCTGAACCAACTCCATTCTCAGCACATCCTTTTGATAATGTGGCCTCCAAAACTGAACACAATATTCCAGATGAGGTCTCACCATGGACCTGTACAATGGCATTATAACTTCGGGCTTCTGGCTGACAAAACTTCTACGGATGCAACCCAGCATTTGTCTAGCTTTGGATGATGCTTTCTCTACTTGATTGGCAGTCTTCATATCTTCACTGATGATTACTCCTAGGTCCTGTTCTGCAATAGTTCTTGCTAAGGTCTCACCATTCAGGGTGTAAGTTCTGTGTGGATTTCTGCTACCAAGGTGCATAACCTTACACTTTTTGGCATTAAAACTCAGTTGTCAAGTTGCGGACCATTGTTCTATTAAGTATAGGTCTTGCGTCACAGTGTCTGGCACGGTGCTTTTGCCCATGTTGCACAGTTTAGCGTCATCGGCAAATAATGCAATTTTACCTCGAAGTCGCTGAGACAGGTCTCGTACAAAGATATTAAATAGGATTGGGCCCAAGACTAATTCCCCACCCGAAATCTGAGGTATTGATGGGAGGCCAGTTGAATGGGAATGTGAGTGTAAGCCTCCTTGAGATCTAGAGAACATAACCAATCGTTCTGATCTAGAAGGGATGCCAGGGACAGCATGCAAAATTTTTCTTTGACTAAAAATTTGTTGAGAGCCCTGAGATCCAGAATGGGTCGCAGATCGCCCATCTTCTTTGGAACTAGGAAGTAACGGGAGAAGTAAAAACCCCTGCTCTGCTGTTTCAGAGGAACTTCCTCGATGGCATGAAGATGAAGCAGAGCTTGAGCTTCCAGAAGAAGAAGGGCGGATGGATGGATGGATTGGAAGGATACTCTCTTGGAGGAAGCTCTGGTGGAACCTGAGTGAAAGGAAGAGAGTACCCTTCCCTGTTTACTGACAGCACGCAGCGGTCGGATGTAATGGTCTCCCATCAATGGTAAAAATGATGGAGACGACCTCCTATGGGGGGGGGGGGAAGGTAGGACAGAGGCAGAACGATGGAGGTTATGCTCTGTTTGAGACAGTCAAAAAGGCTGTGCAGCCTTAGGTGCAGCAGAAGACTGAAGTTTCTGTTGCTTATGCTGCTGTTGTTTCTTGGGGGGTACTCGAATGTAAAGAGCCACCCTTGGAAGATAACACCTCTGGAAGGATGGAAGAGGTCGAGAAGGTTTTGCAGGAGCTGGCTTGGGCTTTGGCCTGACAATGGAAGCAAAAGATTTTTCATGCTCAGACAACTTCTTGGTGGCAGCCTCTATGGACTCAAAGAGATCATTGCCCTCACAAGGAATATTAGCCAGATGGTCATGAAGATTGAGGTCCATGTCAATGGTGCAAAGCAAGGTCAGGTGGCGCATCACTACCGAGAAAGCAGTGACCCTGGAAGTAAGTTCGAAGGCATCATAAGAGGACTTACCCTCTCTTCCAGGAGGTACTGTGGCATAATCTCTGGAATGATGGGTCCTCTTCAAAGAGGATTCTACAAGGAGGGATTGGTGATTTAGTTATGAATTCTCAAAACCCTTACAATGTAGTGTTTTATACCTCAATTCCAACTTGCCTGGAACAGCAGGTATAGCATAAGGAGTCTCCAGATTTCGTTTCAAAATTTGAAACAGAAGCTTAAGAGGAAGCTTGAGTGACTCTGCAGGAGGTTGAGGCAGATGCATTTCTCCTAAATACTCCTTAAGAGTATTTAGAACCAGCGTCCAATTTAAGATCCAGGTCGTCAGCCATCTCACGAAGGAAGGAGGAGAAGGACAATTGATCCGCCAGAGCATGGCCTTGAGAAGGGCTCGATGACCTCGAGGCGCCTCGAGTGGAGAACAAAGGTGAAGCCTCTCTGGAGTATTGGTAACCCAAGGAACAGACAGACTTGGAGGAGGCATTGGAATCAGTTGAGTCCTCAGGGTCTGCAATCGGTGACCTCAATCGAGTTGGAGGCCTCAATGAGCTGGAAGGTCTGGACTGAGGCCTGGATGAGGTAGGCTTTTCTCTGGAAGACCTGCACCTCGAGGGATGCCTCGATCGATGACGAGAATGCTGCCTAGAAGTAGGTCTCGGGTAAGATTGAGGAGACTTTGCCCTATGCTTGGAAATGGGCAGTGCCGCAGGTGAATGAATAAGGCTAGAAGCTGTAGATCGAAACCCCATAGACTCAGTGGTTTGGATCGAGCAATCTCGAAGCATTCCCAAAGACTCGGCTCCTTGTATGGAGTGAGGATTCCTGGCGAGACACTCGCAAAGACTCGACTCCTTGCATAGAGTGTGTAGACTCAGCTCTAGGCACAGGCAGGGACTCGACCTCACGGGAGACTGCTGATTGCTCAAGCTGGATGGCAGGAAGCAGAGTCAAGGCAGGGCTGTATTTGCTCAGTAACTAAACAAATTTCTGCTCTAACATGGTCTGGACAGAAGCCTGCAATTGTGGATCCGAGTCTGAAACTGGACCACTTGCTGAGGGTAGAGGTTCCGGTAGAAGCATGCTTCAACTTGGAGGATTGATGCTTGGATAGCTTGAGGACCACCGTGGGAACCTGCTTAGGTATCTGACCTGAGGGAAGCTCAGGGAAAGATAAAGCAGGTGTACTTGAGGCCAAAGATGATCTGAATGAGGAAGGTCTGATGAGACTTGAGGTCGGAATCGTGGAAACAGGAGGCCCCCTGTTGACTGCTTGACTGAGTCGGAAGTCGAGGGTGTTGCTGAAGAGTCCATCCTGAACAGCTTTTCCACTTGAATCTGACGACGTTTTAGGGCTTGAGGTTGAAGAATATAGCACAGCGCGCGCACGACTTTGGACTATAGTTAGGCCCGAGACAACAAAGACACCAGCGGTGTGGGTCCATAAGGGATATCACACGCTGGCACTGGCTACACTTCTTAAAGCTCGTGACTGGCCGGGACATAGGAGGGAAGATAGCCATTGTGAACTCAAAGCCCGCAGGCTGCGGGCGCGCGACCCGTCCCACCAGTCAACCGACGAAAAAATAAAACTTTTTTTAACAGAAAAGACAGAGCAATTTGCAAAAGAAAATAACACAAACCGTGGTGAAGAGAAGGCACGAAGCGAACGAAGTTCAGCGCAGAGCGTCAAAGTACAGACTTCTCGGCTCTACGGAAAACTGAGGAGACTCGCCCTGTGCTGGGCGGGAAGGCACTCGCGCATGCGCGGTGTGGCAGACTCGAAACTTCTGAATTTCTTCAAGCAAGTCTGCTTGCGAGGCTGTCCGCATCCGGGCTCCGTGGATGATGTCACCCATATGTGAGAATAGGCTGCCTGCTTGTCCTGGGATAAACTGGTTTATTTTACTTTTGTGATTATGATAAACATACCGAGGGCCTCAAACTAGTACCTGGCGGGCCTCATGTGGCCCTCGGGCTGCGAGTTTGAGACCACTAGTCTAGAGGCACATCAACCCAGAGTTCCTGCCAGGGAAGTACTGGTAAAAGGAAAGACACTTGGAAGTCTCCAAGTGTTTCCTATACAGCATTTTCTTTCATTTATCTTTCTCAATTAAGCACACAAAGGAAACCTTAGTTTAATATAACCAGCATGAGCCAGTTCAGGAGCCACTGGAGCTGTGCAGCCAAGCATCCTCCATTACATTACATTTCTATTCCGCTATTACCTTCCGGATCAAGGCGGATTACATATGGAGTCCTGTCACCATCCACTGGACTGTGCTGACTGGACATTTCTAGGAACATTACAATTTTGTTGGTTAAACATTGGGTAAAAATAGCTGGATAATTCCAGGGACGTTACAATTATTTTTGGTTACAAATGAGATAGGGTAGGTGGATTATTTCCGTAGCATCCCATCCCGGAGGTGGATAGGGCTACTCTGAAGTCGCCAGTGGTGGACACGGTGGTCTCGGCGATTGCTAAGCGGCATACCATGCTTGTTGAGAGTGGTTCTGCCTTATGGTACTCTGAGGAGCGTAAGTTGGAAACCATTTTTAAACAGAATTTTAATGGTCTCGGCCTTGGAGCTCCAGGTGGTTATTTGTGGGGGGCTGGTGGCTCATGCCATTTTTTGGTGGGCCGAGCATGTCCTGGATCTTGAGTCTGATGACTGGTCCTTGGTGGATCAAGAGGTGGCCCTTTATGACTTGGTGTGGACATCTGCCAAGTCTGTTTTTGGAGTGGCTGTGCGTTGTACCTTGTGGCTTCGCACTTGGTTGGAAGATGCCGTGTCCTAAACTAAGCTGACAAAATTTCCCTTTCGGGGGTTCTTTTTATTTGGAGGCCCTTTATGACTTGGTGTGGACATCTGCCAAGTCTGTTTTTGGAGTGGCTGTGCGTTGTACCTTGTGGCTTCGCACTTGGTTGGAAGATGCCGTGTCCTAAACTAAGCTGACAAAATTTCCCTTTCGGGGGTTCTTTTTATTTGGAGAGGATTTGGATAAGTTGGTTCAGACTCTGATGGACTCTAAAGTGCCCCACCTGCCTGAGGACCATGCCCACCCGGCGGCTCAGGGGCAGCTGCGGGAGTTCTGCCGCTACCACCCTGGGCGTGTGGCTGCTACTTTTCTGGCTTCTGGATTTTCCTGTGGTCATTTTTATCAGCGCATGTAGTCTTTTCACGGGACCCGTCGGGGGGCTGGGAATCCCTCCGCTGGTTCTCCCGCTGCCCAATGACTCCTTGCCTGTGCCCCCTTTGGTTCTGGTTAATGTCCGGCTATGCGAGTTTTTTTCCCAAATGGGTCGCGATCACGTTTGATCAGTGGGTCCTGGAGGTGGTGCAAGACGGATATGCTCTGGAGTTTGCCCGCTCTCTGCCAGATCATTTTCTAGCTTCTCTGTGTCAGGCAGCATGGAAGACGCAGGCCTTTCGCCAGACCCTTCAACGCTTGCAGGTACTCAATTTACTTTGTGGTGCCCAAGGAGAACTTTCGGCCCATCTTAGTTTTAAAGGGGTTCAACAGGGCTCTCAAAATACCCTCTTTTCGCATGGAGACGCTGCGGTCTGTCATTCTGGCGGTTCAGCCACGGGAGTATAGACTTCTCTTGATCTGATGGAGACCTACTTGCATGTTCCAATTCGAACCTCCCATCAGTGCTTCCTTCGCTTTGCGATCTTGGGTCCACACTATCAGTTCTGCATGCTTCCATTTGGTCTGGCCATGGCACCCCCCATCGTTCACCAAGGTTATGGTGGTCGTCGTGGCGGCCTTGCGAACAGAGGGCATTCTGGTGCATCCCTACCCGGACAACTGGTTGATTTGTGCAAAGTCATTCTGGGTCATGGCTCAGGTGGTGGAGTTCCTGCAGTTGCTGGGGTGGGTGTCAACCTTTCCAAAAGTCAGTTGGCCCCATCTCAGCGTCTGGAGTACCTTGGGGTTCTATTCGACACCTCCTTGGGGAAGATCTTTCTTCCAGAGGCCCGGGTAAGCAAATTGCAATCTCAGATTCGCCTGCTTATGGCATTCTGGTGTCCTCGGGCGCATGATTTCCTCAAAGTCTTAGGGTCGATGGCAGCTTCCCTAGTCATAGTGAGGTGGGCGCAGGTTTCTCTTCAGTATGCTCTGCTTTGGAGGTGGTCGTCCCAGAGGCACAGTCTGAATCTCCCTGTTCCTCTGTGGGGCTTTGCGCGCTGCAGTCTTCGTTGGTGGCTCCAGACTTCCCATCTTGTTCAAGGGACGAGTCTGGATCAGTCACAGTGGACGGTGCTTCTCATGGATGCCAGTCTCCTCGGTTGGATTATTGTAATATTGTTTATTTGGGGTTACCAAAAAAGACTTTATTAAGACTCTGATTAGTTCAGAATGCTGCGGTCCGTTTAATATTCGGTCTTAAGAAATATGATGTTAGTACTTTTTATGCCAGACTGCACTGGCTGCCATTTGGGGCCAGTGTTTTTTAAGTTTGGGTGTATTTGTTATAAGGCACTTTTTGGATTATTACCCTCTTATTTGGTATCCTACTTAAAACTTGTCATATTCAATAAAATGTACCAGAAATTCAGGTATATTTATCTTCCCTACCCCAAGGGCCTGTCATTATAAGACTTTTTCGGGCAGGACATTGGAGTATCAGGTAGGGAAGATGAATTTCTGGATGAGCCCGTTGATTGTTCAAGCCTATTCTTATTTTACATTTAGGAAATTATTAAAAACTTACTTATTTGATAAACAAGAATATTGATTTTTATTATTTATGATGGTGTTTTTATAGTTCAATTATTTTTAACTTATGTTTAATTGATAGCAATGTATCGAAATTGTATTTTAACCAATGCTGTTGTATGTAGTAGTGTATTTTCGAAATTGTATTTTCTACTGAAATGTCTGTTTTTTGTTGTGAACCGCCTAGAACTGTTGGTGGGACGGTATACAAGAAAATAAATTATTATTATTATTTATGTACTATTTCACAGTTTTGTTTCAGTCTCCACCTACTGGTCATGATGAGACATATACCCACTTGTAAGATACCTATACAGGTCTGGAGAGGCTAAAAGAAAGTAAATTAGCAGGTAAGAACCTAATTTCTCCTTCTGCACTGGTTTGATATAGAAGCCCACCTGTCCTTGGAGGAAAAAAATTAAAGCTAGCCTGAAGCTCCCCTAGTAGAGCACCAGTTTTCAATTTTTAGATCAGGTTTTGAAAGAGCTGTAGTACATAGTCCAGCTACGGAATACAGTTGCAGTGATACAAGAGAGGAGCAAAAAAATATCCCTGCAGGCAGTTGCAAATGAAGACTAATGGTACCAGAAATAAGCTCTAGATCAGAGTTGAAAAGCAGAGAAAGAAAATACTGGGTAAAAAAAAGATACTGGTCACTTAGCACACCTGGAGAATCTGCTATCTAGCTCAGTCAAAAAAACAACTCATACTTGCCCTGTCCCTCCCTCAAAACATTTACCACAGAATGATCAAAATAAGTTTCTTAGCCTAATCCTGTATACAGGGTTAGATGGGCAGAATCAGAAAAACTATTTTCTTGCACAATACGGTGATACTATGGGGAAGTAACTAGGGAAAAATAAATATTAACATATGGCTCCACTTGTCCCATCATTTACCTGCTGATACTGGTTATAGTTGGGCTGACTGTAGCTCTGTGCTGAAGCTGGGGCAGATGCTGGAGCTGGAGGAGGGGCAGGAGCTGGGGGTGGAGGTGGTACAGGAGCAGGAGCTGGAGCAGCAGGAGCAGTCTGAGGTTGACTATAGCTCTGGTTGTATCCACTGTAGTTCCCATAATTGTAGTTCTGATTATAGCCGCTGCCACTGCTACCACTCTGACTGTAGCCGCCGCCACTATTCTGACTGTAGCCGCCGCTGCCACTGCTTTGACTGTAGCCACCGCTGCCACTGCTGCTCTGACTGTAGCCGCCACTGCTCTGATTGTAGCCTCCACCGCCACCGCTGCTCTGACTGTAGCTTCCACCGCCGCCGCTGTTCTGATTGTAACTGCCACTGCCACCGCTGTTCTGATTGTAGCTGCCACCGCCGCTGCTCTGACTGTAGCCGCTCCCACTCTGACTGTAACCACCACCACCGCCACTCTGACTATAGCCACCACTGCTGTTCTGATTGTAGCCACTGCCACCACTGCCTTGATTGTAGCTACTGCCTCCACTGCTCTGATTGTAGGGTGTCTGGTTATAATTCTGGCTGTAACTAGACTGAAAACAAAAATTAAAGTTATTTCTCAAGCAAGCATTCAAAATGAGCATAAATGTGGGTTAAATCTAACTACAGTATATCTATCAGATTTAATTTATCAATAATACATGGCAAACTGCTTTGGGTGAATCTTCTCATAAAAAGGCGGTTAATAAATATAAATAAATAAATAATAATCTCTACAGTTCTGTGGAGAGAGAATACCAAAGGCCAACCAAATTTCAGCTATGGCACTTAAATTAGTCTAAAATCCTTTTTCTGTTCGGTTTTGGCCAAAAAATTATTTTAATTTTTGGCCCAAAATGATCATGTGTTTTCAGTGTTAGCTGAAAATTTGTGCTTTGTTCCATTTGTCTCTGTCTCCCTTTCTACCTCCCCCCCCCCCCCCCACCAAATAGAAATTGTCTCTCCTGATCCCTTCTCCCCGAATGCCTCTCTCTTACAATCCCTGGTGGTCTAGTTGAGGCAGAAGTGATCCCATTACTCCTGCCCATTCAGGCTCAGCTCTCAAATGGTTGTGATGACTGGGGCATCGCTCCTAACTACACTACCAGGGATTATGATTATAAGGTAATACTGGAGGAGGGGGTTTACACACTTTAAAATAAAAAATAAAAAATTACTACTACCATTGCTATTAATGCAGTTATGATCTTGAACAAATAAATTATTCTGATACAAAATTTTAGCAGAAATTTACGTCTCTAAATTTGGGATAAGCTCTTTAGGATTTAGCCTATTTGTGGAGTCATGTCATCAGCTGCTGCTCCAATTGTGGCACAAAGTCAGCCACAGTAAAAACACTGTAGCTTCTAGTTTCAGTTTTCATTAGCTGAGGTCCATGTGTGTGAATGCCATTTTGCTTGGAAGTAAACTATGGTTTCTCATTATTTAAACTGTATTCTGGCTTGGATACTGTGGGTTTAGCAGAGGAATACAGACTGCAAGTTTGGAAAATCCCCAGCAACCCTAACTGATTGACATGCACATAGCCAAACTTGAACTTTCTATTTCAGCTAAAACCAGGTTATGAGTTTTGGCTGCAAGTTTGGTTCTGGCCAAAAGTTTTCAGATAGTGTCAGTTGACCTCTAGTTGCTTCCTCCTCACTTCCACACCAATATTTAATGAGCAAGGATGCTACTACAGTTTACATTTCAGGTGCCCGAAAATTCCTTCCACTTTATGAGGACATTTTGAAACGTTTGTTGAAAAAGCAAGTTAAACAAAGAAGTCTCCAAATCAAGGGCTATACACTTAATTCAGAAAGCTTCCAGTTTTTTTGTATCATAGAAAAATAGCTTACGATAAAATTGGAAACACTCGCAGGACTAAGTGTATAGCCCTCGAAAGAGACTAAGTTGTTTAACTTGCTTTTTTACCAAACTTTTCAAACCACCTTCGTATTTCAATTGTCACAATAGCTGGGAGCACAGCAGCAATGCAACTACTTAATACTTTAGTTTAAAATGACAAAAAATTCCATACTACCATAAAACAGGTTGCTGAGAAAGCATGATTACTTACCGTAAAATTTATTCTCCTAAGTTGCCAACACTCCCACAATCCCATTCTGGTTAGCTTGGAGGTCACCCACATGTGAGAATAGGCTGCCTGCTTGTCCTGGGATAAAGCACAGTTACTTACCGTAATAGTTGTTATCCAGGGACAACAGGCAACTATTCTCACATGTGGGTGACATCATCTACGGAGCCCGGATGCGGACAGCCTCGCAAGCAGACTTGTTTATAGAAACGTAGAAGTTTCAAATCTACCACACCACGCATGCGCGAGTGCCTTCCCGCCCAGCACAGGGCGAGTCTCCTCAGTTCAGATAGCTAGCAGAGAAGCCAACCAGGGGAGGTGGGTGGGTTGTGAGAATAGCTGCCTGCTGTCCCTGGATAACAACTAACTGTGCTTTATCCCAGGACAAGCAGGCAGCCTATTCTTACATGTGGGTGACCTCCAAGCTAACCAGAATGGGAGTGTTGGCAACTTAGGAGAATAAATTTTGTAATACTCTCTGGCCAAAATAGCCATCCCGTCTGGAGAAAACATCCAGACACTAGTGAGAGGTGAAAGTATGAACCGAGGACCAAGTGGCAGCTTTGCAAATTTCCTCAATAGGAGTGGATCTGAGGAAAGCTATTGAAGCTGTCATGGCTCTGACTTTGTGGGCTGTGACTCAACTCTGTAGATAGTCCAGCCTGGGTATAGCAGAAAGAGATACAAGCAGCCATCCAGTTGGAGATGGTACGCTTAGAAATTGGATGTCCCAACTTGTTCGGATCGAAGGAGACAAAAAGTTGAGGATCAGTTCTGTGTGGTTTGGTGCGTTCCAAGTAGAAGGCCAAAGCACGTTTACAGTCCAGAGTATGAAGAGCTGATTCTCCAGGATGAGAATGAGGTCTTGGAAAAAACACTGGAAGTACAATAGATGGGTTGAGATGAAATTCTGAAACCACTTTAAGAATTTTGGATGAGTAAGGAAGACCACCTTGTCATGATGGAAAACTGTAAAAGGTGGATCAGCAACTAACGCTTGCATCTCACTGACTCTTCGAGCAGATGTGAAGGCAATGAGAAACACCACTTTCCAAGTGAGATACTTCAGATGAGCCGTAGACATTGGTTCAAATGGAGGCTTCATCAATTGAGCAAGAATAACAATGAGATCCCAAACCACTGGAGGCAGTTTGAGAGGAGGTTTGACATTGAAAAATCCTTTCATAAATTAGGAAACCACTGGATGAGCAGAGAGGGACAAATTCTTCAGACTGGCGGAGGCAACAAAAACTAGAGGGAATTCAGAAAAATTGAAGGGAGACAGATTCAGAACAAATGCCAGGAAGTTCTTCTTCACTCAGAGGGTGGTGGACACCTGGAACGCGCTTCCAGAGGATGTGTTAGAGCAGAGTACGATTTTGGGTTTCAAAATGGGACTGGACAAGTTCCTGAAGGAAAAGGGGATTGAAGGGTACAATTAGAGGGGTACTATTCAGTACAAATGCTTTAGAATAATAGATCATTTACAGGTCATTGACCTGGGATGCCGCTGCGGGAGCGGACTGTTGGGCATGATGGACCTATGGTCTGACTCAGCAGAGGCGATGCTTATGTTCTTATATGTTCTTAATAGGCTGATGAAAAGCAGCAAGTGCACCGAGATGGACTTGAATGGATGTAGACTTGAGGCCAGAAGTAGACAAGTGCAAAAGATAATCCAATACAGAAGCTAAGGAGGTATCTCAAGGCTCCATGTCATGAGAGATGCACCAAATAGAAAATCTAGTCCATTTTTGGTGATAGCATTGTCTAGTAGCAGGCTTTCTAGAAGCCTCTAAAATGTCTCTTACAGGCTGAGAAAACTGAAGAAGAGTTATGTTGAGAGGTACCAAGCTGTCAGGTGCAGAAACTGCAGATTGGGATGAAGTAAAGATCCTTCACTGTGTAAGCAGAGACAGAAAAACTGGTAGAAGGTATGGCTCCCTGCTGCTGAGTTGAAGTAGAAGGGAGTACCAAGGTTGTCTCGGCCACCAAGGAACTATCAGAATCATGGTGGTATGATCATTCTTCAACTTGACTAGAGTCTTGAGAATAAGAGGGAATGCATACAGGAAGAGATTTGCCCGTTCCAGTAGAAAAGCATCTGCCTTGAGGCGATGAGGAGAATATATCCTGGAGCAGAACTGTGGCAGTTTGTGGTTGTAGGGAGATGCAAAGAGATCTATTTGATGAGTTTCCCACTGAGAAAAAATTTGATGAAGAGGCGAGGAATTGAGTGTCCATTTGTGAGGTTGCAGAAGACGACTCAATTTGTCCGCCAAACAGTATTTCACCCCTTGGATGTAAACAGTTTTCAGGAAGGTGTTGTGGAGGATTGCCCAGTCCCAAACCTTCACAGCTTCATGACAAAGGGAGAGAGATCCCGTTCCTCCCACATAGTACATGGCAACTTGGTTGTCCGTTCGGATGAGGACTACCTGGTTGTGAAGAAGATGTTGAAAAGCTTTGAGAGCATTGAAGATCGCTCTGAGTTCCAACAGATTGATATGACACTGCCGATCCCTGCTGGACCAGTGGCCCTGAGTACGGAGAATGTTGAGGTGAGCCCCCCAAGCATAGGTCAAAGAATCTGTCATGAGGACCTTCTGATGAGGTGGCATCTGAAACAGTAAACCTATGGAGAGATTGGAAGAGAGCATCCACCAGTGGAGACACTGTCTCAACGAAGGAGTGACTGGAATATGCCGAGATAGTGGATCGCAAGCCTGCATCCACTGAGAAGCCTGGGTCCACTGAGGAATTTGAAGGTGAAGTCTGGCAAAAGGAGTCATGTGTACTGTGGAGGCCATGTGACCTAGTAGTACCATCATGTGTCTTGCTAAGAGTGAAGAACGGGAAGACACTTTGTGACAGAGCTGAATAAGAGCATCCAGACATTGTTGAGGAAGGAATGCTCTGAATTGTGTCCAGAACAGCTCCGATGAATTGTAGATTTTGAGAGGCTGGAGTTGGGATTTGGGAAAGTTGATTTCGAATCCCAAGCTTTGTAGGAGCCACGTAGTTTGTTGGGTCACTACAACCCCCTGAGATGTTGAATCTTTGATGAGCCAGTCGTCTAGGTGGCGAAACCCCTGAAGACCATGGTTCCTTAGAGCTGCTACTACCACTTCGAGGCACTTGGTGAACACTCTGGTGGATGATGCCAAGCCAAAGGGTAGCACTCTGTATTGAAAATGCAGATTCCCCACCCGAAATCTGAGGTACTGAAGGGAGGCTGGATGAATGGGGATGTGAGTGTAAGCCTCCTTGAGATCTAGAGAACATAACCAATCGCTCTGATCTAGAAGGAAATAAAGGGATGCCAGTGACAGCATGCAAAATTTTTCTTTGACTAAAAATTTGTTGAGAGCCCTGAGATCCAGAATGGGCCGCAAATCGTCAGTCTTCTTCGGAAGTAGGAAGTAACGGGAGTAAAAAACCCTGCTCTGCTGTTCCAATGGAACTTCCTCGATGGCACGGAGATAAAGTAGAGCTTGCGCTTCCTGAAGAAGGGCAGTCTGGGATGGATTGGAAGGATACTCTCTTGGAGGAAGCTCTGGTGGAATCTGAGAAAAATGAAGAGTATCCTTCCCTGATTATTGACAACACCCAGAGGTCAGATGTAATGGTCTCCCATCGATGGTAAAAATGATGGTGATGACCTCCTATGGGGGAAGGGAGGACATAGGCAGAACGATGGAGGTTATGCTCTATGTGAGACAGTCAAAAAGGCTGTGCAGCCTTAGGTGCAACAGAAGGTTGAGGTTCTTGTCGCTTCTGCTGTTGTTGTTTCTTGGCGGGTGCTCAAATATAAGGAGCCGCCCTTGGAGGATAACGCCTCTGGAATGTAGGAAGAGGTCGAGAAGGCTTTGCAGGAGCTGGCTTAGGCTTTGGTCTGACAATGGAAGCAAAGTATTTTTCATGCTCAGACTTCTTGGTGGCAGCCTCTATGGACTCAGAGATCATTGCCTGCACAAGGAATATTAGCCAGACGATCCTGAAGATTAGGGTCCATATCAATGATGCGAAGCCAGGCCAGGCGGCGCTTCACTACTGAGAAAGCAGTGATCCTGGAAGAAAGTTCAAAAGCATCGTAAGATGACTGGAGAAGATGGAATCAGAGTTGTGCCATGGTAGAACCAAGCTCTAGAAACTTCACATGTCTATGTTCATCCAAGTTCTTCATGAAACTTGGAAGATTTGTCAATCAAAAATTTTAAATAAGTCGTGATGATGAAATTGTTTTTTAGGATTTTAGAGGCCATCATGAAATTCTGGTAAAGGCGATAGCCTAACTTGTCCATGGTCTTGCCCTCTCTTCCTGGATGTACTGTGGCATATACTCTGGAAGGATGGGTCCTCTTTAATGAAGATTCCACAAGAAGAGATTGATGAGATAACTGTGAATTTTCAAATCCATTGCAATATAGTGTTCTATACCTCAACTCCAATTTACCTGTATCAGCAGGTATAGCATAAAGAGTCTCTAAATTTCTTTTCAAAGTTTGAGACAAAAGCCTATTAAGAGGAAGCTTGAGGGATTCTGCAGGAGGCTGAGGCAGATGCAATTCCTCTAAATACTCCTTAGAATATTTAGAACCAGCATCCAATTTAATTTCCATGTCATCAGCCATTTGACGAAGAAAGGAGGAAAAAGATAATTGATGTGCTAGAGCCTAGCTTCGAGCAGGACTCGATGACCTCGAAGCACCTTGAGTGGAGAAAGAAGGCGAAGCCGCTCTAGAGTACTGGTAACCCAAAGAATACACAGACTTGGAGGAGGCACTGGAATCAGCCGAGTCCTCGGGGTCTGGAATCGGAGATCTCGGTCGAGGAGTTGGAGGCCTCGAAGAGCTGGAAGGTCTGGATTGAGGCCTTGACAAGGAAGGCTTTTCTTTGGAAGAAGACCTGCGCCTCGATGAGGGCCTCGATCTATGACGAGAATGCTGCCTGGAAGTACGTCTCGGTCACCCCTATGCCTGGAGATGGGCAGTGCTGCTGGTGAATAAATAGGGCTAGAAGCTGTAGATCGAAACCCCATAGATTCAGTGGTTTGGATAGAGGAATCTCGAAGCACTCCCAAAGACTCAGCTCCTTGTATGGAGTGTGAAGATTCCTGTCGAGGCACTCACAAAGACTCAACTCCTTGCACAGTGTGTGAAGATTCCAATCGAGACACTCACAAAGACTCGACTCATTGCAGAGTGTGAAGATTCCAATCGAGACACTCGAAAAGACTCGACTCCTTGCATAGTGTGTAAACACAGCTCGAGGCACAGGCAGGAACTCGACCTCACAGGAGACTGCTGATTGCCCAGGCTGGACTGCAGGAAACAGAGTCGAGGCAGGCATGTATTTGGTCAGTAACCGAACAAATTGCTGCTCTAATATGGTCTGGAGAGAAGCCTGCAATTGTGGATTAGAGTCTGAAACTGAACCACTTGCTGAAGCTATAGGCTCCGAGGTGGCAGTAGAAGCATGCTTTGGCTTGGACTGATGATTGAATAACTTGAGGACCCTTCTGCTTAGGTATCTGACCTGAGGGAAGCTCAGGGGAAGATAAAGCAGGTGTATTCGAGGCCAAAGACAAACCAAACGAGGAAGGTCTAATGAGACTCAAGGTTGGAGTCGTCGAAGCAGGAGGACCCCCAGCTGAAGTCTGGACCGAGTCAGGAGCAGAGGTCGAGGGTCGAAGAGTCCATCCTGAACAGCTTTTCCACTTGAAATCGACGATGTTTAAGGGCTCGAGGTTGAAGAGTAGCACAGCACGGGCACCACTTCGGACTATGGTCAGGACACTTAAGACACCAGCGGTATGGGTCTGTGAGGGAAATCGCATGCTGGCACTGGCTATATTTCTTGAAGCCCGTTACTGGCCGGGACATAGAAGGGAAGATAGCTGCTACAAAGTCGAAGCCTGCAGGCTGCGGGCGAGCGACCTGTTCCACCAGTCAGTTGATGAAAAAATAAGCCTTTTTTTTTAAAACCAGAAAATAAACAAATAAACACAGCAAGTCGCAAAACAACTAAGACAAACTACGGTGAAGAGAAGGCACGAAGCAATGAAGTTTCACGAAGAGCGTCAAAGACAGACTTCTCGGCTCCGTGGAAAATTGAGAACTGAGGAGACTCACCCTGTGCTGGGCGGGAAGGCACTTGCGCATGCATGGTGCGGCAGACTCGAAACTTCTACGTTCCTACAAGCAAGTCTGCTTGTGAGGCTGTCCACATCCTGGCTCCGTGGATGACATCACCCATATGTGAGAATAAGCTGCCTGCTTGTCCTGGAATAATGCACAATTACTTACCTGTACTTGTTTTTTGTTGTATTAATTTTTGATTGGCTGCCTCGATGGAATCACCAAAAAGTTCTCCTAAACATGGAATATTGGCTAATCTATCCTGGAGATTGATGTCCATATCAGAGACTCTTAGCCAAACCAGAAGTCTCATATCCACCGACATAGCAGATGCTCTGGATGGTATCTCAAAAGCATAAGCTGACCTCGCTATATATTTTCTAGTCTGTGAAAGTGTGTGAATGGTTTGCTGATATTCTGAAAGGTGATCTGAAGTAATATACTTTTCAAAGTCAGGCAATTTCCTCATCAGATGTTTTAGATCAGTGTTCTTCAATCACTGGTCCGTGGACCAGTGCCAATCCGCAGAAATTTCCTGCCGGTCCGCAGGGCCCCAGACAGTGCTCTTCAGCCGCCGGTCCACGGTGCGATCAATGTGGCATTGTCTTCGGGCCGGCTCCCTGTTCCTCAGTGCTGCAGTGCACAAAGCCGTGGGCAGAGGCTCCTACGTGTGTCCTGCACCTGAACCGGAAGCCTTCTCTCCGATGTCACAACGTCAGAGGAAAAGCTTTCAGATGAGGAGCGGGACACGCGAGGAGCCGCTGCCCATGGCTTTATGCACTGCAGCACTGAGGAAGAGGGAGCTGGTCCGAAGATAACATCGGGGGGCAGGCGAGAAGGCAAGGCACAGCATGGAGGGAGGGAGACAACGGTAGGGGGAATGATTTATTTTTTAATTTAGTGATTGATTTACATCTGTCTGTTCAGGAAGAAATGCATTTGTTTCTTTTCCTCTGGGGTTGTACTGCATGCAGAGTCTTGCATCTTAGGGTTTGTTTGGATATATTAGTACTTTTAGTTTTGGGTCCCATATTTGCATGGGGTTATCTGTGTTCTGGTAGAAGTGAATATTGAAAAGCATACAGTGTGCTTTGTGTAGTTTAATTTTGTGGTTAACCATTATGTGTTGTTAATACGATTATATTGTGTGTGTGTATATATGAAAAATGAATGGAAAAAATGGTGTTACAATTAGTACTATTATGGGGGCGGGGTCTGGGGACAGAGATTGGGTGGAGATGGGCGGGGTCTGGCCCACGACTTAGCCCAGTGTTCTTCAACTGCCGGTCCACAAAATTATTATTTTATTTCCACCAGTCCATAGGTGTGAAAAGGTTGAAGAACACTGTTTTAGATAACAGGACATGTAGAAATTATTATTAAGTATCCTGCTTGCCAGCATAGAATTCTGAAAAATGCGATGTCCAAATTTGTCCATAGTATGGCCTTCACGCCAAGGTGGTGTTGAGGCATAATCTCTTGTACTGGAAGATTTTTTAAGGGTTGATTCCACCAGCAATGACTGATGTTGTAGCTGTGGTTTATCAAACCCTGGACAAAAATGATTTTGTAAATGAAATCCAGTTTTCTTGGAGCTACTGTGATAGTTAAAGGCATTTCCCAATTTTTGAGAAGCGTCTCTTTAAGAATGCCATTTAATAGTAACTTGAACAGCTTTTTCGGAGGCTCATCATAAAGGTATCCGGGTTCTCAGCACTTGGTCCAGTTTCAGCTTCCAATTTGACAGATAGGGCTTTGCCCAACTGCCTAATATACCTAGTAAAGGTAAGTCTTTCTGGAGGAGATCTTCTCCTGGGAGGCATTTGTTGTGGTGACTGTTCTGAAGGTATGCCATAAGACTCAGTTGAAGATAAAGAAAGTTCACACTCGAAGGAGGAAGTGACATCCCGCCATAGAATGGCTGCTTGAGTTGTAAGTTTCCTAGGGGCTGTGTAGTGACATGAGTGAAACAGCGTTCCTAAACGATTAACTTGCTGGTACACCATAACACTCTCCTCCGCTAGTGATGACGACTTGAAAGACTGGAAAACTTTAGCTTTTCTGTAGTTAACAAAGAAATATTGGTAGGAGACAGTAGCAGACAACTGCTCGGGAAAAAAAAGATGGCACCAGCACCCTCCGAGTTGGAGGACGATGACCCAACTAATGATTCTATGGGCGACAAAGAGCTCACAGCTACGACTCTGAAGTCATGGTTTCATGAATTAAAGGAGGAGATGGTGGGAGTCCGAAAAGATGTTAAAGCAGCCCTGGAGGAGTTGTGTATGGAAGTGGCAAATCTCAGAGGTCATGTGGCAGCCACGGAGAGCCATTTGATGGAGATAATTCAGGAAATCGCTGATGTGCGCTCTAAGACAGAACACTCTGCTTCAACAATTTGAGAATTGCAAAACCAAGTGGAAGATCTGGAAAATAGATCTCATCGTTCTAATTTGAGGTTTAAGGGAATTCCAGAATCAGAAGACTTTAAGGACTGCGTAGAGACACTTTGTAAAGAACTTCTAATAGAGATGGACGGCATTGCACCTGGACAGATCATTATTGTACGTGCACATAGGAGCTTGGGCCCAGAGAGAAGCTCGGGACCTAAGGATATAATCATGTGTTTTGCTGACTTTGCTTTTAAAGAAAAGTTCTGCAGGCAGCACGCTGCAAGCAGGAATATCGCTGGAAAAATGTAGTGGTGGGAATTTATCAAGATTTGGCATGGGATACATTGCAGAAACAACACAATTTCAAAGAAGTGACTCAAGTATTGCCCCTGAAGGGTATCATTACCGCTGGCTCTTCCCTTTTGGGGTCTGGATTACCGTGAATGGCAAATCTAAAAAAGTTCATAAGGTCGCAGATGCTTGGGCGGCCCTAAGAGAAATGGGATGTAAAAAGTACCAGATCTCTCAACATCTGGATCATGGAATTCAGAGTGGAAGACTGCTGGTATGTGGAAGACTGTGGTCCAATCCAGCAAGAAACAAGTGAAAATACTTGACTGTGTTTGATTTGGAGTAGGGTACTACTCGGACATGGGTGTCTTCTAGGAATGCTGGAACTTTTACTGCAGAGTCCTGGAATATGAATCGTATGGACATTCCACACGTGAACTATATCTGTTCACTTGAATCTCTATGGGTTGACTGTGGGTTTACTGGTTGGGTTGGAATTTTACTCAGTTTGATACGAAGGTATTTGTTGGATGTGTGGGATGGTTGAATGTTATCTGGTTTGATGGGGGATAGTGCATAAGTGTGGGACAGAAGGCTGCGTATTTGAGGGACTCAGGATGCCTTCTGAGGGGACATAGCTTCTTCATGTTGGTTGACCGGGGACATGGCCAGTCAGTGTTCTTTGTGGGGGGAAGGGGGTTGGGGAGATGGCAAGCACTTGGGGAATACAGTGACAGGAAAGAAGGGGGTGAAGGGGGATGATTATTCTTTAATAATTCATGGAATATTAATGGCATGAATAACCCAGGGAAGAGAAGTATTGTGTTTAGATAATTGCATAAAATGCAATGGTTACTATATATTCTTATAATCACAGCTATAGTTTGATTAGAAATATTTTTCTTTAATAATAAAACAAGATATGTTTTTATATAAATTATTTGTGAAGTGCTCAGACCAAGAAGCCCATATAGTAGTGATGTCACTACAATGAGGTTTTCAAGGGGACCATCAACGCCTTCACAAGTCCCCAGCCCGTCAAAGCAACAAGCAAGCCTTCACCAGTGTTCCTCCCTGACGAAGAGACGAAATCCGGGTCGGAGGGACGGGAACTTAATCAGATAAGAAATAACGAACAGTACAATATTTTAGATAAGCACTTTATATTTATTTTCATTTATTTTTATATTTTGTTCACATTTTATTAAGTCACCAATGAGAGGCAACATCGTTAACAGCTCCCCAAGACAGACCAACATTATATGTTGGTAACATTTACCAGATAGGTTCTATACAGACCTTTATATATAGGGAGGGCTGGGGACTTGTGAAGGCGATGATGGTCCCCTTGAAAACCTCATTGTAGTGACATCACTACTATATGGGCTTCTTGGTCTGAGCACTTCACAAATAATTTATATAAAAACATATCTTGTTTTATTATTAAAGAAAAAGAAAAATATTTCTAATCAAACTATAGCTGTGATTATAAGAATATATAGTAACTAGTGTCACAGATTACGAAGAAACTTATCTCTCTAATTGGTAGTTGATAAAATGCAATGGGACATCTGTGTTCTGCATGAAACGCATTTAAGGCTGAGAGATGCTAGACTTTCGTGCTCTCCTAGGTTTGATCAAATTTGGACACATCAAGCAGAGCGCCCTCAGAAGGTGGGAGGGATAGCTATTCTGGTGCGTAAAGCAATGTTACTTACCGTAAAGCACAGTTACTTACCGTAACAGGTGTTATCCAGGGACAGCAGGCAGATATTCTTGACTGATGGGTGACGGCACCGACGGAGCCCCGGTACGGACAATTTTAGAGTGATTGCACTCTAAGAACTTAGAAAGTTCTAGCTAGGCCGCACCGCGCGAGTGCCTTCCCACCCGACGAAGGTGCGCGGTCCCCAGTTAAGATAAGCCAGCTAAGAAGCCAACCCGGGGAGGTGGGAGGGATGCAAGAATATCTGCCTGCTGTCCCTGGATAACATCCGTTACGGTAAGTAACTGTGCTTTATCCCAGGACAAGCAGGCAGCATATTCTTGACTGATGGGTGACCTCCAAGCAAACAAAAAGAGGGATGGAGGGAAGGTTGGCCATTAGGAAAATAAATTTTGCAAAACAGATTGGCCGAAGTGTCCATCCCGTCTGGAGAATGCATCCAGACAATAGTGAGATGTAAAAGTATGAACTGAGGACCAAGTAGCAGCCTTGCAGATTTCCTCAATGGAAGTGGAGCGGAGGAAAGCTACAGACGCTGCCATAGCTCTAACTTTGTGGCCCGTGACAGAACCTTCCAGTGTCAGGCCCGACTGAGCATAACAGAATGAAACGCAAGCAGCAAGCCAATTGGATAGAGTGCGTTTAGATACAGGATGACCCAACTTGTTAGGATCAAAGGACAAAAACAGTTGAGGAGAGGATCTGTGGGACTTAGTGCGTTCAAGATAGTAAGCCAAAGCACGTTTACAGTCCAAGGTATGCAAAGCCTGTTCACCTGGATGAGAATGAGGCTTTGGAAAAAATACAGGTAGGACTATGGACCGATTAAGATGAAAGTCAGACACAACCTTAGGGAGAAACTTTGGATGTGTTCGGAGAACCACCTTATCATGGTGAAAAACAGTGAAAAGGGGATCGGCCACTAGTGCATGCAACTCACTGACCCTCCTGGCAGAAGTGAGAGCTATAAGGAAGACCACTTTCCAAGTGAGAAATTTGAAATGTGCTGTGGCCAAAGGTTCAAAAGGAGGCTTCATTAAAGCGGAAAGAACCACATTGAGATCCCAAACCACAGGAGGGGACTTGAGAGGTGGTTTCACATTGAAAAGGCCCCTCATGAATTTAGAAACCAAAGGATGAGCCGAGAGGGGTTTTCCATGAATTGGCTCATGAAAGGCAGCAATGGCACTAAGATGAACTCTGATAGAAGTAGATTTGAGACCAGAGACAGACAAGGAAAGAAGATAGTCCAACACCAGTCCCACTGCTAGAGACATGGGATTATGGTGATGTACGAGGCACCAGGAAGAAAAGCGAGACCACTTCTGTTGATAACACTGAAGCGTGGCCGGTTTCCTGGAAGCATCAATGATAGAACGGACAGGCTGAGAAAGGAGTAAATGATCCGAAGTCAGCCCGAGAGATACCAAGCTGTCAGGTGCAGAGACTGTAAGTTGGGATGCAGTAGAGTCTGCTGATGCTGAGTAAGCAGTGAAGGAAACAATGGAAGAAGTATGGGTTCCCTGGAACTGAGTTGAAGTAGAAGGGAGAACCAGTGTTGCCTTGGCCACCGTGGAGCTATGAGAATCATGGTGGCTTGTTCCCTCCTGAGCTTGAACAATGTCCGTAGCATGAGCGGTAGAGGGGTAAATGCATATAGGAAGAGATTGGTCCAATCCAGGAGAAATGCATCGGGTGCCAGACGGTGAGGAGAGTAGAGTCTGGAGCAAAACAGGGGCAGTTGAGGAGAATAAAAAAAGAAAACGTGAGAAGATTCACGAAGAGAAAAACACGCGAGCGGGAAGGCGAAAAAGAGATATACACGCGTCTTCTTAGCTCCGCGGAAACTATGAAACTGGGGACCACGCGCCTTTGTCGGGCGGGAAGGCACTCGCGCACGCGCGGTGAGGCCTAGCTAGAACTTTCTAAGTTCTTAGAGTGCAATCACTCTAAAATTGTCCGTACTGGGGCTCCGTCGGTGCCGTCACCCATCAGTCAAGAATATGCTGCCTGCTTGTCCTGGGATAACAGTTGTTATCCAGGGACAGCAAGCAGCTATTCTCACTAATGGGTGACGTGATCCAATAGAGCCCCGATGCGGACGCCTCACAAGCATTTTTGCTTGAGGAAACTTGAAGTTTCGAGTCACCCGCACCACGCATGCGCGAGTGCCTCACCGCCCAGACCAGGGCGCATCTCCTCAGTTCAGATATCTAGCAGAGAAGCCAACCAAGGGGAGGTGGGTGGGACGTGAGAATAGCTGCCTGCTGTCCCTGGATAACAACTGTTACGGTAAGTAAAGCAATGCTACTTACCGTAACAGTTGTTATCCAGGGACAGCAGGCAGCTATTCTCACTAGTGGGTGACGTCATCCAACAGAGCCCCGATGCGGACTTCTCACAAGCATACTTGCTTGTAGAAACTCTTAGAAGTTTCGAGTTGCCCACACCGCGCATGCGCGAGTGCCTTCCCGCCCGATGCACCGGGCATGTCTCCTCAGTTCAGATAGCTAGCAGAGAAGCCAACCCAGGGGAGGTGGGTGGGACGTGAGAATAGCTGCCTGCTGTCCCTGGATAACAACTGTTACGGTAAGTAACATTGCTTTATCCCAGGACAAGCAGGCAGGTATTCTCACTAATGGGTGACCTCCAAGCTAACCACAATGGGATGGTGGGAGAGTTGGCAACTTAGGAGAACAAATTTTGTAACACTGTTTGGCCAAACTGTCCATCCTGTCTGGAGAAGGTATCCAGACAATAGTGTGAGGTGAAGGTATGAACCGAGGACCAAGTGGCAGCCTTACAAATCTCCTCAATCGGTGTCGATCTGAGGAAAGCTACAGAGGCTGCCATTACTCTGACCTTATGGGCTGTGACTTTACTGTGAAAGAGTAATCCAGCCTGGGCATAGCAGAAAGAGATACAAGCCGCCATCCAGTTGGAGATGGTGCGCTTAGAGATAGGGCGTCCCAACTTGTTCGGATCGAAGGAGATGAAAAGTTGAGGAGCAGTTCTGTGAGGCTTGGTGCGTTCCAAGTAGAAAGCCAAACCACGCTTACAGTCCAGAGTGTGAAGAGCTGATTCTCCAGGATGAGAATGAACATAAGAACATAAGAACATAAGAAGTTGCCTCCGCTGAGGCAGACCAGAGGTCCATCTCGCCCAGCGGTCCGCTCCCGCGGCGGCCCATCAGGCCCATTGCCTAAGCAATGGTCCCAGACTATCCCTATAACCTACCGCTACTCTTATCTGTACCCCTCAATTCCTTTATCCTCTAGGAACCTATCCAAACCTTCTTTGAAGCCTTGTAACGTGCTCCGGCCTATCACAGCCTCCGGAAGCGCGTTCCATGTGTCCACCACCCTCTGGGTGAAAAAGAACTTTCTGGCATTTGTTTTAAACCTGTCTCCTTCTAGTTTTTCCGAGTGCCCCCTTGTACTTGTGGTTCCCCGTAATCTGAAAAATCTGTCCCTGTCTACTTTTTCTATACCCTTCAGGATCTTGAAGGTTTCTATCATGTCTCCTCTAAGTCTCCGCTTTTCCAGGGAGAACAGCCCCAGCTTTTTCAGTCTGTCAGTATATGAGAGGTTTTCCATACCTCTTATCAGTTTAGTTGCTCTTCTCTGGACTCTCTCAAGTACCGCCATGTCCTTTTTGAGGTACGGCGACCAATATTGGACACAGTACTCCAGATGCGGTCGCACCATTGCACGATACAGTGGCAGGATGACCTCCTTTGTCCTGGTCGTGATACCCTTCTTAATGATACCCAACATTTTGTTTGCTTTTCTTGAGGCTGTGGCGCACTGTGCCGACGCCTTCAAAGACGTGTCCACCATCACTCCCAGGTCTCTTTCAAGGTTACTTACCCCTAGCAATGATCCTCCCATTTTGTAGCTGAACATCGGGTTCTTTTTCCCTACATGCATGACCTTGCATTTCCCTACATTAAAGTTCATTTGCCATTTTTTGGCCCATTCTTCTAGCGTCGTTAGGTCCCTTTGCAGATCTTCGCAGTCTTCCATGGTATCAACCCTGCGGTAGAGTTTGGTGTCATCCGCAAATTTAATAACTTCGCAATTTGTTCCTGCCTCCAGGTCATTAATAAATATATTGAACAGGAGCGGTCCCAGCACCGACCCCTGCGGAACTCCGCTCGTGACCCCATGCCAGTCCGAGTAATGGCCCTTCACTCCAACCCTCTGTTTCCTGTCCGCCAGCCAGTTTTTGATCCATCGGTGGACCTCCCCTTGCACCCCGTGTCTCCACAGCTTTTTAAGCAGTCTTTCGTGCGGTACCTTGTCAAAGGCTTTTTGAAAGTCAAGGTAAATGATGTCAATGGATACCCCTTTATCCACCTGTCTGTTTACCCCCTCAAAGAAGTACAATAAGTTTGTGAGGCATGACCTACCCTTGCAGAAGCCGTGCTGACTCGACCTTAGCTGTCCATTGTTTTCTATGTGTTCACAGATACTGTCCTTAATCAGTGCTTCCATCATTTTTCCCGGGACCGAGGTCAAGCTCACCGGCCTGTAGTTCCCCGGGTCCCCCCTTGAACCCTTCTTGAAGATGGGTGTGACATTCGCAATTTTCCAATCCTCCGGGATCTCTCCAGTTTTTAAGGATAGGTTACATATTTGGCGAAGTGGCTCTGCTATTACGTTCCTTAGTTCCTTGAGTACCCTTGGGTGAATGCCGTCTGGACCTGGTGATTTGTCGCTCTTTAGTCTGTCTATCTGCCTGAGGACATCCTCTTGGCTTACCTCTAGTTGGACCAGCTTTTCATCCCGATCCCCATTTACGATGTCCTCCGGTTCCGGAATATTGGATGTGTCCTCCCTCGTGAAGACTGACGTGAAGAACTTATTTAACCTGTCTGCTATCTCTTTTTCCTCTTTTACCACTCCTTTTTTGTCTCCATCATCCAATGGCCCCACTTCTTCCCTTGCCGGTTGCTTCCCCTTCACATATCTGAAGAACGATTTGAAGTTTGTTGTTTCCCCCGCCAGTCTCTCCTCATATTCCCTTTTAGCTTTTTTAACCACACGGTGACACTCCCTTTGGTGTTCTTTGTGTTCCTTTTGGTTGTCCATTGTTTGGTCCTTTTTCCATTTTTTGAACGATGCTTTCTTGTCACTTATCGCCTTTTTTACTGCAGTTGTTATCCACGCTGGGTTTTTTTTTCGGTTTTTTTTGCACCCCTTCCTGAATCTGGGGATGTACAGGTTCTGTGCCTCTTGCATGGTGCCCTTGAGTAGGGACCAGGCTTTTTCTACAGACTCCATCTTCCTTTCGCTACTGTTGAGTTTCTTTCCCACCAATTTCCTCATGCCATCATAATTCCCTTTTTTGAAGTTGAGTGCTGTCGCTGTGGATCTTTTCACCTTTGATGGTCCAATTTCCAGCTTGCACTGGATCATGTTGTGATCGCTGTTTCCTAGGGGTTCTAGCACCGCCACCTCCTTTGCAGGTCCCCCTAGCCCATTGAGGATTAGGTCGAGAGTTGCATCCCCCCGTGTTGGTTCCGTGACCAGCTGTTCCATGAAACAGTCCCTCGTGGTTTCCAGGAATTTGGTCTCCCTTGTGCAGTTTGAGTGTCCAATACTCCAGTCTATCCCAGGGTAGTTGAAGTCTCCCATCACCATCACGCTTCCGCTTTTGCATATCTGCCTCAGCTCAGCCTCCAGGTCCTGGTCGAGTGCTTCCGGTTGTCCAGGTGGGCGATAGTACAGTCCCAATTTTATGTCTGCTCCAGCTCCTCCAGGTAGCTTAATCCATAGTGATTCCAAGTCGTCCGCCCTTACTGTTGTTTCTATCCTGGTTGAAGGTATGGAGTCCTTTATATAAAGCGCTATTCCTCCACCCTTCTTGTGTGTCCTGTCCCTCCTGTAGAGTTTGTACCCTGGTATGGCCACATCCCATTTGTTGTCGTCAGTCCACCACGTTTCTGTGACTCCTATTATGTCCAGGTCCTTTGTACTGGCTATGACTTCTAGTTCTCCCATTTTGGCTCTTAGGCTCCTAGCATTAGTGTATAGGCAATTTAAGTCCTGGTTTTTTGCCTTTTCCGCTGGTTTTCCTCGTGGTTTGGCGCCCCTGCCAACCTCCTCATGGGTTGCCAGCCCCGGAGCTTTGTTGTGTTCATCCCCATCCTGCGGTGCGTCTATGCTGTCCTCAGCCTGCTCCCCCATGTTTGGATGACCCTCTGGCTCCTGTTGCTCTCTCTTAATTCTGCTTGCTAGTTTCGTTTGTGCATTGGCTCCCTGCATTGCGTCCTTGTGTCCTTTTCCCAAAAGTTCCCTCTCAGTCCCGAGCCCTCTTTTACAAATTTCTGGTTCAGTATCCTTGTTTGATACTTTGGTCCGATGTGTCGAGGTCAGGTCGACTGTCGGCTTTCCCCTTCTCTTCAGTTTGGGGGCTTCGGAAAAAACACAGGAAGAACAATGGATTGATTCAGATGAAATTCCGAGACCACCTTGGGGAGGAATTTGGGATGAATGCAAAGGACCACCTTGTCATGATGAAACACTGTAAAGGGCGGATCTGCAACCAATGCTTGAAGTTCACTCACTCGACGGGCAGAAGTGAAGCCAATGAGAAGCACCACTTTCCAAATGAGAAATTTCAGAGGAGCCTTTGTTAAGAGGTTCAAATGGAGGCTTCATAAGCTAAGAAAGAACGACATTGAGGTCCCAAACCACAAGAGGCGGTTTGAGGGGAGGATTGACATGGAAAAGTCCTTTCATGAATCTGGGAACCACAGGATGTGCAGAAAGAGGTTTCCCCTGAAGAGGCTGGTGGAAAGCAGCAATTGCACTAAGATGGACTCTGATCGATGTACACTTGAGGCCAGATTGAGACAGGTGCAAAAGATAGTCCAAAACAGAGGACAAGGGGGCATGTTGAGGCTCCTTGTGCTGAGAAAAACACCAAGTAGAGAATCTAGTCCATTTCTGGGAATAGCACATTCTAGTAGCAGGCTTCCTTGAAGCTTCCAAAACATCCCACACAGCTGGTGAAAACTGAAGGGGAGTTACGCTGAGAGGAACCAAGCTGTCAGGTGTAGCGACTGCAGGTTTGGATGAAGCAGAGATCCCTGATGCTGCGTAAGCAGAGATGGAAACACTGGCAGAAGGAAGGGCTCCCTGCTGCTGAGTTGCAGAAGGGAGTACCAAGGTTGTCTGGGCCACCGAGAAGCAATCAGAATCATAGTGGCCCGGTCGGACTTGAGCTTGACCAGAGTCTTTTGAATGCGAGGAAACGGGAAGAGGAAAAGGGAAGAGTCTGTGAAGGTTGAAGATGGGATTTGGGAAAGTTGATCTCAAATCCCAGACTCTGCAGAAACCAGATTGTCCTCTGAGTGGCCCGGACGGCCCCCTGAGACGTGGAATCCTTGATGAGCCAGTCGTCGAGGTAGGGAAACACCTGCAGACCATAGCTCCTGAGTGCTGCGGCCACTACAACCAGGCACTTGGTGAAGACTCTGGGTGACGAAGCTAGGCCGAAAGGAAGCACTCTGTACTGAAGATGAAGGTATCCCACCCGAAATCTGAGGTATTGACGGGAGGCCGGATGGATGGGAATATGAGTGTAGGCCTCCTTGAAATCCAGGGAGCATAACCAGTCGTTCTGCTCGAGGAGGGGATAGAGAGAAGCCAGGGTCAACATGCGAAACTTCTCCCTGACCAGGAACTTGTTGAGCACCCTGAGGTCCAAAATAGAACGCAGGTCGCCCGTCTTCTTCGGAACAAGGAAGTACCGGGAGTAAAAACCCTTTTTCTGTTGGTCCACAGGGACCGGCTCGACGGCACGAAGCCGGAGCAAAGCCTGAGCTTCCTGAAGAAGAAGGGCGGTCTGGGTTAAGTTGGAAGGATACTCTCTTGGAGGATGTTCCAGAGGAACATGATGGAACTGAAGAGAGTATCCCTCTCTTACAATGGAAAGGACCCAGAGGTCGGTGGTAATAGTCGTCCATCGATTGTAAAAATGATGGAGACGACCTCCGATGAGAAAAAGTGGGGAGGGCAGAACGATGGAAGTTATGCTCCCTACGAGACAGTCAAAAAGGCTGGGGAGCCTTGGGGACAGCAGAAGGTTGAGGCTTTTGTTGGGGCTTCTGCATCTTCAAAGGCGGGCGGATAGTGGGGGCCTGCTTCGGCGGGTAGCGCCTCTGATAAATCATAGGCAGACAAGACGGACGAGAGATAGCAGGCTTGGGCTTCTGGCGGAGAATAGATTGAAAAGACTTTTCATGTTTGGACAGCTTCTCCGTCGCCGCCTCGATGGACTCGTCGAAAAGGTCCGCTCCCGCACAGGGAACGTTCGCTAGCCTGTCCTGGAGATTTGGGTCCATATCAATGGTCCGAAGCCACGCCAAGCGTCTCATGGCCACCGAACAAGCAGCAGCTCTGGCCGAGAGTTCAAAAGCGTCGTAAGACGATTGCATCATCTGCAGGCGGAGTTGAGACAAATTTTTCCCCGTCCCCGCAGGAACTCAATTTCCCCGTCCCATCCCCGCGAGTTTTGTTACTGCCCCTGTCCCATTCTTGTAAGTTCTGCCTTAACCACACAAGCCTCAAACACTTATGATTTTAAAGTATTTGAGGCTTGTGCAAATGAGGACAGAGCTTGCAGGAATAGAGCAGGGACAGGAAAAGAACTCGCAGGGATGGGATAGGAAAATGAATTCTCGCAGGGACAGGGAAAAATTTGTCCTCGTGTCATTCTCTATACTGTAGAATGGCTCCCAGAACTCCCCTTTTATGTTGTGCCCTGACATCTGCTGGCAGAACTAGGTTATAACCTCTTGTCGCTAATAACTATTCAATTGTATCTCTATGGTAGGGAACCAGAATTTCTTCCTGTATTCCTATAACAGTGATTTGTATGTCGCCAGTACCTCTGAGTACTCGAAGCGAGCCTGAGAGTCCAGATAGGGCAAAAACTTTTGAAGAATGGAGAGAAAAAACTCAAAGTAGGTCGCAAAATAAAAGCTGTAATTCAGGACTCGAGAAGCCATCATCGAGTTCTGGTAGATGCGCCTGTCAAATCTGTCCATGGTTTTGCCCTCCCGGCCAGGAGTGGAGGCATAGACCTGGGAGGGATGAGACCGCTTCAGGGAGGATTCAACCAATAGGGACTGGTGAGAGAGCTGCGCCCCGTCGAAGCCCTTATGGTGCACCGTGCGGTACCTAGCATCCAACTTCCCTGGGACCGCAGGAATGGAGTATGGAGTCTCGAAGCATCTCATGAAAGTCTGGTCCAGAAGCTTATGTAGAGGCAGACGGAGAGACTCAGCAGAAGGTTGATGAAGATGCATCGTCTCCAAATATTCTTTACGAAACTTGAAACCCGAATCCAGGGTGATGTCCAGATCCACCGCCATCTGCCTCAGGAAGGACGAGAAGGACAACTGTCCGCCAGGGCCGGGCCTCGAGATGGGCTCGAAGAAGATGAGGCGGCCTGGTCCGCCGAGGCCCGGCAGAGGGAGAACGAACCCCCGCAGTCCTCGAGTTCTGGCATAGGAGGAGGAGGCGAGTACTCCGGTGAAAACTCCCGAAAGGGTTGCTTACGCCGAGTCGAGGCGTGCCTCAATGAATGCCTCGATGAATGCCTCGATCGACGACCGGAGCTGTGTCTAGAAGCAGGCCTCGAGCGTCGAGGCAAGCAAAGCCCACACGAGGCAACCACCGAGTAGATGGGACTGGAGGCTGTGGATCGAAGCAGCGGAGGCTGAGACGAAGCCCCCCGAGGCGCTCCCCAAGGCTCGAGGCTCGGCATCGAGGAGGAAGTCTCCGGTCCAGGCAAGAGAACTGCGCCATGCATCGAGGGTATCGGTTCCAAAGGTGGCAAGGGCAAAGACTCTGCTCCTTGCGAGGCATGCCCCGAAGCCAGACCAGACACTCGCCGAGACTCTGCTCCCAGCAGTGAGAGTGTGCGCCGAGGAGGCACTGGAGGCGGTTCGAACTTGCATGCCCAGGCTGGATCTGGGAGAGAAGCGTCGGCCCAATCTTAGTAAAGAGCTCGACAAATCGCTTCTCCATCATGGCATGGAACGAAGCCGGCAAAGAGGGATCCGCATCAGCAATGGGACCTCCAGCACGGACATCGCTAACTCGGCCGCCCGGGGGCTTGGGCTTAGAAGCCTTGGGCACCTTGAGCACCACTGGAGGAATGGGAGGCTGCGCTACCTGACCTGAGGAGACAGCGGAAGGCACCGCAGCAGGCGTTGGAGTTGAAGCCGGCACAAACGAGGCAGGCTTGAGCAGACTCAAGGCCGAAGATGTTGAAGCGGAAGTCGAAGGTGTGGCGCTCTGCGATGAGGGCAGCTCCGGAGACGCCTCCATGCTAAACAGCGACTCCCACAAAACACAGCGACGCTTAAAAGCACGTGCTATAAGTGTGGAGCAAGGCCGGCACGATTTCGGAAGATGTTGAGGCCCGAGACACTGAAGACAGTGTCGATGAGGGTCCTTCAACGAAATCGCGCGCTGGCACTTGACACACTTTTAAAAACCGGTAACAGGTCGGGACATAGGCCGAAAAAGCTCCACCGCAAGATCGAAGCCATGGGGCCGTGGCCACGCAGCCTGCCCGGTCAAACGATCGAAATAAATTTTTTTTAAAAAAACAAGAAAACGCAACGTGAGCCAACGATAATGAGCCCCCCCCAAAAACCTCAAAACCGCGGGCACAGAAGGCACAAGTGATGGAACTTCACGCAGAGAGTCAAAGACATACTTCTCAGCTCCAAGGAAGAGAAAGAACTGAGGAGACATGCACGGTGCATCGGGCGGGAAGGCACTCGTGCATGCGCGGTGTGGGCAACTCAAAACTTCTAAGAGTTTCTACAAGCAAGTATGCTTGTGAGATGTCCACATCGGGGCTCCGTTGGATGACGTCACCCACTAGTGAGAATACCTGCCTGCTTGTCCTGGGATAACATTGCTTTATCTCAGGACAAGCAGGCAGGTATTCTCACTAATGGGTGACCTCCAAGATAACCACAATGGGATGGTGGGAGATTTGGCAACTTAGGAGAATAAATTTTGTAATACTGTTTGGCCAAACTGTCCATCCCGTCTGGAGAAAGTATCCAGAAAATAATCAGAAGTGAAGGTGTGAACCGAGGACCAAGTGGCAGCCTTACAAATCTCCTCAATCGGTGTCTATCTGAGGAAGGCTACAGAGGCTGCCATTGCTCTGACCTTATGCTGTGACTTTACTGTGAAGGGGTAATCCAGCCTGGGCATAGCAGAAGGAGATACAAGCCACCATTCAGTTGGAGATGGTACGCTTAGAGATGGGGCGTCCCAACTTGTTCGGATCAAAGGAGATGAAAAGTTGAGGAGCAGTTCTGTGTGGCTTGGTGCGTTCCAGGTAGAAAGCCAAAGCACGTTTACAGTCCAGAGTATGAAGAGCTTATGTAAAACTTTTTCTATCCTTTTTCATTTTTAAGTTCTTGTAAACCGTGCTGAGCTTTACTTCCGTGGAGATGATGCGGTATATAAACTTAAGATTTAGTTTAGCTTTGGAAAAAACACAGGGAGAACAATGGATTGATTCAGTTGAAATTCCGAGACCACTTTGGGGAGGAATTTTGGATGAGTGCGAAGGACCACCTTGTCATGGTGGAATACTGTGAAAGGTGGGTCCGCCACCAATGCTTGAAGCTCACTAACTCGGCGAGCAGAGGTGAGGCCAATAAGGAACACCACTTTACAAGTGAGATTCTTCAGATGAGCCTTGTGAAGAGGTTCAAATGGAGGTTTCATAAGCTGAGAAAGAACAACACTGAGGTCCCAAACCACTGGAGGCGGTTTGAGGGGATGATTGACATGGAAAAGTCCTTTCATGAATCTGGAAACCACCGGATGAGCAGAGAAAGGTTTCCCTTGGAGCGGCTGATGGAAAGCAGCAATTGCACTAAGATGGACTCGTATCGATGTAGACTTGAGGCCAGAATGAGAAAGGCGCAAAAGATAATCCAAAACTGAAGACAAGGAGGAGTGTTGTGGCTCATGATGATGATAAAAACAGCAAGTAGAAAATCTAGTCCACTTTTGGTGGTAGCATTGTCTAGTAGCAGGCTTCCTTGAAGCTTCTAGGACATCTCTCACAGGTTGAAAAAACTGGAGAGGGGTTACGTTGAGAGGAACCAAGCTGTCAGGTGTAGAGACTGCAGGTTGGGATGAAGTAGAGATCCCTGATGCTGTGTAAGCAGCGATGGAAACACTGGTAGAAGGAAGGGCTCCCTGCTGCTGAGTTGAAGTAGAAGGAAGTACCAAGGTTGTCTGGGCCACCGTGGAGCAATCAGAATCCTGGTGGCATGGTCTGACTTGAGTTTGACTAGAGTCTTCTGAATGAGTGGGAATGGAGGAAACGCATATAGAAAGAGATTCGTCCAGTCCAGAAGGAAAGCGTCTGCCTCGAGGCGATGAGGAGTGTAGATCCTGGAGCAGAACTGAGGCAGTTTGAAGTTGGGGGGGGGGGGGGGCTGCAAAGAGGTCTATCTGAGGCGTTCCCCACAGAGAGAAGATGTGATGAAGGGGCGTTGAGTGGAGAGTCCACTCATGAGGTTGTAGAGGACGACTCAAGTTGTCCGCTAGGGCATTGTCCGCCCTCTGAATGTAGATAGCTTTGAGGAAGGTGTTGTGGCGAATTGCCCAATCCCAAACTTTTAGAGCTTCCAGGGAGGCCGATCCCGTGCCCCCTGCTTGTTGACATAATACATGGCGACTTGGTTGTCCGTGCGAATGAGGACCACCTTGTCGTGAAGCAGATGTTGGAAAGCATTGAGAGCATTGAAAATCGCCCTGAGTTCCAGGAGATTGATGTGGCACTGGCGGTCCGTGCTGGTCTAATAACCCTGAGTGTGGAAACCGTCCAAATGAGCTCCCCAAGCATAAGTCAACGAGTCGGTCGTGAGAACTTTCTGATGGGGGGGCGTTTGAAACAGCAAACCTTTGGATAGATTGGAGGATAGCATCCACCAGCGAAGAGACTGTTGCAGAGCAGGAGTGACCTGGATGTGTCGAGACAGGGGGGTCGGATATCTGCGTCCACTGAGATGCCAGGGTCCACTGAGGAATCCTGAGGTGAAGTCTGGCAAAAGGAGTCACGTGAACTGTAGAGGCCATATGGCCCAGGAGAACCATCATGTGTCTCGCCGAGATGGACGGGCGAGAGGACACCGAGTGGCAAAGATGGAGGAGAGCTTCCAGACGTGGAGGAGAGAGGAATGCTCTGAGATGGGTGGTATCTAGAACAGCTCCGATGAAGGGAAGAGTCTGGGAAGATTGTAGATGGGATTTCAGGAAGTTTATCTCGAACCCCAGATGTTGCAGCAACCAAATCGTCTTCTGGGTCGCGAGGACGATTCCCTGAGACGTGGAATCCTTGATGAGCCAGTCGTCCAGGTAGGGGAACACCTGAAGACCGTGGCTCCTGAGTGCTGCGGCCACCACTACCAGGCACTTGGTGAAGACTCTGGGAGACGATGCCAGGCCGAAAGGAAGCACTCGTTCTGTTGGGCTCGAGGGACCGGCTCAACAGCCCCCAGTTGTATTAGGGCCTGCACTTCCTGAAGAAGGGTGGTCTGGGTTGAATTGGAAGGATACTTGGAGGGTGTTCCGGAAGCACTTGGTGGAACTGAAGAGAGTATCCCTACTTGACGATTGAAAGGACCCAGAGGTCGGTGGTAATAGCCATCCATCGGTGGTAAAAATGATGAAGACGACCTTCAATCGGTGGTAAAACTGAGAACGGCAGAATGACAGATGTTATGCCCTCTTTGAGACAGTCAAAAGGGCTGAGGAGCCTTAGGGACAGCAGGCAAGTGTGGCTTCTTTTGTTGCTTCTGGGGGTGCTGCCTCTTAACAGGCTGACAGATGGGGGTTGCCTGTTTAGGTGGGTAACGCCGCTAGTAGATCAACGGTGGGCGTGATGGACGAGGAGGAGCAGGCTTGGGCTTCGGACGGACTGGAAAGACTTCTCGTGGTCCGAAAGCTTCTTGGTCGCCGCCTCAATGGACTCATCGAAAAGGTCGGTACGAGCACATTGAACATTGGCAAGCCTGTCCTGGAGATTGGGGTCAATGTCGATGGTTCTGAGCCACGCCAGCCGGCTCATGGGCACCGAACATGCCGTGGCCCGAGCAGAGAGCTCAAAGGCATCATAGGAGGACTGCATCATCTGCAGGTGGAGCTGGGATAGTGAAGCCAGAACCTCCTGGTACTCAAACTGTGCTCCGGGGTCCAGATAGGGCATGAACTTCTGGAGGACAGATAGGAAAAATTCAAAATATGTGATGAAGTGGAAGTTGTAGTTCAGAACTCTGGAGGACATCATGGAGTTCTGGTAAATTCTCCTGCTGAAATGGTCCATAGTTTTGCCCTCCCTACTAGGTAGAACGGTGGCGTAGACCTGGGAGGGGTGAGACCGCTTCAGAGAGGACTCCACCAACAGGGATTGGTGAGAAAGTTGGGAACCGTCAAACTCTTTATGGTGTACTGTGTGGTACCTGGCATCCAATTTGCCTGGAACGGTGGGAATGGAATAAGGTGACGGATTCAGCGGGTGATTGAGGGAGATGCATCGTCTCCAGGTACTCTTTTGAAAATTTGGAACCTGTGTCTAGATGAATGTCCAAATCAGCAGCCATCTGCCGAAGGAATGAGAAGAAGGATAGCTGGTTTGCCAGAGCCGGGCCTCTGGACGGGCTCGAGGACGTCGAGGCCTCTGGATCCAATGAGGACGGGGATCGTGGTGGTGAGACAGACCCCAGTGAGTCCTCGAGCTCCGGTAGCGGAGGTGGAGAAGTAGCCGGTGGGGAATACTGTAGAAACGGCTGTTTTCAATGAGGCGAGGCCTGTCTGGACGAGTGCCTCGATGAATGCCTCGATCGATGATGCAAGATGTGTCTGGACGCCGGTCTCGATGGACGAGGCGAGTGTGTCTTCGCTGAGGCCCCCAGATAGTGGATGGGGCTGGAGGCCGTTGATCGAAGCAGGGGTGTATGGCTGGAACCACCCCGAGGCACCTGCAGAGGCTCGAGCCCCTGCATTGGGTGGATCGGCTCCAACGGAGGCACTCGCAAAGACTCTACTCCTTGCATCGAGTGGATAGGTTCCAATGGAGGCACTTGCAAAGACTCTACTCCTTGCATCGAGTGAATCGGTTCCAACGGAGGCATGAGCAAAGACTCTGCTCCTTGTGATGCATGCACCGATGCCAGACCAGACACTCGCAGAGACTCTGCTCCCTGTAGAGTGTGTGTGTACCGCTGAGGCACTGGAGGCAGCTCGACCTCGTGGGAGGCTCTGTGTACCCAGGCTGGATTTGAGAGAGAAGCTTAGGGCTATGGTGGTAAAGAGCTCGATGAATTGCTTCTCTAGTAAGGTCTGGAACGAGGCCGGCAAGGATGGATCCGCATCAGCAATGGGACCACCTGCTCGGGCCTCGTGTTCTTTGGGGGCAGTGTGTGAGTGCTTGGGCTTAGAAGCCTTGGGCACTTTTAGCACTACCGGTGGAATAGGCTGCTGTGCTACCTGACCTGAAGAGACCGAGGAAGGCATCGCAGCGGGTGCTGGAGTCGGAGCTGGCACGAACGATGCTGGCTTGATGAGACTCGGCGCCGCAGAGGTGGAAGGCTGAGGAGCAGCGGATGATGTCGAAGGCGAAGGGCCCTTCGATGAAGACTGTTCCGCCGAGGACTCCATGCTGAACAGCGACTCCCACAAGATGCAATGGCGCTTGAAAGCACGTGCGGTGAGTGTGGAGCAAGGCCGGCACGATTTCGGAAGGTGTTGAGGCCCGAGACACCAAATACAGCGTCGATGAGGGTCTGTTAGCGATATCGCGCACTGGCACTTGGCACACTTTTTAAAACCGGTGATAGGCCGGAAAAGCTCCGCCGCAAGATTGAAGCTGTGGGGCTGCGGCCACGTGGCCTGTCCTGTCGAACGGATGGAAATTTTTTTTTTTTAAAACAAGAAAGAACGACGAAAATCAGCGATTAAGAGAAAAATAACCCAAAACCGCGGACTTTAAAAGGCACAAGTGAAAAAACTTCACGCAGAGAGTCGAAGACGGACTTCTCGGCTCCTCGGAAAAGTAAGAACTGAGGAGACGCGCCCTGGCCTGAGCGGGAAGGCACTCGCGCATGCGCGGTGCAGGTGATTCGAAACTTCGAGTTTCTTCAAGCAAGACTGCTTGTGAGGCATCCGCATCAGGGCTTCGTTGGATCATGTCACCCATTTGTGAGAATACCTGCCTGCTTGTCCTGGGATAAGAGTGGTATTATGGTGAATGGGTGCTCTGAAGGACAAACTGAGGGCTCCTTTTACAAAGCCACGTTAGCGGCTTTAGCGCACATGACTTTTAATCACGTGCTAACCCCTGCGCTAGCTGAAAAACTACTGCCTGCCAAAGAGGAGGCGGTAGCGGCTAGCGTGTCCAGCAGTTTAGCGCGCGGTAAACCGCTAACGCGGTTTCGTAAAAGGAACCCTGAGTGCCCATGTTGAGGGGATTTCTTAAGAGGGAGGAGGTAAGATTTGTACTATGGTGATAATGCTGTTTGGGTGTGATTTCTTTGTAGGGGGAATTTGTTGTCCTTGCATATTATGTTGCTTACAGAGGATTTTCTATGTATTAGGTGTATGGTTACAAGGGTCTTTAATTGGGCAAAGTATCAAAGTGTGCATTAGCTCTGTACATGTTGTTTTCTACACAAACATTAATAAAAATTTATTGAGAAACAAAAAAAGAAAATTCACACTGAGTCAGATCGCAAATCTGAATCAGAGAAGAGTTGGAGAAGCTGTACGTCGAGGAGAACAATGTCTACGGGAAGGTTTGCAACATCTTTGGTACTGATCCAATGAAGAGGATCAATGAGTATCCCTTTTTTGCTTCGATGCATGAGATTGATGCGATGAGGAATGATGATACCTTGGCGACAAACACTGTGTTGAAGAAGAGTGTCGATGCTTTGAATTAGTGAATTAATGCATCGATGGAGAATGTCTATGAGCTAAAATGTCGATGCGAAGATCGATGCCTGGAAGTAGAAAGTCATCGAGATGGGGAGTGACAATGCCTTGCAGAAGATCCATGAGAAGTAGCCCAATACGCAGATGGATAGCTAACATTGGTACCTTGAGGCAACACTTATCTTAGTGGATCTGCCACTGTCAATTTTGATATATAGTGCAGACTCCCGATGCCCTTTTTTTATGCGAGCGTTTCAACTCAAAGTGTTGCCTTTCATAGAGAGTGAAAAGTTTTTCAGTCACAGGCTATATATATGAATGGTTTTTTAGATGTATTGTTTATGGGTATTATAAATTGAAAAATTTAGTTATCAAAAATAAAAAAATAGGATGGAGAATGGGAGGTGGTGGTGGGCATAAATGATTATAAAGATATACAAGACAGGGACTTGAAATGATATATACATCATAAGAGGTTCTGAAGACTGACGTCTGTATAGTTATGATATGCCCCACCATCGGCTCAGTACATTATTTGTTCAGAGGGAAAATGTGAAAAATATGATAAAGATGAGCAGCAGAGGTTGATGTTAGGAATTGATTATGACAGTTCACAAGTTCTGATGACAATATTTGCTTGTAAATTCATAAGAACATAAGAATAGCCTTACTGGGTCAGACCAATGGTCCATCAAGCCTAGTAGCCCATTCTCACAGTGGCCAATCCAGGTCACTAGTACCTGGCCAAAACCCAAGGAGTAGCAATATTCCATGCTACCGATCCAGGGCAAGCAGTGGCTTCCCCCATGTCTTTCTCAATAACAGACTATGGATTTTTCCTCCAGGAACTTGTCCAAACCTTTCTTAAAACCAGCTACACTATAGTACAGTTACTTAAACAGGTGTTATCCAGGGATAGCAGACAGCTATTCTCACATATGGGTGACATCATCAACGGAGCCCGGATGCGGACATCTCACAAGCAGACTCGCTTGAAGAAACTCAAAGTTTTGAGTCGCCCGCACCGCGCCTGCCCGAGTGCCTTCCCGCCCAGCGCAGGGCGCGTCTCCTCAGTTCAGATAGCTAGCAGAGAAGCCAACCAGGGGAGGTGGGTGGGTTGCGAGAATAGCTGCCTGCTGTCCCTGGATAACAACTGTTATGGTAAGTAACTGTGCTTTATCCCAGGACAAGCAGGCAGGTATTCTCACATATGGGTGACCTCCAAGCTAACCAGAATGGGATGTTGGGAGTGTTGGCAATTTAGGAGAAGAAATTTTGTAATACTGTTTGGCCAAACTGTCCATCCTGTCTGGAGAAAGTATCCAGACAGTAGTGTGAAGTGAAGATATGAACCAAAGACCAAGTGGCAGCTTTACAAATCTCCTCAATCGGTGTCGACCTGAGGAAAGCTACAGAAGCTGCCATCGCTCTGACCTTATGGGCTGTGATTTTTCTGTCAAGGGGCAATCCAGCCTGGGCATAGCAGAATGAGATGCAAGCTGCCATCCAGTTGGAGATGGTGCGCTTAGAAACAGGACGTCCCAACTTGTTCGGATCAAAGGAGATGAAAAGTTGAGGAGCAGTTCTGTAAGACTTGGTGCGTTCTAGGTAGAAGGCTAAAGTACGCTTACAGTCAAGGGTATGCAGGGCAGATTCTCCAGGTTGAGAATGTGGCTTCGGAAAGAACACTGGAAGCACAATGGATTGGTTGGGATGAAATTCTGAGACAACTTTAGGAAGGAATTTCGGGTGCGTGCAGAGAACCACTTTGACATGATGGAATATTGTAAAAGGTGGGTCCACAACCAAGGCTTGTAGCTCACTGACTCTTCGGGCAGAAGTGAGGCCAATGAGAAACACCACTTTCCAAGTGAGATACTTCAGGTGAGCCTTGTGAAGAGGTTCAAATGGAGGCTTCATAAGTTGTGAAAGAACAACATTGAGGTCCCAAACCACTGGAGGCGATCTGAGGGGAGGATTGACATGGAATAGTCCTTTCATGAATCTGGAAACCACAGGATGAGCAGATAGAGGTTTCCCTTGAAGAGGCTGATGGAAAGCAGCGATTGCACTGAGATGGACTCATATCGAGGAAGACTTGAGGCCAGAATGAGACAGGTGCAAAAGATAGTCCAAAACCGAAGACAAGGAGGAGTGTTGAGGCTCCTGGTGCTGAGAGACACACCAAACAGAGAAACTAGTCCATTTCTGGTGGTAGTATTGTCTAGTAGCGGGCTTCCCTCACTGGTTGGGAAAACTGTAGAGGGGTTACGTTGAGAGGAACCAAGCTGTCAGGTGTAGAGACTGCAGGTTGGGGTGAAGCAGAGTTCCCTGATGCTGTGTAAGCAGAGATGGAAAAACTGGCAGGAGGTATGGCTCCCTGCTGCTGAGTTGGAGTAGAAGGGAGTACCAAGGTTGTCTGGGCCACTGTGGGGCAATCAGGATCATGGTGGCATGGTCTGACTTCAGCTTGACCAGAGTCTTTTGAATGAGAGGAAATGGAGGAAACGCATGTAGAAAGCGATTCGTCCAGTCCAGGAGGAATGCATCTGCCTCGAGGCGCTGAGGGGTGTAGATCCTGGAGCAGAAGTGAGGCAGTTTGAAGTTGTGGGGGGCTGCAAAGAGGTCTATCTGAGGTGTTTCCCACAGGGAGAAGATGTGATGAAGGGGCGTGGAGTTGAGAGTCCACTCGTGAGGTTGCAGGAGACGGTTCAAGCAGTCTGCTAAGGCATTGTCCGCCCCCTGAATGTAGACTGCTCTGAGGAAGATGTTATTGCGAGTCGCCCAATCCCACACTTTCAGAGCTTCCTGGCAGAGGGAGGCCGATCCCGTGCCTCCCTGCTTGTTCACATAGTACATGGCGACCTGGTTGTCTGTGCGAATGAGGACAACCTGGTTGCGAAGGAGATGTTGAAAGGTCTGGAGAGCGTTGAAGATCACCCTGAGTTCCAGGAGATTGATGTGGCACTGGCGGTCCGCGCTGGTCCAGTAACCCTGGGTGTGGAGGCCGTTCAGATGAGCCCCCCAGGCATAAGTCGACGAGTCGGTCGTGAGGACTTTCTGATGGCGGGGGGTTTGGAACAACAAACCTCTGGAGAGATTGGAGGATAGCATCCACCAGCGAAGAGACTGTTGTAGAGCAGGAGTGACCTGGATATGTTGAGTCAAAGGGTCGGACGTTTGGGACCACTGAGACGCCAAGGTCCACTGAGGAGTCCTGAGGTGAAGTCTGGCAAACGGAATCACATGTACTGTAGAGGCCATGTGGCCTAGCAGGACCATCATCTGTCTCGCCGGGATGGAAGGGCGAGAGGACACTGAGTGGCAGAGATGAAGCAGAGCCTCCATTTGTGGGGGAGGGAGGAATGCTCGGAGCTTGGTAGTAATCCAGAATCGCCCCGATGAAGGGGAGAGTCTGGGAAGGCTGTAGATGGGATTTTGGAAAGTTTATCTCGAAACCCAGATGTTGTAATAACCAAACTGTCTTCTGAGTCGCGAGGGTGACTCCTTGAGACGTGGAATCCTTGATGAGCCAGTCGTCCAGGTAAGGGAACACCTAGAGGCCGTGGTTCCTGAGTGCAGCGGCTACCACTACTAGGCACTTGGTGAAGATTCTGGGAAATGAGGCCAGGCCAAAGGGGAGCACTCGGTATTGCAGATGAAGTTTTCCCACCCGGAATCTGAGAAATTGGCGGGAGGCCGGATGAATGGGGATGTGAGTGTAGGCCTCCTTCAGATCCAGAGAGCATAACCAATCGTTCTGCTCGATGAGGGGGTACAGGGATGCCAGGGTCAACATGCAAAACTTTTCTTTGACCAGAAATTTGTTGAGCACCCTGAGGTCCAAGATTGGTCGCAGATTGCCCATCTTCTTCGGAACAAGGAAGTACCGGGAGTAAAACCCCTTGTTCTGTTGGTCCCGGGGGACCGGCTCGACAGCCCCAAGCTGCAGCAAGGCCTGGGCTTCCTGAAGAAGAAGGGCGGTCTGTGTCAAGTTGGAAGGATACTCTCTTGGAGGATGTTCCGGAGGAACCTGTTGGAATTGAAGGGGGTATCCCGCCTTGACGATGGAGAGGACCCAGAGGTCGGTGGTGATAGACGTCCATCGATGGAAAAAATGATGTATGCGACCTCCGATAGATGGAATCACTGAAAATGGCAGAGCGACAGAGGTTATGCCCTCTTTGAGACAGTCAAAAGGGCTGAGGAGCCTTAGGGACAGCAGATGGTTGAGGCTTTTGTTGATGTTTCTGCGGGTGCTGCCTCTTCACAGGCTGTCGGATGGGGGGAGCCTGTTTCAGGGGGTAACGCCGCTGGTAGATCAACGGTGGGCGTGATTGACGAGGAGGAGCAGGCCTGGGCTTTGGACGCAGGATGGACTGGAAGGACTTCTCATGGTCCGAGAGCTTCTTGGTTACTGCCTCGATGGACTCATCAAAGAGGTTGGAGACGGCGCATGGAACATTGGCAAGCCTGTCCTGGAGGCTGGGGTCCATGTCAATGGTCCGCAGCCACGCAAGCCGGCGCATAGCCACCGAACATGCTGCGGCCCGAGCCGCCAGCTAGAAGGCATCGTGGGAGGATTGCATAAGCTGTACCCGAAGTTGGGATAACGAGGCCAGTGCCTCCTGGTACTCCAACTGAGCCCTAGGATCCACGTAGGGCATAAACTTCTGGAGTACGGACAAAAGAAACTCCAAATATGTTGTGAAGTGGAAGTTGTAATTCAGAACTCTCGAGGTCATCATGGAGTTCTGGTAAACTCTCCTGCCGAACCGGTCCATGGTCTTTCCCTCTCTACCAGGTGGGACGGAGGCGTAGACCTGGGAGGGATGGGACCGCTTCAGTGAGGACTCCACCAAAAGGGATTGGTGGGAGAGCTGCGAGCCATCGAACCCCTTACGATGGACAGTGCGGTATCTGGTGTCTAATTTACTCAGCACTGCGGGGATCGAATAAGGTGTCTCAAGGCACCGTGCGAAGGTTTGGTCCAGCAGCTTGTGTAAGGGAAGCTTGAGGGACTCCGCAGGTGGTTAAGGGAGGCGCATAGTCTCGAGGTATTCTTTCGAGAATTTGGACCCCGTATCCAGGGGGATGTCCATGTCATCAGCCATCTGTCGAAGGAACGAGGAGAAGGACAATTGGTCGGCTGTTGCAGGGCCCCGGGACGGGCTCGATGAGGTCGAGGCCTCCGGATCCATTGGGGACAGGGATTGAGAAGGTGAGAGAGATTCCATTGTGTCCTCGAGCTCTGGCATCGGTAGGGGAGTAGTTAGTCAGTGGCGAATATTCCAGGTATGCTTGCTTCTGATGAGGCGAGGCCTGCCTGGATGAGTGCCTCGATCGGTGATGCGGACTGTGTCGAGAGGTCGGCCTCGATGGGCGAGGCGAGTAGGTCTTCGTTGAGGCCCCCAGGTAGTGGATGGGACTGGAAGTGGTCGATCGAAGCAGGGGTGGGTGCCGTAGAGGCTCGAACCCTGTCGGGATGATCGGCTCCAATGGAGGCATTCGCAAAGACTCTGCTCCTTGCATCGAGTGAATTGGCTCCAATGGAGGCATTCGCAAAGACTCTGCTCCTTGCGGCATCCATCCCCCTGAGAGGATCCTGGAAGCCCTCTTCCCCCCCCAAAGGCTCCAGGGTCCTCATCAAACGAAAACTGCTCCCCATACAAAATATCATTGTCCCATGAGACCCTTGGCCACTTGGATGAAAGGAGGAGAAAGGTACGAAACCGGCACTGAGGGGGGACGAACTGGAATGGATGCAGAAGGAACCCCCCCGGGGCGGAAGCAGGACCCCCGGCCACCTGAAGATAAGCCTTGCACAAGGCTAAAACAAAATTATGGGAACCCCCCCCCCCTGGCTGCTCAATGGGACTCACTGCCAAAGCGGAAGTCCCAGCAGAAACCTTTCTCTCCAATATAGGATGGTGGTCACCTGAAGCTGCAGACAAGATGGAGGTGCTTTCCCGTCAAAATCAGCACAAAACCCGCCAACCCCCCCATAAAAAAAAACCCAACCAAAACAACGCCCCAGAGGCCTGTAGCGGTTGAGAGGCCTGAACTGCCCCAGCCACTAAAGCAGGGAAGCCGGCAGCAGCTGTAAGGGAATACAGCAGCTTCGGCGGTAAGGGAAACCATGTGTGGGCAGCGAGGGAAGCCCGGAATAGCACAGTTACTTACCGTAACAGGTGTTATCCAGGGACAGCAGGCATATATTCTCACATGTGGGTGACGTCATCTACGGAGCCCCGATGCGGAAGCATTTTCAAGCAAACTTGATTGAAGATTTAAGTTTGCTCTGCTGCTCCACGCATGCGTGCCTTCCTGCTCCACTAGGGGGTGCATCCCCTCGTGGTCTCCAGTTCACTTAACTAGCCAAGAAGCCAACCTCGGGGAGGTGGGCGGGTTGTGAGAATATACGCCTGCTGTCCCTGGATAACACCTGGTACGGTAAGTAACTGTGCTTTATCCCAGGACAAGCAGGCATGATATTCTCACATGTGGGTGACCTCCAAGCTTACTGAAGAGGGATGGAGGGAAGTTGGCAATTTAAGCAAATAGATTTCGCAATACCGATTGGCCGAACCGGCCATCGCTTCTGGACAGGGAGTCCAGACAGTAGTGGGAGGTGAAGGTATGAACCGAAGACCACGTGGCAGCCTTGCAGATTTCCTCAATAGGTGTGGACCTGAGGAAGGCTACGGAGGCTGCCATCGCTCGGACTTTGTGTCCCGTTACTCAACCATGCAGCGCGAGACCAGTCTGAGCGTGGCAAAAGGAGATGCAATCGGCCAACCAGTTGGACAAGGTGCGTTTGGAAACTGGGTGGCCTAACCGGTTTGGGTCGAAGGACAGAAACAGTTGTGGGACTTTCCGGTGTGGCTGAGTGCGTTGGAGGTAAAAGGCCAACGCTCTTTTGCAGTCAAGAGTGTGGAGCGCCACTTCTCCGGGGTGAGAGTGGGGCTTGGGAAAAAACACGGGTAAGACGATGGACTGATTTAGATGGAAATCAGACACTACTTTAGGTAGGAACTTTAAATGGGTGCGGAGTACCACCTTGTCGTGATGGAATACCGTGAAGGGTGGGTCCGCTACCAGCGCTTGCAGCTCACTAACCCGCCGTGCGGACGTGAGCGTGAGTAAGAAAATTACCTTCCAAGTGAGGAATTTTGGATGGCATTTGTCTAGTGGCTCAAATGGAGGTTTCATTAGTTGAGCCAGAACCACGTTAAGGTCCCAAACCACCGGGGGAGGTTTGAGAGGGGGGTGGACGTTTAGCAGGCCCTTCATGAAGCGAGTGACTAAGGGATGGAGCGAGAGGGCTTTCCCTTCCAGGGGCTGATGAAAGGCCGCAATTGCACTGAGGTGTACTCGAATGGAGTTGGTCTTTAGGCCGGAATGAGATAGTTGAAGTAGATAGTCAAGGACCAGGGGGACGGGGACCGACACCGGGTCCTGGCTGTGGGAGGAGCACCAGGTTGAGAATCTGGTCCACTTTTGTGAGTAGCAGGTTCTCGTCGAGGTTTTTCTAGAGGCCTCCAATATCTCCTTGACTGATTGAGACACGGGGAGAGCAGTCAGGGGGAGAGAAACCAAGCATTCAGATGAAGAGACTGAAGATTGGGATGTAACAGTGAACCCTGACCCTGTGATAGTAGAGAGGGAAACAGAGGCAGAGGCAGTGGATCTCTGACACTGAGTTGAAGTAGCAGGGAAAACCACGGCTGGCGTGGCCAGCGAGGGGCAATCAGGATCAGGGTGGCTTGTACTGTTTTCAGGTGGACAAGCGTCCGCAGTATCAGAGGAAACGGCGGGAACGCGTACAAGAACCTTCCCTCCCAGTTGAGGAGGAAGGCGTCGGCCTCGAGCTGGTCCGGGGAGTATATCCGGGAGCAGAAGAGAGGCAGCTTGTGATTGTGAGGGGAAGCGAACAGGTCTATTTGAGGCGTCCCCCACCGTTCGAACACTCCTCGTAGGATCTGAGAGTGTAGTGACCATTCGTGTGGCTGGAGGAGGCGGCTGAGTCTGTCCGCCAGGCAGTTTTGTTCTCCTTGTATGTACACCGCCCGAAGGAAGGTGTTGTTGGAGATTGCCCATTTCCAGAGGCGCAGGGCTTCCCGACAAAGGGGCCAAGACCCTGTGCCCCCTTGTATGTTTACGTAGTACATCGCTACCTGGTTGTCGGTTCGGATGAGAACCACTCGGTCGCGGAGCAGATGTTGGAAGGCTACAGCTGCGAGGTAGATGGCCCGAAGTTCTAGCACGTTGATGTGGCAGCGACGGTCTTGTGCTGACCACATTCCTTGGGTGCGTAGGCCGTCCAGATGGGCTCCCCAAGCGTACTCCGACGAGTCCGTGGTGAGTACCTTGCTGTGGGGTGGGGTGAGGAAGAGCAAACCTTTGGAAAGATTTGAAGAGTCGGCCCACCAGCGGAGCGATCGTTGCAATGAAGGAGTCACTGTCACGGAGCGGTCGGTCGGGTCCCGGTCTTGACGCCATTGAGACGCCAGGGTCCATTGAGGGATTCTCAGATGGAGGCGGGCGAAGGGTGTGACATGGACGGTGGAGGCCATGTGGCCCAGGAGGGTCATCATCTGTCGAGCTGATACTGAGGTCAGCAGAGAGATCCTTCGGCTCAGACTTACTAATGCCTCTAGGCGCGGAGGGGGGAGGAAGGAACGGAGGCGAACCGTGTCCAGCGTGGCCCCGATGAACTGTAGGGACTGCGAGGGGCGTAGTTGAGATTTTGGGAAGTTTATTTCGAACCCCAGACTTTGTAGGTAGGTAATAGTCTGTTGGGTCGCTGAGATAACCCCTTCCTTGGACGGGGCTTTGATTAGCCAGTCGTCCAGGTAGGGGAATACCTGGAGGCCCTGGGAACGTAAGGTTGCTGCTACCACCACGAGGCACTTGGTGAAGACCCGAGGTGATGATGCTAGTCCGAAGGGGAGGACTCGGTATTGTAGGTGCCAGTCCCCTACTTGGAAACGCAAAAACTTGCGGTGAGCAGGGTGCACTGGGACATGTGTGTACGCCTCCTTGAGATCGAGGGAGCAGAGCCAGTCGCCCTCGTCGATCAGGGGGTAGAGTGTTGGTAGTGAGAGCATCCGAAACTTTTCCCGTACCAGGAATTTGTTGAGGCGTCTCAAGTCTAGTATTGGGTGTAAGTCTCCCGTTTTTTTCGGTACCAGGAAGTAACGGGAGTAGAAGCCCTTCCCCCGTTGGTCGGGGGGGACCTTCTCCACTGCCCTCAGGCGAAGCAGGTCTCGAGCTTCGGAGAGGAGTAGGGGTAGCTGAGTCCGGTTGGGAGGGCAATTCCTTGGGGGATTGTCCGGGGGAATGGCCCGAAAGTTGAGAGAGTACCCTGATGAGATCACGCCAAGGACCCATGCGTCCGACGTGAGTTGTTCCCAGCGAGGGTAAAAGGCTTTGAGTCGGCCCCCGATGGGAAGGCGGCCTGGGACTATGGCGGAGGGGGCCCGCCCCCTTCCGCGTGTCCCGTCAAAAGGACGGGGATGGTTTGGTGGTCGCGGGCGGTTGAGACTTGGGCATGGCCCTGTGGTGGGCTTGCGGACGTCTGGGTGGGGGCCGCGAGAAAGCAGGGGTGGACTTTTGTGGGTAGCGGCGCGGAGGGGCCCTGTATGGCCTGGACGCTGGCGGTTTGGGCTTTTGCCGGACAAGGGAGGCAAACGAGCGTTCATGTTCGGAGAGGCGTTTTGTCGCCGCCTCGATAGTGTCGTCGAACAATTCCTTTCCCACGCAGGGGAGGTTAGCCAACCGGTCCTGTAAGTTGGGGTCCATGTCGACCAGGCGCAGCCAAGCTAGTCGGCGCATGGCGATAGCAAAGGCTGCTTCTCTGGAGGAGAGTTCGAAGCCATCGTAGGCCGCGTGGAATAGATGAAGGCGCAGGTTGGAGAGGGACTCTAAAAGCAGGCCGAACGTTCCCTGCCGGGAGGCCGGTAGGTCAGTCTCAAAGGCTCTCAATAGTCCAATGAGGTGTTTGAGGTATGATGTGAAGGTGAAAGTGTAGCTTTGCACCCTAGAGGCCATCATTGCGTTTTGGTATAGTCTCCTGCCGAACTTGTCCAGGGTTCGGCCTTCTCGGCCTGGGGGGACCGCTGCTGAGACCCTGGACGGGTGAGCCTTTTTCAAGGAGGATTCCACTAGCAGCGATTGGTGGGAGAGCTGTGGTTGCTCGAATCCCGGGTAAGGTACTGTGCGGTACTTGGCCTCCATTTTGGAGGGTACGGCTGTAACCATGTAGGGGGTCTCCAGGTTCCTGAAGAAGGCCTGTTGGAGTACCGGGTTAGGTGGTAAGCGAAGGGACTCTCTGGGCAGTGATGGCATATCCAGCTCCGCCAGGTACTCCTTAGAGTATCTGGAGTCGGACTGGAGGTCTAAGTCCAATGCGTGGCCCATGTCTTGGACAAAGCGAGTGAAGGATGGGCGAGATGTCCCCAGGGCCCCGTGCGGGGTCGGGGAACGAGACCTTCGTCGGGTGGAGAAGGATAAGGAGGCTTCCCTCGAGTATCGAGGTTCATGCTCTGATCCATGCTCCGAGACTGGGGAAGCACTGTGAGAGTGTTCCGGGGTTGTCGATCTTCGGCGTCTCGAGGAGCCCCTCGGAGACGATGCCGGGGTTAGGGGTACCGATCGATGTCGGATTGGTGACCTCGATCCGGACTCCCTCGGAGAATACGTCCGAGGGGGAGTTCGGAGGATGCGCGGGTTGGAGAGTGATAACTCAGCCACCCTTAGTGGTCCCGTACGAGGTGTGGGAGAACAGCCTCGTAGAGTTGGTGAACCTCGGGCCTTCTTGGAGGTACGGCGGTTCGAGGTTTCTGTCGTTCTAGCCCGACGTTTTGCCCCTCGGCGGTCCGCGGAGGGGGAACGTCTCGGGCATCTCGGCGAGGAGTCCGAGGAGGATGGGATGCGGCGAGGATTGCGCACCTTTCCTCGGGGTTGTTCGGTGTGAGGCTCAGGCTGGTCTGGCACATTCGAGGTCGAGGCCGATTGAAGCTGGGCCATTGCCGTGGACAGCTCCGACGTGATCATCGCTCGGAGTAGGTCCTGGAAGACGGGCACGGACAGCATCGAAGGCATGTCCACTGCCTCGGTGCACTCCACCGGGGGCGACCTCGTATCAGAGTATTCCCGTGTGGTGGAGGCACGGCCCGAAGGCTTGGAGGGCTTAGACGGGGCTGTAAGCATGGGGCTTCCGCCATGCGTCGCCGTTGTCCCCGAGGCTGGCTTCTTCGCTGTTACAGAACCTGAAGAGGGGACTTACCCGGGGCCAAGGCTTTCTGTTGTCCCGAGGACTTCGGGGTCGAGTCTCGAGGCGATGCCGAGGTATCCGGGGCCGAGGTCAAGGCCGGGGCCGACCTCGAGGCCGAGGGTTGGTCCGGGGTGAAGAGATCCGCCATGCGGGCTTTTCTTCGGCGGAGGGCCCGGTTTTGGAAAATAGCGCACTGGGGGCAGGAGCCGGTTGGATGAGCCGCCCCCAGACAGAGGATGCACCGGCGATGCGGATCTGTGAGAGAAAGAAGCCGCTCGCACCGGGTGCACTTTTTAAAGCCGGTCAAAGGCCGGGACATTAAATCGAAAGTAGCCGCGGCTCGATTAGCCACGCGGCCACGGGGACCCGGAAGCCTCCGGGTCGTCGAAAACGAAGCAGGAATCAAGTAAAGTTGTAAGGAATTCGCGCACAGCGACTTAATCGTGAAAAAACAAGAAAAAATCGCGGTGCTAGAAGGCAGTTGGGGCAGAGCCTGAAAAACACGGCTTCTAGGCTCGCGGAAAATTTTGAACTGGAGACCACGAGGGGATGCACCCCCTAGTGGAGCAGGAAGGCACGCATGCGTGGAGCAGCAGAGCAAACTTAAATCTTCAATCAAGTTTGCTTGAAAATGCTTCCGCATCGGGGCTCCGTAGATGACGTCACCCACATGTGAGAATATCATGCCTGCTTGTCCTGGGATAATCCCCGTTGTCAGCTGCTGATGTGCAAGACACTTGCAAAGGGGATCCCTAGAAGCCAGTAACCGAAGCAGATGAGGATTCCCCTTCGTGACAGCCGACATACCTCAAGCACAGGCCAGCCGCATTGACCTCACGTCTGGAGCACTTTTTCCCTTTAAAAGTGCTCATTGAGCAATACGTGACCTAGCTTAAGAAAAAGTGCCGGTTAACAATAAAATAACAGTGAACTGAAGGCTTCCTTCAGACCTGCACTGCCTCAGGATTTTTTTTCCCCAGAACAGACTCCATTGGCTCTCTAAGCCATATGCCTTGCCGGTAATAGGTGGCAAGACTTACTGCTGAGGCGCCTCTACAAAATTTTGGGGAGATAGGGGAAATGGAGGGAGGGACTCAACCCCGTCGAGTGCGACACCCCTGAGGTTGGACAGACCCCTGAAAGGGTCCCCCCAAGCTCAGTCCGGCACCAGACAGGGACAAGGCAGCCACTAAACAAATTCCAACAGCTCTACACTAACAAAGGAAAGACTATAACAGCTTACCACACCTGCTGGAGACTGAGAACAGACTGGTTAGATTAGGGGGAAGCACAGTTATTTGTATTCCAGCCAAAAGTTTTGTTTCAATTTCCACCTGCTGGACATGGTGAGCTATTACCCATCAGTGAACTGTGCCAGTCTGGAAAGGTGCTAAAGAAAAGTTGGAGATGGCAAAGGAGGATGGTGGTGGGTGAAGAGGCTACAAAAAAAACCTGCCAGGGTATTTGAAAAAAAAAAAAAATACCCAACTGGGCAGGAAAAGTGAATCGAATCAAAAAATCAATAGGCCAAATCGAATCAAAACTTTTTTCCCTAAATTGGGCAGAACTAGTTTATAGTGATAAGGTAGGGGTAGGGAACCTAATACCACCAAGTGTAGTAACTCAGGCTCTAGAAGTCATCTAGCTCACACCTCTAAATGAACTGGGGGGTACTGATTACTTACTCCCAACCCATTTTAGCCAAACTAACTGCAGACTGCGTAGAATGCCTCACCTACCATTTGCTTGAAGATTGAAGTTTTCAAGTTTATTTCAGATTTGATGGATCGCTTAATCAAACTTCAAAGTGACGTACATAACTAAAATCTATACAACTTTCAGGGGGACAAAACATGCCACATATAACCACAGACAAGACTTATACATAGTTAGGAAAGAAATACAATATTTTAAAGAAAATAAGACAAGAAGGAAATGGACAAAAGGGAGGGAGACATTAAAAGAAAGACAGTCGTAGGGCAAACCCTAAGGAATGATTCAAGACAAGAGTACTAGAAGTTGAAGGCATCTTTAAAAAGAAAACATTTCAACTTACTCTTGAATCAGTCTAACATGCGTTCTTGAAAAATATTGAGGGATTGTACAGGATACTTAAAGAGTGATATTACTAGTTCAGTGGTTTTCAGTCTCCATTTGATGGTTAAAAAAGGCAAAACCAAGCATTTAGACTGGTCTGGTGGGACAATAAGGAACTTTTTGTTTTTCTATCATGACTGCTTTTCGTTCAACATATTTTATGGCATTTTTAAAAAACCAATAGGAAATATATTACAGTGTTCCCCCGGTCATTCGCGGTCGGTGGTTCGCAGTCCCGGTCATTCGCGGTATTTCCCGACCGCGAACTGCCGACAAAGAGAGGGCAGCGGGAGAGGCAGAAGAGAGCAACTGGAGCACCGGCGAGTGCAGAAAATCACTCGCTGTATGCTCCGACCGCCTCTTCCTGCACTAAGTCGGACCTTATCCAATCAGGAGCTGTTTTGACACGCAGCTCCTCATTGGTAAGGCTCGACTTAGAGCAGGAAGAGGCGGTCAGAGCATAAAGCGAGTGATTTCCTGCACTCACCGGCGCTCCGGCTGCTCTTTCCTGCCTCTCCCGCTGCCCTCTCGTCTCCCCCATGAAAAACCATATTTGCGGTTTTTCAAGATTCGCGGGGGTTCTTGGAATGGAGCCCCCGCGAATATCAGGGGAGTACTATATACACTTCTCCCTCCATATCCACGGGTGTTAGGTGCAGAGCCGGACCGCGAAGTGTGAAAAACCATGAATAACTTTTTGGCTGGCTCTGACCCAGCCCTGCCTCATTCTGGACCTTCCTGCCTCCCTCCCAGCATCCCAGAACTTACCTGGTGGTCTAGTGAGTTTTCGGGGCAGGAGCGATCTTCCTATGCTCCTGCCTATTGCAGATCACTCATAGCAAATCGCTGCTGTGAGTTCCCGTAGTCTCTTGAGCTTACAACGAGAACTCACGGCAGCCATTTTCTATGAGTGATCTGCACGAGGCAGGAGCGTAGGAAGATCACTCCTACCCTGAAAGCCTGCTAGACTACCAGGTAAGGTCTGGGAGGCAGGGAAGGACCGGAAAGCAATGTTACTTACCGTAACAGTTGTTATCCAGGGACAGCAGGCAGCTATTCTCACTAGTGGGTGATGTCATCAGACAGAGCCCCGGTACGGACGTCTCACAAGCACGTGTTGCTTGTAGAAACTTAAAGTTTCTAGATGCCCGCACCGCGCATGCGCCGGTGCCTTCCTACCCGGAGATCCGGGCGTGTCTCCTCAGTTCAGGTAGCTAGCCTGAGAAGCCAACCCAGGGGAGGTGGGTGGGACGTGAGAATAGCTGCCTGCTGTCCCTGGATAACAACTGTTACGGTAAGTAACATTGCTTTATCCCAGGACAAGCAGGCAGGTATTCTCACTAGTGGGTGACCTCCAAGCTAACCTCAGTGGGATGGAGGGGGAGTTGGCGACTTAAGAGAATAAATTTTTCAATACTGTTTGGCCAAACTGTCCATCCCGTCTGGAGAGGGTATCCAGACAATAATGTCAGGTGAATGTGTGAACCGAGGACCAGGTGGCAGCCTTGCAAATTTCCTCGATTGGTGTTGATCTGAGGAATGCTACTGAGGCTGCCATTGCTCTGACCTTATGGGCTGTGACCTTACAAGGAAGTGATAATCCAGCCTGGGCATAGCAGAAAGAGATACAAGCCGCCATCCAATTAGAGATGGTGCGCTTTGATACGGGTCTTCCCAACTTGTTAGGATCGAAGGAGACAAAAAGTTGAGGAGTGGTTCTGTGTGGCTTGGTGCGATCCAGGTAGAAAGCCAAGGCACGTTTACAGTCTAGAGTGTGAAGGGCCGATTCTCCGTGGTGAGAAAGCACAGTTACTTACCGTAACAGGTGTTATCCAGGGACAGCAGGCATATATTCTCACATGTGGGTGACGTCATCTACGGAGCCCCAGCGCGGACAGCTTTTCAAGCAAACTTGCTAGAAGTTTCAAGTTTGCACACTGCACCACGCATGTGTCTGCTTCCTCGCCCACTAGAGGGCGCGTTCCACCTCGTGGTCCTCAGTTCCATCACTAGCAAAGAAGCCATCCCCGGGGAGGCGGGTGGGTTGTGAGAATATATGCCTGCTGTCCCTGGATAACACCTGTTACGGTAAGTAACTGTGCTTTATCCCAGGACAAGCAGGCATGATATTCTCACATGTGGGTGACCTCCAAGCCAACCAAAAAAAAAAGGGCAGGAGGGAGGATGGCAATTTATGAAAACAGATTACGTAACACCGACTGGCCAAACCGGCCATCGCTTCTGGACAAAGTGTCCAGGCAATAGTGGGAGGTGAACGTATGAACCGAAGACCAAGTGGCAGCTTTACAAATGTCCTCCATGGGAGTAGATCGGAGGAAAGCAACCGAAGCTGCCATCGCTCGGACCTTATGCCCCGTGACACGCCCCGAGAGCGGGAGACCAGCCTGAGCGTAGCAAAAAGAAATGCAAGCAGCCAACCAATTGGACAAGGTGCGTTTGGAAACCGGATGTCCTAGACGATTAGGATCAAAGGACAAAAACAATTGAGGAACCTTCCGATGAGACTTGGTACGTTGGAGATAAAATGCCAACGCCCTCTTACAGTCAAGAGAATGGAGCGCCGTCTCGCCAGGATGGGAGTGGGGCTTATGAAAAAACACAGGAAGGACAACGGACTGATTCAAGTGGAAATCCGATACAATCTTTGGCAAAAATTTCGGATGCGTGCGCAAGACCACCTTGTCATGGTGGAACACCGTGAAAGGTGGATCCGCAACCAAAGCTTGCAACTCACTAACCCTTCAAGCCGATGTGAGAGCAATCAGAAAAACCACCTTCCAAGTAAGGAATTTGAGAAGGGATACGTCCATAGGCTCAAAGGGAGGTTTCATCAGTTGAGCCAGGACAACATTCAAATCCCAAACAACAGGAGGAGGCTTCAGAGGGGGACAAACATTGATTAGCCCCTTCATGAACCGTTGCACCATAGGGTGAAGCGAAAGAGCACGACCATCTAAGTGCCGGTGAAAAGCTGAAATGGCACTGAGATGTACCCGGACAGATGTCGTCTTCAGGCCTGATTTAGACAAATGTAACAAGTAGTCTAAAACCGAAGCCACCGGGACAGAATCAGGATTCAGATGTCGCGAAGAACACCAAGATGAAAATCTGGTCCACTTTTGTGAATAACAAAGCCTGGTCGAGACCTTGCGTGAGGCTTCCAAAACCTCCCTCACTGACTGAGAGACCTGGATTGAAGTGAAGGGGAAAGGAACCAAGCAGTCAGGTGCAAGGACTGCAGATTGGGATGCAACAGCGAACCCCGACTCTGAGATAGCAGAGAGGGAAACACAGGCAGAAGCAGAGGTTCCCTGACACTTAGTTGAAGAAGCAGGGAGAACCAATGCTGACGAGGCCACCGAGGCGCAATGAGAATCATCGTGGCGGTGGATGACTTGAGACGTACCAACGTTCTCATGATCAAGGGAAAAGGAGGAAACGCATACAGGAACCTCCCCTCCCAGTCCAGAAGGAAGGCATCCGCCTCCAGACGGTCCGGGGAATACATCCTTGAACAATATAGGGGCAGTTTGTGAGTCTCCGAGGAGGCAAACAGGTCCACCTGCGGAGTCCCCCAGCGGTCGAAGACCTCGCGCAGGACTCTGGAGTGGAGAGACCATTCGTGCGGTTGAAGAAGCCGACTGAGCTTGTCTGCCAAGCAGTTTTGGTCTCCCTGAATATATACCGCCTGCAGGAAGATGTTTCGGGAGATTGCCCACTCCCAAAGGCGAAGCGCCTCCCTGCAGAGGGGCCAAGAGCCCGTCCCACCTTGCTTGTTGACATAGTACATCGCTACCTGGTTGTCCGTGCGAACTAGGACTACCTGATCGCGAAGAAGGTGGTCGAACGCACGAACCGCCATGTAAATGGCTCGAAGTTCCAGCACATTGATGTGACATCGACGGTCTTCCGACGACCACAGACCCTGGGTCCGCAGCCCGTCTAGATGGGCCCCCCACGCATACTCCGAAGAGTCCGTGGTCAGGACCCTGCGAAAGGGAGGGGCCAGAAACAGCAATCCCCCGGAAAAATTGGAACAATCGGTCCACCAACGGAGCGACCGTTTCAAAGAAGGAGTGACCGTAATTAGGCGGGACACCGGATCGCAATCCTGACGCCACTGGGAGGCCAGGGTCCACTGAGAGATTCTCAGGTGCAGTCTGGCAAACGGGGTGACGTGGACCGTTGATGCCATGTGGCCCAGAAGCATCATCATGCGCTGGGCCGATACCACCTGCAGCTGCGAGACCCACCGCCCCAGCCGAACCAAGGCCGCCAAGCGAGGCTGCGGGAGGTACGCACGACGGCTCACAGTGTCCAGCACTGCGCCTATAAATTGAAGGGACTGGGCCGGCTGCAACTGCGACTTGGGGAAATTCACTTCGAACCCCAGTCGTTGAAGGAAGGCGATAGACTGTCGGGTCGCTGAGATAACCCCCTCCCTGGTCGTGCTTTTGATCAGCCAATCGTCCAGGTAGGGGAAAACCTGAAGGCCCCGATTTCTCAGGGCCGCCACGACCACGACCATGCACTTCGTAAAGACTCGCGGGGACGAAGCTAGGCCAAAGGGCAGGACCCTGTACTGCAGGTGCAAGTCCCCCACCTGGAACCTCAAGAATCTCCGGAAGGCAGGATGCACGGGAACATGAGTATATGCCTCCTTCAGATCGAGGGAGCACATCCAGTCCCCTTCCTCCAAGAGAGGGTATAGAACCGGGAGAGACAGCATTCGAAACTTCTCCCGGACCAGGAATTTGTTGAGCTTCTGAGGTCCAGTATAGGGCGCAGGTCCCCGGTCTTTTTCGGGACCAGAAAGTAGCGGGAGTAAAACCCGGTCCCCCGCTGATCTGCGGGAACTGGTTCGACCGCCCGAAGCTTCAACAGGGCCCGGGCCTCGGCCAGCAAGACGGGAAGCTGGCTCCGATTGAAAGTGGAAGGTCCCGGGGGCATATCCTGTGGCACAGACAAGAAATTGAGAGAGTAGCCCTCGGAGACGGTCCGGAGCACCCAGGCGTCTGATGTAATTTCGGTCCAGGCTGGGTAAAAGGACCGAAGACGCCCCCCTATAGGCAGGGATTTCTGAGCGGTCGCGGAGGGGAACCCGCCCCATCCGCTCAGCCCGTCAAAATGAAGGCGCGGGCTTGGAAGGGCCCTGCGCCGGAGCTTGCGTTTGTCCCCCTCTGCCCCTCTGAGCCTGGCGTCTAGGTGGCGGTCTGGAAAAGGCGGGAGTAGATTTTTGGGGGTACCGCCTCGGGGGAGGGCGGAAGGGTTTCTGCGGCGGGGGTCTAGGCTTGGGCCGGACCAAGGAGGCCAACGAGCGCTCCTGCTCAGACAACCTCTTGGTCGCCGCCTCTAATGACTCGTCAAAAAGTTCGGACCCCACACAAGGCAAATCTGCCAGGCGATCCTGCAGGTTTGGGTCCATGTCGAGGGTGCGAAGCCAGGCCAGACGGCGCATGGCCACCGCGAGGGCCGACACCCTCGAAACCAGCTCAAAAGCGTCGTACAAGGCGTGAAACAGGTACAACCGCAGTTGAGACAGGTTGGACAAGAATGTATCAAAACCTGCCTTCTGGGAGTCCGGTATGGAGTCACGAAACTGAGGGAGGTCCTTCACCATACCTCGAAGATAGGAGGAAAAAGTGAATGCATAATTTAGCACCCTGGTGGCCATCAGGGAATTGGAATAAAGGCGACGGCCAAACTTGTCCAGGGTTCGGCCCTCCCTACCAGGTGGAACCGCCGCAGAAACCCGGGAAGGCTGAGACTTTTTAAGGGCAGATTCCACCAGCAAAGACTGGTGGGAGAGCTGCGCCTTGTCGAACCCCTGAGCCGGCACCGTCCTGTATTTGCCCTCCATCTTGGACGGGACTGACGTGACCGTAAGAGGGTTTGACAAATTTTTTAACCAAGTCTGCAGGAGGACCTTATTGTATGGGAGCCGAGGAGCCTCCCGAGGTGGAGTTGGAAGGTCCTGCTCCTCAAGGAACTCCTTAGAATACTGGGAGCCGACCGAAAGGTCCAGCCCGAGGGCCTTGGCCATGTCCTGCACAAAAACCGAGAATGAGGACGGTTTAGCAGGTGGGGAAGGAGATCTCGACTTTTTCGCCGAGGAAACCGGAGAGGCCTCGTGCGAATAATACAAGGGATCTCTCCCTGACCCCGAGCCCCACGATGTCCTCTCCACAGGCCTCGAGGGGGTAGGAGAACGAGTCCGCCTCGACGAGGCCCGGGGCGAAGACCCCGGGGTCCGGGGGACGAGGGCCCCCTCCCGTTTCCTCGGCGAGGAAGAACGGGACACCCGACGCGCCGGGGAGCGGAGAAGCTTCGGATTGTCAATGCGCAACTCCGACACCCGCAACGCCTCGCCCCCGATCGGGGAAGACCGACCGCGCCCTCGAGGCGAACCCCATGAGCGCTTCGGCTTCCTCGGCCGGCGCCTCGACCGAGTCCGAGGCGAGGGCGAAAACCCCCGGGAGGACCTCGAGGACGATGAGGAGGAAATGCGGCGGATCCGACGCACCTTGTCCCGGGGCCGCACGCTACGCTCCGGCTGATCCCCCGCGGTCGATGGTAAGACCGAAACCGAGGCCGAGACCGAGGCCGAGGCGGGCGGAGCCTCGACAGCCGAGACCGAGGTCGGAGGAGCCCCGGTCTCCGAGGTCGAGGGAGCCCCGGCACCCGAGGCCGAGGTCGCCGAGGCCGAGGCCGCCGAGGCAACAGCCGCCGGGGTCGAAGCCCGTTGCAGCTGTTCCAGGGCCCCCGACAGCTCAGTTGATATGAGCGCTCTGAGGAGCTCCTGGAAAGCCGGGATCCCGACAAAGGTCGGGAGGTCCGAATCCGGGGCATGCTCCCTGGAGGGCGACCTCGGTCTCGAGTGTTCCCTCGGGGCTTGCACGGGCGGGGCCCGAGGCGGGGCCGAGGACGACCCACCCGCCTTGGTCGAAGCAGAGGACGGCTTCTTTGCAGACCCTGTAGGGGATGGAAAGGAGGACTTACCCGAGGTAGCCTTCGTTCCCGAGGTCGACTTGGCAGTCGAAGGGCGAGGAGAGGCCGAGGGCCCCGAGGACGCCGAGGCCGAGGCCGGGGCCGAAGCCGAGGCCGACGTCGAGGCCTTTACCACGGGGTCCGCCTTAAACAACTCCGCCATTCTGGCCCTCCTGCGACGGAGAGCCCTGGGTTGAAACGTGGAACAGCGATCGCACGCGGTGGTAGGGTGTTCCGGACCCAGACAAACGATGCACCACCGGTGGGGGTCTGTAATAGAGAGCAGCCTCTCGCACCGGCTGCACTTTTTGAAACCCGTTACAGGACGGGACATCAACGACGAAACTGGCCGGGAACGATCGACGTCCCGCGGCCACGGCTGCCGGGAGCCCCCGGAGCCCAACGAGAAAACAAAAATTTTTTTTTTTTTTTTTTTTAAAAAGGAAACGAACAGAAAAAAAAAAGCACAGCGACCGAAAAAATCAGACGCGGTGTCAGGAAGCAGCGACACACAAAAGATTAGGAGCTCACAATCCACAGGGCTTACTGGCTCCGCGGAAAAAAATGAACTGAGGACCACGAGGTGGAACGCGCCCTCTAGTGGGCGAGGAAGCAGACACATGCGTGGTGCAGTGTGCAAACTTGAAACTTCTAGCAAGTTTGCTTGAAAAGCTGTCCGCGCTGGGGCTCCGTAGATGACGTCACCCACATGTGAGAATATCATGCCTGCTTGTCCTGGGATAATGAGGCTTAGGGAAAAATACTGGAAGTACAATGGATTGGTTGAGATGAAATTCGGAGACCACCTTAGGCAGGAATTTCGGGTGAGTGCGGAGGACCACCTTGTCATGGTGGAATACTGTGAATGGTGGGTCCGCCATCAATGCCTGGAGTTCGCTGACTCTGCGAGCGGACGTAAGGGCTACAAGGAAAAGCACTTTCCAGGTGAGATACTTCAGAGGGGCCCTGTTGAGTGGTTCAAACGGGGGCTTCATGAGGTGGGAAAGGACTACATTGAGGTCCCAAACTACTGGGGGTGGTTTGAGAGGAGGGTTAACATGGAAGAGTCCTTTCATAAATCTGGCGACCACCGGATGGGCCGAGAGGGGTTTCCCTTGTAGAGGCTGGTGGAACGCCGCAATAGCGCTCAGGTGGACTCGTATGGATATGGACTTGAGCCCAGATTGAGATAGGTGTAGGAGATAGTCCAGCACGGAGGATAAGGAAGCTCGCTGAAGTTCCTTTGACTTAGAAACACACCATGAGGAGAATCTGGTCCATTTCTGGGAGTAGCATTGTCGAGTGGCGGGCTTCCTGGAAGCTTCCAAGACCTCCCTCACTTCTTGTGAGAATTGGTGAGGGGTTACGTTGAGAGGAACCAAGCTGTCAGGTGGAGAGACTGCAGGTTGGGATGAAGTAGTGATCCTTGATGTTGAGTAAGTAGTGAAGGAAACACTGGAAGTGGTACTGGTTCCCTGCTGCTGAGTTGAAGTAGGAGGGAGAACCAAGGTTGTCTGGGCCACCGAGGAGCTATTAGAATCATGGTGGCCCGTTCGAGTTTCAGCTTGACCAGAGTCTTCTGGATCAGCGGGAATGGTGGGAACGCATATAGAAATCGTTTCCCCCAGTTCAGTAGAAAAGCATCTGCCTCGAGGCGATGAGGAGTGTAGATCCTGGAGCAAAACTGAGGCAGTTTGGCGTTGTGGGGAGCCGCAAAGAGGTCTATCTGAGGCGTCCCCCATTGCGTGAAGATTTGGTGAAGGGGGTTGGAATGGAGAGTCCATTCGTGCGGTTGTAGCAGACGGCTTAGTTTGTCTGCTAAGACGTTGTTCTCCCCCTGGATGTATACTGCTCTGAGTAGGGCGTTGTGGCGCACCGCCCAGTCCCAGACTCGTAGAGCTTCCTGGCAAAGGAGGGCCGAGCCCGTGCCTCCTTGCTTGTTGATATAATACATGGCGGCCTGATTGTCTGTGCGAATGAGGATTACCATGTCGTGGAGTCGGTGTTGGAAAGCTTGGAGCGCATTGAAGATGGCTCTGAGTTCCAATAGATTGATTTGGTGTAGTCTTTCCGCACTGGTCCAGAATCCTTGGGTGCGGAGACCCTCCAGGTGGGCCCCCCATGCGTAATTCGACGAATCGGTTGTGAGAACTTTCTGATGGGGGGGAGAGTGCATCAGCAAACCTCTGGATAGATTCGAAGAGGTCATCCACCAAAGTAGAGACTGCCGAAGAGCAGGTGTGACTACGATGCGTTTGGATAGTGGATCGGATGTCTGATTCCACTGTGATGCCAGGGTCCACTGGGGGATCCTGAGGTGGAGTCTGGCAAAGGGTGTCACGTGTACTGTGGAGGCCATATGGCCCAGGAGCACCATCAGTTGTCTCGCCGGTAGGGTTTGGCGAGTAGCCACCGACTGGCAGAGATGAAGAAGAGACTCCATGCGTTGCCGGGGCAGGAATGCTCGGAGTCGGGTGGTGTCCAGGACCGCTCCGATGAAGGGGAGGGACTGGGTGGGTTGTAGATGAGACTTGGAGAAGTTGATCTCGAAGCCCAAATTTTGGAGGAAGTAGGTTGTAGCCAAGGCCGCCGAAGTGACCTCTGGGGCTGACGGGGCCTTGATGAGCCAGTCGTCGAGGTATGGAAACACCTGTAGACCCCTGTCCCGGAGTGCTGCGGCCACTACCACCAGGCACTTTGTGAAGACTCTGGGGGACGAAGATAGGCCGAATGGTAGCACTCGATACTGTAGGTGCAGATTTCCCACCCGAAATCTGAGGAACTTTCGGGAGGCCGGGTGAATGGGGATGTGAGTGTAGGCCTCCTTGAGATCCAGGGAGCATAACCAGTCGTTCTGCTCGAGGAGGGGGTATAGAGAAGCCAAAGTCAACATGCGAAACTTCTCTTTGACCAGGAACTTGTTGAGGGCCCGAAGGTCTAAAATGGGTCGCAGGTCGCCCGTTTTCTTCGGGACGAGGAAGTACCGGGAGTAGAACCCTCGGTTCAATTGGTCTGACGGGACCGGCTCGACAGCCCGAAGCTGAAGTAAGGTTTGGACTTCCTGAAGAAGAAGGGCGGTCTGCGTCGAGCTTGAAGGATACTCTCTTGGAGGATGGTCCGGGGGGGCCCGGTGGAATTGAAGAGAGTATCCTTCTCTTATGATGGAGAGGACCCATAGGTCCGTGGTTATGGCCTCCCATCGGTGGTAAAAAAGATGGAGGCGGCCCCCTATGGGAGAGGCCGAGGTTATGCTCCCGGGAGGGGCGTCAAAAGGGCTGGGGAGCCTTAGGTACAGCCGGTGGCTGAAGTTTTTGCTGAGACTTCTGGGGAGGTTGTCTCTTCGCAGGCTGTCTCGCAGCAGGCGTTTGTCTGGGCATGTAACGCCGCTGGTAAATCAGGGGTGGCCTGGAAGGTCGAGACTGTTGAGGTTTGGGTTTGGGCCGTAGGATGGATTGAAAGGATTTTTCATGATCCGACAGCTTCTTGGTAACAGTTTCGATAGACTCATCGAACAGGTCAGCTCCAGCGCATGGTACGTTGGCGAGTCTGTCCTGTAGGTTGGGATCCATATCGATAGTACGGAGCCATGCCAGGCGACGCATGGCTACCGCGCTTGCGGCGGCGCGTGCCGAGAGTTCGAATGCATCGAAGGAGGATTGCATCAGCTGGAGGCGTAATTGGGAGAGGGAGGCTACCACTTCCTCGAACTCGAATCGAGCTTGGTTGTCTATGAACGGAGTGAACTTGCGGAGCACCGGCAAGAAGAACTCCAGATAGGAAGAGAAAAAGAAGTTGTAGTTTAGCACCCGTGACGCCATCATGGAGTTTTGGTAGAATTTTCTACCAAATTTGTCCATCGTTCTCCCCTCTCGGCCCGGCGGTACAGAGGCGTAGACCTGGGAGGGATGAGAGCGTTTAAGGGAGGACTCGACCAGTAGGGATTGGTGGGAGAGTTGAGGACCCTCGAACCCTTTATGGTGCACGATGCGGTATCGAGCATCGAGTTTGCTGGGGATCGCCGGTATGGAATACGGCGTTTCGAAGCACTGCATGAAAGTCTGGTCCAGTAATTTATGCAAGGGGAGCCGAAGCGACTCCGTTGGAGGGTTAGGTAAATGCATGGTGTCCAGATACTCTTTGGAGTATCTGGAGCCCGTGTCAAGGGTCACATCCAGATCATCCGCCATTTGTCGGAGGAATGATGAGAAGGACAATTGTTCCGCCAGCGTCGGCCTGTGGGACGGGCTGGAGGAGGATGAGGCCTCCAGGTCCGTGGACATCGGGGAGTGACAAGGAGAATCGGGCACCGGTGTCTCCTCGTACTCCGGGCCCCTCGGAGGGGACACCTCTGATGAGGAGTATCCCCTACGTTGCAGTTTTTTCTGCGGTGACACCTCCGAATGGCGTGAGGAGTGCCAGGATGAGTGTCTCGATCGGTGCCCGTCTCGGTGGCGGGACGGGGATCGGGATCGTCTGTGCATCGCATGGTCTCCCGAGGCCCCCAAGTGGATAGGGCTGGAAGCGGTGGATCGTAACTGGGTTTGCGATGCGGGTTCTTGCGATGCTACCCAAGTCTGGTAAGGAGTACGGAAGAACTCTTCCTGACTATGCCCAGGGCTTCGAGTATCGATCGGAGGTCTGGTCCCATGTTGGCGCGGAGGCGTAATGGGTTCTAATGGCGGCATATCGGTAAGCGAGGCTTGCCGCGTGGGCATCGCCGCCCTCCCCCGTCCGTCCTCGTCGGTTGTCGAGGTCGAACGGCGTGGGGGAGGGGGAGGGGGCGGACCGCCCCTTTGGATCGGTACCGGGAGGTCACCCTGTATGGCAGCGATGAGCCCGGGTCCGATGGTCTGCATGAGCTCAACGAATTGAGCTTCCAGCACGGACCGTAGCGAAGCCGATAAGGAGGGATCCGCACCGAAAGGGGGTCCTCCTGCACGGACATCGCGCTCCTTCGAGGCCGAGTGCTTCTGCTTAGTAGCTTTCGGCACTTTGATGACCATTGGTGGCACTGTGGAAGGAAGAGGTACCTGAACCGAGGAGACCGGGGCAGGCACCGACGTCGAGCTCGTGGATGGTGTCGGGGTGAGCGATGCCGGTTTCACCACGCTCGATGCAGGAGGGGTCGATGCCGGTTTTGCCCGAACCGGGGAGGTATCGGATGAAGTGGAGGCTGAGGGATCCTTAGCTGCGTCCATCTTGAACATCGATTCCCACAATAGGCAACGCCGCTTGAATGAGCGTGCCGTAAGGGTAGAGCAAGGCCTGCACGATTTCGGAATGTGGTCAGGGCCCAAACACTGCAAACAGCGCCAGTGAGGGTCCGTGAGTGAAATCGCGCGTTGGCACTTGCTGCACTTTTTAAACCCGGTGATTGGCCGGGACATAGGCCGGAAAATCTCCGCCGCGAGGTCGAAGCCAGTGGGCCTGAGCCACGTGGCCGGCCCGTTCGACCCGCCGGAGGAAATAATCTTCTTTTTTTTTTTTTTTTACCGAAAAGAAAAGAACTGTTAACTGTAATTAAAAGAAAGCGAAAACGCGGACAAGGAAGGCAAATTTAACTGAATTCAGCTAGCGCATGAAGAAGTTGAACTTCTCAGCTCCGCGGAAAAGAAAGAACTGAGGAGACACGCCCGGATCTCCGGGTAGGAAGGCACCGGCGCATGCGCGGTGCGGGCATCTAGAAACTTTAAGTTTCTACAAGCAACACGTGCTTGTGAGACGTCCGTACCGGGGCTCTGTCTGATGACATCACCCACTAGTGAGAATACCTGCCTGCTTGTCCTGGGATAATTAGCTTTTTTTTTATTTTTTAAATAAGAAATCATGAAAAACCGAATCTGTGGATACTGAAATCGCGGATTCGGAGGTAGAAGTGTACTTTTAAAACGAATAGGATTTTTTGATTTGAGCGTTAAATAAGGTATATAGGAACGGAATTTATGGTAGGTTTTCTTGATTTTAAAGAATGTAACACCAGGCCGCACAGTGGTATAAATTGATATCTGGATTTATGTAAAAAAAATCCCAAAAACTAGTCTCAGAGACATTTGGAGCACTGAGATTAAGCATCAAATTACTGCATCTCAATGGTTACGAATTTGGTCTTGGAGGATGAGATGTACGTCTGCATCTATGAGACAAACTTGGTTTTCTCTGTTGCATAGAGCTTTCTGGATCCCTGTTCGTTTACAAAAATTAGATAGCTATAAGTCTAATAGATGCTGGCATTGTCATCTCAAAGCAGGGACTTTAGATCATTTATTATTCTATTGTCCATTCATTTTGGCTTTCTGGAAATCAATATGTAGCCAAATAAATTGTTTGTTAGAAAATCCGGTGGCATTATCATATGATACTATATTATCTGGCATGTCAATGAGGGCAAAGAGTCAAATATCTTCCAAAAATAATAAGCTTTTACTTATTATGATTGGAGTTGCCATACAACATATTACATTTAATTGGAAAAATTGGAGTAGATTAAATTATAGTTTCTGGTGGAATTCATTGCGTTATATATATATATATATATATATATATATACATATATATATATATATATATAAAATAGAAAGAACATTAGCCACACAGAAAGGGAATTTTAGTAAATTTGAAGATGTTTGGGGGCCATTAACAAAATATTGTAATGAATATATAACATTTTTCCCTTAATAGTACAATTGCAAATGAGGGGGTGGGGGGTAGTTTTTAGTTATTTCATTAAATATACAGATTGATAGAAAATAATTCATTATATGATATACGAGATTACATAAGTTATGGAAGGGGTTGGTGAGGGGTTAAATTTCATTAATTTAAATTGATTATGCTAGAAAATCAAGTGATGTATCCAAGTTTAAAAGTCATTTACTGATGCACTTGTTTTAAGTTGTAAAAATGAATAAAGATTTATATAAAAAAAAAGAATGTAATTGATTAGGGGGGAGGGGGATAAATTCTGATATGGAGTTTAACAGAATATTAAGTGTTATATTTGAGTTTAAATTGTTATAAATGCTGTTACACTTACTGTAAGTTTTTAAAAAAATGAATAAACATTTTGTAACACCCCCCAAAAAAAAAAAATCCAGTAGGAGGAAATTTTTTTCACTCAATAGAATAGTTAAGCTCTGGAACGCGTTGCCAGAGGATATGGTAAAAGCGGGTAGCGTAGCTGGTTTTAAGAAAGGTTTGGACAAGTTTCTGGAGGAAAAGTCCATAGTCTGTTATTGATAAAGACATGGAAAAATCAACAATCAATATACAACATCACTTGAAACTCTACAAATTCTCAAAAAGAAGATTTAACCCCAACCCACCTTCCAAAATTGTATTCATGCAAATACATCCTACATAATATAATAACATATACCATTTGTTCTATAATTTGTTATTAGACTTCAAAATCCAATCCCCCACCCTCCAACAATATATATAGTAAATAGATAAATAAAAAAATAAAAAAAAGAGAAAGACATGGGGGAAGCCACTGCTTGCCCTGTATCGGTAGCATGGAATATTGCTACTCCTTGGGTTTTGGCCAGGTACTAGTGACTTGTATTGGCCACTGTGAGAACGGGCTACTGGGCTTGATGGACCATTGTCTGACCCAGTAAAGCTATTCTTATGTTTAAAAGAAATATGAATAAATTGTGAATAGATGCTACATATCAGTACTTGGTAGCCCCTCATTCCCCTCCCTCTCAAATGTCAGCAACTAGCAACAAATGAAAAATTTCAGAACAGGCAAGCTAGCAATTCTAATTTTGCAATGCATGAGATTAGCACAGCTTTACACATGAGTTTTAAAACTGCTGATAGTCAAAAGGAAAGTTCAAAAGCAGGAAGGCAAGGGAGACAAGAGTAAAGGAGTCCTTGGACAGATGGCTCCCATCAGAGATGCCCTATAGTGATATTGCAATTTTTAGGGTACTTGATCAGAAAATCACAACCCTATACTATATAATCTTAGTTGGAAAAAGCTAATAAATGTCTTAACAATATGAGGTGCAAGCAGGCAAAGGTATGAAAGAAGAAAACATTCCTCACCTGTCCTTGGTTGTAGCTAGCAGGTGTGCTAGGGTTGGGGACACCACTGCTCTTGTAATTGTTTGAACTACGCACAGGGCTGTAACTCTGGTGCTGTTGCTGCTGTTGTTGGTTGTTTCTGTTGTAACCACCTCGATTACTGGAGTTACTGTCCCGATTTCCGCTTCCCCACCGATTCTGGCTAAAGCCACTACCATGGCTGAAACCTGAAGCTTAACAGAACCCAAAGAACAACATATAACACAATAGACAGAGGAATCCAGCAAGCATCAGATTTTAAACAAATTTCAAGAAACGGGATTAGTAGCAGTGCCCAGTAAGGAGATTTATGGGGTTTGAGAAGTTACTATAGCTCAGGCTGGCTAAGCACCTCAAATAAGGCCATTACTGGGAATGGCACAAAAGCAGCTTCCTCCCATTGGTTTAGCAGATGAGAGGAAGGTGAGACAGTCTTTCACAGTGATTCTTATGATACAGTTAAAGAAACCAGCTTAATTGCTGACAAGTGACAGATGTGGTGATATGCAGCAGATGTGAAAAACACAAGATAGAAAATATTTGCCCTATGAGTGTGAGCTATTCAACAGACTTGTCACTTCAGTATTATATAATACATGACATAGCATTTCATTCAGAAAGATAGAATAAAAAGACAACAGCTAGTATTGTGCCAACTTACTGCCTCTAAAGCTGCCTCCTCCACCCCCTCCTCGATTCTGGAATCCACCTCGATTTCCTCCTTGGGAGTTACGATTATCAAAACGTTGGAATCCTCCTCCTCCACTTCCACCACCTCCTCCTCCTCCTCCACCTCCTCCTCCACTTCCTCCTCCTCCTCCTCCTCCTCCTCCTCCACCACCACCACCACCACCACGGCCTCGGAAGCCACTACCTCGATTGTCAAAACGTTTCTCTGGGGATGGGCCAGCTCTTTTGCCTTCTTCATTATACTGCCTCACCAGCTTCTCTGCCTCTTCCTGTTGCATTTCGATGTAGATGACATCATTTAGAAAGTCTCCTGCTTCTGGAAGCGAGAAATTGGCTGTTGGTTCCATCCCAGAGAGTTGACAAACAGAAACATAAAATGTTAGGGTCACAAATAGTAAATGAGAGCGAAAGATTAGATTCTTACCATTGCTAATCTCTCTTATAAACCCACACTTTATTCTGGGATGAGTGGGTTAATTCCATCTACTTGCCAGGACTTTGTAGGAAGCCCCATATTCCAGAGATTTAAGCTTCACCCCTTTCACCTCAGCACTGTCCCCTGAGGAATCAATTACCGTATTTTCACGCATATAACGCGCGCGCTATACGTGTTTTTACAAACCGTGCATACCCTTGCGCGGTATACGCGTGAGTGCGTTGTACAAAATTTTTTTACATAGTTCCCCCCCCCCCCCCGACGTCCGATTCACCCCCCGCAGGACCGCTCGCACACACCCGCACCCCCACCCCGAAGGACCGCCGACTCCCCGACACGATCGGGGCAAGAGGGAGCTCAAGCCCTCTTGCCCCAGCCAACCTTGGCACCCCCGACATGATCGGGGCAAGAGGGAGCTCAAGCCCTCTTGCCCCCCCCGACTCCCCGACACAATCGGGGCAAAAAGGAGCCCAAGCCCTCTTGCCCCGCCGATTCCCCAACTCCCCGACAATATCGGGCCAGGAGGGAGCCCAAGTCCTCCTGGCCCTGGTGACCCCCCCCCCCCCCGCTAGTTGTTCGGGCCAGGAGGGAGCCCAAACCCTCCTGGCCACGGTGACCCCCTAACCCCACCCTGCACTACATTACGGGCAGGAGGGATCCCAGGCCCTCCTGCCCTCGACGCAAACCCCCCCCCCCCCAACGACCGCCCCCCCCCCCCCCAAGAACCTCCGACCGCCCCCCCAGCCGACCCGCGACCCCCCTGGCCGACCCCCACGACACCCCCAACCCCCTTCCCCGTACCTTTCTGTAGTTGGCCGGACAGACGGGAGCCAAACCCGCCTGTCCGGCAGGCAGCCAACGACGGAATGAGGCCGGATTGGCCCATCCGTCCCAAAGCTCCGCCTACTGGTGGGGCCTAAGGCGCCTGGGCCAATCAGAATAGGCTCGGGAGCCTTAGGTCCCTTCTGGGGGCGGGGCCTGAGGCACATGGGCCCAACCCCCTGGAAACAGACTCTTCCAAAGGCCTGTGATCTCCTGCAGTCAAAGCTTTTCCCGCAGGGAACCTCTGCCCTGAACACGAGAGCGAAAACCGTAAACAAAAAGACTGAATTTTAAAGAAAATAAACACAAGCAGAAAAGACAAGCTGCTACAGTCTGGCTTGTATGAAGGAAAACTGATTCCTGAGGGAACAGTACTGAGGTGAGAGGGGTGGAGCTTAAGTCTCTGGAATATGAGGATTCCTATAAAGTCCTGGCGGGTAGACGGAAATAACCCATTTGTCCTAGAATAAAGTGGGATTGCATAAGAAAGGCTTACTAGACCCAGAATGCCACAAATAAAGTAAAGAACTAGAAAGTTGTTCCCTAGCCCTTACAATGTTCCTTGACTAAACTTAAAATCTTTACATCCTGATGCATTAAGATCAGTGTTTCTCGTTTAAATTTCTTTATTCAGTTTTGCATATTACAACAAATGTATCAGAAAAATTCATATGATCTTATAAATACACACTTGATTTTCCTTCATGTAACACTTTAAATACAACATATCATTCTTATATTCATATATATATTCTTTGAAGATCAGTGTTTCTCAACCCAGTCCTTGGGCACACTTAGCCAGTCAGGTTTTCAGGATATCCACAACACATATGTATGAGATTTGTGTATCAACGAGGAAGTGCGAACAAATCTCTCGTGCATATTCAAGAGTGAGTTGAGAACCACTGCATTAGATGATGCCATGACAAACCAAACAAGGACAGCTATCGTGTTTTCCCGAAAATAAGACACTGTCTTATATTAATTTTGGGCCCAAAAAACGCACTAGGTCTTATTTTCGGAGTAGGTCTCTCCTCCATCCCAATTCTTCCTCTTTCCTTTCTCTCCCCCACATGTTCAGCATCTTTCCTACCCTCTTAACCATCCCCTTGTGCCTTCCCTCCCTCCCATCCTTTGTGCTGCAGTACCCTTGCACAGCTTCAATCCCTCCCTTCCTCCCATCCCCATGCAGCATTTTTCTCGCCCCCCCTTGTGCAGACGAACCCCCACTGACACTTCCATCTCTCCCTCCCATTAGAACGCTGCCGACCACGAGACTGATATACCTTGCAAATGGCAGCATCGTCAAAAATCTAATCAGGCTGCCTTGTGGCCTTCTTACGCCCAGGCATTCCTCTGCTGCAGCATTGCGGCACACGGAACGCCCTGGGGAGGAGAAGGCTGCGAAGCAGCCTGATTAGATTTTTGCCAATGCTGCCGTTTGCAAGGTATATCGGTCTCACGGTTGACGGCGTTCTAATGGGAGGGAAAGCTGGAAGTGTCAGCATGGGTTTGGCTGAGGGGGGGGGGGAGGGGGGAGCACTGCTGCCGGCGACTAGGTCTTATTTTCAGGGAAGGACTTATATTAAGACCTACACCGAGAATCATGCTAGGGCTTATTTTCAGGGTAGGTCTTATTTTCGGGGAAACACGGTAGTTCAAGAAATCTGCTACTTATCCACTTTTTCTACACCTGCAAAAATTAGATGACATTAGCATATTGACAAAAAAAAGAAGCAAAATCCCAACCAATCCCAGGCCTATGAGTGATGTTGCCAACAGAACCTTGGGCAGGAAGTATCTACCCCAGCAAATTTTTCTAGAAGTCTTTCAGTTGGCTCACTGCACATAAGCACCTGTTCCTGCCTATCGCAGAGGACCTTCTTAGTTTTAGTATAGTGCTAGTTAGAAAAAGGCAACTAACTCCCTGGGGGAGGTAAAAAAGTTGTTAGGATTTGTCTTGCTGTCCTTAGATAGCACCCATTCAGGCAAGTAGTTTCATTTTCTTCACGAATAAGCAGGACTCTAAAATCCTCACTCATGGGACTCCTTCACTATAGGCTGCTTTCAACAGAAAAAGGGAACACCAAAGGCCGACACCAATATTTCTGGCCCCCACAGACACATCCCACATTGCTGACTTCCTGCCCCCCTGAAGATCACAGCCCTCCTCGACACCCCACTGAGAAAACCCTTGGCAGGGGAGATGCCCACTCCCTCCTGCCTCTGCCACTTGGCTTCCCCCCCGCAGCCCCAACCTCCCCTTATTTGGAAGAGGAGAGAAGGATGCCTAGTCCCTCCTGCTGACATGCCCGCCTCTCCAAAATGGCAGCCCGTCCCCTTCCCAATGTATCCTGGGATGCACTGGGAGGGGCCTAAAGCCCTTATTGGCTCAGGTGCCGGCTCCCTCCTCTGTTTTGCTGCAGTGTTCGCTGAAAGTCATGGGCAGCAGCTACTACATGCTTCCTGAGCCTGACCTGGAAGTGTTCCCCCTGATATCGCGACATCAGAGAGAAGGCTTCCAGATAAGCCGTGGGAGGCACGTAGGAGATGCTGCCCGAGGCTTTCAGCGAACACTGCACCAAGATGGAGGAGGGAGCCGGCAAGAATGTAAACTCCCGTGGCACAGAAGGGTGGGTGGGAGGGAGGGATAAGGATGTGTTGGGACTTGAGAGGGAGGGAGCACAAACAGGACAAATGATGGAAGGAAGGAAGGGCATGAACTTAGGACTCAGAATGAAGGGAAAGAGGGAGGGGAGCATGAGCCATAAGATGGAAGAATGGAGGGAGTGAGGGAAAGAGATCTTGAGGTGAGGGAGAGAACAGAAAAGGAGAATTGGGTGTCTGAGAGAGGGAAAGAGATGGTGCACATGGGGAGATGCAGAGGAGGGAGGGAGACAGAGAGAATTATTGGACATGGTGGTGGGAGAGGAGTGAGGTAATGATGCATGGACGCAGAGAGAAGGGGGAGAACATACTGGGCCGAGGAAGCCTCCTGGACTTTTTTTTTAAAGTACAGAGGGGGAGGGTATTAAAAGAAGTGCTAGATTGGATATGGGGAGACAGCCTATAGGGCCAGAAACAGGACAGAGAGATGATGACCAGAAACAGGGGAGAGAGATGGTGGGCAATAGTCTGAAGGGAGAGAAGTTGGACCTGGGGTGGTGTGGAGGAAGAGGGAAAGAGATACTTGAAGGGAGAATTGTTGGGAAGAGAAAGCACAGTTACTTACCGTAACAGGTGTTATCCAGGGACAGCAGGCATATATTCTCACATGTGGGTGACGTCATCTACGGAGCCCCAGCGCGGACAGCTTTTTAAGCAAACTTGCTAGAAGTTTCAAGTTTGCACACTGCACCACGCATGTGCATGCCTTCTCGCCCACTAGAGGGCGCATCCCACCTCGTGGTCCTCAGTTCCATAACTAGCAGAGAAGCCATCCCCGGGGAGGCGGGCGGGTTGTGAGAATATATGCCTGCTGTCCCTGGATAACACCTGTTACGGTAAGTAACTGTGCTTTATCCCAGGACAAGCAGGCATGATATTCTCACATGTGGGTGACCTCCAAGCCAACCAAAAAAAGGGCAGGTGGGAGGATGGCAATTCAGGAAAACAGGTTACGCAACACCGACTGGCCAAACCGGCCGTCACTTCTGGACAAAGTGTCCAGACAGTAGTGAGAGGTGAACGTATGAACCGAAGACCAAGTGGCAGCTTTACATATGTCCTCCATAGGAGTGGATCGGAGGAAAGCAACCGAAGCTGCCATCGCTCGGACCTTATGCCCCGTGACTCGACCCGGGGGCGGAAGTCCAGCCTGAGCATAGCAAAAAGAAATACAAGCAGCTAACCAGTTAGACAGAGTGCGCTTGGAAACAGGATGCCCTAATCGATTAGGATCGAAGGACAAAAACAATTGAGGAACCTTCCTATGAGACCTGGTGCGTTGAAGGTAATATGCCAACGCCCTCTTACAGTCAAGCGTGTGAAGCGCCGTCTCGCCAGGATGGGAGTGGGGCTTAGGAAAGAACACAGGAAGGACAATGGACTGATTGAGGTGGAAATCAGAAACAACTTTAGGTAAAAATTTAGGATGGGTGCGGAGAACCACCTTGTCATGATGGAAGACAGTGAAAGGAGGGTCCGCAACCAAAGCTTGCAACTCCCCAATCCGCCTAGCGGATGTGAGGGCAATCAGAAAAATCACCTTCCAAGTCAGAAATTTCAAGAGAGACTTGTTGAGTGGCTCAAAAGGAGGTTTCATCAGTTGAGCTAAAACCACATTCAAATCCCACACGACTGAAGGAGGCTTAAGAGGGGGACAAACCCTGAGTAACCCTTTCATGAAGCGTGTCACCAAAGGATGGATCGACAGAGGACGCCCATCCAGATGTTGATGGAAAGCAGAAATAGCACTAAGATAAACACGCACAGAAGTGGTTTTCAGACCAGAGTGCGACAGGTGAAATAAATAGTCCAAAACTGAGGACACCGGAACCGAAACCGGATCCAGGTGAAAAGACGAACACCAGGTGGAAAACCTGGTCCATTTCTGCGAATAACAAAGCCTAGTCGAAATCTTGCGGGAGGCTTCCAACACCTCCCTCACAGATTGAGACAGATCAGGCGAAGTTAAGGAGCAAGAAACCAAGCTGTCAGGTGTAATGACTGCAGATTGGGATGCAACATGGATCCTTGACTCTGAGACAGCAGAGAAGGAAACACAGGCAGAAGTAGAGGCTCCCTGGTACTGAGCTGAAGCAGCAGGGAGAACCAGTGCTGACGCGGCCACCGAGGTGCAATGAGAATCATCGTGGCAGCGGACGATTTGAGATGTACTAACGTTCGCATGATCAGAGGAAAGGGAGGGAACGCATACAGGAACCTCCCTTCCCAATCGAGAAGGAAGGCATCGGCCTCCAGACGGTCCCGGGAGTACATCCGAGAACAATACAGGGGCAGTTTGCGGGTCTCCGGAGAGGCAAACAGATCCACCTGCGGCGTTCCCCAGCGAGCGAAAACCTCGCGCAGGACTCCGGAGTGTAGAGTCCACTCGTGCGGCTGCAGAAGTCGACTGAGTTTGTCTGCCAGACAGTTCTGTTCTCCCTGGATGTAGACCGCCCGAAGGAAGATGTTCCGGGAGACCGCCCACTCCCAAAGGTGAAGAGCCTCCGAGCAGAGGGGCCAAGAACCCGTTCCACCCTGCTTGTTCACATAGTACATCGCCACTTGGTTGTCCGTGCGGACGAGGACTACCTGATTCTGCAATATGTGGACGAATGCTCGAACCGCCAGAAAGATGGCACGAAGTTCTAGCACGTTGATGTGACACCGACGGTCCTCGGCAGACCACAGGCCCTGCGTTCGAAGACCGTCGAGGTGGGCTCCCCACGCGTACTCCGAGGAGTCTGTGGTCAGAACCTTGCGAAAAGGAGGGGTGAGAAACAGTAAACCCTTGGACAGATTTGAAGAGTCTGTCCACCAACGTAGCGATTTCCGCAAAAGCGGAGTCACCGCAATGAGACGAGACACCGGATCGCACTCCTGACGCCACTGGGAAGCTAGGGTCCACTGAGGAATCCTCAGGTGCAGCCTGGCGAACGGAGTGACGTGGACCGTCGACGCCATGTGGCCGAGCAGCATCATCATGCGCTGGGCCGACACCACCGACAGTTGAGAGACCTGACGGCCCATCCGCACCAAGGCTTCCAACCGCGGGGGCGGGAGATACGAGCGCAGGCGCACAGTGTCCAGCACTGCGCCTATAAATTGAAGAGACTGAGCCGGGCACAACTGTGATTTTGGAAAGTTTATCTCGAACCCGAGGCTCTGCAGGAAGGCAATAGACTGTCGGGTCGCTGAGATAACCCCCTCCCTGGTCGGGGCTTTGATGAGCCAATCGTCCAGGTAAGGGAACACATGAAGCCCACGAGACCTCAGGGCTGCCGCGACCACCACCATGCACTTCGTGAAGACTCGAGGAGACGAGGCCAGGCCGAAGGCCAGGACCCTGTACTGAAGGTGCAGATCTCCCACCTGGAATCGTAAAAATCTTCGGAAGGCGGGATGCACCGGAACATGGGTGTATGCTTCCTTCAAGTCGAGGGAGCACATCCAGTCCCGGACCAGGAATTTGTTGAGCTTCCTGAGGTCCAGTATGGGGCGTAGGTCCCCGGTCTTTTTTGGGACCAAAAAGTAACGGGAGTAAAACCCCGTACCCCGCTGGTCTTTGGGGACCGGTTCGACCGCCCGAAGCACCAACAGAGCCCTGGCCTCGGCCAGAAGGATCGGAAGTTGCGCTCGGTTGCAACAGGCCACCCTTGGGGGATGATCCGGTGGCGAGGACACAAAGTTGAGCGAGTAGCCCTCGGAGACGGTCCGGAGCACCCAAGCGTCTGATGTTATCTCGGTCCATGCCATGTGGAAGAACCGAAGACGCCCCCCGATGGGAAGGGGTTCCTGTGATTTCGCGGAGGGGAACCCGCCCCGTCCGCTCAGCCCGTCAAAAGGAAGGCGCGGGTTTAGAAGGACCCTGCGCCGGGGCTTGGGTTTGTCCCCCTCTGCCTCGCTGAGACGGACGTCTCGGAGGCGGCCTTGAAAAAGCCGGAGTCGACTTCTGAGGGTATCGGCGCGGCGGAGGACGGAAAGGTTTCTGCTGCGGGGGCCTAGGTTTGGGGCGGACCAGGGATGCTAACGAGCGCTCCTGCTCTGACAACCGCTTGGTCGCCGCATCTAAGGACTCATCAAATAACTCGGACCCCACACAAGGCAAGTCTGCAAGACGTTCCTGCAGGTTTGGGTCCATATCGAGGGTGCGAAGCCAGGCCAGACGGCGCATGGCCACTGCGAAGGCCGACACCCTCGAAACCAGCTCAAATGCATCGTACACCGCATGAAAGAGGTACAACCGCAATTGAGACAGGTTGGACATAAACTTATCAAATCCTGCTCTTTGGGAGTCCGGTAAGGAGTCTCGATATTGAGGAAGGTCCTTCACCATGCCACGCAAATAGGAGGAAAAGGTGAAGGCATAATTTAGAACCCTGGTGGCCATCAGGGAATTTGAATAGAGGCGACGGCCAAACTTGTCCAGGGTCCGCCCCTCCCTGCCGGGTGGAACCGCCGCAGAAACCCATAAGGGCTGTGATTTCTTAAGGGCAGACTCCACCAGAAGAGACTGGTGGGAGAGCTGCGCCTTTTCAAACCCTTTAGGGGGCACCGTCCTATACTTCGCTTCCATTTTAGAAGGCACAGACGTGACTGTAAGAGGGTTCGACAAATTCTTCAACCAGGTCTGCAGAAGGACTCTGTTGAGGGGGAGCCTAGGCACCTCCCTAGGAGGAGTGGGAAGGTCTTGCTCCTCCAAAAATTCTTTAGAATATTGGGAACCGACCATAAGGTCCAACCCCAGGGCTCGGGCCATGTCCTGAACAAAAGTAGAAAATGAGGACGGCCTGGCTGGAGGAGACGGGGTTCTCGACCTCCCCACCGAGGAGAGGGGAGAGGCCTCATGGGAATAATGAGGATCCCTGGCCGACCCCGAGCCCCAGGATTCTCTTTCCAAGGCCCTCGAGGGGGAAGGAGAATTTCTCCGCCTTGAAGAACCCTTGGGTGAGGACCCCGGGGTCCGGGGGGCACTCTCCCACTTCCTCGGCGAGGCGGCACGGGAAGACTTCCCATGAGGTGATCGGAGGAGCCTCGGGTTGTCGAGGCGCAACTCCGATACCTGCAGCGCCTCGCCCCCGAGCGGCGAGGAACGATCGTGCCTCCGAGGCGAGCCCCGCGGGCGCTTCGACTTCCTCGATCGGCGCCCCGTCCGAGGTCGCGTCGAGGGCGAGGCGTCCCGGGAAGACCTCGAGGAGGAAGAGGAGGAAATACGGCGCACTCTGCGCAACTTTTCCTTGGGCCGCACACTCCGCTCAGGCGGCCCCCCCCGAGGTCGAGGGCACAGCCGGGGCCGAGGTTAAAGGGGCCACAGTACCCGAGACCGAGGCCGCCGAGGCCGGGGCTCCCGAGGTCGAGGGCGCCGAGGCCGGGGCCTCCGAGGTCGAGGCCGCCGGAACCGCAGCTCGCTGCAACACTTCCAGGGCCCCCGACAGCTCCGATGAAATAAGAGCTCGGAGGAGGTCCTGAAAGGCCGGAATCCCCACGAAGGTCGGGAGTTCCGGGTCCGGAGCACACTCCCTGGAGGGCGACCTCGGTCTCGAGTATTCCCTCGGGGTGTGCGAAGCCGGGGTCCGAGGCGGGGCCGGGGTCGACCCACTCGCCTTAGCCGGAGCAGAGGATGGCTTCTTCGCTGACGGGGATGGAACAGAGGACTTACCCGAAGCCGGTTTTCCCGAGGACGCCTTCGAAGTCGAGGGCCGAGGCGAAGCCGAGGCCCCCGAGGACGCCGAGGCCGACGTTGAGGCCTTAGCCGGCGCGTCCACGGCGAACAATTCCGCCATTCTGGCCTTTCGGCGGCGGAGGGCTCTGGCCTGAAAAGTAGCACAGCGATCACACGAAGCTGTCGGATGATCCGGCCCGAGACAAACAATGCACCACCGGTGAGGGTCAGTGATGGAAAGTAACCTCTCACACCGGCTGCACTTCTTAAATCCCGTAACAGGACGGGACATCAACGGAAAAGGAGGCCGGGAACGACCGATGTCCCGCGGCCACGGCTGCCGGGAGCCCCCGGAGCCCAACGAAAAGAAAAATTTTTTTTTTTTTTTTTAAACGAAGGAAAAACACAAAGAAGAAAGGAGCACCGCGAATCGATCGAAAAAACGAAACGCGGCAGCAGAAAGGCAATGCAAAACTGGAGCTCAAATCCACAGGGCTTTCTGGCTCCGCGGAAAAAATTGAACTGAGGACCACGAGGTGGGATGCGCCCTCTAGTGGGCGAGAAGGCATGCACATGCGTGGTGCAGTGTGCAAACTTGAAACTTCTAGCAAGTTTGCTTAAAAAGCTGTCCGCGCTGGGGCTCCGTAGATGACGTCACCCACATGTGAGAATATATGCCTGCTTGTCCTGGGATAAAGGGAGAAATGGTGGACCTGGGGAAAGCAGGCAGGGGGAGAGATGGGATGGGGGCAGTTGGAAAGAGAAAGGGAGAGAAGTTGGATTTGGGGATGAAAGGGAGGGAGAAATGTTAATAATAATAATAATAATAACTTTATTCTTCTATACCGCCATAGTCGTGAGACTTCTAGGCAGTTCACACTGAAGAGAGCTGGACATTCAGCGAGTTACAATATGTTGAAGTCCGGGATACCGTATATAGAAACTTACAAAAAGCATATAGAATCTTACAAAAGGTCCGGGATACAGCGTATAGAATCTTACAAAGAGCATATAGAGTCTTACAAAAAGGCAGAGAGATACAGCATATAGAATCTTACAAAAGGCACAGAAAATACAGCAAGCAGAGTCTTAAACAGGCAGCAAAATATAATGTTAGACATTTCAGACTTGAAAGCAGGAGAGGACATATGTAGTGTTAGGTGTAGATACTTTTTTAGGTGACAATTCTGTTGAATACGGCAGTTTTTATGGTCTTTCTAAAGGCATTATATGTCAGTCTTGCTCCATTTATGTAGCTGTCTAACCAGTGTTGTTGTTTGTTAGCTTGGTACATAAAAGTTCTATCCAGGAAGGTTTTGTATTTGCAGCCGGTAATGCTTGGGTATGCAAATAAGTTGCTGTTTCCTGGTTTGTCTCGTAGGACTGTATAGAGTGAAGTGAGGAAGCAGGTATGTAGGAGCTAGTCCCCAAACCAGCTTGAAACATATGCAAGAGAACTTGAATATTATTTGTGCCTCCATTGGCAGCCAGTGAAGCAATCTGTAGTAGGGGCTAACACGGTCGCTCTTTTTTAATCCAAATATCAAGCGGACCGCTGTGTTTTGGACAATCCTAAGTTTCCTTACAGTTTTTTTGGGGTAAACCCATATAAACAATATAAACAATATAACCCATATAAACAGTGTTGAAAGTACTAATGATTGCACTAGTAGTCTAAATGATAGAGGGTCGAAATATTTTTTGATGGACCTTAATTTCCACAGTGTCAGGAAACATTTTTTTTACTACTATGTTTGTGTGTTCTACCAATGTCAAGTGTGTGTCTAGTGTGACTCCCAATATTTTTATTGTTTTAGTAATCGGGTATGCATGATCTTTTATATGTAACGTTGTATTGGTAATTTTGTCTGTTGGGCTTGCAAGGAAGACTTTTGTTTTTTCTGTGTTTAGTTTCAGCTTGAAGTTTATTGTCCAGTGTTCTATTTCAGTCATAATTATTTACAAAGCCAAAAAATTTGATCATGTCTCCCCATTACTTAAAAAGGCACATTGGCTCCCAGTTGCACATCGTATTTTATTTAAACTATGCTTGCTTACTTTTAAATCCCTATTATTTAAAACCCCTGCTTTTATTTTTAGAGTTTTAATTCCTTACTCTATCTCTAGATCTCTGAGATCACAAGACCAACATTTATTGGCCATTCCCTCCTTAAAAGTTATTAACACGAGGCATCACACTATTTTTTCTATAACCGCTCCTCAGTCCTGGAATGACCTCCCATTATATATAAGAGAGGAAAAGAATTTGGACAAATTTAAGACCAAACTTAAGAGTTTTCTCTTTAAGGATGCTTTTAGTGAATAAACATAATGCTTTTGTTTCTTTTTATCTAATATTTTATTACAAACTATATTTGTTTCCCCTCCTAATATTTTTACCCTAAATATATTGAATTAAACACTGATTGTAATCCCTTAATAATTTTCCCCTTTATTTTGATATTGTATGTATCAGTCACTTAATTTAATTGATTTAAACTTTGTATAGGAATGTTTGTATTTGTCATCTTAATTTGCTTAGATTTATGTCTGTGTGATTTGTTACCCATATTTGGTTATTTTAGCAATTGTACATCGCCTAGAACTTGGAATAGGCGATTAATCAAATTATATAATAAACTTGGAAACTTGGAAATGTATTCTGAGGTCTTGTTCGTTATGCTGTTTACTGGGATTAAAATGGAAATGTCATCTACATATATGTAGTGGATTAGGTTTAGCTTTTTTAGGAAGTGTCCTAGGGATGATATGTAGATGTTGAATAGAGTAGGTGACAGCCTGTGGATGAAGGCAGAGAGATGCAGCAACTCTCTTTTTCCCCCTCCATTTCATTGTTCAGCATCAAGGGGGGAGGGAAGAAGAAAAACAGAAAAGAGAGGGAGCAAAATGTTGGACCATGGGGATAGAGGAGCAGAGATGGACCCATAGGAGGGCAGGAGGGAAGAGAGCTGGGTAAGGCCTTGTCAACCGGGACCTCATGTCATACTTCGAGAAGTTCGACATCCTTCATGACTCCCAGTCTGGATTCCGCACTAACTACAGCACGGAAACCGTCCTAGCGTCACTAACCGACTACCTCCTCCAACTATTCTCCCAGGGAAACAGCGCTGTGCTACTCCAGTTTGATCTCAGTAGTGCCTTTGACCTGGTAGACCATGACACTCTGCTTAGTTGCCTCGATTCCATAGGCATTTCGGGACAGGTACTAACTTGGATCACAGGCTTCCTAAAAAAAACGTACCTACCAAGTCCACAATGAGGGAACCTACTCCCATACCTGGTCCAACCCCTGTGGAGTTCCACAAGGCTCCCCCCTATCACCTTCCCTATTCAATATCTACATGGCTTCACTGGGACACATGTTATCTGCCCGAAAACTGAAATCCTACATTTATGCAGATGACATTACAATTGTCATCCCCATCTCCTCACTGTCACAAGAAACAGAACATCACATCTCTTCAGTACTCACCATGGTCGAACACTGGACCACCCAGTTCAAATTAAAACTAAATCCAGAAAAGACTAAACTCTTCCTTGCAAGTCCCAACCACAAATTAACAACCACCACCCTACAACTCAACAGTCTAACTTACCCTATCAATCCCACCATCAAAATCCTTGGAGTCATCCTAGACCGCTGCCTGACCTTCAAAGACCACACCAATGCTCAGGTCAAAAAATGCTTTTACACCCTCTGGAAACTCCATACCATCAAACATTACTTTGACTTCCCCTCCTTCAGACTGCTGGTCCAATCCCTAATCCTAAGCACCCTGGATTACTGTAATATCATATATTTGGGCTCCTAGAAGAAAACCATCAAATGTCTGAGACTCATTCAAAACACCGCAGTCTGATTAATCTATGGCCTTAAAAAGTCAGACCATATCAGCCCTTACTACAGAAAACTTCACTGGCTGCCAATAGAAGCGAGAGTCATCTTCAAATTCGCCTGCCTCTGCTTCAAAACCTTATCTGGCTCATCCCCGATATATCTGTATCACCACTTTGCGTTCCCAGGCACCAATCAAACACGCAATGCCTATCTGTTTACTTACCCATCCCCAAAGGGATGCACCTACAAAAGATTCCTTAATAGAACTCTCTCATTCCAAGTTGGCAGATGGACAGATTGCCTGACCACCCTCATCTCATCTGCCACATCGTACTCTTCCTTCAGGAAATCTCTCAAATCTTACCTCTTTGATAAATTTCTCGAACCCCTCCCCTCCAAATAACCAAACTCTGCGACCTCTCCTTGCATAGTAATCCACTTCAACCGCATTATACAGTCTCTTGCATCGTATCTTGTTCTTAAGTCGCTCACACTGTATTTTCACTGTATAAATATCTCCGCTGTAAATGTACAGGCTCTTGCATTGTAAATCTGCATTGTATCTTTGCTGTATAAACACCCATGCTGAATATGTACAGTCCCCTGCATTGTAAACTGCGCTCAACTGTATAGTACATTCCCTTGCATTGTTTCTTACATTGTAAACCGCTCTGAACTGTTTGTGGTATTGCGGTATACAAAAATAAAGTTATTATTATTATTATAAGAAGATGCTAGGAGATGGAAAGAAAGAGACAGGGAATTATAGCCTGATCAGAGGAGAGAAGGAGGGGGATTCTTAAAGTGGTGAGCCATGAGGATGAAGTCAAAAGGAAGATGACAAGATGAGTGACAGAGCAGTGAGTACAGTGGTACAGATGTGGTAATGGGGAGTAGATAGTAGGAAATAGGAGGCTGGGAAAGGAGTGAGATGGGAAATGGGAGAGTTAGGGACTGAGAGAAGATGGAGAACATGAAGATGTAGGTAACATAACATTGTGCTTATTGACTGCGTAACCAGAAGTTCAACGCAGATTACAAAAAGTTATAAAAGTAAACATGTTACATGAAATAAGATGATTCGTTAAACAGTCAAATATTTAGAAAAAAAGATAGGTCTTCAATTGTTTTCTAAAATGGCCATAGGAATGGGTAGTAAGCAACAATATTTGAAATTCGTTGTCATGAAGAGCTGCCTGAGATGCCAAAGTATGATTCAGAAATTTCTTATTCCTGCAACCCTGGACAGATGGAAAATTAAACAAAGGATGAGTTCTACTACTATGTCTGTATGATGCTAAAGAAAAGCTATTGACTAAGTAAGAAGGAGCTGTACCATAAACAGTCTTCTAACAGAAACAACCTAGTTTAAACAATACCTGGGCCTCCACTGGCTGAACATTTAAAAAGAAGAAGGGTGAGAAAGAAGGCAAGATTTGAGGGTAAAGAGGCAAAAAAGAAAAGAAAAAGTTAAGAAAGCTGAAAAGGAAAAATCAATATGTTGGAGACAGGCATAAGAAGAAAATGGCGCGTATCCCTGCTCATCAGAGTGGGGATGTAGAAGCTTATGGCTTCTCCCACTGTCAGCAGTGCACGTGGAGGATCACTCAGTCAGGGTAAGTATTACTGCTTTTTTGGGTTCCTCTCCACAGTGTCCCTTTAATGAAGGTTTATTATTAGATATGTACATCTTCTGTATTAGTGATTGCAAATTTGGGACCCGCTCGGCATTTATTTTTGCTCATCAGCTAATGTTAGTGTTTGTGCAGCCCCAGAAAATTTTTTTCGGCCAATGTGGCCCAGGGAAGCCAAAAGGTTTGACACCCCTGGCATACAGTGTGCTTTATGTTTTTAAAAAAAATTTATTGTTGATAGATCATTTTGACTTGGTCATTTTAAAAGTAGCTCGCAAGCCCAAAAAGTGTGGGAACTCCTGGTTTAGAACATAGTCAAATTACTGTAATGAATAGATACCATATTTCCATTATAAGTATACTGCAAAAGGGCGGGGTCTGAATATTTATTAACTGTTTAGTTCAAAAGGAAAGAAAATTTTATAGGATTTAGGTGAATGTATAGGATATGGTAGGGATGGGAGGCAGGGATTAAATATTATCATTTATTATTAATGTTTAATATGATGGAAATTCAAGTGTTGTATTCAATTTCAAATAATATTTATTGATACACTTGTTGTAAGTTGCAAAAATGAATACATTTTTTTTTTAAAAAAAAAAAAGAAGAGTCTTTTTTTTAACCATCATCTGTTGGAAGAAAGAATAGAACAGGTAACCAGCACTGTAAACCACAGCTCGCCAGCTAAACCAGTCAAATCAGATGCCACTGCTCCCCTTGGAATGACATTCCCCAATAAACAGGAACAAAGGAAAAAAAACTGACTCTTAGTAACACAGAGAAAAAACACTGGGTGGGTTCTGTGCCAATCTGGAGGGACTGAAAGAAAATTAGCAGGCAAGATCTAATTTCTCTTTCTTTAGCGTTCTTCCAGACCGACACAGACAGATGGGATGTACCAAAGCAATACCCATCATGGGTGGGATCCTCGAAGGGCCGCAACAAGATCCCATTCACCAAAAGCAGCATCCCAATGCACCTGAACGTCAACCCAGTAGTGATGAACAAAGGAATGCAGAGAAAACCAAACTGTAACCTTACAAATATCCACCAGGAGAACTCTGCCCAGGAGACTACCTGACCTAGTATGGAATGAGCCTTGAGAAAGTCAGGGACCGATTTCTTCTGGAGATATGCGTAGCAATAACTTCCTTGATACAGTGCACAATAGAACTCTTAGAAGCACCTTCCCTCTTATGCCTGCCCACCAGTAAAACAAAAAGATTAATCTGCCTATCTCTTGAGTCCTTTACACGTAGACGTGGAGAACTCTGCAGACATTCAACTTGTGCAACTGCTTCAAGGATTCCTCCTGACTACCCAAGACCAGGAGGGAAACTATCTGATTCACATGAAAGGAGAAAAGGACTTTTGGGAGAAAGGAAGGAACAGGCCGCTGAACTTACACGTTCCCTAGAAAATTCCAAGAAAGGAGCTTGACAAGATGCTTTTAGTGAATAAATTTCAAAGATTCGGCTTCTCCTTACTTTATATATTATTATTAATTTTATCTGTTACCCTTCCTATTTTTTCCTTAAACGTTTTTAAATTAATATTGATTGTAACCCATTAATAATTTTCCCTCTGCCTTGATATTATATGTATAAGTTAAACTATGTATAGAAATGTTTGTATTTGTTATTTTAATTTGATATGACTATTGTTTGTCAGATTTGTTGTCCATATTTATTTATTTATGAAATTGTACATCGCCTAGAAATTGTGATAGGCGATTCATCAAATTATATAATAAACTTGGAAACTTGGAAAAGGCTTGCAACTCCAAAAATGTGTCTCACTGAAGAAATGGCAACAAGAAACACCACCTTCAAAGTAAAGTCTTTCATTGTGCAAGAACTAAAGGACTCAAATGGATGACGAATCAACACAGACAAGACCAAAATTGAGATCCCAGGCCGAAACTGAAGGGCAGCTGAATCAACTTCACCACTCTTAAGAAAGAGATCACATCAGGATGAGAAGACAACCGCCATCCTTACACTATACCTCTAAAGGATGCCAAGGATGCTACCTGAACCCACATCAAAATAGCCCCAGAGATCCAAGGCTGTGCACTTAAGAGCACGTGCCGTAAGAGCAAAGCGACCAGGGCATTCCATGCAGACTGGACCCTGTGTTAGTAGGTCCGAATGGATGCTCAACAAAGGCTGTGACCCTTGCAAAGATGCATCAGATCTGTGAACCATGGTCTGCGAGGCCAACCTGGAGCCACTAGAATGACACGGCCTGGAAGGACCATGAGCTGCTGAAGGAGTTGGCATAACATGGGCCATGGAGGAAAGACATAAAGGAGGAACCTGAGGCTACATCGTCAAGACCCTAGCTTCCAAGTTCGGTCCTTCAAACAAATAATTGATCTGCTTCCTCATTCTCTATCGTGGTTATGAGGTCGACGCAGGGCTGATCCCAGCACCGCACAATGGCTCGGAACGCTGCTGGGGCCAACGCCCACTCCCCTGAATCAAGGCCTGTCTGCTGAGGAAGTCAGCGTGAACATATCGACTCCTGCTACATGCACTGCTAAGAGCGCCTGGAGGTGGCGTTCCATCCACAGAAAAAGAAGGTGGGTCTCCCAAAGTAGAGAGCTGCTCTAAGTACCTCCCTTGTGAGAGACATAGGCTATTGCCATGGAAATGTTGGCAAAGACCCTGACCGTTTGGCCCTCCAAAGTCTTCCGCAAGCGCACCAGAAACAGACAAATGGCTCTCTGTTCCAACCAGTTGAGCGACCATGTCATCTGAGAGGGGGGTCCAGTATCCCCCGGTTGGGACAACAAAAAGCAATGTTACTTACCGTAACAGTTGTTATCCAGGGACAGCAGGCAGCTATTCTCACTAGTGGGTGATGTCATCCGACAGAGCCCCGATACGGACGTCTCACAAGCATGTCTTGCTTGAAGAAACTCAGAAGTTTCGAGATGCCCGCACCGCGCATGCGCCAGTGCCTTCCCGCCTTCCCGGGCGTGTCTCCTCAGTTCAGCTAGCTAGCCTGAGAAGCCAACCCAGGGGAGGTGGGTGGGACGTGAGAATAGCTGCCTGCTGTCCCTGGATAACAACTGTTACGGTAAGTAACATTGCTTTATCCCAGGACAAGCAGGCAGGTATTCTCACTAGTGGGTGACCTCCAAGCTAACCTCAATGGGATGGTGGGAGTGTTGGCAACTTAAGAGAATAAATTTTGTAACACTGTTTGGCCAAACTGTCCATCCCGTCTGGAGAAAGTATCCAGACAATAATGAGAGGTGAAGGTATGAACCGAGGACCAAGTGGCAGCCTTACAAATCTCCTCAATTGGTGTCGATCTGAGGAAGGCTACAGAGGCTGCCATTGCTCTGACCTTATGGGCTGTGACCCTACAAGGAAGGGATAATCCAGCCTGGGCATAGCAGGAAGAGATACAAGCCGCCATCCAGTTGGAGATGGTACGCTTCGATACAGGTCGTCCTAACTTGTTCGGATCAAAGGAGACGAAAAGTTGAGGAGCAGTTCTGTGTGGCTTGGTGCGATCCAGGTAGAAAGCCAAAGCACGTTTACAGTCCAGAGTGTGAAGAGCCGATTCTCCATGATGAGAATGAGGCTTTGGAAAAAATACTGGAAGTACAATGGACTGGTTGAGATGAAATTCAGAGACCACTTTAGGCAGGAATTTCGGATGAGTGCGGAGGACCACCTTGTCATGATGGAATACTGTGAAAGGCGGATCCGCCACCAAGGCCTGAAGCTCACTGACCCTGCGAGCAGACATGAGGGCCACCAGAAAAACCACTTTCCAGGTGAGATACTTAAGTGGAGCCCTGTTGAGAGGTTCAAACGGAGGCTTCATGAGTTGAGAAAGGACGACATTGAGATCCCAAACCACGGGAGGAGGTTTGATAGGAGGATTGACATGGAAAAGTCCTTTCATAAATCTGGAAACCACAGGATGAGCAGAAAGAGGTTTCCCCTGTAGAGGCTGATGGAAAGCCGCAATAGCACTCAGGTGGACTCTTATAGATGTAGACTTGAGACCAGACTGAGACAGGTGTAGAAGATAGTCCAACACAGAGGATAGGGAAGCTCGCTGAGGCTCCTTGGCATTGGAAATACACCAGGAAGAGAATCTAGTCCACTTTTGGGAGTAGCATTGTCGAGTAGCAGGCTTCCTGGAAGCCTCTAAGACATCCCTCACCACTTGAGAAAACTGGTGAGGAGTTACGTTGAGAGGAACCAAGCTGTCAGGTGGAGAGACTGCAGGTTGGGATGAAGCAGTGATCCTTGATGTTGAGTAAGCAGAGAAGGAAACACTGGAAGAAGGACTGGTGTCCTGCTGCTGAGTTGAAGCAGAAGGGAGAACCAAGGTTGTCTGGGCCACCGAGGAGCTATGAGAATCATGGTGGCTTGGTCCGATTTCAATTTGACCAGTCTTTTGAATGAGAGGAAATGGAGGAAACGCATACAGAAATCGATTCCTCCAATCCAGTAGAAAGGCGATGAGGAGTGTAGATCCTGGAGCAAAACTGAGGCAGTTTGAAGTTGTGGGGAGCCGCAAAGAGGTCTATCTGAGGCGTCCCCCATTGTGCAAAGATCTGATGAAGGGGGTTGGAATGGAGAGTCCATTCGTGAGGCTGGTATGGGACTGGAAGAGGTAGAGCGAAGGGGCGGAATGGAGGCTGCCTCCCGTGTTGCAGCCCAGGCCTGGTATGGAGTGCGGAAGAACTCTTCCTGTGATTTACTATGCCCAGGGCTTCGATCATCAGTCGGGGGAACGGCACTGTGATGGCGCGGAGGCGTAATGGGCTCTAAAGGAGGCATATCGCTAAAGGAAGCCCGCCTCGAGAGACCAGCCGCCCTTCGCCGCTCCTCCTCGTCAAGCAACGAGATCGATTGATGAGGAGGAGGGGGAGGGGGTGGTCCGTCCCCTGGGACCGGGACCGGGAGGTCACCCTGGATGGAGGCGATTAATCTGGGCCCCATAGTCTGCATGAGCTCGACAAACTGAGCTTCCAGCAGGGACCGCAGCGAAGCCGATATGGAGGGATCCGCACCGAAAGGGGGTCCTCCAGCACGGTCTTCGCGCTCCTTCGTGGTCGAGTGCTTCTGCTTGGCAGCTTTCGGCACTTTAATGACCACAGGTGGAATAGTGGAAGGCGGTACCTGAGCCGAGGAGACGGGGACAGGCACCGACGTCGAACTCGTGGCCGAAGTCGGGGTAAACGAAGCCGGCTTCAAAAGGCCCGGAGTCGCAGGAGCAGTCGCTGGTTTCGCATGGACAGGCGAAGCGGCCGATGAAGTCGAAGCCGAAGGTTCTTTAGCAGCTTCCATCTTGAACATCGACTCCCACAACAGGCAGCGCCGCTTAAACGCTCGTGCTGTTAGAGTAGAACAAGGCCGGCACGATTTCGGGAAATGTTCTGGACCAAGACACTGCAGGCAGCGTCGATGCGGGTCCGTCAGCGAAATCGCGCGCTGGCACTTGCTACACTTTTTAAAACCGGTGATTGGCCGGGACATAGGCCGAAAAAGCTCCGCCGCTAGATCGAAGGAGCTGGGCCTGAGCCACGTGGCCGACCCGGCCGACTCGCCGGAAGAAAAATTTTTTTTTTTTTTTTTTTAAATAAAAGAAAGAAAACACACGAAAAGAGGAAAAGAAAACCAAAATCGCGGAATTAGAAGGCAATAAAACGGGAATTCAGTCAGCGCAGAATTGAAGTAAAACTTCTCAGCTCCGCGGAAAGAAAAGAACTGAGGAGACACGCCCGGTCCATCGGGCGGGAAGGCACTGGCGCATGCGCGGTGCGGGCATCTCAAAACTTCTGAGTTTCTTCAAGCAAGACATGCTTGTGAGACGTCCGTATCGGGGCTCTGTCGGATGACATCACCCACTAGTGAGAATACCTGCCTGCTTGTCCTGGGATAATGTTTGGTTTGCCAGCCCTGAATGCTGGCATCCTTCATTACCATGAACCAGGAGGCAATTTGCAGTGGAACACACTTGCAGAGCAAGTGGGAGAATCCACCAATCCATGCTGGCCTGAGCCTCCAAAGTCCAAGAAAGACTGGTCTGTAAAGCATCCCAGTGTGGAGCCCAGTGAGTGAGTAAGGCATGCTGAAGAGAACACATGTGCGCTCGTGCCCAAGGAAAAACAGCCAACGTGGCTGCTATGGACCCTAGTACCTGAAGATAGTCCTATGCCAATGGAGCTGGCAGTTTCAAGAAGGAAGAAACCAGGAGAACACAGCTCCTGTCTGCTTGCCTCTAGCAGATAGACGCCTGCTGCCTTGTCGAACAGAACAGCCAGATGTGTCAGAGATTGAATGGGCATCAGACTGGTCTTCCTGGAGCTCACAATCCAACAAGGGCTTCCAGAATGTGGATCACTGAATCCACTGTAATGTCGACCCTCGGTGAACGAGGGAATCCTGAAGAGGCAGTTATCCATGTAAGGGTGCATGAGCAGACCCATGAACCACTTTAGCAAAGGTACAGGGAACCGAGCCAGTCCAAAGGGCAGAGCTGAGAACCGGAAAGGAAATGGTCTTTATTTTTTTTCATTTTCCAACTCCAGAGCATATTTGTCCTGAATCACTTCCAGGACCCACTGATGCTTTGTGATCTTGGCCCATCCTTGGTAAAACTCTCGCAAACGGGCTCCCACCAGCACCGGAGGAAGGGCCTGTAAGGAGTCATTGAGATGGGCAAACGGAAGAGGGGCCTCTGGAGGAGTCACGACTCCCACGGTGGGCACCCCAAAATGACTGCATGCGCTGAAAGAAACCACCCCGGGAGGAAAAGCTGCCCCCGACCAGGACGGAACTGACCAAAATCACGTAAATGCCTCCGGGCGATGCCACCCCGCGAAGCCTGGCAGGACAGTCCTCAGGAAGACAGGACACCTTAGAGTCCATCAAGGCCTGAACCAATTTATCCAACTCCTCCCCAAACAGGAGGAGCCCCAAAAAGGAAACTTACCAAGTTTAGCCTTAGACGCCACATTTGCCGACCAACCGCGAAGCAACAAGGTACGGTGAGAAGCCACTCCAAAAGCCATGGACAGATCATACATGGCATCCGAGCGATAAAAAGCGCCGGGCTTGATCTTAGCCACTTCCTGATCTACCTAGGATCAGTCATCAGACTCCCTATCAAGGACCTGCTTGAACCACCAGAAATAAGCCCGGGCTACAAGACCGCCACAAATCGCCAAGGCAGCTACGTCAAAACTTTGCTTATGAAGAGACTCCAACTTACGATCCTGACAGTCCTGCAAGGCTGAACCGCCTTCAACCAGCACCATATGTCTACGCGCAATCACTGACGCCACTACATCAACCACAGAAGACTTAAAGGTATCCCTATCCCCATCAACAATGGGATAAAGCTGGGCCATGGTCTATGCCAAGCAAAAAGGCGTATCTGGTGTCTTCCACTGCGTGTGCACTACATCCCGAATATCCTGACTCAAAGGAAAAGAATGGGAGGCCAACCGGATCCCCAGTGCAGGGGATCCATCACACACGGGGACCTTTTATGTCCTCCTCAAAGCGCAAAACGGATGAAACCTGAAGGAAAAGCTCCTGCAGCTCTTCCCGGTGAAATATGCACATCACTGACGCATCCTCGCCAGCTGGCGTCTCTGAAAACACATGTCTGCATCATGTGTCCCCACCCTCCTTACCCTCCCCCCCAGAGGATCTTTGGGATCCAACAAAGGGTCCAAGCCCTCATCAGGTGAAAATGCACCTGCAAATAAAAAATCTTTGTCTCACAAGACCTGCAGCCACTTGGACGAAGACAGGAGGGACTGGGCACGAGCTGACACCGAAGGGGGCCCAATGTGGGTAGACGTGGAAGGCAAAATCCCACCTAAAAAAAAAAAATCACAGACCCCCGAGGAAGAAACAGGAATCCAGGCCGCCTGTAAGCAAGCTTTGTACATGGCTAAAACAAAATCGGGAGCAAATCCCCCCTTCCCGGAGACAAAGAAGGACTCACTGCCAAGGCAGGAGACACACTGCAAATATATTCCTGTCACTCTAAGACAAGAGGAAGATCACCTGAGGCCCCAGGAAAAATGGCAGAGCTTCCTGCCAAAACCGGTGAAAAACCCACCGAAAATGCTCCTCCAAGGCCTGCAGCGGCAAAGAGGCCTGAACAGACCCAGCCGCTAAAAGCAGTTACGCCAGCAGCAAGGGAATCCCCAGCACTATTATTTCCCTGAGAGTCAGCAGCTGAGGAAAATTTCTGTGTGGGCACTAGGAGAGGCTGGTCTTCCCCACTGCCTGCTGCCGGTGCACTATACACTCGAATGCTCTCCGGGAAACACACCACACCTGCCAGTCAGCGCAACCAGGTGTCTTTCTGCCCAGCAAAATAGCAACCGGGCCTCCACGCTCAGGGAGGGACTCTTCGTGTCCCCCCCCTGACAGTTGACATAAGCCACCGCTGTGGCTTTGTTCGAGAAGACTCAAACAGTTCGATGATGGAGATAACCCTGAAAATGCAAGTGGGTCAGACAAATCGCCCTCAGTTCCAGGCGATTAATTTGACCACTTGCGCTCCGAAGGCGCCCACCATCCCTACACCAGGACATACAGACTGCCCCCCAGATGGAAAGATAAGTGTCCACTGACAGCGTCACCCAATCCGAAATGGAAGGCCCCTGGCCAGCAACAATGGACGCAACCACTACGTCATGCTGCTGGATGCCGCCGCCGTCCAAGGCAGGAGGGCAAGCAAGGGGTCCCGCTGCGGTTTCCATCGGAACAAAAGAGCCTCATGCAAGGGACGCAATCTGGCTCTGGCCCACAGAACTATATCTATCATCACTACCATGAGCCACAGACCTTGGAGATACCGCCAAAAGATCTCTGATCACTTTCTGAATCTTCACTTGACAGGATATGGGATGTGGCGCAGTGGTTAAAGCTACAGCCTCAGCACCCTGGGAATGTGGGTTCAAACCCACACTGCTTCTTGTGACCCTGGGCTAGTCACTTAATCCCCCCATTGTCCCAGGTACATTAGATAGATTGTGAGCCCACCGGGGCAGACAGGGAAAAATGCTTGAGTACCTGAATAAACTCATGTAAATTGTTCTGAGCTCTCCTGGGAGAACGGTATAGAAAATTGAATGAATGGAGCACTTTGTTCAGTCCTGTGTGAAAGCGGACCTCCAGGTATTCCAAATCCTTGGTGGGCTCCAAGTGACTCTTCCAAAGGTTGATCACCCAGCCCAAACGCTGCAGCAAATGAACCACCTGGATCCCCTCAGCTCTAATCAGCCAATCGTCCACATACGGATGGACCAGGACATCCAGAGAGCGGAGATGCACTGCCATTACCACCATTACCTTGGTGAAGGTCTTGGGCACCGTTGCCAATCTTAAGGGAAGGACCACAAACTGAAAGTGCTGCTCCAAGACATGAAACCGCAAAAACTTCTTGTGTGCCAGGAAAATGAGGATATGAAGATATGCCTCTGTGAGATCCAGGGAGGCCAGAAACTCCCATGGCGCCACTGAAGCAATGATGGAACTCACAGACTCCATGCGGAAGCGGGGCACCTTTAGTGCCACATTGACCGCTTTGAGATCCAGGATCGGTCTCCAATCTTCGGACCCTTTCTTTGGAACAATGAAGTATATAGAGTTTCTCCCAGAGCCCAAGTCGTCCTCTAGCATGGGCTCAATGGCCGCAAAATCCAACAGTCTGCAGACCGTAGCCTGCACCCGAAGCGCCTTTCTCAGGGTGGCCTGCAGGGGAATCTAGGAAGTATTCAGAAAGAGAACATAAGAATAGCCTTATTGGGTCAGACCAATGGTCCATCAAGCCCAGTAGCCCATTTTCACGGTGGCCAATCCAGGTCACTAGTACCTGGCAAAAACCCAAGTGTAGCAATATTCCATGCTACCGATAGAGGGAAACAAGAGGACGGAGAAATTCCAATTCGAGCTTGTTGCGGAGTACCTCCAAGATCCAGCAGTTGGATGTGATATCTCCCATTCCACCAGGAAAGCCAACAGCTGCCTCCCAATGCGGAGAGGGCCCTGGGGCCTGGCGTCAGAACTGCTTCTTAGGGGGGCTGCTGGATGTCTGTCTGAGGACTGCTGACGGCCAGACCCCCCGAAACGGGGCCTAGAGGACGAGGGATACCTCTGTCCTGAGGAGGGAGGACCGGTGTACTGGTGAGGACATCGGAATGGACGAAAATCAGCCATATAATCCACCCCAGAGATAAATCATGCAGAGATAAATCATGCAGCACCAAAGTGTAAGGGTCATGGCGTAGTTTGGAGTGGCACACCGATGCCACGAAGGACGAGGCTGTCACCGCCTTGTCCCTGGCCACAGCCAAATCACAAAGGCGCTTAAAAATGAAATCCACACGCCTGTCCTGAACATCCTTCAGGACCATTCCTCCGTCAGAAGGGAGGGAAGTATGCTTGGTGACCTAAGCCACAGCTGAATCTACTTTCGGAGAAGCAAAGTGCTTGGTAAAATTAACCGCTATGGAATAAAGCCTTGCCATTACCCGAGTGCATTTCAGGGGACCCTCCAGGTTATCCCAAATCTCCAACAGGATACGAACCACATCGGAGTTATCAGGAAAGGAGGCAGTTAACGGCCTCTGATCACTCATAAGAGAACATTCCTCCTGGACCGGCTGATCTGGCTGCAGTTTTAATTTCTGCAGAGATTCTGTGATGAGGTCCTCTAGATGAACAGGTTTGAAGAACCTGCATACTGTAGGATTATCAGCCAGGTCCCAGGACCCACACAGATCCTGATCTCGGAGCCCTGCCAAGTTTGCCACATCAGTGGATGCCGCCGAACCTCCCTGCGCAAGCAGAGGGATCAAGAGTTCCTGATGCAATCGTGGGCATTACCCTTTTTTATGCTCCGGGGTCCACGCTGGGGAACCAAGTGAGAGACTCGGGTCGAGTGGAGGCAAAGTCTCCAAGTATGCCCAGACATTGGTGGGGTGACCATAGGCATGGATTTCTTAAGTATGCTTGATAGAGCATATTCACAAATTCCAGGGAAAATGCTTGAGTACCTGCTTATAAAACCGCTTAGATAACTTTGATAGGCGTTATATAAAAACCTAATAAACTTGAAACTTGTCTCATGTGGCGAGAGCAACCCTGTGCACCTCAGACAGAGTGCTTGGAAGACTTATGAGGCTTTTCTCCAGAACTGCGCTTGCATTTTGCTGATGCGCTGCCAGCGCTCTCCCGAAAGCCCCTAGACACAATTTTTGTGGAAATTGGGGCAGAAGGCTTAAGGAGGGTCACCCCAGAGGTGAAAGGCATCATATCCATGCAAACTTTACCCCCCTTGCGGGCTGCAGCGCACGTGGAACATGGCTGCGTATCAGACAGCCATCTGCCGCAAACGAAGCATAAATCCATCCCATCCCAAACTGAGGAAGCCATTTGTGAAGTTTGGAGTGAAAATGAAGCTAACTATAAAAAAATATAATTTTATTCAATTTGGGAAAAATCCAAGATGCCAATTATGCAATAAAATAGCCCAGGAAAGGAACAGGAATCCCTAAAATACAGCGATTTTGGAATTTTAGAGAAGGGGAGGGGTAGGGCAGGCAGGGAAACCACCCAAAACCCCCTTTTTAAGATCCCCCCCAAATCGCTTAAACAGGCTGTCAGTCTGTTACTCATTGTGCTGAATGGAAGAAAATGCAGGCAATGCTGGAATAGCATAGAGGGAGATCTAAAGCCTCTGGAAGCTGGAATTCAAGTCTTCTTACTCCCCCACTGACAACCTCCACCACCCTCGGATACGAGGTGAGCAACCACCTGGCGGAGGCACGCAGTCCGGCCTCCACGGAACCGTTCAGCCTGCATTACACTCACTAGCTGATGAACCTGGGGCAAGCTAGCTCTTGATTCTGGAGCCCCCATCTGACCTGCAGGCTGTTCAGAGGGCTTACTGCAGCACAGGGAACCCCCCAGAAGCAGACTTCTCCAACAGTCTGCGATCTCCTGTCACAAGGACATCCCCACAGGGAACCTCCATAGCACGAGGGCAAACCTGCGAAGGAATTACCGAAAAAAATTACTGAAAACTAGTAAAAGAAACACAAACAGAAGAGATAAACTTCTAGAGGCTGGCATGTAGAAAGCAAGACTGGGGTCCAAGGGGCATGCTCCAGGATATGCTAGCAGAGGGAGGAGTTAAGACTTCAATCAAGAGAATGGGGGTAAATGGACAATACTCGGACTGGAAGAGTGTCAACAGTGGGTTGCCGCAGGGCTCGTGCTTGGACCCGTGCTCTTCAACATCTTTATAAACGATCTGGACATTGGTACGACGAGTGAGGTTATTAAATTTGCGGACGATATGAAGTTATTCAGAGTAGTGAAGACACAGGGAGATTGCGAAGATCTGCAACGTGACATAAACAAGCTCGAGAAATGGGCACCAACATAGCAAATGAGGTTCAATGTTGATAAGTGTCAAGTGATACATGTCGGTAACAAAAATCTCATGCACAAATACAGGATGTCCGGGGCAGTACTTAGAGAGACTTCCCAGGAAAGAGACTTGGGAGTTCTGATCAAGAAGTCGATGAAGCCATCCAAGCAATGTGTGGTGGCGGCGGCGAAAAGGGCGAACAGAATGCTAGGAATGATAAAGAAGGGGATCACAAACAGATCAGAGAAGGTTATCATGCTGCTGTATCAGGCTATGGTGCGCCCTCACCTGGAGTACTACGTCCAGCACTGGTCGCCGTACATGAAGAAGGACACGGTACTACTCGAAAGGGTCCAGAAAAGAGCGACTAAAATGGTTAAAGGGCAGGAGCAGTTGCCATACAGCTAGAGATTAGAGAAACCGGGCCTCTTCTCCCTTGAAAAGAGGAGACAGAGGGGACATGATCGAAACATTCAAGATAGTGAAGGGAATAGACTTAGTAGATAAAGATAGGTTGTTCATCCTCTCTCCAAGGTAGGGAGAACGAGAGGGCACTCTCTAAAGTTGAAAGGGGATAGATTCCGTACAAACGTAAGGAAGTTCTTCACCCAGAGAGTGGTAGAAAACTGGAATGCTGGAAGTCTGTTATAGGGGAAAACACCCTCCAGGGATTCAAGACAAAGTTGGACAAGTTCCTGCTAAACAGGAACGTACGCAGGTGAGGCTGGACTCATTTAGAGCACTGGTCTTTAATCTAAGGGCTGCCACGTGAGCGGACTGCTGGACACGATGGACCACTGGTCTGACCCAGCAGCGAAGCATAGTTACTTACCGTAACAGGTATTATCCAGGGACAGCAGGCAGCCTGCTTGTCCTGGAATAACAATTCTTATGTTCTTATCTGAAGATTTCTACAGTGCCTGGTGGTTGATGCATAAAACCCACTGGTCCCGGAATAAAAGGGGGGATTGTACAAGAACTGCTTATAATTGTCATGTACTGAAGGCTCAAGTTATATTGCTTTGTTTTTGATTCTCAATGAAAATAAGGGTCCAGGCACCATAAATGGGTATTCATTAACATATATAGTTTTGCTACACCATTTTTGAGCCACTGGGGGCCTTATTTTAGGACATTTTCATCTATAAAGCACAGTTACTTACCGTAACAGGTGTTATCCAGGGACAGCAGGCAGATATTCTTTACGCATGGGTGACGTCACCGACGGAGCCCCGGTACGGACCTTTTTAACTAGAAAGTTCTAGTTGGCCGCACCGCGCGTGCGCGAGTGCCTTCCCGCCCGACGGAGGAGTGCGTGGTCCCCAGTTAAGATAAGCCAGCTAAGAAGCCAACCCGGGGAGGTGGGTGGGACGTAAGAATATCTGCCTGCTGTCCCTGGATAACACCTGTTACGGTAAGTAACTGTGCTTTATCCCAGGACAAGCAGGCAGCATATTCTTTACGCATGGGTGACCTCCAAGCTAACAAAGAGGGAGGAGGGATGGTTGGCCATTAGGAAAATAAATTCTGAAGTACAGATTGGCCGAAGTGCCCATCCCGTCTGGAGAAAGCAACCAGACAGTAGTGAGTAGTGAATGTGTGAACTGAGGACCAGGTGGCCGCCTTGCAGATTTCCTCAATGGGTGTGGAACGGAGGAAAGCAAGGGGCAAGGGAAGAGCCAGAGAGAATCGGATCCAGAAGGCAAACGACTGGCTGCAAGGATGGTGCAAGGAGATGAACTTCGGGTTCCTGAACCACGGAGAGGCACTACAAGGACTACAGGGACCAGATGGGTTGCACCTGTCCAGCAGAGGGAAGAACGTCTTTGGACACCGATTAGCCCGCCTACTCCATAGGGCTTTAAACTAGGTAAGTTGGGGGAGGGTACGGGCACTAATAACCTATCTAATGAAGTAAGCTGCAAATACCATTCAGGATCTGAGGTATATACACATAGCAATCATGGATCTGGGGGGGGTGCTCGCATTTCCGTGTTCGGGGGGGATACTGACATTTCCGAGTCCGGAGTAAGTTCACACTGTGTTTCAGGGTCTAAGGAGAATACACACATTGCAAACAATACCAAAGGAGCCGATGGAGCTCAATCGGGAATATCACTAGATAGCCATAACAAACCTAGGATTTGGAAGGCTATGTACGTCAATGCCCACAGTTTGGGCAACAAGATTCTGGAATTGGAGACGGAAATGAGGGGCGCCGACCTAGATGTGGTGGCGATATCCGAAACCTGGCTTACAGACTCTCACAGGTGGGACATGGTCATACCGGGTTACAATTTGTTCCGCCGAGACAGGGAGGGCAAAATGGGAGGAGGGGTAGCACTATATGCCAAAGATGACATCAAAGTTACCAGAATCACAGATGTTAGGTACACAGGGGAATCCCTTTGGGTAAATTTGGCCAGGGGAAAGGACAAATGCCTGTACCTTGGCATAGTATACAGACCTCCAAGGCAACAGGAAGACCTTGATATGGAATTAATCGAGGACATAGAGAATATCACCTTGCGTGGGGACACAGTATTGATGGGTGACTTCAATATGCCTGACGTGAATTGGAACACACTTTCCTCTGCGACCGGCAGCAGCAGAAGGCTATTAAACTCTATAAAGGGAGCAAGACTCAAGCAAATGGTTTTGGAGCCAACTAGGGATCAAGCGATTCTAGACCTAATACTTACCAACGGAGAAAGTGTCACAGATGTCTCTGTGGGAGACACGTTGTCATCCAGTGACCACAACATGGTATGGTTTAACCTCAGAAAAGGTTTCACCAAATCCAACACATTAACTAAGGTCCTCAGCTTCAAGGACACCAACTTCGAGGACATGGGGGAATTCATCCATCAGTCGCTGCAAAACCAAGCAGAGACTGATAATGTAGAGGAATTGTGGTCAACACTGAAAGCTACCATACACGAAGCAACAAACCGATTTATTAAATCTGTAAGTAAACGACGAAGAAAAAACAAACCACAGTGGTTCTCTACGGAGGTCTCCAACCTCATAAAAGAGAAGAAAAGAGCATTCATCTCCTTTAAACATTCAGGGAAGCAGGGCTCCAGGGAAGACTATCTGGCCAAGTCAAGAACCGTCAAAACAACAGTCAGAGAGGCCAAATTGCAGGCGGAGGAGAATCTAGCAAAGAATATCAAAAAGGGCGATAAAGCATTCTTTAGGTATATTAGTGATAGAAACAGGAACACAGGAGGGATAGTACGCCTTAGGAAACCGGACGGGAACTATGTAGAATCAGACTCCGAGAAGGCTAAACTGTTAAATGAATACTTTTGCTCAGTTTTCACCCGTGAGACGCAGGGATCCGGCCCTCAGCTACCAACAGGGGATAGCTCGATAGACCCGTTTTGCAGCTTCGAGTTTACGCCCAGTAGTGTTTACAGTGAACTATCCAAACTCAAGGTTCACAAAGCTATGGGGCCAGACAACATACACCCCAGAGTACTCAGGGAGTTAAGAGACACCTTGGCGAAACCACTATCAACACTCTTCAATCTCTCCCTCGGCAAAGGAAAAGTCCCGCTAGACTGGAAAACGGCTAATGTCATTCCACTCCACAAAAAAGGAAGCAGGACGGAAGCTACGAACTACAGACCAGTGAGTCTCACATCAATAGTAAGCAAACTAATGGAAACTCTAATCAAGCACCAATTGGATACGGTCCTTAACGAGGGGAATCTGCGAGATCCCCGTCAACATGGGTTTACAAAGGGGAGGTCCTGTCAATCCAACCTGATCAGCTTCTTTGACTGGGTGACGAGGAAGCTGGATATTGGGGAGTCCCTGGACGTCGTGTACTTAGATTTCAGCAAAGCATTCGATAGCGTACCACACCGCAGGTTGTTGAGCAAGATGAGCTCTATAGGTTTGGGAGATACCTTGACTACATGGGTGGGGGACTGGCTGGGGGGTAGACTTCAGAGGGTGGTGGTGAATGGCTCCCCCTCCGAAACGACAGAGGTGATAAGTGGAGTGCCGCAGGGCTCGGTCTTGGGCCCAATCTTGTTCAACATCTTCATAAGGGACTTGGCTGAGGGGCTTCAGGGTAAATTAACGTTATTCGCCGATGATGCCAAATTATGCAATATAGTGGACAAGAACACAACAGGACCTGACAACAAATCCAAGACCGATAGTATGGCACACGACCTCCTCCTACTGGAGAATTGGTCCAGGACCTGGCAACTAAACTTCAATGCCAAAAAATGCAAGGTCATGCACCTTGGCAACAAAAATCCATGTAAGACTTACACTCTTAATGGTGAGATCCTAGAGAGAACTGTAGCGGAACGAGACTTAGGGGTAATCATCAGTGAGGACATGAAGACTGCAACTCAGGTGGAGAAAGCTTCATCTAAAGCCAGACAAATCATGGGTTGCATACGAAGGAGTTTCGTTAGCCGTAAGCCCGAAGTCATAATGCCATTATATAGGTCCATGGTGAGACCCCATCTGGAATACTGTGTACAATTCTGGAGACCACATTACCGCAAAGATGTGCTGAGACTTGAATCGGTCCAGCGAATGGCCACACGGATGGTCACGGGGCTCAGGGATCTCCCGTATGAGGAACGGCTGAATAAATTGCAGCTCTACTCCCTAGAGGAACGCAGGGAGAGGGGGGACATGATCGAGACATTCAAGTACCTCACGCGCCGTATCGAGGTGGGGGAGGATATCTTCTTCTTCAAGGAACCCACGTCAACACGAGGGCATCCATGAAAAATCAGGGGAGGGACATTGCATGGCGACACCAGGAAATACTTCTTCACCGAGAGGGTGGTGGATCGATGGAATGGTCTTCCGATGCAGGTGATTGAGGCCAGCAGTGTGCCTGATTTTAAAGCTAAATGGGATCGAAAGGTGGGATCTCTTCGCAAAGGGAGGTAGGGAGGGTCATTGGTGTGGGCAGACTTGATGGGCCTTGGCCCTTATCTGCCGTCACTTTCTATGTTTCTATGTTTCTAAGCGGCCATAGCTCTTACCCTGTGGGCAGTGACAGCACCGTCCAGTGACAGACCGGCCCGAGCATAGCAGAACGCGATGCAAGCTGCAAGCCAGTTGGATAGCGTCCGTTTAGAGACCGGTCGACCCAGACGATTAGGGTCGAAGGTCAGGAAGAGCTGAGGGGACAAGCGGTGAGCCCTTGTACGATCAAGATAGTAAGCCAGGGCACGCTTGCAATCAAGACTGTGCAATGCCTGTTCCCCGGGGTGTGAATGAGGTTTCGGGAAAAAAACAGGCAACACAATAGACTGGTTGAGGTGAAAAGCCGAGACTACCTTGGGAAGGAACTTTGGATGGGTACGCAGAACCACCTTGTCATGGTGAAAAACAGTGAACGGTGGATCGGCGACCAGTGCATGCAGCTCACTAACCCTCCTGGCAGAGGTGATGGCAATGAGGAAAAGCACCTTCCATGTCAGAAGTTTGAGCGAAGTTGAGGCAAGGGGCTCAAAAGGGGGTTTCATGAGGGCTGATAAAACCACATTCAGGTCCCAGACGACCGGAGGAGGCTTCAGAGGTGGTTTGACATTGAAGAGGCCTCTCATGAACCGGGAAACCAGTGGATGAGCCATGAGAGGTTTTCCAAGGATAGGCTCATGAAATGCCGTGATGGCACTAAGATGTACTCTGATTGAGGTAGACTTGAGGCCTGCGTTGGACAGGGAGAGCAAGTAGTCCAGAACAGTTTCCACCGCTAAAGAGGTGGGGTTGAAATGATGACGGAGGCACCAAGAGGAGAACCTGGTCCACTTCTGATGGTAACATTGGAGGGTGGCCGGTTTCCTGGAGGCGTCCAAAATGAGACGGACAGGCTGAGACAGATTTCCTGGAGAGGTCAGCCCGAGAGAAACCAAGCTGTCAGGTGGAGCGAAGACAGATTGGGATGCAGTAGAGACTGATGTTGTTGCGTAAGTAGAGTAGGAAACACAGGAAGAGGAATGGGCTCCCTGACGCTGAGTTGAAGCAGAAGAGGAAACCAGTGTTGGCGAGGCCACCGAGGAGCGATGAGAATCATGGTGGCCCTGTCCCTGCGGAGTTTGGATAATGTCCGCAACATCAGAGGTAGTGGAGGAAAGGCATAGAGGAACCGATCCGTCCAGTCGAGCAGGAATGCATCCGGGGCCAGACGGTGAGGAGAGAAGAGTCTGGAGCAGAACTGGGGCAGCTGATGGTTGTGAGGAGCTGCAAATAGGTCCACCTGCGGAGTGCCCCAGCGAGCAAAGATGGAGTGGAGCGTGGGCGGATCCAAAGTCCACTCGTGAGGTTGAAGGATGCGGCTGAGATTGTCGGCCAGGGAGTTCTGTTCGCCCTGGATATAGACAGCCTTGAGGAAGAGACTGCGGGCCGTGGCCCAGGTCCAAATGCGGAGAGCCTCTTGACAAAGGAGGTGAGACCCGGTGCCGCCCTGTTTGTTTATGTAGTACATGGCGACTTGGTTGTCTGTGCATAGGAGAAGAACCTGAGGGCAGAGAAGGTGCTGGAAGGCCTTGAGAGCGTAGAACATAGCTCTCAGTTCTAGGAAATTGATGTGATGTAGACGCTCCTGTGGGGTCCAAAGACCTTGGGTGCGTAGATCTCCCAGGTGAGCTCCCCATGCATAAGGGGAGGCATCTGTGGTGATGATCATGGAATGAGGGGGCAGATGGAAAAGAAGACCCCTGGAAAGATTTGAGGAGTTCAACCACCATTGTAGAGATCGCTGAAGAGACGATGTCACAGAGATGGGATGAGAAAGAAGATTCGAGGTCTGTGACCACTGGTTGGCCAGAGTCCATTGAGGTGTCCTGAGGTGGAGTCGTGCCAGGGGAAGCACATGTACCGTCGAGGCCATGTGGCCCAGGAGGACCATCATCTGTCTGGCAGAAATGGAGTGATGAAGGAGCACCTGACGACAAAGGTGAAGCAGAGTCCGTTGACGATCGGAGGGGAGGAACGCCCTCATTAGTGTGGTGTCGAGAACTGCTCCAATGAACTGAAGGCGCTGTGTGGGAAGCAGATGCGACTTGGGGTAGTTGATCTCGAACCCCAGAAGATGGAGGAGAGAGATGGTAAGATGAGTGGCTTGTAGCACAAGTGGAGACGTAGGTGCTTTCACTAACCAATCGTCCAAGTAGGGGAACACCTGGAGGTTGTGAGACCTGAGGAAGGCCGCCACCACAATGAGGCATTTGGTGAACACCCTGGGTGATGAAGCGAGGCCAAAAGGTAGCACTTTGTACTGATAATGGCAGTGGTGTACCTGGAATCGCAGGTAGCGACGTGAAGATGGATGGATTGGGATGTGAGTGTAGGCCTCTTTGAGGTCCAGGGAACATAGCCAGTCGTGTTGAGAGAGAAGAGGGTAAAGCGTGGCAAGGGAGAGCATCCTGAATTTCTCCCTGACTAGACACTTGTTGAGGTCCCTGAGATCGAGAATGGGACGGAGGTCTCCTGTCTTCTTTGGAACTAGGAAGTAACGGGAGTAGAATCCCCGGCCTCTTTGTTCCGGAGGCACTTCTTCGATGGCATTGAGAAGAAGGAGGGATTGGACCTCCCTCAGGAGGAGGGGGGTTTGAGTTGAATGAGAAGCAGACTCTACGGGAGGATTGTCTGGTGGAAGAGTCTGGAAGTTGAGAGAGTAGCCGTGGCGGATGATGTTGAGGACCCACTGGTCCGATGTGATGACCTCCCAACGGCTGAGGAAGATGTGGAGCCTGCCTCCGATTGGCTGAGGAAGAGGCAATGAGGGTGGAAGACTGGCTAAGCCCTGGAGAGAGGAGTCAAAAGGGCTGAGATGGTTTGGCAGGAGGAAGAGGCTTGGCAGGTTGATTAGACTGGGCACGAGCCTGGGTGTGCTGGTGTTGGCGGGCCCGCCTAGGTTGCTGTGAAGGTGGATTGAGCGGCCTAGCGGAGAACCTGCGCTGATATGAGGTCTGTGGTCTGTAAGGACGAGCAGGTGGAGCCTTTTTCTTAGGTTTTATGAGAGTGTCCCATCTGGTCTCATGGGCAGAGAGTTTCTGCGTGGTGGTATCCAGGGACTCTCCGAATAATTCATCACCAAGACATGGGGCGTTGGCTAGGCGGTCTTGATGGTTGACGTCCAAATCAGAGACCCTGAGCCAGGCCAGGCGGCGCATAGCCACAGCGATGGCAGATGCACGGGAGGTGAGCTCAAAAGAGTCATAGATAGAGCGCACCATAAATTTTCTCAGTTGGAGCAGACTGGAGATATGTTGCTGGAATAGAGGAACTTTGTGTTCTGGCAGGTACTTCTGCATGGCGGAGAGTTGCATGACCAGATGTTTCAGGTAGAATGAGAAATGGAATGAGTAGTTGTTAGCTCTGTTGGCAAGCATGGCATTCTGGTAAAGTCGCTTGCCAAACTTGTCCATTGTTTTGCCCTCTCTGCCAGGAGGGGTGGAGGCATAAACACTAGAGCCCTGAGTCTTTTTTAAAGTGGACTCCACCAGGAGAGATTCATGGGACAGTTGGGGTTTATCAAATCCCGGGATTGGTATAACCCTATAGAGGCTGTCCAGTTTATGGGGGGCCCCAGGGACAGTCAGCGGGTTCTCCCAATTTTTATAAAAAGTTTCCCGTAGGATATCATGCACGGGTAACTTTAGGAACTCTTTGGGAGGTTGATCGAAATCCAATGCCTCCAGGAAAGCTTGTGACTTCTTAGAGTCAGATTGTTCAGGTTTAGATGTGGTATCGGGGGCCGAAGGCTCTTCGTCCGACGACGATGCATCCTCCTCGGTACCGGGAGGGGATTCTTCCCATAGGTCCGGGTCTCTGACATCGGTGTGTGCGTGTCGAGAGACCGGAGTGGAAGGCTCGGTATGGTGAGTTTTAGACAAAGACTTGCCTGAGCGTACCGAGACGGTACCGGGGGATGAAGACCTTTGTCTGTCTCGGTCCCGGGAAGAACGGTGCCGGTCAGGGTCGCGGGAAGACCGGTGCCCTGTTCGGTCCCGAGGAGGATCGGTCGTCGTCAAGGCGATAGTCTCGGCCTGGGTATGGAGATGCGACGCCGAGAGAATGGGCATGGAGGAGTCCAAAGGTACCGATGGAGTGGATACCGGTTGGACGGTGCGGGGCTCGGGCCGGTCTGGTACCGAAAGCAGCGGTGCCAAGATAGAGGGTAAGAGCTGCTTAAGTTGCTGTTGGAGTTGTTCCTGCAACTTATCCTGGAGGATGGCCGCAATGCGGTCATCCAGGGGTGGCACCGGAACCACTTTTTTCTTCTTTGGTTCCATGGGTGCCGCTCTACGCTCCGGCGATGAGGAGGCCGATGACGAGGCACTCACCGATATCGGAGCGGAGCGTTTTTTGGGGTGGCGTGAAGCCGAAAGGACTGGTGTCGCCACCGAGGTGGGAGGGCGCTCAAGGGTGGAAGGCTTCTTAGCCGGCTTACCTGGCGCCGGTGGCGCCGATGTCGTTTCAGGCGGTGTTGAAGTGGTCCGTGCCGATTTCGACGGTGCCGCAGGTGAAGAAGTCGAATCCATAGTCGGGCCGGTGCCGAAAAGTAGATTTTGTTGGATTTGACGATTCTTCAGAGTGCGTTTCTTAAGAGTGGCACAGCGGGTGCAGGAGTCCGCCCGATGCTCCGGTCCCAAGCACTGTAGACACCAATTGTGTGGGTCAGTGAGGGAGATCGGGCGTGCACACCGCTGGCACTTCTTAAAACCGGGCTGCGGGGGCATGAATGGGAAGACGGCCTCCGCAAAATCAAACCCCGAGGTCTGGATCGTGACAACAGGCCCTGCCGGGGCAGGAACGAAAAATAAAGCAAAAAGAAATATATATATATTTTTTTTTTTTAAACTGAAAGAAAAAAGCACCCGAAGGTGAATAAAACGAAAAATAACGCGAGCGGGAAGGCAAAAAGAGGATTTCAACGGAGTTGAAAAACACACGTCTTCTTCGCTCCGCGGAAACGAAGAAACTGGGGACCACGCACTCCTCCGTCGGGCGGGAAGGCACTCGCGCACGCACGGTGCGGCCAACTAGAACTTTCTAGTTAAAAAGGTCCGTACCGGGGCTCCGTCGGTGACGTCACCCATGCGTAAAGAATATGCTGCCTGCTTGTCCTGGGATAATAAACACCACAGCAAAATTAAACAATTAAACAAAAAAATTAAACAATTAAAAATTAAACAAAAAAAAAAATAAAAATAAAAAATCCCACCCAAAAAACCCAGAAGAGAGTTCAAGGCTTAAAGGCCTTTTCTGAGCGGATATGAAAAAAGAAAACGTAACTCAGTGAAAAATATTCGACTACAGTACTACCAAATACTTGTGAAACCACACAATGATGACAGAACCTTTACCCACAAAAGAAATGAGGAGGAAAACACCCCTTAACTGATGCTAAGGAAACCATGACAGAAAATACCTCTCATTAGCAATGTGGAAAAGATTAGACTGCAAAACTCTTGCATGACAGAAGTAGGTGAAACAGATGCACATGTGTGATAAGCCTACACAAAAGTTTCTAAAAAACATTACTAAGGTTCTGCTTGCTGCACCTGGCATTGTTAGCGACATCATTCATAAGTAAGAATTTTACGCCCTTGGAGAATCAACTAATTTGTATGAAACCAAACTCATTCTATTTTTTTTTACCAAACCTCCCCATCCAATTTCATTGTTGTTTCAATCCATTCTCACCCAGTGAAAGTTTTCCTGATGTAGATTCCCACTAGGAAGACTGCTTGGGGATCACAAACTCCAGAACCCAAACCTCTTTTCCTTGAGATGTCTCTACCAGATAAAAATCAAATCAAATCTCATAGCTACTTCCTTCTACTTCTGTTTCTTGACTGAAGAATCCCACTGTAAAATGTCTAAACATTTTCAATTTTTGAGGACTTTCAGTGGTCGGTAGATGTAGGGAATCAGGGGTAGAAGAAAGTACCAGCATCTGTTTTACTACCAAATTGTATTTTTCAATACTTTTTCACTTACTAGTTCTGAAGCAATTAATGTTTTGAGTGTCATACCTTTCATTTCTAATACTGCATAATCTGGCACATCCTTCCCCTCCTCATCAGTGCGCTTTATTGTTCGATCTTTTAAATCGTCATCCGTGGGACAAATAATAACAGCCTTGCGTTGAAAACCTTCAAAAGGGCGCATTTTTCGTCTCTGGGCAGTTCCATAAACATTTGTCTAGCAGTGGTGACAAAGAAGAGGTAATGAGAAATTAGGTTCTTACCTGCTAATTTTCTCTCTTTTAGACTCTCCTGACCGGTACAGTTCACTGATGGGTAATAGCTCACCATGACCAGCAGGAGGAGACAGTCAAAACCCTTTGGCTGTAATACAAGTAGCTGTGCTTCCCCCTAATATAACCAGTCTGTTGAATAGCCAAGCAGAACTAAGAAGTGCTAATTAGAACAATAACAGTTACAGTGGATGGGCAGACCAGATGGGCCATTTAGCCTTTATCTGCCGCCCTGTTTCTATGTAACAATCCAAACAGGTGTAACAACTAGCATAGAGCAATACTGTTGGAAATTGCATAGAAAAAGCCCCCTTCAGTAAACGTCCCCACAGCTCGCCAGCTGAGCCATAGCCACTGTTCTTTAATCTCCCTGACCCCATAAAAATTCTAGAACCTGCAGGAAGGAAAAAGAATAAATAAATCACACTCTTCACACAAATCCCACAGGGTGGGGACTGTATCAGTCTGGAGAGTCTAAAAGAAAATTAGCAGGTAAGAACCTAATTTCTCCTTCTTTAGTACCTCTCCAGACTGGTGCAGTTCACTGATAGGATATACCAAAGCAGTACCCATCATGGGTGAGACCACCCAGAAGGCTGCTACCAGAACACATTCACTGAACACTGCGTCCCAATGCGCATGAACGTCCACACGGTAGTGTCGCACAAAGGAATGCAGAGCAGACCAAACCAAACCGCGGCTTTACAGATATCCACTGGAGGCACCAGAGAAGACTCAGTCCAAGAAGCTGCCTGACCCAGACTGGAATGAGCCTTGAGAAATTCTGGAACAGGCTTCTTCTGAAGAATGTATGCGGGAGCGACAGTCTCCCTGATCCAGTGCGCAATGGTAACCTTGAGACGGGGGAAGAGGAGACGGGGACGAAACAGGCACTGAGGGGGGATGAACTGGAGTGGATGCAGAGGGAAACCCCCGTCCCCGAGATCCCTGGGACAGAAACAGGACCCCTGGCCACCTGAAGATAAGCCTTGCACAAGGCTAAAACAAAATCAAGGGGAAAACCTCTTGGCAGCTCAATGGGACTCACTGCCAAAGCAGAGGACCCAGCAGAAAACTGCCCGTCTCTCCAATACAGGGGGAAGATCACCTGAGGCAGCAGACAAAATAGAGGTGCTTCCCACCAAAATCGGAACAAAGCCCGCCGAGAAATACGCCCCTGAGGCCTGTAGCGGATGAGAAACCTGAACCACCCCAGCTGCTAAAGCTGGCAGCAGCTGTAAGGGAGTCCTCAGTAGCATCGGCAGACAGGGAAACCGTATTTCCCTGACTGTTGGCGGCTGGGGGAAAGCTTCCCTGCTGTCAGCTGCCAGCGTGCAAGGCACTTGCGAAAGGGATCCTTGGACACCAGCACTTGAAGCAGATGAGGATTCTCCTTCACGACTGCCAGCACACCATGAGCACAGGCTAGCCGCATTGACCTCGTGCCTGGAGCACAATGAGTACTTTTTCACTTTAAAAAGTGCTCACTGCGCAATACGTGACCTAGCTGAAAGAAAAGTGCCGGTAAAAAAAAAAAATTAGTAAATTGAAGGTTCCCTTCAGACGAGCACTGCCTCAGGAATTATTTTTTTTTTCTGTCACAACAGACTCCACTTGTTCTCTAAGCCATATGCCCTGCCATTATCGGTCAAATATGGGAAAGGGGACCAGTTACAAACAATGTAACAGGAGTGATAAAATGCAATTGTTGAACTGAAGGAAAATCACTCCGTGGACCTGTTCAAAGTATTATATGGATGATATAACAGAGTTCACAGGCTTGCTCAGAATCATGGAGGGGAAAACTGGGGCGAACCCCAGAGGAAAAACCACCTCACAGCCCAATCATCGCATGGATAAGTAAACCAGAGGTTATATCAATTCATATATGTTTTTACGTTGTGAAAAAAACTACGGTTTACTATAGCTTATAATCAAAGAACTTAGGCAAACTTAGCTTGCAGCTTGCGAGTTTCGACATGCATGTTTCGGTCCTGCCTCAGGGAACACACAGGAAAAATCTTAAGAGAAACACTCATGCGATGGGAGATTCCGACAGAGGACTGTTGTCTCACATAGAGAAGCGCACAACGCGCAGTTTGACCTTTCAAAGCTGTTAAACTGCGCGTTGTGCGCTTCTCTATGTGAGACAACAGTCCTCTGTCGGAATCTCCCATCGCATGAGTGTTTCTCTTAAGATTTTTCCTGTGTGTTCCCTGAGGCAGGACCGAAACATGCATGTCGGAACTCGCAAGCTAAGTTTGCCTAAGTTCTTTGACTATAAGCTATAGTAAACCGTAGTTTTTTTCACAACGTAAAAACATATATGAATTGATATAACCTCTGGTTTACTTGTCCATGCGATGATTGGGCTGTGAGGTGGTTTTTCCTCTGGGGTTCGCCCCAGTTTTCCCCTCCATGATTCTGAGCAAACCTGTGAACTCTGTTATATCATCCATATAATACTTTGAACAGGTCCACGGAGTGATTTTCCTTCAGTTCTGCCATTATCGGTGGCAAGACTTACAGCAGAGGCACCTCTAGAAAAAATTTTGGGGAGGTGGAGGAAATGGGGGTAGAGACTCAAACTCGTGACCTGTCGAGTGTCCTTCCAAGCATAGTCCGTCACCAGATGGGGACAAGAAGGCCACTAAACAACTTCTAATAGGCTTACACTAACATAGAGAAGACTGGCAACAGCTTACCACATCTGCTGAGACTGAGAACAGACTGGTTGTATTAGGGGGAAGCACAGCTATTTGTATTACAGCCAAAAGGTTTTTTCTTAGTCTCCACCTGCTGGTCATGATGAGCTATTACTCATCAGTGAACTGTACCGGTCTGGAGAGGTGCTAAAGAAAAGTGGTTTATCTATCACTTTTTATTACCCCATCTCTGTAAGAGGCAAAGTTGACCCACCTCCTCCACTTCTCCAGTAAAGATATTCTCAACATGTCTACCTCTTACCTTCCTCAGTTAATGGTTCTTTAACAAGCCTGCCCACCATTTAACACTAAAGAAGCTGCTTGGGATGCTAGTGCATGCCCAATCTGGGATTTTAAGATTGCTCTTGAGATTTTTCTATGTTCCTGGTTTGCTATTAAAGGACATACACTATATTCTTTTTCTCTTTACAACTTCTATTGTAAAATATTTTTGGGGTTGCAATTCAATTCACTCAAAAAGTCAGAACAGATTTGAGTGCTTTACAAAAGAAGTTAAAAAATGCCCTATAGAATACTTCAGTCTGGACTAGAACCCTAACAGGATTTTACAAACCACTTAATTTCTTAAACAAATAAAAGCTGAGCACATATCACAAAGACAATGTGTATTGAGATGCATCACATTCTCAGATTTAGAAGAGGCAGAATCAGAGCCATCGATGTCAAATGCTTATTTAAAAGAGGCTCATTGGCCGCATTGTAGTTATTGTATGAAGTTTAAAATTTTAGTGTAATTCACAAGGCATTCTAGTCCGGTTTCCATTGGCACTTAACAGATTTATTGATCCATTATACTCCAAGGTGGGCACTGATTTCAGGAGCAGAACTGCTTGGTTATTTCTCCATTATTTCAGGCTAGATTAGACAAAAATAATTAATCTGCCTATATACAGAAACTGATTGGACGCTTTAAAAAGGACCTTACACCTAATTTTTAAAGGCATATCTAGTGTTATAAGGTAACAAAGGGCTATGGACAAGTATGAGATGACGGGGCTATGAGAACAATAAGAATATGTTTTAAAAATATGAAAATGCTTTAGATTATGTAGTTAATTATATAAAGCAACTTATTTGAAGAACCTTAACAAAACCTCAGTAATCGGGACCCGCACAGCATATTTTCAGTCGATTACTGAGATTTTGTTAAGGTTCTTTAAATAAATTGGTGCAATTAGTGGAAGGAGGCATAGCCCCTGATGAAACCAAGTGTGAAACGGTGGGCAGCCGTCGGGCACAAAAGATAAGTGCTTCCCTTCTTAAAGCACCTTAGGCACCTAATGCACTTCATATTTATTGAAGTTTGATAGCATAAATATTTAAATTAATTCTCATAGCACAAGCACTTTACCAAGACCAATGATGAATTTACCAAGTTTCTTAACTTTTAATAATAATAATAACAGCTTATATACCGCAATACCGTGAAGTTCTATGCGGTTTACAAAGATTAAGCAAAGGTACAAATTCATTGACTTTAAGAGGGGAGGAAGAAAGAGGGTTAATAGGACAGGAAATCCATTTTTGAGGAGAGAGTGATCAATAGAACAAGTTAATCGCTATAGAGGGGAGAGAGAAGAGAGGATAAGTTGTCTAGATACTTTAGGAACAGGTGTGTTTTCAGACGTTTCCTAAATTCCTCATAAGTAGTGGGCGAAAGCAATTGTTCTAGGTCTTTACCCCATAATGCTGCTTGGTGCGAGAGAAGATGTTCATGGTGTTTTTTCAGTTTACAACCTCTCACTGAGGGGGAAACGAAGTTGGAATGTGAGCTTCTCTTGTGTCTGTTGGCTGAGAAGACGAAAAGGTCAGTTATATATTTAGGGGCAAGTCCGTGTAGTGCTTTGAAGCAGAAGTAGGCAAATTTAAACTTTACGCGCGCCTCCATTGGCAGCCAATGCAGCTGCCGGTAGTAGGGTGTCACGTGGTCAAACTTCCTCAGCCCAAAGATCAGTTTGACCGTTGCATTTTGCATCATTTGTAAACGCTGCATGTTCTTTTGGGAAATTGCTAAATAGGCAATGTTACAGTAGTCAAGTAGACTCAGTACGAGGGATTGGACTAGGGTTCTGAATGCCGCTGTATCGAAATAAGCTTTAATGGATCTGAGTTTCCAGAGAGTGAAAAATCCCTTTCTGATCAAGGAGTCCACCTGGTCTCTCATGGTTAGGCACTGATCCAAAGTTACATCTAGTATCTTTATGGTAGGTTGGATAGGGTAATTAAGATTATTGATACATAGTGGTGATTTGGTGTCAAGTGGATGTGGCGAAGCAATGAAGAAAGTTGTCTTTTCTGAATTAAGTTTGAGCCTAAAGGTTGTCATCCAGTGCTCCATCACGTTTATGGCTTCTGAAGCTTTAGGAATAGTTTCAGAGATAGAATTAACGAATGGAATGATGATCGTAAAATCATCTGCATAACTAAATAGTTTTATCCCTAACTGGGTTAGCTGCGTGCCTAGTGAGGACATTTAGACATGGGTATTTGAGGTCTGGTAGTCTAATACAACTTGACATAAATTTGTTCTATGGCCTATAAAAATAAAGAATTTGTCCAAAACAGAAAACTGATATAAAGAGAAAATGGCGTTGCATACCTATAATGGGTGCTCTCCATGGACAGCAGGATCCTTTAACTACATATTCCCACTTAACCCAGCTTGAAGCATATAAAATAGATTGGCCTGGGAACAATCACTTCAACTAATGCGGAAATTCTCGCATAAGTTCGGAACTTTTTGACAAGCGCTGTCATGTGATTATATCACCAGCTGTGTGCTTGTAGGATCCTGCTGTCCACGGAAAACATCCATTACAGGTATGCTACTTTGTTCACTGAAAATTCCAGAAACCCCCATGATCATGCAGGCTGGAATCATTTTCAGACAGAATGGTGGCATCGTTGGCTTTTAGATGGCAGGTATAGCGTATTAGTTTAAAAATGCATTATGTATTTTACTGTTGGCCTTTAGTAATGCAGCATGTACGCAGCAGCAGCATGACTTATTTTGTGCATATGAAGTTAAATACCACTAAAACCAAACAGGTGTACTCGAGGTCAAAGACGATCCGAACAAAGAAGGTCTGATGAGACTCGAGGTCAGAGTTGTGGAAACAAGAGGACCCTCTGTTGACTTCTTGACTGAGTCGGAGGTCGAGGGTGTTGCTGAAGAGTCCATCTTGAACAGCTTTTCCACTTGCACCCGACGACGTTTCAGGGCTCGAGGTTGAAGAGTAGCACAGCATGCGCACAACTTCAGACTATGGTTAGGCCCAAGACAAAGAAGACACCAGCGGTGTGGGTCCGTGAGGGCTACACTTCTTAAAGCCTGTGACTGGCCGGGACATAAGAGGAAAGATAGCCGCTGCGAAGTCGAAGCCCGCAGGCTGCGAGCACGCAACCCGTCCCCGCCAGTCAGCCGACAAAAAAAGGAGAAATTAGGTTCTTACCTGCTAATTTACTTTCTTTTAGCTTCTCCAGACCAGTAGAGGTTAATCTTTACAAATGGGTATATATCCAATCATGACCAGCAGGTGGAGACTGAAAACAAAACTATGAAATAGTACCCGTGGCTGCTCAGTGTTCAATCTTCTGCTCTGACGCAACCGGAAACAGGAAGTTGCAGCATAGCAGAAGATTGAACACTGAGCAGCCGCGCGTGCGCGGCTCTTTGGGAAAGCGTGCAGGTCGCCGAAAAAGAAAGCCTGCAGTGCAAACTAAGGTGAGGAGAAGGGAGAGAGCTGGCTAAACACTAGAATCAATTGGGAGGCGGGTGGGGGCTGTGGGGACCGTGCGATCGCGGCGTGTTCCCGGCTCAAACTGGAAGGAGGGAGTGAAAGGGAAAAGGATTCTGGGCCAAGGGGATGAAGACGGAAAGAAAAACCCACAGCAGGAAAGAAAGGGAAGGACAGGCAGGTGAGCCAGATGCTAGAAGCAGGGGGGGGGGAAGAAAGAGGGAAAAAAGCTAGATGGGGTTGAAAAGAAGAGACACACTGGTATGGAAGAGGAAGATAGGGGAAATCTGGACACAGGAAGGTAACAGAAAGAGGGAAAATTATGTGCATGGGGCATAGGGACAGAGACATAAAGGGGACATGCCATGGGGATGGTATATGGACACAGGGGGGGGGGGCAATGGCAGATACATAGGGGAGATATTAGAAATGGGAAAATAGGAGCACAGAAGCGAGATGGTTTGTGGCGATAGGACAGGGACTGAGCTCGCAGGCTCCAGTGGCTTGCACAAATTACATTGTAACGTGCGACGAAAATAAGAGGGAGGAAGGTAGATAGATAGGCCACGCGAGAGGAGCTGAAGAGTGGTAGAAAGGAACAGATGGTAAAGGAGGGAGGGAAGGGTGATGGTGGAAAGGAATAGAACAGACATTGAAGGAGGGTGGAGAGGAACAGACCCTGAAGGGAATTGTGGAAGACAGAGTGGGAAGAAGACAGATGTCAGACTATGGGGGTGCGGAGGGAAGAAGATGGGTGCTAGACCAATTGGGGGGGTGAAGGGAGAGGCACAGTAACAGAAAATGGAAGACGCAGAGAGAAGACACACAGTGGATGGAAGGAATTGAATGAGAAGATGTGGAAAGCAGAAACCAGACAACAAAGGTAGAAAAAAAATTCTATTTATTTATTTATTTTTTGCTTTACGATAAAGTAGTATATTAGTTGTGTTGATAAAAATTTATAAACAAAGCCCTGCCAGCTGAACATCTTTCTCTAGTTCAGCAGCCAGAACTTTGATTTATAAAGAAGGAATAAGCTAAATATTACAGTACTAAGGCTTATATGGATGCAGCGGGGACGGTGACGGGGCGGTGAATGGGATGGCAGTGGCGGTGACAGGGCGGTGAAAGGGATGGTGGTGACGGTGACGGGGCGGTGAAGGGGCGTTGCAGAGGATGGTGGGCCGGGGATGGGGCGGTGACGGGGACAGATTTTTTCCCCGTGTCATTCTCTAGAGCAAACCCCAGCCTTACAAATGTAGACACGAGCGAAGACTCAGCCAAAGAAACCGCCTGACCTCGAGTGGAATGAGCCTTGAGAAATTCCGGAACAGGCTTCTGCCTCAGAAGATAAGTGGAAGCAATAGTCTCCTTGATCCAGCGCGCAATGATAGCCTTAGAGGCACTAGCCCCCCTACGAGGACCCGCCAGAAGGACAAAGATGATCTGATTTCCTGATCTCCTGGGTCCGCTACACATAAGAGCGAAGGACCCAACCAACATCCAACTTGCGCAGCTGTCTTTGCTCAGAAGAGCCCTCCCGACTCCCCAACACCGGGAGGACTACAGATTGATTGACATGAAAAGGAGAAACTACTTTTGGCAGAAAGGAAGGAACAGGCCTCAAGACAACCCGCTCCCTAGAAACCTCCAAGAAGGGAGCCCTACAAGAGAAAGCCTGCAGCTCAGAAACACGACTAGCTGAAGTAATGGCCACCAAAAAGACCGCCTTCAGAGTAAGGTCCTTCAAAGAGCAGCCGCTCAGTGGTTCAAAAGGCGGGTGCACCAGAATAGACAGAACTAGACCAAGATCCCAAGATGGAACATAGGGCCGACATGGGAGGCCTGAACAACTTGGCTGCCCGCAAAAAGCGAATCACATCAGGAATGGCTGTCAAACGCTGACTTTTTACTAACCCACAAAAGGCTGACAAGGCCGCAAGCCAAACCTGGAGAGAAGACCAAGCCAGTCCTCTATCCAGGCCATCTTGCAAGAACTCTAGGATGGTAGGCAGGGAAGCACGAAAAGAGACCACTCCCTGGGCCTGGAATCACCCCTCAAAGAGACTCCAAACCCACACATAAGCCCGAGAGGTAGAAAGCCTCCGGGACCCCAAGAGAGTAACAATCACCTTATCTGAATGCCCCTTCTTACCTAAACATAGAAACTTAGAAAGATGACGGCAGATAAGGGCTACAGCCCATCAAGTCTGCCCACACCATTTGCCCACCCTCTTAAGTCTACTGACCCCCTAAAGCAGGGGTGTCAAAGTCCCTCCTCGAGGGCCGTAATCCAGTCGGGTTTTCAGGATTTCCCCAATGAATATGCATTGAAAGCAGTGCATGCACATAGATCTCATGCATATTCATTGGGGAAATCCTGAAAACCCGACTGGATTCCGGCCCTCGAGGACCGACTTTGACACCTGTGCCCTAAAGTATAATTGTAATTATACTGTCTCTCTACTGACCTGCTCATTCAAGTCCATACCCTAGTGACCCTATCCCTTGGCATGACCCTCGTAGGGATCCCACATAGGTATCCCATTTGTTCTTGAAGTCTGGGATGCTGCGTGCCTCGACCACCTGCACTGGAAGCTTGTTCCAATGCTCAATCACTCTCTCCGTGAAGAAGTACTTCCTGGCGTCTCCACGAAACTTCCCTACCCTGAGTTTCAGCGGATGTCCTCTTGTGGTCGAGGGTCCCTTGAGAAGAAAGACTTCATCTTCCACCTCGACCCGTCCTGTGATGTATTTAAATGTCTCAATCATGTCTCCCCTCTCCCTACGCTCTTCGAGAGTGTAGAGCTGCAATTTGCTCAGTCTTTCTTCGTACGGGAGACCCTTTAGCCCCGAGATCATCCTGGTGGCCATCCGCTGAACCAATTCAATTCTGAGCACATCCTTACGGTAATGTGGCCTCCAGAATTGCACACAGTATTTCAGATGAGGTCTCACCATGGCTCTGTATAATGGCATTATGACTTCAGGCTTCCTGTTGACGAAGCTTCTCTTGATACAACCTATCATCTGCCGTGCTTTAGATGAAGCCTTCTCCACTTGAGTGGCTGCTTTCATGTCAGCACTGATGATTACTCCTAAGTCTCGTTCTGCCGTAGTCCTGGTTAAAGTTTCTCCATTCAGGGTGTAAGTTCTGCAAGGATTTCCGTTACCGAGATGCATGACCTTACATTTCTTGGCGTTGAAGCCCAGCTGCCAGATCGAGGACCAATTTTCTAAAGTACGCAGGTCTTGCTCCATAGCATCCTGTAGATTATAGTCGTTTACTATATTGCATAATTTGGCGTCATCAGCGAATAGGGTTACCTTGCCTTGAAGCCCTTGAGTCAGATCCCCAATGAATATGTTGAAGAGGAGTGGGCCCAGGACTGAACCCTGTGGCACTCCGCTAGTCACCTCCGACATTTTAGAGAGGGTACCGTTGACCACCACCCTCTGAAGTCTGCCACTAAGCCAATCTTTAACCCATGCAGTTAGAGTCTCTCCTAATCCCATCGATTTCATCTTGTTCAGCAGCCTGCGGTGTGGGACGCTGTCAAACGCTTTGCTGAAGTCCAGGTACACGACGTCCAAGGACTCTCCTGAGTCCAGTCTTCTTGTTACCCAGTCAAAGAAGCTGATAAGATTGGACTGGCATGACCTACCCTTGGTGAATCCACGTTGACTGGGATCCCGGAGATTTCCCTCGTTCAGGATCGTATCTAATTTATACTTATTTAGTGTTTCCATGAGTTTACACACTATTGAGGTGAGGCTTACCGGTCTATAGTTCGCAGCCTCAGCCTTGCAACCCTTTTTATGTAGAGGAACGACATTGGCTGTTTTCCAGTCTAACGGAACTTTCCCCATACTTAGTGAGAGATTGAAGAGCACAGCCAACTGTTCTGCCAGAACATCTCTCAATTCTCTGAGCACTCTTGGGTGTAAATTGTCCGGTCCCATGGCCTTGTTTACCTTTAGCCTTGCCAGTTCGTTGTAGACGTCCCCAGGTGTGAACTCAAAATTCTGAAACGGGTCATCCACATCTTGTTTTACCTTCAACTGTGGTCCGTGTCCCGGTGCTTCGCAGGTGAAGACTGAGCAGAAATATTCATTTAGTAGTTCTGCTTTTTCTGAATCCGCCACCGTGTAGTTTCCATCCGGTTATCTAAGGTGTACTATACCGTCCGTGTTCCTTTTCCTATCACTGATATACCTAAAGAAGGATTTGTCCCCTTTTTTAATGTTTTTTGCCAGAGTTTCTTCCACTCGAAGTTTGGCTTCCCTAACTGCTGTTTTGACCGCTGCAGATCTGGTCTTGTATTCCACTTTAGTTTCTCTTCTCTGCGTACGTTTGTAGGAAAGAAATGCTTTTTTCTTCTCCTTAATGAGGTGCGAGATCTCTTCAGTGAACCATTGGGGTTTGTTGTTTCTTTGCTGTTTATCTACTGATTTTATGTAGCGATTAGTTGCTTCGTGTATGGATGATTTCAGGTACGACCACATAGTTTCCACATTGCCGGTCTCTGCTTGGTCCTGCAGTGTCTGATGAACGAAATCTCCCATGCGTGCGAAATCGGTGCACCGGAATTTGAGCACCTTTGTTTTTGTAATTGATTTAGGGGATCCTTTCCCAAGGTTGAACCATACCATGTTATGGTCACTGGAGGCTAGCGTATCTCCTACCGAGACCTCTGAGACGCTTTCCCCATTGGTGAGTACCAGGTCTAGGATCGCCTGGGCCCTAGTGGGCTCCGTTACCATCTGTCTGAGATGTACTCCTTTTATGGTGGTCAAAAGCCTCCTGTTGCTGCTGGTTGTTGCTGAAAATGTGTTCCAGTCTGCATCGGGCATGTTGAAGTCCCCTAGCAGTACAGTGTCGCCCCGTAGAGTTATATTCTCTATGTCTTCATTTAATTCTGCGTCCCTGTCTTCCGGTTGTTTTGGAGGTCTGTACACCACACCAAGATACAGCAAGACCCCTTTCAAGAGCCAAGACGTAAACCAGAGGGGAGACGGGTCGAACATGGGAATGGGACCCTGCGTCAGGAGGTCGTCCAAGAGAGGCAGAGGAAGAGGATCTGCCACCAGATGCCTCACCAGATCTGCGTACCACAGACGTCGAGACCAATCCAGAGCAACCAGAACCACAAGACCTGGATGGCGAACAATGCAGAGAAGAACTCTGCCTACTAATGGCCACGGAGGTGTCACGGAGGGAACACTTACAACAGCCCCTCCATTGGCCATGGTTGAACCAGAGCATCCAGACCCTCGGCCAGACCATCCATGCGATGATTGAAGAAGCGGGGCACTTTGGCGTTGCCACTCATGGCCATCAGCGGCTGACCCCAAGCCTGCACTATCAACTGAAAGGCCATGGGGCTGAGACACCACTCTCTGGGATCTAAGATGTGACGACTGAGGAAGTCCACCTGAACATTCTCCACCCCGGCTATGTGAGAGCTCTGCCCAAAGCCTGAGCCGAGCTGCCTCCTGCGCCACCTGAGCACTCTTGGTGCCTCCCTGAAGATTGACATAAGCCACCGCCATGGCATTGTCCGACAGAACTCTGACTGACTTGCCCATTAAAAGGGAGCGGAAGGCTAACAGCGCCAGACGGACGGCTCTAGTCACAAACACAATGATCGACCAGGACGCCTCCTCCGTGGACCAGGTGCCCTGAGCTGAGTGACCTAGACACTGAGCCCCCCAATCGAGGAGACTGGCATCTGTGAGAAGCACCGTCCACTGTGGTAGATCCAGACTCACCCCCTGAACCCGATGAGAGGTCTGGAGCCACCAACGAAGACTGCAGCGCGCCAAGCCTCGCAGGACAGGGACATCTAAACTGTACCTCTGGGGCGACCACTTCCGGAGCATAGCATACTGAAGAGGACGCATGTGGGCCCGGGCCCCCCTCACCACGTCCAGGGATGCCGCCATCGACCCCAAGACTTGGAGGAAATCCTGCGCCCGAGGACACCGGGACGCCATAAGGAGGCAAATCTGAGATTGCAATTTGCTTACCCGGGCCTCTGGAAGGAAGACCTTCCCCAAGGAGGTATCGAACAGAACCCCAAGGTACTCCAGACGCTGAGCTGGGACCAACCGACTCTTGGAAAAGTTGACCACCCAGCCCAACGACTGGAGAAACTCTACCACCCGAGCCATAACCCAGGTGCTCTCCTGCAACGACTTCGCCCGAATCAACCAGTCATCCAGGTAGGGGTGCACCAGAATGCCCTTTGACTGCAAAGTCACCTCGACGACCACCATCACCTTGGTGAACGTCCAGAGAGTCGTGGCTAGGCCAAAGGGAAGCGCACAGAACTGATAGTGCTGACCCAAGATCGCCAAGCGAAGGAAGCACTGATGAGAGGCCTGAATTGAAACATGCAAGTAGGCCTCCGTCAGAGCGAGAGAAGTCAGGAACTCCCCCAGCTGAACTGCCAGGACAGACTGCAGCGTGACCATGCGAAAAAAGAGAATTCTAAGAGCCCTGTTGACCTCTGTTTAAATCGAGGATGGCCCAAAAAGTCCCCACAAAAAAAATGGCGTACCAGCCAGTGCCGCACTCCTGAGGGGACACTGAACAACCGCTCTGAGATCTAGCAAGTGCTGAAGGGTCTGGCGAAAGGCTAGCGTCTCCCATGCCGCATGACACGGAGAGGCTAGATATGATCTGGCAGAGCTGGCAAACTCCAGAACATAACCATCCCGCACCACCTCCAAGACCCACTGATTGGACGTGATCTCGGCCCACTTGGGAAACAAGTTGCGCAGACAGGCACCCACTGGAACCAAAGGAGGCGCCGGCAAAGAGCCATCATGCAGGATGGGTAATAGGGGAACCGGCGGGGGACTCCCAACCCCCCCGATGGCTCCCCACCCCCGAAAGGACTGCATGCGCTAAGCCAAACGACCCCGGGGAAAAACCGGAAGACTGGAAAGAAGCAGCCCCACGCCAAGGGCGAAACTTGCGAAATTCCCGCTTATGCCCCTGGCAGTGTCACCCCGAGATGCCGGGCGGGCACGGTCCTCAGGCAGACGGGGCACCTTAGAGTCCGTCAGAGTCTGAACCAACTTATCTAAGTCCTATCAAAACAAAACGACCCCCGAAAGAGAAATTTTGGAAGTTCAGTTTTGGACGTGGCAACCACCGACCAAGCACGGCCACCAAAAGCCCCAGACTTAGCCGCAGACCGCACAAAGTCATAAAGAGCATCCAAGAGGAAAGAGGCAGCCATCTCAATCTTCGTCACCTCCTGATCCACTAAGGACCAGTCATCAGACTCACGATCCAGGACACGCTCAGACCACCGAAACACGGTGCGAGTCACCAGCTCCACACAAATAGCTGCCTGGACTCCCAAGGCAGAGACATAAAATTCTGCTTAAGAAGTGTCTCTAACGTATGCTCCTCAGAGACCCTAAGGGCAGAACCGCCTGCAACAGGCATGGTATGCCGCTTAGCAATCACCGAGACCACTGCGCCCACCACTGGCGAAATTAAGGTAGTCCTATCCCCCTCTGAGTGGGATACCAACGAGCCAAGGCGCGCGCCAACAGAAACGGCGCCCCCAGCATATTCCACTGCGCTAGTACGATATCTCGAAAATCCTGATGCACAGGAAAAGAGCAGGAAACAGGACAGACCCCCTGAAGCAGAGGGGCCCCCATTCATGGGGTCTCCGGTGGTGCATCTTCAAAAAAAAAAAAATGCAGCACCGAGGAGACCTGCTAAATCAGGTCTAAAAGCGCATCCCTCTGAATAAAAGGCGAACCACGGACGCCTCTGCGCCAGAAGACGGGAAACCTAATGCCCCGCTGCCAGCGGCTGTCCCCTCTAGAAGATCCTGGAAGCCCACCAAAGCGGCCAGGTCCTCATCCACGCCAACACGCTCCTCCGACCACCACTCTGCAATATAAGCCCCCCGCGGGTGCTTGGATGAGGGAGGAGGAAGAGGAAATGCCAAATGAAAAGAGGGAGGCAAAACCACAGGGGACGAGGAGGGAAACCACCCCCGAAACCCCCCGGGGCGTACATCGGACCCCCAACTGTCTGCACAAAGAAATTAAATCAGGGGAAACCCCCCCGGGGTCCCCAGGGACTCCCTGCCCCAGCAGGGGTCCCTGCTGAAACCTGCCCCCTAAGGTTGCAGACAAAATGGAGGGAACTGTCTGTCAAAATAGCGAAGATCCCGCCAAAAATAACCCCTCCAGGGCCTGTAGCAGCTGGGAAACCTAAACTGTCCCAGATGCTAAAGCAGGCAAGCCAGCATCAGCTGTTGAAAAAAATCAGCTGAGAGGGAATCTTTTTTCCCTTACCGTCGGCGGTTCGTGGAATCCCTCTGGAGGCAGTAAGAGAAGACCATGCTGCCTCACTGCCTTCAGTCGACTCACGAGGCACTAAGGCCGGGGAGCTCTGGATGCCTGCAGCCGCAGCCGGAGCTCCACCATCTCAACGTCCCAAACCGCCAAGTTCAGGTTGGTGGCGAGTGCCTCGCGGCTGGACCAAATTGTGTCCCACTTCCCCGGAGAAAAGCACAATTGCTCCATATGTGACCTAGCTAGAAGAAAAGTGCTGGTTAGTGCAAAAATACAGTAAATTGATAGGGAAGCAGCCCTGCAGACCGGCACTACCTCAGTATTTTTTATTTTTTTTTTAGAACAGACAGGCTTTTGAAGCAATATGCCTTGCTTGATTTAGGGGGCAAGGCTTACTGCTTAGACTCCTCTAAAAAAAATGTGAGGAGGTGGAAGAAGTGGGGGACACCCCCGAGGTCGGACGGATCCCCAAACAGGGCTTGCCCAAGCTCTGTCCGTCCAAAAACAGAGACTAGAAACTAGAGAGCTGCAAGGGAACGAGAATCCCGTGGATTCCCCCTTCGGGTCACGGGGATCCCATGGGGATGCCCCCTCTGGTCGTGGGGATCCCGCAGGGTTGGGAAGCAGCTCGAGCCAAATGGCTCGTCTTCTTTTCCTGCTCTATTGCGTCTTCTTTTCATGCCCTTCTGCTCCCAGCACACTGCACGTAGCCGACCCGGAAGTGTTCTCCCCAACGTCAGAGCTGACGTCGGAGGCAAGGCTTCGGGTCAGCCATGTGGAGCAAGCAGGGCCCGCTGCCCTTTGAAAAAGTGCAGTACTCGGGAGTGGTAAAGTCTTGCGGGAGCCTCAGAGGTGGACAGAAAAGGCAGGGCCCGCTGCCCTGCGAAGAAGTGCAGCACACTGGAGATTGGAAGGGGGCAGAAAAGGCAGGGACTGCTGCCCTGCAAAGAAATGCAGCACTCGGGAGACAGGAGGGGGGCAGAAAAGGCAGGGACCGCTGCCTTGCGAAGAAGTGCAGCACTTGGGAGATGTAAAGTCTTGCGGGAGCCTCGGAGATGGACAGAAAAGGCAGGGCCCGTGCAGCTCAGTCAGTCGGGAGAAACAGGGCTGTTTTGCGTTGTGTATTCAGACCCCCATATCTGGTACATGATCATTTAAATGCATTTTGGGGGGGGGGCTTTCCTTTAGGCTTTGTCCTTTCAAAGTTTATTGCACTTTCTTTGGAATTTTGCTTTTCAGCATGGGGGGGGGGGGGGTTAGCTTTCTTTAGAGGGCCCGTTCTGTATTTTCTGTGTGTGTTTTATTTACTTCTGACCATATGCATATCAGTGTACTATCTAGTTTTTTAAGGGGAAATCAGCATTTAAGAATTATTTTTGTTAGTGTGTGTATCAAAGTGCAGGACTATACAAGTGCAGAATGGAAATAAGTCAACTGATGGGTCTGAAGTAATAGACAGAAGGTAAACAAAATACAATGTTAAAGGGAGAATTGGGCATGAGTGTGTCAATGAGAGGGAAAAAGAGATGGTGTACACGGGGAATGGAAGAAAGAGGAGAATTTTTGGTCATAGGGAGGGAGTGAGGAACAGATGATAGGGAAGAAAAAGATGAGAGGGAGAAATGTTGTGGTGGAAAGGGGACAGTAGGACAGATTGAAAGGGATGCAAGAGGGAGGAATGTTGGACATAGTGGTGAAGGGAATGGAGGGAGAGATGTAACATGGTGCTGGAGAGGTGTGATAGAAGGAGAAATGTTGGGCATGGGGCTGGTGGGCAGGAGCGAAAGATACTGAACATAGTCTGGGGAATGAGAGAGGGATAAATGCTAGACCATGGTAGGAGGAACCAATAGACAGCAACAGAAGAATTTATAAAAGATGGGAAAGTGGAAAAAAGAAACCTGGAGCAACTTGATGGAAAAATAAGTTTCCAGACAACAAAGGTAAAAAACGGAATTTATTGACTAAAATATGTTAGCTTTGGGAAATGTATATAGCAGATGTCTTTGTATTGTGTTGAAAAGAAAAGGAAATGCATTTCTGGTTTTATTCGTACAGTGTTGAAGTACTTACTGACCCTTGCTGTGGCTGGTTGGGATCCCCAAGCACTGCCAGCAGGGACCTCCTCTAGAGACGGCCAGAACTCTCCTCCAACAAGCGCAGCAGTCACTGGCAGCATCCATGAGCCATCGAGGTGCCAGCATCTGTGACTCAGGGACGCTACTGTTGCCTGCCAAGCTTGGTAAAAGGGACCCCTGGCCACTGCAGAGCAAGTCCTCAGCTGATATAGCTTGGGGGTCCTCATCAGCTGAATATTTATATTAGAGGCTCTGGTAGAAACCCATTTACAAAGTATGTATTCTTCCTAATTAATATTTCCAAATTAATAAAGTATCTTTGCTTATTTGTAAATGGGTCTCCACCAGAGCCTTTAATTAACTATATCTGAAGTTTATAGGGACGGGCGGAGACTGAGGGGATTCCTCGTGGGGACAGAGGGATTCCTCACGGGGACGGGTGGGATATTGGCGGGGATGGGTGGGATTTCTATCCCCGCGCAACTCTCTACTAGAAACCCCCTAAACAAATTCCAACAGCCCAACCAAGGGAGATGAGTACAACTCACTCAACACCTGCTGGAGACTGAGAGAAGACTGATAAGAATAGAGAAGGGGATATCTTATGTACTATTCCACAGTTTTGTTTTCAGTATCCACCTGCTGGAGGGTGGAGAGGGACAGGTTCTTCAGCGTACTGGGAACTACAAGAGCAAGAGGACATCCGGAGAACTTGAAAGGGGACAGGTTTAGAACCAATGCTAGGAAATTCTTCTTCACACAGAGGGTGGTGGATACCTGGAATGTCTTCCGGAGGATGTAATAGGTCAGACTACATTATGTGGTTTCAAAGAGGGACTAGATAAATTCCTGAATGATAAGGGGATTGAAGGTTACAGATAAAGGAGAAAGAAAGGGTATAGATAAAAAAGAAAAGGAGTTTGAAGGATATAAAGGATTAGGGAAGAACAGGTTCTAGACAACAGATCACTTTATAGGTCATGGACTTGATGGGTCACCGCGGGAGCGGACCGCTGGGCGCGATGGACCTCTGGTCTGACCCAGCGGAGGCAAATTCTTATGTTCATGGCCACCCGGATGGTCTCGGGATTCAAGGATCTCCCGTATGAGGAACAGCTGGAAAAGTTGCAGCTATATTCACTCGAGGAACGCAGAGAGAGGGGAGACATGATAGACACATTCAAATATCTCACGGGCTGCATCGAGGTGGAAGAGGATATCTTCTGTTTCAAGGGCCCCACAGCAACAAGAGGGCATCTGTGGAAAATCAGGGGTGGGAAACTACACGGTGACACCAGGAAATACTTTATCACCAAAAGGGTGGTTGATCGCTGGAATAATCTTCCACTACAGGTAATTGAAGCCTGCAGTGTGCCTGATTTTAAGACAAAATGAGATCGTCACGTGGGATCTCTTCACAGAGAAAGGTAGGGGAGGGTTATTGGGGTGGGCAGACTAGATGGGCCGTGGCCCTTATCTGCCGTCTGTTTCTACCACCTATCAACAAGAGATCCAAGAGGAAAAAGAACAAAGAACCGGTGTGGCTCCCTGTAGAGGTGAAGGAAGCGATCAGAGACAAGAAAACTTCATTTAATGAATGGAAAAGGTCAAAAACAGATGAAAACTGGAACAAGCACAAACAACATCAACGCAGGTGCCATAAGGCGGTAAAAGGGGCCAAAAGAGACTACGAGGAAAAAAATAGCCAAGGAGGCGAAGAACTTCAAGCCGTTCTTTCGATATATTAAGGGGAAATGACCTGCAAAGGAAGTGGTGGGACCGTTGGATGACCATGGAATAAAGGGAGCACTTATGGAGGACAAAGCAATTGCTGACAAACTGAACACATTTTTTGCATCTGTATTTACCGAAGATGATGTACACAGCATACCGGAACCCATCAGGCTATATGCTGGAAACGAAGACGGAAAGCTGACAGGATTGACGGTCAGTCTAGAGGAGGTATGTAGGCAGATTGATAGGCTTAAGAGCGATAAATCCCCGGGACCGGATAGGATCCATCCGAGGGTCATCAAGGAACTGAAAAGGACCATAGCTGAACTGCTTCAACTAATAGCCAATCTGTCGATCAAATCGGGAAAGATTCCGGATAACTGGAAGGTGGCGAATGTTACACCGATCTTCAAAAAAGGTTAGAGGGGAGATCCGTGGAACTACAGACCGGTGAGTCTGACCTCGGTACCGGGAAAGATGGTAGAGTCACTGATAAAGGACAGCATCACTGATCACCTTGACAGACACGGGCTGATGAGGACCAGTCAGCACGGTTTTAGCAAAGGCAGATTGTGTTTGATGAACTTGCTGCACTTCTTTGAGGAGTAAACAGACAGATAGACAAGGGTGATCCAGTGGACATTGTATATCTGGATTTTCAGAAGGCGTTCAACAAGGTTCCGCATGAACGACTACTTCGGAAAATTGCAAGCCATGGAATGGAGGGTGAAATACTCACATGGATTAAAAACTGGCTGGAGCATAGGAAACAGAGAGTGGGGGTAAATGGACAATACTCGGACTGGAAGAGCGTCACCAGTGGGGTGCCGCAGGGCTCGGTGCTTGGACCCGTGCTCTTTAACATCTTTATAAATAATCTGGACATAGGTACGACGCGCGAGGTGATTAAATTTGCAGATGATACGAAGTTATTCAGAGTAGTAAAGACGCAGGGGGATTGCAAAGATCTGCAACGTGACATAATCAAGCTCGAGGAATGCGCATCGACATGGCAGATGACGTTCAACGTGGATAAGTGTACAATGATGCATGTCGGTAACAAAAATCTCATGCACGAATACAGGATGTCCGGGGCAGTACTTGGAGAGACCTATCAGGAAAGGGACTTGGGAGTTCTGATCGACAAGTCGATGAAGCCGTCCACACAATGTGCGGCGGTAGCAAAAAGGGCAAACAGAATGCTAGGAATGATAAAGAAGGGGATCATGAACAGATCAGAGAAGGTTATCATGCCGCTGTACCGGGCCATGGTACGCCCTCACCTGGAGTACTGCGTCCAGCACTGGTCGCCGTACATGAAGGACACGGTACTACTCGAAAGGGTCCAGAGAAGAGCGATTAAGATGGTTAAGGGGCTGGAGAAGCTGCCGTACAGCAAAAGATTAGAGAAACTGGGCCTCTTCTCCCTTGAACAGAGGAGATTGAGAGGAGACATGATCGAAACATTCAAGGTACTGAAGGGGATAGACTTAGTAGATAAGGACAGGTTGTTCACCCTCTCCAAGGTAGGGAGAACAAGAGGGCACTCTCTAAAGTTGAAAGGGGATACAAAGATAGGTTTCGTTACATGAATGAAGGGTTTTGAGGGAGGGTGGGGAGAGGGTTACATTTATATGTTTAGAATATAATGTAAGATATACAAGTGTCTTGTTTCATTGTGTTGAATATGATTATTGTACACTTGATGAAAGATTTTTAAAATGAATAAAGAATTTAAAAAAAAACCAAAAAAAACCGAAAGACTATTTTTACATCTGATGAATTAGTTTTTATACTAATTTACTTCATTTTGTCATGTCACTCTAAGTGACAGTTCAAGCCTTGCAATTTTAGCAACAAGAAACAAAGAAAGATCCCATCTATGTAGTAGATTAAAAAAAAAATTTTCCAAGCTTATTCCAGGATGTATTATTAATGAGAAAACAAGCAAAAAATACTTACTATAAATTTAGTACTATAAAAGCTGTGGCTTCTCCTTGGTGTAGTGAAAATATTTTCAATAATACCAAATATATTCTGAGAGAAAATTATTTGAAGTAGCCCTATTTGCCCTGTGTTTGGGATTTAGCAAATACTTTTTTTTAACCTTGGAGAATATTTTTTTTCCATGGCATGTTAGAAGCAGGTAGCATGATTAAACTGCAGTAAAAATAGACCAGGAGTACTAGACCAATATGGCCACCCATGACTTTCATTAATTAACGTTAGCATATAGGTGGGCCAACAGGTGCTTACCAGTTATCTTGAGATATCTGGGATAACATTTGAACATAATGTTTAAGACTCTATTATATCTGTAGGGAATTCTTCCAATGCTTCGAATATACAGGAGCAAGTTTACGGAGTAGGACAGTGTTGAAACTTCAGCTGCTGTGCTCCTCAATCTGTCTGTGTTAGGTTTCAGTTTGGAGAATGAATTAAATATTCTCTATATGCATGTATGCCATATGCAAAAAAGGAAGACGGAAATTAACCAAACGCCATGCTATTACTGCCATTACTGCAATTATCTGGCTTTTTATTGGAGATCCCAACCCCATAAAAACCCCCACCTAATTTATACCTACAGAGCTGCAAGGGTATCTAATGTATCTAAAGACTAATACCTACCGTAACCCATCTTCAGATATCTAAAAAGTTAAACTAAAATTATAAGATTTGCTAACCTTATGCACATTATAAACATACTTTCAAGCACTATAAACAGTACTAAAGAAAATCCATTACTCACCAGTATGTTTACTTGTTTTCAACATCATATTTATTTCATATGCTCTTTAAGGTGGGCTCTTACCAGCATTGCAAGAAAAGCACAGTTACTTACCTTAATAGGTGTTATCCAGGGACAGCAGGCAGCTATTCTCACATAAGTGAGACGTCATCGACGGAGCCCGGATGCGGACGTCTCGTAAGCAGACTTGCTTGAAGAAGCTCGAAGTTTCGAGTCAAGTTTCAAGTTTTTCAAGTTTATTTAGATTTAATGGTTCGCTTAATAAATTCTAAGCGAATAACATAACAGTTTAATAGGGATAAAACAATTAAATAAAAATAAAAAAGAAAAATATTAAAAGAAAAAAACAAAAAGAAACAGGGTCGATACAGACTAACAATACAGACAAGACTGGAATAATTGGGAAAGAACATAAGGGAATGAAAGTTACAAATTTGTTGTATTCCCACTGGGAAGAGAAGAAAACTGTAAAGGATGGGAAAAAACACTAAGGATGGGTTATTAAAAGAGTAAAGACTTTTCACTTTTATTATTTTAAATTATCGAGGAAAAATTCCTTTTTAAAGATTGAAAGAAGCTTTGAAGAGAAATGTTTTTAAGTTAGTTTTAAATAAAGTGAGGTCTTTGATGTTTCTAATATATAAAGGGAGAGTATTCCAAATAAGCGGCGCTTTGACTGAAAAAATATCGTGGCGTCTAGTTCCTATTATTTTTAATGAAGGGACCATAAGTAGCTCTTGGGTGTTAGATCGAAGAAGGCGGTTTGAAACGTGAGGAATTAGTAGACGATCAATAAACTGAGGTTCATTAAAAGTTATTGTTTTGAATACTAATACAGTGGTGCCTCACACAACGAACTTAATTGGTTCCAGGAGCAAGTTTGTTATGCGAAACGTTCGTTATGTGAAACGCGTTTTCCCATAAGAATACATGTAAAAAAAAATAATTCGTTCTGCAGCATAAAATATGCTAAGATGACATAAAAAAAGATAAATTTTTGGTTATTATTTTTATTTAGATACATCTAAAAACATAATTGTTTTTTAAAACAACACACATTTTTTAAATTTAAAGACAGACTAAGTAGAGTCTAATTTTACAGTGAGAGAGGGCAGAGTCTCAGCGGCAAAAACTGGGACTTAACTGTTCATTTTTTTTTTTTTTTCTACCGTGTTTCCCCGATGATAAGGCAGGGCCATCAAATAAGACAGCCCCCCCTTTTTAGAAAAAAATGTAAAATAAGGCACCCCCCCGCAAATAAGCCACCCACCGATACCTGCGCTTACCCGAATCGGGTGGTACGGTGGGTGACTCCGTGTGGTCCCTGGCACCCCCGACACGATCGGGGCAAGAGGGAGCTCAAGCCCTCTTGCCCCCCCGACTCCCCGACACGATCGGGGCAAGAGGGAGCCCAAGCCCTCTTGCCCCCCGACTCCCCGACACGATCGGGGCAAGAGGGAGCCCAAGCCCTCTTGCCCCCCCGACACCCCGACACGATCGGGGCAAGAGGGAGCCCAAGCCCTCTTGCCCCCCCCCCCCGCCTCCCCGACACGATCGGGGCAAGAGGGAGCCCAAGCCCTCTTGCCCCCCGACTCCCCGACACGATCGGGGCAAGAGGGAGCCCAAGCCCTCTTGCCCCCCCGACTCCCCGACACGATCGGGGCAAGAGGGAGCCCAAGCCCTCTTGCCCCCCCGACTCCCCGACACGATCGGGGCAAGAGGGAGCCCAAGCCCTCTTGCCCCGCCGATTCCCCAACTCCCCGACAATATCGGGCCAGGAGGGAGCCCAAGTCCTCCTGGCCACGGCGACCCCCTAACCCCACCCTGCACTACATTACAGGCAGGAGGGATCCCAGGCCCTCCTGCCCTCGACGCAAACCCCCCCTCCCCCCAACGACCGCCCCCCCCAAGAACCTCCGACCGCCCCCCCAGCCGACCCGCGACCCCCCTGGCCGACCCCCACGACACCCCCAACCCCCTTCCCCGTACCTTTCTGTAGTTGGCCGGACAGACGGGAGCCAAACCCGCCTGTCCGGCAGGCAGCCAACGACGGAATGAGGCCGGATTGGCCCATCCGTCCCAAAGCTCCGCCTACTGGTGGGGCCTAAGGCGCCTGGGCCAATCAGAATAGGCCCGGGAGCCTTAGGTCCCTCCTGGGGGCAGGGCCTGAGGCACATGGTCGGGTTGGGCCCATGTGCCTCAGGCCCCGCCCCCAGGAGGGACCTAAGGCTCCCGGGCCTATTCTGATTGGCCCAGGCGCCTTAGGCCCCACCAGTAGGCGGAGCTTTGGGACGGATGGGCCAATCCGGCCTCATTCCGTCGTTGGCTGCCTGCCGGACAGGCGGGTTTGGCTCCCGTCTGTCCGGCCAACTACAGAAAGGTACGGGGAAGGGGGTTGGGGGTGTCGTGGGGGTCGGCCAGGGGGGTCGCGGGTCGGCTGGGGGGCGGTCGGAGGTTCTTGGGGGGGGGCGGTCGTTGGGGGGAGGGGGGGTTTGCGTCGAGGGCAGGAGGGCCTGGGATCCCTCCTGCCCGTAATGTAGTGCAGGGTGGGGTTAGGGGGTCGCCGTGGCCAGGAGGACTTGGGCTCCCTCCTGGCCCGATCGTGTCGGGGAGTCGGGGGGGCAAGAGGGCTTGGGCTCCCTCTTGCCCCGATCGTGTCGGGGAGTCGGGGGGGGGGCAAGAGGGCTTGAGCTCCCTCTTGCCCCGATCGTGTCGGGGAGTCGGGGGGGCAAGAGGGCTTGGGCTCCCTCTTGCCCCGATCGTGTCGGGGAGTCGGGGGGGCAAGAGGGCTTGAGCTCCCTCTTGCCCCGATCGTGTCGGGGAGTCGGGGGGGCAAGAGGGCTTGGGCTCCCTCTTGCCCCGATCGTGTCGGGGAGTCGGGGGGGCAAGAGGGCTTGAGCTCCCTCTTGCCCCGATCGTGTCGGGGAGTCGGGGGGGCAAGAGGGCTTGGGCTCCCTCTTGCCCCGATCGTGTCGGGGAGTCGGGGGGGCAAGAGGGCTTGGGCTCCCTCTTGCCCCGATCGTGTCGGGGAGTCGGGGGGGGCAAGAGGGAGCCAGGCGGAGAGAGGGCAGTTAAGCGCAGTGCCTGCGCGGAAGGATGCAGCTCGGGCGACTTCGTTGTGTGAAACGAAGTTCGTTGTACGAATCAAGACATAAAGTTCGTTGTGCGCAGCGTTCGCTGTGCGAGGCGTCCGTTATGCGAGGCACCACTGTAATGCTATTTTATATATTATTCTTTGATTGATGGGTAGCCAATGAGATTCTATCAGATAAGGAGTCACATGATCATATTTCTTCCCGTGATGGATTATTTTTATAGCTATATTTTGTATTATTTGTAAACGTCTTTGTTCTTTATATGTGATGTTTAATAACAATGAATTACAATAATCTAGTTTGGATATTATTAGAGAGTGAACTAAGATATTTAAGGATTTTGGCTCTAAGTACTTGGACATTGAGCGAATTAAACGTAGGCGATAAACAACTTTTGACTATATTGTTAATATGCTCTTGATAGGAAAGTTTGGTGTCGATTATTACCCCTAATATCTTGAGTGATGTTGCTAATTCAATAGTCATATTGTTGATCGAAAAAGGGATGGAAAGCTTTAGGTCCTGTCTTGAAGGAAAGTATAAAGCCTTTGTCTTGGATATGTTTAGGGCAAGTTTATTTAGTGTAAGCCAATTTTTGATTTTTTCTAATTTTTGGTTAATTTGAAGTATATCATTGGGATTTTCCAGATTAACAACGTGAATCAATTGAATGTCGTCTGCATAGGCGTATGTGGTAAAACCTATGGATTGGCTTAAATTTAGTAAAGGAGCTAGAAAGATATTAAATAATAAAGGAGACAAAATTGAACCCTGAGGAATTCCATAATTTTGAGAAAAAGGTTTGGAAGACGTATTATTGAAGCGCACCGTAGAGATACGGTCAGATAGAAAGGATGTGAACCATTGAAGAGCTAGATCACTAACACCTATAGATTGAAGTCTGTCTAGGAGAAGGGAGTGATTAATAGTATCAAATGCGGCTGTGAGATCAAGAGAAAATAAAATAACAGAATTGTGATGATCAAGATTATATATGATGTTAGTAGTAAGCCCGATTAGAGAGTATTCTGTATTATGATGTTTCCTAAAGCCGGTTTGATTAGGGTGTAGTGTATTAGTGGAATTGACAAAGTCTGATAGCTGGTTAAATATCACTTTCTCAGTGATTTTTGCTAGAAAAGGAATATTAGCAATAGGACGGTAATTAGTGGGGTCATCATAACTGATTTTGTGATCTTTCAGTATAGGGGATATTATTGATGTTTTCCAGTTAATTGGTACTATCCCAGTTGTGAGACTTTTTTTAATTAGAGAATGTAATAATGGTCCAAAACAAGAAAAATATTTCTTTAAAATTACGGGGGGAATGATCTCAGAGGAAGTACTTTTTAGATTTATTTTTTGAATAATTGATTTTATTTCTGATAGTGAAGGAACATTAAAATTAGAACATTTGGCACATGGAATTTTGAAATTATTGTGTGACTCGGGAAGGTTAGTGATTGGGTGAGGGATGAATTTATTACGAATATTGATGATTTTATTGCTGAAGGCGTCTGCCAAAGTTTGAGCTGAAAGACCTGAACTTTTATTTTCATGTTGAGGATTTGAATTAAAAGTTTTTAGGATAGAGAACAAGATAGATGAATTTCTAGCTGATTTGATTTTGTTCGAATAAAAGATTCTTTTGGCTTCATTGATTTTGTTTTTGTAATATTGAGATTGTTCTTTGAAAGCTTTTAAGTTTGCAATGTTTTTGTTTTTTCGCCATTTTCTTTCAAGGGATCTTAGTTGTCTTTTAATTAATGAAAGTTCTGGTGTATACCATGGGTTTTGGACTCTTTTATAAGATATTGTCTTATTGATTAGGGGAACCTCTTTATCTAATAGGAATTGGATAGTTTCATTCCATGAGGTGAGTTGGGCTTCCAGAGAATCAGTTTCTAATATTGGAGGTCTTGAAAGAAGAAAAGAAGAGATAGTAGAGAGTTCTAATTTAGTATAATCACGATATGTTATATTCTTGGATATGGGAGTTGGAGTTATTTTCTTATTTATCATTAAATTAAACGATATTAAGTGATGATCAGACCAGGGAACTGGGGTGTTTAAGACATTAGAATAATAGAGGTGATCTGATTTTGAAATGAAAATCATGTCCAAAATATGTCCTGCCTGGTGCGTAAACTCATGAATAAGAGGTTGGAAGTTAAGTGTTTCTGTATAGGTTAAAAGTTCTTTGGTGAAAGGATTAGTGGGTTCATCGAAGTGGAAGTTAAAGTCTCCCAGAATTAGAGGAAATTCAGAAAAAGAGCTGAAATCAAAGATCAGATTTTGAAGAAGAAATAAGTTGTTCTGGTTTATTGGAGGAGGAATGTATAGTAAAAGTATATCCGTCTTAGGAGTAGTGTTGAGTTGGACCTGTAGAAATTCAATTTCTGCGTTTCCAGTAGAGTGATCGATGGTTTTTAAGCTGTCCTTTAAATAAATAATGGCTAAACCGCCTCCTTTACGGTTCTGTCGATGGTTAAATATAAATGAATAGTTTGGTGGGCAACAATAGGATAGGTAGGCTTCTTCGCCTTCTGTTAGCCAGGTTTCTACTATACAGAGGAAATGTAACCCTTCTGTAATGATCTTCTCCTTTACTAGATGATATTTTCCTTTAATTGATCTAGAATTTATTAGTCCTAGTTTTAAGTCTTTTGAATTGGGTATAAGAAAGTTAGAGCGAGTTGTTGGAGATATAATAGAACTAGAGATATAGTTTTTATTTTTAGACATGGGTCGTTTTAGTGGAATAGGTATAATTAGTGGCTGGCGTGGTGCGAATGTTTTATTGTTTGGAGGCCGTTAACCCCAATGAGTTGGTATATTTGAGGGCACATTTGGATCCTGGTTATATATATTAAAAGCTTGCATTGACATGATTGGCACAGAGGTAAGACAGAAAATGAAACCGAGTGCAAAGAAAAATTTTTGGAGGAGGTACTTACAAGGGAATAGTTTCTGATTTCTTTTATAGATAGTGTGGGTGGCAAAGCACTCAGGCTTCGCACGAAGGAGCGCACTAAGGAGCATAACATGCTCCTTAGGTGCGCTCCTTCGGCGTGCGCCGCAAGAGACTTGACTTTAAATGCCATATACCGGGGTTAAAGGGGTGGAGTCCTCAGTGCGCCGCCGCTGTGCGGCGGCGAAAGATCAGGTGAGAGACTGCAGGAGAGAATAAAATCACAGTAAAAATAACAATTAAAACTTGGAATACAGACAATTAAAACTTTGAATAGTAAAACTATGGTGAGACAAAGTGCCGCGTGCAAATAACATGTGCATGTGCGCATGCCTTCCCGCCCAGCACAGGGCGCGTCTCCTCAGTTCAGATAGCTAGCAGAGAAGCCAACCAGGGGAGGTGGGTGGGTTGTGAGAATAGCTGCCTGCTGTCCCTGGATAACACCTAGGTTCGGGTCCATGTCAATGGTCCGCAGCCATGCCAAGCGACGCATAGCCACAGAACAGGCGGCAGCATCGTAGGAGGATTGCATCAATTGAAGGCGTAGCTGGGACAGCGAGGCGACCACCTCCTCGAATTCGAAGCGAGCCTGAGACTCGATGTAAGGTGTAAACTTCCGAAGCATGGGCAGGAAGAACTCCAAATAAGTTGCAAAATGAAAAGTATAATTGAGAACTCGGGAAGCCATCATCGAGTTCTGGTATATACGCCTCCCCAACTTGTCCATGGTCCAGCCCTCTCTGCCTGGAGGCACCGAGGCATACACCTGGGACGGATGAGACCTCTTAAGGGAGGATTCGACCAACAGGGATTGATGAGAGAGTTGGGAGCCCTCGAATCCCTTGTGATGCACTGTTCGGTACCTGGCATCCAACTTGCCAGGAACAGCCGGGATAGAGTACGGCGTTTCAAAACACCTCATGAAAGTTTGATCGAGGAGTTTATGAAGAGGAAGACGAAGAGATTCTGCCGGAGGATGAGGCAAATGCATGGTATCCAGGTAATCCTTGGAGTATCGGGAACCGGAGTCCAAGGTGATGTCCAGATCATCCGCCATCTGCCGGAGGAAAGATGAGAAGGACAATTGGTACGCTAGCACAGGCCGGCGGGACGGACTGGACGAAGTCGAGGCCTCGGAATCCATAGAGACCTGTGATCGACAGGGTGAGAACGAGCCACAGGGATCCTCGAACTCCGGTCCCGGAGGAGGAGAGACATCCGAAGAGGAATACCCCACACGAGGCAGCTTCTTCTGAGGCGAAACTGTAGAGTGTCGAGAGGAATGCCTTGAAGAATGCCTGGACCGACGCCCCTCCCGATGTCTGGAAGGGGATCTAGATCGGCGGTGCTTAGAATGATCCCCAGAAGCCTCCAAGGAGTAGATGGGACTCGAAGCAGTAGAGCGAAGAGGCGGGAGATGCGATGCCTCTCAAGATGCATCCCAGGCCTGATAAGGAGTGCGGAAGAACTCTTCCTGTTTGCGATGCCCAGGGCTTCGATTACTCGAGGGAGGATTCCAAACATCCTCGTCCGGAGGTGTAATAGGTTCTAAGGGGGGCATATCAATAAAAGAGGCCCGCCTCGAGGGACCGACCACCGAGCGCGCTCCTCCTTGCCGAGCAACGAGAGCGAACGGCGAGAGGAGGAGGAGGAGGGGGCGGCCCGCCCCCCGGAGGAGGAACCGGTTGGTCACCTTGAATCGTGGCCAGCAACTTGGGTCCCACGGTTTGCATAAGCTCGATGAATTGAGACTCCATAATAGAACTTAACGAAGCCAACAAGGAGGTAGCCGCACCTAAAGTGGGGCCTCTTGCACGGTCTTCGCGTTCCTTCGTGGTCGAGTGCTTTGGCTTGGAAGCCTTCGGCACTTTGAGAACCACTGGCGGAATGGGAGGCAGAGGTACCTGATCCAAGGAGACGGAGGAAGGCACCGGAGCAGGAGGCGGGGTCGAAACCGGAATGAAGGAAGCCAGCTTCAGGAGACCCGGCGCAGCAGGAGTGGTGGAGGGCTTCGCAGATGCAGGCGAAGCACTGGTCGAAGTCGAAGGTTCTTTAGCAGCTTCCATCTTGAACATCGACTCCCACAAAAAACAGCGACGCTTAAACGCACGTGCTGTGAGAGTGGAACAATGCCGGCACGATTTCGGAAAATGTTCTGGACCAAGACACTGCAGGCAGCGTCGATGCGGGTCCGTCAATGAAATTGCGCGATGGCACTTGCTACACTTTTTAAAACCGGTAATTGGCCGGGACATAGGCTGAAAAAGCTCCGCTGCGAGATCGAAGGAGCGGGGCCTGAGCCACGCGGCCGACCCGGTCGAACCACCGGAAGAAATTTTATTTATTTATTTTTTTAAATAAGAAACCGAAGAAAATAAAACACACGATAAAGAGTAAAATAACTCAAAACCGCGGCAATAGAAGGCAAAAAAAATGGGTTTTCAATTAGCACAGAATTGAAGTAAACTTCTCAGCTCTGCGGAAAGAAAAGAACTGAGGAGACACGCCCGGACCATCGGGCGGGAAGGCACTGGCGCATGCGCGGTACGGGCATCTCAAAACTTCTGAGTTTCTGCAAGCAAGTATGCTTGTGAGACGTCCGTATCGGGGCTCTGTCGGATGACATCACCCACTAGTGAGAATACCTGCCTGCTTGTCCTGGGATAACACCTGTTACGGTAACTGTGCTTTATCCCAGGACAAGCAGGCAGCCTATTCTGACATATGGGTGACCTCCAAACTCACCAGAATGGGATGGTGGGAGTATTGGCAACTAGGAGAATAAATTTTGTAATACTGTTTGGGCAAACTGTCCATCCCGTCTGGAAAAAGTATTGAGACAATAGTGAGAAGTGAAGGTATGAACCAAGGACCAAGGAGCAGCTTTACAAATTTCCTCAATAGGTGTAGATCTGAGGAAAGCTACTGAAGCTGCCATTGCTCTGACTTTATGGGCTGTGACTTTACTGTGAAGGGGTAATCCAGCCTGGGCACAAGCCGCCATCCAGTTGGAGATGGTACGCTTAGAAATAGGATGGCCCAACTTATTTGGATCGAAGGAAACAAAAAGTTGAGGAGCAGTTCTGTGTGGTTTGGTGCTTTCCAAGAAGGCGGCCAAAGCACGTTTACAGTCCAGAGTATGAAGAGCTGATTCTCCAGGATGAGAATGAGGCTTTGGAAAAAATACTGGAAGTATGATGGATTGGTTGAGATGAAATTCCGAGACCACTTTAGGTAGGAATTTAGGATGAGTACGCCGCAATTGCACTGAGATGGACTCGGATAGATGTAGACTTGAGGCCAGAATTTGATTAGTGCAACAAGTAGTCCAAAACAGAAGATAAGGAGGAATGCTGAGGCTCCGTATGATGAGAAAAACACCATGTAGAAAATCTAGTCCACTTTTGGTGATAGCATTGTCTAGTGGTAGGCTTCCTAGAAGCTTCTAAGACATCTCTTACAGATTGAGAAAACTGAAGAGGTGTTACGTTGAAAGGTTCCAAGCTGACAGGTGTAGAGACTGCAGGTTGGGATGAAGTAGAGGTCCTTGACTCTGTGTAAGCAGAGAAGGAAAAACTGGTAGAAGGTATGGCTCCCTGGTGCTGAGTTGAAGTAGAAGGGAGTACCAAGGTTGTCTTGGCCACTGAGGAGCGATGAGAATCATGGTGGCATGATCGTTCTTCAACTTGACGAGAGTCTTGAGAATGAGAGGGAATGGAGGAAATGCGGTGAGGAGAGTATAACCTGCAGCAGAACTGAGGCAGTTTGAAGTTGTGGGGAGCCACAAAGAGGTCTATCTGAGGGGTTCCCCATTGTGAAAAAATTTGATGAAGAAGCAAGGAATGGAGAGTCCATTCGTGAGGTTGCAGAAGACGACTCAAGTTGTCCGCCAAGCAATTCTTCGCCCCTTGAATGTAGACAGCTTTGAGGAAGGTGTTGTGGCGGATTGCCCAGTCCCAAACCTTCAGCGCTTCTTGACAATGGGAGGCAGAGCCCGTGCCTCCTTGTTTGTTGACATAATACATGGCGACTTGGTTGTCCATCCGGATGAGAACCACTTGGTCGCGAAGAAGATGTTGAAAAGCGTTGAGCCTTGAAAATCGCTCTGAGTTCCAACAGATTTATGTGACATTGACGATCCGTACTGGTCCAGTGGACTTGAGTACGGAGACCATCTAGATGAGCACCCCAAGCGTAGGTCGATGAGTCTGTCGTGAGGACCTTCTGATGAGGGGGAGTTTGAAAAAGCAAGCCGCTGGAAAGATTGGAAGAGAGCATCCACCAACGGAGAGACTTCTTGAAGGAAGGAGTGACTGAAATGTGTCGGGAAGGAGGGTCGCAAGCTTGCGTCCATTGAGATGCCAGGGTCCACTGAGGAATTCTGAGGTGAAGTCTGGCAAAAGGAGTCACGTGTACTGTGGAGGCCATGTGACTCAGAAGTACCATCATGTGTCTCGCTGAGATGGAAGAGCAGGAAGACACTGTATGACAGAGTTGAAGAAGAGCTTCCAGACGTTGTTGCGGAAGGAATGCTCTGAGTTGGACAGTGTCCAGAACAGCTCCAATGAATTGTAGAGTCTGTGAGGGCTGAAGTTGAGATTTGGGAAAGTTGATTTCGAATCCCAAACTTTGTAGGAATAGTCCGTTGGGTCGCTACAATAACCCCTTGAGATGTGGAATCTTTGATGAGCCAGTCGTCGAGGTAGGGAAATTCCTGAAGACCATGATTCCGGAGAGCTGCCACTACCACTACCAGGCACTTGGTGAACACTCTGGGAAACAAGGCCAGGCCGAAGGGTAGTACTCTGTATTGATGATGCAGATTCCCCACCCGAAATCTGAGATATTGACGGGAGGCCGGATGAATGGGGATATGAGTGTAGGCCTCCTTGAGATCCAGAAAGCATAACCAGTCGTTCTGCTCGAGAAGGGGATAGAGATGCCTGGGACAACATTCGAAACTTTTCTTTGACTAAAAATTTGTTGAGAGCCCCGAGATCCAGAATGGGTTGCAGATCGCCCGTCTTCTTTGGAACAAGGAAGTAACGGGAGTAAAACCCCTGTTCTGCTGTTCCAAGGGAAATGGTTCGATGGCATAGACAGAAAGCAGAGCTTGAGCTTCCTGAAGAAGGGCGGTCTGGAATGGATTGGAAGGATACTCTCTTGGAGAAAGCTCTGGTGGAACCTGAGTGAAATGAAGAGAATATCCTCTGACGATAGTAAGCACCCAGAGGTCGGATGTAATTATCGTCTCATCGGTTGTAAAAATGATGGAGACGACCTCTTATAAGGGGAAAAGGAGACAGAGGCAGAAAGGTGGAGGTTATGCTCTGTTGCAAACAGTCAAAAAGGCTGAGAAGCCTTAGGTGCAGCAGAAGGTTGGGGTTTCTGTTGCTTCTGAGGTTGCTGTTTTTTCAGAGGAGGGCGAGTATAAAGAGCTGGCTTTGGAGCAAAACGCCTTTGATAGTTAAGAGCAGGGCGTGCAGGCTTGGCAGGAGGTGGCTTTGGCTTAGGTCTGACTATAGAAGCAAATGATTTCTCATGGTCAGATAATTTCTTGGTGGCTGCCTCGATGGATTCATCAAAGAGGTCGTTGCCCTCACAAGAAATGTTAGCCAAGCGGTCTTGAAGGTTAGAGGTCCATGTCAATGATACGAAGCAAGGCAAGACGACGCTTAGCTACAGAGCAAGCAGCCCTAGGGCAGATAACTCGAAGGCATCATAAGATGATTGGAGGAGATGCAGACGTAATTGAGAGAAAGAAGCAATGACTTCCTGAAACTCAAAATGCATTTGGGTATCCAAATAATCCAAAAACTTTGGTAGAAGAGAAAGAAGAAATTCAAAGTAAGTGACAAAATAAAAATTATAATTGAGGACTTTAGAGGACAACATAGCATTCTGGTAGATACAACGTCCGAATTTGTCCATAGTTTTCCCTTGGAAGGATGGGACCTTTTCAAGGAGGACTCGACCAGCAGGGATTGATGAGATAACTGAGAATTGTCAAACCCTTTGCGATGCACAGTCTTATATCTAGAGTCCAATTTCCCTGGAACAGCCGGTATAGAAAAAGGTGTTTCCATACAACGACCAAAAGTCTGATTCAAAAGCTTATGAAGTGGAAGCTTAAGAAACTCTGCCGGAGATTGAGGAAGATGTATGACTTTGAGATACTCCTTAGAATATTTGGAGCCAGTATCCAATTGAATATCCAAATCTACAGCCATCTGTTGTAGGAAAGACGAGAAAGATAGCTGATCTGCCAATGCTTTGCCTCGAGGACGTTGAGGCAGCCTGTGTCGAAGAAGAAGCTTCGGCAGGGAAAAAGGCATCAAAGGAAGCTGGTGACTTGGACGAGGCAATCGAGATCGGAACATCCTAGAGGTCTGGCATTGGAGACCTCGAACGAGGAGTCGGTGGTCTGGTCGAGGTTGGAGTAAATCGAGGCTTCGAGGAAGATGGTCTGTCATGAGAAGAAGAACAATGCCTGGAAGGATGCCTCAATGATGGCCTCGAATGTCGGTGAGAGCTGTGTCTGGAATCAGATCTCGAAGATCGAGGAGATTTTGCCTCAAATGTCGGTGAGAGCTGTGTCTGGAATCAGATCTCGAGGATCGAGGAGATTTTGCCTCGGAGACATGTGCAGCCGATGTATGAATAGGACTAGAGGCTGTAGATCGAAGCTCCAGAGGCTTGGTGGAAGAACCTCGATGCACTCTCAAAGACTCTGCTCCTTGTATAGAGTGTGAGGATTCTTGTTGAGGCACTCGCAACGTATCTGCTCCTTGCTTTACGTGCTTGGATGCCAGACCAGACACTCACAGAGACTCTGCTCCCTGCAAAGAGTGTGTAAGTTCAGATTGGGGCGAAGGAAGCTGCTCGACCTTGCGGGAGTCTGCTGAATGCCCAGGCTGGATAAGAGGAAGCAGTTTGGGTCCCATGTTAGTAAGGAACTGAATAAAACTGCTTCTCTAACATGGTCTGGAAAGAAGCCGGCAAGGATGGATCTGCGTCTGTAACCGGACCACCTGCTTTGGCTGGAGGTTCCTTTGAGGTAGTGTGAGTGTGCTTCGACTTGGGAGTCTTAAGACACTTTAATCACCACCGGCGGAACCGACTGCTGAGCTATCTGACCTGAGGAAACAGGGGAAGATACAGCAGATGACGTCGAAGCAAGAGTCGCTGCAAACGACGAAGGTCTGATGAGGCTCGAGGTGGAAGCAGTAAGCACTGAAGGAGCGTCAGTGGAAGTTGAGGCCGAAGACGCCTTCGAAGTCGAGGGATCAGTAGGAGATTCCATCTCGAAGAGCTTGTCCATCAAAATGCAATGACGCTTGAAAGCACGAGGCTGAAGTGTTTGGCAAGGTAGGCATGACCTAGGATGATGTTTTGGCCCAAGGCACTTGAGGCAGCATCCGTAAGGGTCCATAAGAGAGATCGCGTGCTGATACTTGCTACACCTCTTGAAGCCCGTAGCAGGCCGGGACATAGATGGAAAAATAGCCGCCGCAAAATCGAAGCCCTCGGGCTGCGGCCGAGCGGCCTGTCCCGGAAAACGAACGGAAGAAGAAAAAAAAATTTAAACTAAAATAAAAGAAATAAACTAAAACAGCGATTTGTGAGGAAAAAAACACAAACCGCGGTTGAGAGAAGGCACAAAGTGAACGACGTTAAATGCAGAGAGTCAAAGACAGACTTTTCGGCTCCACAGAAAACTGAGGAGACATGCCCTGCGCTGGGCGGGAAGGCACTCACACATGCGCGGTGCGGGCGACTCGAAACTTCGAGTTTCTTCAAGCACGTCTGCTTGCGAGATGTCCACATCCGGGCTCCGTCGATGGCGTCACCCATATGTGAGAATACCTGCCTGCTTGTCCTGGGATAATATAAAATAGTTGCTCTGTTAACATGACTGATTTATAGGAGATAGCAATGTAAAGGCAATAACTACACTGGCCAGAATTCTTTTCAACTTAAAACTGCAGCTCTCAAAAATAAACCACGACACACAAGAGCTCTAGAGGAAATGGGCTTGGTACCTGATCCAAGATGTAGTTTCGTTTCTTGCGAGCTGCAACCTGGATCAGCCTATTCAGGCAATGAGTTGCTTGCTGAATCAGGACATCCCAGCGGCCTGCATAGTTGCGCTGGCGTCTAAGTCCCATTACCTTAAAACATAATGCAAATGCACTTATAAAGCAATCTATATAATACATAGAGTCCAGGTGTGTGTAAAATACTACATCAGCTTTCTCTTAAATGTCAAATGGAGACATATCTCTCACCTTCATCTTGTCCATGATAGCGTTGGTCCCCAAGATGTTATACTTTTTGGCGGGGTTGGCCTCCGAGTGTTTTATGGCCCAGGTGGTCTTACCAGCTCCAGGAAGCCCTATCATCATCAGCATCTAAATGATAACAAAGATATCTGACCACAGCACAAACTGTTCCAGACAAGAAACTAAAGATTTATACATTTACAAACAGGACCACTAAGAGCTTATGATAAAGCAAGGATACTTACTTGTAAAAGATGTTCTCCAAAGACAGCAGGCATATATTCTCATACGTGGGTGATATCCTCCATGGAACCAAGTACAGACAATGCCAAGTGCACCTGTCACTTTAAATCTTTAGGGTAGTGACCATACCATGCTTTCCCACCATCTGCTTGTGGGACCGTAAGTTCAGTAAAAAAGCTAAGAAGCCAACATGGGGAGATGGGCAGGTTGTGAGAATATATACCTGCTGTCCTCAGAGAACACCTGCTACAGATATGGGGAAATTAGGTACTTACCTGTTAATTTTCCTTCTCCAGACTGGCACAGAAAGGATGGGTTTATGCTCCTCTGCCAGCAGTTGGAGACTGAGACATAATGACTTTTGGCAGTAGTACAAGTGGGCTGTGCAGTTCCATCTACAATCAGTCTGACGAATAGCCAAGCAGAAACTAACTAGGTTAAAAACATTCCCAACTCCATTCTCACATGAAGAAGACAAAGGAAATGCCCGAATCAGATATGTGAATACTATTGGATACTGATTAGAACACAAAAACCTCCTCCCAGTTTGCCAGCTAAATCAGACGAACCAAATACCGCAGCTATTATACTCCTCCCAAACCAAAACAAAAATACCGCAGAAAAAAAACGTAGTCTTTGCTAAAAACACTGAAATATACGACAGGGCAGAGGTCTGTGCCATTCTAGAGGGACTAAAAGAAAGAAAATTAGTAGGTAAGACCTAATTTCTCCTTTAGCATCACTCCAGACTGGCACAGAATGGCTGAGACTTACCAAAGCAGTACCCATCATGGGTGGGACCCCTGAAGGGTCACCACAAGAACATGCTCACTGAACACCGCATCCTGATGCGCCTGAACATCCACATAGTAGTGGAGAACAAAGGAATGGAGAGAAGACCAAACTGCAGCTTTACAGATATCCACCGGAGGCAGAAAAGAAGACTCAGCACAAGAATCTACCTGATCCTGAGTGGAATGAACTTTGAGAAAATTCGCAACAGATTTCTTCCAAAGAAGGTACATTGAAGCGATAGCCTCCTTGATCCAGTGCGCAATCATAGCTTTAGAAGCATTATCCCCCTTACGAGGACCCGCAGACGATCCAACTGATGGAATTCCAGGGTCTGCTGAATGTAAGCGCAAAGGACCCAATGGACATGCAATTTGTGCAACTGCCTCTGCTCCAAACAGCCTTCCCAGTTACCCAAGACCAGAAGGACAAGAGACTGGTTAACATGAAACGGCGAAACCACCTTTGGCAGAAAGGAGGGAACCGGCTGAAGCATGACCTTCTCCCTGGAGAACTCCAGGAATGGAGGAATAAAGGAAAAGGCCTGCAGTTCAGCAGTGTGCCTTGAGGAAGTAATGGCCACCAGGAACACTGCCTTAATAGTAAGGTCCTTCAACGTGCAGGAGCCAGAATTACAGATTTCAGGGTTTCCATATGGCAAGATAGAACCCGGAATCCAGGAGCAGAAGAATGACGCTTCAATGAACTGGAGCGGTGTCTAGAGGTATGAAGCCTCGATGCATGACCAGATGATGACCAGTGTTGAGAGCCATGATGGTGCATCGATGCAGCAATAGTGGTACTGGCATCTCGTGTGGCATGACGCTCAGATTGGGCCGGTACTAGAGGAGTCGACATTGGGGTAATGAGTTTAAACATATCCCATACTCTGCACGAAAGAGAGCATCGAGCTTCTCTTTGAAAGTGAGCACCGATACCTGTGGCTTCGACAGCAGTACCAGTGGTGCCACGACTCGCTACTGAGAGGATGACACAGATGACAATGCAACCCTCGAGGTTGAAGCGAGTCGCATTAAGGGTCTTTGTTTGGCCAGCATGATTAGACTTGATGCCTTAGTGGTCTGTGACCCTACCTGGGAAGCTGGAGACTTTTTAGCTGGCTTACCAGATGGAGCTATAGCTTGCGATACTGGTTTCGATGCAGGTGTCTCAGATGATGGCAACGTCGAAACTAGGATGTCGATGCATACGGTGCCTGCGCTCCCTCCATGGTACTGAAGAGCTGCTGTTGCTGTAGAATGCGACTTTTAATGAAGTATTTCTTCAGTGTTGAACAATGCGTGCCGGTCTCAATGCAATGCTTGGGGCCAAGGCACTGTATACACCAGCTATATGGGTCAGTGATGGAAATCGTGCGCTGGCACCTGCCACACTTTTTAAAGCCAGTTAACGGACAGGACATGGAAGGAAAAACCACCTCAGCCAAATCAAATGTTGAAGGCTGAGGCGAGACAGAAGGCCCTGCCAATGAAAAACGCCCGAAGGTGAAAAACAGAAAGAAAAAAATATATACAATATATTATTTTTTTGTTTTTAAGACAAAAACAGAGAGAAAAATTGTTAAGAAAAATCTAATGCGTCAGCAGGAAGACAAAGGCTAAAACGAAGAACACTGAAAGCACAACTTCTTAGCTCTGTGGAAAACTAAGAACTGAGGAGCCGTGTGCTAGAGAGCTGCACGGGAACGGGGACGACGGGAATCCCGCGGGACCCGCGGGCATCCCGCGGATTCCCCCTTCGGGTCACGGGGATCCCGTGGGGACACCCCTAGGGTCGCGGGGATCCCGTGGGGATGCCCCCTAGGGTCGCGGGGATCCCGTGGGGACGCCTCCGAGGGTCGCGGGGCTCCTGCGGGGCTGGATGTACTCAGTCGCGCGGCTCTTCTTCTCCCTACCTTCTCTGCTTGTAGCACAGAGCCGAACGGAAGTCTTCCCGACGTCAGCGCTGACGTCGGAGGGGAGGAAGGGCTTAAACAAAGCCCTCCCTCCCTCCGACGTCAGCGCTGACGTCGGGAAGACTTCCGTTCGGCTCTGTGCTGCAGGCAGGGCAGGTAAGGAGAAGGAGAGTAGCCTCGCGGTTCGAGTGGCTACAAGGGAGGGGGGCGGTTCGCCCCGCCCCGGTTGCAGCACAGCCGGCCAGGTCCCCTTACTTTTGTGGCACTTCCCCGACTGACTGATAACAGCCCGGGTCCGACAATCCTCCCTGCCCTGTAGCCGCGAATCTAAATTACCTTCTTACAGCAGCAGCAGGGAGGTTTGTCAGACTGGGGCTGTTGTCGGTTGGTCGGGGAAGTGCCACAAAAGTAAGGGGACCTGGCCGGCTGTGCTGCACCCGGGGCGGTAGAGAAGGAGGGGGGGAGAAGGACGCTGAAAGGCCATGGTGAAGACAGGAGGAGGGGGGAAGGACTCTGAAAGCACTTGTGGAAGACAGAGGGGGGAGAAGGATGCTGAAAGCACATGGGGAAGACAAAGGGGTGGAGAAGGACGCTGAAAGGCCATGGGGAAGACAGAGAGGGAGAAGGACGCTGAAAGGACATGGGGGAAGATGGGGGGGAGAAGGACACTGAAAGGAAATGAGGAAGAGAGAGTAGGGAGAAGACGCTGGCAGGGAAGAAGACAGATGCCAGACTATGGGGGGAGCGGAGAGAAGAAGATGGGTGCCAGACCAATTTGGAAGGGGGAAGAAAGGGAGAGGCACAGTAACAGAGCAAATAGAAGATGCAGAAGGAAGAGAGACAGTGGATGGAAGGAATTGAATGAGAACATGAGGAAAGCAGAAACCAGGCAACAAAGGTAGGAAAAGAATTCTATTTCTTTTTTTTTGCTTCAGGATAAAGTAGTATATTAGTTGTGTTGATAAAAATTTATAAACATTAGAGGCTCTGGTAGAAACCCGTTTACAAAGTATGTATTCTTCCCAATTAATATTTTCAAATTAATAAAGTCTTTTTGCTTATTTGTAAATGGGTTTCTACCAGAGCCTTTAATTCAGTAGCATAATTAAATTAAATAACTATTTCTGAAGTTTATAGGGACGGGCGGGGACGGAGGGGATTCCTCGCGGGGACGGAGGGGATTCCTCACGGGGACGGGTGGGGACGGGAGGGATTCCTCACGGGGACGGGTGGGGACGGGAGGGATTCCTCACGGGGACGGGTGAGATTCCTCGCGGGGACGGGTGGGATTTCTGTCCCCGCGCAACTCTCTACCGTGTGCCTACTTCGGGCAGGAAGGCACTTGCACATGCGCTGTGTGGTTAGTCGCAAACTTTCTTAAAGTGCCATTGCACTTGTATAGCTGTCCGTACCAGGGATCTGCGCATGACATCACTCACATGAGAATATGCTGCCTGCTTGTTCTGGGATAAAAAAAACCCCAAAAACAAACATCACTACTGACATTCAACTGAACTTGCCGAGCTTTTTTTGGTCTTGGCGATGTTTTAGTTCTCCATGGAGACAATAGAGCTTTGGTTTCCATGTCATAACCATGTCTCATCACCAGTTATCACTTTATCAACAAATGTTTTGTCTTCATTTGCCTGCTCATGAAGATTCTGACAGATCATGATGCGGTTGTTCTTCTGATCACTGGTCATCAACCATAGAAATATTATGGCAGATAAAGTCCAAATGGCCTATCCAGTCTGTCTATCCGCAGTAACCATTAGTGCTGCCCAATTCAGGAAAAAAAATTTCGACTCGATTCAGCCTATTGAATCGATTTTTCGATTTGATTTTCCTGCCGAAGTGGGTGTTTTTTTCAAACATCCTGGTGGGTTTATTTTATAGCCTCTTCACCCCTTTTACAGCCTCTTTACCCCTTTTGCCCTCTCTTACCCACACTGGTGCTGTAGTGTAAACAAAATTTTTAAAAAAACTATTCCTTTCTCTGTTAAATCCTAGCTCACATTTGCGGTCTAACACCAGCTCTGGCAGGATACACATTTCTAATCTGACATATTGTAATCACAAAACAGAAAATAAAATTATTTTTCCTATCTTTTGTTGTCTGGTCATTATTCAAATCTTGTGGGTCCCAGGCTCTGGTTGTCTTCTGATAACTCGCTTGCCATGTTCTCCTTCATTCTTCTTTCTCCGTGCTAACCATTCATCTTCCATCTCTGTCCTCCCCTTCTGTTTCCCTTCCCTCCCACGGAAGTCTGGCATCTTCCCTTTTTTCATCTCCATCCATGCAGCTGCAGCGATAGACCCCCCCACCGTCCCCAGATCCAACATCTCTCCTTTTCTCAACTACCCTTTCATCCAGCATCTCTCCCTCCTTTCCCAGTTAACATTTCTCCTTCCCTCCTTTCTGCCTCCTGCACGCTTTCCCTTTGTCCTTGCCTCTTCCCTCGAGTGGCAACTCTCCTTTCCACCCCCCAACCCAACATGCTCTCTCCCCATGCACCATCTCACCCTCCCCTCCAGTGTGTAGCACCTATCCTTTCCCTCCCTTTCTGCCAGGTTCAGCAGCACCTCTTCTCCCTTTCTTTTACCTCCTCCCTGTCCAGCAGTACCCCTTCTCCCTTCCCTGCTTCCCCTGTCCAGCAGTACTCCTTCTCTCTTCCCTCCCTGCACTTATAGACCAGGCCCCCCCCCCCTGAAGGCCTGGCCCCCCTCCTTCTTTGCAGGTCTTCTGGCTTCCCCCCGGGCCTCCCACTCTTACCGCAGCCTGCACAGAGGATCGCCGGTGCTCTACGCGATCCTTGTAAGCTGCCATCGTCCTCAGAAGCATGTTCCCTCTGATGTGGTCCTACCCCTGACATCAGAGGAGGGACGGGACCACGTCAGAGGGAATGTGCTTGACGTAGAGCTTGGTGATCCTCTCTTCAGGCTGCGATAAGAGTGGGAGGGCCCGGGGGAAGCCAGAGGATGCAGCAAAGAGCGCTAAAGAACGGAACAAGGTGGAACCAGGAGTTTTGCAGCTCTTCCCGACTGACCTTCCTCCCTCGCCCCCTAAAGCAGGAATGGCAGCGGCAGGCCAGCAAGAGGCCTAGCTGCTGCTCTTGCTTAAGGAAGGCACGGGGAGGAGGGTTGGTCACCGAATCAGCCAGGCCGATTATTTTTTTAAATCAAATCAATTCGAATCGGAAATCGGGCAGCACTAGTAACCATTATCTCCTCTGCTCCCTAAGAGATCCCATGAGCCTATCCCATGCTTTCTTGAATTCTGACAGTCTCTGTCTCCACCACCTCTTCCGGGAAACTGTTCCATGCATCTACCCACCGTGGAAAAAAGCTTTGCCACAACGCGAGACATCCCCAACTTTAATGTTGTGGCATGAAACAATGGATGTTCCATTCCTCTGCCAATTCTCTATCAGTTAACCGCTGATTAGTGTATACAAAAACCCTCACTTGATCAACATCAGTTGACATTGATGGTAGAGAATGACACGTGGAAAAAATTTGTCCCTGTGAGCTCGATCCCCGTCAACTCCATTACCTGAGCCGTGATTCGCATGCTATCCTGGAAGCATTTCGCCCGAATCAACCAGTCAGACAGATAAGGATGAACCAAAATGCCATCTTTGCACAAGGCCACCACTACGACCACCATAATCTTTGAGAAGCTACACAGAGCCGTGGCAAGGCCGAATAGAAGCGCACAGAACTGATAATGCTTTCCCAAAATCACAAAGGAACTGCTGGTAGGATTATTGGATCAGAATGTGTAGGTACGCCCCTGTCAGACTGAGGGAAGACAGGAATTCCCCTGGTTCAACAGCAAGAACCACGGTCTCCATACGAAAGGCATCCAAAACGAATGGTTCACTCCTTTGAGGTACAGAATGGGACGATAAGATCCCTCCTTCTTGGGAACCACAAAGTAAATGGAGTATCTCCTGTGTGGATCTCATGGGGAGGTACCGGAATCTCTGCCTGGAGGTACATCAACCTCTGTAGAATCTGACGAATCGATAAGGAGAGGTGAGAAAAATATCTGTCAAGGGATCGATAAGGAGAGGTGAGAAAAATATCTGGCAAGGGAGAGGAACTCGAGAGCATATCCGTCTTGGATCACCTCCAGGACCCACTGATCTGCTGTAATCTTGGTCCACCTCTGTTAAGTCTATTAACCTGGCTCCTACCAGAACTGGGAGAAGGACCTGAACACCGTTACTATGCTGGATGAGAAGAGGAGAGGCCAGAAGAGTCGTGGCCTCCCCAGTGTGCGCCCTGACAGGATTGCATCAGCTGTATGAAGATGACTCTACCAGAGCGATAACGGCATATTTCCCTAAGTCATCCCCGACCCACACCTCCTCTACCAGACTGCCTAGGTTTGTCCTTCAGCAAAGGAAGAACCTTGGAGTCCCCTAAACTCTGAACCAGCTTAACAAGCAACTCTCCAAAGAGAAAGGAACCCTTAAAAGGAAATCAACTGAGCTTAGACTTTGAGGCAGAGTTTGCCGACCATCCATGGAGCCACAAAGTAAGTCTAGAAGCCATCCCTAAGGCCAAAGATTTAGCTGAAGCTCATAACAAATCATACATGTTTAAATGCAGCCTGAAAACCCACCTTTTTGATATAGCCTTCAATCCATAACCCTACTCCCCACCAACCTAGTCAGCAGATTAACTGTTCTCCTTAACTGTATTCATGATATCTTGTTTGTTTTACTTGTCTGTTTAAATTGTAAGCTATTTTGAGCAGGGACTGTCTTCTTTGTGACTCTATACAGCACTGTGTACGTCTGGTAGCACTATAGAAGTAATTAATAGTAGTAGTAGTAGTAATTCAAGGTGTCAGACAGATAAGATGATCCTTTCCAGCTCCTGATTCACAAACAACCAATCATTGGACTCCCCTATCCAGCACAAGTTCAGCCCAGCAGAAGGCGGCTCTGGCCAACAAATCACCACAAATGGCCGCTTGAACTGCCAAGGCTGCCACTTAAAACTGTGCTTAAGACGACATTCCATTTGTCGTTCCTGGGAGTCCCTCAGGACTGAACCCCCTTCCACTGTCACCGTGTGCCATTTAGCAATGGCCTAACCACATCTACCACTGGCAGATACAAAGAGTCTCTATTGGCATCATGAATAGGATACAAAAGGATCCTAGAACAAACCAGTGAAAAGGCGCATCTGGAATCTTCCATTGTACATGCACAGTATCACGAATAGCTTGACAGAAACATGATGGCAGATAAAGGCCAAATTGTCCAAACAGTCTGCCCAACCACAGTAACCATTATCTCTTCCTCTAAGAGATCCCACATGCCTATCTCATGGGAAAGGAATGAGAGGCTGTCCGAATCCCCCCTGAGAAGGGGGGTCAACCACCAGAAGGGCCTCCTTAAGTCTTCCTCAAACCGCAGAACAGAGGAAACCTGAACAATGAACTCCTGCAGCTCTTCTTGGTGAAAAATACGCACTATCGAAGCGTCCTCACTCACGGACAGCTCCGACCCCCAACCACCTGCATCATTTGTCCCTCCAACCCCCAACTCCCCACAATGTTCCTGCAGGTCACTGGAGAGACCAGATCCTAATCGGGGGAAATATTGTCTGCCAAAAATCCTTGTTCTCCCAAGAGAAATGCTGCTACATAGGCGGAGGAGTGAGAAAGCAATGGATCCACAGGACCAGAGGAGCAGTCACCCCTGAGGAACCCGAGACCACGCAGACGTGCCAGCCGAGTGCATGCAATAAGCTTTGAACATAGCAAGCATAAAATCAGGGGAGAACGTCAAGGTTGGAAGACAGTAACACTCCACTACCAAAGGAAAGGCCTGCAATACCTGTTCCAGTCTCTCCAATCTAGGTGGGAGCTCTCAGCAGAAGACTCAGCCATGATGGTGGAGTTTTTCGTCAAAGAAGAAAGAACCACCGAAAAAGGTTCCCCCGAGGTTGCTAATAAAGAAGAGACCTGAGAACATAAAGCCACGGTCCAGGATCACCAGAAAGCCCTAATACGACGGTAGGGGAAAACCCAGTGCCTCCCCACCACGGGGTGGCTTGTCTGTCGGGGAACCCCCCCCCCCCCCCATACAAGTGGTGGCAAGGGAATCCCAGGCATCCCCACTACCAGCCTACACTCCTTTCGCGGCTGCTGGAGAACCCCTTGCCTGCCAGCATAGTTGCATGCGAGTCCAACTCGGCAGAGGATTCCCCATCGAATGGCCGTGAACAAAAAATGCAGACGCTGACATCAGTGAGGTTCGGCGGGAGAAGACAGAGCACTTCTTTGGCTGAGAAGTGCTCACTGCAAACTGTCATGTGGTAGGCCTCAAATACAAAAAACTGTTGGGAAGGAAAGCACAAATTAAAAACTTCCCTTCAGACCAGCACTTGCTTATTATTATTAATTTTTTTTTTTTAAATATATCTTAACTTAAAATAACAGACCCCTACAGGCTCTCTAAGCTGTAGTCAAGGTCCATAGGAAGAGGTGTACAGCTGAGGCACTACTAACCAAAAATGAAGGGAAGATGGAGGAATAGGGGAAAGGACTCAGCCAAATTTAGCACCCCCAAGGTAAAGCAGGGACCCCCGCGAGTCCCTACCTCTGTCCGAGCAAGAAAGGGCCAGAAAAGGCCACTGCCTATCCCTTTTGACAGAGGTGTCAACTAACCACTGTCTATTTCCTAACCAAAGGCCTAAATAGGGCTGCATAGGCTTACCACCTCTCAAAACTTGGCGGTAAAATCCGGCGAGTCGATGTACTGTTCATAGCGGGAGCAACTTATTTTACAGGCAATTCTCAGCATAATAGCATGCAAATTATATGCACACTATTTGTACGGAGAACTGCTGGTAAAGAGGAAGGAACTGTTCCTAGCGATTGCTCAGAAGAGCAATCGCTAAGCACAGTTCCTCCCTTCTGTCAAAGCTGTTCTCCCTGCCCCAATCAACTGAGCTACAGGTCTCCCCACATCCTGCTGGCTCAGCAGATTAACCAGCAAGAAGAGCAACAGAAAGAGACCCCCTCGGCTGCTGCTGCCCAGAACCGCCCCCCCAACACATTAACCCAAGATTGGCATGAGGGATGCCCACTCCCTCCTGCCGCAGGGCCTCGACACTTCCTTCTGCCACTGCTACTGAGCCCAGACAGCAACTCCCCCAACACCCCTAGCAGGAAGGATGTCCACTCCCTCCTGGTGCTGCTGCCACATGCCCAAACAACCCCCCCCCCCGAAACTCCTGGCAGAACGGATACCCACTTCCTGCCGCCCCAGACACCCCTCAAATCCTTCAGATGATGGCCAGCCAGCAGGATGCTTACTCCTTCTGGTCAACAGGCCCGCCTCTTCAAAATGACAGGCCTTCCTCATAGGCCTTGTGCACCTGCCTTAGGCAGGCAGTGACTTAGGCCCTCCCAGGTGTATACCATGATGCAATCGGAAAGGCCCACCATTTTGAAGAGGCGGGCCTGCCGACTGAAGGGTGTAGGCATCCATCTAGCCATCGTCTGATACAACGGGTGTCTGGGGGACCCCATGGTGGGAGGTAGTTGGCATCCCTCTTGCCAGGAGTGTTGGGGGAGGGGGTGTTGTCGGGGCCCATAGCGGTGGCAGCAAGTGGGCATCCCTCCTGCTGGAAGTGTCATATGGGGGAGGGGGGGCTGTCAGGATCTGGTAGTAGCAGCAGCAGGAGGGAGTGGGCATTCCTCCTGCCATCCTTCAATTTGGGGATCTTTTTTTAATTTGCAGAAGGTGGTGGGACGGGGGTATGAGCTGTCAAGCTTTACTTTCATGTCAGGGCCTGATCCAATCAGTGCTCAGGCACTGACCAGAAAGTAAGGCTACAACAGCTCAGACTGCTGGAAAATTTTGGCCGCAAATGTGGTACAACGAGGTAAGGGAATCGTCCAACGATAAGAGATCATCCGGAGTGCTCCTTTTGCTACTATTTTAATATTAAGAACATAAGAAGTTGCCTCCGCTGAGTCAGACCAGAGGTCCATCTCGCCCAGCGGTCTGCTCCCGTGGCGGCCCATCAGGCCTATTGCCTGAGCAGTGGTCCCTGACTATTTCTTTAACTACCTCTACTCCTATCCCTATAACTACCTCTACTTCTATCTGTACCCCTCAATCCCTTTGTCCTCTAGGAACCTATCCAAACCTTCTTTGAAGCCCTGTAACGTGCTCCTGCCTATCACAGCCTCCGGAAGCGCATTCCATGTATCCACCACCCTCTGGGTGAAAAAGAACTTCCTAGCGTTTGTCCTAAACCTGTCCCCTTTCATTGTACTACATTTGCATGGCAGAGTCGGAGAATGGTAGGAAGCTCAGAAAAGGCCATTCTGATAATCAGCCCGTAAAATTACTGCCATGCTAAATCATTTTAGCAACCATGTTAGAATCCTCCCTTGAGAACTGACTGATCTCAAGGGGGGCTGCATAACCTACTTGCACTACTGTTATAGTTCAGTTTGTACTCAGTCTCCACCTGCTGTCAGAGGAGCATAAACCCATCCTTCTGTGCTGGTCTGGAGGGACGCTAAAGAATGGTCCAGTTACATAAAATACATTTCTTGAAGCTGCTTGGCCTCCTCTTGACATGGAGGGAAAAACGGCTGATGCGAAGTCAAGGTCAATGGCCTGGGGAGCTTGAGTTGAAAATATACTGAAAAACATAGACGTTCCCTGGGTTGAAAAAGGGCCTCGAAGTGGCCCATCTAAAAACTAACAAATGAACCAAACTCGATGAAAACACTGGAAGATGATAAAAACAAATAATTGTGAAGAAAAGAATGGCAAAAGTATCAGGAAGGCACAAGACTTCAAAGTTTGATGTGCTGAAGAGATACCGCCGACACAACTTCTGGGCTATGTAGAACTTAGAACTGATGGTTCCGTGAGTCACTGTTGGGCGGGAAGGCACTGGCACATGCGCAGTATGGGCTCTGCCTAAAGATTTAAGGTGACAGTGCACTTAGCAGTGACCACACCAGGCTCTATGGATGACATCACCCACATGTGATAATATAATGCCTGCTTCTCCTTGGAGATTCAGCTAAATCTTTAAGAGAGAGGGGAAGACATATTTGGCTGCCAATGGAAGATTAGGTTTATATCTTTGATAATTTTGTTAGTCCCTGGAAGATTCCATACATTAGGTATTCAATCCCAACCCACAGTCTGGGAGTTGCAGAAACCCACAACTTTTCTGAGCACATGCTCTACCCCCTTAGCCTGAGAGCTAGTAAACATATCCAGTTAAGTCCCAAAGCCAAACAACATACCTGAACAAGTTTATGACAAGGGGGGTACGGGGGAGAATCCCCATCAACATAAGCAATTCATGAATTGGTTTGCTCTGAAAAATATTAACACGTGATAAACGGACACAAAGGCAACTCAGAAAAACATTAAGGAACAATGTAGAACTAACCTGCTGTGTGCAATGAGCACCCCAAGAAAGGCCTTCGGTAATGCATACTCACAGAAACTCCCCACAGGATCTGGCCACTGCCTGGAAAATCTTCAAGCCTGTAAGGAGGGTAACCAAGGATGAAAGGAGCAGACTACTCCAAACAACTGAGTGTATATAGATGGGTCGTATGGAATCCTCCAGGGACTAACAGACAAAAGATTATTGAAGGTATAAATAATCTTCCATTCTGTTATGTCCCTTCCGGATTCTACACGCTAGACGACGTACCAAAGTTATGGTAGCTAGGGAGAGACAGAAGAGCCTGCCCTCAAAACAGAGGTTCCAAAAAATGGCATCAGAATGCGCCGCCACATCCACTTGGTAAAACCAGGTAAAAGTATGAAGAGAAGACCAAGTACTGCCCTGCAAATTTTATCAGGATGAATCCTAAGAACATAAGAATAGCCTTACTGGGTCAGACCAATGGTCCATCAAGACAAGTAGCCCATTCTCAAGGTGGCCAAACCAGGTCACTAGTACCTGGCCAAAACCCAAGGTGTAGCAATATTCCATACTACCAATACAGGGCAAGCAGTGGCTTCCCTCATTTTTTTCTCAAAAACAGACTATGGAATTTTCCTCCAGGAACTTGTCCAAACTTTTCTTAAAACCAGCTACGCTATCCGCTCTTACCACATCCTCTGGCAACGCGATCCAGAGCTTAACTATTCTCTGAGTGAAAAAAAATTTCCACCTATTGATTTTAAACGTATTTCCCTGTAACTTCATCGCATGAGATACTGCCTACGAAGCAGCCATACTTCTCGTCAAGTGTGTTCTAAGTAAAATTTGCGGCTGCTTGTCACGGGCGATGTAAGTTGCAGAAATGTTCATTTCAATCCATCGAGCAATCGAGGACTTAGAAAGCACAGTTACTTACTGTAACAGATGTTATCCAGGGACAGCAGGCAGCTATTTTCACATATGGGTGACGTCACAGACGGAACCCGGATGCGGAAGCCTCGCAAGAAGACTTGCTTGAAGAAACTAGAAGTTTCGAGTCGACTGCACCGCGCATACGCGAGTGCCTTCCCGCCCAGCGTAGGGCGCGTCTTCTCAGTTCAGATAGATAGCAGAGAAGCCAACCAGGGGAGGTGAGTGGGTTGTGAGAATAGCTGCCTGCTGTTCCTGGATAACACCTGTTACGGTAAGTAACTGTGCTTTATCCCAGGACAAGCAGGCAGCCTATTCTCACTTATGAGTGACCTCTAAGCTAACCAGAATGGGATGGTGGGAGTGTTGGCAATTTAGGAAAATAAATTTTGTAATACTGTCTGGCCAAACTGGCCAACCCGTCTGGAGAAAACATCCAGACAATAGTGAGAAGTGAAAGTATGAACCGAGAACTAAGTAGCAGCCTGCAAATCTCCTCAATAGGTGTAGATCTGAGGAAAGCTACGTAAGCTGCCATTGCTCTGACTTTATAGGCTGTGACTCTACCGTGTAGGGGTAATCCAGCCTGGGCATAGCAGAATGAGATACAAGCAGCCATCCAGTTGGAGATGGTACGCTTAGAGATCGGATGTCCCAACTTGTTTGGATCGAAGGAGATAAAAAGTTGAGGCGCAGTTCTGTGTTGTTTGGTGTGTTCCAAATAAAAGGCCAAAGCACGTTTACAGTCCAGAGTATGAAGAACTGATTTTCCAGGATGAGAATGAGGCTTTGGAAAGAATACAGGAAGAACAATGGATTGGTTGAGATGAAATTCCGAAACCTAAGGTAGGAATTTAGGATGAGTACAGAGAATCACCTTGTCATGATGGAACACAGTAAAAGGTGGATCAGCAACTAAAGCTTGCAGTTCACTGACTCTTCGAGCAGAAGTGAGGGCAAAGAGAAACACCACTTTCCAAGTAAGATACTTCAGATGAGCCTTGTCAATTGGTTCAAAAGGAGGCTTCATCAATTGAGCAAGGACAACATTGAGGTCCCAAACCACCAGGGGCGGTTTGAGAGGAGGTTTGACATTGAAAAGTCCTTTCATGAATCTGGAAACCACCGGATGAGCAGGAAGGGGTTTCCCTTCAATAGGCTGATGAAAAGCCGTAATTGCACTGAGATGGACTCGGATAGATGTAGACTTGAGGCTAGAAGTGGATAAGTGCAAAAGGTAATCCAAAACAGAAGATAAGGAGGAATGTTGAGGCTCCTTATCATGAGGAAAACACCAAGTAGAAATCTAGTCCGTTTTTGGCGATAGCATTGTCTAGTGGTAGGTTTCCTAGAAGCCTCTAAAATGTCTCTTACAAGCTGAGAAAACTGAAGAGGAGTCATGTTGAGAGGTACCAAGCTGTCAGGTGTAGAGACTGCAGGTTGGGATGAAGCAAGACCCCTGACTCGTGGAGAAGATGTTAAAAAGTGTCGAGGGCCTTGAAAATAGCTCTGAGTTCCAACAGATTGATGTGACATTGACGATCCATACTGGTCCAGTGGCCTTGTGTACGGAGACAATCGAGATGAGCGCCCCAAGCGTAGGTCGAAGAATCTGTCGTGAGGACCTTCTGATGAGGGGCGTTTGAAAAAGCAATCCTCTGGAGAGATTGGAAGAGAGCATCCACCAACGGAGAGACTGCTTCAAAGAAGGAGTGACTGTTATGTGTCGCGAAAGTGGGTCGCAAACTTGCATCCATTGAGAAGCCAGGGTTCACTGAGGAATTCTGAGGTGAAGTCTGGCAAAAGGAGTCACGTGTACTGTGGAGGCCATGTGACCTAATAGTACCATCATGTGTCTCACTGAGATGGAAGAGCACGAAGACACTGTTTGACAGAGTTGAACGAGAGCTTCCAGACGTTGTTACGGGAGGAATGCTCCGAGTTAGATAGTATCCAGAACAGCTCCAATGAATTGTAGATTCTATGAGGGTTGAAGTTGGGATTTGGGAAAGCTGATTTCGAATCCCAAACTTTGTAGGAACCACGTAGTCCGTTGGGTCGCTACAATAACCCCCTGAGATGATGAATCTTTGATGAGCCAGTCGTCTAGGTAGGGAAATACCTGAAGACCATGGTTCCTTAGAGCTGCTGCTACCACTACCAGGCACTCGGTGAATACCCTGGGAGATGAAGCCAGGCCAAAGGGCAGCACTCTGTATTGATAATGCAGATTCCCCACCCGAAATCTGAGGTATTGACGGGAGGCCGGATGAATGGGAATATGAGTGTAGGCCTCCTTGAGATCCCGAGAGCATAACCAGTCGTTCTGATCTAGAAGAGGATAAAGGGATGCCAGGGATAACATTCAAAATTTTTCTTCAACTAAAAATTTGTTGAGAGCCCTGAGATCCAGAATGGGTCGTAGATCGCTCGTCTTCTTCGGAACAAGGACGTAACGGGAGTAAAACCCCCTGTTCTGCTGTTCCAATGGAACTGGTTCGATGGCATGGAGACGAAGCACAGCTTGAAGCTTCCTGAAGAAGAAGGACGGTCTGGGATAGATTGGAAGGATACTCTCTTGGAGGAAGCTCTAGTGGAATCTGAGTGAAATGAAGAGAGTATCCTTCCCTGATGAGGGACAGCACTCAGAGGTTGGATGTAATTGTCGTCCATCGGTGGTAAAAATAATGGAGACGACCTCCTATAGGGGGAAGAGAAGTCAGAGTCAGAATGGTGGCAGTTATGCTCTGTTTTAAACAGTCAAAAAGGTTGAGTAGCCTTAGGTGCAGCAGAAGGTTGAGATTTTTGTTGCTTCTGAGGCTGCTGTTTCTTAGGATGGCGATTGAAAGGAGCCATCCTCGGAGCAAAACGCCTCTGGTAAATAGGAGGAGGACGTGTAGGTTTGGCAGGAGCTGGCTTTGGCTTAGGTCTGACAATAGAAGCAAAGAATTTTTCATGTTCAGACAATTTCTTGGTGGCTGCTTCGATAGATTCATCGAAGAGGTCATTGCCTGCACAAGGAATATTAGCAAAGCGGTCCTGAAGATTAGGATCCATGTCAATAGTACGAAGCCAGGCAAGGCGACACATTGCTACAGAACAACTCAAAGGCATCATAAGATGATTGAAGGAGATGTAATCTGAGTTGTGTTAGAGAAGCAATGACTTCTTGAAATTCAAAGTGTTTTTGAGTATCCAAATAACTCAAAAAATTTAGGCAATAGAGTAATGAGGAACTCAAAATAAGTAATAAAATGAAAATTATACTTAAGAACTTTAGAGGACATCATAGAATTCTGATAGATGCGACGTCCGAATTTGTCCATAGTTTTCCCTTCCCTTCCAGGAGGAACAGTGGCATAATCCTTGGAAGGATGGGACCTCTTTAAGGATAATTCCACAAGCAGGGATTGGTGAGATAACTGTGAGTTGTCAAATCCTTTGCAATGGAGAGTTTTATATCTAGAGTCCAATTTGCCTGGAACAGCTGGAATGGTATAAGGGGTCTCCAAGCATCTGGCAAAAGTCTGAGACAAGAGCTTGTGAAGAGGAAGCTTAAGTGACTCTGCTGGAGGTTGAGGAAGATGCATGACTTCAAGATACTCCTCAGAGTATTTGGAACCAGCATCTAATTAAAGATCCAAGTCAACATCCATCTGACGAAGAAAGATGAAAAAGATAGCTGATCTGCCAATGCTTTGCCTCGAGAAGGACTCGAAGTTGTCGAGGCAGCCTGGGTCAAAGACGCAGCTTCGGCAGGACAAAAGGCATCAAAAGAATATGGAGAATTGGACGAAGCAATCGAAACCGCTGCATCCTCGAGGTGTGGAAGTGTCGACGAGAACGGTGCTTGGAAGCAGATCTCGAAGATCGAGGAGACTTCGCCTCGGAGACAGAAGCAGCCGATGCCACAAAAGAATGGATAGAACTGTCGGCTGTGGATTGAAGCTCCAGATGCTTGGTGGAAGAACCTCGATGCACTCCCAAAGACTCTACTCCTTGGATAGAGTGTGAGGATTCCTGCTGAGACACTTGCAAAGATTCTGCTCCTTGCTTCATAAGAACATAAGAACATAAGCATTGCCTCTGCTGGGTCAGACCAGGGGTCCATCGTGCCCGGCAGTCCGCTCCCGCGGCAGCCCCCCAGGTCCATGACCTGGAAGTGTTCCCTACCTAACCTAAAATATCCATACCCCATTCGCTCAATGTCCTGTAAGGTAACTCTATCTGTACCCTGTAATCCCCTTCGCTTCCAGGAAGTCATCCAGTCCCTTTTTGAACCCCAGAATTGTACTCTGTCCTATCACCTCTCCGGGAAGCGCGTTCCAGGTGTCCACCACCCTCTGAGTGAAGAAGAACCTCCTTGCATTCGTTATGAATCTGTCTCCTCTCAGTTTTTCCGAATGACCTCTTGTTTTAGTTGCCCCTGCTAGTCTAAAGAATCTGTCCCTCTCCACCTTCTCTATGCCTTTCATGATTTTATAAGTTTCTATCATGTCCCCTCTCAGTCTCCGCTTCTCCAGGGTAAAGAGCCCCAGCCTGTCCAACCGTTCGGCATATGAAAGGTTCTCCATACCCTTTATCATCCTCGTTGCCCTCCTCTGGACCCTCTCGAGTATTGCCATGTCCTTCTTGAGGTATGGCGACCAGTATTGGACGCAGTATTCCAGATGTGGGCGCACCATTGCTCGATACAGTGGCAGGATAACTTCCTTCGTTCTGGTAGTGATACCTTTCTTGATAATGCCCAACATTCTGTTCGCTTTTTTTGAGGCCGCTGCACATTGTGCTGCCGGCTTCATTGTGTTATCTACCAATACCCCCAGATCTTTTTCTTGGCTGCCTTTCCCGAGTACCCTCCCTCCCATCGTGTAGCTGTACATGGAGTTTCCTTTCCCTATGTGCAAGACCTTACATTTCTCCACATTGAAGCTCATCTGCCATTTTTTTGCCCACTCACTCAGTTTGTTCAGGTCGCTCTGCAGTTCTTTGCATTCCTCAACAGTTCTGACCCTGCTGGAGAGTTTTGTGTCATCCGCGAACTTGATAACTTCGCACTTTGTCCCCATTTCTAGATCATTAATAAATATATTGAACAGCAGCGGTCCCAGCACTGACCCTTGCGGAACACCACTTGTGACCCCTATCCAGTCAGAGTAGTGCCCCTTTACTCCTACCCTCTGTTTCCTGTCCGCCAGCCAATTTTTGATCCATCTGTGCACGTCCCCATCCACCCCGTGGTTCCACAGTTTCTTCAGTAAGCGTTCATGGGGCACCTTGTCGAAGGCTTTTTGGAAATCTAGATATATAATGTCTACTGGGTCACCTTGGTCCAATTGCTTATTTATCCCCTCAAAGAACTGCAGTAGATTTGTCTGGCATGATCGGCCTTTACAGAAACCATGCTGGCTCGATCTCATCAGATTATTTTTTTCTATATGCTCATTGATACCTTCCCTGATCAGTGATTCGGCCATCTTCCCCGGAACAGAGGTTAAGCTCACCGGTCTGTAGTTTCCCGGGTCGCCTCTCGATCCTTTTTTGAAGATCGGTGTAACATTCGCTATCTTCCAGTCCTCCGGGATTACCCCTGTTCTCAAGGACAGGTTGCAAATATGCTGCAGTAGCTCTGCTGTTTCATCTCTGAGCTCTTTCAGTATTCTCGGGTGGATCCCATCTGGGCCCGGAGCTTTGTCCGTTCTTAATCTATCTATCTGTCTGAGAACGTCTTCGAGGCTTACCTCCATGCATGATAATTTCCCCTCTTGATCTCCCCTGAAGATTTTTTCCGGTTCTGGCACACTGGTTGTGTCCTCTATTGTAAAGACCGATGAGAAGAACTTGTTTAGCCTACCAGCCACTTCTTTTTCCTCTTTCACCACTCCCTTCCGGTCACCCTCATCCAGGGGCCCCACCTCCTCCCTCGCTGGTTGTTTCCCTTTCACATATCGGAAAAATGGTTTGAAATTTCTTGCTTCCTTGGCCAGTCTCTCCTCATACTCTTTCTTGGCTTTCCTGACTACTCGGTGACATTCTTTTTGATGCTTCCTGTGCTCTCTCCAGTTTCCTTCAGTTTTATCTTTTTTCCACTTCCGAAATGATTTTTTCTTGTCTCCTATCACTTTCTTTACTTCACTGGTTATCCATGCAGGGTCCCTCGTCTGATTCTTCTTGGAACCTTTCCTAAATCTTGGTATATATAGGTTTTGCGCCTTGTTTACTGTGTCCTTGAAGAGGGACCAGGCTTGCTCCACAGTCCGAGTTTCCTTGGAGCTGTTTCTGAGCTTCTTTCTCACCATTTGTCTCATGGCATCATAGTTCCCTTTCTTGAAGTTAAATGTTGTTGCCTTGGTTCTCTTTCCCATAGGTAGTCCTACTTGCACTTTGAACTGTATCATGTTGTGATCACTGGTTCCTAGTGGTCCCATGACCTCCACATCCTTTGCTGGTCCTTTCAGCCCATTGAGGATCAGATCCAGAATCGCTGATCCTCTCGTTGGTGTCTCGACAAGTTGTTCCATGAAGCAGTCATGGACTGCTTCCAGGAACTCCGTTTCCCTTGCACATTTTGAATTTCCAAGACACCAGTCTATACCAGGATAGTTGAAATCTCCCATAACTATGGTGTTTGGGTTCTTGCATTCCTTTCTCAGCTCGGCTACCATTTCTGTATCCTCAGCTTCAGTTTGCCCTGGTGGGCGGTAGAACAGTCCCATCTTTATCTCGGATCCGTTGCTTCCTGGTACTTTGATCCACAATGACTCCAGTTGGGCATTTGTCACTGCTGTGTCCACAGTGGTTGAGTGAATGGTATCCCTTATGTATAGTGCTATTCCTCCCCCTTTCTGGTAAGTCCTGTCTTTTCGGTAGAGTTTGTATCCTGGCAGTACTATGTCCCATTTGTTTTCTTCGTTCCACCATGTTTCCGTGATCCCTATGATGTCTAGTCTCTCATTATTGGCCATGACTTCTAGTTCCCCCATTTTGTTCCTTAGGCTCCTTGCATTAGTATACATGCAGTTCAACTCCCGGCTTTTTCCCTTCCTTTCTATTTTCCCTTGCATTCCATTCTTCATTTTGTCCCCTTCCTGACCTGCCAACTCCTGAGTATTGTCTCTTTTGTCCTCTCTTTGTGGTAGATTCCTATTGCCTTCCCCTTGTGGCGTGTTCCTATTGTCCTCCTCTTGTTCCTTCTCATCATCCAGTCCCATTTTGACTTCCCCTTTCAGCATGCTCATCCTTTCCCCCTCTCGCTTCATCTGACTCCCTTGTTTGTTCATAATCTGTTGCTTGCTACTTGTGTCTTCCCCGTAATCTTTCCCCTCAGTACCCTCACTGGATACTGTTTCCCGAACCGTCGATACCAGGTCGACTGTCGGCTTTCCCCTTTTACTTAGTTTAAAGCTTGCTCTATCGCTCTTCTGACGTTATTTGCTAGTTGTCTAGTTCCAGCCTTGCTCAGGTGTAGACCATCCTTCTTGAAAAGCTTGTTCTTTCCCCAGAACGTTGTCCAGTTCCTCACGAAGAGAAATCCTTCTTCCTCACACCATCTTCTCATCCATGCGTTAATTGATTGTAGCTCCGTCTGCCTCTTCGTTTCTGCCCTCGGTACTGGCAGGATCTCTGAGAAGGCTATCCTCTGGGTCCTCATCTTCAGTTTCCTTCCTAAGATCTTGAATTGTTCAGTCAGTGCATTCTTGCTGTAGTCCCTCCTGGTGACATCGTTCGTCCCGACGTGGACTATCACTGCTGTCTCCTCCGTCTCTGCTCCTTCCAGGATTCTCTCAATCTTGTCAACGATGTCCTTTGTTCTCGCTCCTGGGAGACAGGTCACTAGCCGATCCTCTCTCCCTCCTGCTATGTGACTGTCAACGTGCCTCAGGATTGAGTCTCCCACCAGGATTGCAGATTTCCCTTCTTTCAGCCTCCGTGTCGGTCGCAGGTCTGTGTCCTTGGTGTTCTTCATTTCTTCCAGCAAGGTTCCTCCGTGGGTATCCTCTACCTTGGTGTCAGATGTTTCTAGTCCTCTGCTCTGTGTGTCTTCCTCATTTCCGTGCTCCTGTTCTTCCACTCTCCGTGTCAGTCTCAGGTCTGTGTCCTTGATGTTCTTTGTTTCTTCCAGCAAGGTTCCTCCATGGGTATCCTCTACCTTGGTGTCAGATGTTTCTTGTCCTCTGCTCTGTGTGTCTTCCTCATTTCCGTGCTCCTGTTCTTCCACTCTCCTGTAGGCATCCTCGATGAACCTCTCGAGCTCCCTGACCTGTTCCTCGATGTACCTCTCTCGCATGGGGTCTTCGGCTGTCTGGAAGGGGGCTTCGGAAATGTAGAGTCCCTCCAGCTCCTGGATCCTGAGCTTCAGTCGACTGACTTCGCTCTTCAAGCTCTCCATTTCCTGACATCGTCCGCACACATATGACTGCTGCCCGGAGGGGAGGTAGTCATACATGTGGCAGTCCGTGCAGTACACTGGGAAGCTCATCCTTCGGGTTCCTTCCGCTTCCATATTTGTCCTCTCTCTAGGCGTCCTGTTGCTCTTTGTTAGTGTGTTCTCTCCTGTGCCTGCCTCTTCCTTACCTTCTTCGTCTTTCGCTTCCTTTTACTTATGCGCTTTTGCTATTTGTCCCTTGTTTACCCTCTGTGGCTGCCTTCTCCTTTAGCTTGTGTTCTCTCTTGAGTCCGCCTTTTCTTGTCCTGCTGAGCTTGTTACTGCTGTCTCTGTGTATGTGTGTGCGCTCCTTACCTTGCTGTCTTCCTTTCTAGTAGTCCTTGAATATGGTGACCCGGCCTGCCCTTCTTAAGGCCCTTCGCAAAGGCGCTCTCGCTAAGGCGAGCGCCTTTTCCGCTCGCCTTCGCCGCGCGCCGAACGGCTGTGCGCCGTTGGCTCCCCTCCTTCAAGGGGGAGTCTGGGCGATGACGCTGCGCTGACGCGGTGCAGGTGGGCGGAGCCTCCTCTCGCCGCTACCCGCTCCTCGCCGCTCCTGTAGCTGGTCTCCGGATCCCCTGTCTCCTCTCTCCGGCTCCCCTGGCTTGTCTCCCTTTCTCTCCTCCTGTATTCGCTGCTGCTATCACGCGGCTCTGATCTCCTTCGCGCCGCGGCTCCCCTCCTTCAAGGGGGAGTCTGGGCGATGACGCTGCGCTGACGCGGTGCAGGTGGGCGGAGCCTCCTCTCGCCGCTACCCGCTCCTCGCCGCTCCTGTAGCTGGTCTCCGGATCCCCTGTCTCCTCTCTCCGGCTCCCCTGGCTTGTCTCCCTTTCTCTCCTCCTGTATTCGCCGCTGCTATCACGCGGCTCTGATCTCCTTCGCGCCGCGGCTCCCCTCCTTCAAGGGGGAGTCTGGGCGATGACGCTGCGCTGACGCGGTGCAGGTGGGCGGAGCCTCCTCTCGCCGCTACCCGCTCCTCGCCGCTCCTGTAGCTGGTCTCCGGATCCCCTGTCTCCTCTCTCCGGCTCCCCTGGCTTGTCTCCCTTTCTCTCCTCCTGTATTCGCCGCTGCTATCACGCGGCTCTGATCTCCTTCGCGCCGCGGCTCCCCTCCTTCAAGGGGGAGTCTGGGCGATGACGCTGCGCTGACGCGGTGCAGGTGGGCGGAGCCTCCTCTCGCCGCTACCCGCTCCTCGCCGCTCCTGTAGCTGGTCTCCGGATCCCCTGTCTCCTCTCTCCGGCTCCCCTGGCTTGTCTCCCTTTCTCTCCTCCTGTATTCGCCGCTGCTATCACGCGGCTCTCACGTGCTTAGATGCCAGACCAAACACTCGCAAAGACTCTGCTCCCTGCAAAGAGTGTGCAAGCTCAAACTGAGGCTCGACCTCGCGGGAGTCTGCAGAATGCCTAGGCTGGATAAGAGGAAGAAGCTTCGGTCCTATATTAGTAAGGAACTGAATGAATTGCTTCTCCAACATGGTCTGGAAAGAAGCCGGCAAGGATGGATTCGCATCTGAAACCGGACCACCTGCTTTGGCTGGAGGTTCCACCGAGGCATTGTAAATGTGCTTCGACTTGGAAGTCTTTAGGCACTTTAAGCACCACCGCTGGAACTTTCTGCTGAGCTATCTGACCTGAGGAAACAGGGGAAGATACAGCAGCTGTCGTCGAAGAGAGAGCCGCTGCAAACGATGAAGGTCTGATGAGGCTCGAGGTGGAAGCAGTAGGAATCTCGGTCGAAGGTGAGGCCGAGGGTGTCTTCGATGTTGAGGGATCGGAGGAAGAATCCATCCCGAAGAGCTTCTGCACCAAAATGAGATGACGTTTAAGGGCTCCAGGTTGAAGAGTAGCACAGCACTCGCACGACTTCGGTTGATGGTCCGGCCCAAGACACTTGAGGCACCAACGGTGTGGGTCCCTGAGGGAAATCGCACGCTGGCACTGGCTACATTTCTTGAAGCCCGTTGCAGGCCAGGACATAGGAGGAAAAATTGCTGCCGCAAAATTGAAGCCCCTGGACTGCGGCCGAGCGACCTGCTCTGGCAGCTGAAAGGAAGAAATTAAAAAAACATTTTTTTAAGAAAATAAAAGAAAAACTGATTTGTGAAGAAAAGAACACAAACCGCAGTGTAGAGAAGGCACGAAGTAACAAAATTAAATGTAGAGAGTCAAAGACGGACTTCTCGGCTCTGCGGAAAACTGAGAACTGAGGAGACGCGCATGCACAGTGAGGTCGACTCGAAACTTCTAGCTTCTTCAAGCAAGTCTGCTTGCGGGGCTTCCACATCCGGGCTCCATCGGTGACTTCACCCATATGTGAGAATAGGCTGCCTGCTTGTCTGGATAAAGGGAGATGCAAGGGAGCAGGCAAATGAAGCGCCCCCCTCATAAGCCTGGTCACATTAGGATGAGCAGTAAGCAAACTAGAGCCTTTGCACGCTCAAAAACACAGAAGGCCTGCAACCTGAACTTTAAGGGAAGCCACAGACAGAACTTTATCTAAACCTTCCTGAAGGAAGGCCAGGACTACTGAAATGGGAGCCTTCTAAGACTCCACCTGATCCCCAGCACACTACTGTTGGAAAGCCTTCCAGGCTTTGGCATAAGAAGAGGGTTTCTTCAAGCGCATAAGAGTTGAGATAACCATCTCCGAATAACCGCGCTTCAGTAAGGCTGAGCACTCAAGATCCATGCCATAAGACCAAAAAGCCAAGGGTTCTCCATGGGCACCGATACCTAATTGAGATGATATCAATGAAGGGAAGTTCTGGTGGCTCCGCTGATGACCTTTCCAATGAGTCTATATAGTCGGGAGTGGTACCGGAGGACTGGAGAAGGGCGGATGTAGTCCCTCTACACAAAAGTGGAAGTAAGGAAGAAGTAGGAAATTACAGGCCGGTAAGTCTGACTTCTGTGGTAAGCAAATTAAAGGAAACGCTTTGAAAACAGAGAATAGTCAAATTTCTGTAATCCTGTGGATTACAGGACCGGAGGAAACATGGATTTACTAGAGGTAGGTTTTGTCAGACAAATCTGATTAATTTCTTTGACTGGGTGACCAGAGAATTGGATAGAGGGAGTGCGCTAGATTTGGTGTATTTAGATTTTAGCAAAGCATTTGACAGTGTTCTATACAGACGTCTAATAAATAAACTGAGTGCCCTCGAGATGGGTTCCAAAGCGACATGCTGGGTCAAGAACTGGTTAAGTGGAAGGTGACAGAGGGTAGTGATCAATGGAGATCACTCTGAGGAAAGGGATGTTACCAATGGTGTGCCTCAAGGTTCAGTTCTTGGGCCTGTTCTTTTTAACATTTTTATAAACGATATTGCTGCAGGGCTCTCAGGTAAGATTTACCTCTTTGCGGATGATACCAAAATCTGCAATAGGTGTGAACACGAAGAAAGACCTGGTGAAGCTTGAAGAATGGTCTGAAATTTGGCAGCTAAAATTTAATGCTAAGAAATGCAAGGTCATGCATTTGGGCTGCAAAAACCTGAGGGAACGGTTCAGTTTAGGGGATGAAGAACTTATGTGCACGACAGAAGAGCAGGACTTAGATGTGATTGTATGTGATGATCTTAAGGTTGCCAAACAGGTTGAAAAGGTGAAAGTGAAAGCTAGAAGGATGCTAGGGAGAGGTATGGCCAGTAGGAAAAAGGAGGTATTGATGCCTCTGTATAAAACTCTGGTGAAACCTAATTTAGAATATTGTGCACAATTCTGGAGGTCGCACCTTCAAAAAGATATAAAAAGAATGGTCAGTCCAGAGGAAGGCTACTAAAATGGTGTGTGGTCTGTGTCATAAGGTGTATGGGGACAGACTTAAAGATCTCAATCCGTATACTTTGGACGAAAGGCAGGAGAAGGGAGATATGAGAGAGATGTTTAAATTACCTACGTGATGTAAATACACATGAGTCGAGTCTCTTTCATTTGAAAGGAAGCTCTGAAATACTTTTTTTTTTTATAGCAAGGGTGTTAGATGTGTGGAACAGTCTCCAGTAAAGGTTGTGGAGACAGATTGTCTGATTTCAAGAAAGCCTGGGATAAGCACGTGGGATCTCTTAGAGAGAGGAAGAGATTATGGTTACCATGGATGGGCAGACTGGATGGGCCATTTGGCCTTTATCTGCCATCATGTTTCTATGAATCCATCGAGCGATCGAGGACTTGGATGCCTGCCTACCGTGATGAGGCTCAACAGTGAGAACAAAGGTAGTCAGACATCCTGAACTCATTAGTCCTTTCCAAATAATGGAGCAAGATCCTCCTGACATCCAGTTTGTGCAAGACTTTTGCATTCTTAACCTGTTGGGTGAAATGCAGGCAACCGAACCTCCTGGTTGACATGAAAAGCTGAGACTACTTTCAACAAGGAAGGTACAGTACGGACTGCCAGCCAACCAGAGACCAACCCCAACCACTACCTCCACAGATCCTCAGCCACATTGTCGGGGATGGGAAAGGCAGCCTGTGCCCTGAAATCCGAGTGGGTTTCTGCTAGAAACCTGTTACTGAGTCACCGGTCAAAACTTCCATGGGAATGGACACCTAGATACTGAAAGAGGGTGGAGTACACACAGCAGGCTGGCTCCACAGATCCATCAAAGTTTCTCTGTGAAGCTGCAGTCCGGCTCTGCAGGACTGTGTCATCCTCTCCGACAGCGGACCACCAGGGAGGGGTCTCAAGGCACTGAAGCCACCGAGAAACTAACTTTAAACAAAAAAATAACAGAAGCAGACCAACAGCACAAGACTTCTGCTCAAGACTGCATGCAGAATTGAAAAACTAAACTAATTAACTGATTCTCTCAGAAAACATGTGAATTCTGCAATACCTGGACTGCGGGTTAGGATTGACACCTAGCGTATGGAATCCAGAAGGGATGTAACAGTACTATTATTATGGGGATGGAGTCAGGGACGGAGCCTGGGCAGAGTACTCGGTTGGTATTTGTTAGACTTAGGGGGTCCTTGGCTTGAAAAAGTTGAGAAACTCTGCTCTACAGCAGAATTAAAGTTAATATTCTGGATGGAGAAGGGTAAAAAGTGGGCTGCCAGTCAAACTTCATTGACTATGCCTCCACCCTGCGGACCACCAGATGCACACCTAGGTGGGCGGAGGTGTGAAAATTCAGCTAGCGTACTGCAGAACATTGCTGAGCCCCCTAAGCGCACTACACAATCTGCACTCGACCTCCTGCTTAACAGGGAGTGAGACTGTCAGGGACGGCCCTGAGTTCCAAAGAAAACTAAGCAGACTTGCTAACACGTACCCCAAAGGGATCAGCCTGTCAGCTACAGACCAAAGTCTCTGCATTCTCAAGCAGGCAGAGCTTCAAATCTATTTCAAATGTGAAAATACCTGCGAAAGGGACAAAACTATGTCGAATTAAAATAATAAAATGGGGAGAGCAGAATCCACACAGCTGCAGTCATGTTTGCAGAAGAAATGACTGCTAGAGGGCACTAAACTAGCCTGTGATGTACTCTGGAGGCACAGTGAGAAACCTGGAATGGATTTCTTCTGTAGCTCATGCAAGTAAGGGGAAATAACCCTATGATCTAGAACAGGGATCTCAAAGTCCCTTCTTGAGACCCGCAATCCAGTCAGGTTTTCCCCAATGAATATGCATTGAAAGCAGTGCATGCACACAGATCGCATGCATATTCATTGGGGAAATCCTAAAAACCTGACTGGATTGCAGCCCTCAAGGAGGGACTTTGAGACCCCTGATCTAGAATTTGAGACCCCTATTGCACTGGAAATTGCCTACATTATGGGTGTCCTTAGTGCAATACAATTTTTGTTTGTAATCAAACCATTCCCCTTATTCTACCTGTTTCTGGGCAGTGTAAGGGATGAGAAGCCTGTGTACATTAAGCAGCTGCCATTGTGAAGCTGGGTTCCTCCCAAGTTCAGGGACCATCTTTATGACTTCATGAGGTAGAGGCTCCAGTTTTAGAGGCTTTCTGTGGAAGAAGAGTACTGCTGCTTTGACTTCCTGGTAGTGTAGGGGGAAGAGCAACAGTCCCAATTTGAAGGGCCAAGTGCTCCACTCACCCCTGATGCTAATGGTATGAAGTCTGCATCTAGTTGGTCAATGCTCTATTTTGTATCAGTTAAGACTTCTGGCATTGTCCTTGCTGGGCCTGAGGAGGGGGGGAGGGGAAACAGTTAGAAAAGGATATGCAGGCTAAAGAAGTGGAAGACTCTGGGGAGGGACCTTGTGAAGGATCTCTGTTAGTGCGGGTCATGCCCCCTTGGGAGATAAGGAGAGCTGCAAATGATTGGTGGCATGACATTATCAGATGGGGTAGGGAGGAGGAACGACATTACCTAGCATGGGAACTTCCACGCATGCTCAGAAAAGCCTCAACAGTTTCTCTGAGATTGAGGAGAGCTCCCTACACTGATGTCAAAGCAATACCATCATATAGAGTACCTGCACCTCCTCTGCTTGTCTGCAGAGAAATTAATGAGAACAGTACACTTATAAACATAAAACCACTAAGAGCTTATTATAACCAGCAAAATTTTAGCTGTTATCTTGAGCCCGTCTTTTGTACACTTGGCTAAGTTTTTAGCCAATTAAGGCTAATGTTGTGCATTGGCGTTAACTGACAAAGTCCTACCTTGCTCAAAATGTACTAAAACAGCTGGCTCTCAGAAACTTGCAGGCTAGCTAAACAAATTTAAAGTATAATTATAAGTATAAGAATAATTGCAAAGTGTGGGGGGGAGGGATTTCTGATCTGATATTAAATGTTTAGATGAATAGGACAGATTATATAATATATTATATGATATATGTAACGGCATATGAATTAGGAGGGTTGGGAGGGAAGGTTTAAATATTATAATTTAAGTTAGAAATGACAGATAATCAAGTGATATTGTATAAGTTCAAATGTTATTTTCTGATACACTTGTTGTAAGATGTAAAATGAATAAAGAATTTAAAAAAAAATAAAAATAAAATTTGGGACTGCCTGCTATACTTGTTATGTATGTAAAATAAAACTAACAAGAATAGAGGCATTACATTAAAATATAGTTGCACAAGCAATCTTGTCAGAGCTATAAATTCCCATCTTTTACGCATGCTTTTATTATTGGGTCCTTCTACCCTATAAAAATTAGCCAGCTGTAGAGGATGAGTTAAAACAACTCCTGTACAAGGTCCCTATACTGATTTTGGATCCTTCTCTAGTTCGGCCAGTTATACCATATACTTTTAAAAGCAGGCTATACACTCACCTCACATTCAGATTTATTCTTTGGTCCTATGGTGCCACGAATTCGCTCATGCAATGGAACATGTTGAATGAATTTGTATCCTGGAGGGACGGGGAAATAGGGCTCATCATGCTGTCCAAAGTTGAACTCGATGGCACAGTTCTTCACTAGGACATGGGGGAAGAAAGCCTGGCCACCTACCGCATCCCTTCTGACTCGGTATGCAATTCCCAATGGTCTGCCATTCTTTGCGAAAGACATCTGAATGTCATTTCCAGATTCAAAGTCCTATACAGAGACAAAAATGTTGACTTCATGGCAACCACCAGTTTTGAACTCTTAGGTAAACTGAAGGTCTTTCACAGTCAATGTAAAGTGCAGAGCCTGTTTTCATAAAGATACTTACAATAAAACACCCAATTATATCATTCTCTGTAAAGGGTTCGCCATAGTTTTCAAATTTGCAGTTGGTTGATTTTTTCCCTGTGCCTCCAAATCCATAGGAATAGAGCTCTTCACCTGAAAATCAGAGATTTCATAACTAAAAAATTTTTTTTTTCCTTTTTGGATTTTAACAACTATTTCCACTTAAAGGCAGAGATGTCTGTGATTGGGAAGTAGAGGAAGACACATGTTCCTTTTCTTTTGAAATGGAAGAAAGTTCCCAATATTTAAAAGGCAAAATTAGTTCTTATCTGAATCCTGCTAAACCTTTGAAATGAGTGTGTTGTGCCCCACCACAAGCAGAAGTTGGAAACAGAAAAAAAACACATACTAGAACTTTTCAATGACATCATTGGTGGTAAAGAGTGGTAAAGAAAAGGCACTTACCAATAAAATCTAGGTCAAAGCCATAAATATCTGAACAAGTGTAATCCAATGAGCTATACTAAAAATCCCTCCCCTACAACCAGGGAACCTAGGTAATATCCTTCCCTCCACTTCTCTGGGAACACGAGAGCCCCCATGAGAACTAAAGCTGTATTCTAAGCCAGTGTTTCTCAACTTCTTCAAGCCAAGTACCCCCTAAGCCTAACAAATACCAACTAAGTACCTCCTCCGCCCCAGACCCACCCAAGCTCTGCCCCTGACTCCACTCCCATAATAGTACTAATTGTAATGCAATTTCTTCCATCCATTTTTCATATACACACAATATAATCTTATTACTACATAATGGTAACCACAAAATTAAAAAAAAACACAAAGCACACTGTACACAGAGAAAATGTTAATTATCATTTATATTCGGGGGGGGGGGGGTCAAAGAGGTCAAGGCAGATGACTTTAAAATATGCACTGTCACCTCAGTAACAACCAGGGCTGTGGAGTTGGAGTCAATTTTGAGTACCTGGAGTTGGAGTCGATAAAAATGTACTGACTCCGACTCCTGATAAACTTAAATTATAATAAATTATAATTTAAAAAATACAGCAAGTTCAAATGTCCCATTTCACAAGCAATAAAAACATTGCTTGCGGGTATTTTTCGCTAATCTATGCCGAAAAGTGGGCAAATTTTTTAAATGTTGCACGGGAAATTATGTTTCACATAAAATAGCTGTAACTTCTGACCCATTACTTATTTTTGAATCAGTTTCTTTTCTTATAATGAATTCAGTAAAGCGACACCACATATGTGTGAAAGATAAATGACTAAAAAATGTCCAAATAAAGCTATTACAGCAGGAGTTCTTTAAAGAATTAAAAGAAGTAGAAAAATATGATCGCTCATCAAAACTGACTGTAGAAAAAGCCATCCTTGTTTATCCAGAGTTAGTTTTGGATTGCATTTAACAGCTATTCTACTCTACAACTATATTCCAAGTTTAATAAATAAACTGTTTAAGGTTTTCCAGCTTTTCTTTTTGTTCATGTAGTTAAGCTTTGCTTTTGTTTTATAACTCCCAAAGAATGTGGTTCATATTTTTAAACTGGTAAAGTCCCTATTCTTGATTTTTATGCATGTTATGCTACTACTTTATAGCCACTTGATAAAAACAATAAATAAAACCGTGGAGGGGCATAATAAAAAAAAACGTCTAAGTCCGTTTTTGGCCTAAATCGCTAGTCGACCAAAGTTGGCTAAGAAAAATGTCCATTCCCAAAAAATACATCCAAAATATATATATTTTTTTAAATCGTCTAACTGTACGTCTAGCCGTTTGATTGCCCAGACCGCTAAGTCGCCTATCTTTATACCCCATTCTTGTCCAAAAATTCATCCAAGTCAAAAACGCCTAGAACAAGTACTTTTGGGAGTGAGAAGGGCCAGCAAAGTGATGGCCCAGACCAGTCGGAGGATTTATTTACCAACTCTACAGCCTTGGTAACAACTATAGAAAAATAGACAAATATAGTGCAAAAAAATAGACAGCAGATATAAATTCTCAAAACTAACAAACTCATTTTTACTACCTTTGTTGTCTGGTGATTTCATGAGTCTCTGGTTGCACGTCCTTCTGACTGTACATCCAATATTTCTTTCTTTCTGCCTTTTGCATGCTTCCTCTCCTCCAGACCTCATTCCATTCCCCAACCAACATCTCTCTCTGTCCCTCCATGAGTCTAACTTTTCTTCTCTCCTCCACCCCTATTGGCAACAAGTCTCCCTCTCTCTCACTGTCCATCTGTCTTGAGAGATCCAGGCATCTCTCTACTCCCTCTATTGCCACATCTAAGTTTCCAAGTTTTATTTAAAATTTGATAAAATGCTTATAAAAATTTCTAAGCGATTTACAATTAAAAGAACCAGGGTAAAAAACACTTAAGTCATACAAGACCAAAACAAGACAGTCACTGACAGGAACAAAAAGGAAGGAGGGTAGAACTACAATTGTAATAAGAAAGTAACATTAAGTAGGTAAACAAGTAAGGGAGGTTAGGCTAGATTATCACTATAGAGATATTAATTATTTAAATTTTACGGGTCTGATGTTTGACGTCGGAGAGAAGGTTCCAGGTCAGCCAGGCAGCGATTGGCTGGCCCGGAACCTTCTCTCCGATATCAGAATTGACATTGTGGGGGGGGGGAAGGCTTGTGGGCCGGACGCTTGCAGTCACTGCACGCACCTGGCCCATCCCTGCCAGGAGTTGCTGCGACGGCGGGTGGGGGGGTGGAGTGTGAGATGGAGCATGTTGGGTGGTAGAGTCAGCTTTGGGTTGGAGGGGGTGCAGTTGGCGAGTAGGCAGCAGTGGCAGTGACTTCAGAGGGGGGCAGTCATGGAGAGATCCCGGGGGGGAGGGGGGGCAGCCAGGGAGATATCCCGGGTACATGTACCGTGTGTTGAGAAATACTGCTCTAAGCCATGCAGAGGCAATAGTTGCCTTAAGGTCTGCCTCAAAGTTAGTTGTGCCATTACCTAAATAGCCAACTGGTAAAATGTTTTACATCAAACTTCACCGAGGGCCAGGTGGCCACCTTACAAATATCCTGAGAAAAACACTGACCTGACCTCTGCAAAGAAGATGCTTGAGCTCTGGTCAAGTGAGCCTACATGCTTTCTGATAGCTTCAGCCTATATACTGAAATGTTTTTAGGTATCACCTCCCCAAGGTAGACTCGTTTGGTGATGAAACCTCTGTGCCAGATCGTCTAGACCCACTAAGGTGTCTCTCCCCTTCAACCAGATATACACAGCTAACCCTTAGCACTCAGTCAACCAGAAGGACAGCAGCTGATGTGCCCTAGAAAACTGTTTATTGACTGGGAATATGTATATAGAGTGGATACTCAAGATTGCACAGGGCACAAGTCCAAAAGTGGGACTCTTGAGAAAAGCTTGGTGGGTCAAAGTGGGTCTGGAATTTTGGGAAAACCTTCTAGGTCCAAGTGGGTCTGGCTGGGAACCAGATCACAGGTCCTGTGAAAGGACCTGACAGACTGAGAAAATAATTAAAAAAAATATATATAAGCATTTTTTGTTTCCCATTAATATACAGTCGAACATCGATTGGCAAGTAACGCTGTTTGCGAGTGTTTTGCAAGACGAGTAAAACATTCCTGCAAACCAAGTGTTGACTCGATATGCGAGCCCCCACCCCGGGAAGCAGCTTCGCACCCCCCACGGCCCACCCCCAAACACTTACCTCAAGCGGACACCGGCACGCACCAACCCACAGAACATACGCGTGCCGCTGATCTATGCTGGTCTGCTGTGGGGCCTTGAGTATCTGTGCATGCTCAAGGTCTTCTGGCTCCTACCCTTCCCAAGATTCTCATGAGATTGCAAATTTCCTCAATAGGTGTGGATCTGAGGAAAGCCACTGAACCTGCCATTGCTCTGACTTTCTGGGCTGTGACTCGACTCTGAAGTTGTAATCCAGCCTGGACATAGCAGAAAGAGATACAAGCAGCCATCCAGTTGGAGATGGTACGCTTAGAGTTTGGATGTCCTAACTTGTTTGGATCGAAGGAGACAAAAAGTTGAGGAGCAGTTCTGTGTGGTTTGGTGCATTTCAAGTAGAAGGCCAAAGTACGCTTACAGTCCAGGGTATGAAGAGCTGATTCTCCAGGATGAGAATGAGGTCCTGGAAAAAACACTGGAAGTACAATAGATTGGTTGAGATGAAATTTTGAAACCACTTTAGGTAAGAATTTAGGATGAGTACGGAGAACCACCTTGTCATGATGGAACACAGTGAAAGATGGATTAGCAACTAATGCTTGCAGCTCACTGACTCTTCGAGCAAATATGAGGGCAATGAAAAAAATCACCTTCCAAGTAAGATACTTAAGATGAGCCGTAGACATTGGTTCAAATGGAGGCTTCATCAAATGAGCAAGAACAACATTGAGATCCCAAACCACTGGAGGCGGTTTGAGAGGAGGTTTGACATTGAAAAGTCTTTTCATAAATCTGAAAACCACCGGATAAGCAGAGAGGGGTTTCCCTTCAATAGGCTGATGGAAAGCAGCAATTGCACTGAGATGGAATCGGATTGATGTAGACTTGAGTCCAGAGGTGGATAAGTGCAAAAAATAATCTAGAACAGAAGATAAAGAGGAATCTTGAGGCTCCTTATCATGAGAGATGCACCACGTAGAAAATCTAGTCCATTTTAGGTGGTAGCATTGTCTAGTGGCAGGCTTTCTAGAAGCCTCTAAAATGTCTCTTACATGTTGAGAAAACTAAAGAGGAGTTATGTTGAGAGGTACCAAGCTGTCAGGTGTAGAGACTGGAGGTTGGGATGAAGTAGAGATCCTTGATAGAGAATGACACGGGAAAAAAATCTGTCCCCGTCACTGCACCGTCCCCGGCCCACATCCCCTTCACCGCTATTCCCTTTACCGTCACCGCCATCCCCGCAACATCCATACAAGCCCCAGTACTACAATATTTAGCTTATTCCTTCCTTATAAATCAAAGTTCTGGCTGCTGAAGTGGAGAAAGATGTTCAGCTGGCAGGGCTTTGTTTATAAATTTTTATCAACACAACTAATATACTACTTTATCCTGTAGAAAAAAAAAAAAGAAAAATAATTTTTTTTTCTACCTTTGTTGTCTGGTTTCTGCTTTCCTCATCTTCTCATTCAATTCCTTCCATCCACTGTCTATCTTCTCTCTGCATCTTCCATTTGCTCTGTTACTGTGCCTCTCCCTTTCTCCCACCCTTCCAAATTGGTCTGGCACCATCTTCTTCCCTTCGCTCCCCCCATAGTCTGGCATCTCTGGTTCTTCCCTGCCAGCATAGCAATCCTAGCAGGTTGCTGTAGCCTCAGCTGCATGTTCCCTCTGGTGCGGGCCCGTAAATCAGCCGTCCAGCGATCCTCTGCAGGCCGTGTGAACCTACAGATGATGCGGCGCTTGTACCGGCGGGCCAGCTTTAGGGAAATTTGAAATGGTCTGGCGGGCCAAATTTCAGCACACCATGGGCCAGATTTGGCCCGCGGGCCACAGTTTGACATGTCTACTCTAGAGGCAGAAATGATAGATTAAGAAGACTACCTTCCAAGTGAGAAACTTGAGATGAGCAAAAGCCATTGGTTCAAATTGTGGTTTCATCAAAGTTGTTAGTACTACACTGAGATCCCTAATCACTGGAGGTGGTTTGGGTGGTGGTTTGGAGTTGAAGAGTCCTTTCAGAAACCCGGAAACAAGAGGATGAGAGGCCAAGAGATTTATTGTTGACAGGCAGGTGGAAAGCACTAAGCACTGAAGTGAACTTTGACCAAAGTAGTTTTCATAACTGGATAAATGAAGATAATCCAGCACTGATGACAAAGATGGAGGATCTTGATGGTGGAGAGTACACCACATAGTGAATCGTGTCCACTTGTTGATAGTATTGTTGAGTAGAAATTTTCCTAGATACAGCTTTAATGACTTCAACTGTGTCAGAAAGATTAGGATCTGCTGAAGTTAGGCTGAAAGGTACCAAGCTGTGAGGTGCAGTGATTTCAGATTTGGATTTTAAGAGAAACCCTTGATTTTGAGTGATCAGAGATGGAAAATTTTTCTTTTAAATCTTTGAGTTACCAAAGCTAACAAAAATGCAATACAATATCTATACAAATAATAGTAATCATATATGCACTTATAATCAATCAGTATCCATACAACATTAAAAAAACCCACCCAACCAACATTTTCAATGCGACTGGATCCTTGGCAGTCAGCTGAAGTAGAAGGGAGAACCAAGTTTGCCTGGGCCACTGAGAAGCTATGAGGATCATGGGGATAGAAATTAAAATAAATAAATACATATATACATAAATTGTGGCTGTCTTGAGTTTGACCAATGTCTTGAGAATGAGAGACATTGGAGGAAAGGAATATAGGACATGGTTGTCCAATCCAGAAGAAAAGCATCTGCCTCCAAATGTTGAGGAGAATACTGCCTGTAACAGTACCGAGGTAATTTGTGATTGTGGGGAGAAGCAAATAGATCTGAGGAGTTCCCCATAATGAAAAAAATGTGGCATAACACTTTGGAGTTGAGAGTCCACTTGTGTGGTCGAAGAGATCTGTTGAGTTTGTTGGCTAGAGTGTTCTGAGAACCTTGTACATACACAGCTTTGGAACGCATTGCCAGAGAATGTGGCAAGAGCGGATAGTGTAGCTGGTTTTAAGAAGATTTTGGACAAGTTCCTGGAGGAAAAGTCCATAGTCTGTTATTGAGAAAGACATGGGGGAAGCCACTGCTTGCCCTGTATTGGTAGCATGGAATATTGCTACACCTTGGGTTTTGGTCAGGTACTAGTGACCTGGATTGGCCACCGTGAGAACGGGCTACTGGGCTTGATGGACCATTGGTCTGACCCAGTAAGGCTATTCTTAAGTTCTTAATTCTAAATGTACTGGACTTCTTGACACAGAAAGAGAGAGCTCATTTCTCCTTGTTTGTTGATGTAATACATCGCTACTTGGTTGTCTGTTAGAACTAGGAAGACTTGATTGGAAAGGCTGCTCTGAAATGTTTGAAGAGCATATCAAATTGTTCTGAGTTCCAACAGGTTGATGTGAAATGCTTTTTCTTGAACTGACCAACTGCCTTGTGTATGAAGCAGGAGCAGCCAACTAGAGTTTTGAGGATGCTGCTTTTGTCTCTTCTGAGGTGGTGATTTGGAGGAAGAGGATGTAGTAGGAAAATGCTTCTTATAAGAATAAGCAGCTGGTTTTGGAGCTGACTTAGATGACTGGAATTTAGTTTTGGATCTATTCAATGAATTCCAGTTTTGCTCATGTTGGGTAAGCTTTTGGGTAGCCGCCTCTCACCAAAAAGCTCCTCTCCCAGAAATGTAATATTGACTAGTCGGTCTTGTAAATTGATGTTTATGTCAGAGACTCATAGCCAAGTTAAACATCTCATTGCCACAGACATGGCTGATGCCCTGGATAACATTTCAAAGACGTCAAACGCTATCTGAACCATATATTTGCGAGTTTGAAAAAGGCTATGAGTAGTCTGCTGATATTCATCCAGACATTCTGTGGGAATATATTGTTCAAAGTCAGCCAATTTTTTCACCAGATGTTTAAAGTAGAATGACTCTACTGGCCAACATTGAATTTTGGTAGAGCCAACGTCCAAATTTATCCATGGTCTGACCCTCACAACCTGGTGGCGCGGAAGCATAGATCCTGGTGGTAGAAGACTTTTTGAGGATGGACTCTACCAGCAGTGATTGGTGTAGAACCTGTGATTTGTCAAACCCTAGACAGGAGATGATTCTATAGAGAGTGTCAATTTTTCTCGAGGCTGCAATAATCGTGAGAAGAGTTTCCCAGTTATGAAACAAGGCTTCTCTCAGGAGACTATATAAAGGCAGCTTGAGAAGTTCCTTAGGTGGCTCATCATACTCCAAGGAAGTTAAGAGCACTGCTCTGGGCTCAGTGTCTGCTTCTAGCTTGACCAGTAAAGCCTGTTCCAATTGTCTCATATACTTAGTAAAAGAGAGATCTTCTGAAGGAGACCTTGGAGGAGGAGAAGGAGGAGGAGGATCCGATAGTATTCCATATCAGACAAAGTGGCTCCGAATCAATAGGGTGCTGAGACAGGTCAGAATCAACCACCACAACCTTAGAAGATTCTCTGAACAATGATGTATGAGGAGAATGGTGAGATTGGCGAGATGATGTTCTACGATGTCTTCGGTACTGATCCGATGAGGAGGAAGAACAATGGGAAGGTCCCTTACTCCCGGTAGTATGGGATTGATGCTTCTATGAAGGCATCACGTTGAAAAAGGACAATGCATCGAAGAAGAATGTCGATGCACACTGGGTGAATGATGCGATGTTGAATGCTGCATTGATGGAGACCTGGTACCGTGTAGCCTGGATGTACTATGCTGAGACTGGGCTGGTACTGAGGGAGTGGAAGTCAGCAGCAGTGCAGCATGCAGCTTCAGGATGTCTCCAAACTCCCCCTAAAAGAATTAGTTGAGCTGCTCTTTGAAGAGCTGCACCGGTACTCTTGGCTCAAGAGCTGGTACCTTCGGTGCGGCAGAGTGTCTCGGGGTGGTTGGCCTTGGCTAGGCTGTACACCCTGAAGGAGATAATCCCTGTGGAGATGGAGAGCGATGATGTTGCTTTTTAGCCTGCATTGAGGGACTAGATGCAGAAAAGGCTTGCGACGGTTGCTGAGAAGAGGATGGTGTGCCTCAAGGTTCTATTCTTGGGCCTGCTCTTTTTAACATTTTTATAAATGATATTGCTGAAGGGATGTCGGGTAAGATTTGCCTCTTTGCAGATGATACCAAAATCTGCAATAGAGTAGACACGCCGGATGGTGAGAATAACATGAAGAAAGACCTGGCGAAGCTTAAGAACATAAGAATGGTCTGAAATTTGGCAGCTAAAATCTAATGCTAAGAAATGTAAGGTTATGCATTTGGGCTGCAAAAACCAGAGGGAACGGTACAGTTTAGGGGGTGAAGAACTTATATGCACAACAGAGGAGCAGGACTTGGATGTGACTATATGTGATGATCTTAAGGTGGCCAAACAGGTTGAAAAGGTGACAGCGAAAGCTAGAAGGATTCTAGGTTGCATAGGCCAATAGGAAAAAAGAGGTATTGATGCCTCTCTATAACTCTGATGAGACCTCATTTAGAATATTGTATACAATTCTGGAGGCCACACCTTCAAAAAGATATAAAGATGCAGGAAGGCTACTTAAAATGGTGTGTGGGACCAGACTTAAAGATCTCAATCGCTATACTTTGGAGGAAAGCGGGAGACATTTAAATACCTATGAAATATAAATGTGCATGAGTGGAGTCTCTTTCATTTGAAAGGAAACTCTGCAATGAGAGGGCATAGGATGAAATTAAGAGGTGATAGACTCCAGAGTAATCTGAGGAAATACTTTTTCTAGGGAAAGGGTGGTAGATGCATGGAACACACTCCCGGAAGAAGTGGTGTAAACAGAGACTGTGTCTGAATTCAAGAGGGACTGGGATAGGCACGTGAAATCTCAGAAAGAAAGAGGGGAAAATTATGTTCTTACCTGTTAATTTTCTTTCCTTTAGATGCAGCTGATGAATCCAGAGACCAATGGAATAGCACACATCTACCAGCAGGTGGAGATAGAGAAACTGATTAACAGGTGGTCCTATTGACTAGCACTCCTCCTGTATCTTCAGGATAGCTCCTTGCCCAAGCATCCGTAACCATCAATAGGCATAGCATGTAAAAAACTTCTTTCCCATAACAAATCTCAAAAGGCAATCATACAGAATACAACCATCAATAAGAACAAACTTCGAAAGTTGCAAAAGAAAAAACCGACAGACAATATCCAGAAAGGGTGGGGCTCTGGATTCATCTGCTGCATCTAAAGGAAAGAAAATTAACAGGTAAGAACATAATTTTTCCTTCCTTAGCAACAGCAGCAGATGAATCCAGAGACCAATGGGATGTAGCAAAGCAATCCTCAAACTGGGTGGGAAGCAAATGCCGCCTCCGCAACAACCGAAGCACTAAACACTTCCACCGCATGCGCCCCCACATCCAACCAGTAATGCTGAGATAAAGCACTTTCGGAAGACCAAGTAGCCGCGAGACAAAACTCCTCCAAGGAAAAACCCTCTGGACCGAGTCCAAGAAGTAGCCATTGCTCTGGCGGAATGGTAATGAAGTTCTATCGCCAACCGCTTCCCTGCCATCAAGCAAGCGTAAAGAATGTCCTCCTGGACCCGTCGAGCGATGGAGGCTTTGGATGCCGCCATACGTTTGAGGCGTCCCTTGAAGAGTACAAAAAGGTGATCTAAACAACTAAAAGTCGTTAGAAACCTAGCTCGCAGAGAACGCTATGCACTTTAAAAAAAATGCATTGAATAAAAGCACGTCTCCCCATTTCTCCTCCCAGGAAGAAGGAAGGAAAAGTGAGTGTCATAAAAGAAAGGATGACACCTCCTTAGAAAGAAATTGTGGTACCATCCGAACTGACACCCCAGATTTTGTAAATCAGAAATAGGAATCCCCGCTGAACAAGGCCTGCAACTCAGAAAACCGCTGAGCTGAAGCCATGGCCACAAGAATCCCCGTGTTCAACAGCACAGCCTTTTAAAGTCTCAAAAGACAAGGATGAAATGAAGCCTTCGGTAAACTGCGAAGAAGTACCTTAAGACTGTACTCCAGACAGGGCTTTCTAAGAGGTGTACGAATATACCATACTCGGTTTACGAACTGAACTACATGAAGCTGAGAAGTAAGCGAAGAGCAAGATACCTAGCTCTTGTAACAAGCTAAGAATGGCACTTGAATCTGAAGGGAATTGAACGCTAAGCCCTTGGCAATACACTTGTGCTAAAAAAGAACTCTGGAAGGGTACATATGCTGAGAAGTACCCAAGAAAGGAAAAACCTCCAAAAGGAAGCAGAAGCCACAGGTGAAGACGTCTGTATCGCCTGGATAAGAGAAGAAACAACCTGCTTCGCATAACCCTTATACATCAGCCATGACTTTTCAAAAGCTATATCATTATAGCTGTAGCATTATAATGGGAAAGCAAGCTGAAGTTCCCAGTGGAGTCAGCAAAATGGATCCTAGAACCTATACAGAATCCCATACTCTGGGTCATGGTGACCGAAGAAGAATGCAAACCTGAGACTGTGATCAATCGCCCTACTCTCTGGGAAGAAACACATTTCTCTCCTATATGAATAAAAACATCTCCCCGATATATCTATAAATAGTACAGGAGAAAAGAGCGCTGTGCAAATTCGAAGATTCATGTCCAAAGAAACCACCCTTTTCGTGTCAGTCAAATGGCCCGACTGGAAGACGTCCAAACCAAGCAGTCAGTCAAGAAGAAAGTAGGTGAAACGCCTGGTAGTGCCAAAATGGTACCACTGCCCACATTTTCTAAAATGTTCGTGAAGCCTTGGGTAGGCGAAATGGCATGTGCCAAAACCGAAAGCGCTGCTGCAAGAGACGCAAGCAAACCTAGTGCCGATTCGGAGTCCATAGTGAAAATGTAAATATTCTCCCAGTTTTTCTGCAGAAATGTGTAACACTGAGAAACTAATTCAGCAAAATGGGATCCAGCCTGCCCAATGCCTCCGTCTTGGGCACCATGCAGTAAGTGGAACAACATCCCTTAGTTCCTGAAGAACTACAAGAACTGCCCTGAGGACCAGTAACACTTAAAAGGGAAACACAAAACATAGAGACTCCAAGAACGAACTGGAAACCTGAGGAGGATGCAAAGTTGCAAGCATCCTGAAAAATGTTCACAGCCCCCTGACCTGACATTATAGCATCTTCCCCCTCATGAGAAAGCCTGAAGAGTCATTGGAAGAAGTCAAGATCCCCTCAGAATGAAGTGCAGAAGGTCAGGGTACGGCAGGATGAGAACTGTAGGATCTGTAAGAAGAAAAACTCTCCTAGGAAAAAATCAAGGTTCACAATGTAAAGAGGAGTATACTGGAACCATGAAAACAGTACTAACTCCATGCAACGTGAGCGAAATCATATGTCCTTTAAAGTGAATGCGCACTAGACGCAATCAAGATGCTGCATCTACCGCCCCGTGGAAAACAACAGCATCCTAACAAGTATCAGACAAAGCTCATCGCTAATGAGAGCTTCAGGTATGAGGCTAACAGCCACATAGCGCGTGCTCCTCCACAGGTTTGATAGAATAGGTAACTGGTGACAGGAGAAACCAGCATGATAAGCATGGAAATCTGAAATCCAGGCCCCCTCAGAAATAGAGATAGAGAGTCCTGGCCGCAGGAAGATGTGAAGTGTCATTATGCCGATAGAGACAGCCCGAACTTGGAAACTGTTAATACTACCTTTAGGCATATATATCCTATGCCCTACTAGACACATGCAGCGCAGCACAGTGGCCCAAATAAGAAGGACAATTACCAACAAACAAAGGCTCAATCTGCAGAGACCCCAAGAGAGAAGGAGATACCAGTGTGAAATACAGGGCACTATCTTATGCTGATCTCACTGTGCCGTGATTTGCCGAATGTCGACCCAGTCCGGAGACAAACCAAGACTACCTACCACAGGTCAGAGTCTCTCTGGTAATCCCCTTGAGTGCTAACCCCAGAGTCCGATTAAACAAGCAGCTTCCTTCAAGTGAATACAGCAGGAATACAGACATAGACATATAAATCTGCCCAAGCTTGTCCCAAAGCTGGAGAAACACGTACAACTTGTCTGAACTGGAAAGGAGAAAAACCGCGGCATACCCTGACCAAAGTCAGCTGGAAATAAACTACCGGAACGCAGCAACTCTCCTGCCATCGCAGGAGACCCAAGCGCGCGCCTGATTCTCGCCGACACGTGGCCGCTGCATCAACACTCCTAGAAACACAATTGGATTCAAGCCCTGAAAAATTTACCCTGCCGCGGCCTGCATAGAAAGAAAACCAGACTCGGGGAATAACTAGATTAACAGTGCGGTACTTCCCACAACGCCGGAAAAAAACATGTCCCATCTCCTGCGCGGTGCTATAAACCGACATCTGTACAATCACCTGCACATGGCCGTGACAAACACTGACGAAAGAGAGCCTCGGAATAAACAGGCCTACTACTGTTGCACTGAAACCCAACGAGGAGAACAAGTGCGAGCATGAAATCACACCGCTACTGCCACGCTGTAACCAACAAGGAAACCAAGCGCATGCACGCAAAGGGCGGGAAAGTCCCGGCTCCCTCAACGGATTTCTAGTCATAAAACTTAGCCTCAATAAAATATCCATTCCTTAAACGTACGTTGACCGAACCCACAGTACTAAGACTCCCAAACAGAACCTGAAGTTAGAGCCGGTTGAAGCCAGTAAGAGCTGGTTGTGCAGCACTAACAGGGCAGAACGTAGCAACTGTGGTCTCCCTTTTTTTTTAAACAGAGAAGGGAAAGAAGAAAAACTGAGACCCAGTCAGACCCTCTAGGAATGGAGGGAGGGTGAGGCAGGGACCTGGGGGGGCCCAGGTGTAACCCCTAAAGCCGGCACCGTTCAGCCGGACACCCCTGTCTCACTGAAGAGAAACCTCAACAGGAGAAATAAAAGTGCCATCTCACTGAAGAGAAACCTCAACAGGAGAAATTGAATGGCAGTCTCACTGAAGAGAAACCTCAACAGGAGAAAATAATTTTCCAGTCACAGCCAGAATTCAGGAGCTAGTTGAATAGTGATCATTTCCTGCTGGGAGATAGAGAATACTGACGATACAGGAGGAGTGCCAGCCAATAGGCCCACTTGTTAATCAGTTTCTCTATCTCCGCCTGCTGGTAGATATGTGCTATCCCATTGGTCTCTGGATTCATCTGCTGCTGTTGCTAAGGAAATAATGGTTACTGTGGATGGGCAGACTAGATGGGCCATTTGGCCTTTATCTGCCATCATGTTTCTACGTTTCTTAGCCGACTTCCTCGAAGCTGGGATATCATTTGATGTCGATGCAGGAACTGCCAGTACTGCTGGTTCAGCATGCTTAGAGGTATCCATCGCCAACCCGAAAAGCTTTTCTTGCTGGAGATGATGAACTTTTAAAGAACACTTCTGCAGAGTACAGCAGCACAGGCAGGATCCAACGCAATGTTTGGGTCCTAAGCAGTGCAAACACCAGCTATGTGGGTCAGTCAAGGATATAGGTCGCTGACACCAAAAAGCACAGTTACTTATCGTAACAGGTGTTATCCAGGGACAGCAGGCAGATATTCTCACATGTGGGTGACGTCATCCACGGAGCCCCGATGCGGACAGCTTTTCAAGCAAATTTGATTGAAGATTTCAAGTTTGCTAGTGCTGCACCACGCATGTGTGTGCCTTCCTGATCAACTAGAGGGCGCATCCCCTCCTCATGGTCTTCAGTTTAGATAGCTAGCAAAGAAGCCAACCTTGGGGAGGCGGGCGGGTTGTGAGAATATCTGCCTGCTGTCCCTGGATAACACCTGTTACGGTAAGTAACTGTGCTTTATCCCAGGACAAGCAGGCAGCATATTCTCACACGTGGGTGACCTCCAAGCTAACCAAAAAGGGACGGAGGGAAGTTGGCAATTCAAGAAAACAGATTACGCAAAACCGACTGGCCAAACCGGCCGTCGCTCCTGGACAGAGTATCCAGACAGTAGTGGGAGATGAAAGAATGAACCGAAGACCAAGTGGCAGCCTTGCAAATCTCCTCGATAGGCGTTGACCTGAGGAAAGCTACAGAAGCCGCCATCGCTCGGACTCTATGTCCCGGGACTCGACCATGCAGCGCGAGACCAGCCTGAGCGTAGCAAACCAGCAGCCAACCAGTTGGACGAGGTGCGCTAGGAAACAGGGCGTCCCACCCGAGTAGGGTCGAAGGACAAAAACAATTGAGGAACCGTCCGATGAGACTGAGTGCGTTGAAGATAAAAAGCCAACGCCCTCTAACAGTCAATCGTATGAAGCGCCACCACGCCAGGATGAGAGTGGGGCTTCGGAAAAAAGACTGGAAGAACAATGGAACGATTGAGATGAAAGTCCGAAACCTTCTTGGGCAAGAACTTGTAATGAGTACGCAGGACCACTGCGTCCTGATAAAATACAGCAGAAGATGGGTCCGCAACCAGAGGATGCAGCTCACGGACTCTACGAACAGACGTGAGACCAACCAGGAATACCACCCGCCAGGTGAAACAGATCAAAAGAGCGTTATCAATGGGTTCAAATGGAGGTTTCACCAATTGAGCCAGGACCACCCTAAGATCCCAAACCACCGGAGGGGGCTTGAGCGGAGGATGAACATTGAAGAAACCCTTCAGAAAGCGGGAAACCGTCGGATGGACGGAGAGCAGCTTCCCATCCAGCGGCCAAGGAAAGGCAGCAATCGCACAGAGGTGGACTCGGATAGATGTCGATTTGAGACCAGACCGAGACAAGTGGAACAGAAAATCCAGCACTGAAGGGAAGGAGGCAGAGAGTGGATCCATGCAGTGTTCAGCACACCACGCAGCAAATCAGGAGCATTTCTGGGAAAAGCATTGCCGAGTGGAGCCCCTACGAGAAGCCTCGAGAATATCCCCACCGACTGAGAGAAACAGAAGGAGGGAGGCACGTTGCGAGGAACCAAGCTGATAAGTGTAGAGACTGCAGATTGGGAGGCAACAGAAACCTCAACACTGAGACAGCAGAGAAGGGAACATAGGTAGAAGCAGAGGCTCCCTGACACGCTGAAGGAGCAGGGAGAACCACAGCTGTCAGGGCCACAGAGGAGCCAGCAAGATCATGGTGGCGCAGCCTGACAGGAGGTGCATCAAAGATCTGAGAATCAGAGTAAAGGGAGGGAACACATAGAGGAACCTGCCCATCCACCTTGATGCGAACCCGGGAGAACATCCTCGAGCAATATCGAGGCAACCAGTGAGTGAGGGGCGAAGCGAACAGAACTACCTGTGGGGTTCCCCACCGAACAACCACATGCCGCAAAGTCTGAGAATGGAGCGACCATTCATGCGGCCGAGAAGGGCGACTTAACGTGTCCACCAGACAATGCTGCTCGCCCCGGAAATACAACGCCCGAAGAAATAAGTAGTGGTGTAACACCCCCTGCCAATGACGAAGGGCTCCCCTGCAAAGTAACAGGGAACCTGTACACCCTGGCTTGGTCACAGAATACATCGCCACCGGGATGTCGGGACGCACCAGGACCCCGCAATCTTGCAACCAATAATGAAAATCCACCCCGGCATTATAAATGGCCCAGAGCTCCAGCAGATTGATGCGGCTGCGACGGCCCGCACCTGACCAAAGACCCTGAGTCCGAAGGCCATCGAGGTGCACCCCTAAGCCTATGCCGAGGAGTCCATCGGCAGAACCTTCTGATGCGGGGATACGAAGAGGTGGCCCACCAACGAAACAAGCGTGTCAAGGAGGGAGGCACCACAATGTGCTTGGAAGCGGGATCCCGATCCTCCCACCACTGAGATGCTCGGGTCCAGCGGGGAACACGAAGATGAAACCAGGCGAACATCGGGACATGAACCGTGGAGACCAATGATCTCAAAAGGATCAGCATCAGCTCGGCCGAGGCCGAAGATTGCGGAGACACCAGCTGACTCAAGCGCAGACAGGCGGCCTGCCGCAGACAAACTGGGTCCAGGTCCGCCCCGACGGACTCCCGAGACTGGGGCGGACAGAGTCTGAACCACTCCCGGACTAGAACTAGTGCAGGTCACGAAGGGCCTGGACCAGACGCAGATGGGAGGATGGGAATGCCCAACCGACAGAAGCGAGGCTATACTCCCGGTGCGTAGACACGGAGACACCCCTCCCAAAGGGAGGGGAGGAATCCCAGAAGGAGAGCAGCCCGGAGGCTATGCGAGAATAGTCAAAAAGACGGCCAGGAGTCGCCGAAGCCGGCGACTGGACCATAACCCGGCGCTGCTGCAGCTATTGCGGCTGCTGCGAAGGAGGCCGAGAACACAAGAAAGGTATCCGGAGGGCCCCTCCGGAGAAGGAGTCCAAACCACCAAGGCAGACGGGATTCAGCTGAAGGCGTCCCGATAGGTGAAGGACCGGTCGCGTTCTGAGAGGCGGTTAGCGGCCACCGCAAGAGAGGCCTCAAGAAACGCAGAACTCACGCAAGTAAAAGTGGCGAGACAATCCAGGAGGTTCGGATCCTCAGCCACACTCTGCGCCAAGCGAGATAACGCATGGCAGGAGCAATAGAGCCGGAGCAGGGAGAGAGTCTCCTCCAGGCAACCAAACTCCATACTACAAGATTCCATCACGGCGGCCCAGAATGAACCGAAGAGAAAGCGGGGAACCCTTTCGAACAGGAGCCGGAGACGCCGAGGCACAGAGCCACAGACGACGTCGAGACACTAAGCCCCCGTCGATAACGGGGCGCAAACCCGCAGTCGACGCCGAGGCCCAAAGCCTCAGCCGCTGCCGAGATATAAAGCCCCCAGCGACGTTGCGGCACCAAGCCACAGTCGACATGGAGACACAAGGCCACCGCCAACCAAAGGGCAAAGCCCCAAGCGACGTCAAGTCACAAAGCTCCAGTCGACGGCGAGACACGAAGCCCCGGCAACGACGAGGCACAGATCTCCAGCCGACAATGAGGCCCCCAGCCTCAGTCGACGTCGAGGCACAAGCCTCAGGCGCCGTCGAAGCACAAGCGTCAAGTGACGCGGAGCACACGGCCGCAGCCGATGGCGAAGGTACAAAGCATCCGTCGACGTCGAGACACCCAGCCTCAGTCGACATCGAGACACCAAGCCCCAGTCGACATCGAGGCAGAAAGTCGAAGCACAAAGCCTTAGACGACGTCAAGGCACCAAGCCGCCTCCTACGTCGAGGCACAGGGCCTCAGGCGGCGGTGAGGCACCAAGCCACAGTCGACGTCGAGGCACCAAGCCGCAGTCGACGTCGAGGCACCAAGCCCCAGTCGACGTCGAGGCACAAAGCCTCAAACGACGTCGATGCACAAAGCCTCAAATGACGTCGAGGCACAAAGCCGGAGTCGACGTCGAGGCACAAAACCCCAGTCGAGGTACAAAGCCTCAGTCGAGGTACGAAGCCCCAGTCGACATCGAGGCACGAAGCCCCAGTCGACGTAGAGGCACCAAGCCTCAGTCGACGAGGCACAAAGCCTCAGTCGACGTCGAGGCACGAAGCCTCAGTCGACGGCGAGGCACGAAGCCCCAGTCGACGGCGAGGCACGAAGCCCCAGTCGACGGCGAGGCACGAAGCCCCAGTCGACGGCGAGGCACGAAGCCCCAGTCGACATCGAGGCACGAAGCCCCAGTCGACGTAGAGGCACCAAGCCTCAGTCGACGTAGAGGCACCAAGCCTCAGTCGACGTAGAGGCACCAAGCCTCAGTCGACGAGGCACGAAGCCTCAGTCGACGTCGAGGCACGAAGCCTCAGTCGACGGCGAGGCACGAAGCCCCAGTCGACGGCGAGGCACGAAGCCCCAGTCGACGGCGAGGCACGAAGCCCCAGTCGACGGCGAGGCACGAAGCCCCAGTCGACGGCGAGGCACGAAGCCCCAGTCGACGGCGAGGCACGAAGCCCCAGTCGACGGCGAGGCACGAAGCCCCAGTCGACGGCGAGGCACGAAGCCCCAGTCGACGGCGAGGCACGAAGCCCCAGTCGACGGCGAGGCACGAAGCCCCAGTCGACGTCGAGGCACGAAGCCCCAGTCGACGTCGAGGCACGAAGCCTCAGTCGACGTCGAGGCACGAAGCCTTAGTCGACGTCGAGGCACGAAGCCTCAGTCGACGTCGAGGCATGAAGCCTCAGTCGACGTCGAGGCACGAAGCTCCAGTCGACGTCGAGGCACATCGAGGTTCAGAAGTCGGCACCGTACCAATGAAACTGGTAATAAAGGTGCAGCAGTGCGCTCCATAAAGGGCAACCTCGAGATGAGTATTCCCATGAAAGGATGCACGCTTCGAAGGTCTCGTAGAGGCGGGCACGACTGCACTCGATGCCTGGAATGCCTGAGACTCAGCCGGTGGCATTACCGAGGTAACGCAGCTAGAAGAACAGAAAGAAAGAAAGAAGACTTACCGGGGATCGAAGCTACTCAGTCCGATTCCAACGAAGGAAAAATGGTCCTGGCCATCCTGCTCACACGAGGTGAGCCCAGAGAGAGGCCAGGGAAGAAGAAAATACAGCTGCAGCCAAATGAGGCCTAGCCGCATGGCTGAGGCCCAAGAAAGGCCTGCCGGTGGAACCAGCAGAAACACAATAAAAAGTCCTTTTTTTTTTTTTTGAAACAAAGAAATACACGATCAATCAACAAACGCACAGCGACTCCCTAACAAAATAAAGAAGCCGCGGTGCTAGAAAGGCACTTATAAGAACGCAGAGAAGAGAGACAGGGCTTTCTGGCTCCGCGGAAAACTAAGAACTGAAGACCATGAGGAGGGGATGCGCCCTCTAGTGGATCAGGAAGGCACACACATGCGTGGTGCAGCACTAGCAAACTTGAAATCTTCAATCAAGTTTGCTTGAAAAGCTGTCCGCATCGGGGCTCCGTGGATGACGTCACCCACATGTGAGAATATGCTGCCTGCTTGTCCTGGGATAAGCACTATTTAAAACCCATCAAAAGCTTCAACATGGATGGGAAAATAGTGTCAGCAAAATTAAACTCAATGTTTTGGAGCACAGCCAGGAAAGAATATGGAAAAAAATCTCAAGGATAGAGGCCCTGTGACGGCATGAATGCCCCCCCCCCCCCCCCCACCCACCACAGAAGAGCAGAAGCCCGATGTGGGAGAAAAAAGAAAATACTTTTTTTTTTTTTTTTTTTTTTAGTTAAAGAGAAATATGAGTAAAATAAAATAGAGAGCAAAGAAAGGCCTAAAAAGTAAAGATAAAACGGGTTGAAGGCACGATAACTAGACAAAATCTAGAACACAACTTCTTCGCTCTGTGGAGAACGAAGAACAGAGGTACCGCAAGCCTATCTCGAGCAGGAAGGCACTTGTGCATGCGTGGTGTGGCCAGTCTCAAAGTATCTTAAAACTTTAAAGTGACAGTTCACTTTCAATGCTGTCCATGCCATGCGCAGCCACTCCCCCACTCCCGCCCTCTCTCTTGGCCTACTCTCTGGGAGCAGGCGAGTGAAGCCCGGTACTTCCGGGTAGCTAAGGGGCGGAGCACGGCGCGTGTCCAGGTGGAGAAGCCGGTGCTGGAGCCGCTCGCACACATTAGCGCTGGTTAACGCGCCTGAAAGCGCCAGGGAGGAGCCACCCCCAAGACAAAGATGCCAGCAGAAATGGAAGTTGGAGTTTGAGCCAGTTATGTATGTGAGGTGATTGCTTAAATCTGAGATTTGAAGACATGAGACATCTGGAGAACCTAACAGAACTTTTTCTCTTTGCCAATCAGCTCTCCTCCATGGATGGTACCCAGGTTCTCTCTAACATAACTATACTGGAGGTGACCAAAAACCACCTTAAAGCCATACCACTCAGATTGCCAAGCAAGCTTTCAGAAGGTGCTGATGGACAGGGGGGGAAAAAAGGAAGGGAGGCCTACTCCTGGACAGGGGGAGCAGGAAGAGGTGCTGATGGACAGGGGAGAGGTAAAACAAAGGGAGAAGTGCTGCTGCTGGATAAGGGGAGCAGTGAAGGGGTGGTGGTGGACACAGGGGAGGTAAAAGGAAGGGAGAATGGACAGGGGGAGCATGCAAGGGGTGGTGGTGGACAGTCAAAAGAAAGACAGAAATACAGAAAGCGGCTAAGGAGACAGAGAGAGAAAGAAATAAAGACAGACACACACATATATTCTAGCACCCATTAATGTAACGGGCTATTCAGTGAGGGTCTGGGCAGGGAGAGCGACAGAAAGAAAAAAAGATAGAAAGAAAGAAATAAAGATAGACAGCGGGAGGGAGAAAGAAAGATAGAAAGAAATAAAGAAAGATAGACAGGGTAGGGAGAGAGACAGAAAGAAAAAAGATAGACGGGGCAGGGAGAGAGACAGAAAGAAAAAAGATAGACGGGGCAGGGAGAGAGACAGAAAGAAAAAAGATAGACGGGGCAGGGAGAGAGACAGAAAGAAAAAAGATAGACGGGGCAGGGAGAGAGACAGAAAGAAAGAGACAGGGGGGCAGGAGAAAGACAGACAGACATCTATTCTAGCACCCGTTAATGTAACGGCCTTAAACACATGTGAAAATATGCTACCTGCTTGTCCTGGGATAATAACAGTTTTCAGAGGACCCACCCCCCAATAGACTATAATCGCCTGCACTCACTGTTCTATGCTGGTACTATGCCTGCTTCAGCTCACACTACAGCTGCGTTATGAAGAAGACTCCTGCCTCAGAAGTATGTAGAAGGGTCCAAATGCTGCAATCTTCAGGCTGCCAGTCAGACTGAAGCTAGACTGAGAACTCAGACCCCCCAAAGTGCATTATCAGGGGAAGGGAAACACAGCCAGCACCCACTAAAGCCTACCAGAAAACTACAGGGCCAAATAGCCTGCACACAAGATCAAAACGATCAGGAGTGAGCCATTCTACAAGGGTAATGGACACCGAGTTCTACATTGTCAATACAGGCTGGCTAACAGGTTCCCTGTAAAAGGGTTGTTGCCCTGTTAGCTACAGACTTCTGCTCAGACAGTCCGTATCTTCTCCCAGGCAGAGCTGACCCAGGACTGCTGAGGACCTCTTAAGCACCAAAAAGCCTCCAAATCCAGATAAAATCCCAAAATATGTCATCTTCTACACAACTTGCAGTTAAAGAGGAACATAGTCCACTAGTCAAGACTGATGTGCCTTTCGCACCAGAAATGCATATCCTTACCTAGCTGAGTGCTACAGGTATCTAAGGACCAACCAATACGGACAACATGTGGGTCAGGCTCGCTTTCAGGAAGATGCTTCACAGCAATTTCTTCATTAATCTGGAGGGAAGACAGAAAAAAAGGTTTTGTTATAATCCAGTATATCCATAGCAGTGGGTCTCAACTTAGTTCTTGGGGCATACCAAGCCAGTTATGATTTCAGGGTATCCACAATGCGTATGCATGAGGGAGATTTGTAAGTGTTCACACTAAAATTCAATTGATAGGTACCATGTACAGAGCAATTTTTGCCACAGTATTACCTCCTCTCCACTTTTTTCTAGCTCATCAGCACCAGTGCATGAACTTTCTTGCACAACTACCTGAGTAATGTTCCCCTATTTTAAGAGACCACCCCCTCACTTTTCAAGGTTGCAATAGATTAGTTTCTTGCCTAAATGATAATATCTTTTCCAGTAGACAGGGATGGTATGCTGAACCAAGAGTCTTGATCCCGCTCCTGCGAGTCAGTTGCAGGAGATACTGATCACTGTTCTCAGCACCTCCTCCTTGTTTTCTGTTGCCCCCAGTCAGTTTCAAAGCTGGTAACAGCTCTACAGGACAGAATAGGAGAAGGAAAATGGGAGAAGACTTCCCCAGCAAGCCTTTGAAACACATAGCTCACAACATGCCGTAAATAGGCAAGGAACTAATAAACTTTATTAACAGTAAGCCACAAGCAACTGTGGAGCCTAGGGGGGAACCCCTAGGGATCTATATACATTCATTCCAATTTACCAAGTTTAAGTTCAAGTTCAATTTATTTAATATATCACAAATATAAAACCAAGGTTAAAATCTGAATATAAATTGGGGAGGGGAAAAATAATACATAAAACAAACTTCGTTATACTTAAAGGAAAAAATAATAAGGTAAGATTACAATAAAATTTGCATAGGGAAATTAGGGAAAGGGAAAAGAGACTCCCCCTCATAATATATTTATCCTACTTAAAAAAAAAAAAGATTAAAAAGAAATTTAAAGCATTAAAACAAAATAACAAACTAGGAGCAAAATGTTTGAGAAAAATAGAATGCCTTCAATTGAGCTTTGAATGTGAAGAACGAATTTTCTTCATGAAAATAAATGGGAAGAGAGGAGTTCCAAAGATTGGGTGCCATAACTAAAAATGAAGAGTTTGTGTACTTCAAGAAATAACTGCCTAAAAGAAGGAACCCTCAATAAATGTCAATTTGATGAACGAAGAGATCTCCATGCACTATAATGAACTTAAAACCTGTGCAAAAAAGAAGGGAGTCCAGAGGATATAACTAAAATAGAGATTATATTTACATGGGATTCGATAAGCTATTGGAAAAATGTGTTCCACTTTAAGAAGTCACATGGTCGAATTTTGAAAATCCATAAAATAATCTACCCGCAACTGACAAAGTTTAGAGAAGCAGCCTTCAGGCAGTTGATGATCTAGGCAGGTGCATCAATAATGATGGGCCTCCCGTTCAGCATACCATCCCTATCTACTGGAAAACATAGTTACTTACCATAACAGTTGTTATCCAGGGACAGCAGGCAGCTATTCTCACAAGTGGGCGACATGATCCAACGGAGCCCCGATGTGGACGTCTCACAAGCAGTCTTGCTTGAAGAAACTCGAAGTTTCGAGTCGCCCGCACCACGTATGTGCGAGTGCCTTCCCGCCCAGCGCAGGGCGTGTCTCCTCAGTTCAGATAGCTAGCAGAGAAGCCAACCCAGGGGAGGTGGGTGGGATGTGAGAATAGCTGCCTGCTGTCCCTGGATAACAACTGTTATGGTAAGTAACTGTACTTTATCCCATGACAAGCAGGCAGATATTCTCACAAGTTGGTGACCTCCAAGCTAACCAAAGTAGGATGGTGGGAGTGTTGGCAACTTAGGAGAATAAATTTTGCAATACTGTTTGGCCAAACTGTCCATCCCGTCTGGAGAAAGTATCCAGACAATAATGAGAAGTGAAGGTATGAACCGAGGACCAAGTGGCAGCTTTACAAATCTCCTCAATCGATCTCGATCTGAGGAAAGCTACAGAAACTGCCATTGCTCTGACCTTATGGGCTGTGACTTTATTGTGAAGGGGCAATTCAGCCTGGGCATAGCAGAAAGAGATGCAAGCCGCCATCCAGTTGGAGATGGTACGCTTAGAAATAGGATGGCCAAACTTATTTGGATCGAAGGAAACAAAAAGTTGAGGAGCAGTTCTGTGTGGTTTGGTGCGTTCCAAATAGAAAGCCAAAGCACGTTTACAATCCAGAGTATGAAGAGCTGATTCTCCAGGATGAGAATGAGGCTTTGGAAAGAACACTGGAAGGACAATGGATTGGTTGAGATGAAATTCCGAGACAACTTTAGGAAGGAAATTCGGAAGAGTGTGAAGAACCACCTTGTCATGATGGAACACTGTAAAAGGTGGATCTGTAACCAAGGCTTGGAGCTCACTGACCCGTCGAGCAGAAGTGAGGCCAATAAGAAACACCACTTTCCAAATGAGATACTTCAGATGAGCCTTTGTCAATTGGTTCAAATGGAGGGTTCATAAGCTGAGAAAAAACAATATTGAGGTCCCAAACCACAGGAGGCGGTTTGAGAGGAGGATTGACATGGAAAAGTCCTTTCATGAATCTGGAAACCACAGGATGAGCAGAGAGAGGTTTCCCTTGAAGATCCTGATGGAAAGCAGCAATTGCACTAAGATGGACTCGAATTGAAGTAGACTTGAGGCCAGAATGAGAAAGGTGTAAAAGATAGTCCAAAACTGAAGACAAGGAGGAATGTTGAGGCTCCTGATGACGAGAAAAACACCAAGTAGAAAATCCAGTCCATTTTTGGTGGTAGCATTGTCTAGAAGCAGGCATCCGTGGAGCTTCCAAAACATCCCTCACAGCTTGAGAAAACTAGAGAGGAGCTATGTTGAGAGGAACCAAGCTGTCAGGTGGAGAGACTGCAGGTTGGGATGAAGCAGAGATCCCTGATGCTGTGTAAGCAGAGAGGGAAAAACTGGCAGAAGATACGGCTCCCTGCTGCTGAGTTGAAGTAGAAGGGAGTACCAGGGTTGTCTGGGCCACCGAGGAGCAACCAGAATCATGGTGGCATGGTCGGTCTTCAGCTTGACCAGCATCTTTTGAATGAGAGGAAATGGAGGAAACGCATATAGAAAGAGATTCGTCCAGTCCAGAAGAAAAGCATCTGCCTCGAGGCGATGAGGAGTGTAGATCCTGGAGAAGAACTGAGGCAGCTTGAAGTTGTGGGGGGGTTGCAAAGAGGTCTATCTGAGGCGTTCCCCACTGAGAGAAGATGTGATGAAGGGGCGTGGAATGAAGAGTCCATTCGTGAGGCTGCAGAAGACGACTCAAGTTGTCTGCTAAGGCATTGTCCGCCCCCTGAATGTAGACAGCTTTGAGGAAGGTGTTGTGGCGAATCGCCCAATCCCAAACCTTCAGAGCTTCTTGACAGAGGGAGGCCAATCCCGTGCCTCCCTGTTTGTTGACATAATACATGGCGACTTGGTTGTCCGTGCGAATGAGGACTACACGGTCATGAAGAAGATGCTGAAAAGCATTGAGAGCACTGAAAATCACCCTGACTTCCATAAGATTGATGTGGCAATGACGATCCGCACTGGTCCAATAACCTTGAGTACGGAGACCATCTAGATGAGCCGCACAAGCGTAAGTCGAAGAATCGGTCGTGAGAACCTTCTGATGGGGGGCGTGTGAAAAAGTAAGCCTCTGGATAGATTGGAAGAGAGCATCCACCAGCAAAGAGACTGTATCAGAGCAGGAGTGACCTGGATGTGATGAGTCAGAGGATCAGAAACCTGCGTCCATTGAGATGCCAGGGTCCACTGAGGAATTCTGAGGTGAAGTCTGGCAAAAGGAGTCACATGTACTGTGGAAGCCATGTGACCCAGAAGAACTATGTGTCTCACTGAGATGGACGGGCGAGAGGAGACTGAACAACAAAGATGGAGAAGAGCTTCCAGACGTTGTTGAGGAAGGAACGCTCTGAGTTGGACTGTATCCAGAACAGCTCCGATGAAGGGAAGAGCCTGAGAAGGTTGGAGATGGGACTTTGGAAAGTTGATTTCGAATCCCAGACTCTGCAGGAACCAGATAGTTCGCCGGGTCGATAGGACGACTCCCTGAGACGTGGAATCCTTGATGAGCCAGTCGTCCAGGTAGGGAAACACCTGAAGACCATGGTTCCTGAGCGCTGCGGCCACCACTACCAGGCACTTGATGAAGACTCTGGCGACGAGGCCAAGCCAAAAGGGAGCACTTTGTACTGATAATGTAGATTTCCCACCTGAAATCTGAGGTATTGGCGGGAGGCCGGATGGATAGGAATGCGAGTGTAGGCCTCCTTGAGATCCAGAGAGCATAACCAGTTGTTCTGCTCGAGGAGGGGATAAAGAGATGCCAGGGTCAACATGCGAAATTTTTCTCTGACTAGGAATTTGTTGAGCACCCTGAGATCCAAAATAGGTCACAGATCGCCCATCTTTTTCGGAACAAGGAAGTACCGGGAGTAAAATCCCTTGTTCTGCTGAGCCAAAGGAACTGGCTCGATAGCTCGAAGCTGAAGCAAAGTTTGAGCTTCCTGAAGAAGAAGGGCGGTCTGGGCAGAGGAGGAAGGATACTCTCTTGGAGGATGTTCTGGAGGAACTTGTTGGAAATTAAGAGAGTATCCCTCCCTGACGATGGAAAGGACCCAGAGGTCGGTGGTAATAGTCGTCCATCGGTGGTAAAAATGATGGAGACGACCTCCGATAGGGGGAAAAACGGGAAAGGGCAGAATGACTGAGGTTATGCTTTCTAGGAGACAGTCAAAAAGGCTGAAGAGCCTTGGGTACAGCAGGCGTCTGAGGCTTCTGCTGCTTCTGAGGATGCTGCCTCTTGACAGGCTGACGAATGGTAGGAGCCTGTTTTGGTGGAAAACGCCATTGGTAAATCAGAGGCGGGCGTGAAGGACGAGGAGCTGGCTTCGGCTTAGGACGGGACTGAAAAGACTTCTCGTGGTCCGAAAGCTTTTTGGTTGCTGCCTCTATTGACTCATCAAAGAGGTCAGTGCCAGCCGGTCCTGTAGATTCAGGTCCATATCGATGGTGCGGAGCCACGCCAGGCTTCGCATGGCCACCGAGCAAGCAGTAGCCCAAGCCGACAGCTCAAAGGCATCATATGAGGACTGAAGCAGTTGCAGTCGAAGTTGGGACAATGATGCCAGGACTTCCTGGTACTCAAAGTGTGCCCTCTAATCCAAGTAGGGCATGAACTTGGGAAGGATGGACAGAAAAAACTCAAAATAGGTAATGAAATGAAAATTGTAGTTGAGGACTCTGGAGGTCAAAATAGAGTTCTGGTAAATGCGACGACCAAATCTGTCCATCGTTTTGCCCTCCCTGCCCGGAGGAACAGTGGCATATACTTGAGAAGGGTGAGAACGCTTCAACGAAGATTCCACCAGAAGGGATTGATGGGACAATTGAGCACTGTCGAAACCCTTGTGATGGACAGTTCGGTATCTGGAATCCAATTTCCCCGGAACAGCTGGAATGGAATAGGAAGTTTCCAGATAGCGGACAAAGGTTTGATCCAACAGCTTATGCAGAGGAAGCTTGAGGGATTCAGCAGGAGGTTGAGGGAGATGCAAGGTCTCAAGATACTCCTTGGAAAATTTGGACCCAGTATCCAGTTGAATGTCCAAATCAGCTGCCATCTGACGTAGAAAAGAAGAAAAAGACAGCTGATCTGCCAAAGCCTGGCCTCGAGAGGGACTCGAGGACGTCGAGGCAGCTTGATCCAATGAAGATGGGGATCTAGACGGGGAAAAAGACCCCACCATGTCCTCGAGCTCCGAAAGTGTAAGGGTTCAAGTAGACGGTGGAGAATACTGAAGAAAAGGCTGCTTCCGATGAGGCGAAGCATGCCTGAATGAGTGCTTCGAAGAATGTGTCGATCGATGATGCGAGCTGTGCCTCGAAGCGGGCCTCGACAATCGAGGCGAGTGGGTCTTCGCTGAAGCCCCCAGAGAATGGATGGGGCTGGAGGCTGTGGATCGAAGCAGAAGAGATTGGTTGGAAGAACCACGAGGCACTCGTAAAGACTCAGCTCCTTGCATCGAGTGTATAGGTTCCAATGGAGGAACTCGCAAAGACTCTACTCCTTGCATCGAGTGTATAGGTTCCAATGGAGGCATGGGCAAAGACTCTGCTCCTTGCGATGCATGCATCGATGCCAGACCAGACACTCGCAGAGACTCTGCTCCCTGTAGAGAGTGTGCATACAACTGATGCACAGGAGGCAGCTCGACCTCGTGAGAGACCTCCGCATGCCCAGGCTGGATTTGAGAGAGAAGCTTCGGCCCCATTGTGGTAAAGAGCTGAATGAATTGCTTCTCCAGTAAGGTCTGGAACAAAGCTGGCAAGGATGGATCCACATCTCCAACGGGACCACCTGCGCGGGCTTCGTGCTCCCTTGAGGCAGTGTGAGAGCAGGGATCATGCTGCTTGGATATTCAAGTTAAGTTCACTTTATTGCACTGATATTTATAAAAAGAAAAAATCTACCAGAAACTTATATTTAAATTAACAGAACTGTCACAATGGATATTATTTTAATCATCTTTCTACTTTAGAGGTTGGTGCAGTGATAGACTCTAAGAAAGACTCTATAGGGGCTTGTCCCCTGCTTTGAGAATTTCCGTTCCATCCTTGGAATCTGAGCACCTTCTCGGTTCAAAAGCATTCAAATAGTTTCTTGTCACCCTTTTTTTGTATGTTAGGTTCATGAGGGTGGCATTTTGCAAGGGCTCAAACGAAGGTCACGAAAGCCCTTCCATGTTCAGATTCTAGAAAGGGAAGGGCAGGCAAACCAGAGGCCTTAACCTCAGAGCACCCTTGAAGAATCTGACAACATCCAGGTGCAGAGAGAAAACATCTGGCACCCTGGGACCTGAAACAGGAAACTCCAGCTACTCAAACTTTCAGTGAGGAAACCACCAGCCCCTTATCCAGACCTTTTTGAAGAAAGAATAGAATGGCTGATAACTGAAGCCATGGCAGGATTCAGATGCTCTTTACGGCATCAATGTTGGAAGGTATCCCATTGTCTTGGCATATGCCGCGAATGTGGCAGTCTTCTTGGCTTACTACACATACCACCAGATCCAAGGAGACCGGCTCAAAGCTGAATGCTCAAGAGCCATGCCATGAGAACAAAGCACTCGGGATCTTGCAGGACGATCAAACCTTGAGAGAGAGGAGCTCCAGAATTGGCCGAGTCTCAGAGGGCGGGTGATCTGAAGACGCACCAGATCTGCGTATCATGGGTACTGGGGTTTGTCCAGTACAACATATCCCTGATGCCTGGCCACTCGTCTCAGGACTCTTCTCACCATGGGCCAGAGAGGAAACACATACAGGAGTCCGTCCACTGGCCAAGGATGAACCAGTGAATCAATCCTAGAATCGGAATGCATTCTTGTTCCTCGCTATCGCCATGTGGTCAAACAGAAGGCTGCCCCAATAGTTGGTCCAGAGTCTGACTGCTGAAAGTCTGCCTGTACATTTTGCATGCTGGCAACATGGGCTGCAGACAAGGCCAGAAGATGAGCTTCTGCCCACCAGAAGAGGGCCTGCACCTCCTTCTGAAGCCCAGCACTCCTGGTGTCTCATTGATTGTTGACATACACCACCTACTGTGGGATTGTCTGAGAACACAGTGGCCGCCTTGTTCAACAACCAAGGCTGAAACCATTCTAGCGCCAACAGATGGCTCGGAGGTCCAGCCTGTTGATAGACAACAGCGTTGTGAGGGAAACCACCGTTCCTGAACTGGACATCTTTTGCAGTGGGCCCCCCAAGCCCAAAAGGCTAGCCTCTGTTGTCTGCGTGGTCCAAGAGTCTATCTGAAGAAGAATCCCCAAGGTCAATGTCTGAGGATGCAGCCACTGTCATCCAGGGCAGCCAAACTTGCAAAGGATCCTTCTGCGGAGACCAATGAGAGAAAGGAGTGTTGCAGGGAGTGCATAGAAACATAGAAAATGACGGCAGAAAAGGGCTATAGCCCACCAAGTCTGCCCATTTCAAGTATCCGCCCCCCCTGAATTCACTCCCTTAGCGATCCCAAGTGAGTATCCCATTTTCTCTTAAAATCTGTCACGCTGCTGGCCTCAATCACCTGCAGTGGGAGTTTGTTCCAATGATCCACCACTCTTTCGGTGAAGAAGTACTTTCTGGAGTCGCTATGAAACTTCCCTCCCCTGATTTTCAGCGGATGCCCTCTGGTGGTCGAGGATCCCATGAGACAGAAGATATCATCTTCCGACTCGATATATCCCTTGATGTACTTAAACGTTTCAATCATGTCTCCCCTCTCTCTTCGTTCCTCCAGTGAGTACAGCCGCAATTTTTTCAGTCTTTCTTCATATGTGAGATCCTTGAGCCCCAAGACCATCCTGGTGGCCATTCGCTGAACCGACTCGATCCTCAGCATGTCCTTCCGGTAGTGTGGTCTCCAGAATTGAACGCAATACTCCAAATGAGGAGTCCACATAACATATAACATAACAAATCTATTTATAACATTTATAACATAACAAATCTATTTATATACCTCAAAAGCCTTCCAGTTCGAGGTGGTTTACAGGAAAAGTGTCTGAGGAGTAGCAAACTACAACAATGGAGAAAGGACAGAAAATTGTATAGATTGCACAGAGGGAGGAATGTTCATAGTCAGAGCAATAACGTGGAATAGAGAGTCAGTGGGTCAGGATTCTTTACAAGGAAATTTAAGGTGGGTTATCCTGTTTGAGGAAGGGGAGCATTTTTAGGAGCTTTCTGAAGAGCATGTAAGAGGTTGATGTTCTGACCAGTTGGCTCCATTGTCTTTAGAGGCTGCTTGGTAGGATAAGAGTTGATGAATCTCTTATGGGTACATCCTTTAATTGAGAGAAAGGAGAAGAATGATTGAAGTCAAGTAGATCGTGCGGGTCTGGCAAATGTGAATTGATTGGCGAGGTAGTTGGGCAGTAGACCATACAGTGCTTTGCAGAAGAGACATCTGAATTTAAAAAGTACTCGGCTCTCAATTTTTAGCCAAGGAAGTTTTTGGTAGAAAGGTGTGATGTGACTGAATTTTTTTCAGGTTGAATATGAGCCTCACTGCACTGTTTTGGATGACAGTTTCTGGAAGTATATGCGTAGTCCTGCAAGGTAGATGTTGCAGTAATCTAGGGTGTTTAGGACTAGTGATTGGACTAGGAGTTTGAAAGGTGCCTGATCAAAGTATTTTCTGATGGATCTGAGTTTCCAGAGTATGTTGAATCCTTTGCGTATGACATGGTTGACTTAGGCATACATGGACAGTTGTCTGTCTAGATGCATGCCCAGGATTCTGATTGTGGAAGAGATGGGAAAGTTGGTTCCCCTTAGGGTCATGGAGTTTATTGAAAAGTTAGTGACTGTGGCTAAGAAGAATTTGATTTTCTAGATGTTCAGTTTTAATTTGAAGAGGGTCATTCAATTTCAATTTTCTATTGTAGCCTAATAGATGTTGGCATTGTCATCTTGAAGCTGGGACATTAGATCATCTTTTATTCTATTGTCCATTCGTTTTATCATTTTGGAAATCAATTTGGCCTCAAATTAATAGGATGTTAGAAAATCCGGTAGCCTTGACATATGATACTATTTTATTTGGAACATTGAGAGCAAGGAGTCAAATCTCGTCAAATAACAACAAACTTTTATTTATTTTGACTGGAGTAGCAGTACAGCAAATAACATACAATTGGAAAAAGTATGACAGGTTAAATTACAACTTTTGGTGGAATTCTGTATGTCATATATACAAAATGGAACGTACAATAGCAACGCAAAAAGGATATTTTGGTAAATTTCAGAAGATCTGGGGACCATTAACAGATTTTTGTAATGAATGATTAACTTTTCCCAAGATAAGATATTTGATTAGAAGGGAAATGGGTGGGTTTTATTTTTGTTATTTCATAATATATGATTATATCAATAGTTTCAATGTAATGGAACTTGTATGTAATATTGTGATGGGAGGGATGGGAGGGGAGGATTTTCTATTTAATAAGAATAATTTAAATATTAGGTTTATTACATAATATTTAAAATATTATAGAATATTAATTTGTAATGAATTGTTATACTTAATGTATTATATGAGAATTAATCAAGTGTGTATTTTTAAGTTCATATGAGTTTATCTGCTACACTTGTAACATGCAAAAATGAATAAAGAATTTAAAACAAGGATGGTGTCTATTCTATGTATTTCTGTGGGCATCAGGCATGTGACAGGAAGGACAATTGTAATGTCGTTAGCATAGTTGTAAAGGGAGACATTTAGACTACTGAGTTGTTCTCCTAGGGAAGCAAGGTAGACGTTGAATAGCAAGGACAATAATGGGGAACCCTGTGGGATGCCAGAGTCGCTGGTCCATGCCGTAAATAATGTGTCCCCAATCTTGACTTGGAAGCTGAGAGATTTCAGGAAGCCTTTGAACCAGTTAAGTACATAGGACTTAGGCATCAAGTCAGGACAGTAGCAGGTCATGATCCATAAGGTCGAAAGCGCTGCTGAGGACCAGTTGGAGGATGAGCGTATTTAGACCTTTGCTTAGATTATATAGATTACATTACATTACATTAGTGACTTATATTCCGCCTGTACCTTGCAGTTCTAAGCGGATTACAGTATAAGATAGCTGGACATTTCCAGGAAGTTACAATTTAGGGGATGCTTACAGTTCTAATCGGGTTATAATATAAGATAGCTGGGCTTTTCCAGGAAGTTACAATTTGGGGGACGCTTACACAGTAGATGCAGGGAATTACAATTTAGGGGACGCTTACATAGTAGATGCAGGGGGATTATAGTTTAGGGAAGGTTTAATAGAAGAGGCAGAGGGGAAAGGTTCGGGAAGGGAGGAGAATTGAGGAATACTAGTAGGGAAGAAGAGTTTAGGGTTGGTTACTTGTTAGGGTCGGTAGGGAGGTTGTATAGTTTTTTTGAATAGTAGGGTTTTGATTTCTTTTCGGAATGATTTAAAGTCACTTGTAGTTGACAACAAGTTGGAGATATAGGGGTCCAGTTTCGCTGCCTGCGTCGCTAGGAGGCCGTCATACATCTTTCGCTGAGTTCCCTTGAGCGGTGGATAGGAGAATAGGTTCTGGGTTCTTCTTATTCTGGATGTGCAGTTGAAATTTAGACGGTTGTTGAGGTAAGTGGGTGCAGATCCGTTTATTGCTTTGTATAGTAGACAATAAAATTTGAATTGGATTTGAGCTCGTATTGGTAGCCAGTGTGAGTCAAGGTAGGCATTAGTGATATGGTCGAATTTTCAAAGTGAATAGATCAGCCTGAGGCCTGTGTTTTGAATGGTCTGCAGTTGGTTTATCAAGTTTGTGGGGCATAGAAGGTAGAGGATATTGCAATAGTCCACTAGTCCAAGGACAAGGGATTGGACTATGATCCTGTAGTGGTCTTTTTCGAAGAATTTTCTTATTTTTCGAAAGTTGCGCATGGTGAAAAATGCTTTTTGAGTGGTTTTGTTGATTTGTATCTGCATTGTGCAGCATCTATCTATCGACACTCCAAGGATTTTGAGAGAGGGCTGTATGGGGTATTTGGTGATGTTTATTGCTAATTCTGTTATGGATGGGGTTTTGTCTTTTTCGAGTAGTAGGAATTTTGTTTTGTCCAAGTTCAGTTTCAGTTTGTGTTTTAGCATCCATTCTTCCACTACTTCCAGTGTTGTTTTTAGCTTGCCTAAAGAGGTGGAGTCTTGGGTGTCGAAGGGGAGGAGTATAGTTATATCATCTGCGTAGCTGAAAGATGTTGCATTTAGGGTATCTAGAGTGAAGCCAAGGGAGGATATGAAGAGGATGAAGAGCATAGGCGATAGTGGTGATCCTTGTGGGACTCCACAGGGGTTAGACCAGGGTTCCGATTTGTGGTCGTTTGACTTGACTCTGTAGGTTCTTGATTTTAAGAATCCTTGGAACCAGTTGTATACTGCTCCTGAGATCCCTATGGCGTCTAGTATCTGGAGTAGTATGGTGTGGTCTACCAGTTCGAATGCCGCTGAGAGATCGAGTTGAATTAGCAACATTCTTCCTCCTTTACTAAGGTGCTGTCTGGCTGTGTCTAGTAGCGTTGCTAATAATGTCTCTGTACTATAGCTGGATCTGAATCTTGATTGAGAGGAGTGAAGTATGTTATGGTCTTCTAGGTAGTTGGTGAGGTATTGTGCTACTAGTCCTTCTATTAATTTAGCGTATAGTGGGATTGAGGCGATGGGTCTGTAGTTAGAGGGGGTATCTATTGGGCCTTTGAGATCTTTCAGTAGAGGGGTGATTATAATCTCACCTAGTTCAAGTGGGAATTGACCTTCCGTGAGTGTGAATTGAATCCATTGCATGAGGTTGGCTCTGAATTTAGGGGTAGCGTTTGTTAGGAGGTATGAGGGACAATTGTTTAGGTCACATGATGCTTTGCTGTATTTTTTGTATAGACCACATGTGTCAAACACAAGGCCCGCGGGCCAAATCCGGCCCGCCAGGCCTTGCAATGTGGCCCGCACTGCGCTGTCATCACTGCACGCCGCTGCGTTCCATCACAATGACGCGCGGTGACATAGGAGGCTTGTGATCTCGCCGGCCGTACTTGCTATCTATCTCCCCCCATCGACCGCCCCCCCCAAGAACCTCCGACCGCCCCCCCAGCCGACCCGCGACCCCCCTGGCCGACCCCCACCCCCCTTCCCCGTACCTTTCTGTAGTTGGCCGGACAGACGGGAGCCAAACCCGCCTGTCCGGCAGGCAGCCAACGACGGAATGAGGCCGGATTGGCCCATCCGTCTCAAAGCTCCGCCTACTGGTGGGGCCTAAGGCGCCTGGGCCAATCAGAATAGACCCGGGAGCCTTAGGTCCCACCAGTAGGTGGAGCTTTGAGACGGATGGGCCAATCCGGCCTCATTCCGTCGTTGGCTGCCTGCCGGACAGGCGGGTTTGGCTCCGGTCTGTCCGGCCAACTACAGAAAGGTACGGGGAAGGGGGGTGGGGGTGTCGTGGGGGGTCGGCCAGGGGGGTCGGAGGTTCTTGGGGGGGGCGGTCGATGGGGGGAGGGGGGTTTGCGTCGAGGGCAGGAGGGCCTGGGATCCCTCCTGCCTGTAATGTAGTGCGGGGTGGGGGTCGCCGTGGTCAGGAGGGTTTGGGCTCCCTCCTGGCCCGAACAACTAGCAAAGGGGGGGGGGGGGGTCGCCAGGGCCAGGAGGACTTGGGCTCCCTCCTGGCCCGATATTGTCGGGGAGTTGGGGAATCGGCGGGGCAAGAGGGCTTGGGCTCCTTTTTGCCCCGATCGTGTCGGGGAGGCAAGAGGGCTTGAGCTCCCTCTTGCCCCGATCGTGTTGGGAGTCGGCGGTCCTTCGGGGTGGGGGTGCAGGTGCGTGCGAGCGGTCCTGCTTGGGGTGAATCGGACGTCAGGGGGGGGGGGGAACTATGTAAAAAAAATACACAGCAGAAGCTGCCAGTTCCTGGCATAAAGTGTAGGCATAAAAATCCCAACAGAATCTGCTATCTGTACCCAGCCAGGCATTTATTGACTGACTTTTTCATTCTAACGCAGATTTCCAATAAACTACATCTTTTACTGCCAATATTGATCCCAAAATGTCCAGGAAAAGAAAAGTTGACGGTGAAGGCAGACAATTTAATGACAAATGGGAAAATGAATACATGTTTGTGCTTAGTGAGGGCAAACCAGTGTGTATATTGTGTTATGAGACAGTGTCGGTGATGAAAGAGTACAATATACGTCGTCATTTTGACACCAAACATAATGTTAAGTATGGCAAATATACTTTGGAAGAAAAGCATAAAATTGTTAAAGAACTAAAAGGCAAACTACAATCACAGCAGCAAATGTTTACAAAGGCTACAGCGAAAAATGATGCTGCAGTGAAAGCAAGCTTTATAGTGGCTGAAGAAATTGCCCGTACTTCAAGGTGTTTTTCAGAGGGTGCCTTTTTGAAGCAATGCATGCTAAAAGTGTGTGAGAAAGTATGCCCAGACCAGATACAGAGTTTTCAAACTGTCAGTTTGTCAAGAAACACCATTGCAGACAGAGTTCAAGAACTCTCAGGAAATCTATCATCACAGCTGGCCGAACAGGCATGCAGTTATCTCGCTTTTTCACTTGCTATCGATGAAAGCACAGACAACACTGATACAGCGCAGCTGTCCATCTTTATACGTGCTACGAAGACCGACCTCTCTGTCACTGAGGAACTTTTGGATGTAGCTGCCATGCATGGGACGACGACTGGTAGAGATATATTTGAGGCTGTGGAGAAATCTATAAATAATTTTAAATTACCCTGGGAAAAGTTGGTGGGGCTAACTACCGATGGCGCACCTTCAATGTGCGGAGAAAAGAAAGGCTTGGTTGGACTAATGAAGGAAAGAATGCAAAAAAGTCACTGCCACACACCCTTGATTACTTATCATTGCATTATCCACAAAGAGGCTATGTGTGGAAAAGTTCTGGACATGAATGACATAATGACCACAGTCATTAAAACTATTAACTTTATAAGGGCACGTGGCCTGAATCATCGCCAGTTCCAGCAGTTTTTACAGGAGGTGGGTGCAGAGCATGGAGACGTGCCATACCACACAGAAGTAAGATGGCTGAGCAAGAGCGCAGTCCTCAAAAGATTTTTTGAGCTCAGAGAACAAATTGCTCTTTTCATGGAAAGTAAAGGAAAGCCCTTGCCTGAACTGTTGGATCCCGCCTGGCTATGTGATTTTGCTATGATGTGTGACATATGCGAGCATCTCGCCCAACTGAATCTGAAGCTGCAGAGACGCAAACAAGTCATCACGAAGATGTCTGACATGATCACAGCATTCCAGCGTAAACTTCAACTATGGAAGTCCCAACTGGAACAGGACAATCTTGCCCACTTTCCCGTTTGTCTGAGTATCTCAACCACTATTTCTGGTACTTTTCCTTGCAGTCGGCTGGCTACCAAAGTTAGCCGTTTACTAAGTGAATTTGAGCGGCGCTTCTCTGACTTTAGAACACAGCACTCAGGCTTTGACATCTTTGCCAATCCTTTTACAGTTGATGTCAACAATGTGCCCCATCACCTTCAGATGGAGATAATCGAGCTTCAGTCTGACAGTGGCCTGAAAAGCACAGTTACTTACCGTAACAGGTGTTATCCAGGGACAGCAGGCAGATATTCTTGACTGATGGGTGACGGCACCGACGGAGCCCCGGTACGGACACTTTTAGAGTGATTGCACTCTAAGAACTTGGAAAGTTCTAGAGGCCGCACCGCGCGTGCGCGAGTGCCTTCCCGCCCGACACAGGCGCGCGGTCCCCAGTTATGATAAGCCAGCTAAGAAGCCAACCCGGGGAGGTGGGTGGGATGCAAGAATATCTGCCTGCTGTCCCTGGATAACACCTGTTACGGTAAGTAACTGTGCTTTATCCCAGGACAAGCAGGCAGCATATTCTTGACTGATGGGTGACCTCCAAGCTAACAAAAAGAGGGATGGTGGGAAGGTTGGCCATTAAGAAAACAAATTTTGTAAAACAGATTGGCCGAAGTGTCCATCCCGTCTGGAGAATGCATCCAGACAATAGTGAGATGTAAAAGTATGAACTGAGGACCAAGTGGCAGCCTTGCAGATTTCCTCAATAGGAGTGGAACGGAGGAAAGCTACAGATGCTGCCATAGCTCGGACTCTATGGGCCGTGACAGAACCTTCCAGTGTCAGTCCGGTCTGAGCATAACAGAATGAAATGCACGCTGCAAGCCAATTAGACAACGTACGTTTAGAAACAGGATGTCCTAATTTATTCGGATCAAAGGACAGAAAGAGTTGGGGAGATGATCTGTGGGGCTTAGTACGTTCTAAATAGTAAGCCAGAGCCCGCTTACAGTCCAAAGTATGTAGAGCCTGTTCTCCAGAATGAGAGTGAGGCCTCGGAAAGAAGACAGGCAGAACAATGGATTGATTGAGATGAAATTCCGATACAATCTTAGGGAGAAACTTTGGATGTGTACGCAGAACCACCTTGTCATGATGAAAGACTGTGAAAGGTGGGTCAGAAACTAGTGCATGGAGCTCACTGACCCTCCTGGCAGAGGTGAGAGCAATAAGGAAAAGAACCTTCCAAGTAAGGAATTTGAAAGAGGCATTAGCCAAAGGTTCAAATGGAGGCTTCATTAAAGCGGATAGAACCACATTAAGATCCCAGATCACAGGAGGTGCTTTAATAGGAGGTTTTAAATTAAAAAGACCTCGCATGAATCTGGTGAACAGGGGATGAGCTGAAAGGAGTTTTCCATGGACTGGCTCATGAAAAGCCGCAATAGGACTGAGATGAACTCTGACGGAGGTAGATTTGAGTCCAGAGTTAGACAGAGAAAGCAGGTAATCCAACAAGGTCTCCACTGCAAGAGACGTGGGATTATGATGATGAAGAAGACACCAAGAAGAAAATTTTGTCCACTTCTGATGGTAACACTGAAGAGTGGTCGGTTTCCTGGAAGCATCCAGGACAGAACGAACGGGCTGAGACAGTAGAGAATCATGAGAAGTCAGCCCGAGAGATACCAAGCTGTCAGGTGCAGAGACTGGAGGTTGGGATGAAGAAGGGTCTCCTGATGCTGCGTAAGCAGAGAAGGAAATATTGGAAGCAGAAAAGGATCCTTGGAACTGAGTTGAAGTAGAAGGGAGAACCAATGCTGCCTGGGCCATCTTGGAGCGATTAGGATCATGGTGGCTCTGTCCCTCTTGAGCTTGAACAAGGTGCGTAACATGAGTGGCAGCGGAGGGAAAGCATACAGGAACAGATTGGACCAATCCAGGAGGAACGCATCCGCTGCCAGACGGTGAGGAGTGTAGAGTCTGGAGCAGAAGCGGGGCAGTTGGTGATTGTGAGGAGCTGCAAAGAGGTCCACTTGAGGAGTGCCCCACTGGTCGAAGATGGACTGCAAGGTCGATGGATCGAGAGTCCATTCGTGTGGTTGTAAAACTCTGCTGAGTTTGTCCGCTAACGAGTTCTGCTCCCCCTGGATGTAGATCGCTTTCAGGAACAAGTGGTGATCTGTGGCCCAAGTCCAGATTCTCTGGGCTTCCTGGCATAATAGGCGAGAGCCTGTCCCACCTTGTTTGTTGATGTAATACATTGCAACTTGATTGTCTGTGCACAGTAGAAGGACCTGAGGAAAGAGAAGATGCTGAAATGCTTTGAGGGCATAAAACATTGCCCTGAGTTCCAGGAAATTGATGTGATGCTTCATTTCCTGAGGTGTCCAAAACCCTTGAGTTTGAAACTCGTCCAAATGTGCTCCCCAGGCATAAGGGGATGCATCGGTGGTGATGACAAGCTGATGCTGAGGTAGATGAAATAGAAGACCTCTGGATGCCAATCAAGTGGAGCAAGCTTCCTCCAAAGCAAGGCAAATCATAGGTTGCATACGCAGGAGTTTCGTCAGCCGTAAGCCTGAAGTCATTATGCCATTGTATAGATCCATGGTGAGACCACACCTGGAGTACTGTGTGCAATTTTGGAGGCCGCATTACCGAAAAGATGTGCTGAGACTAGAGTCGGTGCAGAGAATGGCAACCCGGATGATCGCTGGGCTCAAGGATCTCCCTTACGAGGAAAGGCTGGATAAGTTACAGCTCTACTCACTCGAGGAACGCAGAGAGAGGGGAGACATGATAGAGACGTTCAAGTATCTCACGGGTCGCATCGAAGTGGAAGAAGATATCTTCCTTCTCATGGGTCCCACGGCAACCAGGGGGCACCCGTGGAAAATCAGGGGAGGGAAACTGCACAGTGACACCAGGAAATTCTTTTTCACTGAGAGAGTGGTTGACCGCTGGAATAATCTTCCACTTCAGGTCACTGAGGCCAGCAGCGTGCCTGATTTTAAGGCCAAATGGGATAGATACGTGGGATCTATTCACTGAGTTAGGTGGGGAAGGGTCATTGCGGTGGGCAGACTTGATGGGCCGTGGCCCTTATCTGCCGTCTATTTCTATGTTTCTATGTTTCTATGATTTGAGGATATCAACCACCATTGCAGAGATCGACGAAGTGATGATGTCACAGATATGAGTTGTGAGCAAGGATCTGTCGCCTGGGACCACTGGTTGGCTAAGGTCCATTGGGGAGTGCGCAGGTGGAGACGCGCAAGGGGAGTGACGTGAACCGTGGAGGCCATGTGACCCAAAAGAATCATCATCTGTTTGGCAGAGATGGAACTTTGAGACAGTATCTGCTGACAGAGAAATTGGAGAGTCTGAAGACGATTGGATGGAAGGAATGATCTCATCAGGATTGTGTCCAGTATTGCTCCAATGAACTGGAGTCTTTGAGTGGGGATGAGGTGAGATTTTGGAAGATTGATCTCGAATCCCAGGATTTGAAGAAAAAAGATGGTTTGATTCGTGGCCAGAAGAACTGACTGAGATGAGACAGCTTTGATCAACCAGTCGTCTAGGTAAGGAAAGACCTGAAGGTGGTGAGAGCGAAGAAAAGCTGCAACCACAATGAGGCACTTGGTGAACACCCTTGGAGAGGAGGCAAGACCGAAGGGTAGTACCTTGTATTGGTAATGACGATGATTGATCATGAAACGAAGATATTGCCTGGAGGTCAGATTGACCGGAATGTGAGTGTAAGCTTCTTTGAGATCGAGGGAGCATAGCCAGTCGTTTTGATTGAGAAGAGGGTAAAGAGTGGCTAAAGAAAGCATTTTGAATTTTTCTTTGACCAAACATTTGTTGAGATCTCGAAGATCTAGAATGGGTCTTAGATCTCCTGTTTTTTTGGGGACTAGAAAATAACGGGAGTAGAACCCCTGCCCCTGCTGATCTGGAGGAACCTCCTCTATGGCATTTAAAAGAAGAAGAGATTGAACTTCTTGAACAAGGAGAGCAGATTGAGGAGAGTTCAAAGCAGACTCTTTTGGTGGACTTAGAGCCGGCAGAGTTTGAAAGTTGAGAGAATAGCCGTGGTGGATGATGTTGAGGACCCATTGGTCCGAGGTGATGATTTCCCATCGGCTGAGGAAAAGAGATAAACGACCACCTATGGGTTGAGGAAGGTGGGTGGAGATTTGAACTCTGGCTATGCTTTGGAGAACTAAGTCAAAAGGGTTGTGACTTTGGTTGTGGAGGTGGCTTCACAGGCTGCTGTTGCTGTTGAGGCCTAGGAGGTTGACGTTGTTGTTGGCGTTGACGTCTAGGTGGTTGGGAAGGTGTCTGCAATGGTCTAGCTGCATAGCGGCGCTGATAAGCCGACTGCTGTCTGAAAGGCCGTGTAGTAGGGGGCTTCTTTTTATTTTTGAGCAGAGTATCCCAACGTGTTTCATGAGCCGAGAGCTTTTGAGTGGTCGAGTCCATGGATTCCCCAAAAAGCTCATCCCCCAGGCATGGTGCATTGGCTAACCGATCTTGATGGTTAACATCAAGTTCGGATACCCGAAGCCAGGCAAGTCTACGCATGGCTACAGACATAGCTGTTGCTCTTGAGGTTAGCTCAAAGGTATCATAGATGGACCTAACCATAAATTTTCGCAGTTGAAACAGCGAAGAAGAGCATTGATGAAAAGCCTGTTGTTTTCGTTGGGGGAGGTACTTTTCAAAAGAGGCCATGGTGGTAAGGAGGTGTTTCAGATAAAATGAAAAATGGAATGCGTAGTTGCCAGATCTATTGGCCAACATTGCATTTTGATAAAGCCTCTTACCAAATTTGTCCATGGCCTTACCCTCTCTGCCAGGAGGTACAGAAGCATATACACTAGCTCCTGAAGATTTTTTTTAAGGTAGATTCCACTAACAACGATTCGTGAGGAAGCTGGGGTTTGTCGAATCCAGGAATAGGAATCACCTTGTACAAAGAATTGAGCTTACGGGGAGCTCCAGGAATTGTTAAAGGAGTCTCCAAATTCTTGTAGAATGTCTCTCGTAATATATCATGCAGAGGCAGTTTCAAGAATTCCTTAGGAGGCTGGTCAAAATCAAATGCATCTAAAAAAGCTTTAGATTTTTTAGACTCAGCCTCCAAAGGAATAGACATGGAATCACACATATCTTTCAAAAAAGAAGTAAAAGATGTGGATTCCTGTCTTGAAGAAGGATCAGGTAACGCAGAATCATCTTCTTCAGAAGAACATTCACCTTCAGAAAGGAATGGTTCTTCAGAGTCTCCCCACAGATCAGGGTCTCTTACATGAGATGTACGATCCCGGGACTCTGGAGTCGAGGGTTCCAAATGTCGGGATTTGCGTACCGACTTACCCGATCTCATCGACACGGTACCGGGAGATGTCACTTGTTGTACCGGTGCCGAAGTCTGTACTGACTGATGTCTCGGTTCCGGTGCAAGAAGTGGCATCGATGTCGATGAGGCTGAGTGCACCGGTACCGAGGGAGTGGATGCAAGAATAGAAGGTTGCTCCACTATCGGCACCGGTGGCTCAGACCGGACCGGTTCTGGAAGGATCGGGGTTAAAATAGCAGGAAGCAGCTGCTGGAGTTGTTCCCTGAGCTGAACCTGCAAGACGGCGGCAATGCGCTCATCTAAGGAGGGCACCGGTACCGCTTTTTTCTTCTGCGGTACCTTAGGTGCCGCTCTACACTCCGAGGAAGAACCCGATGTCGAAGGGCTAACTTCAATCGGAGCGGAGCGCTTCCGCTGGCGTTTCACGGTCGGCAGGATTGGGCTCACTGCAGTGGAGACCGGAGGACGCTCCAGCGGGGAAGGCTTCTTAGCCGGCTTACCTGGAGGGTGCGACGCCGGCGCAGTATCGCGCGATGTCGACGAGGAAGGTGCCGACTGAGATGGAACCGATGTCGGTGCCGGTGTAGCAGAGTCGGACATCTCGGCACCGAAAAGCAACCGCTGTTGGATCTGGCGGTTTTTCAGAGTCCTTTTCTTTAACGATGCGCAGCGGGTACAAGTTGACGCTCGATGATCAGGACCAAGACACTGCAGACACCAGTTATGTGGGTCTGTCAGTGAAATTGGCCGAGCGCACCGCTGGCACTTTTTAAACCCGGGTTGAGGGGGCATGAATGGAAAAACGGCTTCAGCCAAATCGAAGCCCGAGGCTTCGATAGTGGCAATAGGCCCCGCCGGGGCGAAACCGAAAGAAAAGGAAAAAAATGACTAATTAGAATTTTTTTTTTTTTTTAAAGAAATAAAGAAAAAATGAGGGAAAAGATATTTCCCAAAGGGTTTACGCGAGCGTGGAAGGCAAAAATCGAAAAAATATTCAACAGCTGTTGAACACACGTCTTCTTAGCTCCGCGGAAACTAAGAAACTGGGGACCGCGCGCCTGTGTCGGGCGGGAAGGCACTCGCACACGCGCGGTGCGGCCTCTAGAACTTTCCAAGTTCTTAGAGTGCAATCACTCTAAAAGTGTCCGTACCGGGGCTCCGTCGGTGCCGTCACCCATCAGTCAAGAATATCTGCCTGCTTGTCCTGGGATAATCAAGGTTTCAGGATGTTGAAATTGAGGACTTCTACCCTCTACTGCCCCCTGACTCAATGCCAGAGCTCCGACTTCATGCTGCCCGTATTCTATCCATGTTCGGGAGCACCTATCTTTGTGAACAGATGTTTTCAATAATGAATCTGAACAAAAACAAGCACAGATCACGCATTACCGATGACAACCTCCATGCTGTTTTGCGGGTTGCTACAGCCCAAGAAATAAAACCGAACATTGACTCATTGATACGGGGAAAACGGTGTCAGACATCTAGCCAGAAAACAAAACAATGAGCATTTTAGGTACATTCCAATATTACTGTTTTGCTTGATAGCATGTGAGTTGGTTAACAGCACTGTTAAGGAAAAGATTGTTCCACTCATTTTAAATTCACATTTCTGGTTAACATTGTCAGTTTATGACTGTTCAGTAAACCATTCGGCCCGCGATTTAGGCTGGATTTTTGATTTTGGCCCCTTCTCTGATTGAGTTTGACACCCCTGGTATAGACGGTCCTTATCCGACCATTTAACTAGAGGGAAGGAGGTCCAGGTCCTGTCGGCTGCTATGGGTTCTTCTGATGTAGGTTTTGTTATAATCTCGTCGAGGTAGGCTGATGAGTTATTGAAGGTGGATCTGGTTGTGGTGATCTTACTTTTGTAGTGGTCAGCTAGCTGAGAGGCTGTTGGTGGGTGGTTTCCTTGAGTGGCTTGGTGTCAGTGAGATTTTTTACTAGTTTGAAGAGCATTTTAGTGTTTGGGGATTTGGTACCAACTACTTTGGAGTGGTAGGCTTTCCGTTTTTCATTGAGTTTGATCTTGTACTGTTTGATTAGTTTTCTCCACTCGACTTTGGTTTGTTCATGGTTCTGCTTTTTCCAAGCTCTTTCAAGTTGTCTGCAGTGCCTTTTTAGTTGTAGAAGTTCATTGTTGAACCATTTGTCAGATGGCCTGCAAATTCTGTTTTTGGGTTTAAATGGGGCTAGATCATTCAGTGTTGTTTCGCTTAAGGTGCGCCAGTGGCATATAAATTCCTTGGGATCTGTGGAGCCTATTGCGAGGTCTATTTTGTCCCAGAATGTGGCTGGTTTGATTTTTTGGCGAGTTGTGAAGGAGTTTTTTGGGGTTCGGGTTTGTTGTTACTTTGTTCCCAATTGATGTTGAAGGTATATTTGTAGTGATATGACCAGAGGGAGGAATGCCAGGTACCATTGGAGATGTGGATATCTGGTGTGTGGGAGTTTTGGATTGTGTATGCTGCAATATCCAGTTGGTGGCCTTTTTCATGCGTGGGTTGTGGGGTTAAGGATTTGGTAGGATAGTGCATTGAGGTATGAGAGTAGATCTTAGACTTGTTTTGAAGTATGGTCTTCTAGGTGTAGATTAATGTCTCCAAGGAGTAAGTTATGAGTTCAGTTTAGTGAGTTCTGGAAGACGAAATCTTCAAGTTCATGTTTGGAGGTGTTCCATTTGCCTGGTGTAATGTAGCAAAGAAGGCAGGTTAAGGTACCTCTGAGTGTGTGATCGGATAGTTGGCAGGCTAGAAGGTCCAGGTGGGGGGAGGAGCATTTATCCAGGACTTTTAGGTTGAGGTTGTTTTTGACTAGTATAGCCAGTCCTCCCCCTCGCTTGTTTTGTCGACAGACTAGCTCTAGTTTGTATCCTTTGGGGCAGAATTCAGTTATGCGTGGGTCTGAGTCGGAGGTTAGCCAGGTTTCGGTTAGGAAGAGGCAACCTAGTTGTTCTTTAGTTATCCAGTCCTTAATTAGGTCTGCCTTTGGGCTAATTGATCTTATGTTCATGTATGCACAGGCTAATGAGGTGAATTTTGTATGAGTGGTGATAATCTTTGGATGGAGGAGGTTTCTAGGAAGTCCAATCAACGCGGCGTCTTCGGGCCGGCTCCTTGAGTGCTGCAATGCATAAAGCCACGGGAAAAGGCTCCTACGTGCTTCTGCGCCTGAACTGGAAGCCTTCTCTCTGACATCACAACGTCAGAGGGAAGGCTTCCAGGTGAGGCGCAGGACACGTGTGAGGAGCCGCTGCCCACAGCTTTGTGCACTGCAGCACAAAGCGCGTGCGCGAGTGCCTTCCCGCCCGACGAAGGCGCGCGGTCCCCAGTTAGGATAAGCCAGCTAAGAAGCCAACCCGGGGAGGAGGGAGGGACGCAAGAATATCTGCCTGCTGTCCCTGGATAACACCTGTTACGGTAAGTAACTGTGCTTTATCCCAGGACAAGCAGGCAGCATATTCTTGACTGATGGGTGACCTCCAAGCTAACAAAAAGAGGGATGGAGGGAAGGTTGGCCATTAGGAAAACAAATTTTGTAAAACAGATTGGCCGAAGTGTCCATCCCGTCTGGAGAATGCATCCAGACAATAGTGAGATGTAAAAGTATGAACTGTGGACCAAGTAGCAGCCTTGCAGATTTCCTCAATGGAAGTGGAACGGAGGAAAGCTACCGACGCTGCCATAGCTCTAACCTTGTGGCCCGTGACAGAACCTTCCAGTGTCAGGCCCGACTGAGCATAACAGAATGAAACGCAAGCAGCAAGCCAATTGGATAGGGTGCGTTTAGATACAGGATGACCCAACTTGTTAGGATCAAAGGACAAAAACAGTTGAGGAGATGATCTGTGAGGTTTGGTGCGTTCAAGATAGTAAGCCAGAGCACGTTTACAGTCCAAGGTATGCAAAGCCTGTTCACCTGGATGAGAATGAGGCTTTGGAAAAAATACAGGTAGGACAATGGACTGATTAAGATGAAAGTCAGACACAACCTTAGGAAGAAACTTTGATTGCGTACGGAGGACCACCTTATCATAGTGAAAAACAGTGAAAGGTGGATCGGCCACTAGTGCATGCAGCTCACTGACCCTCCTGGCAGAAGTGAGAGCTATAAGGAAGACCACTTTCCAAGTAAGAAATTTGCAATGCGCTGTGGCCAAAGGTTCAAAAGGAGGCTTCATTAAAGCGGAAAGAACCACATTGAGATCCCAAACCACAGGAGGGGGCTTAAGAGGTGGTTTCACATTGAAAAGGCCCCTCATGAACCTAGAAACTAAAGGATGAGCCGAGAGGGGTTTTCCATGAATTGGCTCATGAAAGGCAGCAATGGCACTGAGATGAACTCTGATGGAAGTCGATTTGAGACCAGAGTCAGACAAGGAAAGAAGATAGTCCAACACCATTTCCACTGCCAGAGACAAGGGATTATGGTGATGTAAGTGGCACCAGGAAGAAAAGCGAGACCACTTCTGTTGATAACACTGAAGCGTGGCCGGTTTCCTGGAAGCATCAATGATAGAACGGACAGGTTGGGAAAGGAGTGAGTGAGCTGAAGTCAGCCCGAGAGATACCAAGCTGTCAGGTCCAGAGACTGTAAGTTGTAATGCAGTAGAGTCTGCTGATGCTGAGTAAGCAGTGAAGGAAACGGTGGAAGAAGTATGGGTTCCCTGGAACTGAGTTGAAGTAGAAGGGAGAACCAATGTTGCCTGGGCCACCGTGGAGTGATGAGAATCATGGTGGCTTGTTCCCTCTTGAGCTTGAACAATGTCCGCAGCATGAGCGGTAGAGGAGGAAATGCATATAGGAAGAGATTGGTCCAATCCATGAGAAATGCATCGGGTGCCAGACAGTGAGGAGAGTAGAGTCTGGAGCAAAACAGGGGCAGCTGAGAATTGTGAGGAGCTGCAAAAAGGTCCACTTGAGGAGTGCCCCGTTGAGCAAAAAAGGACTGGAGAGTCAAAGGGTCAAGAGTCCATTCATGAGGTTGGAGAATTCTGCTGAGATTGTCTGCTAAGGAATTCTGTTCCCCTTGAATGTAGACAGCCTTCAGGAATAAATGACGAGCTGTCGCCCAAGACCAAATCCGTTGGGCTTCCTGACATAACAGGCGAGAGCCCGTCCCTCCCTGTTTGTTGATGTAGTACATTGCAACTTGATTGTCTGTGCAAATGAGAAGTACTTGAGGAGAGAGAAGATGTTGAAAAGCCTTGAGGGCATAAAACATCGCTCGGAGTTCCAGGAAATTGATGTGGTGTTTCTTTTCCTGGGTAGTCCAAAACCCCTGAGTTTGGAATTCGTTCAGGTGAGCTCCCCAGGCATAAGGGGATGCGTCTGTGGTGATCACAAAATGATGAGGAGGTAGATGGAACAGTAGACCTCTGGATAGATTTGAAGATGTCAACCACCAAAGAAGCGACTGTCGAAGAAACGAGGTCACAGATATGTGTTGTGAACAAGGATCTGTCGCTTGTGACCACTGAGTCGCTAGGGTCCATTGAGGAGTACGCAGGTGGAGATGTGCGAAGGGTGTGACATGTACTGTGGAGGCCATGTGTCCCAAGAGCACCATCATGTGATTTGCAGAAATGGTAGCCTGTTGAAACACCTGCTGACAGAGATGAAGGATGGTGTGAAGGCGGTTTGATGGGAGAAACGCCCTCCTCAGAACAGTGTCCAGAATGGCTCCAATGAATTGAAGTCGCTGAGTTGGAATGAGGTGCGACTTGGGTAGATTGATTTTGAACCCCAGCAGTCGAAGGAATTGAATGGTCTGATTGGTGGCAAGCAGAACCGCCTGAGGTGTATGAGCCTTGATCAGCCAGTTGTCCAGATAAGGGAAGACTTGAAAGTTGTGAGAGCGGAGATAGGCCGCTACCACAATCAGACATTTGGTGAATACCCTGGGCGAGGAGGCCAGACCGAAGGGTAGCACCTTGTACTTATAATGATGTTGGTTGATGAGAAAGCGTAGATATTGCCTGGACGTCAGATGGACAGGAATGTGTGTGTAAGCCTCCTTGAGATCGAGGGAGCATAGCCAGTCGCCCTGAGAGAGAAGAGGGTATAGGGTGGCAAGAGAGAGCATTTTGAACTTCTCCTTGACCAAACATTTGTTGAGATCTCTGAGATCTAATATTGGTCTGAGGTCTCCAGTCTTTTTGGGTACTAGAAAGTACTGGGAGTAAAATCCCTGGCCTCGCTGATCTTGAGGAACTTCTTCGATGGCATTGAGAAGAAGGAGGGATTGAAACTCTTGAGCGAGAAGGAGGGACTGAGACTTGTTGGAAGCAGACTCTTTTGGCAGGCCTAACGGCGGATGAGTCTGGAAGTTGAGGGAGTAGCCTTGGGCTATGATAGAGAGCACCCACTGGTCGGTGGTGATTACTTCCCATCGAGAGTGAAAAATGTGAAGTCGACCTCCTATGGGTTGTGGAAGAGGACAGGAGGGCGGAAGACTGGCAATGCCCTGGAGAAGGGAGTCAAAAGGGCTGTGTCGGCTTAGTTTGAGGGGCAGGCTTTACGTTAGGCGGTTGTTGCTGACGAGCCTGTTGGTGCTGTTGGCGTTGCCTCCGAGGATGAGGAGGATGAGGCTGAACCGGCCGAGCAGAACACCTCCTCTGATACGATGGTTGTTGTCTAAACGGACGAGGAGGAGGAGGCTTCTTTTTATTTTTCAATAAGGTGTCCCACCGTGTCTCATGGGCAGAAAGCTTTTGAGTGGTGGTATCCATGGATTCCCCAAACAGCTCATCCCCTAGGCAGGGCGCATTGGCAAGCCGGTCCTGGTGGTTCACATCCAGGTCTGAGACTCGAAGCCATGCCAATCGTCTCATTGCTACAGACATAGCAGTGGCCCGGGATGTCAGTTCAAAAGTATCATAGATGGAACGGACCATAAACTTCCTGAGTTGTAAAAGGCTGGAGGTGCATTGTTGAAACGCAGGAAGTTTGCGGTCCGGAATATACTTTTGAAAAGAGGCTACCTGTTGGATTAGATGTTTCAGGTAAAAAGAGAAGTGAAACGCGTAATTACCTGAACGGTTGGCCAACATTGCATTTTGGTAAAGTCGTTTCCCAAATTTATCCATGGCCTTGCCCTCTCTGCCAGGAGGGACAGAGGCATATACACTAGCTCCCGTAGATTTCTTCAGGGTCGACTCCACCAGCAGAGACTCATGGGGAAGCTGATGTTTGTCAAACTCTGGAATAGGAATCACTTTATAAAGTGATTCCAGTTTCCTAGGGTCTCCTGGAATAGTTAGAGGAGTTTCTAAATTCTTGTAAAAAGTTTCCCTCAAGATGTCATGAAGGGGTAACTTCAAAAATTCTTTGGGAGGTTGGTCAAAATCCAAAGCATCGAGAAATGCCTTGGATTTTTTAGAGTCAGACTCTAGAGGGATTGAAAGGGTGTCCGACATCTCCTTGAGAAACTTGGTGAAGGACGAGTGCTCTGGCTTACTAGCAGGGTCCTGCACCGATGGATCATCCTCATCCGACGAATAATCTTCCTCGGTACCGAGGGGATCGTCAGAGTCATCCCACAAATCAGGGTTCCATACCGATTGAAGACGGCCCTGAGAAAGGGGAGTAGAGGATTCGGTATGCTTGGTTTTGCGTACCGATTTCCCTGAACGGGTCGATACCGTACCTGGTGACTGTACAGCGGTACGGGTGTCAGAGAACGGTACCGGATCAGAAGCCGAGTAAGCAGTACGTCGAAGAGACTTCGGCTCTGCCGACAGAACAGGCATGGAGATAGATTTTTGCGGTGCCGATAAGGTCGATGCCGATAAAAGAGGCTGGTCGACATTCGGCACCGAAGGCTCAGTAGGTACCGACACTGGAGTCAGCAGAGCCGGGAGCAGTTGCTGCAGTTGCTCCTTAAGTTGGACCTGTAGGATGGAGGCAATACGCTCATCCAAAGTCGGTCCCGATGGCACCAATACCGCTTTTTTCTTGCTCGGTACCTGCGGTGCAGCTCGACGCTCAGGAGAAGTCGATGCCGATGAAGAGGCAGTAACTTCAATGGGAGCGGAGCGCTTACGGGGCCGGCGCACAGTCTGCAGGACTTGGCTCACTGCATGTTCGACTGGCGGGCCGAGAACAGTAGGGGAAGGCTTCTTAGCCGGCTTACCTACGGGGTGCGACACCGGCGATGCATCTTGCGGTGCCGACACCACCGGTGTCGACTTGGAGGAAGTTGCAGGAGTCGATACCGGTGGAACTTCCATAGCGGTACCGAAAAGGATCCGCTGCTGTATTTGACGATTTTTCAAAGTTCTCTTTTTAAGAGAACTACAGTGAGTGCACGTTTCTGCCCTATGGTCCGGACCCAGACACTGCAGGCACCACTTGTGCGGGTCTGATAAGGATATAAGGCGCGCACACCGCTGACACTTTTTAAAACCCGGTGAAGGGGGCATGAAGGGAAAAACGGCCGTAGCAAAATCGAAGCCCGAGGCTTCGATGGTGCCAACAGGCCCCTCTGGGGCCGACTGAAAAAAATCGAAAAAAATTGACTTTTTTTTTTTTTTTACACAAACAAAATAAAATAAGAAAGAGAACAATTCTCGAAGAAAAATAACGCGCGAGCGGGAAGGCGAGTAAAAAGGAAAAAAATTTTCAACAGCCGTTGGAAACACGCGTCTTCTTAGCTCCGTGGAAACTAAGAAACTGGGGACCGTGCGCCTTCGTCGGGCGGGAAGGCACTCGCGCACGCGCGGTGCGGCCTAACTAGAACTTTAAGTTCTTAGAGTGCAATCATTCTAAAATTGTCCATACCGGGGCTCCATCGGTGCCGTCACCCATCAGTCAAGAATATGCTGCCTGCTTGTCCTGGGATAATACTAGTTTTTGCATTTCTCTTTCAGTTGGAATTTGTATTCTCTTGATTTTTCTCACCATTTCAGTTTGGTGTGTTCTCTTTTACTCTTGATCCAGGCACGTTCTAGGTGAATTCTTGATGTTTCAGTATTTGTAGCTCTTTGATTTCCCTGGGCGTTTGAGCTTGAGCCGTTTGGGTGCAAGACGATTTAGAGTATTGTCATTGAAAGAATCCCAGGCAGTGCAGAAGTCATCTGATGGAGGATCAGTGAATTTGGTGTCATAGCTGGTATAGATGATTGCCTCATCGATTGGTTCTCTAGTTAACATTGCAGTTGGAGGTATGGTTTTGTTGATTTTAGATTTAAGCCAGCTAAGCTTGAATTTGAATATGTAGAGGTCTGACAAGAGTGATTGTTGCCAATTACCTTCTGAGGATGGAAGAGGTGGCAATGAGGTCTAGGTGGTGGCCTTTTATGTGTGTGGAACAGAAAGGTGGCCAGGAGTAGTCTAAGTTTTGCATATGTGCTCTCACCCAAGGAACCACCTCTAGTGCAGCCACCATCAAGCCCAGAACCTGAAGATAATCCCAGGCCAACGGAGACTGCTGTGCCAATAGAGCTAAGATTTGGTACCAAAGTTTCAGTCTGCATGCCTCTGGAAGAAACATTTGGCCTCTCTCTGTGTTGAAGCAGACACCCAGGTTGACAATCCAGCTCAGACCTTGAAAGGTCGTCAGGAAGGTATGAACTGCTTGCTCCGCTTCCTCTCTCGAGGGGGTACTGATGTCAGTTGTCCAGGTAAGGGTGGACAAGCCAATTCAGTTTGCAGAGATGAGTCACCACCACAACCATCACCTTGGTAAAGGTTCAGGGGTGAGGAGGGGGGCTGTAGCTAGGCCAAAAAGAAGAGCAATGAACTGAAAATGCTGTTCCAGGACATGAAAATGTAGGAAGCGCCTGTGATCCCTAAATATTGGAATATGGAGGTACCCCTCCGCCAAGTAGACAGCTGCTAGGAAGACTCCCCTGGCTGCAGTGAGGCAATGACCGATCAACGGATCTCCATATGAAAATGAAGCACTTTTAGAGCTGCATTGACATACTTATGTCCAGGATCGGCTGCCAATTATCTGAGCCTTTCTTGGGCATGACAAAAATATATGGAGTATTTGCCAGAGCCCAAGACACAATCTGGTACCCGCTCAATCGCCTGAATGTCTAGCAACCTCTGCAGGGTTGCCTGGACCTGAGCGGCCCTCTCCAGTCAGCCCATTGGCGAGCCAACGAACCAGGCAGAGGGGAAGGGTGAACGCCAGCTTGTAGCCATCCCTAACTTCCAGAACCTATTTGTCAGTCATGATAGCTTCCCATGCTTCCAGGAAGTCCTGTATCCTGCCTCTGATTTTGTATGGAGAGGCTGGAGACCTGGTGTCACTGAAACTTCTTGGGCTGTCCACCTGGATGGGGGATGAAGCACTGGGATTTTCTATTCCTGGAGAATCTCTGCCATGGGCTCTGAAAGGATCTCTGGGAAGAGGATCCAGAGGAGAAAAGGTGTGAATGGCGTGTGAGCCTTGAAAGGACTCGCAAGACTGCCCTTTAGAATTCCTGGACCAGCTGTCCGGGAGCGACTTTGGATGGTGGTCCCTGGACGCTAGCCATGAGGTCATCCAACCCCTAGCCAATCAGCATATTGCGCCTGAAAGGAAGCCTACTGACAGTAACTTTGGACGTGGAATCCCCAGCCTAATGTTTGATCCACAAATTTCTGTGTGCAGACAGAATAAGTCGAAACCTTGCTCACTACCCTTAGCAGATCATACAGAGTATCTGCCACATAGACTACTCGCACCAGCAACAGCTGGGAAGGAGGTTCTGAAGGAGCTCCTCCTGGATTACATAATTTAGAATGGCACATACGAGCCAAAAGTTAAGCTGCCATAGCTGCCTTCACATGAGATTCAAGGCTTTAAACTGCCTTATCAGCAGCATGTGCAGTCTGCAGTTCTGCTGATCATTGAGCATCATGCCTACCTCGCTAGGGAAGGACATGCACTTGTTACCTGAGCCACCAGAGTCCACTTCAGGCATAGCAAATATCTGCTGGATCTCTAGGTCCATAGGGTACAATTCAAACATGGCCTTAGCCACCTTCAGGTACCCCTCAGGGTTCACCCAGTGCTCAGAAATAAAGGACCTTCATGTCAGAATTTCATGGCAAGGAGTAAGCAGAGAGTGAATCCTGCTGAGTAGAGAACATTGGATAGCGAAGATCCATCAGAGCAGCAGTCTTGAACAGCTTGTGAACTGAGGTTCCTTGCCCTGGTCCGCAGCAGTACTCAGACCCTGATCCACTTCACCCAGTGTCACATCATCTGTGACTGAAGCTTCACTCTACGAAAGAGGATAAGTGTCCAGATCATCATCTTCAATGAACCCGCCCGACCAAATGCTGGAGTACAGGGAAGATGTGGGTCTCCTTAGAGAAGCAGATGCGGAATTACAGGGAGGCTGCACAGATTGTCGCTCTCCAGCTGACCCAGAAAACGTACCAGCGCTACTGACAGGCTTGCCAGAACAATTTCACAAAGTCGGGCATAAAGGACAGAAAACCCCCTTCAAGAGGAGAGTTAAGAGCGTTTTCTTTTCATTTTAGGACCATCAGCGCTCTTACTAAGCACTGGCACTGTACTATGGGACTCAAAAGGGCAAAATCATCCCACAACTGTCCCAATAGTCGTTTGGCAGCATTAATAATATGGTGAGGCTGAACCTGAAGTCCCTGCCTCCCCAGCCTGTGCGGAAGAACATGCAGCACTGGGGTGCTCTTCTGGTGCCCATCCAGCACAAACTTCACATGAATTCATGATATTGGAGCCTGAGGACTCCATCCCTGGTGGTTAGACTCAAAAACGAGGCTGTTTGAGAAATTAAAAACAAATCGGGAAAAATCCAAGATGGCTGCCACTAGGATTTTCCACAGAAAAAATGGCTATACCTCAACCAGAGGACCAAAAAAACCCAGCGATTTTAGGATTTTTGGAGTTGGGAAACAAAGCTACAACAAGTTATCACCACAAAAACAGCAAATTCAGACACCCCCCCCCAGGCTATGACAGACTAAACACTGGGAAGATGTGCAGCAGCCTGCCACAGCTCCTCTCTGGATAACAGGAATTAGAAGAGGACCTCCGCCACCAGGAAAGCTGCCTCTTCAGACTCTTCAACTGCCAGTTGGGCTATAGCTGGACTGAACCTCAACTACCGGGACCACAATCCAAATGCTACGAAAAGGGCGAAAGAAAGTGCAGGCGACAACATGTGCGCTCTGAAGAAACACAATTGGTGCCTGTTCAGCCTGTGCTAGCACTCCTGATCAAGTCAAGGAGGGGAAAACCCTGAGCTCCACAGTTCAAGCAGGATTCACCTGTCAGCTGCAGAACAAAGTCTGCTCCTCATCAGGCTAGGCAATCACTGAAGCTGAAAAGGAATACAAATCCTGCGAAAAACACATAAAAAATACTTGAAAAACATAAAAGACCAGGCAGATTAAAGTTGGTCCTGCAGGCTCACTTGCAGAAGAAATAATTGACTGGGGGCAGCAGAGAGCAGTATCTCCTGCAACGGACTTGCAGAAGCAACAAGAGGCATACCATCCCTATTGCACTGGAAATTTAATATACTGCAAATTGTAATCTACTCAGATAATTTGTCAAAGTTATATCAAATAGGTATAATAAAATTAATTAAAATTGAAGGAATAAAATAAGGAAAATAATCACACAAGGATGCTAGGTTACAAGTGTTCATAATTATAAGAAAGAGAAGCGAGGAAGGAAACCATTAAATCCTTGTAGAAAAAGAAAGAAGGAAGTGAATAGCTAGACTAATCACTGCCTTAACAGTCCTGAGGCCTTTATCCTGCATACCCAGAATCCTTCCAGAACCTCATTATCATATGCTTTACATTCAGTTACTAGCTATTGCTCTTATTAATGTCAATAGACCTACCCTCCAGTTGCTCCTAATGTTGCCATTGTACTACACCCAGCTACAGTCAATATGGGTATGGAAGATCGGATCTGAGAAAAACAGGAAGACATTCCACATGGCAACAGCCATTACTGCTAGTGAGCCACCAGGTTACCCTGAAAAAAACAGTACTCTATTATAAACCAAGCTTACCTTCAACTCAAAGCATATTCTGCCTCTGTTAACCCCGTATGTGGCTCTTGCACCAGACCAGAGATATGCAAAACCTTCTATGGTTAGAGGATAGCCAGTAAATCGATCCCTTGCTACTTTAAAATGAAGGTCACAGTTATCTGAAAGTAAAGAAAAATCATTCTAGAATTAAATAAATAAATAAATAAATCCACTCGAAGCCAAATTCGTTCTGCAAATGTGGGTTTCCAGCTTAACTCATACTGGTCCTTGATGGGCTAAAGTACCATAAGCTTTCACTCAACTATAGTAGCATGCAAAGAAGTCTGTAAACACTTCTAAATTTTGCATTCTTTCAACTTTTAATTTGTCTGTGAACCACATTATAAAGGGATACAATTGACTATTAGAATCAACTTGTTATTCTAGCTTGGCCTTAAATTTCCGAGTTTAAATTGTCATGCTAATCGTTTTTCTACGTAAATCAAATAATGTACTTTGCGGCCAAAAATGTACAAACGAGCATCATCTATCCATCATATTCATGTAGGTGGCCTTGAAGGATGCCGTTTTGTGCGTATTTGGTGGCTTTTCCATTCCTTAATTTGAGTTTTGTGGTTTGCCACCCCTTTCAGGGGCAGCTCAAGGTAATCTGTGGATGAGGCGAGGGATGATTTGGTGCTGCCCCAACTATTAGGCAAGACTGGCAAGCTGCCTATGGCAGCAGTTTCTTAGAGGGTAGTAGTAGCTTCAGTAACACAGTAAATAACAGCAGAGCTCGTGCACCACTCCTTTTAGGCCCAAGTCATCCATGTTTAAAGAAAAAAAAAAAAGATTTTGCCAGATAAATTCAAAAGAACTATGTTTCTCACCACACATACTTTAACCTGCTTTTCAGCAAAAACACAAAGATATATGATGCTCAAACAAGAAGCAAAATGAGAACAAGAAAAACTCAGTTTAACACACCATAATAAAATTAGATATATGGGAGCTGATATTCTACTTCCCCACAATGTGCAGATCAGAACTAGAACATTTCTCCATGGCAGTAGCCACACCAAAAAATCCCTGATTTTCATATTATCTGAATAGCAACACAAAGCTCTCCAACTACCAGGCACATTGTGAAATACAAAACTGAAAAGGGGCTCCATATTTTGTACTGAATTTAGTACAAAGATATCTGCAATTAATATTTCCCAAAGCTAACATATTTCAATTAATAAATTCCAAATAAAGTACAGTTACTTAACAGCTGTTCTCCAGGGACAGCAGGCAGATATTCACATGTGGGTAATATCATCCACAGAGCCCGGTACGGACAGTAGTAAAGTGTACTGTCACTTTAAGCTTTTAACAAACCTTTGAGACAGCCCACACTGTGCATGTGCGAGTGACTTCCCATCCATCGCCGGCTCACAAGGTCATCCGTTCTATGTCCAAGTGAAGAAGCCAACTAGGAAAGGGGGTCGGGTTGCGAGAGTCTCTGACTGCTGTCCCTGGATATCACCTGTTATGGTAACTGTGCTTTATCCTTAGACAAGCAGACAGCATATTCTCACATGTGGGACTCCCTAGCTTTAGTAAAGGGATGGAGGGAGAGTTGGTCTCTAAGGAAACAAATGCTTGTTGATTCCCAAGGAAGTCAGGTATACTGTCTGATACGAGGAGGTGGAGGCAAGGGAAGAAAATAAAGACTAAGTAGAAGAACCCTGTCCTCAATAAGAGGAAAAAGAGAAGAACCCAAGGAAACTATATGAATGGAGGTTGTAAAATAATAGATGACCTGACAGCGGCAAGGGAATGCAAGCAGAGGCAAGGGAGACGCCATAAAGATTCAAGAAAATAATAAATGGATACTATCAAAAATACATATATAGAAGACCAGACCAAAAGAGCAGTTGAAACCCATCATGTCTCAGGTAGACAGAGATGGGTAGTGAAAGGGAATTAAAATGAAAGCTTGGTTCCTGCAGAATAGAATAGTGTCATAGGAATAAAGGAAAAAAACAGCCTAGAAAGGAGAGAAAATCCTTACTGTGGATTATAGAAAGTAAGGTAAAGAAATAGTGGCGGACAGAGGTAAAGCCACGTAGTAAAAAAGCTCCCCTTGAGGGCTGTGAAAGAGCTCTGGTATGTCTAAAACAGGGGTCTCAAAGTCCCTCCTCGAGGGCCGCAATCCAGTCGGGTTTTCAGGATTTCCCCAATGAATATACATGAGATCTATGTGCATGCACTGCTTTCAATGCATACTCATTGGGGAAATCCTGAAAACCCAACTGGATTGCGGCCCTCGAGGAGGGACTTTGAGATCCCTGGTCTAAAAGGATAGCAAAGGAGAAGTAGTATTTCTCAAGAGATAGGCTGGAAAAAAAAGGAAACCAGCAAAGGAGAAGTAGTATTTCTCAAGAGATATGCTGGGAAAAAAGGGAAACCAGCAAAGAAGTTTGGTAAAGAAATGGAAATGTTGGATATCCCCATAGGAAAGGAAAATGAGAGGGATATGCAAATTTATATGCCGAACTTGGCCTCATCTTCTACTGAAACGGAGAGTAGTGAGCTCAGAAACTTGAGGATTAAGTGAGAGATATAGGTCCTTTTCCTAATTAAAGGAAGGAATGTTAGAAAGAAGAGCAACCATGAATCTGGCTGCAACCAACAGAAGTGAACTGTAGAATGATTGGCGAACAGTTCTATTCTATTCCCATGGTTTCTCTTTTTGAGATGAGAAGAAATGTAAAGAGGCAATGTTCATACGAGTTAGCACAGTTACTTGCCATAACAGGTGTTAAACAGGTGTTATTCAGGGAGATCAGACAGCTATTCTCAACATATGGGTGACGTCATACACAGAGCCCTGATGTGTACAGCTTCGCAAGCATATTTGCTTGAAAAACTTTTAGAAAGTTTGCGACTGCCACACTGTGCATGTGCGAGTGCCTTCCTGCCCGACGCAGGGCGTGCATCTCCTCAGTTCAGATTTCTGCCTGCTGTCCCTGGATAACAACTGTTATGGTAAGTAACTGTGCTTTATCCCAGGACAAGCAGGCAGCCTATTCTCAACATAATGGTGACCTCCAAGCTAACCAGAATGGGATGGTGGGAGTGTTGGCAATTCAGGAGAATAAATTTTGTTAACACTGACTGGCCAAAATGGCCATCCCGTCTGGAAAAAGTATCCAGACAATAATGAGAGGTAAAAGTATGAACCGAGGACCAAGTGGCAGCTTTACAGATTTCCTCAATAGGAGTAGATCTAAGGAAAGCTACTGATGCTGCCATGGCTCTGACTCGACTCTGTAGATGCAGTCCAGCCTGAGCATGGCAGAAAGAGATGCAAGCCGCTAACCAGTTGGAGATGGTGCACTTGGAAATCGGATGTCCCAACTTGTTTGGATCAAAGAAGGCAAAAAGTTGAGGTGCAGATCTGTGTGGCTTAGTTCTTTGCAAGTAGAAAGCCAAAGCACGCTTACAGTCCATAGTATGAAGAGCTGTTTCTCCAGGATGAGAATGAGGCTTTGGAAAAAACACTGGAAGTGCAATGGATTGATTGAGATGAAATTCTGAAACCACTTTGGGTAAGAATTTAGAATGAGTACGGAGGACCACCTTGTCATTATGGAATACTGTGAAAGGTGGGTCTGCAACTAAAGCTTGTAGCTCAGTGTTTTTCAACCGCTGTTCCGCGGCACACTAGTGTGCCGCGAGATGTTGCCTGGTGTGCCGCAGGGCCGCCGGGCCCGGAGCTGACAGGGGGCCCGAGGCAGGGGCGCCAGTAGCTCGCCAAGGCAAAGTGAGTCGATCACCCAGGACTCACTTTGTCTTGGCGATCTAAAATCTATCGAGCCGATAAGTCTTCTTCTCCCCGACGTCAATTCTGCAGTCGGAGAGGAAGTTCGGGCCAGCCAATCGCTGCCTGGCTGGGCGGAACTTCCTCTCCGATTGTAGAATTGACGTCAGGGAGAGCATGCGTTGGCGTCGGCTTTGGGGCCTGTTATCCATTGGTGGGTCCTGTTCCCCGATGGCAGCGGCAGTGGCAGTGGCTTGGGGAACGGCAGGGAGAAAGAAAGAAAGGGGGCAGGCAGGGAAACAGAAGGAAAGAAGAGAAAAAGAAAGAAAGGTCAGAGAGAGAGGAAGAAAAAGTTGGGGGAGGGAATGAGGTGTGGAGGAGAGAAAGCATACAGGCTGATAGAAGGGAAGAAAGATTGGATGCACAGTCAGAAGAAGAAAGTGCAACCAGAAATCACCAGACAAGGTAGGAAAAATGATTTTATTTTAAATTTAGCAAAGTGGAGGCAGTATTACCACAGTTTTCAAAGGAATTTGCCCAAATAACTTAATAGTTAACTGGGTAAATTCCCAGAGATGAAAACTTCCCTTCACTTACTATGCACAGTTCTGAATTTATATCTGCTGTCTATATTTTACAATATGGTCACCTTTTACTAAACCGCAATAGTGGTTTTTAGCGCAGGGAGCCTATGAGCGTCAAGAGCAGCGCTGGGCATTCAGCGCAGCTCCCTGCGCTAAAAACTGCTATTGTGGTTTAATAAAAAGGATGGAGGGTATATTTGTCTATTTTTGTATGCTATAAAAACCAAATACAGAGAGAGACTGAGAGCTGTTGACGAAGAGCTACGTGTGTGTCTTTCTTCGATTCCAGCCAGAATATCAGCTTTGTGTTCAGCCAAACAGGCCCAGGTTTCGCACTGAATAAAGTATTTTATAATTTTTATAATTTTTATTTCATAATAAAGTAATTATAAAATACTTTCTTTGTGTTTATTTGATTCCTATTCAAGAGAATTACTTTATATAGTCAATATAGGCAGAGAGTTAAATTTTTTAACATTTTCTAATGGTGGTGTGCCTCGTGATTTTTTTCATGAAACAAGTGTGCCTTTGCCCAAAAAAGGTTGAAAAACACTGTTGTAGCTCACTGACCCTGCGAGCAGACGTGAAAGCAATGAGAAAAAAACACTTTCCAAGTGAGATATTTGAGATGAGCCGAAGCCATTGGTTCAAAGGGAGGCTTCATAAACTGAGCATGAACAACATTGAGATCCCAAACCACTGGAGGAGGTTTGAGAGGTGGATTGACATTGAAAAAACCTTTCATAAATCTGGAAACCACAGGATGATCAGAAAGGGGTTTCTCTTCGATAGGCTGATGAAAAGCAGCAATTGCACTGAGATGGACTTGAATGGATGTGGATTTGAGGCCTGATTGAGACGAATGGAACAGGTAATCCAAAATTGAACAAGGAGGTAGATTAAGACTCCTTGCGCTGAATGGTGCACCAAGCAGAAAATGTAGTCCATTTCTGATTGTAGCATTGTCTAGTGGTAGGCTTTCTAGAAGCCTCTAAATTGTCCTGTACAGATTGAGAAAACTGTAGAGCAGCAGTTAGGTTGAGAGTTAAGAACATAAGAAATGCCTACACCGGATCAGACCTGGGGTCCATACAGTCCGGCGATCCGCACACGCGGCGGCTCAGCCAGGCGTACCCTGGCGAATACATTAGTCACTCGTATCCCTCAATGTGTCCTGGAAGAAGATGTGCGTCCAATTTTCCCTTAAATCCTAGAATGGTGGTTTCCTCCACCATCTCTTTCGGGAGAGAGTTCCAGGCGTTCACCACTCGCTGTGTGAAGCAGAACTTTCTTACATTTGTCCTGGCCGTGTCCCCTCTCAGCTTCAGGTCATGACCTCTGGTCCGAGTCTGGGTCGCATTTGCCAATGTGAATAACGCTGATATTTGCTCACCATCCTTTCCCCCTGTTGGTGAGTGAGCTTGCTCCATTTTATTGATTCCTTTTAGCAATTTAAAAGTCTCTATCAGATCCCCTCTCAGTCTTCTCTTTTCAAGGGTGAATAATCCCAGTTTTCTGAGGCGATCTTTGTAGCTCAAGTTCTCCATACCATTTACTAGCTTCATCGCTCGCCTCTGCACCCTCTCCAGCAGTGTTATATCTTCAGGTATGGAGACCAGTGTTGGACACAGTATTCCAAGTGTGGTCTGATCATTGCTCTATAGAGCGGCATTATGACCTCCCTTGATCTACTCGTGATTCCCTTCTTTATCATGCCTAACATCCTGTTTGCTTTCTTTGCCGCCGCTGCACATTGAGCCGACGGCTTCAGGGTCCTATCTATCAGTACCCCCAGGTCTTTCTCTTGTTCGCTCTTCCCCAATGTTATACCTAACAGTTTATACTCATGCTCCTTGTTTTTGCTGCCCAGGTGCATCACTTTGCATTTTTCTACATTAAAACTCATCTGCCAATTTTCTGCCCATCTCTCAAGTTGCTTCAAATCTCTCTGGAGTTTCTCGCTGTCTTTTTGTGATCTGATTGCCCGGCATAGCTTTGTATCATCTGCAAACTTGATGATAACACTGGTCGTTTCTTCTTCCAGGTCATTTACAAAGATATTGAATAAGATAGGCCCAAGAACCGAGCCCTGAGGCACACCGCTAGTTACTTTCTTCCAGTCTGAGTACTTCCCATTTATGCCCACTTTCTGTCTTCTGTTTTCCAGCCATTTTCCTATCCATCTTAATATATCCCCTTCTATTCCATGACTTTGTAGTTTTTTGAGAAGTCTAACATGAGGTACTTTGTCAAACGCTTTCTGGAAGTCCAAGCATATTATGTCCACCGGTTCTCCGCTATCGACTTGTTTGTTCACTCCCTCGAAAAACTGAAGTAAGTTTGTCAAGCATGACTTCCCTTTCCTGAAGCCATGCTGACTACCTCTAAGCAGGTCATGGTTATCCAGATGCTGTACTATGCTGTCTTTAATCAAAGCCTCAACCATTTTCCCAGGGACCGATGTGAGACTCACAGGTCTATAGTTTCCAGGTTCACCCCTTGATCCTTTTTTGAAGATTGGGATGACGTTCGCTATCTTCCAGTCTTCTGGTATCCGTCCGGTTCTAATTGACATGTTAGCGAGGGATTGCAGTAGTTCTCCGATTTCCACCTTTAGTTCCTTTAATACTCTCGGGTGAATTCCATCTGGGCCAGGGGATTTGTCACTTTTTAGTTTGTCAATCTGATAGTATATCTGGTCCAGATCCACCTTCACCGTGGTGAGGCTCTCCTCTATTTCCCCCTTGAAAACTTTAACTGTTTCGGGTATTGATGTGGCATCTTCCTTGGTAAAGACAGAAGCAAAGAAGAAATTTAATCTGTCTGCAATCTGTTTGTCCTCTTTGATGTATCCTTTTCTTCCTTGGTCGTCGAGGGGGCCCACTGTCTCCTTTGCAGGTTTCTTCCCTTTAACATATCTAAAAAAGGGTTTGAAGTTTTTGGCCTCTTGGGCTATCTTTTCCTCATAGGCCCTTTTGGCTTCTCTCACCGCCTTGTGGCACTTCTTCTGGTCGTCTTTGTGACTGTTCCAAGCCTCGGTTGTTTTCTCGCATTTCCATTTTTTAAATGAGTCCTTCTTTTCCCCAACTGCATTCTTCACCTCATTGGTTAGCCAAGCTGGTTCTCCTTTGGCTTTAGTTTTCCTTTCTTTGGCTATCTGCAGAATGTATAGATTCTGTGCTTCGATGATAGTATTTTTTAGTAGGGACCATGCTTGCTCTATCGTTTCGATTTCGGCTATCCTTTTCTTGAACCGTTTTCTTACCATGGCTCTCATGTTATCGTATCTTCCTTTTTTTAAGTTAAAGGTCTTGGTTAGGGTCTTGGCTCGCTTCCCCTACCCGATGTCGAGTTTAAAGTAGATCATATTGTGATCGCTCGTCCCCAATGGGACCGTGACTTCTACTTCTTTTGTTTGCCCAATTATGCCATTTAGGACCAAGTCCAAGGTGGCGTTTCCTCTTGTCGGTTCTCCTACCATTTGTTCTAGGAAGCAGTCACTCATCATTTCCAGGAACTTTATTTCTTTGCCGCAGCTTGAGGTTACTAGGTTCCAGTCTATTCCTGGGAAATTGAAGTCTCCCATGATCATTACATTGCCCGTCCTACATTCATGTCTTATTTCTTCTATCATCTCAGAGTCTGTTTCCTCTGTCTGTCCTGAGGGTCGATAGTAGAGTCCTATTTTTGTGTCTGCTCCGTTCTGTCTGGGGATCTTTACCCAGAGGAACTCCAGTTTCTTTTTCTCCTCCGCCTTCCCTTCTCCAGTAGATTCTACTCCTTCCTGGACATATAGGGCAATGCCTCCCCCTTTCTGCCCTGTTCTGTCTCTTCTGTAAAGCTTGTATCCCTGCAGTACTGTATCCCATTCATTTTCCTCATTCCACCATGTTTCTGTTATGCCAATGATATCTATTTCTTCGCGTCTTGCTAGTGTCTCCAACTCCCCCATTTTATTTCTCAGGCTTCTGGCATTCGTGTACATACATTTAAGCTCCCTTTGTGCTGCCTTCTTGGACTTTCTGGGCTTCACAGTCCTTACTGTGTCTTTCATGGCATCTATTTGCGCTCCATTGTTGTCTCCCTCATTTGCTGCAAGTTCTTCCCCTTTATCTGAGCGGATGTCCTTAGTGCCTGCTGTCCGGGCCATCGACTGGTTGTCGACTGTCCGCTCTCCCCTGATCTTCAGTTTAAAGTCTTCTCAATGACCTTCTTCATTTTTCCAGCCAATATTCTCGCCCCTTCTTTGGTGAAGTGTAGTCCGTCCTTCCTATAGTACCTGCTCCTTCCCCAGAACGCCATCCAGTTGCACACGAAGTCAAAGCCTTTTTCCTCGCACCATCGTCTCATCCAGGCGTTGATTTCTCGCAGTTCATCTTACCTCTTTGCATCTGCTCTCAATACCGGGAGGATCTCAGAAAATGCCACTGTCACCCCCCTGACCTTGAGTTTTCTTCCGAGTGAGCGGAGCTGGTTCTTCATTTCCTCCCTATCATACTTCCGTCCGCTCACGTCATTGGTTCCCACGTGGATAAGTACAGCAGTGTCATTCCCTCCTGTGCTGTCTATGATCCTGATGATCCTGCTGGCCAGTTACCAAGCTGTTAGGTGTAGAGACTGCAGGTTGGGATGAAGCAGAGAATCCTGAATCTGTGTAAGCAGAGAGGGAAAAACTGATAGAAGAATTGGCTCCCTGCAACCGAGTTGAAGTAGACGGGAGAACCACGGTTGTCTGGACCACTGAGGAGCTATGAGAATCATAGTGGCATGTTCGTGTTTGAGTTTGACGAGAGTCTGAGAATGAGAAGAAATAGAGGAAATGCATACAGAAACTGATTCGTCCATTCCAGAAAAGCATTTGCCTCGAGGCGATGAGGAGAGTATATCCTGGAGCAGAATTGAGGCAGTTTGTTGTTGTAGGGAGACGCAAAGAGATCTATCTAAGGAATCACTCACTGAGAAAAAATGTGATGGAGAGGTGAGGAATTGGGTGACGGGATAATCGCGCGCCAGACACCAGCGCACCGACAATTCGGCACAAGAAAGAAGCGCGCAACGGGAAAACTTAGTTTTAAAGAGCTCCGACAGGGGGTGTGGGGGGGAACCCCCCACTTTACTGCATAGTGTTCGTGCTGCCGTTGGGTGGGTGCAACCCCCACATTATAGAGAAAAAAGAACTTTTCACGAAAAAAACCGGAAGAAGTTCCGTTTTCTCTATAATGGAGGGTTCCAACCCCCCCAAATCCCCCCAACAGCAGCGCGAACACTATACAGTAAAGTGGTGGTGGTGGTGGGGGGGGGGTTCCCCACTCACACCCCGCTTCGGAGCTCTTTAAAACTAAGTTTTCCTGCGGCGCGCTTCTTTCTTGCACCAAATTGTCAGTGCTCGATTGTCGGGGCGCTGATGTCTTGCAAACGACCGACTATGAATTGAGTGTCCATTTGTGAGGTTGGAGAAGACGACTCAATTTGTCCATCAGACAGTTTTTCTCTCCTTTTAGAAAGGTGTTGCGAAGGATTGTCCAATTCCAAACCTTCTGAGCTTCCTGACAAAGAGGGAAAGATCCTGTTCCTCCCTTGCTTGTTGACGTACTACATGGTGACTTGACTGTCTGTCCGAATGAGGACTACTTGATCATGGAGAAGATGCTGAAAAGCCTTGAAAGCATTGAAGATCGCTCTGAGTTCCAACAGATTGATGCGACACTGACGATCTGTGTTGGACCAATGGCCTTGAGTACGGAGACCGTCGAGATGAGCCCCCCAAGCATAGGTCGAGGAATCTGTCGTGAGGACCTTTTGATGAGGGGGCGTTTGAAATAGTAAACCTCTGGAGAGATTGGAAGAAAGCATCCACCAGTGGAGCGACTGTCTCAACGAAGGAGTCACTGTAATGTGCTGAGAAAGTGGGTCAAAAGCCTGCGGCCATTGAGATGCCAGGGTCCACTGAGGAATTCGTAGTTGAAGTCTGGCAAAAGGAGTCACGTGAACTGTAGAGGGCATGTGAACTGAGAGAACCATCATGTGCTTCGCTGAAAGTGAAGTGAGGGATGACACTTTGTGACAAAGTTGAATGAGAGCATCCTGATGTTGAGGAAGGAATGCCCTGAGTTGTACAGTATCGAGTACAGCTCCGATGAACTGTAGAGTCTGAGAGGGCTGTAGTTGGGATTTTGGGAAGTTGATTTCAAACCTCAAGCTTTGGAGGAACCAAGTAGTCCGTTGGGTCGCTACAATAACCCCCTGAGATGTTGAATCTTTGATGAGCCAATCGTCCAGGTACGGGAAAACCTGAAGACCATGGTTGCACAGAGCTGCTGCTACCACCACTAAGCTCTTGGTGAAGATTCTGGGAGATGATGCCAGGCCGAAGGGTAGCACTCTGTACTGAAAATGATGATTTCCCACCTGAAATCTGAGGAACTTGCGAGAGGCTGGATTAATGGGAACGTGAGTATAAGCTCTGAGATCCAGAGAGCATAACTAATCATTCTGATCTACAGGGGAATACAAGGATGGCAGATAGAACATGCAAAATTTTTCTCCGACAAGAAATTTGTTCAGTGCTCTGAGATCCAAAATAGGTCACAAATCGCCCGTCTTCTTCGGAACTAAGAAGTAATGGGAGTAAAAACCCCGTGCTCTGCTTTTCCAGAGGAACTTCCTCAATGGCATGAAGGCAAAGCAGAGCTTGAGTTTCCTGAAGAAGGGTGGTCTGGGATGGATTGGAAGGATATTCTCTTGGTGGAAGATCTAGAGGAATCTGGATGAAATGAAGAGAGTAACCTTCCCTGATGATAGAGGACACAGAGGTCGAAGGTTATGAGCTCCCATCGGTGGTAATAAAGATGGAGAAGGCCCCCTATAGGAAGAGGAGAGGGCAGAGGCAGAACGATTGAGGTTATGCTCTGTGTGAGATGGTCAGGGTGCAGCAGGAGTCTGAGGTTTTTGCTACCGTTGTTGCTGCTGCTATTGTTCCTTAGGAGGCGGCCTTGAATAAGGAGCTGTCTTCTGAGGAAAACGCTTCTGGTAGGATGAACAGGCCTATAACCTTTGGCAGTGGAAGGCTTTGGTCTAATGATGGAAGTAAAGGACTTCTCATGCTCCGATAAACGCTTGATAGCTGCCTCAATAGAGTCATCAAACAACTCATTGCCTTGGCATGGAATGTTAGCCAGTCGATCTTGCAGATTCGGGTTCACCCAAAAGGCAGTGACCCTAGAGGACATCATAGGCAGATTGAACCAGATGCATACGAAGTTGACCCAGAGTGTTGTGTAGTTGTTGAAACTTTGGAAGTCGATGTTGGGGAAAATATCTGGAAAAAAAAAATCAGGCATGGCATTGACCAAATGCTTGAGATAAGATGTGAAGACAAAGTTGTAGTTCAAAACTCGGGTTGTCATGATTGAATTTTGATACAGCCAACGACCAAACTTGTCCATATTCCTGCCCGCTTTTCCAGGCAGGATGGTGGCATGAACCTTGGCAGGTTGGTTCTTTTTAAAGAAGATTCCACGAGAAAAGACTGATGGGATAATTGAGACTTCTCAAATCCATTACAGTGGACCATCTGATATCGAGATTCCAACTTTGCTAGCACAGCAGTAACAGAATACGGTGTCTCAAGATTTCTTTTGAAAGTTTTAGAAAGAATGTCATTTATGGGTAATTTGAGAGACTCTCTAGGAGGATGAGGAATTCCCAGTTCTTTCAGATACTCCTTAGAGTATTTTGAGTCAGATTCTAAAGATATGTTAAGATCCTTACTCATTTTGCACAGAAACTGGTAAAGGATACCGGATCTGAAGAGGTATGACCTCGTTGAGGAGAAGGTGATCAAGACCCCTCGAGGTACCTCTCATAGCAGAGAACGAGGGTGAAGCCTCTCTGGAGTATTTATACCTGAGATTTGAGTCGATAGGGAAAAATTGTGAAGAATATCTCACAGGAGAAGAACTCGACTGACGAGAGTGGTGAGGTTCCACAACAGATCTCCTCAACGAAGGAGTTTGTGATCTTGAAGAGCCTCGATGTCTGGAGAAACGAGACCTGTCTTGAGAAGAAGACCTGGGTCTCGATGAAGAAGTATGCCTCAAATCATGGTCCCGTGATTGAGTCGGATCCAGTCTGGAAGATGAATGTTGAGGCTTCCTTGGCCTGTGCCTCAAAAAGGGCAATACCTTATGTGAAGAGGTAGGACTGGAAGTCGAAGAACAAAGCCGAGATACCAAAGGACTCAGCTCCTTGTAACGAGGTATCTCAAGGCACTCTTAAGAACTCGATTCCTTGTATAGTGTGTGTAGATTCATCTGGAGGCACTCTTAAGGACTCGACTCCTTGGATAGTGTGTGCAGATTCATCTGGAGGCACTCTTAAGGACTCAACTCCTTGTATAGAGTGACCAGATTGAACTCGTGGCACTGCCAAGGACTCGACTCCTTGTAATATTGCTGAGTGCTCAGGCTGGACTGCAGGAAGCAGAGTCAAGGCAGTAGTTAATTTGGTAAGCATGTTACCAAACTCCTGATGCAGAAGAATCTCCAACATGTTCGGCAAAACCGGCACTGAGACCACTGAATATGGTACATTTGGTGTGGCTATAGTCTCCAAGGAAGACAACCTCGAAGAAGAAAGATGTCTCAATTTTGAGACACGTTTCTTGGGGAGCTTCAAAACCACCGGCTCTAAGGGTGGCATGTCCAGAGGAGTTGGCTTAGCTATCTTACCTGAGGAGAAGATTTAGCTGTATTCCCCTAAGACGAGGACTTCCCAAAGAGGAAGGTTTGATTAAGGTTGAGGTCGAGGTGAAAGGTGGTAGCCCCATAGAAGACTTCACTGGATTTGGGGGTTGGAATCGGGGTCAGGGTCTTAAAGGCCTATCCATGCTGCCGAATATTTTTTTCTACCTGAACTCGACGACGTTTAAGGGCTCGAGTTTGAAGTGTAGCACAGCAGGCACACGACTCTGGATGATAGTCAGGTCCTAAACACTGTACACACCAGTTGTGTGGGTCAGTGAGGGAGATAGCAAGCTGGCAGCGGCTACACTTCTTCAAGCCTGTGACCAGCCGGAACATAGAATGAAAAATAGCTGCAGCTAAATCGAAGCCCACCAGCTGAGGCCGCGGGCTAGGTCCTGCTGTGACATGAAGAAAAAAAACAAACCAAACTTAAAAAAAAAAAGAAATGAAAAGCGCAATAAACACAGCAATCCTGTAAGGAAAAAACATGAGCTGCAGTGAGAGAAGGCACGAGTAGAACTAATTCTAGCGCAGAGCGTCGAAACGAGGACTTCTCGACTGCGGAAAACTGAGAAGATGCGTGCCCTACATCGGGCAGGAAGGCACTCGCACATGCGCGGGGCGATGGTTTCGAACTTTCTAAAAGTTTTACAAGCAAGTCTGTTTGCGAGGCTGTCTGCATCCGGACTCTGTGGATGACATCACCCACATGTGAGAATATGCTGCCTGCTTGTCCTGGGATAAGACCTGGTAATTTCTGTCCCTGTGTTATAGTTATGCTCATTAGAGAATAACACGGTGACAAAATTCATCACCGTTCCCGTCCCCACGGGAAACCATCTTCATGTCATTCTTTAAGGAGAGAGGGAAGAATCAGAGTATGAATGGCCACAACCACTGACCCACAAGCTTTGCTTTGAAGTATGCTGGTGTAGAAGGACTGAGGTTGAAATAGACACTAGAAAATGACATGGGATTATTTCCCGCGGTTATCCGCGGGGACGGGAACGGTGATGAATTTTGTCACCGTGTCATTCTCTAATGCTCATTTCACAGGTTTCCATACAACATGGTTTCAAGATCACACAAATATCTATTTAAAACAGCTATGTTCCTGGAACTCACATGTGTCAATAGCCACAAGCGTATCATCAAATGCTTCTTCGTCTTCTTCTGCAGGGGGCTGAGATGATCGGCCTCTGCAATAAAGATATTTTCAAAGCTTCAAACGTATACACATATCAGTGCCACAAACACCATTACTTATGCAGTCTCTCTCTCTCTCTAATCCCTCTGAAAATCTACAAGAAGAATACTGAAAATCTACAAGAAGAATAAAAAAACTTAACTCATAGCCAGAACCATAAAACAAACATGGCCTATTTTCAGAGCAATTAATAGAATAGGAAAACCTCCTGCCTGGTTAAATCACTTATACCTGCCTATCCGCTGACATGCAGCAACAATTAACTAGACAGATTGGTTAACACCGGGACAATCCATGGGTGGAGCTTGGGCAGTGCTGGTACTTAACCAGTGATATTTAGACTGCTGACTTAAGTGGATAAAGTGAGGACAGCAAGAACACTCTAGACCAGGAGTCTCCAAATTTTTGGCCATGAGGGCCACATTGGGTACTTCAGCATTTTTTTTAACGGGATGTAGTAAATAAATAAATAAATAACTCTAGTTTACAAGTTTTATTGAAAGCTGAAAATTTTATAAATTACAGAATAAGTGAGATCAACTTTTCTTTTTCCCATGTTATAAAACTAAGAATAAATTTATAAATAATTATGACATTAAAATCACGAGAACTCTGTACAAGCAAATATGTGAATAAGTGAATACACGCCTTTAAATATAAATTTATGGAATTACAAATTGAGTATTACACTGTACCACTGCAAGTATTCTTATGGACAATTAACCATAACGGCTAGTAACGAACTTCCAGATTCAATTTAAAGATTAGTCACAGTGCCAGAGCTACCTACAATGCCGCAAACAGACACTATCGATCAATGCCAAACAAATACAGTGGTACCTTGGATTACGAGCATAATCTGTTCTAGGAGCATGCTTGTAATCCAAAATGCTCGTTTATTAAAGCGAGTTTCCCCATAGAAAATAATGGAAACTCGCTTTGATATGTTCCTCCCCCCCCCCCCCCCGATAATCGGCATCGTTCCCCCCCGCTTGTAAAGGCCCCCTCGCTCCAACCGGCACCCTCCCCACCGCGCGAACTGGCCCCCCCCCCCCCCCCGCCCGAACAACTTAAACTTACCCCCCTCCTCTCTAGCACTGGCACCGGCACGCAGGCACAGTTCATGCCGGTGCCTAGAAGATCTTCCGGCTTCTGCCTGCCTTGAGCATGCATCTGCGCATGCTCAAGGACTTCTAATTCTCCCTCTCGCCGAGAATCTCCGAGGCTGAGGAGGATGAGGCTGAATTGGTCGAGCAGAGAACCGGCGCTTGGATGACGTCTGCTGCCTAAAAGGACGAGGAGGAGGAGGTTTCTTTTTATTTTTCAACAAGGTATCCCACCTCGTCTCATGAGCCAAATGTTTCTGGGTGGTGGTATCCAGAGATTCTCCAAACAGCTCATCACCCAGGCAGGGAGTATTGGCAAGGCGGTCCTGGTGGTTCACATCAAGATCTGAGACGTGAAGCCATGCCAATCGTCTCATCGCTACAGACATAGCAGTAGCTCGGGATGTCAGTTCAAAAGTGTCATAGATGGAACAGACCATAAACTTCCTGAGCTGCAAGAGACTGGCAGTGCATTGCTGAAAAGCAGAAAGCTTGCGGTCAGGAATATATTTTTGAAAAGTGGCCATCTGCTGGATAAGATGCTTCAGATAAAAGGAGAAGTGGAATGCATAGTTACCTGAACGGTTGGCCAACATAGCATTCTGGTAAAGTCGTTTACCAAATTTGTCCATAGCTTTGCCCTCTCTGCCAGGAGGGACAGAGGCATACACACTTGAGCCTGCAGATTTTTTGAGGGTCGATTCCACCAGTAAAGATTCGTGTGGAAGCTGAGGTTTGTCAAACCCTGGAATAGGGATCACTTTATAAAGTGATTCCAATTTCCGTGGAGCTCCTGGAATGGTGAGAGGAGTCTCCAGATTTTTGTAAAAAGTTTCCCTTAAGATATCATGAAGAGGTAATTTTAAAAATTCTTTGGGAGGTTGGTCAAAGTCCAAAGCATCCAGGAATGCCTTTGACTTCTTAGAATCAGACTCCAAGGGGAGAGAAAGGGTGTCTGACATTTCCCTAAGAAATTTAGTGAAGGAAGAGTGCTCTGGCTTACTAGCAGGATCCTGCACTGATGGGTCAGGCTCGTCCGATGAAAAATCCTCCTCGGTACCGAGGGGATCCTCGGAGTCATCCCATAAATCAGGGTCACGTACCGATGGAAGACGGCCCTGAGATAGAGGAATAGAGGATTCAGTATGCCTGGTCTTGCGTACCGATTTGCCGGCGACTGTAAAGCGGTACGGGTGTCAGAGAGCGGTACCAGATCAGAGACAGCATGAGCAGCTCGACGAAGAGACTTTGGCTCTGCCGATAAAATAGGCATAGATATAGAAGAGGCAGATTTAAGCGGTGCCGATAACGTCGATGCCGACAAAATAGGCTGATCGACAATCGGTACTGGAAGGTTCGGAGTCAGTAGAGCCGGGAGCAGGTGTTGTAATTGCTCCTTAAGCTGGACCTGGAGGATGGATGCTATGCGCTCATCCAGAGACGGTCCCGATGGCACCGGTACCGCTTTTTTCTTGCTCGGTACCTGCGGCGCAGCTCGACACTCGGGCGAAGTCGATTTTGATGGGAGCGGAGCGTTTGCAGGGCCGGCGCGCAGTCTGCAGGACTTGGCTCACTGCATGTTCGACTGGCGGGCCAAGAACTGTAGGGGATGGCTTCTTAGCCGGCTTACCTGTGGGGTGCGACACCGAAGATACATCTTGCGGTGTCTAAACGACAGGTGCCGACTTGGAGGAAGTTGCTGATGCCGGGGTTGATGCCGGTGGAACTTCCATAGTGGCACCGAAAAGAATCTGCTGTTGAATTTGGCGATTCTTCAAAGTCCTCTTTTGAAGAGAACTACAGCGGGTGCACGTCTCAACCCTATGGTATGGACCCAAACACTGAAGGCACCACTTGTGCGGGTCAGATAAAGAAATAGGGCGTGCACACCGCTGACACTTTTTAAAACCCGGTGAAGGGGGCATGAAGGGAAAAACGGTAGTAGCAAAATCGAAGCCCGAGGCTTCGATGGTGCCAACAGGCCCCGCTGGGGCCGACCGAAAAAAGTCGAAAAAAAGAAGACTTTTTTTTAATTTTTATTTTAATCAAGAAAAGAAGAAAAAAAGAAAACGTGAAAAGTTTCACGAAGAAAAATGCGCGAGCGGGAAGGCGAAAAAGATATATCCAACAGCCGTTGGAAACACGCGTCTTCTTAGCTCCACGGAAACTAAGAAACTGGGGACCGCGCACCTTCGTCGGGCGGGAAGGCACGCGCGGTGCGGCCTAGCTAGAACTTTCTAAGTTCTTAGAGTGCAATCACTCTAAAATTGTCCGTACAGGGGCTCCGTCGGTGCCGTCACCCATCAGTCAAGAATATGCTGCCTGCTTGTCCTGAGATAAATATTAATATTAACATATGGAATATCAATATATTTTGAACACAATTTTATTTTTTTTTTTTTCCATTATATTTTTATTTTCAAATTTTACAAAAAGTGTACATAATAATAAAATTTGAACACAATTTTAATTAATGCCCCCGTATTTAGTTTTTGCGGATTCTCATTGGAAACTTAGTCAATTCATGCATTTACGCACAATTCTTCCGTGGGCCGGATGTGACCCACAGGCTGTATTTTGGAGACCCCCCTGCTCTAGACCATCAAGGATATTTTATAGAAACATGATGGCAGATAAAGGCCAAATGGCCCATTCAGTCTTCCAATCCACAGTAACCACTATCTCTTCCTCTCTCTAAGAGATCCCACATGCCTATCCCACACTTTCTTGAATTCAGAGACAGTCTCTGTCTCCACCACCTCTTCTGGGAGACTGTTCCACGCATCTACCACCCTTTCTATAAAAAAGTATTACTCCTGAGCCACCTCTTAACTTTATGCTATGCCCTCATTCTAGAGCCTCATTTCAAAAGAAAGATTCGACTCATGTGCATTTACGCCATGTAGATATTTAAATGTCTCTATCATATTTCCTCTCTCCTGGCTCTCCTCCAAATTATACATATTGAGATCTTTAAGTCTGTCCCCATATGCCTTATGATAAAGACCACACACCATTTTAGTAGCCTTCCACTGGACCGACTCCATCCTTTTTATATCTTATTTTTTATTTTTTAATTATTCCTTTTTAATCATTCAACAAGTGTACAAGAAAAATCATACATAGTCTCAGAAACAACACTTGATAAATCCATCAAGACAATAACAATTGTGTGTGTATATATATATAAACCCATAACCCACCCTCCCTCCCAACACTATTTTTCTTAATTCATTTTACCCTCTCATAAAGTGTACAAGAATTATAAGAAACAACACTTTTTATATCTTTTTGAAAGTATGGTCTCCAGAATTGTACACAATATTCTAAATGAGGTCTCACCAGTCTTATACATGGGCATCAATACCTCCCTTTTTCCTACTGGCCATACCTCTTCCTATGCATCAATACTTCCTTTTTCCTACTAGCCATACCTCTTCCTATACAATCACATCCAAGTCCCGCTCTTCTGTCGTGCACATAAGTTCTTCACCCCTTAAATTGTACCGCTCCTTCAGGTTGTTGCAGCCCAATGCCCTTACATTTCTTAGCATTAAATTTTAGCTGCCAAATTTCATACCATTCTTCAAGCTTCACTAGGTCTTTCTTCATGTTATTCACACCATATGGAGTGAATACTCTATTGCAGATTTTGGCATCGTCCACAAAGAGGCAAATCTTACCTGACAGCCCTTCAGCAATATCGCTTATAAAAATGTTAAAAATAACAGGCCCAAGAACAGAACCTTGAGGCACACCACTGGTAACATCCCTTTCCTCAGAGCGATCTCCATTGACCACTACCCTCTGTCATCTTCCACTCAACCAGTTGCTGACCCAGCTTGTCACTTTGGAGCCAATCATGAGGGCACTCAGTTTATTTATTAGATATCTCGGTGGAATACTGTCAAAGGCTTTGCTAAAATCTAAATACACTACATCTAGCGCCCGCCCTCTATCCAATTCTCTGGTAACCCAGTCGAAGAAATTGATTAGATTTGTCTGAAAAGATCTACTTCTAGTGAATCCATGTTTCCTCTGGTCCTGTAATCCACAGGATTCCAGAAACTTCCTTACTTCCACTTTTGTACAGAGGGACCACATCTGGTGTGACTAGTAAGGGAGGACTTAGAGGGGGTGAGCATCTTATATGGGTCCCGGCTGAATAATAGCCAAGACCCATATAAGATCTGGTGGCCATCATATGCTGGCATGACCCTGAATATTCAATCCCAGTGCCAGGCATTGAATAACAGGGCCTAAGTGCCTACAAAAAGCACAGTTACTTACCGTAACAGGTGTTATCCAGGGACAGCAGGCAGATATTCTTGACTGATGGGTGACGGCACCGACGGAGCCCCGGTACGGACAATTTTAGAGTGATTGCACTCTAAGAACTTAGAAAGTTCTGGTAGGCCGCACCGCGCACGCGCGAGTGCCTTCCCACCCGACAGAGGCGCGCAGTCCCCAGTTATGATAAGCCAGCTAAGAAGCCAACCCGGGGAGGAGGGAGGGACGCAAGAATATCTGCCTGCTGTCCCTGGATAACACCTGTTACGGTAAGTAACTGTGCTTTATCCCAGGACAAGCAGGCAGCATATTCTTGACTGATGGGTGACCTCCAAGCTAACAAAAAGAGGGATGGTGGGAAGGTTGGCCATTAGGAAAACAAATTTTGCAAAACAGATTGGCCGAAGTGTCCATCCCGTCTGGAGAAAGTGTCCAGACAATAATGAGATGTAAAAGTATGAACTGAGGACCAAGTAGCAGCCTTGCAGATTTCCTCAATAGGAGTGGAACGGAGGAAAGCTACAGATGCTGCCATGGCTCGGACTCTATGGGCCGTGACAGAACCATCCAGTGTCAGTCCGGTCTGAGTATAACAGAATGAAATGCACGCTGCCAGCCAATTAGACAACGTACGTTTAGAGACAGGATGACCCAATTTATTCGGATCAAAGGACAGAAAGAGTTGGGGAGATGATCTGTGGGGCTTAGTACGGTCTAAGTAGTAAGCCAGAGCCCGCTTACAGTCCAAAGTATGTAGAGCCTGTTCTCCAGAATGAGAGTGAGGTCTCGGAAAGAAGACAGGCAGAACAATGGATTGATTGAGATGGAATTCAGAGACAACCTTCGGGAGAAACTTTGGATGTGTACGCAGAACCACCTTGTCATGATGAAAGACCGTAAAAGGTGGATCCGCAACTAGTGCATGTAGCTCACTGACCCTCCTGGCAGAGGTAAGAGCAATAAGGAAAAGAACCTTCCAAGTGAGGAACTTGAAAGAAGCTGTAGCCAAGGGTTCAAATGGAGGCTTCATTAAAGCGGAAAGAACTACATTGAGATCCCAGATAACAGGAGGGGCTTTAAGAGGTGGTTTCAGATTAAAAAGACCCCGCATGAACCTGGATACCAAGGGATGAGCTGAGAGGAGCTTTCCATGGACTGGCTCATGAAAAGCTGCTATAGCACTAAGATGGACTCTGATTGAAGTGGACTTGAGGCCAGAGTCTGACAAAGAAAGGAGATAATCCAACAAGGTCTCCACTGCCAGGGAAGTGGGATCATAATGATGAAGAAGACACCATGAAGAAAATCGCGTCCACTTCTGATGATAACATTGAAGAGTGGCCGGTTTCCTGGAGGCATCCAGAATTGAACGAACAGGCTGAGACAAGAGTGTATCATGAGAAGTCAGCCCGAGAGATACCAAGCTGTCAGGTGCAGAGACTGTAGGTTGGGATGTAGAAGGGTTTCCTGATGTTGAGTAAGCAGAGAAGGATACAGAGGCAGAAGAAAAGGTTCCCTGGAACTGAGTTGAAGTAGAAGGGAGAACCAATGTTGCCTGGGCCACCTCGGAGCAATCAGAATCATGGTTGCTTGATCCCTCTTGAGCTTGAACAAGGTTCTCAACATGAGAGGCAGAGGAGGGACAGCGTACAGGAACAGATTGGACCAATCGAGGAGAAAGGCATCCGCTGCCAGACGGTGAGGAGAGTAGAGTCTGGAGCAGAATAGGGGCAGCTGATGATTGTGAGGAGCTGCAAATAGGTCTATCTGAGGAGTGCCCCATTGAGCGAAGATGGATTGTAGAGTTACAGGATCGAGTGTCCATTCGTGAGGCTGGAGAATTCTGCTGAGCTTGTCCGCTAAGGAATTCTCCTCTCCCTGAATGTAAATAGCTTTCAGGAAGAATTGGTGATTTATGGCCCAAGTCCAGATCTTCTGGGCTTCCTGGCATAAAAGGCGGGAGCCCGTCCCACCCTGTTTGTTGATGTAGTACATCGCAACTTGATTGTCTGTGCACAACAGGACAACTTGAGGAAAGAGAAGATGCTGGAAGGCCTTGAGGGCATAAAACATCGCTCTAAGTTCCAGGAAATTGATGTGACGCTTTTTTTCCTGTCCAAAGGCCTTGAGTTTGGAACTCGTTCAAATGAGCCCCCCATGCATAAGGGGAGGCATCGGTGGTGATGACTAGTTGATGAGGAGGTTGATGGAACAGAAGACCTCTGGATAGATTCGAGGATACCAACCACCATTGTAGAGACTGACGAAGAGATGACGTCACAGATATGTGACGTGAGCAAGGATCCGTCGCCTGGGACCACTGGGTAGCTAGGGTCCATTGAGGGGTGCGCAGGTGAAGACGTGCGAGGGGTGTGACATGAACTGTGGAGGCCATGTGACCCAAGAGAATCATCATTTGCTTTGCTGAGATGGAACGCTGTGGAAGCACCTGCTGACAGAGATTGAAGCGTTTGAAGACGGTTGGACGGCAGGAACACTCTCATGAGGACTGTGTCCAAGACAGCTACTATGAATTGAAGCCTCTGAGTGGGGATGAGATGAGATTTGGGTAGATTGATCTCGAACCCCAGAAGTTGAAGAAACCTGATGGTTTGGTTGGTGGCCAGGAGAACAGTCTGAGATGTATTGGCCTTGATTAACCAGTCGTCCAGGTAAGGAAAGACCTGAAGGTGGTGAGATCGTAGAAAGGCAGCCACCACAATCAGACATTTGGTGAATACTCTCGGAGAGGAGGCAAGACCGAAGGGTAGCACCTTGTATTGGTAATGACAGCGATTGATCATGAAGCGTAGGTATTGTCTGGAGGCCAGATTGACCGGTATATGAGTGTATGCTTCTTTGAGATCGAGGGAACATAGCCAGTCGCCTTGATTGAGAAGAGGATAAAGAGTGGCCAGAGAAAGCATTTTGAACTTTTCTTTGACCAAACATTTGTTGAGATCGCGGAGATCTAGAATGGGTCTGAGATCTCCTGTCTTTTTGGGGACTAAAAAGTAACGGGAGTAGAATCCCTGTCCCTTTTGATCTAGAGGAACCTCCTCTATGGCGTTCAAAAGGAGAAGGGATTGAACCTCCTGGAGAAGAAGGAAAGACTGAGTGTGCGAAGCAGACTCTTTTGGTTGACTTGGAGGAGGTAGAGTCTGAAAGTTGAGAGAGTAGCCGTGGTGGATGATGTTCAGGACCCACTGATCTGACGTGATAAGTTCCCAACGGCTTATGAAATAAGAAAGGCGTCCTCCTATAGGCTGTGGAAGTTGGGTAGAAGGAAGAAGACTGGCTATGTTCTGGAGAACCAAGTCAAAAGGGTTGGGTAGACTTTTGTGCAGGTGTAGGTTTTACCTGCTGCTGTTGCTGAGGTTGTCTAGCAGCTGGTCGCTGTTGCCTCTGACGTCTAGGCTGTTGTGCAGTTTGAGGTAGAGGACGAGCCACAAATCTACGTTGGTAGGTTGATTGTGGACGAAAGGGCCTGGTAGGTGGAGGCTTCTTAGTTTTAAGAAGTGTGTCCCATCTGGTCTCATGAGCCGATAGTTTCTGAGTAGTGGAGTCCATGGAATCTCCAAACAGCTCATCCCCTAAGCAAGGTGCATTGGCTAGCCTATCCTGGTGATTAACGTCCAGTTCTGAAACACGAAGCCAGGCTAGCCTTCGCATGGTCACTGACATGGCTGTGGCTCTGGAGGTCAGCTCGAAAGTATCATAAATGGATCTTACCATGAATTTTCGGAGCTGTAAAAGAGATGAACAAGTGTGGTGAAAAGCAGACTTTTTCCGATCAGGAAGATATTTCTCAAAAGCAGTGAGATTTTGTATCAGCTGCTTAAGATAGAAAGAGAAATGGAATGCATAATTTCCTGATCGATTTGCTAACATAGCATTTTGGTATAGTCTTTTACCAAACTTGTCCATAGATTTGCCCTCTCTGCCAGGAGGGACTGAGGCATATACACTAGCCCCTTTGGACTTTTTTAAAGTGGACTCAACTAAAAGGGACTCATGAGGTAGTTGGGGCTTGTCAAACCCAGGGATAGGAATGACCTTATACAAGGAATCCAATTTTCTAGGAGCTCCAGGTATAGTTAAAGGAGATTCCAGATTCTTATAAAATGTCTCTCTCAAAATATCATGGAGAGGTAACTTTGGAGGCTGGTCAAAGTCCAAGGCATCTAGGAAAGCTTTGGATTTCTTTGACTCAGCCTCCAAAGGAATGGAGAGAGTCACACATTTCCTTCAAAAATGAAGAAAAGGAAGACACTTCTGGTCTAGAGGAGGCTCCTAAAGCAGATGGGTCCTCATCACCAGAAGAGCATTCTCCCTCCGAAAGAATAGGATCCTCCGAGTCGCCCCATAAGTCAGGGTCTCGAACCTGAAAACTCCGGTCTCGAGACTCTGGAGTGGAAGGTTCTAAATGCCGGGACTTGCGAAGAGACTTCCCTGACCTGCCTGATTCGGTACCGGGAGATGTCATTGTACGCACCGGAGCCGAAGTCTGTACAGCTTGATGGTGAGCTCTCGGCTCCGGTGCCAGAATCGGCATGGAGACCGAGGAAACCGACTGTACCGGTACCAATAAAGTGGACGTCGATAAAACAGGACGGTCCACCATCGGTACCGGTGGCTCAGACCGGACTGGTACCGGTAAAGTCGATGCCAGGACTGAAGGCAGGAGGTGCTGTAACTGTTCTTTGAGTTGCGCCTTCAGAAAGCACAGTTACTTACCGTAACAGGTGTTATCCAGGGACAGCAGGCAGATATTCTTAACACATGGGTGACGTCACCGACGGAGCCCTCGGTACGGACCTTTTTAACTAGAAGTTTCTAGTTGGCCGCACCGCGCGTGCGCGAGTGCCTTCCCGCCCGACGGAGGAGTGCGTGGTCCCCAGTTAGGATAAGCCAGCTAAGAAGCCAACCCGGGGAGGTGGGTGGGACGTAAGAATATCTGCCTGCTGTCCCTGGATAACACCTGTTACGGTAAGTAACTGTGCTTTATCCCAGGACAAGCAGGCAGCATATTCTTAACACATGGGTGACCTCCAAGCTAACAAAGAGGGAGGGGGGATGGTTGGCCATTAGGAAAATAAATTTTGTAACACAGATTGGCCGAAGTGTCCATCCCGTCTGGAGAACGCATCCAGACAGTAGTGAGTAGTGAACGTGTGAACTGAGGACCAAGTGGCTGCCTTGCAGATTTCCTCGATGGGCGTGGAACGGAGAAAAGCTACAGAAGCAGCCATAGCTCGGACTCTGTGGGCCGTGACAGCTCCTTCCAGTGAGAGACCGGCCCGAGCATAGCAGAATGCAATACAGGCAGCAAGCCAATTTGAAAGTGTCCGTTTGGAGACAGGACGACCCAAACGGTTGGGATCGAAAGACAAAAATAGCTGAGGGGATGATCGGTGAGCTCTGGTACGATCAAGGTAGTAAGCAAGGGCACGCTTACAATCTAGCGTGTGCAACGCCTGTTCCCCAGGATGCGAGTGAGGCTTAGGGAAGAAGACGGGCAACACAATGGACTGGTTGAGGTGAAAAGCCGAGACCACCTTGGGAAGGAATTTAGGGTGGGTACGCAGAACAACCTTGTCATGGTGAAAAACAGTGAACGGTGGGTCAGCAACCAGTGCATGCAGTTCGCTAACCCTCCTGGCAGAGGTGATGGCAATTAGGAAAAGCACCTTCCAGGTAAGAAGCCTGAGCGAAGTTGTGGCAAGAGGCTCAAACGGAGGTTTCATGAGTGCTGAGAGAACCACATTCAGGTCCCAGACGACAGGAGGAGGCTTGAGAGGCGGTTTGATATTGAAGAGACCTCTCATAAATCTGGAAACCAGAGGATGAGCCGTGAGGGGTTTTCCGAGAATAGGCTCATGAAACGCAGTGATGGCACTGAGGTGGACTCTGATGGAGGTAGACTTGAGGCCAGCATTGGACAGCGAGAGCAGATAATCCAATACAAGTTCCACCGCTAGAGAGGTGGGTTCCTGATGATGCCGGAGACACCACGAGGAGAATCTGGTCCACTTCTGATGGTAACATTGGAGAGTGGCCGGTTTCCTGGAGGCGTCCAAAATGAGGCGGACCGGTTGAGATAGATTCTCCGGAGAGGTCAGCCCGAGAGAAACCAAGCTGTCAGGTGGAGTGAAGACAGATTGGGATGCAGTAGAGACTGATGCTGCTGTGTAAGTAGAGTAGGAAACACAGGAAGAGGAATGGGCTCCCTGGAGCTGAGTTGGAGCAGGAGGGAGAACCAGTGTTGACGAGGCCACCGAGGGGCGATGAGAATCATGGTGGCGTTGTCCTTGCGGAGCTTGGACAGGGTCCGCAACATCAGAGGAAGTGGAGGGAAGGCATACAGGAATCGATCCCTCCAATCGAGTAGGAATGCATCCGGGGCCAGACGGTGAGGAGAGAAGAGTCTGGAGCAGAAGAGGGGCAGCTGATGATTGTGAGGTGCTGCAAAGAGGTCCACCTGCGGAGTGCCCCATCGAGCAAAGATGGAGAGTAGAGTCGGAGGATCCAACGTCCACTCGTGAGGTTGAAGGATGCGGCTGAGGTTGTCGGCCAGGGAGTTCTGTTCGCCCTGGATATAGACCGCTTTGAGGAAGAGATTGCGGTCCGTGGCCCAGGTCCAGATGCGTAGAGCCTCCAAGCAAAGGGGGCGAGATCCGGTGCCGCCTTGCTTGTTGATGTAGTACATGGCGACCTGATTGTCTGTGCACAGGAGGAGAACCTGAGGGCAGAGAAGATGTTGGAAAGCCTTGAGGGCGTAGAACATGGCTCTGAGTTCCAGGAAATTTATGTGATGACGACGCTCCTGTGGGGTCCAAAGTCCCTGGGTGCGTAGATCTCCCAGGTGAGCTCCCCACGCATAGGGGGATGCATCCGTGGTGATGGTCATAGAGTGAGGGGGTAGATGAAAAAGAAGACCCCTGGAAAGATTTGAGGAGTTCAACCACCATTGGAGAGATTGCTGAAGAGATGATGTCACAGAGATGGGATGAGAAAGAAGATCCGTAGTCTGTGACCACTGGTTGGCGAGAGTCCACTGAGGTGTGCGAAGGTGGAGACGGGCCAGAGGAAGGACATGCACCGTCGAGGCCATGTGACCCAGGAGGACCATCATCTGTCGGGCAGGAATGGAGGGATGCATGAGCACCTGACGACAGAGGTGGAGCAGGGTCTGCTGACGATCGGAGGGGAGAAAAGCCCTCATTAATGTGGTGTCCAGAACGGCTCCAATGAATTGAAGTCGCTGGGTGGGAAGCAGATGCGACTTGGGGTAGTTGATCTCGAACCCCAGGAGGTGGAGGAGAGAGATGGTGTGATGAGTAGCCTGTAGCACAAGTTGAGACGAAGGTGCTTTCACCAACCAATCGTCCAAGTAGGGGAACACCTGGAAGTTGTGAGACCTGAGGAAGGCCGCCACCACAATGAGGCACTTGGTGAAGACCCTGGGTGAGGAAGCGAGGCCGAACGGTAGCACCTTGTACTGATAGTGGTGGTGCAGCACCTGGAACCGCAGGTAGCGGCGAGAATTCTGATTGATGGAGATGTGAGTGTAGGCCTCTTTGAGGTCCAGGGAACATAGCCAGTCGTGTTGAGAAAGAAGAGGGTAGAGCGTGGCAAGGGAGAGCATTCTGAACTTCTCCTTGACCAGACACTTGTTGAGGTCCCTGAGATCGAGAATGGGACGGTGGTCTCCCGTCTTTTTGGGTACCAGGAAGTAGCGGGAGTAGAATCCCTGACCCCTTTGATCTGGAGGTACTTCTTCGATGGCATTGAGAAGGAGGAGGGATTGAACCTCCCTCAGGAGGAGGGGGGTTTGAGATGAGTGTGAAGCAGACTCTACGGGAGGGTTGTCTGATGGAAGAGTCTGGAAGTTGAGAGAATAGCCGTGGCGGATGATGTTGAGGACCCACTGGTCCGATGTGATGACCTCCCAACGGCTGGAGAATATGGTGAGACGACCTCCGATTGGTTGTGGAAGAGGTAGCGAAGGTGGATGACTGGCTATGCCCTGGAGAGAAGAGTCAAAAGGGCTGGGATTGCTTAGCAGGCTGGAGAGGCTTGGAGGGTTGAGTGGCCTGAGAACGAGCCTGGGTATGGTGCTGTTGTTGACGGGGCCGCCGAGGTTGTTGAGGAGGCGGATTGAGTGGCCTGGCTGAGAACCTGCGTTGGTAAGACGACTGAGGTCGATAAGGACGGGCAGGCGGAGCCTTCTTCTTAGGTTTTATCAGGGTGTCCCACCTGGTTTCATGGGCGGAGAGTTTCTGGGTGGTGGAATCCAGTGACTCTCCAAAAAGTTCATCCCCGAGACAGGGGGCGTTGGCTAGACGATCCTGGTGGTTGATGTCCAGGTCGGAGACTCTCAGCCAGGTCAGGCGGCGCATGGCTACAGCCATGGCAGAGGCACGAGAGGTGAGCTCGAATGAGTCGTATATCGAGCGGACCATAAATTTGCGCAATTGAAGAAGGCCAGAGATGTGCTGTTGGAACAGTGGAACCTTGCGATCTGGGAGGTATTTCTGAAGGGCGGACAGCTGCTGAACCAAATGTTTCATGTAAAATGAAAAATGGAAAGAATAATTATTTGCCCTGTTGGCCAGCATGGCATTCTGGTAGAGCCTCTTGCCAAACTTGTCCATGGTCTTACCCTCTCTGCCAGGAGGGGTAGAGGCATAGACACTGGAGCCCTGAGTCTTTTTCAAGGTGGATTCGACAAGAAGGGACTCATGGGGTAATTGAGACTTGTCGAATCCTGGAATAGGTATTACTCGATAGAGATTGTCCAGTTTACGGGGGGCCCCCGGTACCGTAAGGGGGTTCTCCCAATTTTTGTAAAAAGTCTCCCGTAGGATGTCATGTACGGGGAGCTTGAGGAACTCCTTAGGAGGTTGTTCAAAATCTAAAGCCTCCAGGAAGGCTTGAGATTTTTTAGAGTCTGATTCCAGAGGAAGGGACAAGGCTGCAGACATCTCCCTGAGGAATTTCGAAAATGAGGACTGCTCCGGTTTGGAGGTGGCATCGGGTGCCGACGGGTCCTCATCAGATGAGGAGAGATCCTCCTCGGTACCGAGAGGGGATTCCTCCCATAAGTCAGGGTCTCGGACTTCTGGTGCATGTCGAGACACCGGGGTGGAAGGTGCGGTATGGCGGGTCTTGGATAAAGATTTCCCAGAGCGCACCGAGACGGTACCAGGAGAGGAAGACCGGCGTCGATCCCGGTCCCGGGAAGAATGACGCACTGCTTGGTGCCGAGGAGGATCCGATGTGGTATGGGAGTGCACCACTGGATGGGCATGAAGCTGCTCAGCCGAAAGAATCGGCATGGAAGTATTGATGGGTACCGCAGGGGTGGATACCGGGGGCTCGGTACGGGGCTCGGGCCGGTCTGGTACCGGAAGGAGCGGTGCCAGGATAGTGGGCAACAGGTTTTTGAGCTGTTGCTGCAATTGTTCCTGGAGTTGAGCCTTTAAGATGGCCGAGATACGGTCATCTAGGGGTGGCATCGGAACCGCTTTCTTTTTCTTCGGTTCCTTAGATGCCGCTCCACGCCCCGGCGATGAGGAGGCCGATGACGAGGCACTCACCGAGATCGGGGCGGAGCGCTTGCGGGACCGGTGCGATGCCGGTAAGGTCGGCGTCGCCACCGTAGTTGGAGGGCGCTCAAGGGAAGAGGAAGGCTTCTTAGCCGGCTTACCTGGCGCCAGAGACGCCGATGTGGGGTCGGGCGGTGTCGAAGTAGACGGTGCCGATTTCTGTGGTACCGCTGTCGATGTCGAGGAGTCCATCGCCGACCCGGAGCCGAAGAGAAGAGTTTGTTGAATTCTTCGGTTTTTAAGGGTTCTCTTTTGAAGAGTGGCACAGCGGGTGCAGGAGTCCGCCCGATGCTCCGGACCCAGACACTGTAAACACCAATTGTGTGGGTCAGTAATGGAGATCGGGCGTGCACACCGCTGGCACTTTTTAAAACCGACCTGCGGGGGCATGAAGGGGAAAATGGCCTCCGCAAAATCGAACCCCGAGGCCTGTAAAATGGCAACAGGCCCCGCCGGGGCAAAATCGAAAAAAGTCGAAAAAAAGCAAGTTTTTTTTTTTTTTTTTTTTTACAAAGCAAAAGAAAAAGATACCCGAAGGCAAAATAAGAAAAATTAAGGAAAAAAGCGCGAGCGGGAAGGCAAAAAAGTGGTTTCAACGGCCGTTGAAAAAACACACGCGTCTTCTTCGCTCCGCGGAAACGAAGAAACTGGGGACCACGCACTCCTCCGTCGGGCGGGAAGGCACTCGCGCACGCGCGGTGCGGCCAACTAGAAACTTCTAGTTAAAAAGGTCCGTACCGAGGGCTCCGTCGGTGACGTCACCCATGTGTTAAGAATATGCTGCCTGCTTGTCCTGGGATAACAGCAGCTATACGCTCCTCAAGGAAAGGCACCGGTACCGTCTTTTTCTTTAATGGTACCTGCGGTGCCGCTCTACGCTCCGAGGATGAGGATCCCGATGTAGAGGGGCTCACCTCTATTAGAGCGGAGCGCTTCCGTGGGCGCCTCGAGGTCGGCAGGATTGGGCTCGCTGCCATCGAGACCGGAGGACGCTCCAACGGGGAAGGCTTCTTAGCCGGCTTACCTGGAGTCGACACCGCCGCGGTATCGCGTGGTGTCGATGATGTGGGTGCCGACTGCGCCGGTGCCGATGTTGGTGCCGGTGTAGAATCAGACATTTCGGCACCAAACAATAATTTTTGTTGAATCTCTCGATTTTTAAGAGTTCTCTTTTTCAAAGTTGCACAGCGGGTGCAGGTTGACGCTCGATGGTCGGGACCAAGACACTGGAGACACCAATTATGAGGATCAGTCAGTGAAATTGGTCGTGCACACCGCTGGCACTTTTTGAAGCCGGGTTGGGGGGGCATGAATGTGAAAACGGCTTCAGCCAAATCGAAGGCCGAGGCCTCGATGGTGGCTAAAGGCCCCGCCGGGGCAAAACCGAAAAGAAAGAAAAAACAAATTGTTTTTTTTTTTTTTTTTTTTTAAAGAAAGAAAATAAAGTAAAAAGGGAAGGAAATAATATTTCCTCAAAAAGTTTTCGCGAGCGGGAAGTTTACAAAAAAGTTCTCTCACAACGGCCGTTGAGAGAGACGCGTCTTCTTAGCTCCGCGGAAACTAAGAAACTGGGGACCGCGCACCTCTGTCGGGCGGGAAGGCACTCGCGCGTGCGCGGTGCGGCCTACCAGAACTTTCTAAGTTCTTAGAGTGCAATCACTCTAAAATTGTCCGTACCGGGGCTCCGTCGGTGCCGTCACCCATCAGTCAAGAATATGCTGCCTGCTTGTCCTGGGATAACTCTGTGTTACAAAAAAAAAAAAAATAATAATCCACAACTGACCATCACCGGTTGAAATTTGACCAGCTAATATTCATCCCTAACCAACTCTATCGATGTTAGTGAGCATGCAGATAGAACCTCTGTGTGAAGATGAAGTTGCTTCCTTATAACAGGTTCTCTCTATAAACAGCAAGGAATGCAGTCACACTAGTTGGTGATGTCAGAAATGAATCTAACACGCCAGAACTCTCCTTTAGCTAATAATTAACTTCCAGGCATGTGTGGAGTTGGGAAGCCTACCTGAGGTATTAGAATGTACTATAGCTATGTTTTGAAAAGGTTTGTCAGCGGGATAGATGGATGGGTGAGACTGTGTGTCTAAATATGACACCTGTTACAGGTAAGCAATACTGTTTTCTTTGGAGACAAGCAGGAGACATGCAGTCACATTCATTGACAAGCCCCTGACTGTGGGTCATTGAAATGTACAGTAGAGGTCTGCATGGGAACGGGGATCGCGGGAATCCCGCCTAACCCACGGGACTCCCACAGGGATGGAAGGCTTTGGAAGCAGGGTTCGTCCATATAATATAATGGACACGTCAGCCTTAGTAAAAGAAGGGGTTTATAAGTTAATTACCTGAACCGAAAACAAAAAAAGGGTTCCACCAAAGAGATTCCACAAGGAAAACAGCAGCGCAAACACAAAAGAAACTGTGGAATTGATGATCCTGTCAGAAGTAATTGCTGCTTTTTATGGGGACGGGCGGGGATGGAGGTAATTCCTTGCGGGGACGGGTGGGGATGGAGAGGATCCTGGCGGGGACAGGTGGGATTTCTATCCCCGTGCAACTCTCTAATGTACAGCACACCGGTTGTAATCCAAGGATCTGGGAGGTGGTACAGTCAATATGCAAAGAGGTTATACAGGCATGCTTTTCTTTTTTTTTTTTTTATTTCCTTTATTTTAACAAATTAAACAGCATGACATCAAAAGGTAAGCTCTTTTCCAGTAGATAGGGGAGACATTTCTCTTACTCGCATGTGTTGCAGAAGAGAACTATAAGTTTTTCACTCCACCTCTAGGGTACATCACAGGCAAGCTTAGCTCTTCCCATCAGTCCGTACCCAAGCATAGAGAGGCACTACCATCTGTGAAGTAGAGGCACCTGCAACAACAGGCTAAACAAGAGTTCTGCTCAAAACAAACAACAGTACTATCCACCGTCAACATAGATTTTAAAGAAGCTCAGGAAGTACTCCCAGAACATGGAGAACATATTCACAAAACTCTCTCTAGCCCCAATTGGTCTCCATAAAACAGATAGGAACATAGGGAAACAAGCATCTGATCTGAACTCTGAAATCTGCAAGCAGGTATAGCAAGGACAGGGCTGGTTTCCAGAATGTCTCGTCTATCTACTGGAAAAGAGCTTACCAAGGTAAGTACATAGTCTACTTTTTCAGTGCAATAGGTGAGACATTCTAGAACAGACATGGGCAACTCCAGTCCTCAAGGGCCAGAATCCAATCGGGTTTTCAGGATTTCCCCCAATGAATATGCATGAGATCTATTTATATGCACTGCTTCAAAGCATATTCATTGGGGAAATCTTGAAAATCGATTGGATTCCGGCCCTCGAGGACCGGAGTTGCCCATGTCTGTTCTAGACTATAGGGACGTACAAAAGCAGTACCCCAATTAGTCAGAGTGGGCTTGCTGTGCCAGCCTTCAAGATCAAGAACACGAAAAACCGAGTTATAACAGGCAGTACCATCCACTCTGTAGAATTTGGGAAATGTGGAAAGAAACATTTATGTCATCGCCCTGCAAAACTCAGGAGGAAAAGATCTAGCTTCAAACCACAAAAAAGCCACACTCCTGGCAAAATGTGCCCCAAAAGAAACAGGGGACTCATTGTCTGCAAGAATGTAGGTGTGAAATGGCTCTACAGAACCGCGTGGAAATCGTGGCTGCAGAAGCAGGACACCACGCCTCAACAAACAAGTCAGCAACAAACAAAGGGTCAGAAAAACGAAACTCATCCGTGCCTTTCTGAGAACACAGCAAATTAAACAGCAAATTTAAGAGCCAACTTAAGAGCTTTCTTTTTAAAGATGCGTTCAATACTTAATTGAATTGTTAATTTGCTCTTTCGTCAATTGCTCTTTTGTCTACTTTTATTTTTACCTATTTATTTGTCCTTCTATTCCTGTTGTGTTTTACCTTTAATTGTTGATTCTTTCCTATCTAAGATTGTATTTCTATCCCACCTGTCCTATTGTATTCTTGTCTTATTTTAATTAGTTCGTTTTGTGACTTATCCCCTTGTTAATTATATGGTCTATTTTATGTATATTTTAGACAATTTATTTTACCAATTTGTACATCGACTAAAATTTGGAATAGGTGATTAATCAAATAATAAATAAACTTGAAACTTGAAGCATCCTGTGCATGCCTAGGTTCCATAGAAGCCAATCCTGATGTTTGGAACTCAGCAACCGAAACACAGGCAAACACTTCCTGAAGGACAGGAAAACCTGAAACCACCTTCTGCAAAAAGGAGGGAACTGTAGAGAAACCCGTATGTACAAAACGCTTAGAAAGGACGCCTGTCAATACAACATCCACAGATTGAAAACCCTATTGGCATAAGTGATGGCAAGCAGAAAACAGTCATGAGGGCTATGTCCATGAGTAACGCATCCAGAAGAGCTTCAAAAGGAGCTCTGGCAAGGCCCGACCGCACCATGTCAATGTACCAGATCGGGAACAGATGATTAAAGGGTGGCTGGACCGAAGAGCCTCTGTCAAAAAAATGAACAATAACCGGATGCAACATGAACTAGAACCGACTATCCCAAAATGGGAAACAGGTCAGACTGAACCCCAGGACACACAAAAATGCCACTGTGAGGACTCCAGAGTTCTCCCTAGCACCTTTTAGCCGGGCGATCCGCCCGGCTAATTTAGATGAGCGCCCGGCTGTCATTTCGGTTACAAATTCGCCTAAGCCTGATTTTTTTTTTTTTTTAAAAAAAGCCCAGCAAGCGGGTTTTCAGCTTTTTTTTTTCAATTTCCTACTGCTGGTTAGTTTTTACAGTTGCAGTTGGAGGCAGGGACTGCAGGCTCATTATGATGAGTGTGCCTCTTTCTGATTTGTTTTGCTTTATTATTCTGATTGGTTTCGCTCATTATGATCGAATGCGCCTCTTTCTGGTTGGTTTCGCTTTATTATTCTGATTGGTTTCGCTCATTATGACCGAGTGCGCCTCTTTCTGCTGCTTATCCTGCAAGACAGGCTGGACATTGGTTCTTCAGAAAGAGGACAAGCGGAAGCTAGTACTGCGTGTTTCAGTAACTGCTGCTGGCACACAGAAAAGGCGGGAGAAGGTGCCTAAAGAGGAAAAAAGCAGGTCCGAGAAATAGATTCGCTGCCGGGTCCTGCCTATTTTCTGTTACCCTGAAGGCAGGACCTGGCAGCGAGGAAGGCCCGAAGCAAGCCAGCTTCCCTCCATCGCTGACCTATCTCCCGCCTTAGCCTGTAGCGAATCTGCCGCCGTGACAAAGAAGGAAAAATTATGTTCTTACCTGTTAATTTTCTTTCCTTTAGTAGCAGCAGATGAATCCAGAGACCAGTGAGATAGCACACATCGACCAGCAGGTGGAGATAGAGAAACTGATTAACAGGTGGTCTTATAGGTTGACATTCCTCCTGTACATCCAGTATCGCTCCTTGCCCAAGCATCCGGTATCAGGAAATATTGAGCACGTCAAAAAAAAAAAACTTTCCATCAATCAATTGCATTGGGTAAAATACAGAAAACAACTACCAACAATAACCAAACTGAAACTGGTAACCAACCAACGAACAGAGTATCAGCAGAAAGGGTGGGGCTCTGGATTCATCTGCTGCTACTAAAGGAAAGAAAATTAATAGGTAAGAACATAATTTTTCCTTCCTTAGCACAGCAGCAGATGAATCCAGAGACTAGTGGGATGTAGCAAACTGGGTGGGAAGCAAATGCAGCCTCCACAATAACCGAAGCACCAAAATTAGCCTCCGTCCGAGCGGCCACATCCAGCCGGTAATGCTTAGAAAAAGTATTCATAGAAGACCAAGTAGCTGCCCGACAAATCTCGTCCAAGGAAAAACCCCTGGACTCAGCCCAAGACGTAGCCATCGCTCACGTGGAATGTGCACGAAGCAGGTCCGGCAACTGTTTTCCGGCCGTCAAGTAAGCCGAAGCAATGGACTCTCTGACCCAACGAGCGATGGAAGCCTTGGATGCAGCCATACCTCTATTGCGGCCTGCGAACAACACAAAGAGGTGGTCGGAACTACGAAAGTCGTTCGTAACCTACAAATAATGAAGAAGAATTCTGCGCACGTCAAGGAAACGCAAAGAAGAGAAGCGCTCCCCCAATTCTCCCGCCGAAACGAAGAGATATTGGTTCACATGAAAGGAAGATACCACCTTAGGAAGAAATGAGGGAACCAGCCGAACAGACACACCGGCCTCAGAAATGCGCAAAAAAGGATCCCTGCACGACAAGGCCTGCAACTCCGAAACCCTTCGGGCCGACGCCATCGCGACCAAAAACACTGCCTTCAACGTGACGTCCTTCAGAGTCGCCTGAGACAACGGCTCGAACGGGGCCCTCTGAAGCCCCCTAAGCACAACTTTAAGGCTCCACTCTGGACAGATCCTCTTAACAGGTGGCCGAATATGTTGCACCCCTTACAGGAAACTAACAACATCAGGTTGAGACGCCAGCAGCGAATGAGACACCCGGCCTCTGTAACAAGCAATGGCCGCTACCTGGACCTTAAGAGAATTATAGGCCAATCCTTTGTCGACACCGTCCTGCAAAAAGGAAAGAATATGAGACAGAGAAGCCTTAAAGGGCGAAAGACCCAGAGAAGCACACCAAGACTCGAAGACCCGCCAGACTCGAGCACAGGAGGCAGAGGTAGATCTCTTTTTGGCTTGAAGAAGAGTGGAGATTACCTGTTCCGAAAAACCCTTACGCCTCAGCCGCAACCGTTCAAGAGCCAGGCCGTAAGACCAAAGCGGGACGGATTTTCCATGTTGACCGGACCCTGAACTAGTAAGTCTGGAGTTACCGGAAACGTCAACCGATCGTCCGTCGACAGCCGGATCAGGTCCGCATACCACGGATGACGTGGCCAATCCGGAGCCACTAGGATCACCCTGCCCGGAAAGAGAGAGATGCGATGTAACACCCGACCTATCATCGGCCAAGGAGGAAACACATAAAGAAGACAGTCCGGAGGCCAAGGAAGAGCCAACGCGTTCACCCCCTCTGATTCCCTCTCTCTGCGTCTGCTGAAGAACCGAGGTAGCTTTGCATTGCGAGACGAGGCCATGAGATCCATCTCCGGAAGACCCCACTTCCGCACCAGTAGGGCGAATGCCTGCACGGAGAGTTCCCACTCTCCGGGATCTAGAAGATTTCTGCTGAGGAAGTCTGCTTGCACATTCGCCTGACCCGCAATGTGCGCTGCCGAGAGAAGAGGAACTTGAACTTCCACCCATTGAAACAGGACCAGCGCCTCGCTGGCCAATTGAGGACTTCGGGTACCTCCCTGCCTGTTTATGTACGCCACCGCAGTGACACTGTCCGAGAAGATCCTCGTCGGCCGGTCCTGAACCATGGACTGAAACTCCAGAAGCGCAAGCCTGATTGCCCTCAATTCTAGCATATTGATCGACCACTGGGCCTCCTCCTGAGACCAAACACCCTGCGCCGAGGATTGAAGGCACTGAGCCCCCCATCCCAGAAGACTCACATCTGTCGTAACTATGACCCAGTCCGGTGTCGCAAGCGGCATGCCCTTGAACAGATTGGCCTCGTCGAGCCACCAACGCATGCTGAGGGAAGCCTGAGAATCTCATTGAAGACGCCAGTTGTAGTCCTGAGACACCGGGGACCAGCGGGATAGAAGAGACTTCTGCAACGGCCGCATGTGGAAGCGAGCCCAAGGTACCACCTCCAGAGCCGCCACCATCGAACCCAGAACTTGCACATAATCCCAGACCCTCGGTCTGGGCGACTGGAGAATTAGGCGAATCTGAGACTGTAACTTCACTCCCCGGTCCCTGGGGAGAAACACCTTCCCCAGATACGTGTCGAACCGCACACCCAGATGTTCCAACGATTGGGACGGGGTAAGAGAGCTCTTTTGAAAGTTGACGATCCACCCCAAAGACTGAAGAAGAGAAATCATCCTCTGGGTTACCACCACACTCTCGTGCCTAAAAGACGCTCGGATCAACCAATTGTCCAAGTAAGGATGCACCCGAATCCCCTCTTTGCGAAGAAAAGCCGCCACCACAACCATCACTTTCGAAAAGGTGCACGGTGCCGTGGTGAAACCGAAAGGCATCGCTCGAAACTGATAATGCTGGCCTAGGACCGCAAACCGAAGAAACTTCTGATGTGGAGGCCAAATTGGAATGTGCAAGTAAGCCTCTTTTAGATCGAGGGACGTAAGGAACTCCCCTGGTTGAACCGTGGCAATGACTGAGCGTACTGTCTCCATACGAAAATGACGGACCTTGAGAAATTTGTTGACCCTTTTGAGATCCAGCACCGGCCTGACCGATCCCCCGCTTCTTGGGCACCACGAAGTAAATGGAATACCTGCCGAGGCCCACCTCGTCAGGGGGAACCGGAACCACAGCCCCCAGATCCAGAAGGACCTGAAGGGTGAGCCACACCGAGTCTCGCTTGGCGGCCCCGTGGCAAGGGGATACCAAGAAAGAATCGGCGACGGGAGAGGAAAACTCTAATTTGTAACCTTCTCGAATAATATCCAATACCCACTGATCGGACGTTATCTTGGCCCACTCCGCCAGAAAGGAAGACAGCCGCCCTCCCAAAGAAATGGCGGAAGGGGCCGAGACCCCGTCATTGTTGACTGCGAGGTGCGGGAGCACGGGCTGGCTGAACAGCCGAGGATTTCGCTCCACAAAAGGAAGTCTTCTGAGAAAAGCGAGGCCTAGAATTAGAGAAAGAACCTTAAGAGGGCTGAAAAGATGGCTTCCCCGGTCGATACCTCTTAACATCCCTAAAGCGAGGTCTGGTAGAGGAGGACTTCAACAGCGGCCTAGGCCTGTCCTCCGGCAACCGCTGAGTTTTGGAATCACCAAAATCCTTCACCAGCTTATCTAAATCCTAACCAAATAAAAGACGACCTTTAAATGGGAGTTTCACGAGCCTAAGCTTGGACGCCGCATCCGCCACCCAATTACGGAGCCACAAAGATCTGCGAGAAACCACGTAAAAAGACATTTGTTTCGCAGAAGCACGAAAAATATCATACAAGGCATCCGCCAAATACACCAAACCTGATTCCATATCCGCCAATTCGGAGGGGACCGAAATTCCGGACTCCATCATGTTATCTGCCATCAGTTGAGACCATTGCAGACAAGCACGCGCAGCATAAGAACTGCAAACCGCGGCCTGCAAGGTAACTGCTGCAACCTCAAAGGACACCTTAAGCGTAGATTCAATCTTCCTATCCTGGACATCCTTCAGTGCAACACCCCCCTCAATTGGCAAAGTAGTCTTCTTGGTGACCGCGGCCACCAACGCATCTACCCTAGGCTGTTTAAACTTCTCCAGTTCATTTGGAGCAAGAGGTACAACTGCCGCATGGCTTTCATCACCCGGAAATGCCTCCGGCGTGTCCCATTGTGTCTTAATAAGCTCTTGCATAGCCTCATGAACCGGAAATGATCTAGGCGGCTTTCGCATACTAGCCATAAGTGGGTTCGAGAACCCGGACACCAGCGGATCCTCCTGCGAGATGTTCAACCCTTGCAACGCTTTTGAAATCAACGAGGAAAGTTCCTCCCTGTGAAAAAGATGGAGTGTGGTAGGATCATCCACATCCCTACCCAGCGTCTCCTCCACGTCCGTCACCTCTCCCTCTTCCAACAAGTCAGGAATAGGCAGAGACAAGGGGGAGACTGAGGCAGGGTCCCCGTCATCTGCGACAGCCAGTCTGCGACGCTTCGCCGCCTGAGACTGCACCGGAGGTGAAAGACTCGCAGTAGTAGCAGGAAGAAGCAAAGAATTAGGCAAATTTGGGGATAGTGCAGGCTGAGAGCCCTGCAGCAAAAAGGCACGGTGCATCAGCATCACAAACTCCGGAGAAAAAGTGCCCTGCAACAACCCTGTCGGTTCGGCCTGCAGCATGGACTGAGCTGAAACCGCGTCTGCCACGAGGTCTCCCGAAGCGCCAAGAGCCACTGAACACTCCCCCGACGCTGACGCGCTCTGAATCGCGGCGGGCCCAACTGCTAGGAAAGAAGCGCTCGACCGCGCCTCCTTAGTGCGGGAAAACAGCAACTCACCAGCCGGCAGCACGGACTCCTCGACCGGAGCGTCCGAGCATCCGGCTGTGCACAGACCCGACAGTGTTCTGCGCTTCCCACAGCGCGAACACCGCTTAACCGCCTCTGCCGCCATAGGATCGATTTCCTTGTTTCTCTTTTTTTTAAACGGCCACAATTCAGCCCAGAGGAATCCCGCCAAAACACACAAACACAACGCTGCACACCCAACGGACCAGCGACTCCTCTAGCCACACCAAACACTCAGAGCCAGAAAATCCTACCCAACAACACATGCAGAGAAGCTATGGCTGGCAGTTGTAAGCTGTAAGCTGAGCAGAAGAACAGCACAGCTCCACACGTTGAGGCTCTTTTTTTTTTTTTTTTTGTCAAGGAAAGAAGAAAAATTAAGAGCCCAAATAAACCCCTCAATCCACTGGAGGGGAGGGTGGAGCAGGGACCTGGGGGGGGCCCAGGTGTAACTCCCAAAGCTGGCACTGCTCAGCCAGTCACCCCTTTCTACCTGAAGAGAAAGAATCTCAACAGAAGAAATGATTATTTCTCAGAATTTTCACCAGACACAGCCAGAATCCAGGAGCTAGAAGGATAGCTACCAAACCTGCTGGGAGATAGAGCATACTGGATGTACAGGAGGAATGCCAACCTATAAGACCACCTGTTAATCAGTTTCTCTATCTCCACCTGCTGGTCGATGTGTGCTATCCCACTGGTCTCTGGATTTATCTGCTGCTGTGCTAAGGAAATAAAATTAAAGTTGTTTTTTTTTTTTAAAAAATTGAAAAGAAAATGTGCAAGAAACACAGCGACCCTGTAAAATAAGAAAACACGAGCCGCGGTGAGAGAAGGCATAAAGTTTAGAACTGAGTCTAGCGCAGAGTGTCGAAAATACAACTTCTCGGTTCCGTGGAAAACAGAGAACTGAGGAGACGCTCGCTCTTGCGTGGGCAGGAAGGCACTCACGCATGTGCGGTATGGCAATTGCGAACTTTCTAAGTTCTGCAAACAAATCAGCTTGCGAAGCTGTCCGCATCAGGGCTCCGTGGATGACGTCACCCACAGGTTGAGAATAGGCTGCCTGCTTGTCCTGGGATAACTAACATTTCTCCCTCTCTTCTCCGTGCATGTCTCCCTCCCTTCCATCATATGCAGGATTTCTCCCTCTTACCCCTTTCTACTTTTCTTTCATCTCTCCTTCCTCTCCTCTTCCATCTCCCTGAGAAGCAGCTATACTTCCCTCCCGCCCATCCCCTTGTGCAGCAGCTTCCCATCCCCCTGTACAGTAGCTTTCCATCCCTCCCTCCTATCCCCCTGTGCAGTAGTTTTCCATCCTTCCTATCCCCCTGTGCAGGAGCACCCCACTGACCCTCCCACCATGATACCTGGCATACCTCCGGGCCTCCCAAAGCTGAAGAGGCAGTACTATGAATAGGCTGATTGCAGCCTGCCCCGGCAGGGCTTCCCTCTGCCATGTCAGTGATACAACAGAGGGAAGGCTCCAGCGAAACATGCCGCAAGCAGCCTATTCAGAGCGCTGCTTCTGCTGACTGGTCATCGCTGCTGCTGTTTTAGGAGGCCTCGGAGGTAGGTTAGGTCTCACGGAAAGTGGGGGGGAAGGAGGGTGTGGGTTGCTGAATCGGTGAGTCAGATTTTTTGGGACAATGAATCGATGTGAATTGATTCAAATCAGCGAATCGGGCAGCACTAGTCTCTAGACATTAGAGCTATTGTTTAAAGGTGTGTGTTGATTTAATCCTATCTGCACCTGCATGGATAAGGTCAATAGAAGCTCAAAGGAAGAGGTGTGCAGACTCGCTGATTCCATAGGCCGGCTAGATAGCCAACAATGGATTCCAGCAGTTTCTGAAAGCCAAGAAAGTGAGAAGCCAATCTTCAGTGCTTGGATCTATGATGTGGGAGGGCACGTTGAAAGTAGCCCTACTTCCAGAAGAGATTTAAGGGCTGAGAAATGGCACCAAGTTTGTCTTTTGATAATCCTCATCTGATCAGAATCCATTTAGCACAAAGAATTTGTATACCAGAGCTGACAAATTTGAATACATAACTGAAACTATAAGGGGAAAGACTATACATAGGGCTAGATTCACTAAGGACACAGATCGGATCCGATCCGTGTCCGGGAAACTGATTCACGAATCGCCCTCGATCGGAATCACGTCCTCCAACTGCCTGCCTGGATCGCTCTATAGCGATCCCAGCTCATGCGCAGACCCATCTGCAGATGGTCTGCGCATGCACTGGACCTCCGGGTCTGGCAGAGATTTTTTTTTTTTCTTCTTTTTTTAACTTCTTTTGGAGCCCGTGGTTTTAACCCACTTAAGCCTGCGGGTTAAAACCACGGGCTTGCACTGCAGGTAAGGGTGGGAGAGTCAGGGCAGGCAGGAGATCTGGGGCTGCAAGAGGTGTTCGGGGCAGCAGGAGATCAGGGAGAGTCGGGGTTGCAGGTGTTTGGGGTAGCAGGAGATTAGAACAGTAGGAGAGTCGGGGCTGCATGAGGCGTTCAGGGCAGCAGGAGATCGGGGCTGACAGGGTGGAGAACAGGGCGGCAGAAGGCTAGGCAGTCGGAAAGGGCTTGAGCGACTGGTCCTCAGCAGTCGCTTGTTTGTGATCTACCAGCCCAGTTGGTGTTGCAGGGTTTTGGTTAGTGAATCACATCCCTGCTTACTTTGCATGCCGTTCCCCTCATTTGCATGCGCAGATTGGAGGATGGTCGGCAGATAGGTAAGTGAATCAGGCCGGAGGGGAATCAGGTCGCAAACCGATCGGTACCCGATCGGTTTGCTTTGTGAATCTAGCCCATAGTTATTCAAGCAACACTGAGTTCACTGTTCAAAGAGAGTGCTTCTTCTTATCTATTGGAAGTAAAGTTGGAGTTTGGACTTTAAATCCTGGTGTGTCAACATTATTTGGTGGAGTGAAATGAGTGTCTGGTGCTTGCTTATTGCAGGACTCCAGCTAGTAAGTTGGTCCCGACTCTGGTCTTCAGTAAAAGAGGGGTTACAGTAATGGAAAACCTGGATGATTCGACAGTCCTGTTTGGAGAGCATACGTTTTGAGTGCTATATGTTGACTTATTTTTTTAATAAATCAATGGTAAAAATACCACCAAACTATTTTTGATACAAAAATTTTTGATGTATACATCAGGCATAATGTAATAATTATGATACAGATTTTTAAAACAAAGTTATGATTTTAAAAAATCCTCCAGTAGTCCAGATTATCGGCATCCTACTGTATTAAGGTTTTTAAGTTGTTCTCCATCTATCCTGAGGGAGTGGTACAGTATAGGGTGTAAAATACTTCTGTGTGCAAAAGAGCGGGATTTGGAAGTGACTATTTGATGATCTTAGAGTGACCAAGTAGAAAAGTGATAGCAAAAAAACAGCATTAACTCACCTCCTCTCCTCCCTGTGCTCAAAGTACCCCTGCCCTCTCTCATCATAGGTCCTCTTGCGACTCTGATGCTGCAGATTATCTGGAGCTCTGAATCCTGGAGTCACTTCTTCCTGCTTTACCTCAATCTTCATTGCTGCATTTTCATTTAAACAAAAATGGTTCAGAACATTGCCTTACTAGAGAGAAGAACAGTTTTATTTCTATTCCAAACTTGGGTAAAGGGACAAAAAAAACAACAAACCATAAAGGAAATTAAAAAAGTAGAAAATAGGTCTTACCTGCTAATTTTCTTTCTTTTAGTCTCTCCAAACCAGCACAGATGAATGGGTTTACGCTCTTCTATCAGCAGGTGAAGATTGGGAACATACTGAATTCTATTAGCAATTCAAGTGGACTGTGCAGTCCCTCTTAGAATCAGTCTGAATAGCCAAGCAGGAACTCTTATTAACTGATCAACTGCAAGAACAGGAGCTTAAAAAAAAAAAATTATTTTTTTTTAATAAATTGAAACAACTGTTGGAAAAAAAGATTGGAACAGGCAACCAACACTGATCTCACAGTTCACCAGTTAAACCAGATGAAGCAAATTCTGTAGCTCCACAGTATATACTTGCATTACTCATGAAAAACAAAGGGACAAAAAAAAATAATAATAAAATTGGTAAACCCCAAATCTTCATATCCACAAGAAAAAACATTGGGTGGGTTCTGTGCCACTCTGGAAGAAAAGAAAGAAAATTAAGAGGTAGGACCTAATTTCTCCTTCTTTAGCGTCCATCCAGACTAGCACAGACAGATGGGACGTACCAAAGCATTACCCACCAAATGTGGGAACTCCGCAGGGCCGCCACAAGAACTTGCTTGCCAAAAACAGCATCCTGATGCACCTGGACGTCAACTTGGTAGTGATGCACAAAGGAATGCAGAGAAGATCAGACTGCCACCTTACAAATCTCCACTGGGAACTCAAGAGAACTCTCTGCCTAGGATGCCGCCTGACCTCTCGTAGAATGAGCTTTATGAAAATCAAAAACTGCCTTCTTCTGAAGAAGATACACTGAAGCGATGGTTTCCTTAATCCAGCACGCAATGTAAGCTTCCGAAGCACCCAAAACAAATTGGAACAAAACTTGCTCAACTATGGTCAATATATCATGTGTATACTGAGACAAGTATGGCAAAACCAAATATATTGATATTACTCAGAACATGGTTCTATGAATTTCAAACACCCAGACACCCCAACTAATAGATGCTTTATGGGATATGAATATCATCCCCAATTCATAGAAAACCTATGTCAGGTTCATTAATTAATAAATGCTGGATAAATCCCAATGACTGGACTGTGATATCAGTATATTTGGTTTTGCCATACTTGTCTCAGACTTGAGATCCTAGACTGGAACTAGAGGACGCAGCAACTTTGCTGTCCTCAAAAAAAGATCACATCAGAATGGAGAAGACAACCACTGTCCACACACAAGGCTTCCAAAGAACAAGGCTGCTACCTGGACCCGTAAAGAGGGCCAGGCAAAAGCCCCTTTCAAGTCCTTTCTGCAAAAAATTAAAAAAAAAAAAATAAATAAAGGATTTGAGGTACAGACTCACAAAGGGAAACCACTGCCCTCACAGAACCCCAGTCCTCAAAGAGATGCCAGATACGCATGCACGCATAGGAAGTCGAGAACCTTACTGAATATTAAAAAAAGAGTAGAGACCACCCTATCTGAACCACCTTTCTTGCTTAAACGCTCCTTCTAACAGCCAAGCTATATGACAAAAGGGACTTTGATCGAATATGGAAATGGGACCCTGAGTTAGAAGGGTATTTGATAGGGGCAGAGGAAAGCGCCGTAGCCAATCTGGAGCCATCAGAATCACGCGGCTTGTGTGACATACAATGTGAAGAACTCTGCCCATCTGAAGTCACGGAGGAAAGATATACAGCAGCCCATCTGTCAGCCAACACTGCACCAGAGCATCCAGCCCCTCAGCCTGAAAATCTCTGCACCGAATGAAAAATCGCTGCACCTTGAAGCTGAAATGCATGGTCATGAGACACATCATCGGCCAACCCCACAATCAAACTATCAGATCGAAGCCCTCTATTCTGAGATCCAGCACGACATCTTAGGAAATCCACCTGGACATTGTACACGCCCGCTATGTGGGACACAAAGATGTCAAGCAGGTAAGACTCCTCCCACTCCGCTGTCTCCTGCGCCAGACAACTAACTATTGGTTCTCCCCTGCCTACTGATGTCAGACACCGCTGTGGCATTGTTGGAGATAGCCCGAACAGTTTTACTCACAAGGAAGGACTAGAAAGTCGCAAGCGTTCTGGTCTCCAGAACATCGATCGACTACAAGGCCTCCTCCAGTGACCAGCTACCCTGCGCTGAACGACAGACACTGGACTCCCCAGCTGAGAAGATACAGACTTACTCCCTAGATTAGATTGTGGGCCCAGAGCCACCAATGCAGACTGCAGCAAGCTAGACCGTGATGAGGAATCAGTGAGTCCAAATCGCAGAACTGCAGGGACCAAATCTGAAGAAGAGCATGGGACGCATGTGAACACATGCCCACTGAACCACTTCCAATGAGGCTGCCATCGAGCCCAAGACCTGAAGAAATTCATGAGCCTGGGGACAACAAGAGCCCATCAGAGATCGAATTTGTGACTGCAACTTCTGCACCCATGCTTTGGGAAAGAACACCCTCCCTAGACTGGTGTAAAAGAGAACTCAGAGATACTCCAAGCATTTACAAGGGTTCAACTGACTCTTGGTGATGTTAACTACCCAGCCCAACGACTGCAGCAACTCCACTATGTGGGTGTAACATCGGTACTCTCCTGGAAGGACTTTACTCTAATTAACCCAGGTATGGGAGACCCAAAATGCATTATTTGTGTACAGGGAGCCATGACCAGACTGAACGGAAGCGCACAAAACAAAGTGCCATCTCAAAATGAAGGAACTGCTGATGAGACTACCAAATGGGAATGTGGAGGCACATCTCCATCAGGTCAAGAGAAGCGAGAAACTCACCAGGTTAAACAGACAGGATCAAGGAACTTAGTGTCTCCATTTGAAACGAGGGGATCCGAAGCATCCAGTTCACCCCCTTGAAGTCCAAGGTGGAGTGAAAGGATCCCACTTTCTTGGGCACTATGAAGCAAATAGAATATCGTCCAGTGCGGATGTCCTGAGAGGGCAACGGAATTACAGTACCAAGATCAAGCAATCTCCTTAGAGTTTGATGAAATACTCATTTCTTCCACAAGGACTGACAAGAGGAGGAGAGGAAAAGATCTGGCAGGGGCCAATCAAATTCAAGAGCATACCTGTCATGGAGCACCTCTAGGACCCACTGATCCACTGTGATCTCTGTTCACTCCCAGTAAAAGTCTCCCAAACTGGCTTCCACAGGAACCGGGGGACGGACCTGAACACAGTCATTGTGTAGGTCGACAAGAGGAAGAGAGACTGGAAGAGTCACAGCTTCCCCAGCGTGCACCCTGAAAGGACTGCATACACTGAAACAACCCCTAGAAGGGACCACAGAAGACACCCTGCCAGGACGGTATCGGCGGAATTCTCAGAAACGACCTTGGCTGGAACCTCCCCTACTGGATTATTGAGGCTTTTCCTCCCGCAACCAAGGTACTTTGGAGTCTCCTAAACTGTGGACCAACTTATACAAGTCATCTCCAAAGAGGAAAGAAGCCTCAAAGGGAAATCGACTGAGCTTAGATTTCAAGGCCAAGTCCATCGACCAACCACGGAGCCACAAGGTACGTCTAGTAGTCACTCTCAAGGCCATAAACTTAGCCGAAGGCTGCAACAAATCATACATGGCATCCGAACAATTCAATCTTCACTACTTCCTGGTCCACCAATGCCTAGTAATTGAAACCCCTATCAAACACATGCTCAGCCCATCTGAAGCTTGCCCTGGCTACTAGACTACCACAAATCGTTGCCTGAACCACCAAGGCTGCTACATCAAAACTTTATTTGAAAAGAGCCTCCACCCTCAGGTACAGGGAGGGGGGGTTGTCTCTCAAAGCAGTACACCCATCCACTGGAACCGTATGCCTCTTAGCAATGGCTAAGACCACTGTGACCACTATCAATTGGTGTAGGGACTCTCTATTGGCATCAGGAATAGGATACAAACAGGTAATACATCGTGCCAGCCGAAAAGGGGCTTTCCACTGTGCTAGCACAATATCCTGGATATCTTGATGCATGGAAAAGGAACATGAAGCACCCAAACCCTATGACGAAGAGGATTCACCATCCTCAACACACAAAACAGAAGACACTTGGAGAATGAGCTCCTGCAACTCTTCTGGTGAAATAGGCAAACCACTGAAGAGTCCTCCCCCACAGTCAACTCCAACACTCAGTTGCACATATCATTTGCCGCCCCCTCCCCACCCCACCCCGAGAATCCTAAACATAGTAAATGACAGCAGATAAAGACCTCAACGGTCCATCCAGTCTGGCATAAGTTATACCCATTAAAAAATGCATTATTAAATTAACTTGTCCCTTTCTTTGATATTTCTGGGCCATAGACTGTAAAGTCTGGTATTGTCCTATGTTCCAAATGCCGAAGTTGCCATCCAAGCTCACTCCAGTCTATCCAACCATCTCGTTGTTTGCAGGATATCCACCATAAAGTCTGGCCAGTAACATCCTCATGTTTCAAGTTAGTGGAGTTTCCGTTCATACCCACCCCAGCCCATCCTATATCGAACCATCATATTTGGGACAGACCATGTCCAATACTGGCCCTAGTTCTTTAATTTACATTCTTCATTTTCTAATTAGAAATCCTCTATTTTTATCCTACGCTTTTTTGAATTCCATCACTGTTTTCTCCCCACCACTTCCCTTGAGAGGGCATTCCAGGCATCTACCACCCTCTCCGTGAAGAAGAATTTCCTAACATTGTTCCTAAGTCTTCCTCCCTGTAACCTCAAATTATGCTTTCTAGTTTTACCAGTTTTTCTTCGCTGGAAAAGATTTGGTTCTATATTAATACCTTTCAAGTATTTAAATGTCTGTATTATATCTCTCCTGTCCCTCCTCTCCTCCAGAGTATACATATTTAGGTCTTCCAGTCTCTTCTCATACTTCTTTTGGTTCAAACCCTTTACCATTTTTGTTGCCTTCCTCTGGACGGCTTCAAGTTTTTTTATATCCTTCACCAATGGCCTCCAAAACTGAACACAATACTCCAAGTATGGCCTCAACACAAATGCATTACTCTGCACTTCTTCGCATTGAATTTTAGTTGCCAGACGTTAGACCATTCTTCTAACTTTTGCAGATCCTTTTCCATGTTTTCCTCTCCTTCTGGGGTGACCACTCTGTTACAAATCTTGGTAACATCTGCAAAAAGGCTAACCTTCCCTTCTAACCCTTCAGTAATGTCGCTCACAAACATATTGAACAAAATCAGTCACGGCACCGATCCTTGAAGCACTCCACTACTTATTTTTCCATTATCTGATTGAATTCCATTTACCATTACCTTCTGGTGTCTGTCCGTCAACCTGTTTCTAATCCAGTTCATCACTTTGGGCCCTAACTTCAGCTCATGGATTTTATTTAAGAGCCTCCTATGAGGAGCTGTGAAAAGGCTTTGCTGAAATTTAAGTATTGTATTTTTCACTCCATAAGATGCATTTTTTCCACCTCCAAAAAGGGTGATTCACGAGAAATGACGGCAAGCCAATCACGGAGCGGGATCAGGCAGGAAGTGCAAAGGTTGCGCTGCTGCCTTATGCACCGCTCTGCAGGGAGAAAGGCAGCCATCCAGCACCGACCATGCCAGTTAAAAAAAGGTACCGGGGGGGGGGGGGGGGGGCTGCAGGCTTCCCAGCACCAGGCCACCAGATGTGTAGAGGGGGGAAAAAACAAGAAAAAAAAAAATGCTGAACCCTCTTGGTTTTTCTTCCTCTACAGGTGGATGCATCTTATAGAGCGAAAAATAAGGTAAATTACATCTAGCGCATGTCCTTGAGCCAATTCTCTGATCACTCAATCAAAGAATTCAATCAGATTTGTCTGGCATGATTCACCTTAGTACCGTATTTTCACTTATATACCGCGCACCAGTGTAAAACGCACACACGGGTATAGCGCGCGGAAACTGTAATTTATGTAAATAAATTTTTATATACCGCGCACACCCGTATACCGCGCATGCCGCCCCGACTCTCCCGTCGCCGCCCCACTCTCCTTTCGCCCGCCCCGACTCTCCTCTGGCCAGCCCGACTCTCCTTTCGCCCGCCCCGACTCTTCTCTCGCCAGCCCGACTCTCCTTTCGCCTGCCCCGACTCTCCTCTCCCCCTACCGTTGTCCTGCTGCTTCCTCTGCCGGCGGTCCCGCCCCTTCTCTGAGCCCTGCGTCTGCGCTGCTTCCTCTTCCGGCGGTCCCGCCCTTTCTCTGAAGTCATAGCAAGTAAAAAGGACCTGGACATAATTGGAGTCACAGAAACATGGTGGACCGATGACAACAAATGGGATGTGGTCATACCAGGGTACAAACTCTATAGGAGAAACAGGACACACAAGAAGGGTGGAGGAATAGCGATATATATAAAGGACTCCATTCCTTCAGCCAGAATGGAAACAATAGTAAGGGCGGACGGCTTGGAATTACTATGGGTTAAGCTACAAGGGGGAACTGGAGCAGACATCAAATTGGGACTGTACTATCGCCCACCTGGACAACCGGAAAAATGTAATTTTTGATAGAGTGAAAAATCGATCCACTTGTACCCGTCGTACTCCACTCAGGATTTTGTGGACGTCAATCATATCTCCCCCTCAGCCGTCTCTTTTCCCAGCTGAAGAGCCCTAACCGTTTTAGTCTTTCCTCATGAGAGGACTTCCAACCCCTTTATCATCTTGGTTGCTCTTCTTTGAACCTTTTCTAGTGCCACTATATCTTTCTTGAGATAAGACCAGAATTGAACACAATACTCCAGATGAGGTCACACCATGGAGCTATACAGGGGCATTATAACATTCTTAGTCTTGTTAACCATCCCTTTTTAAATAATTCTTAGCCTCCTGTTTGCTTTTTTGGCCGCAGCTACACATTGGACGGAAGGTTTCATCGTATTGTCTACGATGATACCCAGATCCTTTTCTTGGGTGCTAATTCCCAAGGTGGACCCTAACATTTGGTAACTGTGATTCAGGTTATTCTTCCCAATGTGCATCACTTTGCATTTGTCCACATTCAACTTCATCTGCCATTTGGATGCCCAGTCTTCCAATTTCCTATGGTCCGCCTGCAATTTTTCACAATCCGCATGCATTTTAACAACTTTGAACAGTTTCGTGCCATTTGCAATATTACCTCACTTGTCGTTCCAATTTCCAGATCATTTATAAATAAGTTAAATAGCACCAGTCCCAGTACAGACCCCTGTGGCACTCCACTGTTTACTCTCCTCCATTGAGAAAAATGACCATTTAACCGTACTCTCTCTTTTCTATCCGATAACCAATTCCTAATCCACAACTGAACGTTGCCACCTATCCCATTACACTTTAATTTTCTCAGCAGCCTCTTGTTAGGAACTTTATCAAAAGCTTTCTGAAAATCTAAATATACTATATCAACCGGCTCACCTTTATCCACATGTTTATTCACACTTTCAAAGAAGTCAAGCAAATTTGTGAGGCAAGATCTCCCTCAGTTGATTCTCTAGGCAACAATTGTGAAGGTTGATGTTTCTGTGTCACATGCCGCAGTCTACCTGAGCCTACTGTGATCCATCTATTCCTGGGTTGTTTTATCCTTTGGGTAGTAATTAATTGGTACATTTGTACGCAGTGATTGTAGCTGCTTTGTCTCCAATTCTTGCTTAAGTTTATAGAGCTCCTCTTTGATACTAGCAAGTTGAGGACAAATGAGGCAAGGCTTGAGTCTCCAACTGGTGTGCCTGGGAACTAAAGCATCACAATGCTTGCATTGAATGAAATTCATCTTGATTGACTGGAATTGGGATAGTCAGACTTCTTGATTATTCGGCTTTCTATTTGTACAGAATCTATCCCCTTTTAACTTTAGTGAGTGCCCTCTCGTTCTCTCCACCTTGGAGAAGATGAACAATCTCTCTTTCTCTACTAAGTCTATTCCCTTCATTATCTTGAATGTTTTGATCATGTCCCCTCTCAGTCTCCTCTTTTCAAGCAAGAAGAGCCAGTTTCTCTAGCCTCTCGCTGTATGGCAACTCCTCCAGCTCCTTAACCATTTTTGTCATCCAAAGAAGAGCGGCAAAAATGGTTAAGGAGCTGGAGGAGTTGCCGTACAGCGAGAGGCTAGAGCAGACATGGGCAACTGCAGTCCTCGAGGACCGGAATCCAATTGGGTTTTCAGGATTTCCCCAATGAATATGCATTGAAAGCAGTGCATGTAAATAGATCTCAAGTATAATCATTGGGGAAATCCTGAAAACCCAATTGGATTCCGGCCCTCGAGGACTGCAGTTGCCCAGTCAGGGCTAGATAAACTGGGCCTCTTCTCCATTAAAAAGAGGAGACAGAGGGGATATGATCGAAACATAAAAGGACAAAACCACCTTAGAAAGAAATGAAAGAACAGTCCGCACCAACATCCCGGCAGCCAAGAAACGCAGAAAGGGATCCCTGTATGACACAGCCTGCAACTCAGACACCCTACGCGCAGACACCATAGTCACCAGAAAGAATAATAATAATAGTAATAATAACAATAACTTTATTCTTGTATACTGCATTACCATGGAAGTTCTATGCGGTTAACAGATGAAGAGACTGTACATTTACAGCGAAGTTACAATTTCATTAATGTTACATTTACATTTTAGACGATACTATTCGGTCAAGTTAACTTTACATTTTAGACGATAAATATACGGTGAAGTTATTTTAGCAGCTAGGTTATAAGTTCGGAGTAGTTACATCTGCTATAAGTTAGATACAGCGGTGTTACAAATAGCAGTGTTACATGAGGTGGTAAGGGTCTAGGGGGGGAGAGGTCAGAATCTTCTGAGAAGGGAGGAGGAGGGAGGATAAATCTGAGGAATTTGTCAAAAAGGTAGGTTTTAGTTAACTTCCTGAATGTTTGATAGTGGGGGGAATTGGAGATGAGAGTAGAGAGGCATTTGTTCCATTTGCCCGCTTGGAATGCTAGGGATCGGTCAAGGAATTTTTTGTAGAGGCAGCCCTTCAGGGAGGGAAAGGAGAACAGATAGGTATTTCGAGTGCGAGAGGGGCCAGCAATTTCAAGGTGCTCAGATAGGTAGATTAGTGAAGAGCCTGCTAAGGTTTTGAAGCAGAGGCAAGCGAATTTAAAGATGATTCTTGCCTCCACCGGCAGCCAGTGGAGTTTAGCGTAATAGGGGCTAACGTGGTCGTATTTTTTGAGGCCGAAGATGAGGCAGACGGCGGCATTTTGTACTATTCTTAAACGTTTGATGGTGTTTTTATAGGCTCCCAGGTATATGATATTACAGTAGTCCAGTATGCTTAAGATTAATGATTGGACCAGTAAACGGAAGGAGAGGTGGTTGAGGTGGTGTTTGATGGTGCGAAGTTTCCAGAGGGTGCAGAAGCATTTTTTGACCTGGGTACTGGTACGGTCTTCGAAGGTCAAGCATCTATCTAGGATGACTCTGAGTATTTTTATGGTGGGGTTGATAGGATAACCTAGGCCGTTCAGTTTCATGGAAGTGTTTGTTATTTTATGGGTAGGGCTTGCCAGGAAGATTTTGGCTTATTCAGTGTTCAATTTTAATTTAAATTGTGAGGTCCATAGTTCTAACTTGGTGAGGATGGAGGATGTGAGTTGCTCCGTCTGTTGGGTGAATGAAGTTAGGGGGATGATATTGGTGATGTCATCGTCGTAAATGAATGATTTAAGGTTTAAGTCGGCTAGTGTCTGTGCTAGAGGTGCCAAGTAGATGTTAAAGAGGGAGGGAGTGGGGAGCCTTGTGGGACTCCGCAGGAATTACGCCATTGATGGGAGAAGGTTCCGTTGCTGTGGACCTGATAAGTACGGTTAGTTAGGAAGCTTGAGAACCAGTGTAGTACTTGGCCGGAAATGCCGATGGAGTCAAGGCAGCGGAGCATGATATCTTGGTCGATCAGATCGAAAGCGCTGCTTAGGTCGAATTGGAGTACTAATAATTGGAGGAGGTATTCGGTTAGAGCAGCTAAGACCGTTTCTGTGCTGTGGTTTGAGCGGAAGCCGGATTGGGAATCGTGAAGGATGTTGAACTTTTCTAGGTAGTTCATGAGGTCATGGTTAATGAGGCCTTCCATGAGTTTTTGGAAGAGTGGTATGTTGGCGATGGGTCTATAGTTGGTGGCGGAGGAGATTGGTTCTTTGTTGTTTTTGAGGCGGGGGATACGAGAATGTGGCCGAGTTCAGTCGGGAAGAGACCAGTGGACAGGCATAGTGAGACCCAATTGAAGAGTTCGGCTTTGAATTGGGGGGGAGGGGCGGATTTAATAATGGTGGGTGGGCAGTTGTCTAATAGGCAGTTGGAGTTGGCGTATTTTGAGAAGAGTTTGAGAAAAAGGTTCCAGTCTGGGCTTTCGAATGAGCTCCAGGTCATGTCGGCCCTTGAACCTGTTGTATCTACTGCTGCAAGGTTGAATATTGTCTCAGTGTTGGGAGTTGTAAGTGACGATTTTAAGGTTTGGATTTTGTTGGTAAAGTGGTCGGCTAGGATTATTGCGGGGGGCGGGAGTTCTGAGCTAGAGCGTTTGTGAGAATCGGTGTCTAGAAGGGAGTTGACTAATCTAAAAAGTGCTTTACTGTTTAGAGAAGGGGTGTTGATGAGTTGGGAGTAATATTTACTGCGTTTTTCGACTATCAGTTTTTTGTATTCGCTGACTTTTTTCGCCAGTTAAGTCTATCGTTGTCGGTCCCTGATTTGCGCCATGTTCGTTCTAGTTTCCTTACTTCGCGTTTTATGGCTAAGAGATCCGCATCAAACCATTTGCTTGAGGGCCGAGGGTTTTTTTTGCGGAGTCTTGGGGGGGCGATGGTATTAAGGACTTGGTCGCTGAAGTGTTTCCAGTCAAGGTGGAAGTTGGGGTTGGGGTCGGAGTTGGAAATGAGGGTGTAGTGGGACCAGAAATCTACAGGATTGATTTTTTCTCTTGTCCAGGTCATCGTCTTTGTTTGGTTAGGTGTGTATTTCCTGTCTGGTTGTTTTTTGAACCAGGATAGTTCAAAATGACATAGGAGGTGGTCGGACCAAGGGGTGTTAGACCAATTTTGTTTTATGAGACTTATGTTTGGAGTAGTGGAGGAGTTGGAAAGGAAGGTGACCATGTCAAGCTGGTGTCCTTTATTGTGTGTTGTGGTATCATCCTTGAGAGAAGCCGTACTCAAGGTTTCAAATGGAACCCCCCCTGCAAGCCACCAAGTACCAGGCGAAGACACCAATCTGGACAGGATTTCCACAAAGGAGGGTGAATGCGCTGCACCCCCTTCAGAAAGCATACCAAAGATGATTGTGGCACGTCCTGAGAGATCTGTAGCCCCGGAGCACCTTAGTAATAAATGCAGGTAGCTCCTCTCTGGAAAAGTGGAAAAGCTGAAGAGCCGTGGGGTCGTCCGCCTCACAACACAGATTCTCCCCCCACTTCTAAATCATGCAGATCCTGCAAATCTCCATCCACCAGGGAGCTCGTGTGAGGAGGAGACATATCAGGGCTCAAAGCAGGGTCTACCACCACTGCGGTTTCCATCCTGCGCCTTTTTGTGCCCTGACTCCAGCCGTCCCTGAAGGCTGGTCCGTTAAAAGGCAATCAACTTGAGAACCAACTCCGACCGAAGCTGGCAAAGAACTGCACAAAAGAAAAGCCTGATGAGACAAACTCGGGAGAAGGAAAGCCTGATGAGACAAACTCGGGAGAAAACAGCATCGCCAACAACCCAGACTGCATCAGCGATGGATCCACTGTGCTCTGTCCCTAAGCCGCTACAGCGCCAGTGTCAAGTTTTATTTTAGTTTGATGAATCACTTATTTAATTTTACTAAGCGAGATACAAAATTGGTAAAAGTGTAAACATATATTTAAACATAATTGGTTAGACAAATAGACTTACAGACCGACTAATATACAAGGTAAGAGGGATCAGAACTACAATTCAGTGTTTTAAAGTACAGAGGAGAACCATATAAGGAGAAAACAATAGGGAGGGAAAAGTGCAATAAAAGAAGAAAACTAATATAAAATTTAAGCATAATTTAAAGATTAAAAGCATCTTTAAATGAAAACTTTTTAAATTACTTTTAAAAAGACTCCAAAGCTGCGGTGCCATCACTGAAAACATATCATGTTGTCGTGTTCCAATAACTTTCAAAGAGAGGACTACTATAAGTTTTTGATTAGTAGACGGGAGAGAACGCGAAATGCTATAGGGGATAAGTAATTTATCAATGAATTGAGGTTCATTAGTGGAAAGGGATTTGAATACTAAAAGTGAAATTTTAAAAGTAATACGGTGGTTAATTGAGAGCAAGTAGGAATTAATCAGAAAAGGAGTTACATGTCCATAGCTGCCACTAAATCCTGTCTGTGTCCCGGCACCCCCAATGCCAAGAGGCCTGAAACAGGCGGTAGATGCGAAGATGCATCAGTCGCATGAGAACCCATGTGCCCCCCACCACTATATTTGAATCTATAAGGACGCCATCCAAGCTGCCTACCACACAGAGGCCCAATGGCGACCGCTGTTTCCTACGGTGTAAACACCATTTAACACCCTCTGCGACAATGATTCACGCCAAGACAGCATCAACAAAAAGCACATACCAAAGATGCTGCACACATGCGCTGATCACACATGCACAACAAAAATACTTACAAATCAAAGTTGTCAGGGACAGTAGTTGAGGTGTCAGAGAAGGATATTGTAAAACACTACTCTCTCCAAACGGTCTCTCTTTTTTTTTTTAACCAACTGGGAAAGAAGAAAAAAAATGTACAGAGACCACAGCAAACCCTCTATCATAGGAGGGAGAGTGGGGAAGGGAACTGAGAGGCCCAGGTGTAACCCCCAAAGCTGGTACCGCTCAGCCAGGCACCCCTGCACTAACTGAAGCAGTAGTAACAGTAGTGAAATTCACTGATTTTCAGTCAGTGAAGCCAGGAGCTCGAGGAATGGCATCAATCTGCCTGCTGGAGACACAGCATACTAAATGGACAGGAGAGATCCCATCCAAGAGGAGCACCTGCAATTTAGTTCTCTATCTCCACCTGCTGGTAGATGTGCAGTATCCCACTAGTCTCTGGATTCATTTGCTGCTGTTGCAAAGGAATATCAGGTTAGACATAATTTAGGTGTTCCTTAGAGCACCTAGACTGAACTATCTGCCTCTCTGCAGGTTTCTCGTAAGGGGACTCCAAGTGAAAAATCTGCAATGGGGTGAGAAAATTCTAACTTATACTATTCTTTGATAGACTCAGAATTATCCCACTGTCAAGGCTTGCTTCTAGAAATGCTCTCTAAAAGTTAGTTCAGGTTCATGGACTGAGCTTGAACACTGTAGAGTTCTTCTGTCTTGAGGCAAGAAGCAACTTCCCATCCACTTATTTAAACCCCTTTCAGGAAAAGGAACAAAAAGCACAGTTACTTAACGTAACAGTTGTTATCCAGGGACAGCAGGCAGCTATTCTCACAAGTGGGTGACGTGATCCAACGTAGCCCCGATGCGGACGTCTCACAAGCAGTCTTGCTTGAAGAAACTCGAAGTTTCAAGTCGCCCGCACCATGCATGCGTGAGTGCCTTCCTGCCCAGCACAGGGCGCGTCTCCTCAGTTCAGATAGCTAGCAGAGAAGCCAACCCAGGGGAGGTGGGTGGGATGTGAGAATAGCTGCCTGCTGTCCCTGGATAACAACTGTTACAGTAAGTAACTGTGCTTTATCCCAGGACAAGCAGGCAGGTATTCTCACAAGTGGGTGACCTCCAAGCTAACCAAAGTGGGATGGTGGGAGAGTTGGCAACTAAGGAGAATAAATTTTGCAATACTGTTTAGCCAAACTGTCCATCCCGTATGGAGAAAGCATCCAGACAATAATGAGAAGTGAAGGTATGAACCAAGGACCATGTAGCAGCTCTACAAATTTCCTCAATAGGTGTAGATCTGAGGAAAGCTACAGAAGCTGCCATTGCTCTGACCTTATGGGCTGTGACTTTACTGTGAAGGGGTAATCCAGCCTGGGCATAGCAGAAAGAGATACAAGCCGCCATCCAGTTGGAGATGGTACGCTTAGAGATAGGACGTCCCAACTTATTCGGATCAAAGGAGATGATAAGTTGAGGAGCAGTTCAGTGCGGTTTGGTGCGTTCCAGATAGAAAGCCAAAGCACGCTTACAGTCCAAGGTATGAAGAGCTGATTCTCCAGGATGAGAATGAGGCTTTGGAAAAAACACTGGAAGTACAATGGATTGATTGAGATGAAATTCCGAGACAACTTTAGGAAGGAATTTTGGAAGAGTGCAAAGAACCACCTTGTCATGATGGAACACTGTAAAGGGTGGATCCGCAACCAATGCTTGAAGCTCACTAACTTGACGAGCAGAAGTGAGGCCAATGAGAAACACAACTTTCCAAGTGAGATACTTCAGATGAGCCTTGTCAATAGGTTCAAATGGAGGTTTCATAAGCTGAGAAAGAACAACATTGAGGTCCCAAACCACTGGAGGCGGTTTGAGAGGAGGAATGACATGGAAAAGCCCTTTAATGAATCTAGAAACCACAGGATGAGCAGAGAGAGGTTTCCCTTGAAGCGGCTGATGGAAAGCAGCAATTGCACTAAGATGGACTCGCATCGTTGTAAACTTGAGGCCAGAATGAGAAAGGTGCAAAAGATAGTCCAAAACAGAAGATAAGGAGGAATGTTGAGGCTCCTGATGATGAGAAAAACACCAAGTAGAAAATCTAGTCCATTTTTGGTGATAGCATTGTCTAGTAGCAGGCTTCTGTGAAGCTTCCAAAACATCCCTCACAGCTTGCGAAAACTGGAGAGGCGTTACATTGAGAGGAGCCAAGCTGTCAGGTGGAGAGACTGCAGGTTGGGATGAAGCAGAGAGCCCTGATGCTTTGTAAGCAGCGATGGAAACACTGGTAGAAGGAAGGGCTTCCTGCTGCTGAGGTGAAGTAGAAGGGAGTACCAAGGTTGTCTGGGCCACCGAGGAGCAATCAGAATCATGGTGGCAAGGTCGGACTTCAGCTTGACTAGTCTTTTGAATGAGAGGGAATGGAGGAAACGCATATAGAAAGAGATTCGTCCAGTCCAGAAGAAAAGTATCTGCCTCGAGGCGATGAGGAGTGTAGATCCTGGAGCAGAACTGAGGCAGTTTGAAGTTGTGGGGAGCTGCAAAGAGGTCTACCTGAGGCGTTCCCCACAGAGAGAAAATGTGATGAAGGGGCGTGGAATGGAGAGTCCACTCGTGAGGCTGCAGAAGATGACTTCAAGTTGTCCGCTAAGGCATTGTCCGCCCCCTGAATGTAGACAGTTTTGAGGAAGGTGTTGTGGCGAATTGCCCAATCCCAAACTTTCAGAGCTTCCTGACAGAGGAAGGCTGATCTCGTGCCTCCCTGCTTGTTGACATAATACATGGCGACTTGGTTGTCCGTGCGAATGAGGACTACACGGTCGTGAAGCAGATGTTGAAAAGCATTGAGAGCATTGAAAATCGCCCTGAGTTCCAGGAGACTGATGTGGCACTGGCGTTTTGCATTGGTCCAATAGCCTTGAATGCGGAGACCATTTAGATGAGCCCCCCAAGCGTAAGTTGAAGAATCGGTCGTGAGAACCTTCTGATGGGGGGGGGGGGGCATGTGAAAAAGTAAGCCTCTGGATAGATTTGAAGAGAGCATCCACCAGCGAAGAGACTGTGTCAGAGCAGGAGTGACCTGGATGTGTCAAGTCAGAGGGTCGGAAACCTGCGTCCATTGAGATGCCAGGATCCACTGAGGAATTCTGAGGTGAAGTCTGGCAAAAGGAGTCACGTGTACTGTAGAGGCCATGTGGCCCAGAAGAACCATCATGTGTCTCGCCGAGATGGACAGGCGAGAGGACACTGAATGACAAAGACGGAAAAGAGCTTCCAGACGTTGTGGAGGGAGGAACGCTCTGAGTTGGATAGTATCCAGAACAGCTCCGATGAAGGGAAGAGTCTGGGAAGGTTGCAGATATGATTTTGGAAAGTTGATCTCGAACCCCAGACTCTACAGGAACCAAATAGTGCGCTGAGTCGCCAGGACGACTCCCTGAGACGTGGAATCCTTTATGAGCCAGTCGTCCAGGTAGGGAAACACCTGAAGACCATGGTTCCTGAGCGCTGCGGCCACCTCAACCTGACACTTGGTGAAGACTCTGGGAGACGATGCCAGGCCGAAAGGAAGCACTCGGTATTGAAGATGAAGATGTCCCACCCGAAATCTGAGGTATTGGCGGGAGGCCGGATGAATGGGAATGAGTGTAGGCCTCCTTGAGATCCAGAGAGCATAACTAAACTAAACTAAACTAAACCTTGGGTTTATATACCGCACCATCTCCACAAATGCGGAGCTCGGCACGGTTTACAGGAAGAAGGATGAGAGAGGAACTACAGTGGAGAGATTAAAGAGTTAGGTGTAAAGGGGGAAGGTGAGAGGCCTAAGAGGGGGGAAGTGTTACAGTTTTGAGAATAGCCAGGTTTTTAGGTGTTTGTGGAAGAGTTGGAGGGAGCTTGAGGTTCGGAGTGGGGAGGTGAGGTTATTCCAGATCTCAGTGATTCTAAAGGGGAGGGATGACCCAAGTTTGCCTGCATGGGAAATACTTTTTATGGAAGGGAAGGATAGTTTAAAAATTTGGGAGGATCTGGAGGAAGTAGGGGTTGGGGAGTTCCAGGATAGAGGGATAACGGCAGGAAGGATGCCATGTAGGATCTTGTAGGCCAGACACGCACATTTGAAGTGGATCCTGGGGATTACTGGGAGCCAATGGAGCTTAGACAGGAGTGGTGAGACGTGATCAAATTTGCTTTTCGCGAAAACAAGCTTAGCTGCGGCGTTCTGAATCCGCTGAAGTCTGTGGAGGCTTTTCTTGGTTAGGATGAGGTAGATAGAATTGCAATAATCCAATCTGGAGAGGATGATGGATTGTACCAGTCGTTCTGCTCGAGAAGGGGATACAGAGATGCCAGGGTCAGCATGCAAAACTTTTCTTTGACCAGATATTTGTTGAGAACCCTGAGATCCAAAATAGGATGCAGATCGCCCGTCTTCTTCGGAATAAGGAAGTACCAGGAGTAAAAACCCTTGTTCTGTTGAGCCAAAGGAACCGGCTCGACAGCCCGGAGCTGGAGCAAAGCCTGAGCTTCCCGAAGAAGGGCGGTCTGGGCAGAGGAGGAAGGATACTCTCTTGGAGGATGTTCCGGAGGCACTTGATGGAACTGAAGAGAGTATCCCTCCCTTACGATGGAAAGGACCCAGAGGTCGGATGTAATAGTCGTCCATCGGTGGTAAAAATGATGGAGACGACCTCAGATAGGGGGGAAAACGGGGAAAGGCAGAACGACTGAAGTTATGCTTTGAAGGAGAAAGTCAAAAAGGCTGAGGAGCCTTGGGGACAGCAGAGGGTTGAACATTTTGCTATTGCTTCTGCGGATGCTGCCTCTTAACAGGCTGATGGATGGCACGAGTCTGTTTAGGTGGAAAATGCCGCTGGTAAATTAAAGGTGGGCGTGAAGGACGAGGAGGAGCTGGCTTTGGCTTCGGACGGAGAATAGATTGGAAAGACTTCCCATTGTCCGAAAGCTTCTTGGTCGCTGCCTCAATGGACTCATTGAAGAGGTCAGTACAAACGCACGGGACATTAGCCAGCCTGTCCTGCAGATTGGGGTCCATGTCGATGGTCCGGAGCCACGCAAGGTGTCGCATGGCCACCGAGCAAGCAGTAGCCCGAGCAGACAACTCAAAGGCATCGTATGAGGACTGCATCAATTGCAACCAGAGTTGGGACAAAGAAGCCAGGACTTCCTGGTATTCGAAATGTGCTCTAGAATCTAAGTAGGGCATGAACTTGGGAAGGACAGACAGGAAAAATTCAAAATAGGTAATAAAATGAAAATTGTAATTGAGAACTCTGGACGTCATCATAAGTTCTGATAAATGTGCCTGCCGAACCTGTCCATTGTCTTGCCCTCCCTGCCAGGAGAAACAGTGGCATATACCTGGGAGGGATGAGACCTCTTCAATGAAGATTCCACCAAAAGGGATTGATGGGATAGCTGAGCACCGTCAAACCCCTTATGATGAACCATGCGGTATCTGGCATCCAATTTTCACGGAACAGTGGGGATGGAATAGGGGGTCTCCAGACAGCGAACAAAGGTCTGATCCAACAGCTTATGAAGAGGAAGCTTGAGGGACTCAGCAGGAGGTTGAGGGATATGCATGGTCTCGAGATACTCCTTCGAATTTTGGACCCAGTGTCCAGTTGAATGTCCAAATCAGCTGCCATCTGAAGAAGAAAAGAAGAAAAAGACAGCTGGTCAGCCAAAGCAGGGCCTCGTGAGGGACTCGAGGATTTCGAGGCTTCTGGATCCAATGAGGATGGGGATCTCAATGGGGAAAAAGATACCATCGTGTCCTCAAGCTCCAGCATAGGAGGAGGTGAAGTAGCCGGTGGTGAATACTGAAGAAAAGGCTGCTTCCGATAAGGCGAAGCATGCCTGGATGAATGCCTCGAAGAATGTCTTGATCGATGTCTGGAAGCAGGCCTCGACAGACGAGGCGAGTGTGTCTTCGCTGAGGCCCCCAGAGAATGGATGGGGCTGGAAGCGGTGGATCGAAGCAGAGGTGGATGGCTGGAAGCACCTCAAGGCACTCGCAAAGACTCGAGCCCTTGCATCGAGTGGATCGGTTCCAATGGAGGCACTCGCAAAGACTCAACTCCTTGCATCAAGTGAATCAGTTCCAAGGGAGGCATGGGCAAAGACTCTGCTCCTTGCGATGCATGCATCGATGCCAGACCAAACCCTCGCAGAGACTCTGCTCCCTGTAGAGAGTGTGCGTACGGCTGAGGCACAGGAGGCAGCTCGACCTCGCGGGAGACCTCCGCATGCCCAGGCTGGAGTTGAGAGAGAAGCTTCGGCCCCATTGTGGTAAAGAGCTGAATGAATTGCTTCTCAAGTAAGGTCTGGAAAGAAGCCGGCAAGGATGGATCCGCGTCACCAACGGGACCACCTGCAAGGGCTTCGTGCTCCCTCGAGGCAGTGTGAGAGTGCTTGGGCTTAGAAGTCTTGGGCACGTTGAGCACTACCGGGGGAATGGGCTGCTGCGCTATCTGACCTGAAGAGTCAGAGGAAGGCACCGCAGCCGGCGTCGAAGGCTGAGCCGGTATAACGAAGCAGGTTTGATGAGGCTCGGAGCAGAAGATGTGGAAGGCTGGAGAGCTTCGGATGAGGTCGAAGGTGAAGCACCCTTCGATGACGAAAGCTCCGTCGAAGACTCCATGCTGTAAAGCTGCTCCCACAAGAGGCAACGATGCTTGAAAGCATGGGCAGTAAGTGTTGAGCAAGGCCGGCACGATTTCGAAAGGTGTTGAGGCCCGAGACACCGAATACAGCGTCGATGAGGGTCCGTCAGTGAAATCGCGTGCTGGCACTTAGAACACTTTTTAAAACCAGTAGCAGGCCGGGACATAGGCCGGAAGAGCTCCGCCGCAAGATCAAAGCTGCGGGGCTACGGCCACGTGGCCTGCCCGGTCGAACGGATGGAAGAAATTATTATTATTATTTTTTTTAAAAACAACAAAACACGACGAAAATCAGCAATTGTGAGAAAATTAACCCAAAACCGCGGACTTAAGAAGGCACAAGTGAAGAAACTTCACGCAGAGAGTCAAAGACGGACTTCTCGGCTCAGCGGAAAAGTAAGAACTGAGAAGATGCGCCCTGCGCTGGGTGGGAAGGCACTCGCGCACGCGTGGTGCGGGCGACTCGAAACTTCGAGTTTCTTCAAGCAAGACTGCTTGTGAGACATCCGCATCGGGGCTCCATTGTATCACGTCACCCACTTGTGAGAATACCTGCCTGCTTGTCCTGGGATAAAACTATGAACTTCCAAGGCCATGCAGTGTCAACCTGCTGGCATGCCTGGCCATATGGTTAAGTACACACAAAAGTCTGCAGGGCCTTCCGAGTCCAAGAGATGTGCTTTTTTAAGTAGCTTTATGCCCTTTACAAAGGGAACAAAGCTAAACCATGCAAAATTAGCCAATTTGGTTTTTGTTCTTGTTGAGGGGGGGGGGGTTATATTTTTTTGCCTGGAGCTTGCAGGGAGCCCCAGAGGGAAGTACCCCCCTAAAAGACTGCTTGAGGGTGGTGGGAGGGAACGGGGACCTGTACCCATACATCTTCCAAAGTGATCATCCACAGGTGACTGGGGCAGCAAAGCTATGTTCCGCACTTGATCATGTTTGGTCCGTAGATCCAGGAACCTGGAGAGGACAATTAGGATTGACCAAGATGTGTGACATTTGCCTGCACTGCTGGAACTAGGCCAGGGACCAAGAGCACCAGCCTGAATAACCTACCTGCAAGAGGTAGAGACTAGAGAATGGCATGGTGGCTGTTACCCACGGCTAGCTGCGACTAACTGTGGGTAACCCGCCAAAATGATGGGGTTCAGGGAGGCCATTCATCGCTCTGTGAAACGAAGTAAAAATGAGAAGAAAGGAGACAAAGAGAATGACAAGAAAGGCTAAAGGGGAGAAAGAAAGTCACTTAACCCTCCATTGCCCCAGGTACAAAATAAGTGCCTGTATATAATATGTAAACTGCTTGGTTCATAGACAACCCCGCGAAAGACAAAGGCGCGCGCCGACAACTGAGCGCAAGACGGAGGCGCGCGCTGAAGAAAATTACAGTTTTTAGGGGCTCCGACGGGGGGTTTTGTTGGGGAGCCCCCCCAGTTTACTTAATAGAGATCGCGCCAGCATTATGGGGGGGTTTGGGGGGTTGTAACCATACACATTTTACTGTAAACTTAACTTTTTCCCTAAAAACAGGGAAAAAGTGAAGTTTTCAGTAAAATGTGGGGTTACAACCCCCCAAACCCCCCATAACGCCCCCACAACGCGGCGCGATCTCTATTAAGTAAAGTGGGGAGGTTCCCCCCCCACACACCCCCGTCGGAGCCCTAAAAACAGTAATTTTCTGTGGCGCGCACCTCCACACTGCGCTCAATTGTCTGCGCGCACCTTTGTCCCGGCACACTTTTGACCTGACACCAAACTGCTTTGATTGTAACAGAAAAGGCAATATTATAAAGTCACATCTCCTTAAAATAAATAAAAAGAAAACCCTTCTGCTACAAAAACCATAAAGAAAATTTCTCCAGAATGTTTAAATTTTAAAGAAGTTTTTTTCATATGACTTCTGAAAGTCTGACTAGCATCTAACTTTTCTAAACATTTGTCCACCTCTCATAGGAAGGCTTCAGTGGGTTGTACAGAAAAAAATGCTTACTAGTCATTTACAATATTTGAAAAGAGCCACTACTAAAACCTCTCAGCATTCATATAATCAGAAATAAAATGCATACCACTATTCTAAAACAGAAAAGCTACTGTGTACTACAATTTTGGTAATATTGTTATTTTAAAATCTAACATAAGATATGTGAAAACATAGCTACATATAGAAGATTTTGTACCTGTATGTGAAAAAGGCTGACTCTGCTCTAGAGGTCTTCTCTCATAGCCAATCTCATTTTCTTGTTTCACTGAAGAATGCACAAAGGACTGGAAGCCACCAGACTCGATTTGATCAGCAGCAAGAGAGGAAACTTCAAAAAAGAAAGAAACAGCTTAGAAAAATGTAAACTTTTACAATACAATTGGGTCATTCCGCGTCAAGTGGTCTAATTTTAGAAAAAGTGCCCCACCTCACCATCACGGATTTTGATGAAACTTTGTATGGTGAATCTTACATGACCCAAATGAACTCTGGTTAAATTTAAGATCTATCAGTGGAATACTTGTGGAGGAGATATAGTTCATTGTTTGATACCATATACAGTATCCCTGCACAATGTTGGTAACTTTGAGTCAAAATATTTCCTTGGCTATTGAAGCAAAACCATTGAAACTGGGCAATCTTATACAACTTTTTTTTTTCTTAGACCTTTTCAAATGTTACAACCAACATAAAGGAAAAAGGCCAAAGCAATTCAAACAAGTACACCAGGAATAAAACATTTCTTCCTATAAATTTCTTCCTACATCAAGAATAAGAGAAAATGAAAGAAAAGAAATACAGTATATATATTTACTTAAGCAGGCAAAATACATTTACAAACCAATACCCTAGTAAACCTGTGTGCAATTTTAATTATTTCACAGCCTGCTCAGTATTGTCAACATGCTCAACCTTATTTACAAGAAATGTTTCCAAATGAACAGGATCCAAAAAACAAAAGAATCGATTCCCCATGTATTCAGACATTTGCAGGGAAATTTTAGGAAAAAATGTGCCTCCCCCTGCCAAGACCCTAGGTCTAAAGAATCAAATTTGAGTTTATGTGGTGGTCTCAAACTCGCAGCCTGGGGGCCACATGCAGCCTGCCAGGTACTATTTTGAGGCCCTCAGTATGTTTATCATAATCACAAAAGTAAAATAAAACAGTTTCTTGATCATATGTCTCTTTAGCTATAAATTACAACATTATTATTAAGACTTAGCCAAAAGGAAAGATTTATAAACTATAAAGTTTTACCTCATGCAAAATTGTCATTTCTTTAATAAGACATTAACTGTGCTTTATCCCAGGACAAGCAGGCAGCATATTCTCAACAGGTGGGTGACCTCCAAGCTAAGCATAAAGGGATGGAGAGGGAGTGGGCAATTCAAGAAGAGATTTTGTAAAACAGACTGACCAAAATGGCCATCCCTTCTGGAGAAAGTATCCAGACAGTAACGAGAGGTAAATGTATGAACCGAGGACCAAGTGGCAGCCTTGCAGATTTCCTCAATAGGAGTTGATCTGAGAAAAGCTACAGACGCCGCCATTACTCGAACTCTGTGGCTCGTGACTCGACCCTGCAAAGGGAGACCAGCCTGAGCATAGTAGAAAGAGATGCAAGCAGCCATCCAGTTGGAAATGGTTCTCTTCGAGACAGGATGCCCCAATTTATTTGGATCGAAGGAGATGAAAAGTTGCGGGGCTGTTCTGTGAGGTTGAGTGCGTTGCAAGTAGAAAGCCAAGGCACATTTACAGTCTAAAGTATGGAGTGCCACTTCTCCAGGGTGAGAATGAGGCTTTGGAAAAAATACTGGAAGAACAATAGATTGATTAATTTGAAATTCTGAGACAACTTTAGGCAAGAATTTTGGATGAGTACAGAGGACCACTTTGTCATGGTGGAAGACTGTGAAAGATGGATCCGCAACCAAGGCTTGTAACTCACTGACTCTTCGAGCAGACGTGAGGGCAATCAGGAAAACCACTTTCCAAGTAAGATACTTGAGATGAGCTTTATCAATTGGTTCAAATGGAGGCTTCATCAATTGAGCCAGGACGACATTGAGATCCCAGACCACTGGAGGTGGTTTGAGCAGTGGATTAACATTAAAAAGTCCTTTCATGAAGCGGGAAACCACAGGGTGTGCAGACAGAGGTTTCCAATCAAGAGGCTGATGAAAAGCAGCAATCACACTGAGATGAACTCTGATAGATGTAGACTGGAGTCCAGATTGTGATAAGTGAAGTAAATAATCCAAAACAGAAGTGAAGGAGGTAGACATTGGCTCCATTTGGCGATTAGAACACCAAGCAGAAAATCTAGTCCATTTTTGACTGTAACATTGCCTAGTGGATGGCTTTCTGGAAGCAACCAAAATGGCCTGTACAGATTGAGAAAACTGTAGAGAGTCAGTTAGGTTGAAAGGTACCAAGCTGTTAAGTGTAGAGACTGCAGATTGGGATGAAGTAAGGACCCTCGACTGAGTAAGCAGAGAGGGAAAAACTCGTAGAAGCAGAGGCTCCCTGGTGCTGAGTTGAAGTAGAAGGGAGTACCACGGATGTCTGGGCAACTGAGGAGCTATCAAAATCATGGTGGCATGTTCTTTCTTGAGTTTGACAAGAGTCTTGAGAATCAGAGGATATGGAGGGAAAACAGAGAAACTGACCTGTCCAGTCCAGGAGGAAAGCATCTGTCTCGAGACGCTGGGGAGAGTATATCCAGGAGCAGAACTGAGGCAGTTTGTTGTTGAGGGGGGACACAAAGAGGTCTATCTGAGGGGTCCCCCATCGAGTAAACACCTGACGTAGAGGCGAAGAATTGAGTGTCCATTCGTGAGGCTGCAGAAGACGACTCAATTTGTCCGCCAGACAGTTGTGCTGACCTTGAATGTATACAGCTCTGAGAAAGATGTTTTGATGGATTGCCCAATCCCAAAGCTTCTTGACAAAGGGAGTCAGATCCTGTATCTCCCTGTTTGTTGACATAGTACATGGTGACTTGGTTGTCGGTCCAGACAAGGACTACGTTGTCATGAAGAAGGTGTTGAAAAGCTTTGAGAGCATTGAAAATCGCTCTGCGTTCCAACAGATTGATGTGGCAAAGACGGTCTGCAGGAGACCAATGACCTTGGGTACAGAGACCGTCTAGATGGGCTCCCCATGCATAGGTTGATGAGTTTGTTGTGAGAACCTTCTGATGAGGGAGAGTGTGGAACAGCAAACCTCTGGAAAGATTGGAAGAGAGCATCCACCAGTGGAGAGACTGCCTCAACAAAGGAGTTAGTGTAATTTGTTGAGAAAGTGGGTCGGTAGCTTGTTGCCACTGAAATGCTAGGGTCCATTGAGGTATGCGAAGGAAGTCTGGCAAAAGGAGTCACGTGAACTGTAGAAGCCATGTGACCAAGTAGAATCATTATTTGTCTCGCTGAAACTGATTGGAGATGAGACAACTGATGGCAAAGGCGAATGAGAGCATCTTGGCGTGGTGGAGGCAGAAACGCTCTGAGCCTGACAGTGTCTAGGATGGCCCCTATGAGCTGAAGAGACTGTGAGGGGTGTAACTGGGATTTTGGAAAGTTGACGTCAAACCCCAGACATTGGAGGAATGTAATAGTCTGTCGGGTCGCTACAATAACCCCTTGTTGACTTTGCTACAATAACCCCTTGGGGGCTTTGATGAGCCAGAAAAACTTGAAGACCCTGGGTACGGAGGGCTGCAGCCACCACCACCACCAGACACTTTGTGAAGACTCTGGGGGGATGAGGCAGTCCGAAAGGAAGAACTCTGTATTGTAGATGAAGATTCCCCACCCGGAATCGTAAATATTTGCAAGAGGCTGGATGAATCGGTATACGAGTGTAAGCCTCTTTGAGATCCAAAAAGCATAGCCAATCTCCTTGATTCATCAGGGAATATAAAGTTGGTAAAAAAGCATCCGAAACTTCTCTTTGACTAGAAATTTGTTGAGAGCTCCGAGGTCCAGAATGGGTCGCAAATCCCCCGTCTTCTTTGGGACTAGAAAATAACGGGAGTAAAAGCCCGTTTCCCGTTGGTTCGAGGGAACCTCCTCAACAGCTCAAAGGCGAAGAAGAGCCTGAGCTTCCTGAAGAAGAAGGGGAAGATGCGACGAATTTGAAGGACACTCTCTTGGAGGGCGATCTGGAGGCACCTCAAGAAAGTGAAGCGAGTATCCCTCCTGAAGGATGGTGAGAACCCAGAGATGAGGTGATCATCTCCCACTGGTAATAAAAATGGTGAAGACGACCTCCTATGGGTAGAAGAGAAGTCTGATGGAGGAAGGTTGGTATGCTCAGACTGGGAATGTCAAAAAGACTGAGCTGGTTTAGCCGCAGCAGGAGTCTGAGCTTTCTGCTGTCATTGTTGCGGTGGCGGTCATCTAGGCGGAGGCCTGGAGAAAGCTGGTGTCATTTTTTGAGGATAACGACATGGTGGCTGCTCGTATGGCCGAGCAGGAGGAGTCTTAGGCTGCAGCCGAATCAAGGAAGCAAAAGAGCGCTCATGTTCAGAGAGGCGCTTTGTAGCAGCTTCAATGGCAAAAATTTCATTTCCCTGGCAAGGCAAGTTTGCTAGACGGTCCTGCAAATTGGGATCCATATCAACAATGCGGAGCCAAGCGAGGCGACGCATGGCTACTGCAAAAGCCGAAACTCTGGAAGAGAGCTCAAAGGCATCGTATGTGGCTTGCAGCATGAAGAGTCGAAGTTGAGACAGAGTTCGAATAATCTGTTTGAATTCTGGCAGACACTGTTCCTCAAGAGCCGGATAAAACTTAGGCATGATTTTGAGGAAGTGATTAAAATAAGCAGTGAAAGTGTAATTGTAATTGAGAATTCTGTTAGCCATCATGGAATTCTGATACAGCCTATGGCCAAACTTGTCCATGTTACAGCCCTCCCTGCCTGGAGGGACCGCAGCGTAGAGCTTAGATGGTTGAGCTTTCATTAATGAAGATTCCACAACCAAGGACTGGTGAAACAATTGAGATTTCTGAAATCCTTAAAAGGTATGGTGCGATACCTGGATTCCAGCTTAGATGGAATGGCGGTAATGGAATAAGGAGTTTCCATATTCCTGAAGAAAGTTTGCTTTAACATTGGAGTCATAGGAAGCCGCAAGGTCTCCTTGGGTGGATGAGGTAACTCCATGTGGGCCAAGTATTCAGGAGTGTACTTGGAATCAGAGTGGAGATCTAGCTGAAGAGCTTTCCCCATGTCAAAGACAAATCTCGCAAATGAGGCAGACTTCGAGGTAGAAGGACCTGCAGGAGAAGGAGAGCGAGACTTAGGAGCCACCGAATATGAAGGAGAAGCCTCTCTGGAATATTGAGGAGGCGGCTCAGAATCCAACCGCAGAGTGACTGAAGAAGCTCCACTACCTGTGACAAGAGGAGTCAGAGAATGCTTGCGCTTAAGAAGTCTCGATGATGAAGTCCCCGGGGTGTGAGGCATAGAGTGGGTCGAGACAGGGGGAGAAGGCTCCCTCGGAGGTGGTCTTGATGGAGGAGTCTTCGACCTCGATGGACTTCGAGACGAAGCAGCCGGTGTAAAAGCTTTGCAAGACCTATGTTTAGATTTTGAAGAAGTCTCGACAGCCTTTGATAAACGAGGCATAGAAGACTCAGTATCCGGAGGAGAGGTCTTCTGCTTGAAAAAAGACTCCCGACTGCACTTGGAAGCAAGATGCCTTGAATGCCTCGAGCGATGCCTCGATTGAGGTTCAGGAGACTGTGTCCCAGGAGGAGGCGAAGAGTCACTGGATGATAAGCGACAAGACTTCCGAGGCTTGCCTCGAGGTGCTTCAACAGGAGGCTCAAGCTGATGCTCAGGTTGGCTCATAGGAAGCAGGGTCGAGGCCGGGTGGAGCTGAGCTATGACCGAGGAAATCTGAGTGGTCAGAATGGCTCGAAGATGCAGCAGTGCACTCCAAAGAGGGCGACCTCGAGGATGAGTATTCCCTATGTTTGGAGGAACGCTTAGCTGGAGGTCTCGAAGAGGCTGACAGGACCATAGGCATGGCCTGGGATGCCTGAGACTCTGGAGGCTTCTTAGGAAGGGTACCTGAAGGAGAAACAGGAGACTTACCCACAGATGAAGACTTCGCAGGAACTGCAGGCGAGGCCTTCGAGACCTAAGGTGTCGAGGCCTTGGTCGAGGCAGTCACGGGTGTCGGGGTCGAGGTCTTGGAAGTTGAGGCCAACCCCGAAGCCAAGACCCTTTCATTAGACTGTTCCATTGTGCCAAATAGTTGAAGAATTTTAGCACGACGTCTGCAAAGGGCTCGAGGTTGAAGGGTAACACAGCGCGAACAAGTGTTGGGGCAATGTTCAGGACCCAGGCAAGTGATGCACCAACGATGAGGGTCGGTGAATGAAAGTACCTTGCCGCACTGGCTACACTTTTTGAAACCGGTAAGAGGCCGGGACATAGAAAAAAGAAAGAACTGACGAAAGAACGAGGTTCAGCGGCCAGGCCTAGGCCGACAAGCCGCCGTCCAAAATGAAAAAATAAAAAACTTAAAAAAAGGAGAAAAAGACACGCGGGTACAGCGATTGAGAAAAACAACAAAGCCGCGGTGCGAGAAGGCAACTAAGTAGCTGCAGAGCTGAAGTGAAGAGGACAAAATTCCAACAAAATGGCGGCCAGTTAGGTCATCAACTGTGCTGTCTCCCTCATCCTACTTTTGTTTTTAGTTCTATTTTGCCTTATTTTTGAATTTCTTTTTTTACTGGTATTGCTTTTGTCTTTATTACTTTTATTTGGGACTTTTATTCTTGTTTATATTGTTTTTAAGCTCATTTTAAACCGATTCTCCAGTTTGACAGTTGCTCCGGTCCATCAGCTGAGGGAGCCTCTCACCTGCTGCTCGACTGGTTCCTTGGCAGCGGTTGAGAGATTTTGGATTGGGTCCTGGTTCCTTCATGGAGGACGAGGAGCATCTGGTTTTGGCTCCTTGTGTCAGCGTGCCGACAGCAGCGTGCGTCCGTTTCACTGCATTTGGGGACGTGCTGTCGGGGAGGAAGAAGGCGCATCGGAGTGGGCCTAGAGGCGGTACTGTTGAGGAAAGAGCGACATCGGAGGGATCCCCAGCATGTGCAGCAGTGTGGTGGAGCAGTTGTCCTGCTTGGAGAGTCAAGTTGTTCGTTGGAGGTCCCCGGGATCCTGGGTGGCGGCCATTGGATCGGAAGATGATGGCAGTTGGTCGTTTAAGGCAGCGATTACATCGAGTTGTTAGCGGTGGCTGTCCGGCTGTTCCTGTGGTCACCTGATCCTTACAATCTCGCCTGCATTTAGCATCGCCTTTCCTCCGTTTCAAAATGTCAAGCCTGTATTTGACATTGCCCATAATCAGATCCAATTTGACTATCCTGCAATTTGGTATTTCTCTGACTCTGATTCCATCTGTCTAGACTGGCATATATTCTTTATGATCATCTTCATCAGATCATATTGTTTGATTGGACTTTATTTTATTTTATATATATTTATTTTATATATATTTATTTTATATATTGTTCATTATTTTTTTCATTTTTATTTTATTATTTACTTTTCTTCCCAATCCTTATTCATTTATTTATTGAATTACTTGTTGGATTTTTCTTATGCTGTCTCAATCTCTTTCTCTGTCTTTATATATTATGTTTTTTTTATTCATTAATTGTTCCTCAGGTACTTTAGTTAGATTGTGAGCCTTCGGGACAGTAAGGGAATTTCTAAGTACCTATCTTTACTTATCTTATTTATTGTATCCTTAATGTATATTTTCTGTAAACCGCTTAGAACCTAACGGATTAGCAGTATATAAGAAATAAAATTACATTACATTACTTCTCGGCTCCGCAGAAAACGTTGAACTGAGGTACCTCACAGGAGATGCGCGCCCTGACTCAGGCGTGAAGGCACTAGCAAGCTCTTATAAAGATCTTCAAGCAAGTCTGCTTGCTAGGATGTCCACCGCGGGGCTCCGTCGGTGATGTCACCCACCTGTTGAGATTATACTGCCTGCTTGTCCTGGGATAACAAATGTTATGGTAAGTAACTGTGCTTTATTCCAGGACAAGCAGGCAGCCTATTCTCACATATGGGTGACCTCCAAGCTAACCAGAATGGGATTGTGGGAGTGTTGGCAACTTAGAAGAATAAATTTTGTAATACTCTTTGGCCAAAATGGCCATCTTGTAAAACATCCAGACAATAATGAGAAGTGAAAGTATGAACCGAGGACTAAGTGGCAGCTTTGCAAATTTCCTCAACAGGAGTGGATCTGAGGAAAGTTATTGAAGCCGCCATGGCTCTGACTTTGTGGGCTGTGACTCGACTCTGTAGATGCAGTCCAGCCTGGGCATAACAGAAAGAGATACAAGCAGCCATCCAGTTGGAAATGGTATGCTTAGAAATTGGATGTCCCAACTTGTTTGGATCAAAGGAGACAAAAAGTGGAGGAGCAGATCTGTGTGGTTTGGTGCGTTCTAAGCAGAAGGCCAAAGCATGTTTACAGTCCAGAGTATGAAGAGCTGATTCTCCAGGATGAGAATGAGGTCTTGGAAAAAACACTGGAAGTACAATAGATTGGTTGAGATGAAATTCTGAAACCACTTTAGGGAATTTAGGATGAGTACGGAAGACCTTAAAGATACTAGGATGATGATTTTCTCCGACGCCTACAACGGGAGCAAGAAGAGTCGGGTGCCAGCTTGCTGGGGACGCCGCCGGAGAGTAGTGCGGTGGTGAGATCCCCTGGGCTCGATGTCACTCTCAGCCCCGACGTCAGGACGCCACCCCTTCAACCGACGCCGCAAGCCGCTAGCTCTCCACGGGACCAGAATGCACCCGAGGAGGTAGCTTCTTCTTCGTTCCCAGAGGCTAGCATAGAGGGCTTGCCGAATACAACGACGCAGAGTGACATGCTCTCTCTGCAAGGACTTGCGACCGGGACAACAGAGGCTGGGGGAATAGAAGACGCCACTGAGGTAAAGCTAATTTCAGAACATTTAGATACTACAACATTACAACTTTTTTCACCTACAAAACCCCCTAAAGTCACACTTGATGCATTATGGGACTTGGTAGTGAATTTGGGGAATTCTTTAAATCCTCAAATAAAAAGTTTGGACAAAGAATTAAAAGAACAAAAAGAAGAAATAAATGTCTTAAAGCAGGATATTTTTCAACTAAAAATAGAGTCACAAAATACAAGTAAGGAGCTAATGTTTTTGAAACAAAATCAAGATTTGTTGGTTAAAGATAATATAATACTCAGGAGGAAGTTGGAAGCTCAGGAGAATAATGGTCGAATTAATAATTTGAGATTTATAAATTTTCCAAAGATCTTGTCAACTTCTCCTAGAGAAATGGTGAAAAGGTATTTTATGGAAATATTGGAAATCCCTGAAACCTCCTTACCTCCTCTTACAAGAGTGTATTACCTTCCTGCCAAGCCCCAATCCAAAAAAGAAGGAAAAATTGAGGAACCCCGGGAGAGATCATTGGACATTTCTGCAATACTGGAACAATCGGATAGAGAATTGGCTGTTCCAGCCACTCTCTTGTTGTCTGTTGCTTTGGCTCCAGACAAGGATTGGATATTAAAACTTTTCTTTAAAAATAGGTTCAAAGACTTCCTGGGACATCATATTCAGATTTTCCCCGATGTCTCCAGAGAGACTCAAAAAAGAAGGAAAGAATTTCTACTTCTAAAACCTGGAGTGACCCAAATAGGGGGTATTTTCTTTCTGAGATATCCATGTAAATGTGTGGTTAGATATTTATCATTGAAGTATATTTTTACAGAACCGTCTCAACTGATTAGTTTTCTCTCAGTGAAACGTCTTGAAAAAGGAATAACAGCACCCATGGAAGGTTAGCTCCCCGCACTGTAGTAAGACATGGATTTTCTTTTAATTAATTTGATTTATATTTGTCCTACTCTTTAAATCTTGGATCCAATACATGGAGGACTAGTGTGTGATCAGCTAGATCATTATTACTTTATTTATCTATTTTTATTTTCAACTGAATTATGATTGTGGTATATCTTAATTTTGGAAATTTAGTTCAGTATGTTTTTTGATCTCACTTTACTGTACAAGATGTATATGCTTGGTAATACTGTAAAATTCTATAAATAAATAATAATAAAAAAAAAGATACTAGGAGTTACTTTAGATAAACATCTTACACTGGAGAAACATTCTGACTTAATATTTAAGAGTATCTCGGTGCTTTGGAAACTTCTAACCATAAAAAAGTACTTTGACGATGCCTCTGTTTGTTAGTACAATCTTCCATTCTGAGTATTATTGATTATTGCAACATCATATATCTGGGTGCCTTTAAGAAAATTACAAGGAAATTGAGGATGGTACAGAATACGGCCATCCGTCTCATTTTTGACTTGAAGAAATGGGACCATGCTACCCCTTTCTATCAAAAGTTACATTGGTTGCCATTGAAATCCAGAGTTCTGTTTAAGTTTTCATGCATCTGCTACAAAACAGTATTTGGTACATTACAGAGTTATCTTAACCCTCACTTCACTGTGAGTTATAACAATAAGAGCTCTTGTAGAATACATCTGTTTGTTTTTCCCTCATTAAAGTTATGTCATTATAAAAGGTTCTTTAAAAGAACCTTTTCTTTCGAGGCAGCTAAACTAAATTCATGGCTCGCCCAAATTGTGCTTGATGCCACTTCTTATCTTGATTTTAGAAAGCAGATTAAAATTTAATTATTTAACAGGCTGAGTTCTTAATATATTTTATATAATATATTATTCTTTTAAGATTGTTGTACCCTCCTTTTATGGCATGTATGTATTTTTCTTATATTATATGCATATAACTTGTTGAATTCAATGATTTGCACTGTTTGTATTTCAATTAATTGTTGTGAACCGCCTAGAACTTCCTGGGTATGGCGGTATACAAAATAAAATTATTATTATTATTGTCATGATGGAAAACTGTGAAAGGTGGATCAGCAACTAAAGCTTGCAGCTCACTGACTCTTCGAGCAGATGTGAGGGCAATGGGAAACACCACTTTCCAAGTGAGATATTTCAGATGAGCCGTAGACATTGGTTCAAATGGAAGCTTCATTAACTGAGCAAGAACAGAGATCCCAAACCACTGGAGGCAGTTTGAGAGGAGGTTTGACATTGAAAAGTCCTTTCATAAATTATGAAACCACCAGATGAGCAGAGGGGTTTCCCTTCAATAGGCTGATGGAAAGTAGCAATTGATGGACTCTGATAGATGTAGACTTGAGGCCAGAGGTAGATAAGTGCAAAAGATAATCCAGAACAGAAGATAAGGAGGAATGTTGAGGCTCCTTGTCATGAGAGATGCACCACATAGAAAAATCTAGTCCATTTTTGGTGATAGCATTGTCTAGTGGCAGGCTTTCTAGAAGCCTCTAAAATGTCTCGTACAGATTGAGAAAACTGAAGGAGTCATGTTGAGAGGTACCAAGCTGTCAGGTGTAGAGACTGCAGGTTGGGATGAAGTAGAGACTTCTGACTCTGTGTTAAGCAGAGAAGGAAAAACTGGTAGAAGCATTGGCTCCCTGCTGCTGAGTTGAAGTAGAAGGGAGTACCAAGGTTGTCTCGGCCACCGAGGAGCTATCAGAATCATAGTAGTTGATCGTTCTTCAGCTTGACAAGAGTTAAGAATAAGAGGGAATGGAGGGAATGCATACAGGAAGAAATTTGTCCATTCCAATAGAAAAGAATCTGCCTCGAGGAGATGAAAGTATATCCTGGAGCAGAACTGAGGCAGTTTGTGATTGTGGGGATATGCAAAGAGATCTATCTGAGGAGTTCCCCACTGAGAAAAAATGTAATGAAGAGGTGAGGAATTGAGTGTCCATTCGTGAGGTTGCATAAGATGACTCAATTTCAATTAAATTTGAAGAACTTCGAGAGACTTATCGTTTGCCGGCCACTGACTGGTATGCCTATAGGCAGTTGCACCATTATTTGACTGAGTTGACCCCCCACTGTGCTACAGGAGGAAGTTCAAGAAAAGTTGAAAGAAATGGTTTGTCTCACGGCACAAGTCCCTATACCATTGAAATTTCATCATAAGTTTCTACAGGAGCTATCGGACGACATAGATTATGCGGACTTAGCCCGGAAATGGACTCTGGACTTGAATGTCACTATACCTGCAGATATGATTAAGAAAGGCGTTTGCCTAGGCAATAAATACATTTCTCAAGCTATAGAGAAAGAGAGGAACTACAAATTTTTGCCAAGAGCTTTTTGTGCACCGAACAGAGCATATAAGATGCGTATTTGTGCAGGAGATTGCTGTGCCAAATGCCCCCTTCTGCAGGCCAATCTTGGCCATATGTTTTGGACTTGTCCTCTTATTTCTTGTTTTTGGACGCAGCTCATGACCAATGTTCCCTTTAAGGATTGATGAGGTGTGTGCAAAAAAAAAAAATATGCATGAGCGACAAGTTACATACTCCACAAACTTATGAGTAGTTGCGGAGGACGCTTTTTTAAACAAATGTAGTTTATCCTTGTACTCCTTATGTATTTTTAATCATCTATGGATATGTTTGTATGTTTATTGTTCAAATGGTTTTATTTATTTCCCCAAATTTATTTTTGTTGTACACATTGAAAATATTTGATATTGCGTTTAAATCAAAATCTCAATAAACTTGAAACGAGTGCCCGTGAGATTGTGGGAGGGTTAAATACTCAAAACTTAGAAGAATAACAATTTACTTAAAGTTTTTGCTTCGCCAGCTTTCTGGTATCTTTACATACAGTTGCGTACCTAGCATATGTAACACCCGGGGCCCATCATTTTTTGGCATCCCCCACCCATCTGTACGAAAAACATGATTTTTAGTAACAAGCCACATGTCACACATGGGTACCTAGGAAAAGGCAGCATCTTACATATTGCAGTGAGCAGTACATTAATACACCCATTGTAAAACTAAACAAGCCAGACCAGCACAGATCAATCCTACACCGTCAATCCTAACAGAAAACCATGTCTTTCGAACACACAGAACACAGAAAACACCTTTGCCTAGTATGGAATATGTCATCACAAACTAACCCCTCCCCCTTTCACAAAACTGTAGTATGGATTTTAGCCACAGTGGTAACATAGAACGTGCCACGTTTTGGTCCTTCGTCAGGGAACCAACAAACAATTACAGTTAAACTGGAGGTGAAACCACGCTGAGATGATATTAGCTAACTGTACTTCACATGAGCTTTCACCTCCAGTTTAACTGTAATTGTTTGTTGGTTCCCTGATGAAGGACCGAAACGTGGCACTTCGGAACCTGCTACTGCTTTAAAGCTAAGTTTGAATGATTTGCTTTTCAACTCTATACTTGCATAAGCAGTAAGCATAGCTATTGTAGCTAGCACATAACAGTTAAGGAGAATATCTTACTGGAGAAAAAAAATGAACACTGCAATGATTGGTTGGTGAGGCGGAACATACTGCCTTCATGTCTCTGAGCAGAGTTCTATTAGTTAAGAATTGATACTTGTGGAAACATCTTTGAAAATTATTATTTATGAACATTTTTCATGCAGTGACTTTTTTGCATACAACTAACTTTATTTAGTCACTCAACAGTAACATTGTACTTGTTGATTTTGTTACCCCTTCAGTATTTTTTGACCCAATAGCAGTGGAGCTGCCCTAAGAACATAAGCAGTGCCTCCGCCGGGTCAGACCATAGGTCCATCCTGCCCGGCAGTCCGCTCCCGTGGCGGCCCAAACAGGTCACGACCTGTCTGAATCACCAGAAGGGGCTCCCTTGCCACCTTGGTTTCTCATTGAAGTCCTATCTTCCCATCGAAGTCCTAACCCTCTGGTCTTGCGCATGCACGACCTGGTTGGGTTTCTATACTTATTACCTGGTTAGCTTTCTATACTTGTGTTACATCCCAGCTCCTCCCTCAGTATCCCACGATCCCTTTATCCCTCAGGAATTCGTCCAATCCCTGTTTGAATCCCTGTACCGTACTCTGCCTGATCACTTCCTCCGGTAGCGTATTCCAAGTGTCCACGACCCTTTGCGTGAAAAAAAACTTCCTTGCATTTGTTTTGAACCTATCTCCCTTCAGTTTCTCCGAATGCCCCCTCGTACCTGTTGTCCCCTTCAGCCTGAAGAATCTGTCCCTATCCACCCTCTCTATGCCCCTCATGATTTTGAAGGTCTCTATCATATCTCCCCTGAGCCTCCTTTTTTCCAGAGAGAAGAGCCCCAGCCTATCCAACCTCTCAGCGTATGGGCAATGTTCCAGCCCTCTTACCAGTTTTGTTGCTCTCCTTTGGACTCTCTCAAGTACTGCCATGTCCTTCTTGAGGTACGGCGACCAATATTGAACGCAGTATTCCAGATGTGGACGCACCATCGCTCGATACAATGGCATGATGACTTCCCGTGTCCTGGTTGTTATGTCCCTCTTTATGATGCCCAGCATCTTGTTGGCTTTTTTCGAGGCTGCTGCGCACTGTGCAGATGGCTTCAGTGATTCATCCACCATCACACCCAAGTCTCTCTCAAGACTGCTGTCTCCCAACAATGCCCCCCCCAATTTGCCTTACCTTGCCCCTCTATTTCCAGAACAGGGGGGAGGTCACCTGAGGTAACAGAAATGGAGGAGGTTCCCAACAAAATTGGACCTGAAACCGCCAAAATCGGAGCTCCTGCGGCTTGGCATGTCTGAAAAGCCTGGGACTAAGGCGAGGAACCGACCGACACGAAAAGGGAATCCCTAGCTGCTCCGGCAGTAAGGAAATCCTTCGCAAGGTACATGTGGTGGGATGCCCTGGCCGCAGGCAACTGCTGCCGATGAGACTCCCCTACTGCTCCAGCCTGCACAGGTCGGCCACGAGTACCTCGCGTCTGGAACAACTTGTCAAGGAAAACACAAGAGGAAATGCAATTCTGGACTTTACTTCTAAATGGACTATGAGGACCGACGCAAGATGTAGAAGGGACGCTTGGGAAGCAGTGATCATAATATGATCTGCTTCAACCTGGACACGGGGGTGAAACAATGATCCAGAACGACGGCCACAGCGCTGAACTTCCGAAAAGGGAATTACGAAGGGATGAGACTCATGGTGGGGAAGATGATTAAGAAAAGGATAGGTGCTGTAAAAACGGTGTCAGGACAAAGGCGCGCCCAGACAATTGAGCGCAGCGCGGGGGTGTGCGCCGCAGAAAATTAATGTTTTTAGGGCTCCCGACGGGGGGGGGGGGGCGTGGGGGGAACCCCCCACTTTACTTAATAGAAATCGCGCCGCGTTGTGGGGGCGTTGGGGGGGTTGTAACCCCCCATATTTTACTGAAAACTTCACTTTTTCCCTGTTTTTAGGGAAAAAGTTAAGTTTACAGTAAAATGTGGATGGTTACAACCCCCCATAACGCCGGCGCGATCTCTATTAAGTAAACTGGGGGGGGGGGGGGCTCCCCAACAAAAAACCCCGTCGGATCCCCTAAAAACTGTAATTTTCTTCGGCGCGCGCCTCCGTCTTGCGCTCAGTTGTCGGTGCACGCCTTTGTCTTTCGCGGGGTTGTCTATGAACCGTAAAAACGCTGGAGCAAATGCATGGTCCCTTTTCAAGAACACAGTCACTGAGGCGCAAAATCTATATATACTGCATATCAAAAAGGGATCCAAGAGGGAAAAGGAACCAGAGTGGCTCACTGTAGTGGTGAAAGAAGCGATCAGAGACAAGAAGATTTCTTTTAAAGTATGGAAAAGGTCAAAAATGGACGAAAACTGGAAAAAGCACAAGCCACATCAAGGCAAGTGCCATAAGGCGGTAAGAAGGGCCAAAAGGGACTACGAGGAAAAAATTGCCAAGGAGGTGAAAAACTTTAAGCCGTTCTTTCGATATATTAAGGGGAAATGACCTGTGAAGGAAGCGGTGGGGCCGTTGGATGACCATGGAATAAAGGGAGTGCTAAAGGAGGACAAAGCCATAGCCAACAAACTTAACACGATTTTTGCATCTGTATTTACAGAAGAAGATATACGCAACATACCGGAGACTGACAGGCTATTCCTAGGAAACGAAGACGGGAAACTGACTGGGTTGACGGTCAGTCTAGAAGAGGTATGCAGGCAGATTGACAGGCTTAAAAGCGACAAATCCCTGGCACCGGATGGCATCCATCTGAGGGTAATCAAGGAACTGAAAGGGGCTATAGCTGAACTGCTTCAACTAATAGCCAATCTGTTGATCAAATCAGGAAGGATTCCGGAAGACTGGAAAGTGGCAAATAGTACGTTGATCTTCAAAAAAAGTTTGAGGAGAGATCCAGGAAACTATAGGCCGATGAGTCTGACCTCTGGACCGGGAAAGATGGTAGAGGCGCTGATAAAGTATCGCATTGTTGACCACCTTGACAGACACAATCTGATGAGAACCAGCAAGCACAGCTTCAGCATAGGAAGATCTTGCTTGACAAACTTGCTGCACTTTTTCGAGGGAGTTAACAGGCACATAAAAGGTCACCCGGTCGACATTGTATATCTGGATTTTCAGAAGGCGTCTGACAAGGTCCCACATGAACGACTACTTCAAAAAATTGCGAGCCATGGGATTGAGGGTGAAATACACACGTGGATCAAAAACTGGTTGGCAGATAGAAAACAAAGAGTGGGGGTAAATGGACAATACTCAGACTGGAAAAGCGTCACCAGTAGAGTGCCGCAGGGTTCGCTTGGGCCTCTGCTCTTCGACATATTTATAAACGACCTGGAAATTGGAACGATGAGCAAAAGGGCACTCTCTAAAGTTAAAAGGGGATAGATTCTGTGCAAATGTAAGAAAGTTCTTTTTCACCCAAAGAGTGGTGGAAAACTGGAACGCTCTTCCAGAGGCTGTCGTAGGGGAAAACACCGCCCATGGATTCAAGACAAAGTTAGACAAATTCCTGCAGAACTGGAACGTACACAGGTAGGGCTGGTCTTGGTTAGGGCGCTGGTCTTCGACCTAGGGACTGCTGGGCACGATGGACCACTGGTCTGACCCAGCAGCGGAAATTCTTATGTTCCCCCTTAAAAGTGCTCATTGTGCTGAAAAACACCCTAGCTATAATAAAAGTGCCAGTTAGATGAGAAAAGAAATCAGTATAAATGGCATTTTTAAAGGGAATTGAGCTCTTTAGACCAGCACACCTCAGGACTTTTTTTTTTTCACTAACTCAGAACAGACTCCACGGCTCTCAAAGCTGGAGGGCTGACCAACCAGCGGGCCAGGTCACCGGCTGAGGCACCTCTATAAAAATGTGGAGTGGTGGAGGAAGGTGGGGGGCGACCCAGCATGAGACCCGCCAAGCTTAACACCCCAGAGGTCGGACGGATCCCCAAACAGGTCCGTCCAAGCTCAATCCAGCACAAAAGTGGAACCCAGGAGTCCAAAACAAAATTCCAACAGTACTAAGAGGGGAGCCGAATTAGTCTTACCACCTGCTTTAACGGAGACTGAGGAAGACTGAGTTGCTGGGCAGATTCTAGCCTGATATACAAGTCTGTGCTCAGTCTCCACCTGCTGATAGCAGTGAGGCATATGAACCAGTCTACCAATGGAGTCGAAGTACAAAAACAAAAGAACTTGCTGTTGAGCAATTTAAAAGAAATGTGGCAAACTGTGACAAATATGGAGCTGAAATTGACTTCTCAAAATTTTGTGACCTTAGACCAAAGTAGTGTATAACTGTTGATGGATCAGGCACTCATTCTGTCTGTGTTTGTACTATACATCAGAACATCAAGCTCATGCAAGGCACAAATATCAAGGACAGCTACAAAGTGCTTATGGCTAAAACAAAATTAGGGGAAAACCCTCCTGATGGCCCAATGGGTCTCACTGCCAAAGCAGAGGACCCAGCAGAAACCTGCCCCTGTCTCTCCAAAACAGGGGGAAGGTCACCTGAGGCTGCAGATAAAATGGAGGTGCAGGTTAGAGCTCTTCAGCTTGGAAAAGAGATGGCTGAGGGGAGATATGACTGAAGTCTACAAAATCCTGAGAGGAGTAGAACAGGTACAAGTGGATCGATTTTTCACTCTGTCAAAAATTACAAAGTCTAGAGGAGACTGGAAGTTACAGGGAAATACTTTTAAAAGTGCGGCAGAGGGAACATGCTGCGGAGGCTGACTCTAGAGCCTTTGCACTCTCTCCCCCAGTGCCACGATCATCTCACGCTGGCTCAGTCTGAGCTTAAAGAAACGCACACACAATAAAGGAGGGGGTTGAAACGAGAGAAACTTACTGAGCTGTCAGTCCCGGGGAGAGGCGAGATTCGGCTTGGTGCCGAGGGTTTTGTCTTGTCAGTTTCTTGAAGAGGGCTCAATCCCGAACCCTGCATTTTCCCCCCTGGTGTTTGTCTAGCACTGCTGCTTCACATTGCACCCAGAGCTCTTAGTGAAAACAAGCTATCCTGGCATGAATAACTTAAATATACAAAGAAGTCAAGATAGTTTCATCTGTGCTCCTAGCTGACACAAACCAATGTGCTTATGGGACCATCTTTGACATCTTCTATTCAAGCCAAGAAATAAGATATCCTCTTAAAAAGCAATGGCTTTCCTTTAGCACCAGAAACCCAAACTACAGTATAGCCATTCTGACAGCCATTCAATTCAGTTGGTGTTAGACAGCAAGAGTAAACTAGGACCTAAAAGAGAGAGGAAAAGTCTTTTTTAATTTATTTTGCTTACATCACAGAGCGATATGGGGTTAGAGAGGTGGTAACCCTATACTTCTACCAAGACTAAGGGGTCCTTTTATTAAGGTACGCTAAATCGGTTAGCGTATCTTAATAAAAGGACCCCTAAGTATCTTAATAAAAATTTCGGCCCGTGACTTAGTCTATGTTTTAGATTTCGGCCCCTAATGTAATTGAGTTCGACACCCCTGCTCTATATACTGTTGCTCAAATCCTGGCCCCTTTATCCAGACGGCTGGCTGATACATCTTGAAACAAACCTGCTGGAGGATGATAAAACTCAAACCTGTGACCCTCTTGGAAGACATCTAACTCCCAGCAGTCTGATGAAATCTGTTCCCATGCTTTCCAAAATGTCAACAGCCTCCCCACCAATGTACGAAGGCGCAACAGCAAACCTGGCGTCATTAGGATTCTTTGAAAGTTGCGAGACCATGAGGTTTGCTGGAGTCCGGATAGTCAAAATTGTTGACTGGTTCACTAGAAAGATCTCCGAGTCGAGGAATGGCAAGAAGAATGAAAAATGCCTCTGCTCCCTCCAGAGGGGTGGCAGTGTCTACTCTTTGGCAGAGACCTAGGGCAGCAATCCAGCACGCTGGCTATTGGGTCATCTAGTTCTTTACAGAAGAGCATTTGCCCTTTGAAGGGCAGTCTGATTGAAGTGGCTCTGGAGTAGAGAGTTGCACGGGGATAGAAATCCCACCCATCCCCACCAGGAACCTCTCCGTCCCCATCCATCCCCGGAAGGAATTACCTCCATCCCCGCCCGTCCCCATAAAAAGCAGCAATTACTTCTGACAGAATCATCAATTCCACAGTTTCTTTTGTGTTTGCGCTGCTGTTTTCCTTGTAGAATCTCTTTGGTGGATCCCTTTTTTTTGTTTTCTGTTCAGGTAATTAACTTATAAACCCCCTCTTTTACTAAGGCTGACGTGTCCATTATATTATATGGACGAACCCTGCTTCCAAAGCCTTCCATCCCCATGGGAGTCCCGTTGGCTAGAGGGGGGGTCCCCGTGGGAGTCCCATGGGTTAGGGGGGATTCCCGCGATTCCCGTTCCCGTGCAGACCTCTACTCGAGGCAGAATCGCCCACTCAGTCTGATCCAGATCATTCTTCAGGGAGAGACCATATACGCCAGGGGTGCCCACATTTTTTGGCTTGCGAGCTACTTTTAAAATGAGCAAGTCAAAATGATCTACCAACAATAAAAAAAAACAACCCACACAAAGCACACTGTACGCAGAGAAAATGTTAATTATCAATTATATTTGGGGGGTTTCTAAGAGGTCAAGGCAGATGACTAAAATATGCAATGTTACCTCAGTAACAACTATACAAAAACAGACAAATATACACCCTCCCCTTTTACTAAACCGTGCTAGTGGTTTTTAGTACAGGGAGCTGCGCTGAATGCCCCGTGCTGCTCCTGACGCTCATAGGCTCCCTGTGCTAAAAAACGCTATCACAGTTTAGTAAAAAGGGGGCCATAGTGCAAAATATAGACAGCAGATATAAATTCAGACAGATTTTGATCACTAAATTTAAAATAAAATCATTTTTCCTACCTTTGCTATCTGGTGATTTCATGAGTCTCTGGTTGTACTTCCTTCTTCTGACTATAAATCCAATATTTATTTCTGCCTCCTGCATGCTTCCTCTCCTCCAGACCTCATTCCATTCCCAAACCAACATCTCTCCCTGCCCCCCCCTTTCTTTCTCTCTCTTCTCGCTGCCCCCCTTCTTTCTTTCTTTCTCTCTCCCTGCTCCCCCCCAAGGCATGGCCACCAATGTCTCCCTGCTTCCCCAATGCCAAGCCAGGTACGTACAAGCGCCGGGCCCACAAGCCTTCCCCCCTAACGTCAATTCTGACATCGGAGAGGAAGTTCCGGGCCAGCCAGGCAGTGATTGACTGGCCCGTAACTTCGTCTCAGATGTCAGAATTGATGTTGGGGGGGGAAGGCTGTGGTCCCACCACTTGGTACGTGCCTGGCTTGGCATCGAGGAAGCAGGGAGAACAGAACGCAAAGGCAACGCAAATCTATCGCTAAGCCCGGGATGGGCTCTGCGATCAACTCACGTTGCCGTTGCAATCTACTGGTCGAGTGTGAATGACCTTTGGGGCACCCCTGATAAACACACCAACAACTTACTCATGACCCTGATATCACCAAATAGGGTGTCCGCCATGTAATTCACCTCTTCCAGCACCAGCTGGGGGCAGATCTCCTCCTTCTCAGAGGGGCTTCGTCTCAATCTGGTGTGACCGACCTGTGCTGCAAAGAATGCTGCCACTGTTGCTTTAATTTCCAAAGGCAGCACTTCATATTGTCTCTTTAGAGCCATGTCCACCTTGCGATCTTGAGCATCCTTTAACACAACTCATCCCTCACTCAGGAGAGCCTTGTTTGGTGACCTGAGGCACTGCAGAATCCACTTCCAGCTGATTAAACAGTTGTTGGAACTCCAGCGTCATTGGGTAGAGCCTGGACATAGCCTTTGCCACTGATATGCTACATCCGCCGCCCCCGCCCCCCCCCCACCCCAACAGCTCCATTCATCTCCCACCGCAACTCCAGGCAAGGAAGGGCCAGGCGCGTGCAGCGATTACACACCGCCAATCCACAAGCCTTCCCCCAGAGAAGGTTCTGGGATACCAATCGCTGCTTGGCTGGCCCATACCTTCTCTCCATCAGAACTGACATTATTATTTTCTTATTGACCCACTCAGTCCTTTTGTTGTTCTCCTTTATTCGTTCTCTTTCCTGTATTTATTGTAGTTCTCCCCCCTCTTCGTTTATTTTATGTTCATCTAGTTAAAATTTATCATTGATGTTTTTAATTTGTTCTTCCCCTTATTTTACTATTGTAAAACGCTTAGTATTTGATAAGCGTTCAATTAAATTTACAATAAACTTGGAAACTTGGACTCATGGAGGGAGAGAGATGTTGGTTGGGGAAGAGAATGAGGTCTGGAGGAGAGGAAGCATAATAAGGAAAGAAGGAATAGATAAATAAATAAATATTGGATTTACAGTCAGAAGAAGGAAGTGCAACCAGAGACTCATGAAATCACTAAACAAAGGTAGGAAAAATTATTTTATTTTCAATTCAGTGATCAAAATTTGTCAGTTTTGAAAATTTATATCTGCTGTCTATATTTTGCACTATGTCTATTTTTCTATACTTATTAAGGTGACAGTGCATATTTTAAAGTCATCTGACTTGACATTTTTTTTAAAACCCCGAATATAAATGATAACATTTTCTCTGCGTAGTGTGCTTTGTATTTTTTAATTTTGTGGTTAACATTATGTATTAATAAGATTATATTGTGTGTGTATGAAAAATGGATGGAAGAAATTGCATTACAATTAGTATTATTATGGGGGTGGAGTCAGGGGCGGAGTTTGGGCGGGGATACTTGGTTAGTATTTGTTAGGCTTAGGGGGTACTTGGCTTGAAAAGGTTGAGAAACACTGGAGTACACATTGAATGTCACTCTCATCGTCTCCAAACAAAGCAGCCTCACTCATGCGGTTTCATCTCATCCAGACAAAGCTGACCCCGCCCTCCAAGTGATATCATCCTGAGGTGCCAAGACAAAAAGTCCAGTGCCGGACAAGTGTATGACTGAGTTTTGCTTCAGCATAGTCTGACAAAGGCCAGCGCCAGAGAAGCGTATGACTATTTTGCTGCAGTGTTGTCGGGCAAAGGCCAGCGTTGGAGAAGTGTGTGACTGAGTTTCTCTACAGCTATACCAGAGGGAAAAAACTACCCCAGGCCACTTTGTTGGGAATTTTCCAAGGAACAACAAAGCATGGTCAGGCCCAGGACAGAACTGACTCTGCCTCCTGAGAGAAAAAAAGAAAAGTGTGTGATTTGAGTTTTATTGCAGCTACACAGATACCAGGTCTGCAGTTTTCTCGCCCAATCGAGTTGCTCTGAAACACTTGTTGCAGGAAATTTTCAGTAGCTGCAGGTTATGTATTTGGGCTGGTTTTAGATTTTTGTGCTGTAATTTGGGCTGCATCATGGATCAGCATTCAGCAAATCAGCAATTAGTGCTGTAGATCATGTGATGAGTATCCCACCAATGACAGCTCTTGCCCGCCCTCCCTCTGCCCACAGCCAATCCTAATCGGAGCCTAGCTTTCTCCTGGGCTGAGCCCTATCTCTAATGCTGTCAGCACTCAGCACAATCAGTAAGCTCTCCCTCCAACCAGTCTCAGACTTTACATTACATTACATTACTGATTTCTATTCCGCCTCAACCTTGCAGTTCTGGGCGGATTACAAAAGAGACAACTGGACATTTCCAGGATAATTACAGAGAGAATTCTGGTCATTTCCAGGAGAAGTTACAAGAATAATGGAGCTGTATATTTCAAGAGCTACAAGATGCTGTACAAATAGGAAATAGTGCAGATCCAGCAGACTTGCTTTTTATAGGCTCCGCTCCTAGGGCAGGGTAGGTTTAAAGTTTCCCCAGCCTGTTCTTTATAAGCAGTGTGCTTAAGTTTTTCATCTGCTGTCAACAGCCTTTCTGTAAAATGAATGCTTCTTGGGTTTAGGTTTAGAAACATACAGCAGATAAGGGCCACAGCCCATCAAGTCTGCCCACCCCAATAACCCTCCCCTACCTTTCTCTGTGAAGTGATCCCACGTGACGATCCCATTTTGTCTTAAAATCAGGCACGCTGCTGGCCTCAATTACCTTTAGCGGAAGATTATTCCAGTGATCAACCACCCTTTCGGTGAAGAAGTATTTCCTGGTGTCACCATGTAGTTTACCGCCCCTGATTTTCCACGGATGCCCTCTTGTTGCCGTGGGGCCTTTGAAAAAGAAGATATCCTCTTCCACCTCAATACGGCCCGTGAGATATTTGAACGTCTCGATCATGTCTCCCCTCTCTCTGCGTTCCTCAAGTGAATATAGCTGCAATTTTTTCAGCCATTCCTCATACGGGAGATCCTTGAGTCCCGAGACCATCCGGGTGGCCATTCGCTGGACTGACTCAAGTCTCAGCACATCTTTGCGGTAATGCGGCCTCCAGAATTGTACACAGTATTCCAGATGGGGTCTCACCATAGATCGATACAATGGCATAATGACTTCGGGCTTACGGCTGACGAAACTCCTACGTATACAACCTATGATTTGTCTAGCCTTAGATGAAGCTTTCTCCACTAGCTTGGCAGTCTTCATGTACTCACTGATGATCACCCAGTTTTGGGAACCAGGCTCCATCTTCCAGAAAACGGCAATAGAAGTGAAAATAAATAAATAAAACAACCAGTCTAAAAATGAGTCCCGTCCCGTCCCCCCCCCGAGTTCCAGTTAGGCTCACTGTTGGGCGGATTTTGGATCTATCTGGTTTCAGTCTCTCTTTTTTAGAATTATGGGTGGTTCTTCTTGTTGGTCAAGGCAACTCTGGCTCCTTGTGAATGCAAAGTAATGCTAAGCAGCGGAGAAGAGTCCCAAGTACCGGTACTTCCTTTTCCACCAGGGGAAATAATGTCAGTGTTCTTAGCCTGTCCAACAAAGTTGGGGCACTCTCCATTGAGAGCCATACTTAGTCCAAGTTCAGTAGCATAGCGATGGTGAGAGGTACCCGGGGCAGTGGCGCCCTTCCCAACCTCTGCTGCTGAGCATGTGCCCACTTCCCTTCACACTTTCCCGGCACGAATAGCGGGACCCAGAAGTGACATCAAAGGGAGTGCCGAACAAGCAGCAGGTTGGAGTTACTGCTTGTGCCAGCAAAGAGCTAGAGGTACCGAGGGGGGTGGTGGTGGAGGTTGGGTGCCAGTATCCCCACCAAGATGGTGCTTGGGGCAGACTTCCCCCCCCCCCCCTTACTATACAACTGAGCAAGTTTCCACTTTTTTCATTCTGTCAAAAAAGTGGAAACTCACTGGACTAAGTGTACAGCCCTCAATAGAGACTGCCCCAATTTTAATGGTTGGGTTGAGAACTTTTTTTTGGTAAGGTTGCTTTGTCTGGAGATGAAGAGAGCAGCATTCTAAAGAACAACACATACTGCGCATTTTAGCATATATATATTTTTTTTTTTACAAAATTTAGCTTCACCATATCTAATATTGCCTCTCTTTCAGGGACTTGCTTATTTTAAATCAAATAGTATTCGTGAGGATTGTACCCCAAACCCTGCAAATATGAAAGGAAAAAGTTATTCACAAATTTTTGATATTCATGAAGGGGGGCTGCGCTCCCTAACCCCTATGAATATGGAGGGACCTGTACATGCTTGCTACCATGGCAAAATAGGAATAATATTTTCTCTTTTACAGGCATCATTTTCACACACAAAGTCTTATGGGTCGCCCAAAAACCATTCCCTGCACAGCCTCCTGGGAATTGTAGTCCCGCTTTGAGCATCACTTACTGCACGGAACTATAAAGCCAAGGACGTAACTAAGGGCGAAGAAAAATAAGTTTATTCCTTACAGTGTTCATCCGACTGGCGTTGTTGGAAGGGCCGGGATCCACCACCACCGTAATATGGGCTTTGGTCCTCAGGACCCTCATTCTCCAGTGCCGCCTGCAGTCGTTCAGCCAGTTCTGCCTTCAATCCCCGCGTGTCCAGGCCGCGCTGTTGTAGTTCCTCTTTCAGCTCGTTCACTCGCAGCCGCCTCACGTCCATAGCAGCCGCGAATTCAAATCAAATAAAATGTTAACGCTCCGCTCCAAAAATCGACTCTATAACGTTTAAAACAAATCCAGAAAATAAAAAAAAGAGGGAGCAGGCCTCACAGCCTGAGGGCTCTCCTAATAATCGGCGCCGGCCCCCTCCTCCCCACCCTGCGCCCGACCTCCTCTTAGTAAAAGCGATCTTTCAACGTGACATCGGAGGAGAGAACTCGCTAGGCTTATTTCCCAACGTTGCTCTGAGAAACGACGCCCGAAACCTCCACCACAGACGTGCAGAGAAGGGAAAACGGGAAAAATGGCGGCTGCTCAGACGTCGTAGTCGTTGACGACTGAGCGCGCGCGAGGGTGCTTCGGTTTCTAGAAAAGCGTTTCGGATTGGCCAGGAGCGCGGAGCGGGAGGGCGGCGAGAGCCAACCAATAGTGGCGAGGTCCGCCTTGTCTCAGAAAAAAAATATATTTTTTTATTTTTTGCTTCGCTTGTTGTTAGGAGGGGTAATTTACGTAGCCAGGTGAGGTTGGGGTAAAGAGAACTGACAGATTTTAGAGGGGTTTTAATTTGGTGGGTTGTTTTGTTTCTTGGGCTTCCGTTGTGGATCATTAATCAGACAAGAGCATCTCATTGTCAGGCGCGAAAGAAGGAAATGATTTTAGATAGTTTTATCTTTGTTCCGGTGAGGGGTGTTTGAATCTATGGTTATAACGGGGTGAGAAGTCAACCTATAGAGTCTTCTAGACTAAGGGGAAGATTCTCAAAACTTAAACGTGACCACTAAACCGGTTCAAGCGTGCATTAACAGAACGGTTTACCGTGGTCTTTTCCTAATTTCCTAGCAGTCTCCAATTCTGCCTCGCAAATGTAGGTACGATGATGTCATAAATATTAAAATGAGCACTCCGAGCGATTCTCTATCATTGTGAAGTGATTCCCTAATCTCGTTGTGCCACGTTTGCGGCCGCTCTTTCCCACTGCACTCGCATAACCTCCAGACACCCACCCCTGGCAGCGGAAGGGATGCCCACTCCCTCTTGCTGTGTTGCACAAACCCATGACCCCTCCCCCCCCCCCCCCCGCAGCAGAAGAAATGCCCACTCCTGCTACTGACACAAAACCTCTTGTCACCCACCCCTGGCAGCAGGAGAGATGTCCACTACACTGCACAATCCCTGACACTACTCTCCAACTACTTCCCCCGTTGCATTGCACAATCCCCCAATACTGCTACACCCCCCAGCAGCGGGAGGGATGCCCACTCCCGCCATCATCCAACTCCCCCATGCCCCTGACGACCACCCCCTACCCTACCTACCTTATTTACGAAGGGCTGGTAGGCCCACCTATTACAAAATGGCGGACCTGGATGTGCCATGTAGGGGCCTAAGGCTCTGATTGGCCCAGGTGCTTAAGCTGGGGAGGGGGGGGTTGTAGTGTTGGGGGATTGTGCGATGCCACAGGAGGGAGTGGGCATCTCTCCCACTGCCAGGTGTGGGTGTCAGGAGGTTGTGCGACAGCGGAGGAAGGTAGTGGGCATCTCTCCTGCTAGTCTTTGATTTTTTTGTTGTTGTTTTAATATGCAGGTGTATCCATGCATGTACTGATTGCTATCACCAGCAACTCATCTCAAGGAAATTTAGTGAGGCTATGTGAACATCCGCGAACTTCATTTCAGAATGACTTGCCATTTTTAAACTGTTAGAATAGCGACCTTGGTAGCAGCCTGTCAGATTTTACCGTTAAGTTTTGAGAATCTTCCCTTAAGGGCCAGATTCTCAAAACTCACCGTGCATTTAATGATGGACACTAAACCTGTCCAAGCTGGTTTAGCATCCAAGTATTAAACTAAACCTTAAGTTTGTATACAGCATCATCTCCATAAAGATAGAGCTCGGCATGGTTTACAGGTAATTCAATAAATGAGGGAAGGACATAATAAGAAATTAGAGGCTATGAAGAGGATAGATAACTTTACATTTTAAATAGATAGCTTTACGTTTTGGAGAAAAGCCAGGTTTTCAGATGCTTTTGGAATAATTGGAATGAGCCTAGGTTCCGCAGTGGGGCAGGGAGGTTATTCCAAAGCTCAGTGAATTTGAAGAAAAGGAATTTCCATAATTTACCTGCATACATGATGTATTTTAATGAGGGGAAAGATAGTTTGAGTATGTGGGCGGATCTGGTAGTGTCAGGTCTCAAAGAATTCCAGGATAGTGGGATTAAGGGTGAAAGAATGCCATGTAGGATCTTGAAAATTAGGCAGGTACATTTAAAGTGAATCCTAGAAATCATCGGAAGCCAGTGAAGTTTTGACAGAAGCAGGGAAACATGATCGAATTTGCTTTTTGCGAAGATCAACCTCGCCGCAGTGTTCTGGATCCACTGAAGTCTTTGAACATTTTTCTTGGTTAGACTTAGATGGAATTACAAATAGTCCAGTCTGGAAAGAATGATTGATTGTACAAGGACAGCAAAATGTTGTTGGCGGAAGCAGGATCTCACTTTCCTCAATATGTGAAGACTAAAAAAACATTTTTTTACCAGAGAGTTGAGGGGGTGGGACCGCTGGACGACCTGGGAGGAAAAGGGTGTGTCAAGGATGACAAACAAATTGCAGACAGACTGAATTCCTTCTTTGCGTCTGTCTTTACAAAGGAAGACACTGCAACAATACCTGATACAATGAAAGTGTTCAAGGGAGTCGTACAGGACAGCCTCACCATAGTAGAAGTGAACTTGGACCAGATTTACCACCAGATCGACAAACTTAAAAGTGATAAATCTCCTGGACTGGACGGAATTCATCCGAGAGTCCTAAAAGAACTGAAATTGGAGAACTATTGCAAAAACTTGCCAAACTGTCAATCAAAACGGCAGATACCGGACGACTGGAAGATGGCGAACGTCATGCCGATATTTAAAAAAGGATCGCGAGGAGTGCCAGGCAACTACAGACCTGTGAGTCTCACGTCTGTCCCTGGAAAGATGGTTGAGGCGCTGATCAAAGATAGCATAGTCCAGCACCTAGACACACACAACCTGATGAGAGTCAGTCAACATGAGTTCAGGAAAGGGAAATCATATTTGACGAACCTACTTCAATTTTTTGAGACAGTGAACAGACAAATTGATAGTGGAGAACCGGTGGATATTGTATACTTGGACTTTCAGAAAGTGTTCGACAAGGTTCCATATGTAAGACTTCTCAGGAAATTACAAGGCCATGGAATAGAGGGAGATATACTAAGATAGATAGGCAAATGGCTAGAGAACAGAAAACAGAGAGTGGTCATAAATGGGAAGTTCTCAGAATGGGAAAAAGTGACTAGTGGTACCCCAGGGCTCGGTACTTGAACCCATCTTATTTAATATTTTCATAAATGACCTGGAAGAAGGAACATCCAGTGAAATCATCAAGTTTGCAGACGACACAAAGCTATGCCAGGCAATCAGATTGCAGAAGGACAGCGAGGGACTCCAGAGCGACTTGAATCAATTGGAGAAGTGGGCAGATAAATGGCAGATGAATTTTAATGTGGAAAAATGCAAAGTGATGCATTTAGGCAGAAAAAATAAAGATCACAAGTATAGTATGTCAGTGTAACTCTGGGAAAGACCAAACAGGAAAAGGTCCTGGGTGTACTGATAGATAGGACCCTGAAACCGTCGGCGCAATGTGTGGCGGCGGCAAAGAAAGCAAATAGAATGCTAGGCATGATAAAGAAGGGAATTATGAGTAGATCAGAGAAAGTTATAATACCGCTCTACAGAGCCATGGTCAGACCGCACCTGGAATACTGCATCCAGCACTGGTCTCCATACATAAAGAAGGATATAAAGCTGCTAGAGAGGGTGCAGAGACGAGCAACGAAGCTAGTGAAAGGTATGGAGAACCTGGACTACGAGGAACGACTTAGGAGACTGTGATTGTTCTCCCTTGAGAAGAGGAGACTACGAGGGGATCTGATCGAGACTTTCAAAATACTGAAATGATTCGACAAAATGGAGCAGGGAAAGCAGTTATTTACAGTGTCCAATGTGACACGGACAAGAGGACATAGACTGAAGCTGAGGGGGGATTGGTCCAGGACGATTATCAGGAAGTTCTGTTTCACGCAGTGAGTGGTGGACACCTGGAATGCTCTCCCAGAGGAAGTAATTGCAGAATCCACTATTCTATGATTTAAGGGTAAACTAGATGCACATCTCCTTAAGAGTGGCATAGAGTGATACGGGTAAGAGTAAATTAGATGCATATCTCCCTTGAGAAGCATACAGTGATATGGGGACTAAAACTATGCCAGGGTACACTTGGCGGGGCCTCCGCGTGTGTGGATCACCGGACTTGATGGACCCAGGGTCTGATCCGGAGATGGCAATTCTTATGTTCTTATGATCATTAAAGGAAAGTGTAGAGTCAATAATGATGCCCAAAACTTTGCTTAAGAATTCGATCTGCAGTTTGGGATCAGAAGGTAGTGGAATGAGCGTGGGTAACTGATCTAATTTTGGGCCAAGCCAGAGTAGCTTCATTTGTACAGAGAGGGCCCAGGATTGGAGTTTCGTTATGCAAGCTGTTATATTTTCAGTGAGGTTAGTGAGGTTTGAATTTATCTCGAGAAGGACAAGGATGTCATCTGCATATGTAAATAGAGTTTCAAGGGGAGATAGATGGAAGAATTTCAAAGAAGACATATAAATGTTGAAAAGAATAGGGGACAGGGTGATCACTGGGGAACACCATATAGTGGTCTCCAAGGAGAAGACATGGTTCTATTCATGTTAACAGTGTAAGAGCGGGATTGTAAAAATTTTGAGAACCAGTCTAAGACTATGGAATCAATGCCTATCTCAGAAAGTTGGTAAATTAGGATATCGTGGTGGACAACATCAAAGGCCGCAGATAGATCGAATTGTAGTAGGATAGCAAACTTATTACAAGATTGAAGTTGTTGATAATAGGAACTTAAACCTGAGATTTTTAAACTTTCCTATCTCCAAGTTTCAATCTCCTAGGGATCTATTTCAGTCCTTTTTGAATACCGTCCTGAAATTTCCTGAAAACAATATGCCACCATTACAAAAGATATATTACCTAAATTTACCAAAGGAGGACAAAGATAAAGGGAATGCTATACCAGGAGAATTGGATCTCACTGGTATGCTGGAGACATCTCAAGAAGATATAACGAATAGAGCTACTTTATTGGTAACTTTTGTCTTTCTTCAAGATAAAGAAGCAATTCTTCGCCTATTCTATAGGACTGATAAGGTGGAATTTCATGGATTAAAAATTTGTATATTTCCTGATGTATCTAAATGGACACAAGTCAGACGTAAGAAGTTTCTGGCTTGTCGTCAGTCTGTTTTGAGCTTAGGGGCAACCTTTCAATTACGTTTCCCCTGTAAATGCTGTATTACCTATCAGAGTAATAGATATATTTTTTATGAACCCGATCAACTGCAGTTTTTTCTTGAAGGTAAAGTAACTACAAGAATTCCAGACACCTCCATGGAATCAGCCCAGCAGGCCATTAGTTAAATAATTCCAACTGCACTCTGTTATTTGTATTAATTTAGTTTATTTCTTGGAACCAACTACCCTTGGAAGTGATTGATTCCTTCTCCTCCCAGATTGTGGACTTTACTCATAGTTACTATGTGATATTATTTTATAATTAATATTTGTTTTTCCTATTGGATTGTTATATTTCCTTCAAGTATTGATTGAATGTTAACTTGTAAAAGTATAAATAAAAAATTATAAAAAAAAAGATTGAAGTTGTTGAATTTTTGAGATTAAAGAGGCCAGCAGGGATTCAGTACTGAAATTGGGTCTGAAGCCATATTGGCAAGGTAATAGAATGGAGAATCTCTCTAAGTAAGATGAGAGCTGAGTGGATATAATAGCCTTGAGCATTTTGGTCAGGAGAGGAATATTTGCTATAGGACGATAGCTGGAAGGGGAGGATGGGTCTAGATCAGCTTTTTTCAGTAGTGGAGTCAGGGCAATGTGTCCCATTTGTATGGAAAATAGGCCAGTTAGTAAGACTGAGTTGATAAATCTGGTGAGAGATGAAATAGCCTGCGCGGGAATTTTTTTGTAAAGGTTGGAAGGGAACGGGTCCAGGGCACATTTGCAGGATCTTAATTTGTGGCACAGTTTAGAGACCTGGGCTTCGGATACATGCTCAAAGACTGTCCAGGATCTGTCTACTGGGATAGGGTTAGTGTCGTTGGGCACCAGAGAATTATAAGTGACTGCTGATGGAAAAGAGCTTCTTATAGTAGCAACCTTTTTGTTTGAAGAATTTTGCTAGGTCGTCCGCTGCTGGAGAGGAGGGGAGAATAGAGGAGTCATTTTTAGAGGTTAAGGAGCGCCAGATGTTAAACAATGTGCTGTTCTGGTTATTGGATCTGGTGATTTTGTCACCGTAGAAATTCTTCCTTGCTTTTTTTTAGTACTGTGCTATAGAACTTGATACTGTCCCTCCAGGACTGTCTATATGCGGGGGATTTAGATTTTTTTCCATTTATGCTCCAGTACTCGGCATTTCTGCTTCAGTTCTCTGTGGTACGGAAAATACCAGGAGTAGGAGACCGTTTTAGTAGATAGAGGGGCAAGAGAGCAGTATGTAGACTCAGAGAGGTTTACCCTGTTGTGCCAGTTGGTTTCTGGGATATCAGGTTTGGGACAAAAGGAAAACTGATTGAGAAATTAGGTCCAGAACTATTCGCTTGCAATTTTTTTACAGAAGGTAATAGATTTTGTGGCGCGGGGTTGAACCCCAAGTTGAGACATGAAAATGAGGAGACAAAAAGTAACTAGAAAATGGTCGGACCAAGGGACATGTTCCCAGCAAACACTTTCGGCTAGAGTTTTGTAGTCTGTAAGGTCAAGGAAACTAATGATGTCTAGGGTGTATAATTTTACCAGCTGATTCTTAAGAATGGCTCACCTGTGCGCTTTTCCATACTTCCTAGCTGCTTCTGATTGTACTATGCAAATGTAGTACAACAAGGTCATTAATATTAAAACGCACTCTGGGCAATTCTCTAAACTCATTGTACTATATTTGCAGGCACAATTTTCCAGCAGGGTCCGAGCTGTCATAGTCTTACTTTCCCGTCACTGCCTGAGTACTGATTAGCTCAGGCACTGACAGGAAATCAAGGCTTGACAGCTCAGACCCCACCCTATATGTGAACTCCTCAGAGCCACTTATAAACCTTTTTGTCAACTCCTGGTTAATATCTGCCATAAAACTTTCAATTGATCTTCCTTCTCCCAAAGGTGTAAAATACAAGTGCACCAAGACCTGAAACAATCTTCCAATAATTATTAAGAAAGACCTAAATATCCCAGATTTCGAAAGAAACTGAAGACTATCCTTTTTGAGAACATATACTGTACTCCATCGATACTTAACAAGTTTGCTCTTCCACAGCAGCCTACACAACATTTCATCTTTCCAGAAACTACAAGAGCTTCCTCACCAAACTCTACATAACATAATCGCACCAATCTACTAGTACAGTGGTTGTCAACCTTCCTAATGCCACAACCCTTTAATACAGTTCTTCATGTTGTGGTGACCCCCAACCATAAAATTATTTTCATTGCTATTTCATAACTGTAATTTTGCTACTGTTATGAATCATAAGAACATAAGCAATGCCTCCACTGGGTCAGACCCGAGATCCATCGTGCCCAGCAGTCCGCTCACGCGGCGGCCCAACAGGTCCAGGACCTGCTTAGTAGCCCCCTATCTATACCCCTCTATCCCTTTCTTCAGCATGAAATTATCCAATCCTTTCTTGAACTCCAGTGCCATACTCTGTCCTATTACGTCCTCTGGAAGTGCATTCCAGGTGTCCACCACACGCTGGGTAAAGAAAAACTTCCTAGCATTTGTTTTGAATCTATCCCCTTCCAATTTTTCCGAATGCCCTCTTGTTCTTTTATGTTTTGAAAGTTTGAAGAATCTATCCCTCTCTACTTTCTCTATGCCCTTCATGATCTTGTAGGTCTCTATCATGTCACCTCTGAGTCTCCGCTTTTCCAGGGAGAAGAGCCCCAGCCTCTCCAATCTTTCAGTGTATGAAAGGTTTTCCATGCCCTTAATCATTCGTGTCGCTCTCCTCTGGACCCTCTCAAGTATTGCCATATCCTTCTTAAGGTGACCAATACTGAACACAGTACTCCAGGTGCGGGCGCACCATTGCCCAATACAACGGCAGGATGACTTCTTTTGTTCTGGTCGTAATACCCTTCTTAATAATACCCAACATTCTGTTTGCCTTCTTCGCGGCTGCTGCACATTGTGCCGTTGACTTCATTGTTGTATCCACCAGTACACCCAAATCTCTTTCAAGGTTACTTCCCTCTAATACTAATCCCCCCATTTGGTAGCTGAATATCGGGTTCTTTCTCCCTATATGCATGACCTTGCATTTCCCTACATTGAAGTTCAACTGCCATTTATTCGCCCACTCCTCCAGTTTGTTTAGGTCCCTTTGTAGGTCCTCACACTCTTCCGTAGTTCTAACCCTTCTACAGAGTTTAGTGTCATCCGCAAATTTTATAACTTCACATTTCGTCCCCGTTTCCAGGTCATTAATCAATACATTGAACAGCAGCGGTCCAAGTACAGACCCCTGCGGAACTCCGCTCATGACCTTCCTCCAGCCCGAGTAGTGACCCTTCACTCCAACCCTCTGTCTTCTGCCTGCCAACCAGTGTTTGACCCATCTGTGTACGTCCCCTTCCACCCCGTGGTTCCACAGCTTCCTAAGTAGCCGCTCACGGGGTACCTTGTCAAAGGCCTTTTGGAAGTCAAAGTAAATGATGTCTACGGGTTCCCCTTTATCCAACTGGCTGTTCACCCCCTCAAAGAAGTGCAGTAAGTTTGTTTGGCATGATCTTCCCTTGCAGAAGCCATGTTGGCTCGCTTTCATCAGCCCATTTTTTTCAATGTGCTCACAGATGCTGTCCTTTATCAGTGCTTCTACCATCTTGCCTGGAACTGATGTCAAACTTACCGGCCTATAGTTTCCCAGGTCTCCTCTTGACCCCTTTTTAAAGATAGATGTAACATTTGCTATCTTCCAGTCCTCCGGAATCTCTCCAGTTTTCAAGGATAGGTTGCAAACTCGTTGGAGTATTCCCACTATCTCATTTCTTAGCTCTTTTAGTACCCTAGAGTGGATTCCGTCCGGGCCTGGTGATTTGTCGCTTTTCAATTTATCTATCTGTTGGAGGACATCCTCATGGCTCACCTCTATTGTTGACAGTTTTTCTTCTTGATCACCATGGAAGATCACGTCGGGTTCTGGTACACTGGATGTGTCCTCGCTTGTGAAGACTGACGAGAAGAATTTGTTTAACCTGTCGGCTACCTCTTTTTGCTCCTTTATCACTCCCTTTTTGTCTCCATCATCCAACGGTCATACTTCCTCCCTCGCCGGTTTCTTCCCCTTAACATATCTGAAGAATGATTTGAAGTTTTTTGCCTCCCTGGCCAGCCTCTCTTCGTATTCTCTTTTCGCTCTCCTAACCACTTGACAACATTCTCTTTGGCGTTTCCTGTGTTCATTCCAGTTTTCCCCAGTTTGGTCCTTTTTCCATTTCCGGAATGATTTTTTCTTGTCTCCTATCGCTTTCTTCACCTCATTGTTTATCCATGCGGGGGTCTTTTGTTCGGGTTTTTTTGCACCCTTTTCTAAATCTGGGGATGTACATATGTTGTGCTTCTTGCACTGTGCCCTTGAATAGAGACCAAGCTTGCTCTACAGTTTCTGTTTTCCTTGAGCTGTTTCTGAGTTTTTTCCTTACCATTGCTCTCATAGCATCATAGTTCCCTTTCTTGAAGTTGAACATTGTCACTGTGGTTCTCTTCCCTTTTGCTGTACCTACTCCTAATTTGTACTGGATCATGTTGTGATCGCTGTTTCCTAGTGGTCCTACTACTTCCACTTCTTTTGCAGGTCCCCCTATTTCGTTGAGGATTAGGTCAAGAGTGGCATTTCCTCTTGTTGGTTCCTTGACAAGCTGATCCATAAAGCAGTCCCTCACAGCCTCTTAAGAATTCTGTTTCCCTCACACAGTTTGAGTTTCCAATATTCCAGTTCATCCCGGGGTAGTTAAAATCTCCCATTACTGTCACGTTCCTGTTGTTGCCTTCCCGCCTCAATTCTGCTGCCAGATCTTTGTTATTTGCTTCCGTTTGTCCAAGTGGATGATAGTATAGACTAGAGGTCTGCACGGGAACGGGGATCGCGGGGATCCCGCGGGTCCCGCGGGGATCCCGCGGGTTCCCCCCCTGGCCCACGGGACTCCCACGGGGACGCCCCCTGGCCCACGGGACTCCCACGGGGATGCCCCCCTGACCCACGGGACTCCCACGGGGACGCCCCCTTGCCCACGGGACTCCCACGGGGATGAAAACAACCTACCTAAATTCTGGCGATGCAAGCATGCAGCTTAGTTACAAGTCTGGCGTCGCGTCGGGAAATAGCCATGTTGAGCAGTGAGCTCAGCACGTACACAGATGAAAGCCTTGCTTGCTGATTGGTCCGGCGGCCCCGCCCCACCGTGCCGCCGGACCAATCAGCAAGCAAGGCTTTCATCTGTGTACGTGCTGAGCTCACTGCTCAGCATGGCTATTTCCCGACGCGGGCATTAGGCTGTTTTTTGTCATTTCGGGTGGGGGATGGCAGCGGCAGCAGTAGCCTGAAAAAGAAATCATCCTGGCCGGGTTCGGTGTCATGCTCCGGAGCTTCTACAGCCTTCCTATCTCCCTCTCCCTTCTACCTGCGGCTCTCTTCGGCAACTCAGCAGCAGCTTCTGGCGTCGGGGCCTACCCTCTGCGAGTCCCGCTTGTTTCAACTTCCTTTTTCCACAAAGGTGGGACTCGTAGAGGGAAGGCCTCGATGTCGGCAGCTTGTCTTGATCACCGCTGCTGACGAGTTGCTTAAGAGAGCCGCGGAGCAGGGGGGTGTTGCCAGGTGCAGGTAGAAGGGAGAGGGCCAGATGCAGGACTCGTGGGTGAGGGAGGAGAAGAGAGAGGGGAGAGAAACAAAAGGAAATATTTCATACTGGGCTGGGCCGGAGTGGAGAGAGGGTGGAAAGATTCTGGCTACAGGGTGCAGTAACAAAGGAAAAGGGGGGAAAGCTGAAAATAGAGATAGTGACACAAAGAAGAGAAAGGGTAAGCAGGACCTTCTGAATAAGGATAGAGATACAGAGGGGACATGAAGAGGAGGTGAAATAGAGACATAGAAGTAATGCTGAAAAAGTGTGTGTGGGGGGGGGGAGATAAAGACATTGAAAGGGCAAATGGTGAATATGGGGTAAAGACAAGGACAGAGACAAATGAAGATTCTGAAAAAGTGGTGAGATAGGGATATAGGTGAGATGGACACAAAGAAGGGTGATGCTGGAAAATAGGTGGAATGGTAATTCTGACAGACACAGAAGGGAAATGCTGGATCAAGGAGAGATGGGGCTCAGGCTGGATGGAATGAGGAGAAATGCCTTGTTGGCCCGGAACTTCCTCTCCTACGTCAGAATTGACGTCAGGGAGCGGAATGCTGGTCAGCGCGACGCTTCTGCAGGGAAAGCTTGGGACAGCGGTGGCTTGGGGACTATTCCCCGATGGCGGTGGCAGCAAACCGAGTGGCTTGGGGGAGGGCACGGAGAAAGAAAGAAAGGGGGCAGACAGAGAGACAGAAAGAAGGGGGAACAGGGAGACAGAAAGAAAAAGTTGGGGGAGAGAATGAGGTCTGGAGGAGAGGAAACATACAGGAGGCTGAAAGAAAGGAAGAAAGATTGGATGCACAGTCAGAAGAAGAAAGTGCAACCAGAGACTCATGAAATCACCAAACAGCAAAGGTAGGAAAAATGATTTTATTTTCAATTTAGTGATCAAAATGTGTCTGTTTTGAGAATTTATATCTGCTGTCTATATTTTGCACTATGGCTCCCTTTTACTAAACCGCAATATTGTTTTTTAGCGCAGGGAGCCTATGAGCATTGAGAGCAGCGCGAAGCATTCAGCGTAACTCCCTGTGCTAAAACCTACTATTGTGGTTTAGTAAAAAGGGAGGGGGTGTATTTGTCTATTTTTGTATTTTGTTACCGAGGTGACATTGCATAGAGTCATCTGCCTTGGGAAATGTATATGGCAGATATCTTTGTTTTGTGTTCAAAAGAAAAGGAAATGCATTTCTGGTTTTATTTCTACAGTGTTGAAGTACTTGTTGGCCCTTGCTGTGACTGGTGGGGATCCCCAAGCACCGCCAGCAGAGGACCTCCTCTAGAGATGGTCAGAACTCCCCTCCACCAAGCGCAGCAGTCGCTGGCAGCATCCATGAGCCACTGAGGTGCCAGCATCTGTGACTCAGGGACGCTACTGCTGCCTGCCAAGCTTGGCAAAAGGGACCCCAGGCCAACTGCAAAGGAAGTCCTCAGCTGACAGTTTGTGGGTTCTCATCAGCTGAGTATTTATATTTTATATTTACATTAGAGGTTCTGGTAGAAACCCATTTACAAAGTATGTATTCTTCCCAATTAATATTTCCAAATTAATAGTCTCTTTGCTTATTTGTAAATGGGTCTCTACCAGAGCCTTTAATTCAGTAGCATAATTAAATAAAATAACTATTTCTGAAGTTTATAGGGAAGGATGGTGACGGAGGGGATTCCTCGCGGGGACGGGTGGGGACGGAGGGGATTCCTCGCGGGGACGGGTGGGGACGGAGGGGATTCCTCGCGGGGACGGGTGGGGACGGAGGGATTCCTCACGGGGACGGGTGGGGACGGAGGGATTCCTCACGGGGACGGGTGGGGATGGGTGGGATTTTGGCGGGGACGGGTGGGGACGGGTGGGATTTCTGTCCCCGCGCAACTCTCTAGTATAGACTCAATCTTATGTCAAGGCCACTTTTTCCCGGTAATTTAACCCATAATGACTCCAATCCTTCTGCCTTTGGTTCTATATCCACTCCGGACGAGGGAATGGTGTCTTTTATGTATAGTGCTATTCCTCCACCCTTCTTGTGGGTCCTGTCTCTTCTATAGAGTTTGTACCCTGGCAGTACTATATCCCATTGGTTATCCTCGTTCCACCATGTTTCCAATGATGTCTAGGTCTTCTTTTTTGGCTATGGCTTCTAATTCTCCCATTTTGGACTTTAGGCTCCTTGCATTTGCGTACAAGCAATTTAAGTCCTGGTCTTTTCTTTTCTCTACTGGTTTTACATGTGTTTTGCTCCTCTTACCATCCCCTATTTGGGCTGCCAGTCCCTCATTTCTGTTCCTTTCTTCCTCATTTTTTGGTGTATCTTTTTCGTCTGCAACCTGATTTCCTGATCTCTCCTGTTCCTCTAATTTTATCTGTTTGCCCTTCTTGTTGGTCAACAGTTTCTGTTGTTCGTCTCTTGCTTGTTCCCAGCATTTTTCCCACTCAGTATCTTTGGATACTCTTGTCCGAACTGTCGACGTCAGGTCGACTATTGGCTTTTCCCTTCTTCTCAGTTTAAAGCCTGCTCAATTCCTCTCTTGATGTTGTTTGCTAGCAGTCTCGTTCCTGCCTTGCTCAGGTGTAGTCCGTCCCTCCTGAAGAGCTTGTTCTTCCCCCAAAATCGTAATATAAATATCTGATATGCATGATGTATTTTCATTGTTACAAAATTGAACATAATTAAAGCATACTGATTAATCACAAAAACAATATGTAATTATATACAGTACTTCCCCGATATTTGCGGGGGTAGGAATTTGGTGGGTTGTGATGGGATCACACTTTCCACCATAAATGTAGTGGTTAGAGTGGCTTATGGGCCTGGGTCTTCCTCTCCATGGCTCACTAGCCCACTCACCAGGCTACTTAAGACACCTGTTTGATGCTTTACTAGGAATTCCCATAATGCTTCTGTTCTAGAGAGAGTTGTACTGTTTCATTCAGATTTTTGGAGGGGTGGGAGGGGGGGTCAGTGACTAATAGAGGAGAGTGAATGGGGTCATAACCTAATCCCTCCAGTGTTCATCTGGTCAGTTTGGGTACCTTTTTTGGCACCTAGATGCTTTTAAAACAGGTCTAGCTCTGAATGTCTAACTTCTGTCGAGGATGTCTTTGGAAAGGTTCGATTATTACCACAAGATGTCCAAGTCTAAATCCACTCAAAGCCAGCCCAGAACGCATCTCCAACACAACCCCTTTAGTTTTGGATGCACAGTAACTAGAACACCTCACAAGAAGTCCAGAAAGATGGTTTTGAAAATCGGGACTTGAATGTTTTGGCTAGAAAAACGTCCAAGTGCTGATTTATGCCATTTTTTTTTTTGATGTATTATTGTTTTGAAAATGCCCCTATTAATCTAATATCCTATAAAAAACTCAGAACTGCCTTTATAGAATTTGCACTTAGGCCCTGATTCTGCAAAGTGCCGCCCGATTTTAGGCAGCTGTAGGTGTCCTACAGCTGTTTAATCAGCCAATCGGGATGCACGTGTTTTTAAAAATGCTCCCCAGGCAGGCCGCCTATATTGAAGGCGCCTCTGGGAGCCTAGGGAGGCCTGCAAGATGCCTAAGCTCGCTTAAGGGCCTTAGATGAACCTAGGCGGCCCTACGTGTCTCCTTGCCGCATTGACGCAATGGGTTGGGAGCTGGCTTGGAGGTAGGCTTCAAAGGGTGGTGGTGAATGGCACCCCCTCCGAAATGACGGAGGTGATCAGTGGAGTGCCACAGGGCTCGGTCTTGGGCCCAATCCTATTCAACATCTTTATAAGGGACTTGGCAGAAGGGCTTCGAGGTAAAATAACATTATTCGCCGATGACGCCAAACTAAGTAATGTAGTGGGCAAATGCACAACAGACGAAGATTCAATGCCCGACAACATGATGCACGACCTACTCCTGCTGGAGCGCTGGTCTAAGACATGGCAACTCAACTTCAATGCCAAAAAATGCAAAATTATGCACCTGGGCAGCCAAAATCCATGCAAGTCTTATACCCTTAATGGCGAGATCCTAGCAAAAACGGTAGCAGAACGAGACTTGGGGGTAATCGTCAGTGAGGACATGAAGTCTGCCAATCAAGTGGAGCAGGCTTCATCCAAGGCAAGACAAATAATGGGTTGCATACGAAGGGGTTTCGTCAGCCGTAAGGAGGAAGTCATTATGCCATTATATAGATCCATGGTGAGGCCCCACCTGGAATACTGTGTGCAATTTTGGAGGCCACATTATCGCAAGGATGTGCTGAGACTGGAGTCGGTGCAGAGAATGGCCACCCGGATGGTCTCGGGACTCAAGGATCTTCCATATGAAGAACGGCTTGACAAATTGCAGCTATACTCGCTCGAGGAGCGCAGAGAGAGGGGAGACATGATCGAGACGTTCAAGTATCTTACGGGCCGCATCGAGGCGGAGGAAGATATCTTCTTTTTCAAGGGTCCCACGACAACAAGAGGGCATCCGTGGAAACTCAGGGGAGGGAAACTGCGAGGAGACACCAGGAAGTTCTTTTTCACTGAAAGAGTGGTTGATCGCTGGAACAGTCTTCCACTACAGGTGATTGAGGCCAGCAGCGTGCCCGATTTTAAGGCCAAATGGGATAGACACGTGGGATCTATTCACAGAGAAAGATAGGGGAGGGTCATTAGGGTGGGCAGACTAGATGGGCCGTGGCCCTTATCTGCCGTCTATTTCTATGTTTCTATGTTTCTAATAAGTATAGCGGCCGCGGCCGCCTGTCCGATCGCCGGCAGGAGGGTGCCGAACCCCTCCTGCCGGAATAACCCCTCCAACTCCCAATCGCCGGCAGGAGGGTGCTGAACCCCTCCTGCGGAAAGCTGCCCCCAAACTCCCAATTGCCGACACGAGGGTGCCGAACCCCACCTGCCGGAAAGCCGCCCCCGTTGCCTAAAAAAAACTGGTGCAAATCTTTAAAAACCTTCCTATTTGCTAAACACTTTGGAAATTAGTCCCATCAAAATTCTTGATTGTTTACCTTTTTAGTATTTTTTAATTATTGTTAACCGAGTCGAGCTTCCTTTGGTTGATGACCCGGTATATAAAGCTAAGTTTTAGTTTAGTTTAGCACGTTTCTATAAACTGCCTCCAGAGTTAGCTGCAGTTTATAGAATCACATGTAGCTCCTGCCCACATGACAAGCATTTAAGCACAGGCATTTATGCCAATGAAAACCAAGCCTAAGGGGGATATTCTATAAACAGCGCTGGAACTTAGGCGCCAGTAGTCAGCCTACTGTTGCCTAAGTTAACTGAATGTTTAAAATGATGACAGTGCACAAAAAGAGTTGCAACGTAAATGCAGTTGACATCGATTACCAGAAAAACAAAGAGATACTGCAGGAGCGATGTACTTAATGACAAGTCTTTATTGAGATCAATAAACATCGTATAGATGTGGTGCCAACTATATGATGAGCTGATTGGGACCCAACACAGTCTGTTTCAACAAACACGTCTTCCTCAGGGGTCCAATGCGAGAATGAGGAAGCCACAACAACATATAAAATCCTTAAAACCAAACATACATCAGTATCGAAACTGATAGAAGTCCTGGAATATCTGTTCAAATGCTTTTCAGCAAAGCCAATGAAAACCAAGCCTAAGGGGGATAGCCTATAAACAGCGCTGAAACTTAGGTGCCTAAGTTAATTGAGAAATGTTGTTTAAAATTATGAAAAATTGTAAAATTAAAGTGTCTACCGATGCCTGCATGGGTACTTTATGGAGTTTAATGCCATTATGGGCGTGGCTGATGCCAGAAGTGGCATTAGGTGCCATAAAGCGGCTACAAAGGTGCGATTCACAACAAAGATAGGGGCCAGAAATGTAGGCCTAGAAAACCCTGGCCTACATTTTCGGCACTTATCTTTCACGGAGGTGCGCTATAATGTGCCGACGTGTGATTGACACACGATTGGTGCCCTATAGAGAATCTGGCCTAAATGTCTTTGCCTAAGTTGTGCGCGGATCAGGCATATTGTATAAAAGTGCTTCTAACATTTTAGGAATGCTCCTCTGCCCACGCCCACTTTATAGGATATGTAGCACAATACAGCCCTCCAAATGTTACAAAATACAAAATGTGGCCCCTGATAGGAAAAGGTTGGGCAAGCCTGGAATAAACTATCAGGTTTCTACTGCTGGCACCTGGTTGCTGGTCGTGTCTTTAACTATGTAGAAAGTTTCAAGTTTAATTTCTTTGATTACTTCGCATAGTCCAAATCCAATGCGATTACATAAGTTCAAAAATTAAGTAAAATATTAAAAACCAACAAACATAACATTCAGTACTAATACCATAATATATGTATGGGGGGAGGCGGTTGACATCGATTGACATAAATATAATTCTAAAAAAAATAAAAATAAAACCAGGGGAGGGTCCAGCTACAAAAGGTTGGGGAACAGGTACCCGCTTAATTCTATTAGATCGTCTTCCTAAAACTATTATAGGTTAGAGCAAATCTATTGGAAAGCGTCCTTGAATAGCCAGTTTGAAGAGGCTGAAGGATCTCTATCTGCAGGCATCTACTGTGTTAGAATACACATTTCTTAGTGCTGGAAACAGCTGCCAGATGGGCTTCGTACAGTGCAGATTAGTATCCACTTGGCCATAATGATAAAACAGTTTGAAATGTTAAATGATTAAACAGGTTGAAAAAATTGAGAACACCCTAATGGAGATTTCACTGACCCTAATTATGGACCAGTGGCATACCAAGGGGGGGGGGGGGGCGGTCCTACCTGGGTGCATGCCCCAAGGGGGTGCACAGCTGGCAACCCTCCAGTGTTCTCCCTAGGACAGTGGTCGGCAAACTGGCTGGCGGCTCATCTACAGCAGGGGTGCCCAACCTGCTTCCCTTCCCTTCTCACTGCCCTCCCCCAAGCCACCGCTGCCATCGGGGAACAGGCCGGTGCCGTGTTCTGAGATCTCCCTGCTTCTCTTCCCCACAGGGCCAACCAACTCTCGTCACCGAACGTCAATTCTGACGTCGGAGAGGACGTTGTGGGCCAGCCAATCGCTGCCTGGCTGGCCCGGACTTTAGAATTGACATCGGGTGGCGAGAGTTGGTTGGCCCTGTGGGAAGAAAAGCAGGGAGAACTCAGGCCTGTTCCCGATAGCGGCAGTGGCAGCCTATTCCCCGGCGGCGGTGGCAGCATGTTTCCCAATGGCGGTGGCATGGGGGAGGGCAGAAAGAAAGAAAGAAAGGGTGGGGGCAGGGAGCCAGAAAGAAAGAAAGGGGGCAGGGTAAAACAAAGAAAGAAAGAAAAAGATGGGGCATGGAGAGAGAGAAAGACAGACATATAAAAGAAAGTAGGGGGCAGGGTGAAAGAAAGAAATGGGGCACACAGAGAGAGAAAGACAGATATACAGAAAGAAAGGGGGCATGGAGAGAGAAAGAAAGAAGGGGGTAGGATGAAACAAAGAAAGAAATAGGGCACGGAGAGAAAGAAAGACAGACATACAGAAAGAAAGGGGGCATGAAGCGAGAAAGAAAGAAGGGGGCAGGGTGAAACAAAGAAAGAAATGGGGCACAGAGAGAAAGAAAGACAGACATACAGAAAGAAAGGGGGCATGAAGCGAGAAAGAAAGAAGGGGGCAGGGTGAAACAAAGAAAGAAATGGGGCACAGAGAAAAAGACAGACATACAGAAAGAAAGGGGGCATAGAGAGAGAAAGAAAGAAGGGGGCAGAGTGAAACAAAGAAAAAGTTGGGAGAGGGAATGAGGTCTGGAGGAGAGGAAGCATACAGGAGGCTGAAAGGGAAGAAATATTGGATGCATAGTCAGAAGAATAAAGTGCAACCAGAGACTGATGAAATTACCAAAGGTAGGAAAAATGATTTTATTGTCAATTTAGTGATCAAAATGTGTCCATTTTGAGAATTTATATATGCTGTCTATATTTTGCACTATGGCCTCCTATTACTAAACCGCAATAGCGGTTATTAGCGCAGGGAGCCTATGAGCGTTGAGAGCAGCGTGGGGCATTCAGCGCAGCTTCCTGCGCTAAAAAATGCTATCGCAGTTTAATAAAAAGGGAGAGGGTATATTTGTCTATTTTTGTATAGTTGTTACTGAGGTGACATTGCATGAAGTCATCTTCCTTGATCTCTTTGAAAACCCACGGAATATAAATGATAATTAACATTTTCTCTGCGTACAGTGTGCTTTGTGTTTTTAAAATTTTTGTTGGTAGATCATTTTGACTTGGCCATAAAGGTAACGGGGAGGGAGGGAGGGAGGGGAGCTGCTGAAAGACATCTAGTACTCCTTGCAGGCTTGACTGTGCAGGGAATTATTTTTGTAAAATCATGTTTTGTTATGTGACTGGCATTATTTAGATTTTAATTTCTATGAATGAATAGAATGAGAATGATATAAAATTACTTGCTTGTTTTTATGTGAGTGCGCTGAAGGAAAGTAGAGAGAGAGTGGGCTGAGGACGCTGAATGGAAATGGGGAAGAGAGAGTGGGGAGAAGACGCTGATTTATAAATTGACAATTGTACAGAATATTGTTTCTTTTTATACTTTAATATAATAAGTTCAATATAAAACAATTCAAGGCTTGTGTGGATGGAATCAGGTGGTTTGTGGGGATGGGAATCGAGCTTACGGGGATTAGTCCAATAAAATGGTATTTTCTTATTTCTCATTATTTGTTTTATTTTTATTTGTTAATTTGTAAAGTGATGATTGTTATGTATCAGTTTTTTCAAATTTACATCTACTGTCTATATTTTGCACAGTATTAGAGGACATGTATTACTGTTTTTGTGGTGTTGTAGGTTGCATTGTATGCAGAGTCTGGTTTCTGGGTGGTTCAGTTTAACTTTTGTCTACATATTTCTATTTTTAGTTTGTGATTATTCCATATTGGGCGAGGGTGTATCTGTCTGTGTGTATGAAAGGGACATGGCTTTCTGATAGCATCGACTGTACAGGATCAATTGACTGTACAGGATCTGGCTTGTTTAGTTTTACAATGTATGTGTTGGTGTTCTAGTGCTCACTGCAGTGTTTAAGATGCTGCCTTTTTGTAAGTACACTCTTGTACGATATGTGGATTGTTACTAAAAATCATATTTTTCATATAGATGGGGGGGGGGTGTCAAAAAATGATGGGCCCGGGTGTCACATATGCTAGGTACGCCACTGCTCTCGAGTATCGCCATATCCTTCTTTAGGTACGGCGACCAATATTGGACGCAGTACTCCAGATGCGGGTGCACCATCGTCCGATACAACGGCAGGATAACTTCTTTCGTTCTGAATAGAAAGAAGAGAGCAAAGAGAAGATGATTAAAGCAGAAACGACAAAAGGTAGAAAATTTTTTTGTTGCTTTACATAGAATCAAGTAGTATTGTAACTGTATTGATAAAATTTTATAAATAGGAAATGGAAATAAGGCAATTTTTTGGATTAAACCCTTCTCCTCAGGTCAGGACAGGATACCATAACAGTAATGTTCTGAAGAAAGATTTGAGCTCTGAAAGCTAATTGAAAAATGGATTAGTCCAATAAAATGGTATTTTCTTATTTCTCATTATTTGTTTTATATTTATTTGTTAATTTGTAAAGTGGTGATTGTTATGTATCAGTTTTTTTAAATTTACATCTACTGTCTTTATATTTTGCACAGTATTAGAGGACATGTGTTACATTTGTGGTGTTGCATTGTATGCAGAATCTGGTTTCTTGGCGGTTCAGTTTAACTTTTGTCTACATATTTCTATTTTTAGTTTGTGATTATTCCATATTGGGCATGGGTGTATCTGTTCTGCGTGCATGAAAAGAACATAGTTTTCAGTTGTCATTGACTACAGGATCAATTGACTGTGCGGGATCTGGCTTGTTTAGTTTTACAATGTATGTGTTGGTGTTCTAGTGCTCACTGCAGTGTTTAAGATGCTGCCTTTTCCTAGGTACACTCTTGTTGTGCAATATGTGGATTGTTACTAAAAATCATATTTTTCATATATGTGGGGGGGGGGGGGTCAAAAAATGATGGGCCCCGGGTGTCACATATGCTAGGTACGCTACTGTTATGTACTGAGTAAATTTCTCATGCTGTGGAAGTCCTCTAGATGCCATATACAACTGCTTAATTGAGCTGCTAAACCTGAAAACAGGCAAGAGGGGAGTTATTTTACATCTACTTCTCAGTGGTTCAAGCAGTAATTGCAGGAAAACTGCCTGGCAATAATGATAATAAGGGGAAGCAATTAGCTAATTTGCTGCAGTAGCATTTAACTTTCCAAAGGGAAACTAAGAAAGAATGGGGAAAATAGTTGGAAGGAGACTAAGGGCTCCTTTTACAAAGGCACACTAAGCGCGCGCTAAAATGCCACACACGTTAGCCGCTTCCGCCTCCTTGTAAGCAGGCGGTAATTTTTCAGCTATCGCGCGCTAATCCTGTGCATGCGCTAAACACGCTAGCACACCTTTGTAAAAGGAGCCCTAAAAGGAGCAGTGGTAAAGGTTAAAATTGTTTAAAAGTACATTTTGAAAACCCAAATAAAAAACATTCCACACATTAATAAATATAGAAAGGACTGCTATTGTGGTTAAATGGTGCTATGACAGTAGGGCTATCAGATATCTTTGATTTTATCCAGACATGTCCTCTTTTTAGAGGACTGTCCAGGCATCCGGACAGGTTCTCAAAACCCGACGCTTTGTCCGGATTTCGAAAATCATTGAGCTCAGGACTGCTTCTGGAGGGCATCTGTGCGATGCGTGTGATGTCATATCGACACAGGCGCAGATGCCCTGAAGAGACGAGGTTTGTGTGGGGCCAGGGTTCAGGGGGCGTAATGGGGCAGGACTATGGGTGTAATAGGGTGGGGCCTTGGGCAGAATGGGGCGGGACAGGGCGGAAAGGGGTGGGCTCCCACATCTTTTTTTAGAGAAAAAAAACATGGCAACCCTATGTGACAAAGGGCTATGAAAAATAATAAGCATCCTTTAAAAAATGGAAAGCAGGGCTAGAGGCTAGCCAAATTTCAGTTTCAGCACTGAAACCTGCCTGAAATCCATGTTCGGCCTTGTTTCAGTTTTGGCTGAAAATGCCTGTGTAGTTTTAGCTAGAACTATAATGTTGTGCAGCCGCCACTCCTTTTCTCCTCCAAAATGTTGCCTCCTAGACCCCCACCTGCTGGTGGCAACCCCATCATGCCCCCTCCCCCCCTGGCATCCCTCTCCAATGCCTATCATGTTGTTGGTGGGCAATTGGTGCCAGAGCACCCAGGTTCTTATCCCCCTACAACTCTTATTTTAAATGCTGAGCCCTCCAGGAACATGGATATATCTATTATCCCAGGACAAGCAGGCAGGTATTCTCACTAGTGGGGTGATGTCATCCGACAGAGCCCCGATACGGACATCTTGCAAGCATGTCTTGCTTGAAGAAACTCAGAAGTTTTGAGATGCCCGCACCGCGCATGCGCCAGTGCCTTCCCGCCCGATGCTCCGGGCGTGTCTCCTCAGTTCTTTTTCTTCCGCGGAGCTGAGAAGTCTATCTTCAATTTGCGCCCATTGAATCTCTTTTTTTGCCTTCTATTTTGCCACGGGTTGAGTTCTTTTGGCTCTCCTGTGCATTTATTTCTTTCTTTGATTTCTTTTTAAAAAAAAAAATAAAAAAATTTTTCCTTCCGATACCGGGTCGGCCGCGTGGCTGGGGCCCCGCGCCTTCGACCTTGCGGCGGAGCTTTTCCGGCCTATGTCCCGGCCGATTATCGGTTTCAAAAAGTGTAGCAAGTGCCAGCGCGCGATTTCGCTCACGGACCCTCATCGACGCTGCTTACAGTGTCTGGGACCGGATCACTTGCCGAAATCATGCCAGCCTTGCTCCACTCTGACGGCGAGAGCGTTTAAGCGCCGCTGTCTACTGTGGGAGTCCATGTTCAATATGGAAGCTTCATCGGATCCTGCAGCTTCGACATCGACGGGTGCTTCGACTCCTTCAGCGAAGCCCTCTGCCTCCCCGGCTGCATCGGGCCTCCTGAAACCGGCATCGTTCACACCGGTTTCGGCCCCAGCTTCGGCGCCGGTGCCTTCCTCCGTCTCCTCGGAGCAGGTATCGACCCCTACAGTTCCACCGGTGGTGCTCAAGGTGCCGAAGACTGGCAAGCAGAAGCACGCAGCACCGAAGGAGCACGCAGCACCGAAGGAGCGCGGAGACCGTGCGGAAGGGCCCCCTTTTGGTGCGGATCCCTCCATATCGGCTTCGTTGCGGTCCCTTCTGGAGGCTCAGTTCGTGGAGCTCATGCAGACCATGGGGCCTCGACTGATTGCCACCATCCAGGGTGACCTCCCAGCTTCGGCTTCGAGGGGCGGACCGCCCCCTCCTCCTCCTCCTCGCCGCACGACCTCGTTGCTCGGCGAGGAGGAGCGGCGAGCGGTGTCCGGGTCCTCGAGGAGGTCCTCCGTTAGTGCTGTGCCTCCTTTGGAACCGATTCCCTCGAGGAGGGCCTCCCTTAGTGATATGCCTCCCTTGGAGCCCATCCCCTCGAGGAAAGCCTCGTTTAGTGACCTGCCTCCCTTGGAACCGATTACTCCGCCCCATGACTCAGTGTGGCGTCCACCTTCGGGGCCACCCAGTCCTGGGCATAGCAGGAAGCAGGACGAGTTCTTCCGAACCCCCTATCAAGCCTGGGCGGCGTCAGGGGAGGCACCGACTCTTCCGCCTCTGCGATCGACGGCATCGAGTCCGATCTGCTCCTTGGAGGCGTCTGACCCAGTTTCTCACAGATGGGCTCGATCCCCTTCCAGGCATCGATCCAGACATTCTTCGAAGCATTCCTCTCGGCACTCGACCGTCTCGCCTCAGAAGAAATTGCCTCGGTTGGGGTATGCTGCTTCGACTGGGTCTCCTCCTCCGGGCCCGGAGTTCGAGGACCCCGAGGTTTTCTACTCGTCCTGTTGCTCGCAGGCCTCTCTGGAGCCTGAAGCCTCTTCTTCTTCTAGTCCGTCTCGCAGACCGGCGACGGCGGACCAACTGTCCTTTTCATCGTTCCTCAGGCAGATGGCAGATGACATGGACATTACTCTCGATGCTGGGTCTCGATATTCCAAGGAGTACCTCGATACCATGCACTTGCCTTGTCCTCCGGCAGAGTCCTTGCGGCTTCCCCTGCACAAGCTCCTCGACCAGACCTTCATGCGATGCTTCGAGTCTCCTTACTCTATCCCTGCGGTCCCTGGCAAATTGGATGCGCGGTACCGCACGGTGCATCATAAAGGCTTCGAGGGTCCTCAGCTTTCTCACCAGTCCCTCCTGGTCGAATCCTCGCTCAAGCGGTCTCATCCTGGCCAGGTCTATGCTTCAGTGCCTCCGGGCCGCGAGGGCAGAACCATGGATAAGTTTGGTCGACGCATCTATCAGAATTCGATGATGGCGTCTCGAGTCCTGAATTACAATTTCCACTTTGCAGCCTACTTGGAATTTTTTCTACCTGTGCTTCGGAAGTTCACACCATACATCGAGTCCCAGGCTAGGTTTGAGTTTGAGGAAGTGGTTGCTTCGCTGTCTCAACTTCGGCTTCAGTTAATGCAATCAGCCTATGATGCGTTCGAGCTCTCAGCCCGAGCGGCGGCCTGCTCGGTGGCGATGCGCCGGTTGGCCTGGTTGCGGACCATTGATATGGACCCGAATCTTCAGGACCGCCTGGCGAACGTCCCGTGTGCTGGGGCGGATCTTTTTGACGAATCCATCGAGACTGTCACGAAGAAGTTGTCTGACCACGAAAAGTCCTTCCAATTTATCCTTCGGCCGAAGCCTAAGCCTCAGCAGTCTCGACCTTCTCGTCCGCCGTTGATTTATCAGAGGCGTTATCAGCCGAGGCAAACTCCACCTGCGAGGCAACCGGCGAAGCGTCAGCCTCCCCAGAAGGGTCAGCCTAAGTCTCAGTCGCCTGCTGTCCCTAAGACCACTCAGCCTTTTTGACTGTCTCGTCGAGGGCATAACCAACCTCGTTCTGCCTCCCCCTGTTTTTCCCATCGGAAGGCGCCTCCATCATTTTTATCATCGCTGGGAGGCCATAACAACCGACCTCTGGGTCCTTACTATCATCAAGGAAGGATACTCTCTTCATTTCCATCGGGTCCCTCTGGACCACCCTCCAAGAGAGTATCCTTCCAACTTGACTCAGACTGCCCTTCTTCTTCAGGAAGCTCAGGCTTTGCTCCGGCTTCGTGCCGTGGAGCCGGTTCCGACGGACCAACTGAACCAGGGGTTTTACTCCCGGTACTTCCTTGTTCCGAAGAAGACGGGCGACCTGCGACCCATTTTGGACCTCAGGGTCCTCAACAAATTCCTAGTCAAAGAGAGGTTTCGCATGCTGACACTTGCTTCTCTCTACCCCCTCCTCGAGCAGAACGACTGGTTATGCTCTCTGGATCTCAAGGAGGCCTACACTCATATTCCCATTCATCCGGCCTCTCGCAAGTTCCTCAGATTTCGGGTGGGACATCTCCATCTGCAGTATCGAGTGCTTCCATTCGGCCTGTCTTCGTCCCCCAGAGTCTTCACCAAATGTCTGGTGGTGGTGGCCGCGGCCCTCCGGAACCAAGGTCTTCAGGTATTCCCCTACCTCGACGACTGGCTGATCAAGGCTCCCTCGGCCTCGGGGGTCCTCTCAGCGACCCTGTCAACGATTCTGTTCCTGCAGAGTTTGGGATTCGAGATCAACTTTCCCAAGTCTCATCTACAGCCGACCCAGTCTCTTCCCTTCATCGGGGCTGTCCTGGATACCGTACATCTCAGAGCATTCCTTCCTTCTCAGCGCATGGATGCTCTTCTTCATTTCTGCCAGTCTGTGTCTTCTCGCCAGACCATCTCAGCGAGACACATGATGGTCCTCCTGGGCCACATGGCCTCTACAGTTCATGTGACGCCGTTTGCCAGACTCCACCTCAGAATTCCTCAGTGGACCCTGGCATCTCAGTGGACTCAGGTGTCGGATCCGTTGACTCGACACATCACAGTCACTCCTGCTCTTCGGCAGTCTCTGCTCTGGTGGATGACCTCTTCGAATCTATCCAGAGGTTTGCTGTTTCCTTCTCCTCCCCACCAGAAGGTTCTCACAACCGATTCCTCGACCTATGCCTGGGGAGCGCATCTGGATGGGCTTCGCACTCAGGGATTCTGGACCTGTGTGGACCGACTCCATCAAATCAATCTTCTGGAGCTCAGAGCCATCTTCAATGCTCTTCAAGCTTTTCAACATCTGCTTCACGACATGGTGGTCCTCATTCGCACCGACAATCAGGTCGCCATGTATTATGTCAACAAACAAGCACGGGCTCGGCCTCCCTCTGCCAGGAAGCTCTCAGAGTCTGGGATTGGGCGGTTCGCCACAACACCTTCCTCAAAGCTGTCTACATTCAGGGGAGGGACAATGTCTTGGCGGACAAACTGCGTCGTCTTCTCCAGCCTCACGAATGGACACTCCACTCCAAGCCCCTTCATCAGATCTTTGCTCAGTGGGGAACGCCTCAGATAGACCTCTTTGCGGCTCCCCACAATTTCAAGCTGCCTCAGTTTTGCTCCAGGATCTACGCTCCTCATCGCCTCGAGGCAGATGCTTTTCTGCTGGATTGGGGGAATCGCTTTCTGTATGCGTTTCCGCCATTCCCTCTCATTCAAAAGACTCTAGTCAAACTGAAGTCCGAACATGCCACCATGATTCTGATAGCTCCTCGGTGGCCCAGGCAACCTTGGTTCTCCCTTCTACTTCAACTCAGCAGCAGGGAACCGTACCTACTTCCAGTGTTTCCTTCACTGCTTACCGTATTTTCACGCATATAACGCGCGCGTTATACGCGTTTTTACCTACCGCGCATACCCATCGCGCGTTATATGCGTGAGCGCGGTATACAAAAGTTTTAAAACATAGTTCCCACCCCGCCCGACGCCCGATTCACCCCCCCAGCAGGACCGCTCGCACCCCCACCCCGAACGACCGCTCGCACGCGCTCCCACCCGCACCCGCATCCACGATCGGAGCAAGAGGGAGCCCAAGCCCTCTTGCCCGGCCGACTCCCCGACGTCCGATACATCCCCCCCCCGGCAGGACCACTCGCACCCCCACCCCGAAGGACCGCCGACTTCCCGACAATATCGGGCCAGAAGGGAGCCCAAACCCTCCTGGCCAGACCGCTCGCACCCCCACCCCGAACGACCGCTCGCACGCGCTCCCACCCGCACCCGCATCCACGATCGGAGCAAGAGGGAGCCCAAGCCCTCTTGCCCGGCCGACTCCCCGACGTCCGATACATCCCCCCCCCCCGGCAGGACCACTCGCACCCCCACCCCGAAGGACCGCCGACTTCCCGACAATATCGGGCCAGAAGGGAGCCCAAACCCTCCTGGCCACGGCGACCCCCTAACCCCACCCCGCACTACATTACGGGCAGGAGGGATCCCAGGCCCTCCTGCCCTCGACGCAAACCCCCCTCCCTCCAACGACCGTCCCCCCCCCAAGAACCTCCGACCGCCCCCCCAGCCGACCCGCGACCCCCCTGGCGACCCCCACGACCCCCCCACCCCCCTTCCCCGTACCTTTGGTAGTTGGGCCAGAAGGGAGCCCAAACCCTCCTGGCCACGGCGACCCCCTAACCCCACCCCGCACTACATTACGGGCAGGAGGGATCCCAGGCCCTCCTGCCCTCGACGCAAACCCCCCTCCCCCCCAACGACTGCCCCCCCAAGAACCTCCGACCGCCCCCCAGCCGACCCGCGATCCCCCTGGCGACCCCCACGACCCCCCCACCCCCTTCCCCGTACCTTTGGTAGTTGGCCGGACAGACGGGAGCCAAACCCGCCTGTCCGGCAGGCAGCCAACGAAGGAATGAGGCCGGATTGGCCCATCCATCCTAAAGCTCCGCCTACTGGTGGGGCCTAAGGCGCGTGGGCCAATCAGAATAGGCCCTGGAGCCTTAGGTCCCACCTGGGGGCGCGGCCTGAGGCACATGGGCCCAACCCGACCATGTGCCTCAGGCCGCGCCCCCAGGTGGGACCTAAGGCTCCAGGGCCTATTCTGATTGGCCCACGCGCCTTAGGCCCCACCAGTAGGCGGAGCTTTAGGATGGATGGGCCAATCCGGCCTCATTCCTTCGTTGGCTGCCTGCCGGACAGGCGGGTTTGGCTCCCGTCTGTCCGGCCAACTACCAAAGGTACGGGGAAGGGGGGTGGGGGGGTCGTGGGGGTCGCCAGGGGGGTCGCGGGTCGGCTGGGGGGGCGGTCGGAGGTTCTTGGGGGGGGCGGTCGTTGGGGGGGAGGGGGGTTTGCGTCGAGGGCAGGAGGGCCTGGGATCCCTCCTGCCCGTAATGTAGTGCGGGGTGGGGTTAGGGGGTCGCCGTGGCCAGGAGGATTTGGGCTCCCTCCTGGCCCGATATTGTTGGGGAGTCGGCGGTCCTTCGGGGGGGAGGGATGTATCGGACGTCGGGGGGGGCATCAGGCTTTCAGGATGGGGACAGACCTTCAAGGGGGGACAGTGCACGGAAGTCAGGGGGGTGAACGGAGAGTCGGGACAGCGCACGGAAAGTCAGGGCGGGCGAAAGGAGCTTCGGGCAGCATGCGCGGTTTTTTAATTTTGTTCCCGCTAAGCTGCGCTGGGGTGCGCTGGCGCTCAAAATATTACCTCGCAGCGCACAAGTTTCTCGTCACAGCGCACACAGTGTAGAGCACAGTTCTTCAACCGCCGGTCCGCAAACAAAATCTTGCCGGTCCGCGAAGGATTCGGTCCCCGCCGCAACGAAAGGCCGGCGTCAGCTGACTTGCAACTTCCTGTTGCAGTCGCTGTGCCGGGACTCCTGCCTTCCACCGCGTTTGCCTCCTGCCTTGTCTCCGCACCTCCAGACCAGCAGCGGCAGCTGTGTATGCTTTTAACTTCGGCACAGAGCTGCCCCTAATCAATAGTTTAGCGCGGTTTCATAAGGCAGCCTCGGGGCCTTTGCTAGGCCGGCCCACATCGCATCATCGAAGCGGGCCGGCTATCAAAGGCCCCGAGGCTGCCTCATGAAACCGCGCTAAACTATTGATTAGGGGCAGCTCTGTGCCGAAGTTAAAAGCATACAGAGCTGCCGCTGCTGGTCTGAACTCTTGGGCCGCTGAAGGAGGGCAAAAAGCAGCTGTCCTGGAGGTTTCCCTTCCTCTCGCCTTTACAGGTTCCTTTTTTCCACCTTTTTTTTTTTCCTTCAAACGGCAACGGGCCCCAGCATCGACATCAATCAAGTAAGTTCCACTGTCAATCAAGCGGTTCTGCTCGGCCAAAGCTTCCCCTGTGACATGAGCCACCCTCAGGGGAAAGAAAGTGACCCACAAAGGTGAGGGGAAGGGGGGCAGATGATGGAAGTTGGGGGGGGGAGAGAGAGAGAGAGAGAAGGGGACAGATGATGGAAGTGAGAAGAAGGGAGAGAGAGCAGAAGGCAGATGGATGTCAGTTGAGAAGGGAGAGCAGATGCTGAATGGAAGTGGGGAAAGAACACATACTGGATGGAAGGAGGAGATAAATAAAGGGGGAAGAAAATAGTAAGATAATGGAGGGGTGAGGGAAAGGGGTGACAAGCTGTGTGTAGACACAGTGAAAAGAGGGAAACGGGACTAAATAGTAAGAAAGAATTTAATTTAGATGGAGGCAGAAAATAGAGAAGGAAGACCAGAGAAGAAAAGGGAAGAGAGAGCAGAGAATGATCAGATCTGAGTGGAGGAAATGAGAAGAGAGATATGCTAAAAACCACAGGGGGGAGGGAAGGATAGAGATGCCAGACCATGAGGGGAACAGAAGGAAGATGATGGATGCTAGACCAAATTGGGGGGTGGGGGGGGGGCAGGAGGAGAGATGGCAGGGAAAGACAGTGAATGGAAGGGGCAGATGCTGGACTGAAGAGACAGAGAAGGTTATCATGCTGCTGTACCGGGCCATGGTACGCCCTCACCTGGAGTACTGCGTCCAGCACTGGTACTTTAAGAAGGACACGGTACTACTCGAAAGGATCCAGAGAAGAGCAACTAAAATGGTTAAGGGGCTGGAGGAGTTGCCGTACAGCGAAAGATTAGAGAAACTGGGCCTCTTCTCCCTTGAGCAGAGGAGATTGAGAGGGGACATGATAGAAACATTCAAGGTACTGAAGGGAATAGACTTAGTAGCTAAGGCAGGGAGAACGAGAGGGCACTCTCTAAAGTTGAAAGGGGATAGATTCCATACAAACGTAAGGAAGTTCTGTGGTAGAAAGCAACATATTTATTTGGCTCATAACTTGCTGGCGCCCGATATTTTTAGCTCACAGTGAAAAAAGTTTGCTCACAACACCCGCCCGCTTAGAGGGAACACTGCCCGTGAGCGCGGTATACCAAAGTTTTTGTACATATCATCGTGATTTCTGCGCGCTATACCCGTGTGCGCGTTTTATACGGGTGCGCGTTATTTGCGTGAAAATACGGTACTCAGCATCAGGGGTCTCTGCTTCATCCCAACCTGCAGTCTCTCCACCTGACAGCTTGGTTCCTCTCAACGTAACTCCGCACCAGTTTTCCCAGGCGGTGAGGGATGCCTTGGAGGCTTCCAGGAAGCCTGCTACTCGTCAATGCTACTCCCAAAAATGGACTAGATTTTCTTCATGGTGTATTTCCAATTCTAAGGAGCCTCAGCGAGCCTCCCTATCCTCTGTTTTGCACTATCTTTTACATCTATCTCAGTCTGGTCTCAAGTCGACATCTATACGAGTCCACCTGAGTGCTATTGCGGCTTTCCATCAGCCTCTACAAGGGAAACCTCTCTCTTCTCATCCTGTGGTTTCCAGATTTATGAAAGGACTTTTTCATGTCAATCCTCCTCTCAAACCGCCTCCAGTGGTTTGGGATCTAAATGTTGTCCTTTCTCAGCTTATGAAACCTCCTTTTGAGCCTCTGAGCAAGGCTCCACTAAAGTTTCTCACTTGGAAAGTGGTTTTTCTGGTGGCCCTCACATCTGCTCGCAGGGTCAGTGAGCTTCAGGCCTTGGTGGCGGACCCACCTTTCACAGTATTCCATCATGACAAGGTGGTCCTCCGCACTCACCCGAAATTCCTGCCTAAAGTGGTCTCTGAATTTCACCTCAACCAATCCATTGTGCTTCCAGTGTTGTTTCCAAAGCCTCATTCTCATCCTGGAGAATCAGCTCTTCACACTCTGGACTGTAAATGTGCTTTGGCTTTCTACTTGGATCGCACCAAACCACACAGAACTGCTCCTCAACTTTTTGTCTCCTTTGATCCAAACAAGTTGGGACGACCTGTATCGAAGCGCACCATCTCCAACTGGATGGCGGCTTGTATCTCTTTCTGCTATGCCCAGGCTGGATTACCCCTTCCCTGTAAGGTCACAGCACATAGGGTCAGAGCAATGGCAGCCTCTGTAGCCTTCCTCAGATCGACACCGATTGAGGAGATTTGTAGGGCTGCCACTTGGTCCTCGGTTCATACGTTCACCTCTCATTATTGTCTGGATACTTTCTCCAGATGGGATGGGCAGTTTGGCCAAACTGTGTTACAAAATTTGTTCTCCTAAGTTGCCAACTCTCCCTCCATCCCATTGAGGTTAGCTTGGAGGTCACCCACTAGTGAGAATACCTGCCTGCTTGTCCTGGGATAAAGCAATGTTACTTACCGTAACAGTTGTTATCCAGGGACAGCAGGCAGCTATTCTCACGTCCCACCCACCTCCCCTGGGTTGGCTTCTCTGCTAGCTACCTGAACTGAGGAGACACGCCCGGACCATCGGGCGGGAAGGCACTGGCGCATGCGCGGTGCGGGCATCTCGAAACTTCTGAGTTTCTTCAAGCAAGACATGCTTGCAAGATGTCCGTATCGGGGCTCTGTCGGATGACATCACCCCACTAGTGAGAATAGCTGCCTGCTGTCCCTGGATAACAACTGTTACGGTAAGTAACATTGCTTTATACCCGACTGTACACCATCTCAGTAGCCTTCAGGCTTGTAGTTCTCATAAATAGGTTAGGGTTACCATATTTACAAACATAAAAACCTGGACATATGGCCCTGTCCCAGCTCTGCCCTGTTCTGCCTCCAGTCCTGTCCTGTTCTGCCCCAGCCCCGTCCCCACAAAGCCTCATCTCTTTTTCCCCAACCTCCGGGCCATGTCTGGAGGGCCTCCGAGCATGTGCGGATGCGTGTGACATCATCCTAGCATGCTGAGAGGCCTTTCAGATGTGGCCAGAGCTTGGGGTTTTCCAAAACCTGAACAAACTACCAGGTTTTGGAAAGTCTGTCCAGGCACCCAGCCATCCACTAAAAAGAGGGCATGTCCAGGTTTTCCTGGATATCTGGTAACCCTAATTTAGGTACAATAGGTGCGGTATATGTCTGTTTCTGGAAAGCTCACAGTTTAAAGGAATAACTGAGGTTGAGGGCCCGGTTTCAAGCCTGACCCTTAATTTGGGGTGGCACTGCACATTCCCAATACAGCCCTATCTTGGGGTGGGGGTGGGGGAGAGAGACAAAGGGAGAGGTTATACAAAAAGGGTTAAATTAATGAGCAAGCCAGAGGTATTTATTAAATTCAGGCCTGGCGTGAGTTTCCTGAGCCCTGATTGGATACCTTAAGTATTAGGCAAGCCTTCACAGTGAGTCTTAAAAGCCATGCCCTGAGGCCTGACTTCATCCTTCCTGCCCTCCCTCTTTTCTAGTCCAGGGTGAGACTTGTATGTTCTGTTTTACTACTGACATTATTCCTTGTTAAGCGTTATAGATGTTTGCTTCAATGTCCAAAAAGTCATGGCAGGTGGTTAACTGAGCTAATTGAGCTGTAGCAGAAAGAGACTTGGGAGTGATTGTCAGGGAAGACATGAAGTCGGCAAACCAAGTGGAGCAAGCTTCATCCAAAGCAAGGCAAATCATAGGTTGCATACGCAGGAGTTTCATCAGCCGTAAACCTGAAGTCATTATGCCACTATATAGATCCATGGTGAGACCGCACCTGGAGTACTGTGTGCAATTCTGGAGGCCGCATTACCGCAAGGATGTGCTGAGACTGGAGTCGGTCCAGAGAATGGCCACCAGGATGGTCTCGGGACTCAGGGAGCTCCCGTACGAGGAGCGGTTGAGGAATTTGCAGCTCTACTCACTCGAGGAGCGTCGAGAGAGGGGAGACATGATCGAGACATTCAAATATCTCACGGGCCGCATCAAGGTGGAAGAAGACATCTTCTTCTTCAAGGGTCCCGCGGCAACAAGGGGGCATTCGTGGAAAATCAGGGGCGGGAAACTGCACAGTGACACTAGGAAGTTCTTCTTCACTGAAAGGGTGGTTGATCGCTGGAATAGTCTTCCACTTCGGGTTATTGAGGCCACCAGTGTGGCGGATTTTAAGGCCAGATGGGATAGACATGTGGGATCTATCCGCAAAGATAGATAGTGAGGATCACTGGGGTGGGCAGACTTGATGGGCCTTGGCCCTTATCTGCCGTCTATTTCTATGTTTCTATGTTTCTATGTTTCTATACTGGCAAGCGCACTTCTTAATTTTCACCTGGCGGTAAGAATTCATGGTGGCTGGTAATTCTTTTAAACTTCTTTATTAGATAGTTCATAGTCTGTTGGGGGAGAGAATAAAAGGAATTGAAAATTGAGAATTCACTAACAAGTGAGGACTTCTGCAGTTTCTTCTCAGAAAAAGTAAAAACCAAACAAACTGCATAAGTCTACTCTAATGGACTGGATGGTGGGATTGTGCCTAATGAGATTTTGATGGGGGATTGTGAAAGGATGGAAGGCTTTGTACCACTTATAGAGGATGAGATGAAGATGGGTGAATCAGAAATTAAAGGCAATTGTTATACGTATTACACAATAATAGGAACAGAGCTAGTGAAATACAATATATGTACTTGTACATTGCCTGTTGGATAGTTCATCCACACACAGTGCAGCACTTGGCCTTTAGTCATGTGGCAGCCATGAGATCAGAAACATAGACACTCCATTGGAAGATTGCACCATCGAAGAACAATGTACAGTAGTGCGCTTTCTTTGGGAAGAGAAAGTGAAATCTGTGGAAATTCACCATTGGATATTGTCTCAGTATGGACATAGAATCAACGATAAGTTTATGAGTGGGCAAAAAGGTTTAAAGAGGAAAGAACTGGTGTAACCAATGAAGGTCAATTTGGTCACCTATCAACATCGTGCACACAAGAGCTTCACTGGTTACCGTTTGAGGCTAGAGTGTTATTTAAATTTGGAAGCATTTGTTTTAAAGTTTTATTTGGCTTAGCACCGGCTTACCTTGTTTCTCATTTTAGTTTTTTTATTTCTAAGAAAAATATTCGTAGATCTGGTTAGTTTTATTTTCCTTCAGCAAATGCATGTCGTTACAAAAAATTTTTTGGATAGGACCTTAGCATTCCAAGCAGGATTAATTAATTCATGCTTGAATCTTCTTGTTTCTCCATTTCTTACTTACTATCAATTTTGAAAAGATCTTAAAACCCACTTATGTAAACAATATAATATACATTATCCCAGGACAAGCAGGCAGTCTATTCTCACATATGGGTGACATCATCAGTGGAGCCCGGATGCGGAAATTTCGCAAGCAGACTTGCTTGAAGAAACTCGAAGTTTCGAGTCGACTGCACCGCGCATGCGCGAGTGCCTTCCTGCTCAGCGTAGGGTGCGTCTCCTCAGTTCTCAGTTTTCCGCGGAGCCAAGTAGTCCGTCTTTGACTTTCTGCGTTTAACTTCGTTACTTCATGCCTTCTCTGAACCGCGGTTTGTATTTTTTCTTCACGAATCACTTATTTTATTTCTTTTATTTTTAGTTTAAAAAAAAAATATATTTCAATCTTCCGTCCGTCTGCTGGGGCAGGCCGCTCAGCCGCAGCCCAAGGGTTTCGATCTTGCGGCGGCTATTTTTCCTTCTATGTCCCGGCCTGTCATGGGCTTCAAGAAGTGTAGCCAGTGCCAGCACGTGATTTCCCTTACGGACCCACACCGTCGGTGCCTCAAGTGCCTTGGCCCAAAACATTACCCGAAGTCGTGCGAGCGCTATGCTGCTCTTCAACCTTGAGCCCTTAAATATCGTCATCTTTTGGGGGAGAAACTGTTCGGGATGGATTCTTCCTCCGATCCCTCGACATCAAAGGCACCATCGGCCTCATCTTTGACCGAGACTCCTCCTGCTTCTACTGCTTCCACCTTGAGCCTCATCAGACCTTGGTTGTTTGCAGTGGCTCTCTCTTCGACGACACCTACTGTATCTTCCCCTGTTTCCTCAGGTCAGATAGCTCAGCAGAAAGTTCCAGCGGTGGTGCTTAAAGTGACTAAGACTTCCAAGTCGAAGCTCATTTACACTGCCTCAGTGGAACCTCCAGTCAAAGCAGGTAGTCCGGTTTCAGATGCGGATCCATCCTTGCCGGCTTCTTTCCAGACCATGTTGGAGAAGCAATTCATTCAGTTCCTTACTAATATGGGACCGAAGCTTCTTCCTCTCATCCAGCCTGGGCATTCAGCAGACTCCCGCGAGGTCGAGCCGCTTCCTTTGCCTCAGTCTGAGCTTACACACTCTTTGCAGGGAGCAGAGTCTCTGCGAGGAGATCAAAATAGTGAAATGTCTTCCAGGATCCTCAGCTACCAGGAGTACCAGGCAAATACAGACTATAATTAAGGAAGAAACTAAGGATTTTAACACTGATGTTGTTATCCATTTGGGAACAAATGACCTGGCCAACAATTCCACACTTACAGCACAGAAAGGTTTTCGGGAGCTTGATGACGGCGTGAAACCTTTTGTAAAGACTTTAGCTTTTTCTGAAATACTGTCTGCATATGGAAAGGGAGAGCAAAGAGTGAAAAACACAGAGGACTTTAATAGGTGGCTCAAAGCCTGGTGTCATCAAGAAGGCTTCAGGTACATAGGAGGATGGGGAAATATATGGAAGGACAAGAAGCTATATTGCACTGATGGGCTACATATTACTACAGCAGGAAAAAGAAACCTTGCAGAGAAATTTAGACAATATTTTTCTAGGCATTTAAACTAGAAGGTGGGGGTGGTGTATGTTTGAAGGACAATTATAGAGACCACCCCCGACAAAAGAAAAGATGTGATAGTAGTAAAGATTGCAACATAAACAATATCAGCAACTCATTTCTTAGTATTGCGACAGAAAGTGAAACGAAACAAAAATCTATAAGAAAAAGGAGATTACTACTGAAAAATAGCTGGAAAGCGATGACCACAAATGCTCGCAATCTAAGTAACAAAGTTCATGATCTGCAAGCCCTGATGTTAGAGGCAGATCTAGATATTGTTGCTATCACAGAGACATGGTTCAGTGAATCACATGGATGGGATGCAAACATATCGGGATATAATTTTTTTAGGAAGGACAGAGATGGTCAAAAAGGTGGAGGAGTAGCTCTCTATGTAAAGCTCAATATCCAAGCGACCGAAATGAAAGGGACCTGGGGAGAGGAAGAAGCAATATGGATCGCTCTGAAAAGAGAAGATGGAACTTCTATCTACGTGGGTGTAGTCTACAGACCTCCGACTCAATCACAGCAAATTGATAACGGAACCCACAAGGGAAAAAGCGATATTGGATCTGGTCCTCACAAATGGAGAGAGTATCTCTAATGTTCGAGTGGGTGCTCACCTGGGAAGTAGCGATCATCAAACGGTTTGGTTTGATATAACGGCTAAAGTGGAGCATGGCCGCACGATACTTAATGTCCTAGATTTCAAACATACAGACTTTAATGCAATGGGAGAGTACCTGAAGAAAGAGCTGTTAGGATGGAAGGACATAAGAGAAGTGGAAAGACAGTGGTCTAAGCTGAAAGGAGCGATAAAAATGGCTACGGACCTTTATGTGAAGAAAATCAATAAAAACAAGAGAAAAAGGAAGCCGATATGGTTCTCCAAACTAGTGGTGGAGAAAATAAAGGCGAAAGAGTTAGCGTTCGTGAAATATAAAAAAACCCAAGAAGAGGAGTGCAAAAAGAACTACAGGGTGAAACTGAAAGAAGCCAAGAGAGAGATATGTCTGGCGAAAGCACAGGCGGAAGAACAAATGGCTAAAAATGTAAAAAAGGGAGACAAAAATTTTTTCTGATATATTAGTGAAAGGAGGAAGATGAAAAATGGAATTGCTAAACTAAAAGATGCTGGGAACCGATATGTGGAGAATGATGAGGAAAAAGCAAATGTGCTAAACAAATACTTCTGTTCTGTGTTCACAGAAGAAAATCCTGGAGAAGGACCGAGATTGTCTGGCAAAGTTACACGAGAAAATCGAGTGGATTCTGCGCTGTTCATGGAGGAGAGTGTTTATGAGCAACTTGAAAAACTGAAGGTGGACAAAGCAATGGGACTAGATGGGATCCATCCCAGGATACAATGGGAGCTCAGAGAGATTCTGGCGAGTCCTATTAAAGACTTGTTCAACAAATCTCTGGAGACGGGAGTGGTTCCTGGGGATTGGAGGAGAGCGGATGTGGTCCCTATTCACAAAAGTGATCACAGGGATGAAGCAGGAAACTATAGGCTGGTGAGCCTCACTTCAGTTGTTGGAAAAATAATGAAAGTGTTGCTGAAAGAAAGGATAGTGTACTTCCTCGAATCTAATGGGTTACAGGATCCGAGGCAACATGGCTTTACAAAAGGTAAATCGTGCCAAATGAACCTGATTTAATTTTTTGATTGGGTGCTGGATCAAGGACATATGCTAGATGTAATTTACTTAGATTTCAGCAAAGCCTTTGATACAGTTCCTCATAGGAGACTGTTGAACAAACTTGAAGGGCTGAAGTTAGGACCCAAAGTGGTGAACTGGGTTAGAAACTGGCTGTCGGACAGACGCCAGAGGGTGGTGGTTAATGGAAGTCGCTCGGAGGAAGGAAAGGTGAATAGTGGAGTCCCTCAGGGTTCGGTGCTGTGCCCGATCCTGTTCAATATGTTTGTGAGTGACATTGCTGAAGGGTTAGAAGGAAAAGTGTGCCTTTTTGCAGATTTGTAACAGAGTAGACACCGAAGAGGTAGTGGAAAATATGAAAAAGGATCTGCAAAAGTTAGAGGAATGGTCTAATGCCTGGCAACTAAAATTCAATTAAAAGAAATGCAGAGTAATGCATTTGGGGATTAATAATCGGAAGGAACCGTATATGCTGGGAGGTGAAAAGCTGATATGCACGGACGGGGAGAGGGATCTTGGGATGATAGTGTCCGAAGATCTAAAGGTGAAAAAACAGTAGCAAGGCAAGGCAGTAGCTGCTGCCAGAAGGATGCTGGGCTGTATAAAGAGAGGCGTAGCCAGTAGAAGGAAGAAGGTGTTGATGCCCCTGTACAGGTCATTGGTAAGGCCCCACTTGGAGTATTGTGTTCAGTTTTGGAGACCGTATCTGGCGAAGGACATAAGAAGACTTGAAGTGGTCCAGAGGAGGGCGATGAAAATGATAGGAGGCTTGCGCCAGAAGACGTATGAGGAGAGACTGGAAGCCCTGAATATGTATACCCTAGAGCAGTGCTTTTCAACCTTTTTTGGGCAAAGGCACACTTGTTTCATGAAAAAAATCACGAGGCACACCACCATTAATAAATGTTAAAAAATTTAACTCTGTGCCTATATTGACTATATATAAAGTAATTCACTTGAGTGCCACCACCGCCATTGGGAACAGGCCGGCGCCAAGTTCTCCCTGCTTCTCTTCCCTGCGGGGCCGACCAACTCTCACCACCCGTCGTCAATTCTTACGTCGGAGAGGACGTTCTAGGCCAGCCAGGCAGCGATTGGCTGGCCCAGAACGTCCTCTCTGATGTCAGAATTGACGCGAGTGGCGAGAGTTGGCCGGCCCCACAGGGAAAAGCAGGGAGAACTTGGCGCCGGCCTGTTCCCGATGGCGGCGGTGGCACTCAAGTGGCTAAAGAGCCGCAGTTTGCCGGCCTAGGGACAACACTGGAGGGTGGCCAGCTGTGCACCCCCTTGGGACGTAAACCCGGGGTGGGGCAGACCGCCCCCCCCCCACCCTGGTATGCCACTATCTGTACCTCACTCCCTCCCTATGACCAAAAATTCTCCTTTCTTCTATTCCCCGTGTACACAACCATCTCTTTCCCTCCCTTCCTCTCCAAAGTCCATGCCTTCTGTGTCCAAACACTCATTCCCTCCCCCACCTCAGCATCTCTTTCCCTCCCTTCCTCTCTCCCAAGTCCATTTCTTCTGTGTCCAAAAACGCATTCCCTCCCCCACCTCAGCATCTCTTTCCCTCCCTTCCTCTCTCCCAAGTCCATGCCTTCTGTGTCCAAAAACCCATTCCCTCCCCCACCTCAGCATCTCTTTCCCTCCCTTCCTCTCTCCCAAGTTCATGCCTTGTGTCCAAAACGCACTCCCTCCCCCCTTTTGTGTTCCGTGTTTGCCTCCCAGCCCATCTTTGCAACTTTCTCAGCAAAACGAAGCTCAAGCCGCGAGGCTTGTCTTCTGCTTCCTGCCTGCCCTGCCGCGCACAAATAGTCGAACGGAAGTATTCTCCGACGTCAGCGCTGACGTCGGAGGGCAGGCTTTGCTTAAGCCCTCCCTCCGACGTCAGCGCTGACATCGGGGAACGCTTGCGATCGGCTATATGTTAGCTGCAGGGCAGGCAGGAACAGAAGACCAGCCTCGCGGCTCGAGATGTATTGAACTCCGCGGGTCCCCCGTCCAGCTCTCTCCTGTCCACGTGGGGCAGACCGCCCCTCTCCCTAGACTGTGGCCTAGGACCCTGGGGAGCCCGGGCCCCCTGTCAGCTCCGGGCCCCTGAATGCAGGACTGGTGGTACTGCCCTGATGGCGGCCCTGACCGTACGGCACACCAGGCAACATCTCGCGGCACACTAGTGTGCCGCGGAACAGCGGTTGAAAAACACTGCCCTAGAGGAAAGGAGGGACAGGGGAGATATGATTCAGAGGTTCAAGTACTTGAAGGGTATTAACGTAGAACAAAATCTTTTCCAGAGAAAGGAAAATGGTAAAACCAGAGGACATAATTTGAGGTTGAGGGGTGGTAGATTCAAAGGCAATGTTAGGAAGTTCTACTTTACGGAGAGGGTGGTGGATGCCTGGAATGCGCTCCCAAGAGAGGTGGTGGAGAGTAAAACTGTGACTGAGTTCAAAGAAGCATGGGATGAACACAGAGGATCTAGAATCAGAAAATAATATTAAATATTGAACTAAGGCCAGTACTGGGCAGACTTGCACGGTTTGTGTCTGTGTATGGCCATTTGGTGGGGGATGGGCTGAGGAGGGCTTCAGTGGCTTGGAGGGTGTAGATGGGCTGGAGTAGGTTTTAACGGAGATTTTGGCAATTGGAACCCAAGCACAGTACCGGGTAGAGCTTTGGATTCTTGCCCAGAAATAGCTAAGAAAAAAAATTTAAAAATTTAAATTGAATCAGGTTGAACAGACTGGATGGACCATTTGGGTCTTTATCTGCTGTCATCTACTATGAGTGTCTGGTCTGGCATCCAAGCACGTGAAGCAAAATCTTTGCAAGTGCCTCAGCAGGAATCCTCACACTCTATACAAGGAGCAGAGTCTTTGGGAGTGTATCGAGGTTCCTCCATCAAGCCTCTGGAGCTTCGATCTACAGCCTCCAGTCCTATCCATTCTTTGGGGGCATCGGCTACTTCTGTCTCCGAGGCGAAGTCTCCTCGGTCTTCGAGATCTGCTTCCAAGCACCGTCCTCACCGACGATCGAGGTCTTCATAGTTCTTCTTCTAAAGAAAGTCCCTCTTCCACTAAGCCTCGCTGTACTCCTACTTCGACTAGACCGCCGACTCCTTGCTCGAGGTCTCCACTTCCGAACCTCGAGGATGCAGCGGTTTCGATTGCTTCATTCAGTCTCCATATTCTTTTGATGCCTTTTTACCTGCCGAAGCTTCATCTTCGACACAGGCTGCCTTGACGTCCTCAAGTCCATCTCGAGGCAAAGCATTGGCGGATCAGCTATCTTTCTCATCTTTTCTTTGTCAGATGGCTGTTGACTTGGATCTTCAATTAGATGCTGGTTCCAAATGCTCTAAGGAGTACCTCGAAGTCATGCATATCCCTCAACCTCCGGCAGAGTCACTTAAGCTTCCTCTTCACAAGCTTTTGTCTCAGACTTTTGGTCGATGCCTGGAGACCCCTTATACCATACCGGCTGTTCCAGGCAAATTGGACTCTAGGTATAAAACTGTACATCACAAAGGGTTTGACAACTCACAGTTATCTCATCAATCCCTGCTGGTCGAGTCCTCCTTGAAGAGGTCCCATCCTTCCAAGGTTTATGCCACCGTCCCTCCTGGAAGGGAAGGGAAAACTATGGACAAATTCAGACGTCGCATCTATCAAAATGCCATGATGTCCTCTAAAGTCCTCAATTATAATCTTCATTTTATTACTTATTTTGAGTTCCTCATTTCTCTTTTACCAAAATTCTTGACTTATTTGGATACTCAAAAGCACTTTGAATTTCAAGAATTGCTTCTTTATCACAACTCCAATTACATCTCCTCTAGTCATCTTATGATGCCTTCGAGTTGTCTGCCCAGGCAGCTGCTTGCCTGGCTTCGTACCATTGGCATAGACCCTAATCTTCAGGATCGCTTAGCTAATATTCCTTGTGCAAGCAATGACCTCTTTGATGAATCTATCGAGGCAGCCACCAAGAAATTGTCTGAACATGAAAAATCCTTTGCTTCCATTGTCAGACCTAAGCCAAAGCCAGCTCCTGCCAAACCTACATGCCCTGCTCCTAACTATCAACGGTGTTTTGCTCCGAGGACGGCTCCTTACAATCGCTCTCCTCTTAAAAAACAGCAGCCTCAGAAGCAACAAAAACCTCAACCTTCTCCTGCACCTAAGGCTACTCAGTCTTTTTGACTGTTTAAAACAGAGCATAACCTCTACCGTTCTGACTCTGCCTTTTTTTCCCCCTATAGGAGGTCGTCTCCATCTTTTTTACCACCGATGGATGTTAATTACTTCCGACCTTTGGGTACTGACCAGTGTTCCCTCTAAGCGGGCGGGTGTTGTGAGCAAACTTTTTTCACCGTGAGCCAAAAATATCGGGCGCCAGCAAGTTATGAGCCAACTCGCCCGATTCTCCTCTCGCCGCCCTGCCATCTGCCGTACGCCTCTTCCGATCGTGCGCTGTGACGAGAAACGTGTGCGCTGCGATGTAATATTTTGTGCGCCAGCGCACGCCAGCGCAGCTTAGCGGGAACACTGGTTCAAATGGTTTTATTTATTTCCCCAAATTTATTTTTGTTATACGCATTGAAAATATTTGATATTGCGTTTAAATCAAAATCTCAATAAACTTGAAACGAGTGCCCGTGAGATTGTGGGAGGGTTAAATACTCAAAACTTAGAAGTTTTTGCTACGCCAGCTTTCTGGTATCTTTACATACAGTGGCATACCTAGCATATGTAACATCCGGGGCCCATCATTTTTTGGCACCCCCCCCCATCTGTAAGAAAAACATGATTTTTAGTAACAAACCACACGTCACACATGAGTACCTAGGAAAAGGCAGCATCTTACATATTGCAGTGAGCAGTACATCAATACACCCATTGTAAAACTAAACAAGCCAGACCAGCACAGATCAATCCTACACCGTCAATCCTAACAGAAAACCATGTCTTTCGAACACACAGAACACAGAAAACACCTTCGCCTAGTAAGGAATATGTAATCACAAACTAACCCCTCCGTCTTTTACAAAACTGTAGTGTGGATTTTAGCTACGGAGGTAACAGCTCTGATGCTCATAAAATTCTGAGCATCAGAGCTGCTACCACCAAGGCTGGTGCTAAAAACGCTTCACAGTTTTGTAAAAGGGGGGATAAAATAAAAATACATAGACAAAGGTTAAATTGAACCAGCAAGAAGCTGGACTCTGCATACAATGCTTCACAGAAACAGTGACACGTCTCCTAAAGCAATAAATAAATAGAAATTTTTTTCTACCTTTGTCTTCTGTGGTTTCTCCTTTCCTCATCTTCTTGTAACTCTCTTCCTTCCATTCACTGTCTGCCGTCTCTCTTCCCCTATATGGCATCTTCTCTCCTTCTATGCCCCTTCCAGAAACTGTATGCCTCCCCCTTCCATCTCTCCTTTCACCCCCATTGGTCTGGCATCTCTCTCCTCGCCTTCCCTCTCCCACACCTCTCCTCATAGTCTGGTATCTCCCCTTCCCTGATTCTCTGGCATCTCTCTCCTTTCCTTTTCTTCCATCTTTCGCTCCCCCTCCATGCTCTCACATCTCCCCCTTCCTTTTCCCTTAGACTGGCATACCTTCCTCCTATGCTCCAAGCCCTGGCATCTCCTTTAATTCCCTCCCTCATCTTCCTTCTCCCTCCAGCTGGGTACCGCAACACTCTTCCCTGCAGCTCTGCACTTCCCCACAATTGCCATGCTTCGGTTCCTCTTCTTCCTTCCTTCCTCCCCCCCCCCCGCGGGACCCTGCGGCACCATCAACTCTTACTCCCTCTAATGTCGGCCCTGCAGCTCCAGACTTCCTCGCACCTTCTCCCCTCCCCCTTTGGATCGCTATTATTTTAAATGTTATAGCCGCGGAGCTGTATCCATCAGTGGAGATGTCTAACCTCGGCCTGCCCCGGAACTCTTACTGCAGCAGCCGCCCGTCTAGGCAGGAACAGGAAGTCACTGTTGCAGTAAGAGTTCCGGGGCAGGCCGAGGTTAGACATCTCCACTGATGGATACAGCTCCGCGGCTATAACATTTAAAATAATAGCGATCCAAAGGGGGAGGGGAGAAGGTGCGAGGAAGTCTGGAGCTGCAGGGCCGACATTAGAGGGAGTAAGAGTTGATGGTGCCGCAGGGTCCCGCGGGGGGGGGGGAGGGGGAGGAAGGAAGGAAGAAGAGGAACCGAAGCATGGCAATTGTGGGGAAGTGCAATCCCCCCAATGCGTCCCCTTACCTTACCTCCCCTTACCTTTGCGACGCGTGTGTGCGCTGTGAAGAGAAACTTTGCGCTGCGATGTAATATTTTGTGCGCGAGCGCAGGCCAGCGCACCTTAGCGGGAACACTGGTACTGACCATCATCAGGGATGGATACTCTCTTCATTTCACTCAGGTTCCACCAGAGCTTCCTCCAAGAGAGTATCCTTCCCAGACTGCCCTTCTTCTTCAGGAAGCTCAAGTTCTGCTTCGTCTCCATGCCATCAAACCAGTTCCTCTGGACCAGCAGAACAGGGGTTTTTACCCCCTTTACTTCCTTGTTCCGAAGAAGAAGGGCGATCTGCAGCCCATTCTGGATCTCAGAGCTCTCAACAAATTTTTGGTCAAAGAAAAATTTCGAATGTTGTCCCTGGCATCTCTTTATCCCCTTCTCGAGCAGAACGACTGGTTATACTCTCTGGATCTCAAGGAAGTCTATACTCACATTCCCATTCATCCGGCCTCCCGTCAATCTGCATTATCAATACAGAGTGCTGCCCTTCGGCCTGGCTTCCTCTCCCAGAGTGTTCACCAAGTGCCTGGTTGTGCTAGCAGCAGCTCTAAGGAACCATGGTCTTCAGGTATTTCCCTACCTCAACGACTGGCTCATCAAAGATTCAACATCTCAGGGGGTTATTGTAGCGACCCAACGGACTACCTGGTTCCTACAAAGTTTGGGATTCGAAATCAACTTTCCCAAATCCCATCTTCAGCCCTCACATAATCTACAATTCATCGGAGCTGTTCTGGATACTATCCAACTCAGAGCATTCCACAACAACGTCTGGAAGCTCTTCTTCAACTCTGTCATACAGTGTCTTCCCGCTCTTCCATTTCAGCGAGACACATAATGGTACTTCTGGGTCACATAATGGTACTTCTGGCCTCCACAATACACGTGATTCCTTTTGCCAGACTTCACCTCAGAATTCCTCAATGGACCCTGGCATCTCAATGGACGCAGGTTTGCGACCCACTTTCTCGACACATAACAGTCACTCTTTCATTGAAGCAGTCTCTCTGTAGGTAGATGCTCTCTTCCAATCTCTCCAGAGGCTTGCTTTTTCAAACGCCCCCCCATCAGAAGGTCCTCACGACAGATTCTTCAACCTATGCTTGGAGCGCTCATCTCGATGGTCTCCGTACCCAAGGCCACTGGACCAGTACAAATCGTCGGTGTCATATCAATCTATTGGAACTCAGAGCGATCCTCAAGGCTCTCAATGCTTTCCAACATCTTCTTCACGACCAGGTAGTCCTCATTCGGATGGACAACCAAGTCGCCATATATATCAACAAACAGGGAAGGACGGGATCTGCCTCCCTTTGTCAAGAAGCTCTAGGGTTTGGGACTGGGCAATCTGCCATAACACCTTCCTCAAAGCTGTCTATATCCAAGGAGTGAAAAATTGCTTGGCGGGCAACTTGAGTCGTCTTCTGCAACCTCACGAATGGACACTCCATTCCTCGCCTCTGCATCACATTTTTTCAAAGTGGGGAACACCTCAGATAGACCTCTTTGCAGCTCCCCACAACTACAAACTGCCTCAGTTCTGCTCCAGGATATACTCTCCTCATCGCCTCAAGGCTGATGCTTTTCTTCTGGAATGTATAAATCTCTTCTTATATGCATTCCCTCCATTCCCTCTCATTCTCAAGATTCTGGTCAAATTGAAGAACGATCATGTTACCATGATTCTGATTGCTCCTCGGTGGCCTAGACAACCTTGGTACTCCCTTCTACTTCAACTCAGCAGTAGGGAGCCATACCTTCTAACAGTTTTTCAATCTCTCCTTACACAGAGTCAAGGATCTCTCCTTCATCCCAATCTGCAGTCTCTACACCTGACAGCTTGATACCTCTCAACATGACTCCTCTTCAGTTTTCTCAATCTGTAAGAGACGTTCTAGAGCAGGGGTGTCCACACTTTTTTGACTCGCGAGCTACTTTTAAAATGACCAAGTCAAAATGATCTACCAACAATAACATTTTAAAAAAACACAACGCACACTGTACGCATAGAATTGTTAATTATCATTCCTATTCTGGGGTTTTTTCAAAGAGGTCAAAGCAGATGACTCTATGCACTGTCACCTCAGTAACAACCATACAAAAATAGACAAAACCCACCCCCCTCCCTTTTTACTAAACCACAATAGCAGTTTTTAGCGCAGGGAGCGGCGCTGAATGCCCAGCGCTGCTCTGGATGCTCATAGGCTCCCTGTGCTAAAAACCACTACTGTGGTTCAGTAAAAGGGGACCATATTGTAAAATATAGACAGCAGATATAAATTCAGACACATTTTGATCACTAAATTTAAAATAAAATCATTTTTCCTACCTTATCTGGTGATTTCATGAGTCTCTGGTTGCACTTTCTTCTTCTGACTGTGCATCCAATCTTTCTTTCAGCCTGTATGCTTCCTCTCCTCCAAACCTCATTCCCTCCCCCAACTTTTTCTTCCTCTCTACCTGCCCTTTCTTTCTTTCTTTCTCCCTTCATGCCCCCTTTCTTTTTTTCTTGTTTCTCTTCTTTCCTTCTGTTTCCCTGCCTGCCCCCTTTCTTTCTTTTTCCCTGCCCTTCCCCAAGCCACTGCCACTGCCGCTGCCATCGGGGAACAGGATCCAAACGCCACCAACGGATAACAGGCCCCAAAGCCGACGCTGACGCCAACGCCGCCTCATGCTCTCTCTGCTTCGGGCCGATCAATCTTCCTCTCCCTGACGTCAATTCTGCCGTCGGAGAGGAAGTTCGGGCCAGGCAGCGATTGGCTGGCCCGAACTTCCTCTCCGACGGCAGAATTGACGTCGGGGAGAGGAAGATTGATCGGCCCGATAGATCGCCAAGGCAAAGGGAGTCCTGGATGATCGACTCACTTTGCCTTGGCGAGCTACCGGTCGATCGCGATCGATCTATTGGGCACCCCTGTTCTAGAGGCTTCTAGGAAACCTACCACTAGACAATGCTATCGCCAAAAATGGACTAGATTTTCTACATGGTGTTTTTCTCATGATAAGGAGCCTCAACATTCCTCCTTATCTTCTGTTTTGCACTTATCCACTTCTGGCCTCAAGTCTACATCGATCCGAGTCTATCTCAGTGCAATTGTGGCTTTCCATCAACCTATTGAAGGGAAACCCCTCTCTGCTCATCCGGTGGTTTCCAGATTCATGAAAGGACTTTTCAATGTCAAACCTTCTCCTGTGGTTTGGGACCTCAATGTTGTCCTTGCTCAGCTGATGAAGCCTCAATTTGAACCAATTGACAAGGCTCATCTGAAGTATCTCACTTGGAAAGTGGTGTTTCTCATCGCCCTCACTTCTGCTCAACGAGTCAGTGAGCTGCAAGCTTTAGTTGCTGATCCACCTTTTGCGGTGTTTCATCATGACAAAGTGGTCCTACGTATTCATCCAAAATTCCTCCCTAAAGTGGTATCGGAATTTCATCTCAACCAATCTATTGTTCTTCCAGTGTTCTTTCCAAAGCCTCATTCTCATCCTGGAGAAGTAGCTCTTCATACTCTGGACTGTAAACGTGCTTTGGCCTTCTATTTGGAACGCACCAAACCAAACAGAACTGCTCCTCAACTTTTTGTCTCCTTTGATCCAAATAAGTTGGGACATCCTATCTCTAAGCGTACCATATCCAACTGGATGGCTGCTTGTATCTCATTCTGCTATGCCCAGACTGGATTACCCCTACACAGTAGAGTCACAGCCTATAAAGTCAGAGCAATGGCAGCTTACGTAGCTTTCCTCAGATCTACACCTATTGAGGAGATTTGCAGGCTGCTACTTTGTTCTCGGTTCATACTTTCACGTCTCACTATTGTCTGGATACTTTCTCCAGACGGGAAGGACAGTTTGGCCAAACAGTATTACAAAATTTATTCTCCTAAATTGCCAACACTCCTACCATCCCATTCTGGTTAGCTTGGAGGTCACCCATATGTGAGAATAGGCTGCCTGCTTGTCCTGGGATAAAGCACAGTTACTTACCGTAATAGGTGTTATCCAGGGACAGCAGGCAGCTATTCTTACAACCCACCCATCTCCCCTGGTTGGCTTCTCTGATAGCTATCTGAACTGAGGAGACGTGCCCTATGCTGGGCGGGAAGGCACTTGCGCATGCACGGTGCCTGCGACTCGAAACTTCTAGTTTCTTCAAGCAAGTCTGCTTGTGAGGCATCCGCATCCGGGCTCCGTCGATGATGTCACCCATATGTGAGAATAGCTGCCTGTTGTTCCTGGATAACACCTGTTACGGTAAGTAACTGTGCTTTATTGATTTTTATATTATCATGTAGTTATAATGGACTTTTTATCTTTTGATCCATACTTATTTTAGTTTATATTGTGTTTTCCTTATTCATTAGTTTTAATGCTTGTATTAGTTACTTAGAATTTTATTATGTATGATGTTATTATTATATTGTATGCCGAGTACCTATTGTGTAAACCGCTATGAATTGCTGGTTAGGTGATATATAAAAATAAATTATTATTATTATTAAGACTGATGGATGACGGTGTCACGGCTGCAAATTTGGATATAAGCTATGGATCTGCTTTTGCCATAATGCATGATGACTTGGGAGACAGGAAAGTTGTGCATGATGGGTTCCCAAATAGCTTACTGATGTGCACAAGCAGCAAAATGTGGAGATTGTGACCCAATTCCTAAGACGTTATGAAGAAGAACTGGGTATTCTTGAGAGAATTGTCACTGACGATGAGACATGGGTTCATCACTGTGACCCAGAGAGCAAAAGACAAAGGGCTCCTTTTTACTAAGGTAAACTAAAACTAAACTAAACTAAACTAAACCTTGGGTTTATATACCGCACCATCTCCACGAATGCGGAGCTCGGCACGGTTTACAGGAAGAAGGATGCTCCCGAAGCAGCACCGCTTCCTTTACTTTATCATACTTTGGGCTTCTTTTACTAAGGCACGCTAGCATTTTTAGCGCACCCTGAATGAAAAATACTAATGCCAGCTCTATGGAGGCATTAGCGTTTAGCGTGTGCAGCATTGTAGCGCGCGCTAAGCGTGCGCTAAAACCGCTAGCGTGCCTTAGTAAAAGAAGCCCAAAGTATGATAAAGTAAAGGAAGCGGTGCTGCTTCGGGAGCAGCTGAAAAACTTCTTCTTTGCAGGAATGCAGAAGCTAGTTGAACGATGCAACAAATGAGTTGTCTTGCATGGGGATTATGTGGAAAAGTGATATGTTCAATTGCTCACAATTACTGCTATTAAGGCTGTTAATTGTATTTTACCTTTAATTTTTGATTTACCCTCGTAGTTTTGAGAACGTTGAAATCTGGGCCATCCTCTTTGGATCTTTGTCTCATGGAAGGCTGATATTTGACCTTTTGACAGATCTTATTAATTTATCTTTGAAATTACGGTTGGTCACAGATGAATGGAAATGCTCTGTCATTAAACCTATTTTGAAGGGTCAAGAAAAGGATCCTGAAAATATTGCAAATTATAGACTAGTTGTAAATCATCCATGAATACCTAGTGTATCTGTGAATTAGTGTATCTGCAAATTTTCATCTTTTGTGGACAATAGATTAGTAATCCCACACCCTTCAAAAACAAAATGGCAGAGAACTAGAAATTCAGCATTCTTTGCAATAGCTTCAGCCTTATGGAACTCTTTATCATCTGGTTTACACCTGGAATCATCATATTCTCGCTTTCAAACTCTTTTGAAAATTTATCTCTTTGAACATGCATTTTTGTTAACTATAACTAGTAGAGAACACATCTTTGCAGTGATGGACCATGAATGGTTTTAGGTTTTTCTGTATGAAAGTAGTGTACTATTCTGTTTTAATGGCGTTCCTTTTTTATTTTGTTTTTTTGTGATATATTTTTTTTGTAAACCACTTTGAATTGTGCTGCAACTAAGGCAGTATATCAAGTTTGATAAATGATAAATTAGATCAGGCTCAGTCAGGTTTCAGAAAACATTAGTACAGAGACGGTAGCGAAAGCTGTGGACAATTCAGTTTTGAAACATCTGGCAAAAGGGGAAGATGTGCTGCTGTTGGTCCAACATGCATTTCTGGGGATGCATTGTGGAGAAGCGGGATGGGGAGGATTGCTGTTGTGCTGGATTCTGCCCTTTCTATTTAATAGAAAAGTTAGAGTGGAGCTTCAAGGGGAATTAGTATAGGGGTCCCACAAGGGTCAGCGGTATTCCCCTATGTTTGATATATTATTAAAACTTTTGAGGGAGTTATTCTTCAGATGCTGTGGCAAGAATGGTCTCTTTGGCCCTCTTTTACAAAGGCACGCTAAGCGTTTTAGCATGCGCTAACCGCTAACGCGTCCATATGATAACATGCACGCGTTAGTATTTAGCATGTTTTAGCGCACGCTAAAAAGCTTAGCGCACTTTTGTAAAAGAGGGGGTTTTGTATTGTGTAAACTGCTTTGAACTGTTTGTGATACTGTGGTATATAAAAACAAAGAAATTATTATTAATAAATCTAATCTAATAAAACCCTTACCCGCGCATGCACTGTTGAAATGGCGTGATCCGTGCCGAATTCGATTTGAGGCGTGTGAGGCAGAAGAAGGAGAGTGCGACTGTTTCGTTCAGCAGTTTCCGCATGCACAGTAGAGAGTGCGGCAGTTTCCTCATCAGTAGGAGCCTGCAGCAGTTTAAACATTGCCTTTCTTCCATGACGCTGCGACCCCGAAACCACTGCAGACCACTACGAAAACCGGGTAAAAGGTAAAATGAAGGGAGACAGGCTACTGCTGGCAGGGGGAGCAGGGAAGGGGTGGTGGTGGACAGCCGAGGAAAGAGAGAGAAAGAAAGAAAGAAAGAAAGACACACACACACATCTATTCTAGCTCCCATTAATGTAAAGGGCTTAAAGCTAGTAAGTCCATATTACCCGTATTTTGAAGCAGCTACACCGCTTGCCAGTAGAATTTAGATACAATTCAAAATGTTGTCTTTGATTCATCAGACTGTGCTGCTGCACTTTGGTACGTTGTTCGATCACTGCCAATCTATGTACCGAGGAGACAGATGAGGTCCTACACAACAATGCACTTATCTTTGAATGATGTACATTATGTAACTACAAGAGTGCTCTGCCAGTTTACTTGCATTTATGTAAGAATACGCTGCAATTTAGGATGCAAATAAAAGCCCATTTATTTATTCATTCAGGCGTTTTTTAAATGTCTGACGGATACAGCATTAGTTTTATGCTACTGATGGGGGTTACACAGTACTGTGAGAAATTATCACCCCCCCCTTTTTTTTTTTTTTTACAAAACTATAGCGTGATTTTTAGTGCTGGCTGTGGTGGTAACAGCTCCGATGCTCAAAGGAATTCTATGAGAGTCAGAGCTGTTACTGCTGTAGCTGGCACTAAAAACCGGCTACGGTTTTGTAAAAGAGGGGGTAAGTGTGCGGGGTGACAATGATATAAAATTATGTGATGCTATTGAGTAAGCAAAATATTAAAGTGTTAGGAATTTGTCCATTTTGCGTGTATTAATCTGAGGAATTGAAAATTGAGAGGGAAGAATCAAAAATTGAGAGGAAAGAATCAAAAATTGAGAGGAAAGAATCAAACATTGATACATTTAAGGGGGGCATTAAAAAGCTTCCTCTACATCACAGGTGTCAAAGTCGGTCCTCGAGGGCCGCAATCCAGTCGGGTTTTCAGGATTTCCCCAATTAATATGCATGAGATCTATTTGCATACAATGAAAGCAGTGCATGCAAATAGATCTCATGCATATTCATTGGGGAAATCCTGAAAACCCGACTGGATTGCAGCCCTCGAGGAGGGACTTTGACACCCCTGCTCTACATAGATGCTTTTATTCTATAATTCAGGACTCTTTTACAACCTATGAAAAAGCAGCACTCAACTAACTTTCCCCTACCCCTCTGTGATATCCTTAACTGTTTGTTTTCTTTTCTAAAATATTGTATTTTACCCTCTACCCTCTTGTTTTACGTTTGTCTGTGGGTCTTGTCTGTGTTTTGGTTCTTGTTAATTATTTTAATTTTGATCCCCTCAATTTAATTGTATTGTATATCGCCTAGAATAGGGATGCCCAAGTCCGGTCCTCGAGATCTACTGGCAGGCCAGGTTTTCATGATATCCACAATGAATATGCATAAGAAAGATTTGCCTGCACTGCCTTCTTGCTATGCAAATATCTCTCATGCATATTCATTGTGGATATCCTGAAAACCTGGCCTGCCAGTAGATCTCGAGGACCGAACTTGGGCAGTCCTGGCCTAGAATGTTAATAGGTAAGTAATAAAATTTTTAATAAACCTTAAACCTTGAAACCTTGTTTTAGGCTTGTGAGCTGCCTAGGTGGAGTAGAGGGGTGGCCTAGTGATTAGAGCTGCAGCCTCAGCCCCCTGAAGTTGTGAGCTTGATCCCAGTCTGATCCTTGTGACTCTGGGCAAGTCACGTAGCACTTCATTGCCCCAGGTACCATAATAAGATTGTGATCCTGCTGAGATAAATGGGGAAAATACTAGTATCTGATTACTATTGAATGTATTGTGAACTGCTTTAGGCACATCGCTTAATGAAAAAGACAGTTAATAGGCAGGATAGAAATTTTTTAAAAAATCAATCAATCTGGGGTGGTCTGTGTGATAATGCAGAGATATTTGGGGCCATGTGCATGGATATTATGGGGTCTTATTTGTATAAGTCAGTAGGGGCTGAGTAGGGTGAAAATGCAGTGCCATGTGCAAAATACACATTCATTGGTAGGGCCAATCCTGCTGTCAGTTATTCTGTGTGACCCTGGGAAAGTCTTGTCTATTCCCCTACTGAGTTCAACTCCACTTAAAATTGGAAATGGATACTAGAAATCCGAATCCATTATGACTTGAAATGTAAAAAACAGATGACATTCACACAGTTTGTTTAGATAGTAAGATAAATGATGTGATGGCGATGTCAATTGTGACTTAATAATAATAATAATAACTTTATTCTTCTACTAGCTGATAACCCGGCGTTGCCCGGATATTTATTTATCCCAAAATGTCCAACCCCCTACATGTCCCACCCCCCTATGTCCCACATGTCCCACCCCCCACGTTACCCCCCCACAAGTCCCATATGCCCCACCCCCATGTCCCAACCCCCTACCCTCCACATGTCCCAAAGGAATGTCCCTCTCTATGGGGCTGAACTTAGACTTAAACGGCATCGGGAGTGTCGGTATTCATCTCTGCGAGCCCGAAAACTATGGGTTGGACATTAATATCTGTCGCTTTTGATAATTTTAACATATCACCCCCTTCCCACCCCCACAGTATTTTACCCCGTCCCACCTGCACAATATTTTTCCCCAGATAGTAAGTCATATGTGTACCAAGTTTGGTTGAAATCTCTCCATGCGTTTCAGAGTTATGCTGAGTATTCATGTGTGAGCCCGAAAACACTATGGGGTAGATACTAAAATCTGTCATTTTCAATCATTTTTACATATCCCCCCCCTTCCCACCCACACAGTGTTTGTCCTCAGATAGTAAGTAATGTGTATGTCAAGTTTGGTTGAAATCTGTCCATGCATTGAAGAGTTATGCTGGAACATACATACATACACACACACATATATATTCAAATTATAATGTGAAATATTTGTCAAAATGAATACAATACAACTAACGCAAAACTTGATTATAAACAACAATTTTAGTTTCACCTCCAGGAGCAAGAACATATAAATTCTTGGGTGAACCCACCCTTGAGCAAGCAACATAGAGTTGTGGGCCGCGAGACCCCCAGAACATATCATCCCAGGTAGTGAGGGATCTGCATACCAAGTTTCGTTCAAATCGGTCAAGCCGTTTGTGAATTACTGTGAGAATGGCAGCTTTTTACATTTTTTCCATTGACATGAATGGGTGAAATCCGATTTTCTGTTTGTAGCTCCGCCCATGTGTGCAGGGGGGTCACGAGACCCCAAGAACATATCACCCCAGGTAGTGAGGGATCTGCATACCAAGTTTCGTTCAAATTAGTCAAGACGTTTTTGATTTACTGTGAGAATGGCAGCTTTTTACATTTTTTCCATTGACATGAATGGGTGAAATGTGATTTTCTGTTTGTAGCTCCGCCCACGTGTGCAGGAGGGCTGCGAGACCCTCCAGAACATATCACCCCAGGTAGTGAGGGATCTGTATACCAAGTTTCGTTCAAATCGATCAAGCCGTTTGTGAATTACTGTGAGAATGGCAGCTTTTTACATTTTTTCCATTGACATGAATGGGTAAAATCCGATTTTCTGTTTGTAGCTCCGCCCACGTGTGCAGGTGGGCCGCGAGACCCCCAGAACATATCACCCCAGGTAGTGAGGGATCAGCATACCAAGTTTCGTTCAAATCGGTCAAGCCGTTTTTGAATTACTGTGAGAATGGCAGCTTTTTACATTTTTTCCATTGACATGAATGGGTGAAATCTGATGTTCTGTTTGTAGCTCCGCCCACGTGTGCAGGTGGGCCGCGAGACCCCCAGAACATATCACCCCAGGTAGTTGGAATTACTGTGAGAATGGCAGTTTTTTACATTTTTTCCATTGACATGAATGGGTGAAATCTGATGTTCTGTTTGTAGCTCCGCCCATGTGTGCAGGTGGGCCGCGAGACCCCCAGAACATATCACCCCAGGTAATGAGGGATCAGCATACCAAGTTTAGTTCAAATCGGTCCCACAGCTTTTTACATTTTTCCCATTGACTTGAATGGGTGAAATCTGAAGTTCTGTTTGTAGCTCCGCCCACATGTGCAGTTGGGCCGCGAGACCCCCAGAACATATCATCCCGGGTAGTGAGGGATCCGCATACCAAGTTTCGTTCAAATCGGGCAAGCCGGTTTTGCGGAGGCAGTTTTTACATTTTTTCCATTGACATGAATGGGTGAAATCTGATTTTCTGTTTGTAGCTCCGCCCACGTGTGCAGGTTGGCCGCGATACCCCCAGAACATATCACCCCAGGTAGTGAGGGATCTGCATACCAAGTTTCGTTCAAATCGGGCAAGCCGTTTTTGCGTTGGCAGCTGTTTTACATTTTTTCCATTGACATGAATGGGTGAAATCTGATTTTATGTTTGTAGCTCCGCCCACATGTGCAGGTGGGCCGTGAGACCCCCAGAACATATCACCCCAGGTAGTGAGGGATCCGCATACCAAGTTTCGTTCAAATCGGGCAAGCCGGTTATGCGGAGGCAGTTTTTACATTTTTTCCATTGACATGAATGGGTGAAATCTGATTTTATGTTTGTAGCTCCGCCCAGGTGTGCAGGTTGGCCGCGATACCCCCAGAACATATCACCCCAGGTAGTGAGGGATCGGCATACCAAGTTTCGTTCAAATCGGGCAAGCCGTTTTTGCGTTGGCAGCTCTTTACATTTTTTCCATTGACATGAATGGGTGAAATCCGATTATCTGTTTGTAGCTCCGCCCATGTGTGCAGGTGGGCCGCGAGACCCCCAGAACATATCATCCCGGGTAGTGAGGGATCTGCATACCAAGTTTCGTTCAAATCGGTCAAGCCGTTTTTGCGTGATCGCGGCACATACATACATACATCCGATTTTATATATATAGATTAGAGAATGACACGGGGAAAAAACCTGTCCCCGTCACCGCCCCGTCACCGGCCCACCATCCTCTGCACCGCCCCATCACCGCCGTTCCCTTCACCGCCCCGTCACCGTCCCCGCTGCATCGATATAAGCCTTAGTACTGTAATATTTAGCTTATTCCTTTCTTATAAATCAAAGTTCCTGCTGCTGAACTAGAGAAAGAGATGTTCAGCTGGCAGGGCTTTGTTTATAAATTTTTATCAACACAACTAATATACTATTTTATCCTAAAGCAAAAAATAAATAAATAAATATAATTTTTTTTTCTACCTTTGTTGTCTGGTTTCTGCTTTCCACATCTTCTCATTGAATTCCTTCCATCCACTGTGTGTCTTCTCTCTGCGTCTTCCATTTGCTGTTACTGTGCCTCTCCCTTAACCCCCCCCCCCCCAATTGGTCTAGCACCCATCTTCTTCCCTCCGCTCCCGCATAGTCTGGCATCTGTCTTCTTCCCACTCTGTCTTCCACATTTCCCTTCGGGGTCTGTTCCTCTCCACCCTCCTTCAATGTCTGTCCTATTCCTTTCCACCACCACCCTTCCCTCCCTCCTTTACCATCTGTTCCTTTCTACTACCCTTCAGCTCCTCTCACGTGGCTTATCTATCTACCTTCCTCCCTCTTATTTTCATGGCACGTTACAATGTAATTTGTGCAAGCCACTGGAGCCTGCGAGCTCGGTCCCTGTCCCATCCCCACAAACCATCTCGCTTCTGTGCTCCTATTTTCTCCATTTCTAATATCTCCCCTATGTATCTGTCATTGCCCCCCCCCTGTGTCCATATACCATCCCCATGGCATGTCCCCTTTATGTCTCTGTCCCTATGCCCCATGCACATAATTTCCCCTCTTTCTGTTACCTTCCTGTGTCCAGACTTCCCCTATCTTCCTCTTCCATACCAGTGTGTCTCTTCTTTTCAACCCCATCTAGCTTTTTTCCCTCTTTCTTCCCCCCCCCCCCCCTGCTTCTAGCATCTGGCTCACCTGCCTGTCCTTCCCTTTCTTTCCTGCTGTGGGTTTTTCTTTCCGACTTCATCCCCTTGGCCCAGAATCCTTTTCCCTTTCACTCCCTCCTTCCAATTTGAGCCGGGCACACTAGCGATCGCACGGTCCCCGCAGCTCACACCCGCCTGCCCAATCGATTCTAGTGTTTAGCCAGCTCTCTCCCTTCTCCTCACCTTAGTTTGTAGATTTTCTTTTTCGGCGACCCACACGCTATCAGAGAGCCGCGCACGCGCGGCTGCTCAGTGTTCAATCTTCTGCTCTGCTGCAACTTCCTGTTTCCGGTTGCGTCAGAGCAGAAGATTGAACACTGAGCAGCCGCGCGTGTGCGGCTCTCTGATAGCGTGCGGGTCGCCGAAAAAGAAAATCTACAAACTAAGGTGAGGAGAAGGGAGAGAGCTGGCTAAACACTAGAATCGATTGGGCAGGCGGGTGTGAGCTGCGGGGACCGCGTGATCCTTCATGCCTCACTGCGGGGACAAGACCATTCACCGCCCCGCGGGCGGTGAATGGCCTTGTCCCCGTCGCCGCAGCGACTGCTAGTTTTCTTCCCCGTTTTCGGCGGGTGACTCGGGGCTAAAATGCGGTGGCCGCGGGTAAACCGCCACCGTGTCATTCTCTAATATAGATACTGCCATAATCGTGTGACTTTTAGGCGGTTCACATTGAAGAGAGCTAGACAATCAGCGAGTTACAATATGCAGATAATCAGTGAATTACAGTATGCAGGATCTTAAAATGCAGCAAATTACAATATACAGTTTATTAAAAATTACAGACTTATACGCAAGAGTGGACATATTAGAAGTAATAGAACTGGATTTAGTGTTTGGTGTAGTTACTGCTTAGGTGATAAATCTGTCAAATAGGGCAGTTTTTATGTCTTTTCTAAAAGCGGTGTAACAATTAGTAAAGAGATGTCTTTATCCCATGACAAGCAGGCAGCATATTCTTAACTGATGGGTGACGGCACCGACGGAGCCCCGGTACGGACAATTTTAGAGTGATTGCACTCTAAGAACTTAGAAAGTTCCAGTAGGCCTCACCGCGCATGCGCGAGTGCCTTCCCGCCCGACAGAGGCGCGCGGCCCCCAGTTTCTTAGTTTCCGCGGAGCTAAGAAGACGCGTTTTTTTCAACGGCCGTTGAAAATTTTTCTCTTGCCTTTCCGTTCGCGTGTATTTTTCTGGAAGTTTACTCTTCCTTGTTTTCTTTTCATTTCTTTTTGTTTCTTTAAAAAAAAAACCCTTTCTTTTTTCTTTATTTTCGTCTTGCCCTGGTGGGGCCTGTTGGCACAATCGAAGCCTCCGCCTTTGATTTAGCGGAGGCTGTTTTCACCTTCATGCCCCCGCAGCCGGGATTTAAGAAGTGTCAGCGGTGTGCACGCCTCATCTCTTTGACCGACCCCCACAATTGGTGTCTCCAGTGCCTGGGTCCGGATCATAGGGCTTCATCTTGCACCCATTGCGCTTCTCTTAAAAAGCGCACCTTGAAGAACTGGCAAATCCAACAAAAACTCCTCTTCGGTATCGGGATGGAACCATCGACATCCACTCCGACGTCGGCTGCCCCCTCTAAATCGGCATCGACTCTTTCGACACCGCCAGACCTAGCTTCGGTGTCGCATCCCCCAGGTAAGCCGGCTAAGAAGGACCGCAACAACTGCGCTGAACTTCAAGAAAGGGAACTATGTTGCTATGAGGGAAATGGTGGGGAGAAAGCTCAGAAACATCTTTAGGATGGAGACTGTGGAAAGCACCTGGACCCTATTCAGGGACACCCTGCAAGAAGCACAGAGAATGTACGTCCCCAATTTCAGGAAAGGCTGCAAGAACAAGCGATCAAAAGACCCGGTTTGGATGTCAATAGAAGTAAAGAGGGCGATAAAGGACAAAAAAGTATCCTTCCGGAGATGGAAAAAGGATCCAACATAGGAAAATCACCAGGCGCACAGGAAATGCCAAAAGGAATGCCACCGGGAGGTTAGAAAAGCAAAGGGGAAATATGAAGAGGGGCTGGCCAGGGAGGCGAAAAACTTCAAGGCATTCTTCAGTTACGTAAAGGGGAAGCGACCAGCGAGAGAGGAAGTGGGGCCGTTGGACGATGGGGACAGGAAGGGAGTGGTTAAGGAGGATAAAGAGGTAGCTGAGAGGTTGAACACGTTCTTCTCGTCGGTTTTCACGAGCGAAGACACATCTAATATACCGGACTCAGAAGAGCTCATGAGTGGGGAACAGGCTGAGAAACTAGAGCACATAGAGGTAAGTAAGGAGGATACCCTCAAACAGATAGACAGGTTAAAATGTGGCAAATCACCGGGCCCGGACGGGATCCACCCAAGGGTTCTGAAGGAACTAAGACAGGAAATAGCGGGCACAATCCAGCATGTTTGCAACCTATCCTTGAAAACTGGTGAGGTACCAGAGGACTGGAAATTGGCAAATGTCACACCCATCTTCAAGAAGGGATCGAGGGGTGACCCCGGGAACTACAGGCCGGTGAGCCTAACTTCAATTATAGGGAAGATGGTGGAAGCTATGATCAAGGACGCCATTTGCGAGCACATCGAGAGGAATGGCCTACTGAGAACAAGCCAGCATGGATTCTGCAAGGGAAGGTCGTGCCTAACAAACCTTCTGTACTTCTTTGAGGGAATAAGCAGTCGGGTGGACAATGGGGAGCCCATAGACATCATTTACCTCGATTTTCAGAAGGCTTTCGACAAGGTGCCACATGAAAGGCTACTTAAGAAGCTGTGGAACCACGGGGTGGGAGGGGATGTGCACAGATGGATCAAGCACTGGTTGTCGGGTAGACTGCAGAGGGTTGGAGTAAAGGGTCAATTTTCTGACTGGCGGGGAGTCACAAGCGGTGTGCCACAGGGATCGGTGCTGGGGCCGTTGCTTTTTAACATATTCATAAATGACCTGGAAAAGGAGGCAAAGTGTGAGGTTATAAAATTCGCAGACGATACCAAACTGTGCGGCAGAGTTAGGACCAGGGAGGAGTGTGAGGACCTACAAAGGGACCTGGACAAGCTGGAAGACTGGGCAAACAAATGGCAAATGCGCTTCAACGTGGACAAATGCAAGGTCATGCATATAGGGAAAAATAACCCGTTGTTCAACTACAAATTGGGGGGGGTATTGTTGGGAGACAGCAGACTCGAGAGAGACTTGGGTGTGTTGGTGGATGCATCACTGAAGCCATCTGCACAGTGCGCAGCAGCCTCGAAAAAAGCCAACAGGATGCTGGGCATCATAAAGAAGGGCATAACAACCAGAACACGGGAAGTCATCATGCCATTGTATCGAGCGATGGTGCGTCCGCATCTGGAATACTGCGTTCAGTATTGGTCGCCACACCTCAAGAAGGACATGGCGGTACTTGAGAGAGTCCAAAGGAGAGCAACGAGAATGGTAAGAGGGCTGGAACACTGCTCATACGCCGAGAGGCTGGAAAGGCTGGGGCTCTTCTCCCTGGAGAAAAGGAGGCTCAGGGGAGATATGATAGAGACCTTCAAGATCATGAGGGGCATAGAGAGGGTGGATAGGGACAGATTCTTCAGACTAAAGGGGACAGCAAATACAAGGGGGCATTCTGAGAAACTGAAGGGAGATAGGTTCAAAACAAATGCAAGGAAGTTTTTTTTCACCCAGAGGGTCGTGGACACTTGGAATGCACTACCAGAGGAAGTGATCAAGCAGAGTACGGTCCAAGGATTCAAACAGGGATTGGACAGATTCCTGACGGATAAAGGGATCGTGGGATACTGAGGGAGGAGCTGGGATGTAACACAAGTATAGAATGTTAACCAGGTAATGAGTATAAACCAACCAGGTCGTGCATGTGCAAGACTGGAGGGCTAGGACTTCGATAGGAAGGCAGGACTTAAACGAGATACCAAGGTGGCAAGGGAGCCCCTTCTAGTGATTCAGACAGGTCGTGACCTGTTTGGGCCGCCGCGGGAGCGGACTGCTGGGCAGGATGGACCCATGGTCTGACCGGCAGAGGCACTGCTTATGTTCTTATGTTCTTATGTTCCCTGGAGCGTCCTCCGGTCGAAGCTGCAGTGAGTCCAGTCCTGCCAGCCTCGAGGCACCCACGTAAACGCTCCGCTCCTATTGAGGTGAGTGCCACGTCATCGGCCTCCTCTTCTCCCGAGCATCAAGCGGCACCACAGGTACCGAAGATAAAGAAAGCAGTACCAGTGCCTTCTTTGGATGATCGCATTGCGGCTATCCTCCAAGTCCAGCTTCAGGAGCAATTGCAACAGCTTCTCCCAGCTCTACTGGCACCGAACCTTCCAGCCCTGGTCCGATCTGAGCCTATGGTACCGATGGTAACCCAGCCTCTGTTGTCGGTGTCGACACTCTCGGCACCGGTTCACGCTACCTCCGCTTCCATGCCTGTTTTATCAGCGGAACCGAGAACCTCACACCATGCGGTGCAGACAGTCTCCAAGTCGGCACCATTTTTAGATCCCGCTAGGCACCTTGTCACTTCTCCAGGTACCACCTCCATGCGCTCCGGGAAGTCGGTGCGCAAATCCTTGCATGGTGACCCCTCGACTCCGGTCTCCCGAGGTTGATGTCCTCAGGTACGAGACCCTGACTTGTGGGACAACTCTGAAGAACCTCTGAGTACAGATGAGATAGTTTATTCTGATGAAGAAGATCCTTCTATCCAGGAGCCGACTAGTAAACCTGAACAGTCCTCCTTTACCAAATTCTTGAGGGAAATGTCTGCCTCCCTCTCCATACCTTTGGAGTCTGACTCAAAAAAATCTCAGGCTTTTCTTGAAGCCCTGGATTTTGACCAATCTCCAAAGGAGTTCATCAAGTTACCCTCCATGACATTCTGAGGGAAACTTTTTACAAAAACTTGGAGACACCTTTAACCATCCCAGGAGCTCTGAGAAAATTGGACACTCTGTACAAAGTTATCCCCATTCCAGGCTTTGACAAACCTCAACTCCCGCATGAATCCTTGCTCATGGAATCCACCTTGAAGAAGGCTGTGGGCACTAGTGTCTATGCCTCTGTCCCTCCTGGCAGAGAGGGTAAGACCATGGATAAATTTGGCAAACGCTTATACCAAAATGCTATGCTGGCCAATCGTTCAGGCAATTATGCTTTTCATTTTTCATTTTACCTGAAGCATTTAATCCAACAGCTGTCTTCCTTTCAAAAATATCTACCTGAGCGTAAGATCCCATTGTTCCATCAATATACTTCCAGTTTACTACAGCTTCGGAAGTTCATGGTCCGTTCTATTTACGACACATTCAAACTGACCTCCAGAGCTACTGCCATGGCTGTCGCCATGCGCCACTTAGCTTGGCTTAAGGTCTCAGAACTCGATGTCAATCACTAAGACCGCCTTGCAAATGCTCTTTGCTTGGGTGACGAGTTATTTGGAGAGTCTTTGGATACCACCATGCAAAAACTGTCTGCCCATGAGACCCGGTGGGATACTTTGCTGAAGAACAAGAAGAAGCCTCCACCTGCTCGCCCCTTTCGTCAGCAGTCATCCTACCAACGCCGCTACTCTGCTCACCCTCTTCATCCTGCTCAGCATCAACCTCAGAGGCCACGTCAGCAGCAGCATCAACAGGCTCATCAACAACAGCAGCAACCTGTAAAACCAGCTGCTCAACCAAAACCCACTCAGCCCTTTTGACTTGCTTCTCCAGGACATAGCCAGTCTTCCACCGTCTTCTCCTCTGCCCCAACCTATCGGAGGACATCTTCACATCTTCTTCAACCGTTGAGAACTCATCACCTCAGACCAATGGGTGCTAAACATCATTCGTCACAGTTACTCTCTCAATTTCCAGACTCTTCCACCAGAAAATCCTCCAAAAGGGTCTGCTTCCAACTCCTCTCAGTCCTCCCTACTCCTTCAAGAGGTCCAATCCCTTCTTCTTCTGAACGCCATAGAGGAAGTTCCTCTAGATCAGAGGGGGCAGGGATTTTACTCCCATTATTTTCTGGTTCCCAAAAAGACAGGAGATCTCAGACCTATCTTGGATCTCAGGGACCTCAACAAGTGTTTAGTCAAGGAGAAGTTCAGAATGCTCTCTCTTGCCACGCTTTATCCCCTTCTCAATCAGGGCGACTGGCTATGCTCCCTCGACCTCAGAGAGGCCTACACTCACATACCCATACATCTGACCTCAAGACGGTATCTCAGATTTCAGATCCATCACCGTCATTATCAATACCAAGTACTACCCTTTGGCCTCGCCTCATCTCCACGGGTTTTCACCAAGTGTCTGATAGTAGTGGCTGCCTTTCTCAGGACTCACAGTCTCCAAGTTTTCCCTTACCTGGACGACTGGCTAATCAAGGCTCCTTCATCTCAGCAAGTGGTTCAAGCCACCAGCCACACCATCTCCTTCCTTCACATCCTTGGGTTCGAGATCAATTACCCGAAGTTGCATCTCCTTCCCACTCAGCGACTTCAATTCATTGGAGCGGTCCTCGACACCAACCTCATTAGGGCATTTCTTCCCTCCGACCGTCTGAAGACACTGCTCCATCTCTGTCATCATGTGCTTCTTCAGCACTCCATTTCAGCCAGACAGATGATGGTTCTTTTGGGACACATGGCCTCGAAAGTACAGGTTACTCCTCTCACCCATCTCCACCTTCGTACTCCTCAGTGGACATTGACCAATCAATGGTCACAGGATCCTCTTTCACATCACATATCTGTAACATCGTCTTTTCGACAGTCTCTGCAATGGTGGTCGAACACCTCCAATCTTTCCAGAGGTCTTCTCTTCTATCTGCCTCCTCATTCCATGATCATCACCACGGATGCTTCCCCGTATGCCTGGGGGGCACACATGGACAACCTTCGCACACAAGGTCTTTGGACAGTCCAGGAACGAAAACATCACATCAGTTTCCTGGAACTCAGGGCAATGTTTTATGCTCTCAAGGCATTTCAGCATCTTCTCTGTCCCCAGGTTCTTCTTCTGTGCACAGACAATCAAGTAGTCATGTACTACATCAACAAACAAGGAGGGACAGGCTCTCGCCTCTTATGCCAGGAGGCCCAAAGGATTTGGTCTTGGGCGACAGCTCGCAGTTTCTTCCTGAAAGCTGTTTACATTCAGGGCGAACAGAATTCCTTAGCAGACAACCTCAGCAGAATTCTTCAACCTCACGAATGGACCCTCGATCCTGTCACTCTCCGGTCCGTCTTTGCTCAGTGGGGCACTCCTCAGGTGGACCTCTTTGCAGCTCCTCACAACCATCAACTGCCCCACTTTTGTTCCAGACTCTACTCCCCTCATCGTCTGGCAGCAGATGCTTTTCTCCTCAATTGGGCAGATCGGTTTCTTTATGCCTTTCCTCCCCTTCCTCTCATGTTGCGGACATTGTTCAAACTTCAGAGAGAGAAGGCCACCATGATTCTCATCGCCCCATGGTGGCCCAGGCAACATTGGTTCTCCCTCCTTCTTCAGCTCAGTTCCAGGGAACCCATACTGCTACCAGTGTTTCCTACTCTGCTTACTCAGCATCAGCAATCTCTGCTACATCCCAACCTGCCATCTCTCCACCTGACAGCTTGGTTTCTCTCGGGCTGACTTCCGCTCATGCATCTCTCTCTCAGCCTGTTCGTCACATTCTGGATGCCTCCAGGAAGCCGGCCACTCTCCAATGTTATCAACAAAAGTGGACTCGCTTTTCTTCCTGGTGTCTACTTCATCATCATAATCCCACTTCGTTACCGGTAGAACAGCTGTTGGATTATTTGCTCTCTTTATCGGACCCTGGTCTCAAGTCTACATCCATCAGAGTACACCTCAGTGCCATTACTGCTTTTCATGAGCCAGTTCACGGAAAACCTCTCACGGCTCATCCTCTGGTTACCAGATTCATGAGGGGCCTTTTCAATGTGAAACCACCTCTTAAGCCCCCTCCGGTTATCTGGGACCTTAATGTGGTTCTCTCCTCTCTCATGAAGCCTCCTTTTGAACCATTGGCCACAGCTCATCTCAAATTTCTCACTTGGAAAGTGGTCTTCCTTATTGCTCTCACCTCTGCCAGGAGGGTCAGTGAGTTACATGCACTAGTGGTTGACCCACTTTTCACTGTTTTTCACCATGACAAGGTGGTTCTTCGTACTCATCCTAAGTTTCTGCCTAAAGTGGTCTCTGACTTTCACCTCAACCAGTCCAATGTTTTACATGTATTCTTTCTTTTTTTTTTTTTTTTTTTTAACGTATTTTTATTAACAGTGGAAACACACCGCCCAATAGGGCAGATGAACAAACTTCTGTGAGTCACAAACAGTCCATTACAGGTTAAATGTCAAAACCCCATTCTCATCCTGGGGAACAGGCTTTCATACTTTGGACTGTAAGCGTGCATTGGCTTACTATCTAGAACACACCAAACCTCACAGATCGTCTCCACAGCTTTTTCTCTCTTTTGATCCTAACAGGCTGGGTCATCCTGTTTCTAAATGAATGATTTCCGCCTGGCTTGCTGCCTGCATTTCGTTCTGCTACGCTCAGATCGGACTCGCACTGGAAGGTTCTGTCACGGCCCATAAGGTTAGAGCTATGGCAGCCTCTGTAGCTTTCCTCAGGTCAACCCCTATTGAGGACATCTGCAAGGCTGCTACCTGGTCCTCAGTTCATACTTTCACTTCTCATTACTGTCTGGATACATTCTCCAGACGGGATGGACACTTCGGCCAATCTGTTTTACAAAATTTGTTTTCCTAATGGCCAACCGTCCCTCCATCCCTCTTTGTTAGCTTGGAGGTCACCCATCAGTTAAGAATATGCTGCCTGCTTGTCCTGGGATAAAGCACAGTTACTTACCGTAACAGGTGTTATCCAGGGACAGCAGGCAGATATTCTTACGTCCCACCCTCCTCCCCGGGCTGGCTTCTTAGCTGGCTTATCTTAACTGGGGACCCCGCGCCTCCGTCGGGCGGGAAGGCACTTGCGCATGCGCGGTGCGGCCTACTGGAACTTTCTAAGTTCTTAGAGTGCAATCACTCTAAAATTGTCCGTACCGGGGCTCCGTCGGTGCCGTCACCCATCAGTTAAGAATATCTGCTTGCTGTCCCTGGATAACACCTGTTACGGTAAGTAACTGTGCTTTTTGGAAGTACAGTAACTCTTTATGTGGGAGCTAAGTGAATAAATGTTTAGAATACTATCAGTAACACATGCATAAGTGTGCATTTACACCCTAATTCTATATAAGGTGCTCAAAATTGCATGCGTAAATATGGGTGCACACCTAATCTGTGTGTGCAATTTAATTGATAATAAGCTAATTAGCGCCAATAATTTGGTGCTAATAATCAATTGTCGGTGCTAATTGGAATGAATTAAAATTCGTGCACAAATTTGTGGGCACCAGATTCCACGCATAAATTTTATGTGCAGATCTGAAAAGGGGGCACAACTATAGGAGGGGCATGGGCGGAGCAGGGGCCTTCCTGAAGTTTGGCACTCTGCACCTGATTTAAGCCTGAGAATTTATACCAGATTTTTACTTGGTGTTTGGGCATGGATCCTGACCCCAGATACTTTTTTTTTTTTTGTTCAATAATTTTTATTATAATTTGAATAATACATTATCCAATCACATAAGGAAAAAAAAATAGAAATCTCTGAACAAATATACATAATCATTCATATATACATAATTCTTTTTTAAGCCCACTAAAACGGGGAGACATAAGACATATATGCAACAAAAAGGTATAAGGAAAAGATAAAAGAATAATTCTCAGATCACCTATGCGATCCTCGAAAACATTCCTTACTATACTAGGGATATATTTCACCTCACATTTCTTAGTGATGAAACTAAAAAGAAAATTAATCTTATTTCTGTTCTCGGGCCACTAAAAATTGCTGTAATTGAACAGGATCCCAAAAAACATATTCAACCTCTTTTAATTTAACTAAACATTTACATGGAAATTTCAAATAAAAAAGACGCCTCTAGAGCCAAAACTCTAACTTTTAAACGCAAAAACTCTTTCCTTCGAAGTTGAGTGGCTCGAGAGACATCAGGAAAAATTCTAACTAAATCACCACAAAACTTTGTTAATCTGTTTTTAAAATAAAGCTTCATAATTAACATTTTATCAATCTCACTCATGCATGTTATTACCAGTGTGGATCGATTCTGAATCACATCTTGAGTATCTTCCAGAAAATCAGTCAAATGATCCACATCGTGGGCAGATTCTTTTTTTTTTGGGGGGGGAGCATAATAATAATTATTTATTGGAAAATTCTCCGCATTGGGCAATCCCAGTATTTCTTTAAAATATTTATTTAACAAAACATCAGGTGAAAGTAAATGAGTTACAGGGAAATTGACCAAGCGGAGATTTCTCACTCTATGCATATTTTCCATAGATTCAATTTTAGCATGTGTCACCGTAGAATCTTTAACAGCAGATATTGAGACTGCTTGAAGTGTATTACATTGAGCGTCCCTGATGTTTAGTCGTTTATCCAAATAACTCAAATTGGAATCCACATTTTCTAATTTATGAGAAACAGCATGTAAAAAGTCCATTGTTTGTTTCATCGTAGATCTAAGAAACCATTCAACCCTAGAAATACCTAACCACAAATCTTTAAGGGTAATATCTTGTGCTTCCTCTGTACTTGGTTGGTCCTCCACTACACCTGAAAAATCCAGTGCTTTAGGTATTTCACTATAAACTAACTTATAGACCTGAGTGGAGGGCAACTCTTGTACAGTGGATATAGTGGGAATGATATTCCCAATTTCACATGATATTGGATGAAGGGGAGGAGATCGTTCAAGGGGGCTCATTGATGCACCTGATAATGAAGAGTTTGTGGTAATTGGAGCAACTAAAGAGTTTTCAGATACTAGTGTTAAGTGCCTGTCCATGGGACCAGAAATGGCTGGCGTAGAACTCTTTGGTTTAATTTTCTTTTTCCCCATGTTTAGCTAACACAAGTATACAATATTTACCACCTACTGTCCGTTCCGGCTCCCCAACTCCTCGTGGCTCCAAGGGGCACCCAAGGGGCCTGGTGTGCCCCTTTGGGCATGCCCCTTCGGCCGCAACCGCAGCGGCAGGTTGAATTTAAGGCATTGGAGACGGACCCGGTGACGTCAAGGGTCCGTCTCGATGGATGCCTGCCAGCGGGGGTGCCTGCCAGCAGAGTTGCAGCAAAGAAAAAACGCTGCTACGGTAGACTCAGGGATGTCAGTAAGTCCAGCTTGCTTCCCTCAGACAATTGTCCGGCTCCCGGGTTAACCGCGGCGGTGGGTTGAATTTAAGGCGTTAGAGACGGACCCGGTGATGTCAGGGGTCCATCTCGATGGATGCCTGCCAGCGGGGGTGCCTGCCAGCAGAGTTGCAGCAAAAAAAACCCGATGCTACGGTAGACTCAGGGATGTCAGTAAGTCCAGCTTGCTTCCCTCAGATAATTGTCCGGCTCCCGGGTTAACCGTGGTGGCGGGTTAAATTTAAGGCGTTGGAGACGGACCCAGTGACTTCAGGGGTCCGTCTCGATAGATGCCTGTCAGCGGGGGTGCCTGCCAGCAGAGTTGCAGCAAAGAAAAACCGCTGCTACGATAGACTCAGGGATGTCAGTAAGTCCAGCTTGCTTCCCTCAGATAATTGTCCGGCTCCCCCTGACCCCAAATACTGTTCTATAATCGGTACGCAACTCTGAGCACCATTTGTAGAATAACACTTAGCACCAGTAGCATACCTGGCTTGGTGGCCACCCAGTGTAGAGCACCCCCTCCTCCAGACAGTAGGGAATGCATGGAGTGGTCGCAGGGCCACAGTCCACATGCATGTGGCTGTTTGCTCTGCTAGTCATCTGCCCTGGAACAGGAAGTTGAGGTCAGAAGGGGTGGGGCCAGCAGAGCCGATGGCTGCATGCTCGTGTTCTGTGTACCTGTGACTGCTCCATATACCCGCCCAACTCCTTGCACTGGGGGGTGAACTGCCCCCACTGTCCTACCCTTGGATGCTAAAGCTTAGTGAAAATTTTTTTCGGCTTCCAAATTTGGGTGCCATTTATAGATTGAATACATAATGCAAATACATGCTGCAAATGTACCTAACCACTATTCTGTAACTATCCCTAATTCTATAACCTTGTGTACCCAAATGTAGGCTTAGTGCGCAAACTTGCGTGCACAATATAGAATAAGGTCAGTTTTGTGCACAATTAAATGTATAATTGGAGTTAACAGTCAATTATTGGCTTTAAATGGTATTAAAATTAGCAGTTGCACGTGCTCTTAGTCGCTAGTCATTATTCTATTGTGTAAAACCTTTAGGGGGTTTAGACATGGGAGGGACATAGGCAGGCCTGAGGTGTGCCTATGAGTTAGGTGCATAGGTTATAGAATACTGGGAGTTATTTACTCAATATTTAAAACCATTGAAAATTTGCCGAGAAGCAGATTTAGATTATACATTACAAGAGAGTGAATGGAGAAACTTCTTTCTCCATATTATACTTCTACCAGGTTTGCTAATTGACTGCAATCTATGTATTTTTTTCGCACATACAGAATTTTTTGGATTCCTATTAAAATTAATTTTATAAACTCCTCTGTCTAAAAACTGTTGGACCTGCAACTCTGAACAAGGAACCTTGAAACACTTGTTTGAATGCACACATCTTCAATCTTGGAAAAACATATGGGTTACTATATGTAAGATCCTACCTGTTAATGGTGAATTTAAACATCTACATCTTGTATTACATTCTAATCTAATCTAATCTAATCTTTAGGTTTGTATACCGCATCATCTCCACATCGGTTTCACCTCCTCTTTAAACCAACACAAATGTTTATGTTTATTTAAGATTTGATATACCGCTTCTTGTTGAGGTATTAGGGGTGAGGGGGTGTCATGGTTGGATACAGTTATAAATGAGTATTGACTCTTCTTGAAGGCTCTGAGCCTGCCGTGGTCCCTGTTAAATCTGGTAGGAAGGGTGGTAGAAAGACCAAAAAAGGGATTCATAAAACCCACAAACCACACTATCAGATAGATCAGCTTGATGATATTGCAGACTCTGAAGGGGAGGACAGGAAAACCCTACCCAGTAGTGCTGCCCGATTCACAATTCGAATCAATTCACTGATTCATTTCGGGTTAATCGGTTCGAATCGATTCAAAAACAAAAAAAATTTGGCCTCCCGATTCGGCGACTGACCCTCCCCCCTTTGCCCCCTAAAGCAGGATCGGCAGAGCTGCCTCTTGCTGGCCAGCCGCTGCCACTCCTGCTTTAGAGGGCGAGTGGGGAGTATCAGTTGGGAAGTGTTTTGTCCAACTTCCCCCCTGTCCTCCCGGCATCAATTTACCTCTTTTCAGCAGCCTGGATAAGATCGCTAGTGCTAGCGATCTTAGCAAGCTGCCATTGGATCTTCTGAGCTGCCTTCTCTCTGCTGCGGTCCCGCCCCTCTTCTGATGTCAGAGGAGAGGCGGGACCGCGGCAGAGAGAAGGCAGCTCGGAAGACCCAATGGCAGCTTGCAAAGATTGCTAACACTAGCGATCTTATCCAGGCTGCTGAAATGAGGTAAATTGATGCCGGGAGGCCAGGGGGAATATGCAGGCCTTAGGGGGGGGGGGTTGTACAGGCCTTCAGGGGGAATAGGCAGGCCTTCAGGAGGGACAAACCTTCAGGGGAATGGGCCCTGGTGTAGAAGTACACAGAGGGAGGGAGGGGAGGGGGGTTCAAAGAGACGTGCATATGCCGGACTATGGGGGGGAAAGAAATAATAGGTCTAAAAATAGAGGAGAGGGAGAGAGATGATGGGCAATGGGATTTAGGGAGGGAAGGAACAGAAAGGGAGAGAAGTTGGACATAAGGGATGGTGTGGAGGGGGGATAGAGATACTGGAGGGTAGCTGGGAAAAGAAAGGGAGAGATGGTGGACCCTGGGGTGGTGGGGAAGGAGGGAGAGATGCTGGATTAAAGGGTAGTTGAGAAAAGGTGGATCTGTGGATGGAGATGAAAAATAGGAAAGATGCCAGACCTCCGGGGGAGGGAAGGGAAACGGAAGGGGAGGAAAGAGATGGCAAATGGATGGTTAGCACGAAGAAAGAAGGAGACCCTGGCAAGCAAGTTATCAGAAGACAACCAGAGCCTGGGACCAACAAGATTTGAATAATGACCAGACAACAAAAGGTAGAAAAACTAATTTTATTTTCTGTTTTGTGATAACAATATGTCAGATTTGAAACGTGTATCCTGCCAGAGCTGGTGTTAGACCGCAAATGTGAGCTAGGATTTAACAGAGAGAGGAAAAGTCTTTTTTGTTTGTTTACACCACAGTGCCAGTGTGGTTAGGAGAAGGCAAAGAGGGTGAAGAGGATATAAAAGGGGTGAAGAGGTTATAAAATAAACCCACCAGGGTGTTTAAAAAAACCCCCACCCAATTGGGCAGGAAAATCGAATCGAAAAATCAATTAAATAGACTGAATCGAATTGAATTGAATTTTTTTCTCCTGAATCGGGCAGCACTACTACCCAGTCACACCACTCTACATAGCAGTCCTAGAAACACCAGTTTTAAACCTAATCCTATTGAAGCAAGCCAGGTAATTTTTCCAGCATCCACCAGGGGAGGCCAAGAGAGCCACAAGCTAGAACAAACTCAGGCAGGTAAGGACGTAGCTCTCCCCCTGATGAGCCTGCAGACTTCTTTAGGCTGTTAGAGAGGATAGGGAAGAGGAACAAGCCTCTCCCCACTGAGGAGGTTTCCAGCTCCAAGCAGGGTAATGGCCCAGTCCTCGTGGAAATAGACTTGGCAGCAACTTCTCAAGAGAAGCAGATGGGATTAGAGGAAGAACTAATTCCTGCAGGTCTGTTCCAAGAATCTGAAGTAATGGATTTGAGTGTGGTTACTAAGCATTACTGAGAACATGGCAGTGTGTGGTTTCTGAGTTTGGCACTCTTTTTAGATTACCCTGATTTGCTGCTTTTGTTTTCCTGTGGTTACATTTTTCTTTTTTGTTACCTGAGCTGGACTGTTTGTGGAGACATTGGAAGGTTCCCTGGGTTTCAAAACCTCAATTGTTTGGACTTTGTATGGGGTGCGACACTAGTCTGTGTCCTGAAGAAAAGGACAATGTTTTTTTTCTTCTCTCACCTTATGATTTGTGCACTGCTGTTTGTTGGCTACAAGAGTTTCTGTTTTTACCTTGGGTAGGGAGCTGAGTCTTGGCCTAAGGAGGAAGAGATTTGCCACTATCTGAGTGGGCATTTTGGAGCTGATTACTGAGCTACAACATGAAGCAAACCTTAGGCAATTCTCAAGGCTCCAGCACTGTTTTCTTTTCTTTAGCTTGAGGCTTCTGTGTGTTCAAGTAGTTTTGGAGTACTTGGACTACTAAAGCATATAAATACTTACTTGGAGTCTGCATTAGGCAGGCTCGGAGCAAAGGACTCTGAAACAAACTGTTTAGAAAAGTAAGGTTTTTTTGCAGGGAAATCCTGGAAGCTATACAGGATTTTTCCTTATTGTTTGTTTTGCTGCATTGGAGTGTATTGAAGTGCTTTGGGCACATCCTGACATTAAAACCGTATTGGATTGCTTGCAGTGAGAACTTTGTGGTTTGTGTTTTGTTTTTAAACCCTGCAGGGCTAACTCCCTACTGAGTAGCACACCTGAGTTCAGTGCTTTCTGTGGCCACCAGGGGTGCTGTTGTCCTAATCGTGGGAACCCCAGTGGCTATAATATGCAGGGATGGGGTAGGAGGGGGTGGATTGGGTAATAGGATTTTGTGGTCACTGCTGTATACCAAACTGGAACATTCGAAGCCCTTATATGACTTTGTTTATCAAGTTCTTGTGTGAACTGTTTATTTCTTTTGTGTTCTCAATAAAAAGATTTCCTCTAATAAACCAACATGAATGTTCTCTAATAGATACTTTAATTTCACTAGCTCTCAAAGTGATTCAATATTACACTTCATAGTGGAATCTTGATTGTACCATTTATAGATATGAAAACTATATGCTAAAAAAATCCAATTGAATAAGTATGTTTAAGGCAAAATGGTCTCTGTTATCTTCATTTGTCAATCATAATTTTTGATTGTCCTTACCATCTTTACCATTTACTGTTGCTTTTTTGTTTATTACTTCTCCATTTGGAGGTCGACTTGCTCCTCTTTTATGCATATGTGAAAATCAACAAAAAATACTTAGACTGAAAAACATCTAACCTTCCAGGAATGGCTCCTGGCTGGTTATCTCCCACTAAATATTGTCAGTTAGTGCTTAACAGGTAGCCAGTTATATTATACAATATAACCGGCTAACCAGCGATATTCAGCCATATCTCCGGCTAAGTGTGGCAGCCAAAATAGGCCACCAAAATAGCTAGAATATCTTTGACCGGATTAAACCTAACTGGCCAGCGTTGGAACTTGTGTTTTTTTAATTAAGACAGTTTTCCTTCAGCTGATTGGACTCCTCCCTTGCCTCTTCTGCTGTACTAAATATAAATCGGCCATAAAACACCCAGATATTTAATGTCTGTCACCAGAAACAGCCCAGCATTGAACATCTGGGAACTGTGGGAGTCAGCTGGGTTGACTTCTGCAGTCTGAATATTGGCCTCTATCCACAGTTAAGTGTGAGTACTTATTCTGCCTCTAAAACTGGGCATGAAACTGTGGACTTCCGCATGGACCTGCCATTATAGAATTTGTGCTTACCATCCTCAGACCTACATTTTTGTGCTCTTTCTTGAAACTATCCCATGTGCATATCTCCAATAGTGTTTAGTTTGCAGGTGAGTATACAGAGGCAGGGTGCAAAATTATGCACAAAGTTACAGCAGCTTTATGGCTGGAATAAGTGTTAAGCACCTGCAGAAATACATATCCAGTTATGCGAGTGAGCTACAAGGGAAAGTAGGTCTATAAAATATGGAGTGGAGGAATGGGTAGATGTGAATTACTTGTTTACTGTTTCCAAAAATACAAGGACTAGGGGGCTAGTAGTAAATTTAAAACAAACTAGAGAAAATATTTCTTCACTCAATGTGTAATTAAATTCTGGAATTTGTTGTCAGAGAATGTGGTAAAAGCGGTTAGCTTGGCAGGGTTTAAAAAAGGTTTGGATAATTTCCATTAAGAATTATTAAGATGGACTTGGGAAGTATTATTAAGAAGTATTATTAAGATGGACTTGGGAAAATCCACTGCTTATTTCTAGGATAAGCTGCATAAAATCTATTTTACTCTTCTGGGATCTTGCCAGGAGCTTGTGACCTGGATTGGTCACTGTTAGAAATGGGGTGTTGGGCTTGATGGACCTTTGGTCTGCCCTATTATGGCAACTCTTATGTTCATATGTTTCTTTACAGACTATGATCTAATCGGGTGCCCTCTGGGAGCCTATACACAGGTACACAGTTATAGAATTATACCTTTTGTGGCAAGACAGACTTTTATGGTTCTGTGTGGCACAGCTATAATCTAATCTAATCAGTAATCTTAAATTTCGCTGTTTTTCAATTCAGATTCAAAGCAAATTACAACAAGAGAAACCCTACATTAAGGGGAGCACATATACTTAAAACATTATTACACAAAAGGTTAAAGTCAAGAGTAACATTTTTCAAAATGTAGGTCTTTAAGACTTTATGAACATAAGAACATAAGAAATGCTGCTGCTGGGTCAGACCAGTGGTCCATCATGCTTAGCAGTCCGCTCATGCGGCGGCCCTTTGGTCAAAGACCAGCGCCCTAACTGAGACTAGCCCTACCAGCATACGTCCTTGTTCAGCAGGAACTTGTCTAACTTTGTCTTGAATCTCTGGAGGGTGTTTTCCCTATGACAGACTCCGGAAGAGCATTCCAGTTTTCTACCTCTTTCTGGGTGAAGAAAAATAATATCCAAATCTAAGATTCTTATTTCTAATGGAAGACTGTTCACATCTAAACAGCCTGATAAGAAAATGATCTACCAGTTGACTCTTCTAATTACTCTAAAAACAGTTGGAAACTGAAGTTTAAAACTACAGTTACTCCGTGTAGTAATAAAATGAACTGGAACGCATAAAAAGAGATATTTTACCATGGCTTAATACTGAATACAGTCTGAAGCTAAAGAATGAAATAAGTTAGGAAACCATTAAGCAGCATCTGAGACCCGTGTGATCCCTTTATTAGCATCAATAAAGTTAAACTGTTTCCCTCCTCGTCAGCAGTTGCATAATATAGAAAAGGCAAAGCAATACAGCCAGCTGGAACAGTGAATTACGGATACATTTCACCACTAACAGGCTCTAATTCAGACAGGAGTATTCAACACATTGTGACAAAATCAGAAATCTTAGCATTTGCTTGTCTTGAAAACCTCCCCAATGTTGTCCAGTGTTGCATTGGTTATAAGGTACCCGCAGAGCTTAGGGAGGAAGCCAGGAGGGCAAGCAAAGGTCTGTAAAAAACTAAATTATCTCCAGAAGTTATCTAACATGGTAAAGCAATCTAAACACTGGTTAGCTTGGTTTTCTAGGGATGTGAACAGGGTGTTCCTAGTATTTGAAATCTATATGATACACTGTCTCGTAACCATTATTGTACATGTAAAGCATCTGGTCATTTGGGTTATAATTCATGCTTCCCACTGTCTCCATCATCTTTTCCATTATAATGCTAACTTTTTCATCCTTCCCTGTCTTGGTGTCATACTTGTAGAATATTTCCTCCTTATGGGTGCTCACAGGTCTGGTGGCATACAGTACCCCACAGACCATGAAGGCATTAGTTACTCCAAGCTTGTACTGAGATGTGATCCAGTTTCTCTGCACACTGAGGGTGGTAAAATTTAGTTTCCCAATGATAATGTTCCCTCTGTTTTTCTCGGTGGCATAAATCACCCAGAGCCCTTTCTCATCATCAGCAAAGTCCACGTCTTGGAAGGAGCCCCCAGAATAGGGAAAGCGATTGTTGAAGACGGCATTGGGGAGGACCTTGCGCGTCACCTGTTTTGTCTCCAGGTTGTACTTGCATATTTTGTTGGAGTTGAAGCAGTTGTAGAGCATGCAGTTATTATGCACGATCATGCCACCACCCTGCCCACTGTTGGTGTGGTTCCAACGGCTGGTGCCATTAATCAACTCTGAAAGTTGCTTCTCAGTTGGATTCCTGAACAGGGTGAGGTCTTTGTATGACCTATAGGTATGGAATGTATCCAACATACGGCCATCTGCCTCAAGGGGTGCCACCCAGTACATGTTCTTCATGCTGCTGTTCATCGAGGAGTCTTTGCCCCAGGCTCCATGCCTGTTTTCGGGGCCTCTCCAGTTGAGTTGTACAATGGTAGGACTGCTGATACTTGCAATGCCTTTATGGTCACACATACCTAAAAGAATATAAAATCAATGCCATGTACTTAGATTTCTACATCCAAAAATTTGAAACAGCTGGCATTTAACATAATAGTTATACAGAGTCTACAATATACTGGGTGGTGTGGAATAGGTAGATGTGAATCACTTGTTTATATTTACCAAGAACTTGGGGGTACACAACAAAGCTAATAAGGACAAAATTTAAAATGAATCGGAGGAAATACTTCTTTACTCAATGTGTAATTAAATCTGGAATTCGTTGCTAGAAAATGTGGTAAAAGCAGTTAGCTTATCAGGGTTTAAAATAAGTTTAGACAATTTCCTAAAAGATAAGCCCATAAGCCATTATTAAGATGAACTTGGGAAAATCCACTGCTTTATCCACTCAGGATAAAGAGTATAAAATCTGTTTTACTCTTTTGGGATCTTTCCAGGTACTCATGTTCTGGATTGGCCACTGTTGGAAACAGGATCCTGGACTTGATGAACCTTTGGATCTCAGAATGGCAACACTTAAATTCTTATACTATTAAGTAGATTGTGAAACATTGATGCAAGGAAATTTATTTTTAGAGGAATTGAGAAGATTCTACTCTGCCACCAATCTAACATCCCCATACTATATGGGATCCATCCTGACTGCCACTCTGCTGAGGGCTCCTTAGTACTACATTCTTATGCATTACTTATTAAACTTATATAGCCATGATACCATTATTGTGACCATTGAAAGCACAATACTCCAGGAGTAGGGTTACCAGACGTCCGGGAAATCCCGGACATGTCCTCTTTTTAGTGGACTGTCTGGGTTCCTGGTTGGACTTTCCATAACCCGGCAGTTTGTCTAGGTTTTGGAAAGCCCCAATGAGCTCCGGCCACATCTAGAGGGCCTCTGAGCATGTGCAGATGGCATCACACACATCCACGCATGCCCAGGGCCCTCCAGACAAGGCCGGAGCTTATCTGTGAAGAAAACGAGGCTTTGAGGGGGTGGGGCTGGGGGCAGAATGGGGTGAGACGAGATGGAACTGGGCAGGGCTAGAAGCAGAACAAGGCAGGGATGAGGGCAGAATGGGGCAGGGCCATGCACCTGGGTTTCTGAGGCTCCAAATATGGCAACCTATCCAGCAGGCCAATTTCCCTCTGTACCATTGCTCTTGGTCTTCTTACTGCATTGCAACTGATGCTGCCACCCTCCCCCATCTTCTATGGATCCCACATAGACCTAATTAGAATCTGGGCTTTTCTAGACATCTAGAGTCATGGCCTAATGAGACTATTTTCCTTGCCCATATATTGGTTGTGACCCCAAACATGGATTTTGTGACTCCATTTGGGAGCACAACTCACAATGTGGAAAGTTCTGGTTTTATGGATTCCTCCCGCACTGCTCCTAAGCTGATCTTTCTCTGTACTGCCACCCCATATTTTTGTACTGAGGACTTCACGACTTCAACAAGATGAATGAGCAATTCAGAGTAATTGCAAGCAAACATTAGTGATACATCATCAAGTTTTATGTTCTGCTTTTAGTTCAAAATATCAGGCAGACTAACCGTATTTGTGCTCTTGTGCATTCAGATAGCTTGAATTTCTCCGGCATTCTTTCAGACGTTTTCTGAGCGTATCAATTTCCCGATGTGTTGCCAGAATATTGTTTTTGTCAAAAGCCTCCAGCTCATTAACCGTTTTGGATATGTTTTGAACCTTTGTAAAATTATAAACGATATTTTTTTAATAACTGCACATCTTAGTAAAGAGAATACAGCTACTGCAAGAGATAAAGGTGAAACTGATGGATTAGCTATACACTTTCCCCTCCATATTTGCGAATTCTGAATCTACGGATTCGCTTATTCGCAGTTTTAAACCACAAAATTCATTTTAATATTTCGGGCTATTTTACCTGGTGGTCTAGCAGGTTTTCGGGGCAGGAGCGATCTTCCCATGCAGAAAATGGCTCGAGAGACTACGGGTGCTCAAGGTAGCCATTTCCTGTGAGAGATCTGCACGGGGCAGGAGTGTGGGAAGATCGCTCCTGCCTGAAAACTCGCTAGACCACCAGGTAAGGGGCTTAAGGGGGGCTTTCAGAGCTTAAAATAGCCGGGGGATGCGGGGGTTAGGGGCAGAACCAGCCCAAATATTATTCGCGTTTTTTTAATATTCGTGGGCCGGCTCTGCCCCTAACCCCCACAAATATGGAGGGGGAAGTGTATAGTATTTTTCTAGGATGTTTTTAATGGTTTATTCTATGTTTTTGTTTTTATTACATACTATGAACTTCTGGCTAACTTCCAACTAGGTAGTGGAAAGACATCAATCACTATAACAAATTACCCAGTTCTGTAAAAAAAATTAATAAAAAAAAAATTGTTCAGATCATCAGCAGGCTCTTTGTCCTCTTGCCGAAATTTCATGCCGAAATAGCAAGAGCCATTTCTTCACCGGATTGTTATGAAAACAACTTGATAGTAAGTCCAGATACTTTTTTTGTACTCCTGTGTTAGTAGAATGAAAATTTACTCGTCGGGCTATGCAAAACTGTTCTTTTGTTTGCCGAAGGGATCCTAAAGCTTATAATTGTTTCTAGATTTGGATGCTGGGAGCTTCGACCCTGAAGAAAGATACATGAAATATGATCGTGTCGGTGGAGGCACTCCCTGAATATATTGTCTATAAAAGATAAGTTTACATTTCACGGATTGATCGCACTAACTCATGCTGCAGAATAATATAGAGAAAATATATTTTAAAATATAAATATATAAAAGGATCCGGTGAAGAAATTGCTCATGCTATTTCAGCATGAAAGGCACCCAAGAGGACAAAGAGCCTGCTGAGGATCTGTAAAAAAAAAAAAAAATTAGTTAAAAAAAAATTGTTGAGAACTGGGTATTTTTTTAGTGTTTGTTTTTATTACAGCAGGCCTATTTTTATGTTTTTTTTTCATTGTGAATATTATGACTGTAAGCCATCTAGAACTGCTGAAATAGTGCAGGCTAGAAAGTTTTTGTAAATAAATAAAATCCCTTTTCAGCTGGATTTCTACTTTGAAAATTGCCCAGAAACATTATATTTTCACCCACTCACTGACATGTGGTCAAAGTTTCAAAAGTAGACCTGCCTGACTTCGGGATGCTTCCACTGGTAATTGGAGGCACAATTTTTTTTTTTTTTAGTGTATTTCTCTAGATAAAGGGCATTTTACATGCAGGAATGGTTTTGAAAATGCAATGAACAAAAAATTGTGGAACCGATGATCTTGACAAAACCTTTATTTGAACAAAGTGCAAAGAAGTATCAAATTAAAATGTTCAACAACACAAGGAACGCAATATATAAGTTGTGGTATAGACCCGACAGGGGACGTGTTTCGGTTGTGAAAACAACCTTCTTCTGGGGCCCTAAAGCAATAAACGGTACTGCTATAAACCACAAATGTAAGAATTGCGAAAGAACGCAATAGATTACTGTGCACTTGCCAAATGACCTTAGTGAGAGAGGTTGGTGCCCCACTGTTCCCTGTTACTTGGGTGCCCCCCCACCTGCGTACCTCTTGAAATGTTTGTTGACACAAGCAAAATCTTCCATCTGCTGCTCACGCCGGCCTTGACTCCCTTCTGACATGTCCTGGTCCCGTGACCAGGAAGCGGCGTCAGAAGGGAGCTAAGGCTGGCGCAAGCAGCAAGTGAAAATGCTGCTCATGCCGGTGAACATTTAAAGAAGCACGCAGGGGAGTGGAGAGGAAGGTAGGTGACAGCGATGGGGCCCCGCAAAGACAGTGCTCGGGGTGGTCTGCCTCCCCTGCTCCCTCTTACTACGCCACTGTAAAAATGATCCTATTTAGAATTTTAGCGTGAAAAAAAAAATCAACCTTCATTTCAATTTATAACCATTGCCCTCTAAGCTGAGCAGGAATCATTCACCTATCGTTCACAGGTACATGTGCAGAGTCCTCAAACGCCATTACAGCTTTTATGAGCATGTATGATCTTGTATGATTTACAACCCCTGATATCTGATTGTGTGATTGATTTTTAAATTTATGACTGTGTGACAGGAGGGGAAGGGAAAGAGAAAAGGCATGGGACTTGATATACTACCTTTTTGTGGCTACAGTCTAAGCATGCTCTGTTCAATTTCCCTTCCGTAAAAGGTTGTAAAAGCAAGAAATTCCTAAATCACTCCTTAGCATCTCAGGCAGCTTCTCATGAAAAAGAATTTCAATCATTGTTGCTCATAGCTGTTTCTTACAGACATTTTAGAAAACAGCTAAAAACCTATCTTTTCTCCAAATACTTGACTAGTTGACTCATTCAAATATACGATTATGTTTAATGTTTGTAATCTTTTGTAAACCGTGTAGAACTCTTTGGTAACACGGTTTATAAGTATAATGTTAGGTTATATACAGGTACTTATTTTGTTCATGGAGGATTACGTGTCATAAGGAGCTGCAGTGGGAATTGAACCTAGTTCCCCAGGAGAGTTTTATATACCTGTATGTTTGATTTATCTTTTTTATTTTTAAAAAAAATATAATTTGCAATAACATACAAGTAAAACACTTGTTATAGCAATACAGAAAATAAGTAAACTAGGTTACACAAATCAAAAATCAGAGGTCAAAATATTTTTTTTCCATTTCTTAGACCACAATTAAACAAGGGGTGTCCATAAACCCATGGAGAGGATTCAAAAGAAGAAAAAGAAAAGCTTTATATAAGAAACCTGACTACGATAACCAAACTCATACATTCTATTTATTCCAGTTTTATTAATTACTAGAGATCTTTTTAAGGTCTAGAAAGGCTCTCAGTTGTGATGGTACAAAGAAGGTATACTTAATCCCCAGATATCGGATTAAACATTTACAGGGGTATGCTAATAAATAGGGTGCCCCAATCTTTTTAACTTCTTCACGCATAGATAGAAATTCCTTTCTGCGATCCTGTGTAATTTTTGATATGTCTGGATAAATCCAAATCCTTTTTCCAGAGAAAGTCAAATGAGAATTTCAGAAATAAAGTTTCATAACAGAATTCAAGTCCTGATTTATCTTTTTATTTGTTGTTTGCTCGATTTGGATGTTTCCTATTTGTATTGGTAACATAGTAACATAGTAACATAGTAGATGACGGCAGATAAAGACCCGAATGGTCCATCCAGTCTGCCCAACCTGATTCAATTTAAATTTTTTTTATTTTATTTTTTTTCTTCTTAGCTATTTCTGGGCGAGAATCCAAAGCTTTACCCGGTACTATGCTTGGGTTCCAACTGCCGAAATCTCTGTTAAGACTTACTCCAGCCCATCTACACCCTCCCAGCCATTGAAGCCCTCCCCTGCCCATCCTCCACCAAACGGCCATTACACAGACACAGACCGTACAAGTCTGCCCAGTAACTGGCCTAGTTGAATATTTAATATTATTTTCTGATTCTAAATCTTCTGTGTTCATCCCACGCTTCTTTGAACTCAGTCACAGTTTTACTCTCCACCACCTCTCTCGGGAGCGCATTCCAGGCATCCACCACCCTCTCCGTAAAGTAGAATTTCCTAACATTGCCCCTGAATCTACCACCCCTCAACCTCAAATTATGTCCTCTGGTTTTACCATTTTCCTTTCTCTGGAAAAGATTTTGTTCTACATTAATACCCTTTAAGTATTTGAACGTCTGAATCATATCTCCCCTGTCTCTCCTTTCCTCTAGGGTATACATATTCAGGGCTTCCAGTCTCTCCTCATACGTCTTCTGGCGCAAGCCTCCTATCATTTTCGTCGCCCTCCTCTGGACCGCCTCAAGTCTTCTTACGTCTTTCGCCAGATACGGTCTCCAAAACTGAACACAATACTCCAAGTGGGGCCTCACCAATGACCCAATGGTGATCTTTCTCTTTCGTACACCACCTTCAATGTCTTTCGGGAAAGGTGGTACATCAGATCTAATAAACCATTTGTATAGTATTGCATAAAAGAGGCACCGTTTTGGACATTCCACATAGGTCTCCAAGTTATAAAATCAGGCACTTTTCAGTGTTCCAGATTTTAAGCAAATTAGATTGGAGATTTATAGGGACTCGATCTTTATGGTCATTGGACCTCAGTTATGGAACTCCCTTACGAAGGAATTGAGAAAGATTGAGACCTTGAGTTCATTTAGAAAACTTTTCGAAGCACGTCTGTTTTCTTGGGCATTTTTATGAAAGAAGACAGAAATTTTAGACATTGTTCAAGTTTTTGAATACCGTATGTCTTGTAGAGTAGTATGTTTTAATGTTTTTTTCTCTATTCTGTATATGTATGTTGTAAACCGCAGGGCGGCGAGAGGAGAGTCAGGGCGGCGATTCGGGGAAGAGGGCATGGCGGTGAGAGGAAAGTCGGGGCGGCAAGCAGCATGCACGGTATACGTGTGTGCGCGCTATATGTCAAGTTATTTACATAAATGTTGTTTTCCCGCGCACTATACCCATGTGCATGTTTTACACGGGTGCGCATTATACGCGTGAAAATACGGTACTCTGGCCTGCTGCTCGCACCAGCCTAGCTCCTTCTGAAATCACTTCTGGGTTGCGGGGCCAGAAAGTGACATCGGAGGGAAATCTAATGTTGGCACGCGCAGTAAGCCGGAGAAGTTGCTTGCATTGGCGGAGATTTATATTCAAATGATTTTTATTATTTCAACCAGAACATACAAATAGAAGTTGCATACAAATCCAAAAAATAACAGTGCAAGGACACCCCCTCCCCCCATCCCTCCCTTCCCTCCCCACCCCAAAAGTCCAATGCCACTACCATGGCTGAGAGTGTAAGATAGTTCTAACAATTCAAGAGTCTACTGCGAGCATATGGTGCGAGGTCCTGCCAGAAGCATTCCCAGGTCTGACAGAATTTGCGGCCCGGTCCACGATCTAAATCTCCCACCAGTCTCCGCTCCAGCGTCGCATGAACAATCATCAACGCTCTCCATTGAGCGTAGGAAGGGGGATCTCGGGACAGCCAGTTAGTAAGAATTGCCTTTTTGCCCATCAAAAGAACTCTAGTGACAAAAGCTGACATTCCTTTGGGTTTGGGCGCAGCTATATTATAATGTCCAAATAAAGCTTTCGGTTGTGGGAACCAACGCCTCTGCCAGAGCTGCGTAATATAGTGCCCTAAATGTCGCCAGAACTGTTGAATTTTGGGGCAATTCCAAAGCATATGCCCCAATGAAGCGTGAGCTTGTGCACATTTCGGGCAAGAGTGAGTTGTAGTAATCTCCATCCGGGCTGCTCGTTCCGGCGGGATATAGAGTCTCAAAACAATTTTTAACTGCATTTCCCAGTGGACAATATTAGGAGACACCTTCTGAATATTTTTCAGCGTCCTCTGTAGCTGTTGGGCCGTTAGCGTGCAGTGCAAGTCCTCAGCCCATGTTGCCGCTAAGATGGCCAAATTGGGGCCAGAGTGCCCATCCCGGATCCCCACTATGTGAAATCGAAGCGGAATCCGCTGTTGTGCAGAAAGGCTAAAGAGTTCTGAAAGAGCCTCCCTGTTATCTTCCTCAAGATGGTGCGCCGGAAGAGACTGAACGTAATGTCTGATTTGGTAATATGCAAAAAAATCATTGGGTGGTAAAGTAAATGTCCGACGTAAGTCAGCAAAAGTTGCCAGCTTCCCCTCCTCGGAGAATAGGTGGAATAGGTATTGAAGTCCCTGCACACCCCACCTCTGGAAGGTGGTATTTTGCAGTCCAGGCTGAAAGGCTCCATTGCCTTGGATGGGTAAGTATAATGAAACCGCAGAAGGCAATCTAGCAAGTTTGCAAACCCACTTCCATGCTCGTCGAGCCGGTGCAAATATTGGGCACTGGGCCTCATTGGCGGAGATTTAAAGAGGTACTGGGAAGGGAGGGTGCGAGTATGGTATGGGGGCACAGAAGGAGCGAGGGGGTGGCATGAAAGGAGGGGGGGGGCAGAAAGGAGGGGACGGGGAGCCCTGGGTGCCTCCTACCCTCGCTACACCACTGATAGCTGGTGTAAGTATTTGTGCTTAAATTGTAGGCATGTATGGTATCTGTTATGCTAAAGGTACATACTTTCCTTTATAGCAAGGATGGGCAAACATGGTCCTTTTGAATTCAGACAGTCATAGAAACATGATAGCAGATATCTGTGTTGGAGGCATTTCTAGCTGTGTAATGGATAATAGGCAGTTTCAAACTTTCCCTTTTTGATTCAAAGATCATGATGCTATTTTAGCACTCTGGAATTCGTTGCTGGAGAATGTGGTGAAAGCAGTTAACTTAGGGGTAGGGAACTCTGGTCCTCGAGAGCAGTATTCCAGTCGGGTTTTCAGGATTTCCCCAATGAATATGCATGAGATCTATTTGCATGCACTGCTTTCAATGCATATTCATTGGGGAAATCCTGAAAACCTGACTGGAATATGTCTCTCGAGGACCGGAGTTCCCTACCCCTGAGTTAACTTAACAAGATTTTAAAAAGGTTTGGCTAATTTCCTAAAACAAGTCCATAAGCTGTCATTAAGATGGGGAAATCCACTTCTTATTCCTAGGATACGCAGCATAAAATCTATTTTACTCCTTGGAATCTTGCCAGGCACTTGTGACCTGGGTTGGCCACTGTTGGAAACAGGATACTAGGCTTGATGGACCTTCAGTCTGTCCAAATATGGCAGCTCTTATGTTCTTATGTGAGTCAAGTATAAGATAAACAAGCCATTGTGACATCATCGATGAGGTTGGTTCTTAGGCATTGGTGGATGAGGCATTATGACATCACAATCTCAGCTCTGGAAGTTACTACTCTTTGGGTTTCTGCCAGGTACTTTGGACCTGGGTTAGCCACTGTTGGAAACAGGATACTGGGCTTGATGGACTTTCAGTCTGTCCCAGTATGGCAACTCTTATGCTTTTATGTAAATTTTACCTTTCTTATTTAGCTTCCATGTTGACATATCTCGTGTTGATTATAAGAATGTAACTCTTACCTCTTTGTAGATGTCATCCACATTGCTGTTGCTGCCATTCATGGAAGACTGGAGCTCCTGCACCAAAACTTCCAGTTGTTTCATTTCTACTTCGAGAAATTCAAATGACACATTTGAGGGCAATGGCATGTCTGTAGTGGGCTTGAGTTGATCCACCTTCCACGTCACATTCTCCAACTGCTCTTTAAGCACCATCAACTTATTCTCATAATCCTTAAGCTGTAAGGAAATCAGAGAATGCATGGAAAGGGTTTGGAGTTAACTTATAGAAGTTGAACCTACCCCAGTACTCCAACCTCACAAGTCCCACTACAATTGAATTATAGTGTATTTTAAATATTTACTTGAGAGGTTTAAAAGTTGCCTTCCTGAACTTCAACAAGATATTCAAAGTGGTATACAAATTTAAAAACACAGGGCTAGATTTTCAGTGCCACAGATCCACTTCTGGGTCATAGGGCCAGGAAATGATGTCAGAGGGAAAGCCCACGCTGGTAGGTTAACCTAGGGGTAGGCGCCAGTATATTAAGCCAGGTTTTACCTGGCCTAATTTCCCATCAGCTACCTTAGATGCCTAGCAATGCCTAAGTCAACCACGTCTATTCTCTGCCTCTAACCACGCCTACTTTTCAGGTAGGCATAGTTAGGCGTTGATGCCATATAGATATCCACACATAACCGCAATTAACAATTTTAAAAATTGTTTTTTAATGGTTTATAATCAGTGGTCAATTACCATGCCATTTAACCCTTTAAAAAACAAGTTAAAGTTAGGCATAGCTAAGTGTCCTCAATGTAGGCACCCTACAATGCCTAACTTAGGCCCACCTTATGGAATCAAGCCCTTTGAACATTCACAGTGACTGTGAAATTCTGACACATTGGGGCTGATGTTTAGACCCTGGGAGTTTGCTGGGCTGACTCACACAGTTGGTGCTAAGCTTGGATATTCAACGCAGGGCCATTTGTAGTCACTAGCACTGAATATCCAGTTTATTTTTAGCTGCTATAAACTTAGCCGGGAAGTCAATATTCAGCATTGGCCAACTAAGTTATTTATATGGCCTGATTTGGCCACTAGATTTAGCTGGCTAGTGCTTTAAATTTTGCAGATAGCCAGCTAAGTTTTGCGACATAGCCTGCTGTCTGCTAGCATATAAGCAGTGGGGTAATGAGGGCGAGTGGCGCCCCTCCCCCACCCTCACCTTTGCCCCCCCCACTCCTTCCCCAATACCCCCCCTGACGCGCGCACCCTCTTTCCCCTCTACCTCTAGTTGAAGTCAACAACATGCTCCTCACGACCCCGTCGGCTCTACCTGTGACGTCAGTTCCTCTGCGCGGCACCCGGCAGACGTCAGTGGGAGAGCTGATGCGGTCATGAGGAACATGTGGAAGTTGTTGTTCTTGGCAGTGAACAACTAGAGGTTCAGGAGAAGGGAAGGAGGGGGCACGCCCATGGCGAGGGGAAGAATGGGAAGAGGTGGGGCAGAAAGGAGGAGGGGTGCCAGCATCCTCACCAACATGGCATCCGAGGCGGACCGCCCCCTCACTCCCATGGCTCATAATCACTAAACTTCACTAGCTATCTCACAGACTAAGTACTATTTAACCTGGATGGTTAAATGGTGCTGAATACCAGTCAGATTGTTAATTCTAACATTTGAATAGCGTTAATTTACTTTGTTATAGTTTGAACATTTTTAATGTATAAAAATCACTAGTTAGTAACACTAAAATGTCTGTAATATCAGCATAGTTTAGGATAATTAGGGGCTCCTTTTACAACGATGCACCACGGGTTTTACCGCCTGCTCAAAAGGAGGCAGTAGCGGCTAGCGGGCAGGGCATTTTATCGTGCGCTATTCCGCGCGTTAAGGCCCTAGTGCGCCTTTGTAAAAGGAGCCCTAAATGTGGTTTAGTAGTAATAAGTATGAAAATTTCTCTTTGAAATTCAAAAGCAGTTGCTGAGGAAATGGAACAAAACTCTAGGAAGTTACATTTTTTTTTTTTTTTGCCTCACCCTGACAACATCGGTTTCTGTGGCCCCAGTTCTATAACCGTCACTAAAACATAGGTGCCAAGGAACGTGGCATATAGCGCATGCTGATCAATGAGTTAGGCACTCTTTATAGAATCATGTCCGGCAGCGCTGATAGGCATGAAAACTTTAGCCGCCCCCGTGTTTATGCCAGGGATTTCTTGGTCTAAATATTGGTACCTAAGTCCAATTTAGTTGCCTAGATGTAAAATATGCCTGTGATCCGCCCACAATCTGCCCTTAACCCCGCCCAATTTCTGGTTGGCGCCTTGGACCAGGCACTTAGCTGAAAGTGATAGGCACCTAGGAAGCAATTAATTTTAATTTAAGTCAATTATTATGCTTTTTAAATAATTAAATTAGGCACCGTAGATTGGCTAGGCATGCTGATCCAGATGCCTAACGTTAGGTGTCTTTTACATAGGGTTACCAGATTTTCCAAATGGATAATCTGGACCCCTAGACCCGCCCCCATTAGTCCCCAGTACTGCCCCCAATCCCGCCCCAGCCCTGCCCACCGCTGCCTGCTCTTGTCGGGCAGGAGGGCATCTGCACACGTGCGCATGAGATCATTGTATGGCATCCGTGCATGCGCAGATGCCCTCGTGCCCGATGGGGATTTGGTGGTAGCTTTTCAAAACCCGGACAAAGTGCCGGGTTTTGAAAAGCTGTCTGGACCCCCAGACATATCCTCAAAAAGAGGACATGTCTGGGGAAATTCGGACATCTTGGAACCCTACTTTTACAGAATCTGGGCCTACTGGTACTGAATATTCCATATTTATTCCAACTGCGGCAGCTGGTGTTTTTTGTGGGTTTTGTTTTTTTTTAACACCAACCGCCAAGGCTGAATATTGGCTAGCAGATTTTCTTAGTCCCCAGATTCACTCTTGCTGTTCCAGATATCTCCTGACTCTATCGCCCCCATGTGTTGTAGTACACTTTGGTAGCACATCCGACAGGCTTCCCACCCTTCAAAGCCACTGAAGAGCTTACTTTTTCCATTTCCAGCATAACGCTGGTGTTCAGGCTGTGAGTAGTGTTCTCCACGGCTTCCAGTTTATCAACAGGGAATATGTAATCGGACATGACCACATTGCATACGCATTGATTGTTCTTATTCACTACTCCAGTTACGGTCTTGGCAGCCTAAAGAACATTGAGAAAAGCAGTTGTTTTAACAGTTTCCGCTGTTGAATCATTATGTGCACAATTCATGTCAAGTCATGTACAAAATGATATAGAGGAAATAGAAAAGGTACAGAGAAGGGTGATAAAAATATTAAAAGGGATGAGATGACTTCCCTATAAGGAAAGGTTAAAATGGCTAGGACTTTTCAGCTTGGAGAAGAGACAGTTCAGGGGAGACACAGGTATGATAGAGATCTATAAAATACTGAGAGGAGTGGAGCAGGTAGATATGAGTCACTTGTTTACTCTTTCAAAAAATACTAGGACTAAGGGGCAGGCGATGACGCTGTTAAGTAGTAGATTTCAAACAAGCCAGAGAAAATATTTCTTCACTCAATGTGTAATAAGTCCATAAAAATATATAGGCTACTGCCAGAGCCACAGATTCATATAACATTCATTAAACTGAATTAAAAGGTTTTTAGTGGATCTCAAGTGCTCGCAGTTATACTGCCAATTGAACAAGTCATGGCGTATAACTATCTTGCGAGCTATCATCGGTCCTTTAAACTCTTTATTATAATATTCCAATTAATGTATATGGAAATTTTCTTTTTCTTTTTTTATACCATTCACTATAATTATTCTACTTTGATTATCTCCTTATGTAATTATCATAAAAGTACTTAGCTCAGGAGTTGATTTGCTATCCGGCCATCTGAAAACGGCGGAAGATCTCCGTTTCGCTCTCTCTACAAGCAATAGAGCTTCTTCAGGAACAATATAATTAATCGTGTCAGCATTAGGAGTTATCACTAATAAGTCCATAAGCTGGCTTGGGGAAATCCACAGCTTATTCCTAGGATAAGCAGCATGAAATCGGTTTTACTCTTTGGGATCTTGTCAGGTGCTTGTGACCTGAATTGACCACTATAGGAAACAGGACACTGGGACTGATGGACCTTCAGTCTGATGCAGTATTTAATTTAATTTAATTCTTATATACCGCTAATAACCGTGAGGTTTCTAAGCGGTTTACAAAAATGATGCATTAAAAGATAAAATACCGTATTTGCCGGCGTATAAGACGACTTTTCAGTACCTTAAAATCCTCCCCAAAGTCGGGGGTCGTCTTATACGCCGGGTACTGTTTACATCACAGTTGTGCCGGTCCGCAGAAAATTCCTGCCGGTCCGCACAGGACCGGCGAGATGGACCCGTTAAATTTTCTGCCCCGATGGTGTTTGCAGAAATCTTCTGTTCCTCCCAGCCTCGGGAGATCAAGACAGGCGGTCATTCCCTCTGTGACTCTCGCCTATGCGGAAACAGGAAGTTGAAACAAAATAGGCGGGACTCAGAGAGGGAAGGTCCCGACGTTTGCAGCCTGTCTTGATCGCTGCCCCTGCTGAGTCGCCGAAGAGGGCCGCGGGGAAAGTGCAGGCAGAGAGAAGATGGTCAGCGTGCGCGGGGAGGTCAGCGTGTCGATTGGGGCCATCAGCAGCGTTTGTGCTGAGTCTGCCCATGTGCAGGATGCGGCGGGTAGGGGCCTCCGACTCGTCTTGGGCGGCTGGGCCTGCGGTGCAAAGCTGTTTTTGCCGGCTTGGGGGGGGGGGGGGTCGCGAATCGGAAGAAGGGGTAGTCTTATACGGCGAGTATATAACAATCTCTATATTTTAACTGTAAAAGTTGGGGGGTCGTCTTATACGCCGGCAAATACGGTAAATAAGATAGGTACTTGGAAATTCCCTAACTGTCCCAAAGGCTCACAATCTAACTAAAGTACCTGAAGAAACAATTTATGAAAAGTAAAAATAAAAATATAAAGACATAGATATAGAAATGAATATTCCAACAAGTAATGAATAAATAAGTTAAAGATAGAATTAAAATAATCATTAAAGTAAATAAAAAATAGAGATAAAATAAGTATAGAGAGAAATAAAAATAAAATATATTCCAAAAAAGCATTAAGATCTGATGTTAAATGATCATAATAATTACAAGCCAAAAAATGAAAAAAAAACGTTCAACTGCCATCAACCCCAGTTCCGATGGCTATCATCTGGGGTCCCGAGATTCCTCCAAGAATAGGCGACATCTCTGGCAAGGTGATCACTCTTATGTTTTTATTTAGATACCTACCCATCACAATAATAAAACTCTTATTCAACACAAGGGTTATTAAGAGGAAGCCAAAGCTATGCTGTAGTGCATTCAGGAATGATGCACAATAATGGAATTCTACTGCAGAGGTTCCTCTATGCAGAAAGTTTGTATATGGAAAGGACAAAAATGTCTGCTACACCGGAATGGATGTCTACAAACAGAAGTTGTGAAATCAAATGAATTTAAATGTTTTTTATATGAATGCAAAAAACATTTAAAGACTACATTTTGTATATGGTGCTGAAAATTTGACAAAAAAGTGAATGCTATGCCCTATCCTACAAATGATGTTTCAAGTTGGGCGCACGATTTATAAAATAGTACTTGGTGCTGGGATTCACACTGAAACTTGGGTGCGAGGATTTATATCAACTGAAACCTGATGTAAATCCTCCTGCCTAAATTAGGCATGGACCTGCCCAGTGGCGTAGTAGGGGAGGGCGGGAGGTGCAGACCGCCCCGGGCGCCCTCTTCGTGGGGGCGCTGGTGTCTGTCCTCCTCTCTGTCCTCACATCCACGCATACCTCATGAAATGTTCACCGGCGCAAGCATCATGTTCCACCTGATGCTCACGCCAGCCTCGGCTCTCTTCTGATGTCGCTTCCTGGTTTGCGGGACTGGAACGTGATGTCAGCAGGGAGCCGAGGCTGGCACAAGCAGTAGTTTGAAGAGGCTCACACTGGAGAACGTTTCAAGAAGTACAAAGGGGGCAGGGGATGCTAATCTAATCTAATCTAAACCTTAAGTTTATATACCGCATCATCTCCATGAGTATGGAGCTCGACACGGTTTACAAGAACTTAAAATAGTAGGTAGAGAGGAAGAAAAAAAGGATTACATGAACTTATATGAAGAAGGGGGGGGAAAGGGGGGGATGGATAGAGTTACAATTTGCTGAAAAGCCAGGTGTTCAGTTGTTTGCGGAATAACTGAAGGGAGCTCAGGTTCCGCAACGGGGAGGTGAGGTCGTTCCAAAGACCTGTGATTTTGAAGAGAAGGGATTTTCCCAGTTTGCCTGCATAGTGGATGCTGAACTGGTGAGAGGCGTGGGGGCGCTCAAGTGGCAGGAAAGAGCAGGGGGTACATGGCACAGTGATGCCAGTCGCCACCACCCTGGGCACAGTGGTGCTAGTCGCCACCACCCTGGGCGCCAACCTTTGTAGCTACGCCTCTGGATCTGCCATGTTCTATAACACTGCATGCAAATTCATGGAATGCCCCTGATGCATCCATGGCACTCCTTTAGCCACACCCCCTTTTTGAATCCACACATAAAATCTTATCTTTATAGAATAGTGAATATAAAGATGCATACGTAAATCCCAATTATTGCCAATTAGTAACAATAATTGATTGTTAACGCTCAGTTATCCGCGCTAACTGGCTTGATAAGCAATTAAATTGCACTCACAAATTGGGTGCGCGCCCAGATTTGCACATGCAGTTTTCAGCAACATATACAGAATTAAGGGGTTAATGGGATACACAGTGAGGGTACTTCAGAAATAGCATCTTCTTGTGCCTCCAGAATAAGAATAGGCTTGATCGTCAAAGGGAATTAACTGGGTAGAAGTTGCTTCCAATTCAGTGACAATTACCCAGCTAATGCTACTAAATATTTGGGCAGACCACCATGGTAATGTCATGTGGTCTGAGGATGGAGTCTGGGCAGAACCAGGAGTTACTAGGTTAGTGGCAATATGCAGTCTGCTAAGTGAGTAACTACCTGGATAGTTAGGATAGCAAAAAAGGTTGTCCTAACTCTACCTACATAGTAAATGACGGCAGATAAAGACCTGAATGGTCCATGTAGTCTGCCCATTAGTTATACCTGTTAAAAATACACGATTAAATTAACTTGTCTCTTCTTTAATATTTCTGGTTCATAGACTGTAAAGTCCACCTGGTATTGTCCTAGGTTCCAAATGCTGAAGTTGCTGTCCAAACTCACTCCAGCCTAACCAACCATCCTGTTTTCAGGATATCTACCATAAAGTCTAGCCAGTAACATCCTCACGTTCCAAGTTAGTGGAGATCCCACTGATGCCCTCCCCAGCCCAATCCTACACTGAAGCATCACGTATGGGGCACAGACCCTGCAAGTCTGTCCAGTACCGTCCTTAGCTCTTTAATTTACATTCTTCATTTTCTAATTAGAAATCCTCTATGTTTATCCCATGCTTTTTTGAATTCCATCCCCGTTTTCCTCTCCACCACTGGTCCAAATATTGCTGGTACCCAGATAAATGCCAATACCCACAGAATACCTGGGTATTCAGCTTCAGGATCTTGGTATAAAAATCCCATGATGGCTGGCATTAGAAAGACCCTAATTGCCATGGGCTTTGCCCAATATAATAATATGAACCTGAAAGAGTAACTGTGAACAGGCACACTTACTAAAAAAATGAAAGAGGGAAGCGTTGGGACAAGAAGGGAGGAAGAGGGGTGTTTTGGCTTAGGAAGGGAGAAGCAGGGTCATGTTGGACACAGAAGGAGGGGAGGAAGCACAAACTTCAGACAAAGGATGAAAGGAAGGAAGGAGGGAGCATGAACTTGGGACACAAAATGGAGGGAAGGAGGGGAGCATGAACTTGAGACACAGGGGATGGAAGAATGGAGGGAATGAGGGAAAGATGCTGAAGTGGGGGGAGGGGAAAGAAAGGAGAATTGTTGGGCATGGGTGTCTGAGAGGGAAAGAGATGTGCACATGGAGAAATGAAGGCAGAGGAAAATTGGGCATAGGGAGGGAGAGAGAAATATTGGAAATTGTGGTGGGAGAGGCATGAGGTACAGATTTATGAGGTAGAGAGATATGAGAAGGAGATATGTTGGATGTGGTGGTGGAGAGGGAACAGTGGGACAGATGAAGAATGAAAGTAAGTGTAAACCTATCTTTTCTTTCTATTTAAACTACAGTACTTTTGTTTGAGGATTGTTTCTTTAATGTTTTAATAGACTGTGTACTGTACAGGATCCAAGTTACATACAAATTCAACTTAAGAATGTTTTTTAAAAATGGAACTCATTCTTAACCCTGGAACTGCCTGTAAAGAGCAGATCAAAAGGACTTCTTCCGGCTCATATGCACAAGGAAAAACTGAAGGGGCCAGCAGCTGTCTAGTGAAGGAGGAGGGATTCAAAAGCTGGAGGGATTCAAATGGCTCGTAAGCTTGGGGATATTACCCCATACAGAATGACACACCTATTGCATTAGAATAGCCATTGTCATGCAGAGGAAAACTGAGATAGTGGTCTCTAGATGACAGGATTGGAAGTTATTTGTCATGTGGCCCGTTCTTGGGTGCATGGATCTGTATTCTTTGTGCCTATTTTGCAATTAGATAGAAGTTATATTTGTAGTGGGCTATTGCCATCACGGCCAGGGAGCTGTAGCCTTGAGTCAGATTTTTAAAAATGTTAGTGAGGATTTTGTAAATGTCAGAATGGCTTTAATGCAAAGCTATTGATAATAGAACACATTTTTGTGTAGCTGATAACATTGGATTTCAGAGTCCCAGCAATCATGTTTATCCTGGAAGAAGCTGACTCCTTGACATTTAAAAAAGAGATTTATCTGGGCTTCAGAGCTCTTATACATCATTACCTCTGGACAAATAAAAGGTAAAAAGCTTCAAACAATCTATAGAAAATAGACACCCACATACAATAGATCTGAGCATTGCAAAATTCTGAAGCTACTTAGGGCTAGATTCACTAAGCCCACCGATCAAGTTCCGACCACTTAGCGACCCCTTTACAACCTGATTTCCCTCCGACCCGATTCACCAACCTCTGTCCTGATCATCCTCCGATCCGTGCATGCAAATGAGGAGGAACGGCTTTCAAATGTAGGCAGGAAGTGATTCATTTTTAAAAATGAGGGACACTGACTGGGCTGACTGATCCAAAAATAAACAGCTGTGAGGACCAGTCGCTCAGGTCCTTTCCGACTGCCCTGTTCTCTGTCCTGCTTCTCTGCTCTGTGCCCCGATCTCCTGCTCTCTTCCCCACAGTGCAAGCCCGTGGTTTTAACCCAATTAGGCTTCAGACCATCATTCAGCACTGAGACAGTAATTGCAGCCCTCCTCAATGACTTATACAATCTACTAAGCAAGAGGCTAAACACACTCGTACTCCAACTGGACCTTAGCAGTGCTTTGACCTAGTGGACCATGACCTGCTACTATCCTGCCTGGACGCTTTTGGACTATCAGGAAATGTACTGAGCTGGTTCCAAGGCTTCCTGAAATCTTGCCGCTACCATGTTAAGGTTGGAGCTACACTATCTGACAAATGGGCCAGCAATTGTGGCGTTCCACAAGGTTCCCCATTGTTGCCCCTTCTCTTCAACATCTACCTAGCCTCCCTAGGAGACATCTAAGCAGTCTAAATGTCTCCCACCATAGCTATGCTGATGACATTACTATTGTACTCCCTGTTACCTGCCTGACGCTCACAGATTTACAAAGAATAGAATCAATCCTGTCCACCATAGAAGATTGGATGTCCCACTTCGAATTAAAACTGAATATTGAGAAAACAAAATTCTTCATAGCCACATCCACTAACTTCACAGTGGACTCCCTAACCTTAAGGGGAATCAACTTTCCTATCTCCCCTACATTTAAAATTCTGGGTGTTCATCTAGACCAGTGGTGTCAAACTCAATCACATTAAGGGGCCGAAATCCAAAACACAGGCTAAGTCATGGGCCAGACCCTGCCCAATCTCCGCTCCAGACCCCGCCCCCTTAATAGTACTAATTGCAACACCATTTTTTCCATTCATTTTTCATATATACACAGCAAAATAGAAAATGGAGGCAAATGAGATGTCAAAAATCCATCAAAACTTTTAAAAAGGATAACCTAAAAACAATTAACTACTAAAAGTATATTCTGCAATTTATAAAAACATATGTATCAACAAATGGCAAACAAGTCAATGTATAATGATTGAAGCTGTAATATGAAAAAGCAAATAATATGACCTGTGGTATGAAAGGCACTTATACAAAAACAAAAGCACCCAAATGAAAATGAATACAATAGAGCAGAAAAACAACTAAAAGCATGGGATGTATACAGGCAAGCCGGGAGAAAACGAAATCAACAGTGAACCAGCAGATATATTGAAGTTGAAAGGCAACGTGTGGCACATATAAAGAAGTCACTTAGATATTTGGGTCCCAAATTCAAAGTCCAATATTCAGCTTTTCTTTAGGTTTTGTTTAGGTTAGCAGTGGAGCGATGGGGCTGAGGCTTTCGTACAAACCTAAAGAAAAGTTGAATATTGGACTTTGAATTTGGGACCCAAATATCTAAGTTGATTCTTAATAGTTCCGAATTAATAGTGAAATTCTGAAAGTTTACCATATGTAAGTGTGACATAAAAAAGAAGTGGCATATAACTGAAGCAAAAAGGCGCGCAATAGAAAAACAGCTGTGTGCCGGGAGAGAACAAAATGGAAAATACCTGCCGTTGATGATGACAATAGAAAATGGCATATGGAAGCCGCAGTGGGCACAAAGCCGTGAACGGCAGCTCCTTGCGCGTCCTGCACCTGAACCGGAAGCCTTATCTCTGACGTCGCAATGTCAGAGGGAATGTTTCCTGATGAAGCGTTGGACACTTGAGGAGCCGCCACCGCAGCCGCCCGCGGCTTTGTGTCAACTGTGGCAGTGAGGAGGGAGCCGGCCAGAAGATAAAACGTGTAAAACGGCCGTCGCCGCATCGTGGGCCGTGTAAAACGGCCAGGCGGGCCTTGAGTTTGACACCTGTGATCTAGAGAGACAGACAGACCAAGTGCTCCATGTCATACACAAAGATTTCATTACACTCTTGAAACATAGATCCATGAGAAAATAGTTTGAACTGATGCCATTCCAACTCCTAGTCCAAGCACTAGTCATAAGCATCCTAGACTATTACATTATTTATGTAGTGGGACTGTGCAGACACTTCTGGAGACCAAGCATCATCCAAAACACTGCAGTGAGGCTCATCTTTAACCTAAGAAACATTAGAACATAAGAATAGCCTTACTGAGTCAGACCAATGGTCCATCAAGCCCAGTAGCCCATTCTCATGGTGGCCAATCCAGGTCCCTAGTACCTGGCCAAAACCCAAGGAGTAGCAACATTCCATGCTACCAATCCAGGGCAATCAGTGGCTTCCCCCATGTCTTTCTCAATAACAACCTATGGACTTTTCCTCCAGGAACTTGTCCAAACCTTTCTTAAAACTAGCTACGCTATCCGCTCTTACCACAACGTCTGGCGACGCGTTCCAGAGCTTAACTATTCTCTGAGTGAAAAAATATTTAAAGTATTTACCTGCAACTTCATCAAGTGTCCCCTAGTCTTTGTAATTTTTTGACAGAGTGAAAAATTGATCCACTTATACCCGTTCTACTCCACTCAGGATTTTGACCACATAATCTCATTCTATCAAAAACTGTGTTGGCTGATGATAGAACACGTTATCAATCACTCTTCACCTTTCCCTCAGTCAAAGGCTACACTCAGAAAAGATTCATCAACAGACTCCTATAATACCAAGCCACTTCCAGAGACCCAGAATTCAACCAACTGGTCATAGTATAAGCCTCCTACATGAACTTTAGAAAGCTCTTAAAAACGCACCTCTTTTTTAAATTCTGCAGTCGTTCCTAAGATAATTTTGGATGTGACTTCTACTGCCAAGCCATGTTGTAGCTCATTGACCTAGGTCAGTTTTACCTCTTTGAAAATTTATTTTGCTAACTGCCCCTGCCAAGTTATGTGGTAGCACTCTGACATTGTCCAGTCAAGGTTTCAAGGTTTATTAAATATTTGATAAATCGCTATATCTTTATACAAAGCGATGTACATTAAAAAAAAAACAATTAATTAAGATAAAAACATACAATAAATATATAAACATTAGATATTGGACAAGACAGACAACAATTGGGAGGAAAGGGAGGTTAAAGTTACATATCTTATAATAAGAAACACATTTAAGGGTAAAACATTAAGGAGGTAGTAAAATTCTTGAAACGGAAAAAATTTTATTAAAAAGCAAAATTTTTATGTATTAAAAATCTTTTTACCTCTTTGCAAATCTCTATTTGCTAACTCATTTGTAAATTCCTTTGTTAACCGCTTGCCAAGTTATGTTGAAGCTCACTGACTTTAGTGAGTCTTACCTAGGGTTACCAGATTTTACATGAGTAAAATCTGGACACATGGACCCGCCCCCTCAGCCCCGCCCAGTTCCACGCAGCCCCACCCTGTTCTGTCCAAGCCATGCCCTGTTCTGCCCCAGCCCCACCCCCCAGGCCTCCTCTTCTCAAGCTCAGAGGGCCTTCGAGCATGCTTTGGAGGGCCTTTTCAAGCTTTGGAGGGCCTTCGAGCATGCATAGATGTGATGTCTTTGCGTCGCATCCACCCATGCACAGATGTTCTCCAGGTACAGCCCTGAGCTCAAAGCTTTTCAAAACCCAAAGTACTGGACGCCTGGACAGTCCTCTAAAAAGAGGACATGTCCGGGTAAATCCAGACATTCTGGTAACCCTAGATTTACCTGTTTTGTAAACCACATAGAAACGAAAGGCTTTCGCAATACATAAATAAAATTTATATTATGCTATTTAATACCAGAAAAACCACTATTTCTCAGTCTAGTAACAAAATACATGTTTATTTAGAACATTAACCATTTCCATGAGGGTGGGGAACCCAAATAGACCCGAGTAAATCTATCAGATTTGTCCTTCTAGTCTGTAGTACTGCAGTTTAGCCTCTTCATCCTGGGACATTGCATGCTAAGGGGACCGGTAGTCCCATTAGCTCACCAGCAGAGGGCAGTTCAAAACCAGAATCGACCCTACTCCAGGTCTCTCCTTTATCTCCCAGGCTGGTTTCCCATGAAGACAGGATGGCAGGATTTCTGGCTTCACAGCAATTGCAGGTTGTGGTGTGAATGCTTCCTCATTTACTTTTTGAAAATTCTTCCTTTTATAGAGAAGGGGAAATGAAAGTTAAAAAAAAAAACCCAAACCACACAGCTTAGTATAAGTAAAGTGAATTTTACTCATGCAGTATCAACAGAAATGTTACCAGATTTGTCAATGAGAGGTTAGGGCAGAGGTGGGCAACTCCGGTCCTCGAGGGCCAGAATCCAGTCAGGTTTTCCCCAATGAATATGCATTGAAAGCAGTGGATGCAAATAGATCTCATGCATACTCATTGGGGAAATCCTGAAAACCTGACTGGATTCTGGCCCTTGAGGACCAGAGTTGCCCACCCCTGAGTTAGGGGATGATTCAAAACAGGGTGCCTCTGTTTAGGTGCTTTAATGCTGCGCAGGGAGCACCTTTCCTATAACAGTATCTGAAAGCCCTGATTCTGTTACAGACTATTAGTGTAAATTCACATTGGTGCAAACGCAGGGTTACTAGATGTCTGGGAAAACCCGGACATGTCCTCTTTTTAGACGACTGTCCGGATGCTCAGATGGATTTCCAAAACCCGGCAGTTTGTCCAGATTTTGGAAGGCCCCCAGCTCGGAGAGCCACCGAGCACACGTGGGTGTGACATGATGATGTCACAAGCATGCGTGGACATGTGTGACATCGTGGCGTCACATCCACGTATGCTTGGAGGCCCTCCAGATGAGACTTGGATTTGGGGGAAGATGAGAAGAGGTTTGTGTGGAGGCGGGGCTGGGGGTAGAATGGGGCGGGGCCAAGTGTTCTCTTTTTTGCACCAACAAATATGGTAACTCTCTATGCGTCTATGTGCTACAGTCTCATAAGTCCCACACAATCCTCCAGATTCTTTATATGACATCGAAAATCGTGCGTGCAATTTAATTGAGTAATGAGCCGTTATCTAGCAATAATTGGATGCTAACAACCAATTATTGCAGTTAATTGACTCCAATTAGGATTAAAAAATGCATCTTGCTGAGTGCTATTCTATAAAGATGTATGTGCAAATCTTTTAGTGTGCAATTGAAAAAGGGAAATGGCCATGGGAGGGGCATGGGTGGGTCAGGGCATTTACAAAAGATGCATGCAGTATAATGGAATCTGGGGCATCTGTGCCTAATTTATGTGTCAAGATTTATGCCAGGTTTCAGTTCAGCGTGGATCCCAGTGTGAGTTGCTAGTCTATAACTGGTGCTCAACGTGGAGCATCGTGTTATAGAATACGAGAGGGTGCTGAAAAGTTCTCAGCCCAACCAACCAACTTCCTAAATTCTGAGCATTATTTTGCCACTGTAACTGAAAGGAGTGTTATTTCATTAAGTGGCAGTTTGCAGAAGCAAATTTCTACATTTTGACAGTGTTTCGGATCATTGATTGAACCATATCCATGTCATTCTCTTCTTGGTTGGGCTGAAAGCTTTTCAGCAACCACTGGCAGCATAAAGAATTTCAGTTTCTGGTAACCAGAGCTGAGATTGTGATGTCATAATGCCTCATTCCACTAATACAGGGGTGTCCAATCTTTAAGCTTCCCTGGGCCGCATTGGCCGAAAAAAAAATGTTTCTGGGGCCAGCAGCAAGACAGAGGAAGGAGCTGGCAAGACAGTAAACACCCAGGGGTAGCAGAAGAAAACACTGCATTGCCCTCGACTCGGGCCGCACAAAATACTTCACGGGGCCGCATGCGACCCTTGGGCTGCAGGTTGGACACCCCTGCATTAATAAAAGCCAACCTCATCAGTGATGTCACAATGGCTTGATTGTTTTATACTTGGCTCATTTTTGTTACATACAAGGGGGTGCTGAAAAGTTCTCAGCCCAACCAACCAACATCCTAAATTCTGAGTGTTATTTTGCCACTGTAGCTGAAAAGGGTGTTATCTTATTTAATTAAATGCCAATTTGCAGACACAAAATTCTACGTTTTCACAGTGTTTCAGATCATTAATTGAACCATATCTATGTCTTTCTCTTCTTGGTTGGGCTGAGAACTTTTCAGCATCCCTTCATAGTGCTCAGCATGCGTTTTTTTTTTCAGCATCCAAATTTTCTGAATCTGGTTCAATGTGCATAATTTATCATATTCTATAAGTTGCACATGCAAGCTGGAGAAATTCCAATGCCAATCCCATGCTCCACTCATGCGCCCCCTTATAGAATAGCTGATAGTGCACTTATACATCTAAGTACTCATATAAGGTGCATGTAACTACAATTACTCCCAAATTCTATATATGGTGCTTAAAAAGTTGGTGCCGATCAAAATGACGCTTAGCGCGATACCATAAAAGGCACCCGCTCTATATAGAATCGCGCTTAGTGGCCACACGCAACATAATATTTAGGCGTACCCATTTAAGTCAAGGAAAACCAGGTCTAAGTTGTGCGCAGATCGGGTATATTCTATAACAGTGAGCCCAACTTTTAGGAATGCCCATGATCTGCCCATCCTCACCCCCTTACCATGCCCTTTTTTGAGACCCGCGCACTAGAATTTACACGAACGTTTTATAGAATGCGCCTACCAAGTTGTGCACGCAACTTCTAAAGAGTGCCAATTAGCATAAACGATTAGGTGTTAATTGCCAATTATTGGCATCAATTGACATCAGAGGGAGAGCCCACGCTGGCGTGAGCAACAGGTTGGAGTTGCTGCTCGTGCCAGCGAAGAGTTAGAGGTAAGGTGGGTGGGTGGGTGAAGGTGCGACGGGGAAGGGGTGGGGGGGCCGAGAGGAGGACCATCCCCGTCCCCTTACTTGGCCACTGGGCACGATGTTATAGAATACTGGGGTTACACATCCAATATTTACACCAGGTTTCAGCAAGTGTAAGTCCTTGCACCCACTGTTGGGTGTGCTGCCCTTAAAGGGGACTCAGCCCAGAGTGCCTTCTATAGAATACTGCTTAATGTGGAGCTTTCCTGGTACCTAATTTGAGTAATACCCAAAACGCAATTGGCAACAACTTTTTCCCCCCTGGTAAGAATATACCAGAATGTAAGGCTCAAATGAATTTAGGAAAAAATGCATCATAATAGGACATCAGTACAGGCACAGCTCACTGTTTGGAGCGAGATTTAGCCCCGGGCAGGATCTCATAGGTGACGAGCACCAGACTCAGGGTCTAAATAAGACCTGCCCCTGTACATCATTGTGTCCAATATTTAAATTTATTAATGCAAAAAATCCACGGACCCTCGGTATAAATTCAAACCAGGTGAAAAAAAAAAGAATTGAGAACGTTTTGATCTCCCAGTATTTGAGTGCCATTTACCGAATCTCACCCTAAGCGAGCTGTGCACAGACAGCCCAATTCTATAGAGTCCGCTTAAAAAAATCGGCGCCATCTAGTGTGGCGCTAAGCGCGATTCTCTAAAAGTTAGGCACACTGAATAGAATTGCGCTCAGGGCTGCCCATTCAGTGTTGGACGTCGCTAGGCGTTCTAACTGTAGACGCATCCTATTTATCCCAGGGTTTTCTTCACCGAAATACCTGCGCCTAAGTCAAAAACAGGCCCACAATCCGTCTCCTAACCACACCCACTTTCTAATAAGTGCTTTGGGCCGAGAGGCAGATTCAACAAATGGCATCGTAAGTTAGGCAGCAGTAGGCGCCCTGCCTCCGCCTAATTGCTTTAATCGGCAGACTAATTGACTGCGCCGATCAAAAACCAATTAAAATCTCATTTTTAAAAATGTCGACGCCTGCAGACACCTAGAAAAAGGGTGAGCAGCTCCCAAGGCCAAAGTAGGCGTAGTTTGGGCCGGAAACGACCTTAGGCGCCATTAGGCGTGGTGCTCCGTCAAAGGTAGGCACCAGTAATGTGGGACTTTAAAACCCTGCCCTACATTGCTGGCGCCTACCTCTAATGGGAGCCGTGAGTCTGCAGATGGCACCATAGTAAGATTGAGATGCCAATGGTACCGTTTTTGTAGGTGGTTGCCAATTACGATGCCGTTTGCAGAATCTGCCACTAAGCGCCTAACATCCAGTTAAGTCCAATCAGTGTCAATTACAAGGTGCTAATTGGCTCTTAGGTGCCTACATGAGCTAGGCATGCCGATGAAAACGCCTAACTTTAGGTGAACTTTATAGAATCAAGTACATGCGTAACTGTAACAGTCTTACGCATAAATTCTAGCATTTTATAACTTACATGTATAATTGAGGACTAACTTTAAGGTGACCTGTTATACGAGGGTAAATCAAAAAGTAAAGGCAAAATACATTTAATGGCTTTAAAAGAAGTAACTGTGAGCAATAGAACATATCACTTTTCTACAAAGTCTCCATGCATTTGTTGTATCATTCAGCTAACTTCAGCATTCCTGTAGAGAAGTTTTTCGGCTGCTTCTGAAGCCAGGTGAACATGCTTTGTCTTTTGCTCTCCGAGTCGCAGTGATGCACCCATGTCCCATCGCCGGTGACAATTCTCTCCAGAATACCTGGATCTTCTTCATCCCGTCTAAGGAACTGGGCCGCAACCTCCCCACACTGTTGCTTGTACCGATCGGTAAGCTGTTTGGGAACCCATTGTAGAAACATAGAAACATAGAAAGATGACGGCAGAAAAGGGCCAAGGCCCATCAAGTCTGCCCACTCTATAGACCCTCCCCTTAATATTATACAATGTTTTACCCTGACCCACTTAGGGATCCCACATGGGCGTCCCATTTATTCTTAAAATCTGGCACGCTGCTGGCCTCGATTACCTGTACTGGAAGCTTGTTCCATTGATCAATCACTCGCTCCGTGAAGAAATACTTCCTGGTGTCGCCGTGAAATTTTACGCCCTTGAGTTTGAGCGGGTGCCCCCTTGTGGTTGAGGGGCCTCTGAGAAGGAAAATGTTATCTTCCACTTCTATACGTCCGGTGACGTATTTAAACGTCTCAATCATGTCTCCCCTCTCCCTGCGTTCCTCGAGAGTGTAGAGCTGCAAATTGTTTAGTCTTGCTTCGTACGAGAGACCTTTAAGCCCTGAGACCATTCTGGTGGCCATCCTTTGGACCGACTCGACCCTCTGCATGTCTTTGCGATAATGTGGCCTCCAGAATTGCACGCAGTATTCCAGATGAGGTCTCACCATGGTCCTGTATAATGGCATTATGACTGCAGGCTTTCTGCTGACGAAACTTCTACGGATGCAACCCAGCATCTGTCTTGCCCTTGAGGAAGCCTTCTCCACCTGATTGGCAGATTTCATGTCTGCGCTAATGATTACTCCTAAATCTCGTTCTGCCGACTTTTCTGTATCCTCAATTCCCAAGTCAACGTGCATTATGGCAAATGCAGATCCATAGCTGATATCCAAATTTGCAGCCAATTGAGACACTGTTATCCGTCGGTCTTTTCTACTCAAGGCATCTGCCCTGTCAGTGTGCTCTTGTGCTCGCAATATTGATGGGCAACCAGAACAACCATCGTCAAGTTACATCTGTTCTTCCCACTTTAAACGTTTTTATCTACTCATAAAGCTTTCGTTGGTTCATGGTGCTATGTCCATACCGAGCCAATGTCCAGTGGTGAATTTCCACTCCCTCTGCCCAAAGAAAGTGCACTACTGCATGTTGTTCTTCGATAGTGCAACCTTGCAATGAAGCATCCATGTTTCTGACCTTGTGGCTGCCACACGACTAAAGGCCGAGCATTGCCCGTGGACGAATTATCCAACAGGTAATGTATGAGTACATAGGATACATTTGGATAGCTCTGTTCCAGTTATCGCGTAATTTAACAATTGCCTTTAATTTTTGATTGGCCCTCATAGAATGAGAGGTATGGAGGGAATTCGACACGTGCCAAAATTTTGGGCTCCAAAATAATTCAACGTGCCAAGCACTGTTTGATAAACGACACACATCTTATATAGAATAGCAATTAACATGGATCCTGTCCCTAACTTTTGAGTACCGAACCTGCTCAAAACCTGGTGTAAATGCTGGCAGCCAAGCTGTAATTCCGCGTGCAACTTTTCACAGCGCCCCAGGCTACGTCCCCTTTTCAGATATACACTATAATAGTTTGGCGCCTAGCTTTATAGAATAGCGCACAGCCATTTGCACATGAAAATCCTAATGGATGCCAATTAACTACAATAATTGGTTGTTAATGCCCATTTGTTGCTCATTAAGGACGCATTAATTCATTATTATTATTATTTAAAAATTTTTTATTCTGCTTCAAACCTAAGCGGATTACATCTAAAAGCAATCACAATGAATTAACACATTAAGTTGCACATACAACTTGAGCACATGCCCAAATTTCAGCATGGAACTTTGGGCACCCTAAATACGTAGAATCCGAGGGTATTCAGGAGAGCAGTACATTTTAAAGACATCAAAGACCTGGGCTTAATAGGAGCTTGATTGCCCCCCCCCCCCACACACACATATGCATCTCCCTCTGTGCATGCCCCAGGGATGTACTCAGACACCCAGTTTTGGGTGGGCCTGAGTCCAGAATGAATGGGCACAAGATCCCCATCCCCTGCCCTGCGTCTCTCCGTGCCTACCTCCAGGCGGTCAGGCATCTCTCAACTCCATTCCCCCACCCCCCCTGGGTACCTTTCAAAACCTTCAGCTCTTCAGTGAGCAGCAACTCATGCCTGCTGCTTGTACCAACCCTGAGCCTTCCCTCAGACATGTCCCACCTATGCGGAAACAGGAAGTTGCATCAGAGAGAAGGCTCTGGGCACAAAGGCTTTAAAAGGGGGTTGGGGAAGCGGAGCTGAGTTGAGAGATGCCTGATCACCTGCGGAGGAGGGAATGAAGAGATTCTGGGAGTCTTCACCAAAAATGTACACAGGCCGCACCCCCTTTCCAATTGCATGTTCCTCAGTTTTAGACACGTATACCCCAGCTTTCTAAAATCAGAACGTAGACATTTATTCAAAATAAACAATTACCTCCAAATTCTATAAAAAGTGCTAAAAATTGCCCCCAATTTGTGCATGCCATTTAATTGCATAATGAGCCAATTAACACCAATAATTGGGATCTGAATGTGTAAATTTAAGAGCCCAATTCTGCACCTCAATTTTATGTGTGAGTCCAAAAAGGGGGATGAAGAAATGAGAGGGTCATGGGTGAATCAGGGGCATTTCTTTAGTTTATGAACATACGACTAGATTCACTAAGCCCACCAATTGTGCTTGCGATCATATATCGACCCGATTTTCTTCCGACCCGATTCACTAACCTCTGTGCCAATCATCCTCCGATCCGCGCATGCAAATTAGGGGAAACGGCATGCAAAGTAGGAAGAATGCGATTCACACTGGCTAGGCTGGCCGACCAGTCGCTTGAGCAAAAACCCTGCTCTCTGCCCCGATTCTCCTGCTTGCCATCCCGCTCTCTCTGCCCTGACTCTCTGCCGACTTCAGTAAAGCATCTACTGTTCTCTGCTGTGATTCTCCTGCCCCACTTCTCTTGCTTGCTGCCCCACTCTCTCTGCCCCGACTCTTTCTGGCCGCCCTGACTCTCCTTCTTGCTGCCCCGCTCACTGTCCCGACTCTCCTGCTTGCCACCCTTCCCAGCAGCGCAAGCCCGTGGTTTTAACCCGCTTTAAACCCGCAGGTTAAAACCATGGGCTCGCGAGTAAAAAAGCAAAAAAAGCACAGACAGCAAACACATGTGCAGATCAACTACAGGCAAAATAGATGGTCTGCACATGCATTTGGATCGCTCTCCAGCGATCCATGTCGTTGGTGAGGGGTGTGCCTCCGATCACCCCCATTTGCATGAGGGCACCTGCCTCAGATAGCCCATGGATCGGGTAGGATCGATGGGCTTAGTGAATCTAGCCCCTAGTGTAGAATAAGGGGGGGGGGGGTTTGTGCCTAGGGTAGACCAGTGGCGTACCTGGGGGGCAGGGGGGGCCGGTCAGCCCTGGGTGCATGCACAAGGGGGGTGCATAGCGGTCCGGGTCCAATTCTGGAACGTCCTGCCCTACTGTTGAGAAAGACCTGCACCTCAGTGCGGCTGCCGGTGCACCCCCTCCGATATACTTGCTTTGGAGCAGAGTTGGCAGCCGCGCTGAGATGCAGGAAGGTCCCGCGATGAGTACGTCTGCCGGCTCTACTCTGGAAGAAGTAAGTTACGTCGGAGGGGGTGGACCTGGTCGATGCAGGGAGTTGCGATAACTGCATCTGCCAGGTCCATCCCCTTCGACGTAATGTACTTCTTCCGGAGCAGAGCCGGCAGATGTACTCATCGCGGGACCTTGCTGCATGAAGGGAGCAGGACTTCAACAGTGGTGGAGGGAGAGAAAGGGGAAAGGGTGGTACTGATGGAATTGGTGTGCAGGGAAAGGGAAGAGAGGCATAAGGGGAAAGGGTACTGGATGGAATTGGATTGGAGGGAAAGAAAGGGGGTAGATGCTAATTGAAGAGGGTTGGATGGAGAGAGAAAGGGCAGGCATTGGATGGTAGTGGGGAGGGTAGAGGGGGAGCCTATGCTAAATGGAAGTGCAGATGGGAGAGATAAGGGAGCAAATGCAGGAAGGAAATGGGAGGAGAGAAAGAGGGGAGCAGATGCTGGATGGAAGTGGACAGAGAGGAGAAGGTACTAGATGGAAGGGGTACAGAAATAGGGCACATGATGGAAGGAGGGGATAAATAAAAGGAGGGCACATGATGGGGAAAATGATTGAATTAGTGAAATACTGGAGGGGGTGAGGGAAAGAGGTGGCGAGCTGTAGGTAGACAGTAAAAAAAGAAATTGATGAGAGGGTAGTAAGAACGTAATCTAGACAGATGCAGAAAATAAATTGAAAAGGAAATTGAGGAGAAAAAGGGAAAGGGATTGCAGAGGAGAGGTGTGGGAGAGGGAAGGAGAGGAGAGAGATGCTAGACCAATGGGGGTGAAAGGAGAAATGGAAGGGGGAGGCATACAGTTTCTGGAAGGGGCATAGAAGGAGAGAAGATGCCATATAGGGGCAGAGAGATGGCAGACAGTGGATGGAAGGAAGAGAGTAACAAGAAGATGAGTCAAGCAGAAACCAGAGAAGACAAAGGTAGAACAAAAATTTTCTATTTATTTGTTGCTTTAAGAGACATGTGTCACTGTTTCTGTGGTGTTGCATTGTATGCAGAGTCCAGCTTCTTGCTGATTCAATTTAACCTTTGTCTATGTATTTCTATCTTATCCCCTTTTAGAAAACTGTGGAGCGTTTTTTAACGCCAGCCGTGATGGTAGCAGCTCTGATGCTCAGAATTCTACCACCATGGCTAAAACCACAGTACAGTTTTGTAAAAGGGGGAGGGGTTAGTTTGTGATTACATATTCCATACTAGGCGAATGTGTCTTCTGTGTTCTGTGTGTTCAAAAGACATGGTTTTCTATTAGGATTGACTGTAGGATTGATCTGTACTAGTCTGGCTTGTTTAGTTTTACAATGAGTTTATTGATATACTGCTCACTGCAGCATGTAAGATGCTGCCTTTTCCTAGGTATACTCTTGTGTGACGTTTGGATTGTTACTAAAAATCATGTTTTTCATACAAATTGGGGTGTGTGTCAAAAAACGATGGGCCCCGGGTGCCACATATGCTAGGTACGCCACTGGTGTAGACAAAGGGATTTATGCCACTTTTTTTTGTTGAAATGGCCGCATCTAATAGGGCGTTGAGCCCTATTCTATAACTGGCACCTAGCTTTAAGTACCATTTATAACATAGCACTTAGCGCTATATTTTTGGCAGTGGCATAATGCACTGCTCCTCACCCCCCCATGACACACTAGTGCCCTCTCTTCCCCCCGTACCTCTTTAAATCTCCGCCAGCAGGAGCAGCTTTTCCGGCCTAGTGCTCGCGCTGGCGTTGGCTTTCCCTCTGACATCACTTCCTGGCCCCACGACCTGGATTTCAGAAGGGGGCCAGGCCAGCACAAGCAGCAGGCTAGAGAATTTGCTCGTGCTGGTAAAGATTTATTGAGGTGTAGGGGGAAGTGAGGGCACGAGTGTGGCATGGGGGAGGACAGAGAGGTGCCTGCGCCCCCACCAAGTTGGCCCCCCCACCCTTACTACACTATAGATTTTCAGCATCATTTTTTTGTAGGTGCTGTAGAATTCAGTCCTTACTTGCCAATTTATGCAAGTCTAAAACAAAAGTGGTGCTTTTAAAATAAACACATGAGGGGGTGGCCACTATACATATAAGTCCTTTTGAATATTGTCCTGTCAAATATTATAATTAGACAAATATTCTTTAGATGTTTGATAATATGCTAGAAAGATGCAACTAAAGTTGTTAGATGTATAATTAGACAAAATAATGTAAATTCACAATAATTTTTGCCTTATCCTTGGGGGTAATTTACTCCACAAGCTCTTCGAGCTCACCCTGTGGCTGCTCCCCAGGCTTTCGCTGTGGCTCACTGTCCTATCAGCTGCCCACTAGAACAAACAAAACAATATTGCAGTTATAAAACTTGCCACTAGGGGGCCACCTGCCAAACCTGCAAATAACTATGAAGTCTTATTCAGCAGTTTTGCTACTCCATTAATTGCTCTGTGCAGAATGGACCTGATTCTATACAGTGGTGTAGTAAAGGGGGTGTGGACCGCCCTGGGTGCAGTCTTTCTAAGGGCACGACGGACCGCCCTGGGTGCAGTCTTTCTAAGGGCGCGACGGACCACCCTGGGTGTAGTCTTTCTAAGGGCGCGACGGCACCCTTCCTCCTCTCCGCCCCCCCCCCCCTTTTCGCTCTCCTGCTCGTGCATGCCTCTTGTCTTCCACCGTACCTTATTGGCGCTCTCTCCAACGTCACTTCTGGGACCCGCGCCTAAGAAGTGACGTCAAAGGGGGTACGGGGAAAAGGAAGGGGGGCGCATGTGTGGCGGGGGAGGGACGCCAACACCTCGGGTACCCCTTACTACACCACCAATTCTATATATGTCACCTAGAAGATTGGCGTTGACTAGTGTGGCGCTGCGCACGATTCTATTAAAGGTCGGTGCCCATTATAGAATCACACTTAGTGCTGTCTAAGCATTCTTAGGTGGTGATAAGCATTCTAACATTTAGGAGCACCTTGTTTACGCCAGGGTTTTCGTGGCCTAAACGCCTGCATCCGGTGATGAAGCAAGGGAGGTTAGCTCCTGGGGTGCTGGAGCCCAAGTCACCTCACTGTGCACCCCTCACTCTTCCCCTCTGCTTGAGTGCCACCCCACACTTTCTACCACTTGATTTGCTCCCTCTCCCCCCCCCCCCACATACCTCTTGAAATGTACACCGGTGCAAGCAGCCATCTTCTACCTGCTGCTCGCGTCAGCCACAGCTCCCTTCTGATATCATGTCCAGGTCCCATGACCAAGAAGGCACATCAGAAGGGAGCCGAAGACGGTGTGAGCAGCAATTGGAAGATGCTGCTCACACCGGCAAACGTTTAAGGCGGTATGCGAGAGGGGGGGCAGAGAGGAGGAGAAATGCCCGGTGTGGTCTGTCACCTGCCCCCCCTTACTACTCCACTGCCTGCACCTAAGCTAGATACCCAACGGTTTCTAACTCAAAAACAGGTGCCTAAGTCCAAAACACGCCCACAATCCGCCCCCCTCAGCCACGTTCACTTTTAACTATGCGCCTTGCGCTAGACACCTAACTGTTGTAGAATCCCACCTACCAAGTTAGGTGCTTAACTTTCAATTAATTTCAACTAGGACTAATTAAGAGGTGTTGAGTGTTGATTCAGCACTGATTTAGCCCATTACTCAATTAAGTTAGGTGTCTATGGGCTGGATTCACAAACCTGCCTGATCGGGCCCGATCCGGGCAGGTCCGACAAATTCTTCAAACTATAATATGTAGATGTGGGTGATGGGAGGAAGGCCCCCATCTGCCGGCACGGATCGTTGTTGTGCGATCCCCGAGCATGTGCAGACCATCTGTAGATGGTCTGCGCATACACGTCTGAGCCTCGACCATTTCTTTTTTATAACTTTTTTTTTTTTTTAATTATAGTTTTTAGCCCTGTGAACCCGTGGTTTTAACCCGCTTTAAACCCGCAGGTTTAAATCACGGGCTCGCAGGGCGGGGAAGGGCAGGAGAAAACCGGCGTTCAGGGCAGGCAGATCAGGGCAGCGGCAGGCAGATCGGGGCTGACAGGGCAGAGAGCAGGGCTTCAATAGAGCAGGAGACTTGGAAAGACGTTTTTGACTGGTCCCCAGCAGTCGCTTCTTGAATGGATCGGCCAGCCCAGTCGGATCGTGAATTTTGTGTTGTGAATCGCGTCCCTGCCTACTTTGCATGCACGGATTCGAATCGGATCACAGCAGAGGTTAGTGAACGTGGCCCGAGGGAAATCTGGTCGCAAAGGGGTCACAAACTGATTAGTACACAATCGGTTTGCTTTGTGAATCTAGCCCTTAATTAGCTAGGTGAAACAATGTAGGCACTTAACTTTGTGCGTACTTTATAGAATTGGGGGGGGAATGTGAATCTCCTTCACAAATGTACCAGGTATTGGGAAAATTATGTGTTTAGAGGCAACTGTGCTAGTGATTTTCATGGATAAACAATCATTTTACCTGTGTAAAAATGCCTCCTTTCAATTAGCGCTGATAATTAAAAATTAACACCTTGTAACTGATTTAAATTGCACTTAATTAGATGATAGGAGTTTAATTTGGTTCACTTTGAAAATTATTGCCAAGTCTGCCAGCAAAGCCGGTTGTGTTCAAAGCCATTTTCACAAATAAAATTCCCAGTGGCTAATAAGCCAATTAATGTCAATAATCGGGTGCTGATAACCAATTATTAGCATTAATTGGCGCCCCTTAAAATTTGTAGGCACATCTGGCTGCATGCTATTGTATAAAGCATGGCGCCTAACTGAAGCCTGAAGAACAAAATGGGGGAACTGCAAATCATGGCCAAGGATGAGAACCTAGACATCATAGCAATCACGGAAACATGGTGGAACGAGGAAAACAGATGGGACACAGTACTGCCAGTGTACAAGCTATACCGGAGAGACAGGACACATCAGAGAGGAGGAGGAATAGCACTGTACATAAGGGATACCATTCAATCGACCGGAGTGGATGCAGCATCGACAAATGACCAACTGGAATCAATATGGATTAAAATACCAGGAAGAAAGGGAACCGAAATAAAAATGGGCCTGTACTACCGCCCACCTGGGCAAGCAGAAGCAAAGGATGAAGAACTGAGAGCCGAGTTGAGGCGAGAATGTAAAAACGCAACCACCATAGTTATGGGAGATTTCAACTATCCTGGGATAGACTGGAGCCACGGAGTTTCAAAATGCTCAAAGGAATCGGAGTTCCTGGAGGCAGTACGGGACTGCTACTTGGAACAATTTGTCAAGGATCCAACGAGAGGGACAGCTATTCTGGATTTAATTCTCAACGGACTGAAAGGACCTGCCCACGAAGTGGAAGTAGTGGGACCATTAGGAAACAGTGATCACAACATGATCCAATTCAAAATGGAAATAGGTAGGCCAAAGAGGAGGAGAACCATTGCAACAACATTCAACTTCAAGAAAGGGAACTATGATGCCATGAGACAAATGGTTAAGAGAAAACTCAGGGACAGGCCCAGAAAGGCACAGACAGTGGAGCAAGCCTGGACCCTATTCAAGGACACGGTGAACGAAGCACAAAATCTGTATATACCCAGGTTTAGAAAGGGGTGCAGAAAGAACCAAACGAGAGACCCAGCATGGTTAACCAATGAAGTTAAGAAGGTGATAGGAGACAAAAAAAAATCCTTCAGGATTTGGAAAAAGGATAAAACCGAGGAACATTGGAAAGAACACAGGAAGCATCAAAAAGAATGTCACCACGTGGTCAGAACAGCAAAAAAAGAGTATGAAGAGAGACTTGCCAAGGAGGCACGGAATTTTAAACCATTCTTTCGATATGTGAAAGGAAAACAACCGGTGAGGGAGGAGGTGGGACCCCTGGATGAGGGAGACAGGAAGGGAGTGGTAAAGGAGGAAAAGGAGATAGATTAAACACGTTCTTCTCGTCGGTATTCACAAAAGAGGACACATCCAATGTGCCGGAACCCGAAAAATTCATCAAGGGGGACCAAGAGGAAAAATGATTGTGCATGGAAGTAAGCCTCGAGGACATACTCAAACAGATAGATAGACTAAAAACAGTCAAATCTCCAGGCCCAGACGGAATCCACCCGAGAATAATAAAAGAGCTTAGAGACGAAATAGCAGAGTTACTACAGCAGATTTTCAACCTATCCTTGAAAACAGGGGTAATTCCGGAGGACTGGAGGATAGCGAATGTTACACCTATCTTCAAGAAAGGATCCAGAGGCGACCCAGGGAATTATAGACCGGTCAGCTTAACCTCAGTTCTGGGGACGATGGCCGAATCACTAATCAAGGGCAGTATCAACGAGCATATAGAAAAAAATAAGCTGATGAGAACAAGCCCATATAACATTCAATAGAACTCTGCTCAGAGACATGAAGGCAATCTGTTCCGCCTCACCACCCAATCATTGCAGTGTTCAAGAAATGTGTGTATATAGAGTATTGCTTTCTTGAATATTGCTAGCTATAACAGCTATGCTAAGCTTTCCATCCAAGTAATAAACTTTTGAAAAAGAGATTTGAAAAACTTAACTTTAGCGTGTGGCTGGTTCCGACGTGCCACGTTTCGACCCTGCGTCAGGGAACCGGCAGCAGAAATAATTACAATGGAGGTGAAAGCTCATGAAAAAACCCGCGTGTTACGCTGAAATTTACTGTACTTTAAAGTGCTTATACTTATGTTTTTAGAGATACAGCACTTTAAAGTACAGTAAATTTCAGCGTAACACGCGGGTTTTTTCATGAGCTTTCACCTCCATTGTAATTATTTCTGCTGCCGGTTCCCTGACGCAGGGTTGAAACGTGGCACGTCGGAACCAGCCACACGCTAAAGTTAAGTTTTTCAAATCTCTTTTTCAAAAGTTTATTACTTGGATGGAAAGCTTAGCATAGCTGTTATAGCTAGCAATATTCAAGAAAGCAATACTCTATATACACACATTTCTTGAACACTGCAATGATTGGGTGGTGAGGCGGAACAGATTGCCTTCATGTCTCTGAGCAGAGTTCTATTGAATGTTATATGAGTATCACCAATGCAATTGTGATATAGTGACTTTTTCATTTGTACAAGACTTCTTTAGTCACTATTCTTTAAGTATTTTTTGCTTAAAGTGTTTGCCCCTTCTACTTATATTTTGATGAGAACAAGCCAGCATAGTTTCTGTAATGGTAGATCATGCCAGATGAACCTACTACACTTCTTTGAGGGAATAAGCAAAAAATTGGACAAAGGTGACCCCATAGATGTAGTGTACCTGGACTTCCAAAAAGCCTTCGACAAGGTGCCTCACGAGCGCCTACTAAGGAAACTGTGGAACCATGGAGTGGAAGGGGACTTACACAGATGGATCAGAAACTGGCTGGCAAATAGGAAACTATTCTGACTGGAAAGAGGTCACGAGTGGTGTCCCGCAGGGGTCAGTGCTGGGACCGTTCCTGTTCAATATATTTATTAATGACCTGTAAGCAGGGACGAAGTGCGAAATTATAAAATTTGCGGACGACACAAAACTCTCCGGTAAGGTTAGTACAGTTGAGGAATGTAGAGAGCTCCAAAGGGACCTGAACAAACTGAGTGAGCGGGCAATTAAATGGCAGATGAGCTTCAATGTGGAGAAATGTAAAGTTATGCACATGGGGAAAGGAAACCCGATGTACAATTACACGATGGGGGGGGGGTTATTATTGGGGGAAGGCAACCTAGAAAGAGACTTGGGGGTTATGGTGGATAAAACAATGAAACCAGCGGCACAATGTGCCGCGGCCTCGAAAAAGGCGAACAGAATGTTGGGCATTATCAAGAAAGGTATCACTACCAGAAGCAAGGAGGTTATCCTCCCACTGTATAGGGCGATGGTGCGACCGCATCTGGAGTACTGCGTTCAGTACTGGTCGCCGTATCTTAAGAAGGATATGGCGGTACTTGAGAGGGTCCAGAGAAGAGCAACAAAAATGATAAAGGGCATGGAGAACCTTTCGTATGCTGAGAGACTGGACAGGCTGGGGCTCTTTTCCCTGGAGAAGCGGAGGCTTAGAGGGGATATGATAGAAACTTACAAGATCATGAAGGGTATAGAGAAGGTAGAGAGGGACAGATTCTTCAGACTGGCGGGGGCAACAAAAACTAGAGGGCATTCGGAAAAATTGAAGGGAGACAGATTCAGATCAAATGCCAGGAATTCTTCTTCACTCAGAGGGTGGTGGACACCTGGAATGCACTTCCGGAGGAGGTCGTAAAGCAGAGCACGATTTTGGGTTTCAAAATGGGACTGGACAAATTTCTGAAGGAAAAGGGGATTGAAGGGTACAATTAGAGGGGTACTATACAGTACAAATGCTTTAGAGTAATAGATCATTTACAGGTCATCGACCTGGGGGGCCGCCGCGGAAGCAGACTGCTGGGCATGATGGACCTATGGTCTGACTCAGTGGAGGCGATGCTTATGTTCTTATGTTCTTAATAGGCCGTAACTCAAATGGGGGCATGGCCAAAAAGTTGCACATGTAGTTACAGAATACAGCCTCAGCACGCCTAACTTGGGTGCCAGCATTTGTACCAGCTTTCAGCAGGTGTAAGTTTGGTACCCAGAGTTTGGCATGGGAATTGGTGCTAATTGTGTCTATAAAAGGTGCACAGTTTTAGTGGATGTGTTTTAGAAATGTTACTTTCTTTGATGCTCTCAAGCTCTGCCGGTGGCGGATCTGTGAACTGCTCTGTGCCGGGAGCAGTATTAAGCCATGCCCTAAAATAGGACTGTTTGCTATCAGGCCGCTTTAGAGGCTTTTCTTTCTCTTAAATTTGTTTTATTTTATTTTTAATTTTTCTATCTTCTTTCATTCTTTCTATTTTCAATTTCTTTGATTTTTGATCTTGGAAATACATTATGGGCCTCTTTTACAAAGCTGCGCTAGCATTTATACCAGATTAGCGCACGCTACCCAAAAAACTACCGCCTGCTCAAGAGGAGGCGGTGGCAGTGGCTAGCGTGCGGGGCATTTTAGTGTGCCCTATTTCGCGCGTTAAGGCCCTAACGCACCTTTTGTGAAAGGAGCCCTATATGTTGTTGTTACATATTTTTAGTTTATCGAGTACTTTGGTTAGATTGTGAGCCTTCGGGACAGATAGGGTCGTTTTTCCCAAGTACCTAATTTCATTTTAGTTTGATACATTGTAAACCGCTTAGGTCAGTAAAATGCAGGAGCGGTAGATCAAATCTTAGATAAACATAAACATGAACCCACCCTTTATAGAATGGCATTTAGATCCTGATTCTACGAATGAGGTCTAACTTGTAGGCACCATTAGGTGCGATTGTCAATCATCTGCTAGAATCACACCTAGCGCCACCTAAGTGTTCTTAAGTAGGTGTTGAATCCTTTGGCGCACTATCCTTTAGGACAGGGTTTTCTTGGCCTATATAAGTGCACCTAAGATAGGTACCTTTTCGCGCCTAAGTTAAACCACGCCCCCAAATTCATCCCTAACCATGCTTACTTGCTGGTAGGGTGCCTCGGTGCAGACACCTACCTCAAAGTGGTAGGTGTTTACCGAATTAGGCACCTACCAGCGACTTAATGTTTTTAAAACTTTTTTTTTAAATATCCCTTTCAATTATCAGGACCAATTAAGCCAATTAAGTAAGTTAGGCAACTAGGTCTGCTAGGTACGCTGATCCAGTGATGTAGTAAGGGTGGGGCGGTCCGCCCTGGGTGCTGTCTTGGTGAGAGTACTGGCATCCCTCCTCCTCTCCGCCCCTCCCCCGGTCCTTCCCACTTCTCCCCCCACTGTGCACGTGCCTTCACTTCCCTCCCACCGTACTGCTATCTTTTCACCGGTGCAAGCAGCAACTCCAACCTTCTGCTCGCAGCCAGTGTCAGCTCTCCCTCTGACATCACTTCTGGGTTCCGTGCCTAGGAAGTGACATCGGAGAGCCAACGCTGACAGCAAGTTGGTGATGCTGCTCGCGCAAGTTAAAAGAGATGGAGGGTAAAGAAGTGGTGTGCGTGCTGCGGAGGGGGGGGGGGCAGGGAAGGAGCAGGAGGCAGAAAGCAGGGCAGGGGGAAGGGTGCCACCGCCCTGGGCACCTCTCACTCTCGCTACACCACCGTGCTGATCTTGGCGCTTAACTTTAGCATTCTTGATAAAATCAGGGCCTTACTGCCAGATATCCCTGTGCTGATTTTATCTAGAATACGGAGAAACACTCCTGGGGACAGAGCTCAGTTAAACTAAACTAAACCTTACCGCATCATCTCCACAATCGTAGAGCTTGGCACGGTTTACAAGAACTAGAATAAAGAAGGAACTCCAAAGTAAGGGTTACAGGAAACTTAGTAAAAGAAGGTTTAGAGGGACTTCGTATATCATAGGGGGAGGAAGTATTACATTTTTGAGAATAGCCAGGTTTTCAGAATAATTGGAGGGAGCCCAGATTCCGGAGTGGGATAGTAAGGTTATTCCAGAGCTCTGTGATTCTGAAGGAGAAGGATGTCCCTAGTTTTCCTGTATGAGATAAGCCTTTTAGAGAGGGGAAGGATAGTTTGAATTTTTGGGTGGATCTGGTGGTATCAGGATTCAAGGAATTCCAAGATAGTGGAATAAGGGGAGGAAGGATGCCGTGAAGGATCTTAAAAGTTAGGCAGGCACATTTAAAGTGAACCCTGGAGATTACTGGAAGCCACTGAAGTTTGGACAGGAGTGAGGAGACATGGCCAAATTTACTTTTTGCGAAGATTAGCTTAGCCGCGGTATTCTGAATCCGCTGAAGTTTGGAAGTATGTACATACTTTAGATTTTCAAAAATATGTACTTATATTTATTCATAAACAATATCTACAGAAATTAACCTGTGGGCACTTTTCTCTGGAATAATTTTTAAAATAGAAAATAACGCACAAACTTTTACTTTGAAAAATCATGTTTAGCCTCACATGTGCTTTTCACTAGTATGAACAATCGTAAAATTACTCTTGTCCCATTGCTGACAGTCCGAAAATTGCCACTTGAACGGTGCGGCTAAATGAGTTAGTGACGCTGGGCAATAGCTACGGGTTTTCTCAGATTTACAGCCGAGTAAATGAGAAGGAGCAAAGAGAAAAATTTTGCCTAAGGTTAATGAGAAAGTCAGTGTAAAGCCAGGATTAGAATCCATGGAAAGCCAAGTTTAAATCATGACATGAGCTAACCACCACCAAGCCACATGCGCTCGTGCCATGCCATCTTTGTGTAACTAATTGCGATGTCACTGAATGATTGTTCATGCGGAAAGTGTAACTGATTAAAGAATGAGTTTCTCTTTCAGAAAAATCTGATAGCAGGGAACGGAGATTTGGAAGCAAATCTCACTTAAGCAGGAATTTGCTAAAATAATTATTTCCAATTTGCCGCTGTCTTGTGAACGTCACTTATAATTTTGTTGAACTTCTTGTGCATATTTAGCCAATTAGATTGGGAACTAAACACACCCCTGCAGCTAGTTACCTAAATGTTAAATTAAAAAAATAAACCATATAGGACATGATATATTCAAAGGATTAATGCTCCTGAGGTTATGCTTCTAAATTGGCCTTTTGAGAATTAACTAATTGTGAATGCCTCCACTAAGGAGGACTTTCCCAAACCAGTACTCGGGGCACATCTAATCCCATTAGGTTTTCAGGATATCCGCAATGAATATTCGTGAATTAGATTTGCTTGCTGCAATCTGTCTCGCGCATATTCATTGTGGATGTCCTGAAAACCCAATGGGACTAGGTATACACCGAGGATTGGGTTGGGAATGGCTGAACTAAGTGGGGTTGATATTCAAAGCGATTTAACCAGCAAGAAACAGCTCCTGGCCAGTTCAATTGCTTATTTGGGGTTAACTGCTCATATTCTCCGCTTGCTGCTGCAGCAAAAGTCTGGTTAGTGCCCAACGCAAAACTGGCTATTTGGAGGGCATTTACTGGTTAAATGCCAATCTTCAGCACTTAAATTGCCAAGGTAACCGCATAAATAATACTATAAAAGTCGGCCTAATCTTTATGTGGTTCACCATAGCCGGTTAATTGATGACTATAACACGTAACTAGCTATGGTTTTGCTGGCTCCATAAACATAGAAATTCAGTGCTGGAACCCAGACATGACTCAGCACTGAATTTCCAGACTTAATGCCAGTGGCGGTCAGCAAAACACTGAGTGCCGCCAGCTCAGTATGGACCCCTAAACTCTCAAATTTAGGAGCATAGAAAGTGAGTAGCAACAGGGGTGAATTTAGGACAGGGAAAACAAATTCAGAGCCTAGCACTGATTTCAGGTTCATAAATCTAGGCAGATGAACGGCTGGCCTACATTTCTAAGCCTAACTTTTAAGTTCATAGATGCATATTCAACTGAAAATTTAGGCTCCTAAGTGTGGCTGAAATAAGGTACACATTTAGGCCCTGATTCTATAAATGGAACTGAGGAACATGGCGCATAGCGCTCGTCAATCTTCAGTTAGGCGCCGCTTATAGAATTGTACCTAACATAGGGTTACCAGACATCCAGATTTCCTCAGTCATGACCTCCTTTTGGGGACATGTCCGGGGGTCCAGACAGCATTTCATAACCCAGCACTTTGTCAGGGTTTTGAAAAGCCTCCTCTAAATCACATTGGGCAGGCAGCTGGGGCGGGGCTAGGGCATAATAGGGCAGGGATGGGTGGAACTAGGCAGGGCTGGGGGCAGGTCTAGGGGGTCTGGATTTTACTTTAGTAAAATCTGGCAACCCTAACCTAGCGGTGCTTATATTGGACTTAGGCACTGGTAGACATAAAAATCTTAGGCACCCCCTATTTATATCAGGCTTTTCTTGACCGAAATACCAGCGCCTAAGTCCAATTTAGGTGCCTACATGGAAAACATGCTCTAGATCAGACAAGTGGATATGGTTAAGTGTAGATCATAGGTGGATCTAGAGCAGACATGGGCAACTCCGGTCCTCGAGGGCCGGAATCCAATCGGGTTTTCAGGATTTCCCCAATGACTATGCATTGAAAGCAGTGCATGCAAATAGATCTCAAGCATATTCATTGGCGAAATCTTGAAAACCCGATTGGATTCTGGCCCTCGAGGACCAGAGTTGCCCATGTCTGCTTTAGATCCATCAATCCAACTTCAAAGACACACTGATATATATAAACCAACCAATATTCAAACACTCCAACAATAGTTATATGGGAGTTCAGAATCCACCAATTCTTACGAAATTGGCAGTAGTGGTACTTTCATTAATCTCCTCATAACTTTTATGGCATCTTTTTTATATATTTTTAAAACTTTTTTACTTTTCTTTACTTTTATACTGTAACTTTTAAGAATCAAAGGGACTTATCTTATTGTCATTATCGGTTCCCCTTCCCGATGCGTTTCGTTCGTCTTTTTCAAGGTTGGGGGAACTAATTTAAGGAGTAACTCTTCCCATTTCTATCAGTCACTGGCGATCACGCCTTGTCTGGAGGGCCTATAACATGCACAGATGTGTGTGACATCATCCGCATATGCTCAGAGGCCCTCCAAATGCGACCAGAGCTCGTCGGAGCTTTCCAAAACCCGGACACACTGTCGGGTTTTGAAAAGTCCTAAAAAGAGGACGTGTCCGGGTTTTCCCAGATGTCTGGTAATCCTACTCATATCGCAAGATTGATCCCAATGGCACAAAAAAAAACTATACTACTTGCTCTTTTCTTTATGCTTCATTGAAATTGTATCCCTTCTTCCCAGGGTTTTTTTTTAATGTCTTGCCTACCTCCTTAGTTGAGGACTATATAGTTAGCATATTGCTTTGTGTAGTTTCTTTAGTCTGTATTGACTAAGTATATGTATTTCAGTATTTCTTGTACCATTTTATTGGTTGTATAGAAATGATAAGTAAATAAAAAAAATCAAAACTGTACTAATAACTGCTTCTTTCTACCCCGGAGACCCAGTCGCAGGGAGAAATGTTGATTAGGGCCTCTGTGGAGCAAGGGAATTTCAACAATCTACCTCATAGCCCGATACCTTTTGTTGTACCCAGAGTCCAAGTGCTCTAGGCACCTGCTAGTTCACCTAATAGAAGTGCTGGCCCTGCATTTAACCCAGCAAGCTCACTTGAGTGAGCATCCATAAGAGGTTTCCACTACACAGAGGTAGCAGACCCCATTTTTATTTGGAGGGGCCAAACAAACCAATCTCCAGCCCCAACCCTAAGCTTTCTAGTTGCTGATGCTATGTCAGGCAAAATATTGATGGGGTCATGACTGCTGTGCCCCCCCCCCCCCTCCCGCCCCATCTGCTGCCTCTGCAGTCTGTGCTACATCCAAACTCTCTCTCCTCTCTTCCATATGGTGTTTCATATACAACTGGAAGTTTTGATGCATTTCATAGGGTTGGTAAATTGGTCTCATATCATATGCACAGGATGAGCATGTCCTAGGTTTACCCCACTGCATCCCTGAACAGGCACTTCCAATTTTGTTTAGACAGGAGCTACAACTTCATATATGTAGCAGAGTTAAAACCAGGATAGATTCAGCCTGCGCCTAATAATACAGATCCAGTCAGTGATTTCAGCGTATAAGAGATAGACATCGAAAGGGGTTTAAGCCGATAAGAGAGTCTACTGCCTACTTAACCTCCAGTTAGTGGGCTAGAAGAGGATATTCGGCAGCAATTAACCAGACAGTGTAACTGGATATCCTCTCTGATCGTCACAGCGCTGTCTTTTTATTTTATTTTTAAATATTTTAGGTATTTATATGCCCCCCAAGGATCCTGGTCAGGTACTCTGTCTTCCCTATCTGTCCCAGTGGGCTCACAATCGAACTACACTACCTGGGGCAGTGGAGGGTTAAGCAACTTGCCCAGGGTCACAGGGAGTGGTGCTGGGATTGAACCCTCAATCTTAGAATATTGAGGCAGTGGCTGTAACCAATAAGCCACTATCAGGGCAGTCAAAATCAGGGCAAACCCGAAAGATAATGGGCTTCGATGTCACTTATCTAGGTAAACAGGATTGCACATAAAGCAGTCCTATTTTTGTCGTTAGGTATGTGCTACCGAAACCAAATATTGGCGGGATCCTGCATAACTTCTGAGTCCTCCGGTGTAGGGTTACAAGATGTCCGGATTTCCCTGGACATGTCCTTCTTTTGAGGACATGTCCGGGGGTCTGGACGGCTTTTCAAAACCTGGCACTTTGTCCGGGTTTTGAAAAGCTTTCCTTCGTGCAGGAGGGCCATCTGCGCATACGCAGATATGCTGCCTGCCGAGAACAGGCAGCAGGGGGGGGGGGGGGGATTGGAGGCGGGGCTTGGGCGGGCTTCGGGGCAGGATTTGGGGTCATGATGGGGCGGAACAGGGCAAGGATGGTTGGGACTGGATGGGCCTGGGGGCGGGTCTAGGGGGGATCCAGATTTTCCAGACCGAAAATCTGGTAACCTTGCTCTGGTGACCTGGATATTCAATGCCCATCCCTGAACATGGCCCAACATTAAATACCCAAGTTTAATTTAGCCTGTAAGTATCAGTGGTTTTAAAACTGCCGACCACTGTAATCTTAATATTTGCCTGGTAAATCATTGATGCAAGCAATCACACACACAAAAAAAATATTCTCAAATCATGTGCTTAGAAATAGAGCAATTAGAATTGAAATTGATATTTTAAATATACATTCAGTATTGTAAAAAAAAAAAAAAAAAAAAAGCTAAATGAATGAAATATATTTGTACCTTTAGTGCCGGGAATATCCACAATGTCTGGAGCTCCAGCGGAGTTCAGATTTAAGCTCAGAAAGGACCACCTCTTCTGGTGGTCTCAGTTAAGTCCAGAAATAAAATCATCCCAGCCTGCTTCCTGCTGGGCTTTTACCATTGCTTTGGTTTGCTTCTTCCCTTTGTTTTCTCTCCCGCAACACCTTGTCGCAGTCCAGATTTTATATCTCCTTTATAGACACATTGAGAAGTCATGTGACAGGAGCTATGAGCGCGAGGGAGTTCTTGAAAAGGGTTCTAGAAGATGCTTCGCGACTTCCAAACAAGAGTTGAAATAAATGACCGACTGTACTCAGCAATAGGTGTAGAAAAGGGGTTGGGTGTGAAATGTCAAAAGATATAATACCATTGCAATTGTGGGGTTTCCGTGGGAGATGTCAGAGATGAAAACAATGACAGAATTTAAATAGGCGTTGGATAAATGCAGACTCTCCCCCACCCCCTCGATATTCAGCGGTACTTAACTGGCTAGGTAACCAGTATGTCACGTGATATAGCCAGTTACTGCAGGTATTCGGCTGGCCGGCTACGGCTAGCAGCTAGCTAGACCAGCCTAAAAAGCAAGTCTATCTTTTGCTGCTTTGCCTTAGCCAGCCAGCTGCTGAATAAGTCTGAGGCGGCAAATTTTGATGTGAATAGTCAAAGATAGTGGCCGGATATGGCCCAGGCATTGAATATCCAGGATTGCTGCAGACCGTGGAAGGTAGCCGGGCTGCCTCTCACGTTCTGAATATCGGGCCCAGAGCCTCCCTATAAGGCAAAAGATGACATATAAATATAGGGAGCAGATTGGCGATGGTCAATGGTTCTTTAAATGCTGGCCATCGCAGGCTAAACTAGACTAAAATTCTCAGTGCTGGCCCCTGTCTGGGTACTGGCACTGAATACACAACCACAAAGTGGCTGCCAGGAGGTATCTGACTAGTATCACTGATGTTCAATGGCAACACCTGGATAGCTGCCTGGTTAACTTAGGACAGCCTTTTTTCTGCTCTGCATTTACCTGGTTAATTAGTGATAAATATTGACCCTATAGAGCAGGGGTGTCAAATGTCGGTCCTCAAGGGCCGCAATCCAGTCGGGTTTTCAGGATTTCCCCCATGAATATGCATGAGATCTATTAGCATACAATGAAGGCAGTGCATGATAGATAGGACCCTGAAACCGTCGGCGCAATGTGTGGCGGCGGCGAAGAAAGCAAATAGAATGCTAGGCATGATAAAGAAGGGAATTACGAGGAGATCAGAGAAAATTATAATACCTCTCTACAGAGCCATGGTCAGACCACACCTGGAATACTGCATCCAGCATCGGTCTCCATACCTAAAGAAGGATATAAAACTGCTAGAGAAGGTGCAGAGACGAGCAACGAAGCTAGTGAAAGGTATGGAGAACCTGGATTACGAGGAACGACTTAGGAGACTGGGGTTGTTCTCCCTTGAGAAGAGGAGACTGCGAGGAGATCTGATCGAGACTTTCAAAATACTGGAGCAGGGAAAGCAGTTACAGTATTTACAATGTCCAGTGTGACACGGACAAGAGGACATAGACTGAAGCTGAGGGGGGACAGGTCCAGGATGAATATCAGGAAGTTCTGTTTCACGCAGCGAGTGGTGGACACCTGGAATGCTCTCCCAGAGGAAGTAATTGCAGAATCCACCGTTCTAGGATTTAAGGGTAAACTAGATGCACATCTCCTTAAGAGTGGCATAGAGTGATACGGGTAAGGGTAAATTAGATGCAGATCTCCCTTGAGAAGCATACAGTGATATGGGGACTAAAACTATGCCAGGGTACACCTGGCGGGGCCTCCGAGTGTGCGGATCACCTCACCGGACTTGATGGACTTGAGGGTCTGATCCGGAGACGACAATTCTTATGTTCTTATGCAAATAGATCTCATGCATATTCATTGGGGAAATCCCGAAAACCCGACTGGATTGTGACCCTAAAAACAGAAGGGGGGGGTGTTGGGGAGGGGAGATCTGCATGGAACAGCAGGTACAGCATAGCAACCTTTCTAGGCAGACCAGGGGCTCCTTTTACTAAGTTGCGCTAGCATTTTTAGTGCGCGCTAACCCCACGCTACGCACCAAAAATTGACACCAGCTCAATGGTGGCATTAGCGTCTCTTGCTTGCGGCAATTTAGCACGCACTAAAACCGCTAGCACAGCTTAGTATAAGGAGCCCTAGATGGGTCATGCAGGTCTTTATCTGCTGTTCTGTACTATGTTACTATAGTTTTGTCTTGCATCTCCTGAGATCTACAACCAAATGAAATGGGTTTGGAAGAGAAAGTAATTCAGCAGGCTAGCAGAGTTTTGAGAGCAAGTAACCTGAATTCTTGAGGGCTCCAGTGCTAACCACAGAATCACTCTTTCAATTTTCCAGTGACTTCTCTTGACACGCACGTCCATTTTTCTCTGGACGCAAACAATTGGAAGAGTTGCAATCTGCTTATTAGACTAGAGCCAGAGAACAGGGTCAGGAGGGCTTCAGAGATGCCAGAATTCTTTTCATGACCTTAGGTAAGTCACTTTATTTCTCTGTGCCCGGGATGTAACCCCGGCTCAGTCACTGGCTCTGGGCAACCTTGAGCAAGTCAACTTATTTTGCTACGACTCCATTTACTCAACTCTATTGGGGAAATCATAACAAATGAAGTACTTCTTCTTTTTTTTTTTTGTAAACTGCTATGCAGCACGAATAACTATGCACCGTGAAGTTTTTGAAGTTGTAGGATTCTAAAGCATGAGAGGCTGGATGAAGAAGACGCACCAAATGGATTTAAATGTATATTTTCTGAGTGGTGCTGATGTGCATAACTGCAATGTCAGCTCTCAGGCACACTTAAAATCATAACCCTTCTAAAACAGCTTTTAAGCTTATAAGATATTTACATAATAAGGCTTTTGCAACCATTACAGAAGCATGACATAAGAACATTCATCCGACATGGTTGTGGTTAACCTCGGAATAGCAGAGCTGAGCGGCTCCTTTCCTTACACTTCCCCATTCGCGCTCCATTCTTCTAACAGTGAAGCTTGGGTCTCGCTGCATCTTGTGAGTAAAGCAGTGCTCTTATAATACCCCTAGTCAGATAATCGGTAAGACCTCATTAGATTATAGTGGAATGAATCTGGGGCTTCATTGCTACGGGGTATGGGAGCCTTGAATGCAGTTCCCCCGCTTCTTGTTAGACTCCAAAGCAATAGGTGTCTTCTGCTCCAGCCCCTCCCTTCCAGGAAGCCTGCAGGGAAGAAAGCAGGGGCTGTCTATTAAATGCCAAAATGTATAGCGCTGCGTATGCCTTTCAGCACTATATAAGTGATAAATAGCAGTACATGTAGTAGGAAAGGGGAAGCTTGGAGAAGAGCACAGAGCGGTCACTCTTCTGTTTCTCCTGCCCATCCTGTGTCCCAACTCCACAGTTCTACATCCTTTTAGTCTATAAATTAAGCCCTGAGTATTTCTAGAGTATAAACTGTAATTAGAGTAAATGCATTCTAAAGAAAGGCATAAATGGTGGAGAATCTTCATAAGCCCTATGAAAGGAGAAGAATAGGCTAGTGGTTAGTAAAATGGACTGCGATGCGGGGAAGGCAGGGTTAAAAATCCCACTTCACCCATCAATGTTCTTGTGCTTCAGATGCAAACTCATGCCTTCGCCGAAAACATGTGTTAACCAGTTAGTGTATTAAAACACCAGTTAATGCATGTCAATAAATGAATTCCTATTTTAACACACATTATTTCAATTTAAGTGCATGGTTAGCAAATAGTCCCCATCGAGAACAATAAGGCTTGTGTTAGTTGATAAGCGTGAAATAATGCAAGTCCCATTATTTTCAATGGAACCTATTTACTAATTACATACTTAACTTAGATTAACGTACATTAATGCATATTAATGCACGTTATCTAGTTAACCATGTGAGTAAAAGAGACCATAAGATTATAAGCTGTTTTGGGCAAGAAATTACCTTGGCTACCTTATTACAAAAATAGTCAGCTCAATGAGATTGCAAGGCTTCATCCGGTCTAAACATAACAATGTTTTTTTAGAAGGAAAAAGGATCAAAGACATCCAAACCATAGACTAATTAATAACCCATAGACTTCTAATTAGTCTACGGTTTGGATGTCAGATCCTTTTTCCTTCTAAAAAACATTGCTATCATATTTAGACCTGATGAAGCCATGCAGTCTCATTGAGTTGAGTATTTTTTTTAGGTATCTTTACTACAGTTTATTTGTTCACATTTTTGTAATTTCGGGCACCTGATTATAACTCATCTTGAGTTTGGATTTGGAAATGCAAAATCTAAAATCTAAATGTGAATACTATGGAGTAGAAGAGCAAGACAGAATGGAGAAACCCAATCGCCTCGCAAGGTATAAATCTTGCACAAAAGAAAAGCATATTTTGAGAGAAAATTATACAATTAAGAAGCCGAGAATAGGAGACTCGAGAGTAACCTAAGAAAATACACTTCACTAAAATAGTGGTAGATGTATGGACCAACTTTCAAATGGAGACAATGAGAACAAGATGTAGTTAGAGTTGAAGAAGGCATGGAAAATATTTAGTTGTGGGAAGTGATGGTAACGATGGAGATCACGTAGGATCGGCGATATTGTAATAGGGAAAATGGGCAGATAGAACCATCAGGTCCACTTCGTCTGTTGTCAGTTTTTTTGCTTCCATTGGCAGAAAAAAAAGGAGTCCATTGAAGTACTTACCGAGGGAGCAGTGACCTGCAGCAGCACCAGTGCAATGAGGATCAGACGAAGCATCTTTTCTGTGTCCCACCTGTGTAAACTCTGATCAACTTAATCCTTTATATAGTGAACCAGAAGCAGGAAATTGGTCCTTACTGCTCCGGAAAGGTGGAACAACCTTTCCTAGATCATTGCCCTGGATGGAATTGTGCCAGGAAGGCAGGAAGCATTCTTTTCAACAACCTGATTACCTTCTTTCCCTAAACTCGATGGCTTTCTTTCCCAGAGATAAAAGGCTCTTTGTCTGAGATGGCTGCAAGGATGTTAATGTTCTTAGAGTGAGACACTATTAGATATTGATTTCAAATCCAAAGGTCTTAGACAATAACAAGGTGATATTAAACGCACTTTATATGGTTGGCAGCCAAACTGACCAAATAAATATTTTCTTTTTAAATAAGGACCGCTTCTTCGTATAGCTATAGCCCTTTTACTCGGAAAATGATTATAGTGATATATTTAGAAAAGGGGAGTGGTTGGAGGATGGAACAAAGTAGGTAAAAAAACCCAACACACATTAAATGGCAAAATCCAGATGCTAAGATTCAGTTAATGGTACCCAAACTTGGGTGCCAAAAAAATTTGCGCCGAGCACTATTTTATAAACAGCACTCCAAGGACGCTGATCTCGATTGTGTGTCAATCATGCATCGGTGTCCTGTAGAAAATCATGTCTTTTTTTCTAACAGATGCCTTAAATGTTGGTAAGCCTTTAACAGGTCTAATTTAAGGTGTCTGTCTCATGCTTACGGAGACGTATAGGGATGTGTGCAGATGCCCAAGGCCACTTCCAGTGAAAACCATGCTCACGTCGGCCTTGGGCATCAATAAGTGTTTCTAGACGCCTCTGTAGGTGTGAGTCAGATGCCTATATTGTAGGTGTCCTTCATGGCATGGATTTTTTTTTTTAAATAAACATGTGTTCTGATTGGCTGGTGAAACAATGATAGGACGTCTACCACTGCCTACAATTGGGATGCCATTTGTAGAATGAGCCCCTTAGAGCCAATTTCCATGCCAAGCTTTGGGCGTGAAGATTTATACCAACTGAAATCTGGTATAAATTCTGGTGCATAACAGGTGCAGATCCATGGCATTCAGTAATACTTCGTGCACCTTTAGTGAATGCCCCTGACCCGCTAATGCCCCTACAATGGCCAAGCCTCCTTTTGAGTTGTGTGCCTAAAAATTTGCATGTGGATTTTCATAGAATAGCGCTTACAAAATGCACATGCAAATCTTAATTGGAGCCACATAACTGCAATAATTGGTTAACACTCTTTACTCATTTAAGTTGTATGCGCAATTTGAGTGTGCACTCAAATTTGTTATGCAATTTTGGGCACCACTTTTAGAATTCCTGGGTAAATGTAGGTTAAGTAGATATAATTTTGGATTCTTGGTTGACATTCAGTGACCATATTTTCTCCATTGTACGCTTTTGTTTTTCTTCCCTGTGTCACATTCCTTTCCTCTGTCACTAACTAGCGTAGATGACTCCACCTGCGGTTCTCTTCTTTATTCCTTGATCATCTCCCATCTTGATTACCGCAACATTGTCTATTCTGGTCTTCCTGCTTCCTCCTTCCAATGCTGGCAAACAATTCAAAACACTTCTGTCTGAATTCTGTCTCATGCCCATTGCTATGATCACGTCTTTCCCCCTCCCCGCTTGCCTGTTTTCATTGGCTTCCAATAATGGTGCATGTTTAACATAAAATAATAATAATAATAACAGTTTATATACCGCAATACCGTTAAGTTCTATGCGGTTTACAAAAGATTAGTGGAGTACAAGTTGAGTTTATTGTTTATTGTTTATTCAGATTTTTGATTAAACGCTTTTTCGATACTACAAAGCGTTGTACAAAGTTTAATATAACATTAAAACAAAATTAACAGTTAAGACATATCTTTATTAAAAAAAATTTTTTTTACTGTACTGACGGCAATTACATACAGGGTAATTAAGGGCCTGAAGGCTCTTAGACACAATTAGGAAAGGGGGGGAGTTGACGTACAAGTTGAATTAACTTAAGGGATGTGGGGAACAATGGGGAGAAAGGGCAAGGGCTCATAAGTTATTACGTTCTGGAACCCCTGCCTACCTCTCTTCCCTTCTTATTTTGTATTTTGCCCCCCCCCCCCCCCGTTGCACTTCATTCCACTTCCACAAACTGTCTGTCTACCCTAGCAGTATATATCTCTAGACTTGAGTCTACCATCATTCTGTATTTTTCTAGACTTGAGTCTACCATCATTCTGTATTTTTCTTCTGCGCTCCTTTCCTCTAGAATTTGCTCCCTTCATCTATCCTTGCTGGACTTTCTTACCTGACATTCAGATCATCCTTTAAAATGATAAGGCAGTCAGGGCTGTTCTTGTCTCAGAAATGCTTCTGGTTTTCTGTGTTATCTTCTCTATTCCTTTTTTTTTCATCCTGTCTTCTGTTACTTGTTAAATTTGTAGTTCTTTTTCTTTTTTTTTTAATTATATAAACTGCTTTGTTTGCTTGATGGAAAGGCAGTACATCAAGCATTTTTAAACTCTCGTATGAGGAAAGATTAAAAAGGTTAGGGCTCTGCAGCTTGGAAAAGAGACGGCTGAGGGGAGATATGATTGAAGTCTACAAAATCTTGAGTGGATTAGAACGAATACAAGTGGATCGATTTTCCACTCTGTCAAAAATTACAGCAAAATACTTTTCAGATCAATAGGAGGAGGTATTTTTTTCCACTCAGAGAATAGTTAAGCACTGGAACGCGTTGCCAGAGGATGTGGTAAGAGCGGATAGCGTAGCTGGTTTTAAGAAAGGTTTGGACAAGTTCCTGGAGGAAAAGTCCATAGTCTGTTATTGAGAAAGACATGGGGGAAGCCACTGCTTGCCCTGGATCAGTAGCATGGTATGTTGCTACTCTTTGGGGTTCCACAATCTTGCTACTGTTTGAGATGCTGGAATGTTGCTACTCTTTGGGTTTTGGCCAGGTACTAGTGACCTGGATTTGCCACCGTGAGAAGGGCTACTGGGCTTGATGGACCATTGGTCTGACCCAGTAAGGCTATTCTTAAGTTCTTATGTTCTTAACATTAAGGAGGAAATTTCAGAAACCTTAGATGTTATTTACAAAATCTGACCATTGTGAGGGTAATATTATAAGCTGGCATTTCCTTATAGGTGCCCCGATGCCACACATTGAGAACCTATTGTACTGACGTTGATGAGTAGCCTCATAGTTAATCTTTTCCTATCGTAATAAATTTTATGTTACGCTGGTTCCAATCGTAATTATTTTAGCAAAGTTTTGTATTATTCACCGTTATCATTTATGGCTATTGTAAACATTCACGTAAATAAGTCATAAGTCTGTAAATTCATATATTTTGTGTTCCTGTCGTGTACTGTATGTCCCATTCCATGGGACATACGATGGCAACAACATTTTTGGAATGTCCCGTCAGCCGGGACACATGATAGGAAAAGGTTAAAGCAGTGGCCTGAGAACCAGGGGAATTGGGTTAAATGCCTACTGCAGCTTCTTGTGACAAGTTTCAAGTTTATTAAAGGTTTGTTATTCACGCAATATCAAATAATTTCAATGCGTATGACAATAAAAATTTTTGGGAGACAAAATAAAACAATTTGTACAAGTAAACATACTATGTATGTACACAAATAATTAGCGATACATAAGGGAAGAGGGGTGAACTACAATTTTTAAGGAAAGTAAAGATACGTTTAAGGAAAAAAACAACATCAGGAGGGTAATGAAAAAATGTTTTACAAATATGGCTAAGCCTAAAAAGAGAATGGGGGAGGTTGTGACCTATACATAAGGTCTGGTTAAATTTAGGTATTTGAGCCTGGGATTGTAACAGGTAAAAAACCCCCACAAAACAAAAACCCTCAAAAACTTAGATTGTGAGTCCACTACGGACAAAGAAAGTCCTTATCTAATCTAATCAGAGCATTTCTAGTCTGCTTTACCAGGAATAGGTCAAGAGGTGGATTACAGTAAACAGAATCTATAACACAACATCCCCCATGAAATATAAACATAGTACTTCATTGATATACTAGATAAAATCATACGACTTATTTGTTTAATACACTGAGAAAAGGCATTCTTTTATAGCCGCCCTTCTAAAAGCATGATAACATTTAATCTCCCTAATCTCACTAGGTAAAGTATTCCAGAGACTGGGACCGCAACCAATTAATGATCGCCAACTAATAATCATTTTGCGGCAAGTTGTTACAGATGGAGCAGGCAGTCTAGCATCCCTCAAAGACCAGAACTGGAGAGATCAAGTACTGACAATGATCAGGGGGCCAGGCCTTAAAGAATCTTAAATGTAAACATTAACAATTTAAAAAGAATCCTTGCCCTCGCTGGCAGCCCATGTAGCTTCGCTAATAAAGGACTAGCCCGATCACAAGAATTCCCTCCCAATAATAACTTTGCAGCTGCATTCTGAGTAATCAGAATTCTTGGAATTTTTGCATCTTGTAGCCCCAGCAACACAATATTGCAATAATTGCATGTGACAAGACAATAGATTGTAGCACTGTTCTGAAGTCAGAAGGCTCTAACATGTAAATCACTTTGAATGTACAACAGGAAGGGTTATCAAATCCCCTGGGCACCTAGATTCTGTTATAGAATACTAACATAACCTGGTGTTGGAACACCTTATATTTAGGCACTTGTAGTCATAATGGCCATTGACCTGGTATAATTGAGGGCACTTGTGGCATGGGCGCATGTAACTTAGAGCATTCTATAAGTTGCACTTCCCTTGCTCCACCATATGAACTCCCCCCTTGCATTTAAGGGATAGGGACTTATATACTGCCTTTTTTGTAGTTCTACACCCACACTCCAAGTAGATTACATAAAGGTACTTCAAGCAATTTCCTTATCTATTCTGGTGGGCTCACATTCTATCTAATGTACCTGGGGTAGTGGAGGATTAAGTGAGTTGACCAGGGTCACAAGGAGCAGCGTGGGGTTTGAACCCACAACCTCAGGGTGATGAGGCTGTAGCTCTAACCACTATGCCACACTCTCCTCCATTTATGTGCTATGCCTCTTACAGAATAGTGTTTAGGTGTTTTGCTGCCACTTAACACACATAAGGGCATATTAGTATTGGGTACACTTACAAGCTGAAGAGGTGTGTAAGGCATCTCCGAATTTCAAGTAAGAAAGTTCAGCACAGATTAATGGAGAAATGTTGATTATTATCTGCAACTTTTTATAGTTTTTCATTGCTTTTAACAAGTATGAGATCTGAAAACAGCATCTGATACATTTCTGGTAACCCCTGAGGCAGCTGTTTTTTTTGCTGAAACATGTTATTGTGTCAGGTCCTTTAGAATGTGTATAAGGTGCCGAAATAAACTTTACTATTGTACACTGATCCTGAGAGGAAAGCCGTCTTTTTATCCTTACTTTTTTGTTATTCAAAGTTCGGTTATGTGCCACTAAAAATCTAGAGGCCAACCTGTTAGTGCAATTTAACCAGGAAGGAGCCACAGGATGTGAAAATGCACTGACATATTTGACCGAAGTAACGCCAAATGTGGATTTCGGGTTGGCTTCGGTGCCGAAGCCAAAACCGAAATTTGGTTGGCCTCTACTTTGATTCAGTGAAACATAGTAGTTCACTAAAATTTACATACCCACTGCACATATAAATGTGTAGAATAAAAGAGTTGCATGGGAATGGGAATTGTGGGAATCCCATGGAACCTGCAGGGTTCCCGCTGGTATGGAAGGAGTTCTACAGGATTCCTGCAGGGATGGAAAAAGTTGCTGTGCGATTTCAGTGGGAGTGTAGTCAAAATATCTAGTGACTTCAGAATGAGGCTTGGAATGCCCAGAGAGGCAGCTGGAATGCCACACTAAGGCTTGGAACACTCATTGATTGAATAGTGAATACCTTTCAAAAAAACATGGAAGGCTGTTGGGGTTGGAAGGAAAGAGAGGGCTGAGAGGAAGTAAATAATAGCGTTCACTCCTGCGGGTACAGGTGGGGATAGAGATTAATTGTGGGGATGGAATGGATCTTAGTAGGTATGGGTGGGGATGCAGTTATTAACAAATACAAGTTCAACACAAATGAAGCCAAGAAAAAACTTCTATGCAAGCAAACTAGGAAATAAAACAACCAATAATAAAGGGCTGTTCCCTCTGGAACGACAGCTTACATCCCCAACAGACCAAATATCAACCGGTCACTTCAACAAAATATCCACACAAGACCTGGCAGACTATTTCCTCAACAAAATCACATCAGTCCAAGCAGTAGTCGCAAAGTCCACCATCCTAAACAACCACCACTGAGCACCAAGCAGAACCTATTGTAGCAGATTAAATCTGGACCGCTTTCACTGAACTTACTAACCACGATACCAAAACACTTGTATCAAAACTCTCTACACACAGTAGTCCTCTTGACAACTAACCCGCTTACCTAATGTCAGCCATTCCCCAACCCCCCCCCCCCCCCAATCATAGTCTGGCTCACTAACCTCTAAATAGCTCCCTGAACCAAGGCAAATTACCCAAGGAAATGGGCAAAATTGCTCTCGCACCCATACCGAAAACTTCAACAGCAGACCTTTCCAAAACTTCAAACTACTGGCCCATTGCTGGCATCCCTATTCTAACAAAAATCCCATGTAAACAAACAACTAGCTTCTCATATTGAGCTACATTCATGCCTTCACCCATCCCAATATGGATTCAGAAAGCAACATAGCACAGAACTCCTTATCATCACCCTAATAACCAAAGTAAAACAACTACTAAGCATCGACCATCAAGCAATACTACTCCAGTTTTATATTTCCGCTGCCTTTGACTCGGTAGACCACATTTGCTCATAACCAAACTATCTGAAATCGGAATTACAGGAGCTGTGTTAGACTGGTTCACAGACTTTCTACAAAATATAGAGAACACGGTTAAGAAGGAAGGAGTATTCTCCAACCCCTGGAAAGCGTTCTGCGGAGTTCCGCAAGGCTCCTCATTATCCCCCACCCTTTTCAACCTTTTCATGAGCTCACTTGGAAACATTAAATTAGAAGATGAAACCTTACTATCCTATACAGACGACATTCTTCTCCTCATCCCTATTACAACCAACCAACCAAACACAGACGAGAAAATTTCAAACAACATTGAAAAAATCCACACCTTGGCAACCACAAACAAACTTAAATTAAATGCCACCAAAACCAAAGCCATCTGTTTCCACCCCGCTCAGTAGAATGCCCTGACAAGCATTAATCTTCAATCCAGTATCACTCTCGCAGTAGAGAAATCCTCAAAAGTACTTGGCATCATTCTGGATGACACACTCACAATGAATCCTCAAATCTCCAGCCTCCGGAAAAAGACCATTTTCACTATGCACCAACTAAGACTTATTAAGCCATACTTCCACCAACATCATTTTGCTCTGATTGTCCAGCTGATGGTACTACCTCAGCTGGACTACTGCAACTCGGCATATTTGGGTATCAACTCCTCTCTAGTTCACAAACTGCAGCTCATTCAGAACACAGCTGTCAGAATCTCAGCATACCTCAAACAATTACACTGGCTACCAATTTCATCGTGAATATTCTTCAAAACATTATGCATCCTACACCACATAATCTACGGAAACTCAGCCACTCCTCTCACCCAGCTATTCTCAATGGCCTGGTCTACCTCCAGGAGACTCATAAACAGAATACAGTTGAATCTACCTTCCACAAAAAATCTCCATTACAGATGTTTGTTCCACTCCATGCTTACATTCATAGGAGTGAAAACATGGAATAACCTGCCAGAAATGATCAGAAAAGAAACTAAACATACAACATTCCGGAAAAAACTGAAAACCTTCCTCTTTGACAGCTGAACCTACTTGACTTCTCAGAAATGAATCTTTCCACCTCTTTCGCTAGATGAGCTCCTAGACAATTATGATTTCTTGCCCCCCTCTTACCCTCCCCCCTTTCAAGGCCCCTTTTAGTCCCTCCTCCTGATCCCCTTTCAACCCCTCTCTGAATGTCACCTAGAGCCTGAATAGGTATGTGCGACACACAAATAGAAGATTAGATTAGATTAGATTCCATTGGAGATAGATAGGGATGGATTAAATTTCTGTCCCTGTGCAATTCTAGTTTAGAATAATAGCATTTACATATACTTTCCCTTCCGTATTTGCAGAGATAGGGGATCAGCATGGCCGCAAATACAGAAAAACCGCAAATAACTTTATGTATGTTATTTACATTTTTTTCTGTAAAAAGCCCACAAAAAGACACAAAACCGTGAATAACCTTACCTGTTCCTGTGAAGAAAGTGCCACAATTTTCTCTGTACAATGCTGAGAGGATCAATTCTTTCTGTGTATCGCTGGGAGGATCAATTTTCTCTGTGCATCACTGGGAGCAGCAACTTCCTGTGATGTAAATTTGGGGGAGGAGCCTGCGCACATAAACCTGTGAATAACCGAAACCGCAAACAACAAAACCGCGAATACGGAGGGGGAAGTGTATGTAGATAAGTGCCAAAAATGTCTCTAAGCACTATTTTTTTACTACCCTCTTAATTTACATACTGTGTATTTGCAAGGGGGATGCAAATGGACGGTGGCAAGTCAAATGCGCATATGTCTTGCGCGCATCTGACTATGAAGCCAAATGGACAGAGCATGGTGGAGGTCAAACTTACATGCTTACGTTATTGTAAGTTATGTGTTACTCCTGGTAGAATTCTGCACAAAAAAATTTAAAATTCTGCGCACAATATTTCAAAATTCTGCAAATCTTTTTTCTAGTGTTTTGCATAGAATTCCCCTATCCTCAGGAGTGCGGGCGATATCAGGTCTGCACAGAATTCTGCACAGCTTGTGAAGAATTCTGCGTGGATGACTACTGCACAAATTCTGTGCTGCACAGTAGCGCAGAATTCTGGCAGGGGCAACATACATCAGCAACATTTAGGCATGAGCCATTGGCAAAACATGGACAGGTTGGGCAATTGTAATAAAAGTGATGTTTCAAGGGGACATGATTTAGGTGTCGTCGGGGCAAAAATAAAATATACTGTACATATGTATTCCCCGCTGTATAATGAAAATACACATGTTTTTGTGAAAAATTTCCATCTCAGGATTTATGCCCAATTAATGGTATGTCTAGGTTTTTAAAATATTCTCATTCAACTAGGCATTCATTAATATTTGCATGTGCATCTGGTTGCACGTTATTCTATAAGGCAGTGCGCTTAACTCTCATTATTTTGTAAAGGTTTTCTTAGAAGAGTAATCCTTGCTAATGAAGAGTTGCTCTATATGTACCTTCTATGTTAGATAAGAACATAAGAATAACCTTACTGGGTCAGACCAATGGTCCATCTAGTCCAGTTTCATGTCTTCACGGAGGCCAATCCAGTTCACAAGTAACTGCAAAAACCTAAATAGTAGCAGCATTCCATGCCCCGATCCAGGACAAGCAGTGGCTTCCCCCATGTCTGTTTCAACAGCCGACTGGACTTTTCCTCCAGGAATTTGTTCAAACCTTTTTTTAAAACCAGCTATATTAACCGCTCTTACCACATCCTCTGGCAATGCATTCCAGAGCTTAACTATTCTTTGAGTGAAAAAATATTTCCTGCTATTGGTTTTAAAAGTATTACTCTGTAACTTCATTTAATGTTCCTTACTCTTTGTAAATCTCGATGCAGTAAAAAATTGATCCACTTGTACCTGTTCTACACCACTCAGGATTTTGTAGACTTCAATCATATCTCCCTTCAGCCGTCTCTTTTCCAAGCTGAAGAGCCCTAACCTCTTTAGTCTTTCCTCATGAGATGAGAGATTCTGAGGAGCTGTGGAGTGAATACACTTGTAGGTCATTAAGAGGAGTTTGTACTTTATGCAGAAACAGATAGGAGCCAATGAAGTGACTTGAGGAGAGAGGTAATGTGGGCATAGTGACATTGGTGAGATATGAGGCGTGCAGCAGAATTCTGAATAGTCTGAAGGAAAGAGAGATGGTTTAGTGGAAGGCCAGTGAGAAGCAGGTTGCAGTAGTCCAGGTAAGAGGTGATGAGGGTCTTAGCAGTGTGTTCAGAAAGGATTTGTCTGGTTTTAGTGATACTGTAGAGAAAAAAAAGAACATGTTTTGGCAGTCTGTTGGATATGTGAAGAGAAAGAAAGAGATGAGTCAACGATTACCCTGAGTTGCGAGCTGATGAGACAGAAAGGATGAGGGCATTGTTCACAGAAATAGAGAAAGGAAGAAGAGGAGAGATGGGTTTAGGTGGAAAGATAAGGAGTGACATCCAGGTTGTGATGTCAGACAAGCAGGTTGAAACCCGGGATTGAACGTCTGTTTAGATTTCAGGTGTAGGGAGATAGATCTGTGAGTCGTTGGCATAGAGATGATACTGAAAACCTTGAAAGGAGATTAGAGCACCAAGGGAAGAAGTGTAGATGGAAAAAAGAAGTGGTCTCAGGACAGAGCCCTGAGGTACATCAACCGACAACAGGGTAGCGGTGGAGGAGGACCCACCACAGCATATGCTAAAGGTGCGATGGGAAAGATAGGAAGAAAACCATGAGATAAAAGAGCCCTCAAATCCAAGCAAGAACAGCTTATCAATGAATGGGTGGTGATTTACCATGTCAAAAGCTGTGGATAGATCAAGAAAGATGAGGACGGAGTAGAGGCCTTTGGATTTGGCCAGGAGCAGGTCTATGGAGACTTTCATAAGGGCAGTTTCTGTAGAATGAAGAGGGCGAAAGCTTGATTGAAGCAGGTGAAGGATAGCTTGAGTTGAAAGAAAGTCAAGCCAATGGCGGTGAACAGCAAGTAGCTTGGATACGAAGGGGAGGAGGGAGACAGGACAATAGTTGGAAGGGCAGGTAAGATCCAGCTAGTGTGTTTTAAGGAGTGGTTTAATAATGGCATGTTTGAAGACATCAGGCACAGTTGTGGTGACAATAGGAGAGATAGTGGTAAGTAGGTGGGTGGGGAAGGAATCAGAGGAATAGGTGGTGAGTTTGGAGAAAAAATTGTGTAGTTTCTTCCTCAGCAATTTCAGGAAAGGAAGATAAAGTGGCAAGGGCTGGGGGGGAGAGCGGAAGAGGAGGAGGGGAGTGGGTAGAGCTGGTTGGGGGAAGTGGCTCAGTTCAAAACTCAAGGTTAATTTTGTGAACCATGTCATAGAAGTACTCAGCCATAATTGGGATGGGGGGGAGAGTGATGGTGGGTTTGGCGGTAGGAGAACCTTGAGTAAGGAGTTTAGTGTGGTAAAGAGGCAGTGAGAGTTGGAGCCAAGAGAGTTTGTCAGGTGAGAGAGCTGATTGGAAAGAGGTCAGGAGGAATATGAAATGAATGAAGTTATCATGAGTACAGGATTTGAGCCAGAGTTGTTCAGCAGACTACTACTTACTAATCACCTGGCACAAGAGTGTACATTGTGGATTTTAGAGTTTAGCCAGGGCTGGGGGTTGGGGCGTCTTACTGAGTGTGGGGTAGGGTGAGCTAGGGTATTTAGAACAGAGGAAAGAGTGGTGTTATAGGAGGAGACAGCATCATTTACAGACTTGTGTATTATAGTGGTAGCAAGGAGGAGTGAAACTGCAGTGGAGAGATTGTTGGAGTCGATGGCCTGAAGATTCCTAAGTTGCAGATGGAGATTGGCTGGGGCTGGGGGGGAGGGTAATGAATTGTGAAAGTTATCAGATGATAGTCAGAGAGGGGAAGGGTGCAGTAGAGAAATTTGTGATAGAGCATTTGGAGAAGAAGACAAGATCAAGGCAATGGTGGGTAGGGGTGGTGGAGCAAAACTGAAGATCAAATGAAGATGTTAGGGCTAGAAGCCTAGAAGCATAAGAGTAAGAGGGGTTGTTAGCATGAATATTGAAATCACCAAGGATGAGAGAAGGAAATGAATGTTCAAAAAAGAGGGGGCAGGAGTCGAAGTCAGGGCAGAGGTGCAAAAAGACGGATAGAGTGGACTTCAAAGGAGAAGCGGTGAAACTGAAATGGAAGAAGGGCTTGAAATCTGCAAGAGGGTGATAGCAATTTCCCAATGCCACCTCCATGACCAACTGGGCAAAGCGTATGGGAGAACAGGTAGCCTCCATGACACAGGGCGGCAGCCGAAATAAGTCATCTGGACAAATCCAGGCCTCAGTCAGTGTAAGCAGATGGAAAGATTGAGAGATGAAGAGGCCTTGGATATAGGCAAGTTTATTGGAGACAAAGTGGGCATGCCACAGGGCACATGAGAGGGGAAGGAGGGGGACAGAAATAAGATTGGTGACATTGCGGTGTGATCTGCATAAATAGGGTGGGAGTTGGTTGGGAGGACCAGGGTTGAGATTGATATCCCCAGCAGAGAGACAAAGGAGCAAGAAGATATGGGTGAGAGAGGGAGAGCAAGGGAAGGGGGGCTGCTGCGTCACAGGTGAAATGCTTGCAGTGAGAATGAGGATGGCTGAATGAGAGGGAGAAAGTGTTGCAGTTTTAGGACTAAGAAGGGAGGGCAAGGTAATGGGTTCAAAAAGTGAGTGGTGTGGTGTTGAAGAGTTCAGTGGTTTTGGGGTGAAGAGAGGTTGGGGAAAGTCAGTTTCAGGAAGCCATTGTGGTGGAAGGGGGAAGAGGAACAATGTGAAGAAACAGGCTATGAGCTAGTCTCAGACCATGAAAGTGAGAAGATGCTTAGGGAGGTAACTTACCAGGACGACTCACGTGCTAAAGGCGTGGTTATGACAGTGTCTTAGGAGAGCTGCAGGGTTTAGATATGGGTAGAAATAAATCTGATTGCGCCAAAGGTGCGCACAGTCCCTACTACCAGGAAAAGAATTATTTAGGGCAGTGATGGGCTTCTTTTTAAATCACCTTGTCATGTGACTATTTAAGTCCAGTGCCTAGGAAAGGAGGAGAGAGAATCAAGCAATTCAGTTTAGTTGGCTGTTTAGGAGATGGGATAAGCCCTTCAATCACAGAGCTTAAACAGTAGAGAACACAGAGTCCACGCTACCAGGAAGAGAATGATTTAGGGTAGAGATGTGCTTCTTTTTAAATCAACTGGTCATATGATTACTTAAGCATAGTGCCCAGGAAAGGAGGAGGGAGAATCAAGCAATTTGGCTGCTTGTATACGACTTTTTCTTTGTGCTTACAATCAAAGTGGTTTACGTTTTTAAGATAGTTACTTATTATGTACCTGGGGCAATGACGTGTTAAGTGACTGCCTAGGATTATCAGATTTTATGTATGTATAATCCAGACCCATAGACCTGGCCCAGGTCCTACCATCCCTGCCCCATTATGCCCATGCCACGCCCCAGCATCACCACTAGCCCCGCCCCTAGCTCTGCTCCCTCAACCTGATCATTGGTCGGGAGGGTAATGCATTCCAAACCAATGGACCCTGGACAGAGAACATAGACTTATGACTACCAGAGAGCTTGACAACCTGCAATGATGGAACTTCTGAACAAGAACTATCAGATGAGGGCAACTCGCGCAGTGGACAGTGCCACTGCAACAAGTAACGCACACTCTGAGAACAATTATACTGCAGCACCTTAAACATTAGGCACAAAACCTTAAATTCAATGGTCCATCTAGCCCAGTATCCTGTTTCCACAATGGCAAATCAAGGCCACAAGTACTTGACAGAAACCCAAATAGTAGCAACATTCTATGCTACCGCTCTCAGGGCAAGCAGTGGCTTCCCTTATATCTGTCTCAATAGCAGACTATGGGCTTTACTCAGGAACTTGTCCAAACCCTTTTTTTAAAACCAGCTATATTAACTGCTCATACTGTATACTCTGGCAACGCGTTCCAGCGACTATTCTCTGAGTGAAAAAATATTTCCTTCTATTGGTTTAAAATTTTTTTTCCTAAACTTTGAGTATCCCTTAGGGCAGGGGTAGGCAATTCTGGTCCTCGAGAGCCGGAGCCAGGTCAGATTTTCAGGATATCCACAATAAATATGCATGAGGTAGATTTACTTCTCAAGGAGGCAGTTCATGCATTTCATACATATTCATTGTGGCTATCCTGAAAACCTGACCTGGCTCCAGCTCTCGAGAACCGGAATTGCCTACTCCTGCCTTAGGGCTTCTTTTACTAAGCTGTGCTAGCGGTTTTAGCGCACGTGCTAGACGCTAACGCCTCCATAGAGCTGGCGCAGTGGCGTACCAAGGGGGGGTGGGGGGTCCACCCCGGGTGCACGCCCCAAGGGGGTCACAGCTGGCCATCCACCGGGGAATAGGCTGCCGCCGGGGAAAGGCTTCCACTGCCGTCATTGGGAACAAGCCTGCCGAGTTCTCCCTTCTTTTCTTCCCTGCAGGGCCGACCAACTCTCGCCGCCCGACGTCAATTCTGACGTTGGAGAGAACGTTCTGGGCAAGCCAACCGCTGCCTGGCTGGCCCAGAACGTCTTCTCCGACTTTAGAATTGACGTCGGGCAGCAAAGAGTTGGTCGGCCCCGCGGGGAAGAGAAGCAGGGTGAACTCGGAGCCGGGCTGTTCCCGATGGCGGGGGTGGCAGCATTTTCCCAATGGCGGGAAGGGGAGGGAGAAAGAAAGAAATGGGGGGGGACAAGGAGCCAGAAAGAAAGGGGGCAGGGTGAAACAAAGAAAAAGAAAAAATGGGGCACAGAGAGAGAGAGAGAGAGAAAGACAGACATACAGAAAGAATGGGGGCATGGAGAGAGAAAGAAAGAAGGGGGCAGGATGAAACAAAGAAAATGTTGGGGGAGGGAATGAGGTCTGGAGGAGAGGAGGCTGAAAGAAGGGAAGAAATATTGGATGCACAGTCAGAAGAATAAAGTGCAACCAGAGACTGATGAAATTACAAAACAAAGGTAGGAAAAATGATTTTATTTTCAATTTAGTGATCAAAATGTGTCCGTTTTGAGAATTTATATGTGCTGTCTATATTTTGCACTATGGCCCCCTTTTACTAAACTGCAATAGCGGTTTTTAGTGCAGGGAGCCTATGAGCATCGAGAGCAGCATGGGGCATTCAGCGCAGCTCCCTGCACTAAAAACCGCTATCACGGTTTAGTAAAAAGGGAGGGGGTATATTTGTCTATTTTTGTATAGTTGTTCCTGAGGTGACATTGCATAAAGTCATCTACCTTGACCTCTTTGAAAATCCACAGAATATAAATGATAATTAACATTTTCTCTGCGTACAGTGTGCTTTGTGTTTTTAAAATTTTATTGTTGGTAGATCATTTTGACTTGGCCACAAAGGTAAGGGGGAGGGAGGGAGGGGAGCTGCTGAAAGACATCTAGTAATCCTTGCAGGCTTGACTGTGCAGGGAATTATTTTTGTAAAATCATGTTTTGTTATGTGACTGGCATTATTTAGATTTTAATTTCTATGAATGAATAGAATGAAAATGATATAAAATTACTTGCTTGTTTTTATGTGCATGCGCTGAAGGAAAGTGGAGAGAGAGTGGGCTGAGGACGCTGAAGGGAAATGGGGAAGAGAGAGTGGGGAGAAGACGCTGATTTATAAATTGACAATTGTACAGAATATTGTTTCTTTTTATACTTTAATATTATAAGTTCAATATAAAACAATTCAAGGCTTGTGTGGATGGAATCAGGTGGTTTGCGGGGATGGGGACCGAGCTTACGGGGATTAGTCCAATAAAATTGTATTTTCTTATTTCTCATTATTTGTTTTATTTTTATTTGTTAATTTGTAAAGTGGTGATTGTTATGTATCAGTTTTTTCAAATTTACATCTACTGTCTTTATATTTTGCATAGTATTAGAGGACATGTATTACTGTTTTTGTGGTGTTGTAGTGTTGCATTGTATGCAGAGTCTGGTTTCTTGGCGGTTCAGTTTAACTTTTGTCTATATATTTCTATTTTTAGTTTGTGATTATTCCATATTGGGCGTGGGTGTATCTGTCTGTGTGTATGAAAGGGACATGGCTTTCTGATAGCATCGACTATACAGGATCAATTGACTGTACAGGATCTGGCTTGTTTAGTTTTACAATGTATGTGTTGGTGACGCTTAAGAGGGTTTACAATAAAATGTAGTGTCAGAGGCTATTAGGGACTTTTTCAAAACACTAAGGGCTCCTTTTACAAAGCCGTGCTAGGGCCTTAACGCGCGGAATAGTGCATGCTACATTGCCGTGCGCACTAGCCGCTACTGCCTCCTATTGAGCAGGCGATACATTTTCGGCTAATCTGGTGCATGCACTAAAACCGCTAGTGCACCTTCGTAAAATGGGCCCTAAGACGTAAAAAAAAATGGCATTTATCAGCATGACATTTTTCTTACCAAAATGTCCAAGTGCCGGTTTTCAAAGCCGACTTTCAGGATATCTAGCTAGGCTTCTTAGCCTCTGTGCATCCAATGTTCGAGGAAGGCATGATTTGGGTGGGCTTTGAGTAGGCTAAGTGCTTAAACATCTTGCAGTGATAATCGAACATTTTCCAAGACATCTAGGATGGAACTTAGAAGTCCGAGGCCAGACCAGTTTTAAAAGTGTCTAAGTGCCAAAAAGGTACCCAAACTGACCAGATGACCACTGGAGGGATTAAGTAATGACCCCCTTCCCTCCCCAGAAAGATCAGAATGAAAAAGTACATACTTGTCTTTAGAAAAGCAGCACCTAGTATGGGAAGGCCTGGTACAGCAGCACACAGGTGTCTTAAGTAGCCTGGTGGGTGGGCTAGTGAACCATAGAGAGGAGGACCTAGGCCCATAAGCCACTCTAACCACTACATTTATGGTGGAAAGTGTGAGGCCAACAAAACCCACCAAATCCCTACTATACTGCCATATACCACCTGCAGCCATAAGGGTTATTGGAGTGGTAGATGGGTGGGTAGTTTGGGAGGAGTTTTAGAGGGCTCACCATATATTATAAGGGAGTTATGATGAGATATTCATCTGGCACCTTTTATGTGAAGTTCACAGTAGTACCCTCTAAGATGCCCCACTGTACTTCTGCCAAGAGGAAGGTTAGACTCAGGAGGTTGAGGATAAAAGAGAGGAGATGACAGTCCGTGGTCGGGGGTGGAAGGTAGGGTTACTAGACGTCCGGTAAAACCTGGAGAAGTCTTGATATACCGCTTTTCCAAACCATAGCGGTTTACATCTTTACAATGTTTTTAAAAATAGTTAAAAATCAGGGGAATGACAAACAAAATTAAAAGTAACTATTGAGACAAGGATAAAACGAGAGGAGAAAGGATAAGGGTACAATATTAAAAATAAAAGGAAGAGGTGCAGGGAAAAACATCAGGGAACAGGATGACTAGAGCAAGCAAGAGGACTGTCTGGGTGCCTGGAAGGACTTTCCAAAACCCGGTAGTTTGTCCGGATTTTGGAAAGCCCTGACCACGTCTGGAGAGCCTCTGAGCATGTGCAGATGACATCTGCACAAGCTTGGAGGCCGCCCTCCAGACGCAGCCTGGAGATTGGAAAAGAAAGATGAGGCTTTGTGGGGGCGGGGCTAGATGTGGAATAGGGCTGGGCTAAAGGCAGAATGGTGCAGAGCTGGAGGCGGCACAAGGTAGGGCTGGGGGTGGAATGGGGTGGGGCTGGGGGGCAGAATGGGGTGGGTCAATGTGTCCGGGCTTCTTTGGGCAAAAATCTGGTAACCTTAGTGGAAGCGTGAGAGAAGGTGAGAGTTAGTATCTGTGTAAGTGAGTGAGAATAGGAGGGAAAGATGTTGGATTCAGTGGGGGTGGGGGATTAGAATGGAGGGAGGGAAAGATGTCGGTGGGGTAATGGAAAGGGGCAGAAATAGCTAAGCAAAAAAAAAAATTTAAAAATTGAATTTGAATCAGGTTGGGCAGACTGGATGGACCATTCGGATATTTATCTGCCATCATCTACTATATTAATAGCTGGAGTGAAAATGTGGAATGCATTAACAGGAACTTGCGACTCTGTACTGATTGTGTACATTTCAAGAAGTTAAGAACATAAGAATAGCCTTAGTGGGTCAGACCAATGGTCCATAAAGCCCAGTAGCCCTTATGCTTTTTTGGCCGCCGCCACCGCATATTGGGAGTAAGGTTTCATTGTATTGTCTACAATGACACCCAGATCCTTTTCTTGGGCGCTAACCCCCAAGGTGGACCCTAGCATCCAATAACTGTGATTCAGATTATTCTTCCCAATGTGTATCACTTTGCATTTGTCCACATTAAATTTCATCTGCCACACCCAGTCTTCAAATTTCCTATGGTCCGCCTGCAATTTCTCACAATCCGCATGCGTTTTAACAACTTTGAACAGTTTAGTGTCATCTGCAAAGTTAATCACCTCACTCATTCCAATTTATGTAATATATCTTAGCAGTTAGCAATGAAGATGTAAAGTAAGATGTTCTTGTCTTCGTAATGATATTTGTCTTAATGATATGTATGTTTAATTGGAAGCTGCTTGGTAACAGGCAGTATATAAATCTTTAAAATAAATAAATACATGAAATATTGGAGACCATAGATTCATAAGAATAGCCCTACTGGGTCAGACCAATGGTCCATCAAGCCCAGTAGCCTGCTTCCACGGTAGCCAACCCAGGTCCCTAGTACCTGGCTAAAACCCAAGGAGTAGCAACATTCCATTCAGAATGCTAAAGAACAGCAACATTCTAGAATCTCAAAGAGTAACAAAAGATTCCAGAACCCCAAAGAGAAGCAACAACATTCCATGCTACCGATCCAGGGCCAGCAGTGGCTTCCCCCATGACATTCAAACTATTGGCAGTGATAGAGTACTGCCAAAAGCGTAGTTGCACAATATTTTCTGTAATCTAACCATGATACATCTACTGCAGGTCAGAATTACTTGTTCAAGTGTATTTGAATTAAACATGGATTCTCTCTGAATGTCAATATTGGGGAGGAAGATATGAACGGAACCCCTTATATTTCATACCAGTGGCACTGCCATTTAGAAGAACAACATAAAGAGAGGGAAGGCAATGAAAGGAAAAAATGGAGAAAAGGTTGCAGGGAGGAAGTGTAAACCTGATAAGCTTGACAAAGCAGGAACCTCTTGTCACTCATCGTTATCAAGAGAGCATTAATGACATTTCCTAATAACCTCTACTAAGATTCTTTGTCTCTGCATTTTGCCTTTCCTTCCAGTCAGACAAGGATTCTTTTGTGAAGACTCCCATATCTTTTTCCACATGGCCAGCCTTAAGTGTATAATATCCTAAGCCCCCTGAGCCTTCTGTATAATTTCACATATTAAGGGATTAAGATAATGGATGACGTGTGTCATGTTAGCCAAGGATTTCTAATTCATTTATCAGTTTCTATACAGTCTCATTTTCCATCACCTCAGTGAGTGGAAGTGGTTGGAAAGATCCTGAGATGAACTAATATGAAGAAAACCAGTTTCCAGTTACCGTATTAGTATCCTAATATTTTCTTACCTTCTTACCCCGAGGATTGCACCTACAGTATACCCTAATATAGGAGCCTCTACCCTGAGGCTTAAGGTGCATGCTCTTCTTCCCCACTCTTTTGTTTTGATGGCTTTCCCTCTCCATATGTTCTACAAAATGCCAGTCACTTTAATTTGGTCCCAAAATTATGTTCTCTAAACACCCCCTTCCTCCATGTTCATTCTATTCCCGCTTTCCCAGATGGACTTCAAGTTACAGTCTCGTCCCACCCAGGACCTCCTCCATACTCTCACCCAATCTGTCTCCCAAATTCTGAGCCCCCAGAGACCAGATATAGCAGTGGTTCCCAAACCTGTCCTGGGGGACCCCCAGCCAGTCGGGTTTTCAAGATATCCCTAATGAATATGCATGGGAGTAATCATCGACAAAGATCTTACCTTTCACGATCATATCAGCTCAGTGGTTAAAACCTGTTTTTATAAGCTTCGCCTCATTCGTTCTCTTACCTCTATTCTAGACACGGATGCAATCTCAACTCTGGTTCACTCTTTAGTCATCTCACATCTTGACTACTGTAACTCTCTATATAACGGAATTCCTCAAAAAGAAATCCGACGTCTACAGTTAATCCAAAACACAGCTATCAAACTCATCTTTAAATCAGGGAAATATGACCACGTTACCCCCCTCCTGAAAGAAGCCCATTGGCTTCCCATTACCCACCATGTTACTTATAAAAAAATCATGTTGACCTTTAAAATTCTACTTTCCCACCAACCTTCCTACCTTGATAGGCTCCTCATTCCACAACGCCCTACACGGATGCTTAGATCTGCAGAACAGAACTTCCTTTCCATTCCCTCCATAAAGGATTTCTTCTACACTAGGAAATCAAACTTTTCAGTAGTTGCCCCTACCTTATGGAATGCTTTACCATCTCATCTCCGTCACGAAAAACAGCTCGATAGATTTAAGATAAGCTTGAAGACTTTCTTATTTCAAGATGCTTTCAACTGCTCTTGAATTATCTCTTTCCCATTCAACCAACTGCTTCTATGAAGCGATCCCATTCCTAATGTTTTATCCTCTCCCTCCATTTTTCATTCAATCTTTTTTTTTCCCTCCTTTCTTCCTCATCTATTATGTAACTTTACCCCTCCCCTTCTCCTTTATCCTCACTCTCAAGTATGTCCTGTCTGTGTCATTAATTGTACACCTCTACTACTTCTCTTTATAAGTGCTACAATCTTTTATTTCTATTTTTAATATTTTATTGTAAACTGGCTAGATACCAGTTGATGGTCGGTATATTAAAAATTAATAAACTTGAAACTTACATACCTGTCACTTCCATTATATGCAAATCTCTCTCATGCATATTCATTAGGGATATCTTGAAAACCCGACTGGCTGGGGGTCCCCCAGGACAGGTTTGGGAACCACTGAGATATAGTATGGCCAATATTTAGCGCTAATTGGCCAGACAGGAACAGCTCCTGGCCACCAAATAATGCATAACCAGCTATCCTCTGATATTCAGTGGGAGATAGCCAGCTATCTCCCTCTGAATACCCTGTCCCCTGAATTGCCGGTGACTGGATTTGTCGCATGAAATAGCCGGTTACTACCAATATTCAGTGGCTGGCTGGCTAAGGCTAGTGGCTAGATAAACACGCCTAAAAAGGAGGTCTGTCTTTGGCCGCTAGGCCTTAGCTGGCCAGCTGCTGTAAGTCCATAGTGGTAAACTTTGACCGTGTCTAGAGGGCATCTGCGCATGCGCGGATGCAAAGCAGTGAAATTACACGCATGTGCACATGCGTGTGATGTCACTATGTCGCATCCACGCATGCGCAGATGCCCACCTGACACGGCCTAAAAAATTGATTTTGTGTGGGGCTGGGGTTTGGGGATAGATCGAGGTAGATCAGTAGAGTGGGCAGTCCTGATGGGTCAGTAGAGTGGGCAGACCTGTTGGGCTATGGCCCTTATCTGCCGTCATCTTCTATGTTTCTATGAGGTAGGGCTGTGGGCAGCATGGGGCAGGGCTATGGGCGGGAAAGGGACAGGGTCGCGTGTCCTCATTTTGCCCAGCAAAAATCTGGTAACCCTAGTTACACAAGGATATTATAAGCTTTTTTCCAGTCCATAAAAACATGATATAGTATTTTAATAGCTTCAGTGGAAGATCTCCATTACATAGAGCTCTTTAAAGAACACTGTCATCTCAATACACAAATTTCACCCATCAGAGAAAAAAGTCTGCGTTTAGTTTCATCTGTAAATCTTTGAATATTGCAATGATACAGTTTCCCAGGCTGGTATTCTAATTCTCAAGTAACAAAACAACTTTCTCCCCCTTAAGAGGGAATCTCTGATCCCAAAGTCCTCATACCAAACTGTGGAGGGCCAATGCCTCCAGTTTATTAACGGTGTGGAGTTGGAGTGGTCTGAGCAGGCTTATAATACAGAAAGGGATTATACATTTCACATAAGGGGAAAAAAAGACATCAGAATTTACAGCTACCCTGAAGCATTTCTAAGTGAAGGGGCAGCTGTAAAACCTGACATCTGAGGCCCCCAATGTCCATTCCTTCATGATAATCCCTCAACATCCTACACCCCCTTGCCTACCAGAAGACATCAATCCCACCTGATGCTAGTCCATCCCTTGATAGTGGCTTCCCTGTGGCAAACCTCTTCCCCAATTATGGCCACCGCATGCCAAACCCTTCTTACCAATTGTGGCCCTCCAATGAAGCCTCTCCCCTCAGAAACCACCCCCCCTCCACACTGAAGGATCCACCCGACTGTGCCCTCTCCACATCAAAGGTCCCCCTGTGGGGTAACCACTTGGCACATGACAGCCTCCCCCCAGACCCAACCCTATTTCAATGGTGCCCAGTCCCCAACCCCACCTCCAACCCACTCCCTGGGCTTACTAAGAGTTCCTGGGGGTCTAGTGGGATGACAGCAATACTAGGGGTTAGGCTTCCATATTACTGCTAGAGGTCTTGGCAGCTATTTTGGATGGCCTGAGTATTGAAGTAGAAGCAAGCGGGCATCGCATCTGCCCTATTAGACCTCAGGAACCCCTGTAAATCCAGGGAGTGTGTTGGGATATCGGGGTGCCATTTGCAGGGGTTGAGCCTTGAGATGGGTCTACGGGAGGTTCCTGCACATTGAGCACTGCCCACACGTGCGATCCTTTTTCTCCAGGAGGGCTTTAATCAGGGGGGGGGGGGGAGCAAGAGTTGGCATTGAGGTAAGGGCTGGCATTGGGCAGAGAGCTGTCATCCAGGGAAGGGGGCCATGGCCACTGATACTGGGATCAGAGCTCTTTGAAGAGGGATCAGCGATGTTAGAAAACGGATTCCATATCTATAGGTGGGGGGAGGGAAGAATATGACTTTTTAAAATCCACATTTAGCTTTCTAACTTTGCTGTTCTGTCTGTACATGGAGGAACCTTTCTGTCTCTGCACCTATTTTAAAGGAGGCTCTATGACCAAATCTCTTGTAAAACAGTATATTGAAGGGAATTGACTTAGTAGAGAAAGAGACATTGTTCACCCACTCCAAGGTGGAGAGAACAAGAGGGCACTCTCTAAAGTTAGAAGGGAATAGATTCCGTACAAATGTAAGGAAGTTCTTCTTCACCCAGAAAGTGGTCGAAATCTGGAACACTCTTCTGGAGACTGTTATAGGGGAAAACACCCTCCAGGGATTCAAGACAAAGTTAGACAAGTTCCTGCTGAACCAGAACATACGCAGGTAAGGCTAGACTCAAATAGGGCACTGGTCTTTGACCTAAGGGCCGCCGCGGACTACTGGGCACGATGGACCACTGGTCTGACCCAGCAGCGACAATTCTTATGAGCATGCTCCACATTCTAACTTGGGATGTGTGAGTTTCCCTCTCCATGTTCTATCTAAAAATCTACCTGCATTTTATACGTCACCTTTCCTGAACAAATTCAGTCCAAACCACTTTGCAATTTATTGGGAAATTTGTACATATGAAAAAGGAGCTAGAAATATATACTTGTACTTTGTGAAACAATATGTAAGCAACAGTGCACCATAATAAAGAAAATATCAATAAAGTGTAACGGGAGACAAGAGTTGGAAGATGTTTCAATAGAAAATACAATGTATGATAACATAACAGCAGCATAAATCAGACACACAAAGTATTATAGCAGTGAGGAGAATCTGCACCATAGTATCAGCTGGATGAGAAGCCAAGAAAATCTTTCTAGATTTTTCCAGAGCTTTCCAGGAAATGCCATGTAAAAGCTTTTGGATAGTGCCACCTATTAGCATGGCTGATTCTCCTGCTGTTCAGAGACTACTTGTTGCAGGTAATCAGCTGTGTTTTGCTATCTTTTATACTTTCATCAGAGATAATACTACAAGGCCTAGAATATTCTGAGGTAGGAGAGTGTCAGCAGAACTGGATAAAAATGTTCCAGTGTCCCTGTAGCCATTTGTTGCTCCGACTTCAAGGTACTTGTACAAGAGCACGGTTAATGAGGTGAACCAATGGTTACAATTACGAGAGCTGTTTAAAAACAATTGTACAACAGGGAATTACATCAGTGCTTGTAATTACAACAGTGGTTTTAAGGTCAGTTTATTTGCGGTGTCCCTCACAGAAAGGGAAAGGTTTACACAACTGGCTCTTTACACAATTCCAAAAGAATTAAAGAAAAAGGACCAACAACAAGAGGCATTGATGAAATACTCAAGAAATCCTTCTATAATTCATAAGGCCTGGCTATTCTTTGCAATGACATATCCCTATGTTGATGCATGATAGTACCAAATGAAAATAAGCAGGAAAAAAAAGACTTTTGGAGTCAATGATGTGGCACATAACCAGTAAGTGCTGCTGAAAATAACCGGTTAGTGTCAAACTCAAAACTAGCTACAGTAAAACCTTGGATTGCAAGTAACTTGGTTTGTAAGCGTTTTGCAAGACAAGCAAAACATTTGATTACATTTTAACTTGATATACAAGCAATGTCTTGCAATACAAGTACAGACAGTATACAGTACACGTGTCACATCATCACAACTGAGCCGATGGTTCTTCTCTCTCTGACGCTGCGGGAGTGTAGTGACTGTTCTAAACGAGCGAGGTCTTACAATATGAGTACGTATAGTATTTTGTATTAAAGATTTTGGGTTGTGGAACGAATCGTCTGAGTTTCCATTATTTCCTATGGGGAAATTCACCTTGATATACGAGTGCTTTAGATTACAAGCATGTTTCTGGAACGAATTAGGCTCGCAAACCAAGGTTTTACTGTATTTTGGTAGGGTTACCAGATGTCCAGGAAAACCCAGACATGTCCTCTTTTTAGGTGCCTGGTGGTAATTCCAAACCCTGGCAGTTTGTCCGGGTTTTGGAAGGCACCGGGATTATCATAAGATGTAGAGTTACCAGATTTTTTATTTAAAAAAAAAAGAGGATGCGTGGCCCCACCCCATTCCATACCCCAGCCCCACTCAAACCTTGTCTCTTTTGGGGCCGTGTCTGCAGGGTCTCTGCGCATGCGCAGATGCAATGCAATAATGTCATATGCGTACGCACATGCATGTGACATCATCGCCCCGATTTCAATGCTTTTCAAAACCCGGACAAACTGCCAGGATTTGAAAACCCATCGGGACCTACCAGACAGTCCTCTACAAAGAGGACGTGTCTGGGTAACCCTAGTAAGATGCTCCGTCTAGATCAGGGCGGCCCAAGTCCGGTCCTCGAGATCTACTGGCAGGCCAGGTTTTCAGGATATCCACAATGAATATGCATGAGAGAGAGATTTGCAGACCAAGAAGGCAGTGCAGGCAAATCTCTCTCATGCATATTCATTGTGGATATCCTGAAAACCTGGCCTGCCAGTAGATCTCGAGGACCGGACTTGGGCAGCCCTGGTCTAGATGTCTGACTTGAAGGCTGCCTAAGGCAGTGGGATTAAGGGGACGTCATCACAGGCCTGGCATGTTTTATATCCTTCTCCTGCTTCTCATTGCCAGGCCCAGGATTGCCACATACTTTTTTAAAATCCCGCCCATAAACAGCCCAATGTACTTCTTAATTTTCTCAAGAGTAAATAAGATAATCAGCTATAATTAAAGTCATACTAAACTTTATTCATCTGTAACTGCGAAATATCCGGTACAACAGATTATAGCAGGGCAAGAGTAAGGCGCACTAGTGTGTAACACCCCAGCACTGGCATAGGTACCATCTTCGCGGTGACACTAGCACCGGTGCCTCTCCTCTGCCATCCTGTGTACCTCTCGAAATGCTCGCTGTCGTGAGCAGCATCTTCCACCTGCTGCTCAGGCCTGCCTTGGCCCTTCTGATGTCATTTCCTGGTTGTCAGAAGGTAGCCAAGGCCAGTGTGAGCAGCAGGTGGAAGATGCTGCTTGCGCCAGTGAACATTTTAAGAGGTACGGATGTGGGGGGAGGGGGTGGCGAGGGGTGCTGAAGTGACAGGGAAGAGCGAGAGCGCACAACAAAGTGATTGTGTGTGAGAGAGAGGAATAGGACTGGAGCAGGTGCATTGGTACAACTGTGTGTGTGTGTGAGGGGACGTGTGTGGAATGAGAGGGGGTGCTGCAAAGCAGGAATGAGGTGCTTTGCCTTTTATAAACTATTACATTTTCCAAAATTGTGGTCGGAAAAATAAAGACATTAAAGTATCTTCTTGAAGCAGCTGCAGCCTCAGCCTATAAATGAAAAGGATGATCTCCCAGGCAAAGCAGGTTGCTAAGAATTGAATAAAAATTTCATGCAGCCTAAATTACAGCGACAAAAATCAGAAACCAGCCCCCCAAAACTGCAGCCCAGAACTGCTCAAAATTTCCTACAACCAATTTTCAAAAGCAGCCCAATTGGGTGAGAAAACCGCGGTACTGGTAACATTAGCCAGGCCTGCTGCCACTGTCACCCCCTACCTCCTAATGAGCCAGCTGTAAGATTAAAGAAACATTGGCCCTTTAAGCGCAGGCCCGCATGGAAGTGCCGCTTTATCTCTTCCCTCTCTGAGCCAGACCTTCTGTTGGGGGGTGGGAGAGAAACTAAGTAGCACTTCAGTGCAGGTTTGTGCTTATAGAGCCTATGTGGTGCCGATGCTTCCTTAATCTTTGGGCTAGGGTTAACAGATGTGATGTCCTCTTTTATGAGGACTGTCCAGGTGCCCAGAAAGTTTTTCAAAAATGGGGGAGTCTGTCTGGTTTTAACTCGCTCTCCCGACTCCCCACCTACCTTCTCTCCAGGCCCGGTCACTGTAACTGAATTTTTGAGCAGCCGGCTGTAGCAATGAGGTAAGCCTGCTGCCACTGGCCTGACCCAGAAGCCATCTCTCTGCAGCGATTTCCTGTTCCCACATAGGCGGGACTTATAGAGAGGGGGCTTTTAGGGCAGGTGTGGCAGCAGGCTCACCTTGTTACCACTGCCGGCTGCCCGAAGATTCAATTACAGCGGCTGGCCTGGGGAAGGGGTAGATGGTGGAGTCTGGAACTAGAGAGCAGCGTTGGTGAAGGGAGGGGAGGGGAGAAACAGCATGAAGGAAGGAAGGAAGGGGCTGGAGAAACAACATGGATGAAGGGAGGAAGGGCTGGAGAAACAGCATGAAGGAAGGGAGAGAGAGAGGGCTGGAGAAAGCATGGTGGAAGGAGGGAGAAACGGCATGGAAGGAGGGAGGGCTGGAGAAACATCATGGATGGAGGGAAAAAGAACATGGAGGAGGCTGAAGAAACAGAATGAAGGGAAGGAGGAGACCTGGATTAGCATTATGGAAAGGAGAAAGTGTTAGAGAAAAGAGAATGGAGTAGGGTAGTGCTGGATGGCAGGGGAGAGACAGAAATAGCAGGAGAGGAGGTTGGAAGGAGAGAGAAAGGCACCCATAGGAGGAGGATTGGGGGTTGGAAATAGGGTTATCAGACGTCTGGGAAAACCTGGACATAAGAATATAAGAACTGCCATCTCCGGATCAGACCCATGGTCCATCGAGTCCGGCGATCCGCACACGCGGAGGCCCAGCCAGGTATACACCTAATGTAGTTTTAGTCACCCATATCCCTCTATGCCTCTCGTAAGGAGATGTGCATCTAATTTGCCTTTGAATCCCAGCACAGTGGATTCCTTAATAACCTCCTTTGGGAGAGCATTCCAGGCGTCTACCACTTGCTGCGTAAAGCAGAACTTCCTGACATTTGTCCTGGACTTGTCCCCCCTTAGCTTCAAACCATGTCCTCTTGTCCGTGTCGCGTTGGACAATGTAAATAATTTATTTTCCTGCTCTATTTTATCGATGCCTTTCAGCATTTTGAACGTCTCGATCATGTCCCCTCGCAGCCTCCTCTTCTCAAGGGAGAACAGTCCCAGTTTCTTGAGTCGTTCCTCATATTCCAAGTTCTCCATACCTCTTATTAACTTCGTTGCTCGTCTCTGCACCCTCTCCAGCAGTTTTATATCCTTCTTTAGGTTGGGAGACCAATGTTGGACACAGTATTCCAAGTGTGGTCTGACCATTGCTCTATAAAGCGGCATTATAACTTTCTCCGATCTACTCGTGATTCCTTTCTTTATCATGCCTAACATTCTGTTTGCTTTCTTTGCCGCTGCCGCGCATTGTGCCGACGGCTTCAGGGTCCTATCTATCAGTACACCCAGGTCCTTTTCTTGTTCGCTCTTACCCAGAGTTGCGCCTGACATTCTATACTCGTGTTCCTTATTCTTACTACCTAAATGCATTACTTTGCATTTCTCCACGTTGAACTTCATCTGCCATTGCTCTGCCCATTTCTCTAACTGATACAAGTCGCTCTGGAGTTCCTCGCTATCCTCCTGCGATCTGATTGCCCGGCATAGCTTTGTGTCGTCTGCAAACTTAATGATCTCACTGGATATTCCGTCTTCCAGGTCATTGATATAAATATTAAATAGGATCGGCCCAAGCACTGAGCCCTGGGGCACACCACTAGTCACTTTCTCCCAGTCTGAGAACTTCCCATTTATGCCCACTCTCTGCTTTCTGTTTTCCAGCCATTTGCCTATCCACCTTTGTATATCTCCCTCTATTCCATGGCTTTGTAGTTTCCTGAGAAGTCTTTCATGTGGAACTTTGTCAAATGCTTTCTGGAAGTCCAAATATACATATCCTCTTATTAGAGAACTATCCAGGTGCACAGAGGGTTTTCCAAAACCCAGCAGTTTGTCCGGGTTTTGGAAGATCCTGAGCTCAGGACCGCATCTGGATGGCCTCTACGTATGCGCAGATGTAGACATGATGATGTTGCATGCATGCATGTGACATCATCACACTGACATTCATGCATGTGTGGAGGTTCTGCAGACACAACCGAGCTCGGGGAAGGAGACACAAGGCTCATGTGGGGGCAGGGCTGGGGTAGAATGGCGCATGGCTAGAGCAGGGCCAAGTGTCCTCTTTTTTAAAGAGGAAATCTGGTAAACCTACTTTGGGTGGCCCTGGAGGAGGAATAACGGAAGGAGAGCAGCAGGCCCAGCAGTGAGAAGGGAAGGGGGAAAATGAGAAGCTGGCCAATTGGTGGAGAGGGTTACAGGGGAAAGGGAAATATAGATCACTGGGGAAGGGAGTAGTGAGGGAAAAGGGAGATGCCAACTATCTTTGGGAGGGGGCATAGAGAAGGGAAGGGGTGATGCTCAACTATGTGGGGAAGGGGGAGCAGCATTATTGAAGGTTTGCCTAGTATCTGATCATCTTGGCCATCGCTGATCTCCACAGCTTCATCTGTAGAAGCTGGGCCTGGCAATCAAATGCAGGTCTTCTGCAAGGCCAGTACTGCTGCTTGGCTATTCCAGAAGTCTAGACCATTTTTTTTAAAGCATTTGGTTTGGTGTAATAAAGACATTCATGTTATATTGCACTGGTTTATTAAACTCTCTCCGTTTGGGTGCATTCTTTAACCTCTGTGATCTGAGAATCTTGCTGATCCAGGAATCTTTCAGTTTTGTGCAAAGTGGTTTCATGAAGAAGTTCAAAGTTTAGCACATATGAAAGCAGGAATGGCCCTGGGACCAGAAGATTTCCTGATAATGCATATTCTCTCATAATTCTGTCACTGGATGCTGCACAGCTGCAGATCATTTCTGATGCTCAGATATCTACAATACAATAAGGCCAAGCTGAATTTCTTTTTGTACAACCTTTGAAACACTCTAATAAGAAGGTAGCAGTATCTTTGTAAAGAGAATTTGTGCTATATAACTTGTTTGCGATGAAAATTTCCCTCTTAAGAAAATATTTCACAATCTAGATGTGTTATTTCCTATAGAAATTTTACAGAAGATAACACAAATATTTAAAGACCCTGTAGAAAATTTTGGACGAGATTCTGTAAATGGCTCATTTTTTCCAGCACCCAGAGTTGAACGCCATTTATAGAATTTCGTCCAAAATGTTCTACTGGGTCTTAAATATTTTTGTTATCCTCTGTAAAACACCAGTTTCAGCACCTTTTAGTACACTGGACATGAGGGGTTCTTCAAAATGTTTCCACACTTTCATATTTTCATGGGAAATGGTTGGGAGAAGTGGTAAGAGGATAATAATAATAATAACAGCTTATATACCGCAATACCGTGAAGTTCTATGCGGGTTACAAAGATTAAGCAAAGGTACAAATTGATTGAAGAAAGAGGGTTAATAGGACAGGAAATCCATTTTTGAGGAGAAGAGTGATCAATAGAACAAGTTAATCGCTATAGAGGGGAGAGAGAAGAGAGGATCAGTTGTCTAGATACTTTAGGAACAGGTGTGTTTTCAGACGTTTCCTAAATTCCTCATAAGTAGTGGGCGAAAGCAATTGTTCTAGGTCTTTACCTCATGATGCTGCTTGGTGCGAGAGAAGATGTTCATGGTGTTTTTTCAGTTTACAACCTCTCACTGGGGGGGAAACGAAGTTGGAATGTGAGCTTCTCTTGTGTCTGTTGGCTGAGAAGACGAAAAGGTAAGTTATATATTTAGGGGCAAGTCCGTGTAGTGCTTTGAAGCAGAAGCAGGCAAATTTAAACTTTATGCGCGCCTCCATTGGCAGCCAATGCAGCTGCCGGTAGTAGGGTGTCACGTAGTCAAACTTCCTCAGCCCAAAGATCAGTTTGACCGCTGCATTTTGCATCAATTGTAAACGCTGCATGTTCTTTTGGGAAATTGCTAAATAGGCGATGTTACAGTAGTTAAGTAGACTCAGTACGAGGGATTGGACTAGGGTTCTGAATGCCGCTGTATCAAAATAAGCTTTAATGGATCTGAGTTTCCAGAGAGTGAAAAATCCCTTTCTGATCAAGGAGTTCACCTGGTCTCTCATGGTTAGGCACTGATCCAAAGTTACACCTACTATCTTTATGGTAGGTTGGATAGGGTAATTAAGATTATTGATACATAGTGGTGATTTGGTGTCAAGCGGATGTGGCGAAGCAATGAAGAAAGTTGTTTTTTCTGAATTAAGTTTGAGCCTAAAGGTTGTCATAGAATATGTCATAGAATGTCATATGATTAGTCAGGCAAGCTGGCTCACTTATGGAAAAGTGATGTAATTTGTTTTTGAGATATATAATAAATAGTGATTACAAAAAATAAGTGTGAAAACCTTTTGAAGATCCCTCGTATTTTCATGGTAGGGTTGCTTACCTTTTTACAATAAAACCCAACACCTGCCCAGCTCCAGCTATGGCCCCAGCATTGATTATCCAGGATCACCACGGACTGTGGGACTGGGAGGTATCGGGGCTGCCTCCTGAAGTCTCAATATCGGGCCCAGGATCTCTAAGGGAGAAGAGGAGATAGTAGAGCATATGGATGGGCAGAGTGGATCGGTCATATTGTTTCTATCTGTCATCATTTTCTGTTTCTATGTTTTCTAGATATCAGCAATGAATATGCATGAGATAGTGCACGCAAATTTGTCTCTATTGTATGCAAATCTATCCCATGCATATTCATTGTGGGTATTTTGAAAATCTGACTTGTTTCAGAACCTATGATGTAGGGACTCTCCCACTGAAGCTCATCTCTATGTTCCCAATATCAGCGGGGTGGGAAGCAAGCTAGGAAGGGGTTAAGGGAGTAATAAAAAGCTGGTTATTTCACATTCTATTGGTGGTTACACTTCATCCCATCAGATAGATTTGCAGAACATCCTCTTTCTAGCTGTCTAATGGATTTCTTGACTTGTGCAAAGAATTTCTCAAAAGGTCTGATTACATCAGTTCTGTGGGGAATTCCTGTCATAGGAGCCCCCTCCACACCTCAGCCCCTTAAAATATAAAGACAAGAGCCTGCCAAGTCTGTGCCAGTGTGGAAACCATGGAGAAGGTCCTGCTTAACCTGATTCTGGCACTGATCCTTGGCTGCTGCATTGCAGCTCCCTCTGTGAGTATCTTCTGCTTATACCATACTGTTAGCATATGAGATCTTTCCAGATCTTGCAGTTGCAAACCCTCTGACTCTGAGGGATGGCAACTTATGCAAGGGGGAATTAATTTGGAGGCAATGTGGGAAGGGGAAGAAGGAATGGATACAGGCAACAGGGGAAAGAGAGAGGAAAATGGATGGAGAGGTAGGTGTTATGAAGGCCCATTTTGCATTTAGGTCATTAATGGAACAATCTGAATGTCCAGGTCAGAGCATTCACAATTCCTCTGGTATTTTTGAAAGGCTCGGAAGTCTTATAAAATACAAAGAAGGATACCAGCAAATACAAGCAATGATTTGGGAAAGGTTGTACATGGAAACAAATCATGCAGCAACATCTATGCATAAATGGTGGCATTTACACATGGAAATGCCACTTTGCAAGCTGCATGTATAAGTGTCAGCAATTAACTTTGGAAATTAATGTTTGAGGCAGAAACTTAAAAAAAAAAATATTCCCACCAGGTTTTCAGGATATCCACAATGAATATTCATTTAGTTAGATTTGCATGCAATTGAGGCAGTGCATGAAAATCTATCCTGTGCTTATTCATTTGGATATCCTGAAAACCTGATGGGACTAGGTATGCCGAGAAGACTGGGTTGGGAATGGCTACCTTAGATTATAAGTCCTTGATGAAATGGTGAGAACTAAATTCAGCCCATAAAACTTCTTACATATGACTTGTGTCCCTTTGCTGATATTCAGCCAGCAGCAGTCAGCGATGGTTAAAATGCTGATCACCGTGGGCTGAATTTGACTTAAATATTTAATGCTGAACCAGGGTGACCAGATTTCCTTTTTTTAAAAAGAGGACACCTGGCCCTGCCCCGTTCTGCCCCCAGCCCTGTTCCATTCCGCTCCCAGTTTCACTCTGCTCTCAGCCCCGCTTTCACACGAACCACGTGTCTCCTTCCCCAAGCTTGGGGCTGTTTCTGGATGTCCTCTGTGCATGCCTGGACATTGATGCAATGACATCACGCACATGCGTGCATGGATGTGATTAGGGTTGCCAGATTTTACATTCGTAAAATCTGAACCCCCTAGACTCGCCCCCAAGCTCGCCCATCCCTGCGCCGTTATGCCCCAGTCCTGCCCCTAATCCCACCCTAGCCCTGCCCCCGCTGCATGCTCTGGTCGGGGAGGAGGGCATCCACGCATGCAACACGATGATGTCACATGCACTCGTGCGTGCAAATGCCCTCTTGCCTGTCACAATTTCAGGGGAAGCTTTTCAAAACCTGGAAAAGTTCTGGGTTTTGAAAAGCCATCCGGACCACTGGACATGTCCTCAAAAGGAGGACATGTCTGGGAAAATCCAGACATCTGGTTACCCTACATGTGATGTCATCATATTGACGTCTGCACATGCGCAGAGGACACCCAGACACTGCCCTGAGCTCAGGGTCTTCCAAAATTTGGGATTTGGAAATCCCTCCAGGCACCTGGACAGTTCTCTAAAAAGAGGACATGTCCGTGTTTTCCTATGGTGACCCTAATCCAGTCACCGGCACTTATTATATGAATCTTGTGTGACTGCCAGAAGTCATCTGGGTGCCTATCTGGAATAACTACCTGGGCAAGTTAGGACTGCTATTTCTGAGGCACTACTTATGAACCTCCTCTGCACTATGTCCTTCATTCTAGAACTTGTCACCTAACGGTGCTATTTGCATGCCTAAATTTATAGGGCCCAATATTCAGTTGGCGGCGATCAACATTATATCTGGAAATTCAGTGCTGGGCCATGTTTGGACTCCGACATAGAATTTCCAATGCATGGAGCCAGCAAAAACATAGCCAGATAAGTGTGATATTCAGCATTTACCTCCCCCCCCCCCCTTTTTATTAAGCTGCAGTAAAGGTTTCTACCGCGGCGCAGAGCACTAACTGCTCTGACGCTCATAGAATTCCTATGAGCGTTGGAGCAATGTCAGAGCATTTAGCGCACCAAGAAAATTGACCCTGGTCCCTCCACAGAGAGTAATATCGAAGAAGCAAAGAAATCGTGGAGAGTCGATGTCCAAGATGAAGGCTTTGTTCAAACAAATAAATAAATAATCCACATAAAAATATCTAGGGCCTGAACCTCTGGTGAAACATATGGACCCAACACAGTAACGTAAAATCTCAACACAATGGAGATGCACTCGATAGCCCCTGACCTAAAATACCTAGTCCGCTGAAAGTGTAGGATCCAACATGGTCTGCATTTCGACAAGATAGTCTTCGTCAGGGGTCCCTGAAAGTCCTATGGTAGTAGATACATGTAATAACTGATATGTGGAACTTTGGTTTCGAGCAGCGCTTTCCTCACGACTCTCCACATATCATTTATTCCACGTATCTACTACCATAGGACTTTCAGGGACCCCTGAAGAAGACTATCTTGTTGAAACGCAGACCGTGTTGGGTCCTACGCTTTCAGCGGACTAGGTCCTTTAGGTTTTTGGGTGGACTACTTTATTTTCATGTGGATTGCTTAACTGTACCTTTGGAACTTTGTAATTTTCAATAAAGTCCATCTCAGGAACATCGTCACTCCACAGTGTTGGTTTGGTTTCTCCCAGATGTACTGTCAATGCAGTTCTATAACCTAGGCAGCAACCTACTTAGATTATGAATGCAAGGGAGGCATTCACAGGGGATGATCACTGATGGGCCTTAAGTGTGTCTAATAGTTATGTAGGCAACTTACAGAATACTGTAAGTTATGTGCATAACTGTTGCATTGAGGGACACTCGTTTATGCCAGCCATAGACTGGAGTGGGTGCATCTAAATTTAGATGTGCTGATGCCAACTTATTATTATATAACGGCACCTTGGTGCCCACATGCTATTAGAGAATTGGCATCAGTGCATAACATCAGTGAGCCTAAATTCAGGTGTCTGGTTGTAGAACTGTCTTTTATGTGGATAATGTCGGTGCTGAGCATGGTAGGAGCAAGAGAGGAACCAAATTTATTTGGATAGTGGCAATATTCAATTTGTTGAAAACCAAAAAAACTCTGTGGAGTGACGATGTTCCCAAATGGACTTTATTTGAAAGTATCAAAGTTCCAAAGGTACACTAAAATCATCCACATAAAATAATTCCATCCACATAAAAGTAAATCATTCACATAAGAGCCTTAAAGGACCTAGTCCGCTAGGGATACAGGACCCAACACGGTCCGCGTTTCGACAAAAAGTCCTCTTCAGGGGTCCCTAGGGGTCCTATAAAGGTGAGTACGTGGGAAACAATTGTGTGGTGAACCGGAAGTGAGACACTGCTTGCTTTATAGGACCCCCAGGGACCCCTGAAGAAGACTTTTTGTCGAAACACGGACCATGTTGGGTCCTGTATCCCTAGCGGACTAGGTCCTTTAAGGCTCTTATGTGGATGATTTACTTTTAGGTGGATGGAATTATTTTATGTGGATGATTTTACTGTATCTTTGGAACTTTGATACTTTCAAATAAAGTCCATTTGGGAACATCGTCACTCCACAGAGTTTTTTTTGGTATTCTCTGGATTTTCTTCTTTGTGGATATTTTGGGGTCAGTTCCTTTTGTTGTTTGCTAATATTCAATTTGTTATCTGGATAACTCAGGACAACCTTCTGCAAAACTCACTTGGACAGCCTTCTGTCCCATCTTATCCGGATAAGTTATCCAAATAGAAGACTAAATATTGTCACTATCTGGAGAGGTTCCAACACTGACCACCTTATCCAGATATTCAGCATTTTCCACTTTAGTTCCATTCAGTTATTTTTTGACTGCTGTAACCAGCATTAGAAAAAAAAATCCCCCACTGACCACGGCAAATGAATATTGACCTGTCTATAGGGCTACCAGATTTTATGTCAGTAAAATCCTAGACCTGCCCCCAGTTCCACTCATCCCTGCCCAATTATGCCTCAGCCACGCCCCCAGCCCCACCCCCTCCACCTGTTCATCGGGCAGGAAGGTATCCTCACATGCGCGGATGAGGATGGTCCCCCCAACACAATTTATTTTCAAAACCCAGACAAAGTGCTGGGTTTTGAAAAGTCATCCGGACCCCCGGATATGTCCTCAAAAGAAGGACATGTCTGAGGAAATCTGGACTCTGGTAAGGGTCTATAAATGAATACGTACGCTAACAACGTTTTACTATATAACTTAGTATGATTTTTATGTGGATGTGAAAACTATTTTATTAAGAATATGGCAAAACTTGCTCTCCTTAACAGGGATATGGCACTAATGTAGTTATTAACAAGATAAACGGATGTTTTCACCAAATGGCTGTTTAGACTAATCTATTCATTAACACAGCAAAGTTTAACATTCACTCAATTGCCAGGAAATCCTAAGCTAACTTCCAAAAATGGAAGAGTGGATTAGCAGCATGGAGTTTATCGAACCCCAGCCCTACAGGTCACTTCCTGTTTCCCCCCCACCTCTCAGTGCTGGCAGGCCAACCCTTCTTTATTAAGCAGCAGACAGTACTCAATAGATGGCCTCCCCCTCCATAACAAGCTGGGTCCCTAGTAGAGAATGACATGGGGACAAATTTTTCCCCGTCCCCGCAGGAACTCAAACTCCCCATCCCGTCCCCATGAGTTTTGTCACTGTCCCTGCACCATTCCTGTAAGCTCTGCCTTAACCACACAAGCCTCGAACACTTATGATTTTAAAGTGTTTGAGGCTTGTGCAGATGAGGACGGAGCGTGCAGGAATGGGGCAGAGTCAAGAAAAGAACTCTACGGGACGAGAAAATGAGTTCCCGTGTGGACGGGGAAAAATTTGTCCCTGTGTCATTCTCTAGTCCCTAGCTCTTCAAAAGGCAGAGACACCCACAGAAGCCTCAACGAAAGACTAGCTGCTCACCTCCCCAACCTCCCTTCCACAGATAAAGCAGACCCTTTTAAAAACACTGCCCCCTCTGGAACGGAGGCCTTATCATTTCTGAAGACCTGACTACATGAACAGGAGGAATTTTAGCGCCCTCCTGCCTGCAGTGCTGAATTGTCCCACCAGAGGTGCTTCATCATATGGTGTGGCAACCGCTAGGAGCTTCAGCTTCCTAAATCTCTTTCCTGGGTCATTCATTCAGCAGTATCACCTTTTTACATAGATCTTCTCCACATTCAAGAGGTGGTGCCTTAGGTAAGGTTTCAGTGCATGACCCTCTTAAATATCTTTTCATGGCATTCACCTCCATAGTCTTATATTTTGGTATATTTTGTAATTTTCTATGAAGGAATGTTAGCAGCACTGGAAAATGTCTACACTATTTATAATTTTGTGCTCACCATTCCTTTATGCTGCTTCCAGGATATTCAGAATGTCACCGGATTGGTGGAAGAGGGCGGCCAGTGCCTGTGTACCGTGATCATGCCTGATAACACCTTCCCAATGCTCAGGATGGAATCCCTGGAGATCACCAATCATGACCTGAGCATCAGCGTCCAGCAAGAAATTATCAAAGTAAAAAAAATGTCTCAAGCCTATCAGTTTATTTCCACAGAGATATCAGTCTAGGATAGGGGTGGGCAAACATAGTCCTTGAGGGTCACAGCCCAGTCAAGGTTTCTACAATAAATATGTATGAGATCTATTTTCATACAATGGAAACAATACAAGCAAATTCATTTTTTGCATATTCATTGTGGAAATCTTGAAAACTTGACTGAGAACCATTGTTGCCTACCCTTGGTCTAGGAAGCAGTGGTGTAGCCAAGGGGGCCTGCTCCCTGACTTTGGGCTCACCCCCCCAACTGTACTATCCTTCAATGGCTGGTGGCAATGCCCATGCTTCATCAGGCAAAGAGCCCCATTGCCCAAACCTCCCCCAATTCTGTCTGAGTGGCAAGGAAGTTGGCAGTGTGCTTTCTAGCTGCTGACACTGGCACTCCTCGCACATGCTCAGTTCTTGCTATTATTTGGGTTTCTACCAGGATTAGCCACTGTTGAAAACAGGAAACTGGACTAGATGGACTATTGGTCTGACACCAGTATGGCTATTATATTCTTATGAGATAAATTTGCAGGCCCTACCTGCATTCCACGCAAATCTATCTCATACATATTCATTGTAGATTTCCTGAAAACCTGACTGGCTAGGTGTGTCCCCAGAATTGGGTTGAGAGAACCCCTGCACTAATGAAATCTGGTGTTCAAATTCTGTTAAAGAATATTAGTGTAACCCAGCAATGGCGTGCATAAAATCTAGGCACCACAGACGTGGTATAACTGCAGACATCTAAATACCGCAAGAGCAGGCATAACTACTACTACTACTCATGGTATTCTGTAAGTTGTGTATGTAAGAGGCAGCTCCACCTGTTCTCCACCCCTGCTAATGCCCCCTTGCATTTACCCTTACATGCGTCCTTATACAATAGCATGTAGCTGCATTGGTGCCACATACATTTGATAAGGAGGGGGGAGGTGATTTTATAAATGGTCCCAAAAATTAAGTTCCAATAAAAATCAATGTTATTCTATAAAGGGTGCTGGAGGATGAGCCAAATTCTGCGCTCAGTTTTGGGCACAAGGACTTACCCCAATCGAAATCTGGTATAAATCCTGGCACACAAGTTGGGCATGGATCCCTGCCCTTCTGTTTTTGTGAATGCCCCTGATGCGCCCATGTCTCTCCCATGTTCATGCCCCCTTTTGAGCTGCACCTAATCCAAGCTAGGCGCCCATTCAGAAAATGCGCTGCCAGATCAGTGCCCACACCGTAAGTAGTGGCAATGAGGTGCTTGCTAACTCCAATAATTAAATCATTGGAGCTCATTAACAAATTATTTCTGGTGTCAATCTGGGATCTGCGCCCAATTTTAAGTGCCCTGTATAGAATGCAGGGGTTTGTGTACGCTTACCCATTAAAGTGCTGTACATTTCCCCCATGTCTTTCTCAATAATAGACTATGGACTTTTCCTCCAGGAACTTGTCCAAACCTTTCTTAAAACCAGCTATGCTATCCGCTCTTACCACATCTTCTGGCAGCGTGTTCTAGCATAAATACTGCAGAAGTCATGCCTATTGCCTAAAGTATAGCTGTCCGTTGTGGCAAAAAATTGTTACTGTGTAGTATATCCAGGCCAAACCTTTATTGAAATGAAAATAGTGATTGTCTGGATGAACAAACTTTATTTCTTTTTCAAAAAGACGCCTCAGCCCCACCACTCCACCGCTCAAAGTATTTCATATCGCGGGAAGCATATTGTGGTGCTTCATCATTGGCTGTCGTTTTTTGAAATAAAAGTTTTTTAGTGTTTTAAATATATAAAGATTTCTTTTTATATAAAGAAATCTTTATATATTTAAAACACTAAAAAACTTTTATTTCAAAAAACGACAGCCAATGATGAAGCACCACAATATGCTTCCCGCGATATGAAATACTTTGAGCGGTGGAGTGGTGGGGCTGAGGCGTCTTTTTGATAAAGTATAGCTGTGGCATCCTCCCTGTATAGACCTATAAATATGAAAAGTATTATTATTAATATGAGAAACAAGTTGTGCCCAATAGTATTTTCCATGTTCTTTTTTTTTTTTTGTTTTGTTAATCATATTAACTAGGGATTGCCATCAGTGAGAACTTCATATTCTGCTCATTTTTAGAGAAAGAAAAGTTACTCACCTGTAGCAGATGTTCTCTGAGGATGGAAGGATATAAAGCCGCACTATCCTCACCTTCCTCCTCTAGGAATTGCTTTTCTGACATTCCACCTGCTATTAGCTTGGAAAAGAAGTAAAGTGGCCCCATGCAATGCCAGTATGGGCAGTGCTAGATTGTGCTAGAAAGTATTACCAAAAAAGAGTTAAAACGTTTACAAATAATCCAGAATACAGCAGTAAAAGTCATTTACAAGGCCAAAAAATACGACCGCGTAACCCCTCTTCTGATAAAAGTCCATTGGCTTCCCATCCATCACTGTGTTATTTATAAAACTCTATTATTGACTTTTAAAACAAGAAACACGGGACAGCCAGAATTCATTAATAAAATATTTGATACTGCGTTTTCTTCATTCTTCAGAACAAAATTTATTAGCAATTCCAACTCTGAATCATATCAACACTAGAAGAAACACTGTCTTTTCAGTAGTTGCCCCAACACTCTGGAATTTGGCACCAAATGCTTTAAGAGAGATAACTAATCTTGAGAAATTTAAATCTTTTCTTAAGACATTCCTTTTTAAAGATGCCTTTCAAGTATAAATGTCCTTTTAAGGATTTTAAAAATTTCTTTATTTTTTATGAGTCCTCTTGTATTGGACTTATTTGTTTTTAACCCCTTCCTTATGTTTATACCTTTATATCTTACTTTTTTTTAACCATTGTAGTTCTACCCTTTTTTTCCACTCGTACCCATTTCTCTAGTCTAGTATGTTATTGTTTTGTCGAGTATGTTTTTTTGTTAAAGTTATGTTAATTGGTGTTATTTGTTTTTACCCTATTTTAAAATGTATAACCACCTTGAAATAAATTGATAAGGTGGTATATCAAATTTTTAATAAACTTGAAACTTCACGAGCTAGTTACTCTTTTCATTTCACCAGGGTTTGTCAAATGATATTGTTTACCAGCGAGGAATTTTATCCCGCTTATCTTTAAAAACACCTGTTATAGGTAAGCAACTTTGCTTCCCTGTTCATTATTATTTCACATTGATGCAAGTGGTGGTTTTATGTTGGGTTTTTTTGCAGATCAAAAGCTATCAGAGAAACTTGGAATCGTATCAGGAAAGACTGTCCAACCTGACTCTTCGAGTGGAAAAAGTGGAGTTGGGAGTCCTATCCTACACGGAGCTGGAGTTTGCACTCTTGAAGTTGGAAATCAAGGAGGTGGTGTCTCTTGTCGTGCAGCTGAGGGCCTCTTTGAATGAATCCAATGCCATCGTTGAGACACTCTTTATGGAGGTACATATTGCAACTGGTTTTGGTACCCTCTAAAACCAACATGACGTTTCCCTAGGTTTGTCTGGTTTGAATGCACCGTGGATGTTTCCTGATATCTAAACAGTAGTTAGCACTTGTAATTTAGAATCAGCAGTGGGGGTCACAGAACTAACCATGCTTAAAAATTAAATTGCCTTATGTCCTACATCATCACAAAGAGGATGAATCTGATGGGGGTCTTCCCCATTACAAATAGGGACATAAGTGTCAGTTTGAAAATGTTACTATATAGGAGGCAAGTCAATAAACTGGTGTCTCCATTTAGGTGCCCAGATGTTGTGTAGTGAGATCCTATTTTGTAATGACAAATGGGTTCCCAGATTCTGTTATGTAATTCTAGCATAACCCATTATCGGCACATCTAGGTTGCATAGGGAAAGGTATGGCCAGTAGGAAAAACGAGATATTGATGCCTCTGTATAGACTCTGGTAAGACCTCTTTTAGAATATTGTGTACAATTATGGAGGCCGCACCTTCAAAAAGATATAAAAAGGATGGAGTCGGTCCTGAAGAAGGCTATTAAAATGGTGTGTGCTTCGTGATAAGGCGTATGGGGACAGACTTAAAGATCTCAATCTGTATACTTTGGAGGAAAGGCAGGAGAGGGGAGATATGATAGAGAAATTTAAATACTTACGTGGTGTAAATGCGCATGAGTCGAGTCTCTTTCATTTGGAAGGAAGTTCTGGCATGAGAGGGCATAGGATGAAGTTAAGAGGTGATAGGCTCCGGAGTAATCTAAGGAAATACTTTTTTACAGAAAAGGTGGTAGATGCATGGAACAGTCTCCCAGAAGAGGTGGTGGAGACAGAGACTGTGTCTGAATTCAAAAGGGCCTGGGATAGGCACATAGGATCTCTCAGAGAGAGAAAGAGTTAATGGTTACTGTGGATGGAAAGACTGGATGGGCTATTTGGCCTTTATCTGCCATCATGTTTCTATCTTACATTTAAGTGCCTGAAGTTACACCATGCAACTGCAGGCATCCAGTCCTTGCGCCTAACTGCATACATAGGGTTACCACATGGCTCTAGGCTGGAAGGGCTACTGGCAGTCATTCCAACATCTGTTTGTGGGCTTGACAACTTTCATAAAATTCACTGAGTGAATCCAAACTCTGGAGCAAGGTTAAACATGGTCTCAATCTGACAAGGGCGATATTTTCAGTGTCACAACTGAAAAGCGCTAAAACATCCAGGATTTCATGTTAGTCTCAGCTCTGTCTGAACCGAAGCTTATGAGTTTGCATTGTCTATGTATGGTGCATTTTGATGGTTGAATGGGTGTGTCTCCCCAGCTCCACCCCCAAACCTCATTATGACTTGCAAATGGCTTCCGGTAAGGCTTATTTCAGACCCCAGAGCAGCAGGCACTCTTCAGGGAAGAAGAGGGATGGGAGTGAGTCTCCTTAAGAGCAGAAAACAGTCACTCTACTCCTTAATCTGCCTTCTTTTTCTCCTGTTCCTATGTTCCCTCTAAGCTGAGCGCATGAGCGATTGCTCACTATTTTCACTGGTGTCGCTCATAATTTTTCTCGTGTCGCTCAATAGAGCGTGGGCGGAGGTGAGAGGAAGCGGCGGCGGCGGCGGCGGTGGCTCAGGCCAAGCGCCAGGCACGGTACCGCAAAAGGGGATGGAAGCGGCGCCAGTCCGGCGCTTGTCGTTCTCCTCGGGCGACGCCGTGCCTGCGCGTCATCCTCGGAGCCTTGTTTTTTCCATCCGCCGCTCCGCATGAACATACCAGTAAGGCTGGGGACTCGCGCATGCGCACTCCTGCGGCCACGGACCTACACCTCACAGAACACGCAGATAGGACCTGTGGGATCAAGTTGGACCCTCTGATTTTGTTTGATTTGTACTCCTTGCAATCCTTGGATATCGTCTTTTTTGGAGGAGGGCCATGTTGATGGGAAAAAAGGTTATTTTGCTCAACTGGGTACAGTCTAGCCCTCCCAACTTGTTGCAGTGGTGAATGCAAATGCTTACTTTGCTCAAGATATTGCGTTTTATTATGTAGGATTAAGTTACTTTAAATATCAAAGAATTCACTATTTTTAAATAATTCATGGCCATGTCTAAGCGGCGAGCTGAGGAAAGTTTATGTAACACAGGCAAGAAGAGGTGCTTGGGTTTTAAAACAGAGTGGTTGACTGAATGCTATGTTGAAACGGATTTACCGCATGGCACCGCACAGCACGTGCTACTTGGGGAAATTTTTTTATTACTCAGAAACTGATGGTGTTAAGTGCAAAATTTGCATGAAAGCGGAATACAATAGCGACTGGACATCAGGAAAAACGTGGACCGATTGGAAAGTTGATCATTTAAAACGGCATTTGAGCCAAAAATCGCACATTGAAGCAGTCACGAAACTGAAAAACAAAAGCAAAAGTCTGTTGAAAAACATGCTGACAGAATCGAAAGAAGATCGTGAAAGCAGAAAAGAATTAGTAAATCGGCAACAAGCGACTCCTGATGAGGTAAAGATACTCATTGATAACGTTTTATTTGCTGTTAATATAAATTCTTCAATGCTATCGGTGCAGGCAATTCATGACCATGTTGCGAAATATGTAAAGATACCAGAAAGCTGGCGAAGCAAAAACTATGCTTTTGAATTTGTTGAGTGTATAAATTCAACCATTAGGTCGTAAATATTATTGGAGATTAAAAATGCAGCTTACCATACCTTGATCGTGGACAAATCAACTGATATCTCAGTTTCCAAAATGTTAGTTCTGTACATGAAATTTAGAAATGCCAATAATATGTAATGTAATGTAATTTATTTCTTATATACCGCTACATCCGTTAGGTTCTAAGCGGTTTACAGAAAATATACATTAAGATTAGAAATAAGAAAGGTTCTTGAAAAATTCCCTTACTGTCCCGAAGGCTCACAATCTAACTAAAGTACCTGGAGGGTAATAGAGAAGTGAAAAGTAGAGTTAGAGGAAAAATAAAAATAAAATAAACATTTTAACAAGACAGCATTGATCTAAATACTTTGGAAGGTAGAAGAGAGGAGAGAAAGGAATAGAAGCAGAAGGGGGAGCCGTTGAACAGTAGAATTCTGGAGAAATTTAAATGATAGAAATAGAACAAAACAAAGACAAAAGGCAAAACAATAGATAAGATTAAAGATAAATCATAAGCTGGAAAGAAAATAAAACTGCATTTGCTGGAATTGTTAAATTAACAGCTTGTGATAGCTTGTCAATCCTTGGAGCCATTCAGAAATTTTATGCAGACAACGAATTAGATTTGAACAAGATGGCTATGTTTACCTCTGATGGAGCCTCAGTTATGCTAGGCAAGCAGAGAGGGGTAGCAGCATTTCTTCACCAGTTAATTCCACATTTGCCTGAACAACACTGTGTGACACACAGAGAGGATTTGGGAATAGATGATGCATGGAAAGATATACCATTGATGAAGGAGATAGAAACTCTGCGGAGAACTGTTTACACAATTTTCTGCAGATCATCTGTCAAGAAGGATAAATTTGAGGCCTTGGCCAAAGCTGCTGAAGCAGAAGTGATTGCATTCAGACCACTCAACAAAGTTCGGTGGTTATCCAGGCATTTTGCTGTCAATGCTTTGGTTTTGAATTATGATATTTTAGTGGAATACTGTAGAAAACAGGTTGATGAGAATAATGACCTGGTCCATAAATACTGCCTAGAGAAACTACAGAATCCAGAACACCATGTTGCAATTACAGTATTGAATGATGTATTATCAGAATTAAGCGATCTGAGTAGACTTTTTCAAAGAAGTTTGCTGTCTACTGTGGAAGCCTTTCAGTTTGCAAAGGCAAAAATAAAGAAACTCAGATCACAGTATCTTGGAGAGAAAATGCCAGCCATTTGCTTTTGTCATTTCAGCACCCAGTGAACACAAAGTCAATACTTAAGTTCATTCAGCAGACATGTGAACATTTGGATAATAGATTTCCAGATGAGGAATTACAAGATTGGGCAGTATTTGACAAAGAATGTTTTTCAACAGCTGTGAACTTAGAGGATTATACATTTGGTCTTGAGCAGATGAAGAGGCTTGGAAACCGATACCATGTTCTTCTGGAAAAAGACAACGAAGCATTCCAGAAAGAACTTTGTAAGCAGTTTCCAGAATTTAAATTGATTGTTAATGAGAAATTGCAAACTGGAGCAGTTAAGACATTTGCAGATCTAGTTGCATTCACAAAACAGCAGGATCAACTTCAAGACTTATTTTTGCTTCTGGATATCTGCGGTACATTCCAGGCTTCAAGTGCTGACTGTGAAAGAGGATTCAGTTTGATGAACAGCATAAAGACAAAAATAGACTAGATGTTGAATATCTGGACAATTTAATGAGAATAAAGCTCTTTTTAAATTCTGGACAAACTGTAAATGCTGATAAGGTCTACAATGTTTGGAAAACTGAAAAGAATCGAAGAGAATATTTGTGAAGATTGAAGAACTGATGATATTACGTAATTAAAAAAACTTTAAGTAAATTGTTATTCTTCTAAGTTTTGAGTATTTAACCCTCCCACAATCTCACGGGCACTTGTCCTCCGCGCCTGCTCATAAATTTGTAGAGTATGTAACTTATCACTCATGCATATTTTTTTTCACACACAACTCATCAATCCTTAGAGGGAACATTGATCCCGACCCGCTTGATCCCACCACTGGCTCTACAGTTCCACTTCCTTTTTGTATATAAATTAAGCCCTGGCTATAAGTAGCAGTGCCAAATTTTGAGAATGGGGAGGGACTTAAATCGGGTTGTGATCCTTCTACTTTGGAAGATTTGGGAGTAAACAGTTATGTGGTGAATTAAAAAGTGGTAAAGGCACCAAAAAGAAAATAGGCTAGTTAAACTTTGTTAATTTCCACTTGTATGAATGCTGAAATAGTTTGTCTAACAAAAATGCCATTTCATTTTCCTCTACCACTTCTCCTTCCGCTTTTCCTTTATGAAACGACAGATCCAGAACATTTCAATAATGGTCAACCAGCTGGAATCATATGATAAAAACAATGTGCTGGCAGTGCGACGGGAAATTGCCTCCCTGCGGAAACGACTTCAGGACTGCGAAAAGAATCAGACAATTTCCAACCCCCCTCCTGTGCCTTATGGTGAGTACACAGTGTCATTCTAAAACCTGATATTACCTCACCTAATCAATGGAACATGTTGTATCCTGAGTTCTGTATGTGGGTCTTAATTTTAAAGAGAAGACTTTTTAAAAACATTCTACACACTGTAAAATATAAGAGTATCATGGGCATGATTTATAATCAATGATCTCCATGTTTAGCAGTTTTGCTAGTAAAATACTTAAGATATTATGAACTGGGATCGCTCAGGGAGTAGGAAGAAGGAGATAGAACCTGCCACCCTTAGGAGCAACAGGCTGTAAAATCATCACAGGAAGACAGAACCTTGACACAAGTAGATCAGAAAGTATCATAAAACGCAAATTCTAAAGTGAAGTCATTTTAAGTCGTCAAGATCATGAGCAGCAGGTATATAAAGTGAACTGATTTCTATTTTCTTGTTTCTTGGGACAGGAACCTGCAACCATGGGGGTCTGGTAAACTTGACTTCGCCATTTGTGGTGCAGTTGAACTGGAGGGGCTTTGGCTTCCGATACGGTGGGTGGGGGAAGGACTCATTTGTGGAAGCCAGAAATAAGAATTTGCTCTGGGTAGCTGCTTTGAACACCGATGCCCGAATGATGCAGCTTGTTCGCCTCTATCCTGGCTATGACGACCTCCTGCTCTATAAGAACCCCACTGATAAAACCCTCTCTCGGCACATTTCCGGTAATAACTACGACTACAGCAACTGTGGGCAGGGTAGTGGGGTGATCCTTTACAATAATTCCCTCTATTACAATTGCTACAACTCTCAGTACATGTGCCGCATGAACCTGGACACCAATGAAGTACAGCGCCAGCTTCTGACTAACGCCGTCTACAACAACCGCTTCTCTTATGCTGCTGTTACCTACCAAGACATGGACTTTGCTGCTGATGAAGAAGGGCTGTGGGTGCTATATTCAACGGAAGGAAGTGCCGGCAACATTGTTATTGGGAAAATCAACGTTACCTCCTTCACTGTTGAACACAGTTGGGTCACCACGCAGTACAAGCCTGGAGTCACCAATGCCTTCATGATCTGTGGAGTGCTGTATGCTACCAGACCTGTGAACACACGCAGAGAGGAGATCTTCTACATGTATGACACCAACACGGGGAAAGAAGGGAGAATGAGCATTATGTTGGACAAGATGATGGAGACAGTTCAGAGTGTTCAGTATAACGCCAATGACCGCAAGCTCTACATGTACAATGATGGCTACCTGGTTAATCACGATGCCACTTTTCTGCCATTCCTAGAGCCACAGTGAGGGATTTCTAAGTTTCCCACTGAGCATGAGCACTAGATCTGGTCTGTAGGATAGGGCAGTCCTTCTTAGGGTTACCAGATTTTTCATTTGGAATATCCGGACACCCCTAGACCCGCCCCAGGCCCATCCAGTTCCTCCCATCCCCTCCCTGTCATGCCCCAGTTCTGCCCTAGCTCCGCCCATGCCTCGCCCCTGCTGCCTGCTCTCGACGGGCAGGAGGGCATCCACGCATGCATGCGTGACATCACTGTGTGGAGTCCATGCATGCACAGATGCCCTCCTGCCCGACGGTGATTTGATTGAACCTTTTTAAAACCCGGACAAAGTGTTGAAGTTTGAAAAGATGTGCGGACCCCTGGGCATATCCTCAAAAGGAGGACATGTCCGGGGAAATCCGGACGTCTGGTAACCCTAGTCCTTCTAAACCTTCTTCTGGAGGTACACTGACCAGTCAATTGAATATGCAAGAGACAGATTTGCATATAAGAGATCTTCTCTATATGCAAATATTTCTCATGGATATTCATTATGGCAATCCAGAAAACTGACTGGCTAGGTGTGCCTCTAGGAGAGGTTTGAGAAGCCTAGAAAATAATTCCAAATAATCAGGGATTAGATGATCCAGTCCTGGATTCACTAATCCCATGGCATGTATGGATGCGTATATTTCCAAGATAAACAGGAAGCACATATGCTTAGGTGCAACTGAAGGAAAACAGGACTGGATCAGCTGCTCCACCATGACCCTGGCTTACTAGTAATCCTGCCTTGTATATTGCTTTACTTTTGTGTATTCACACAGAAAGTACATAAGAAACACTATATTGGGTTAGACCAAAGGTCCATCAAGCCCAGTATCCTGTTTCCAGCAGTGGCCAATCCAGGTCACAAGTACTTGGCAAGATCCCAAAAGAGTAGAACAGATGTTATGCAGCTTCTCCCAAGTCCAACTTAATAATGGGTTATGAACATTTCTTTTAGGAACTTGCCCACACTTTTTTTTTTAAACCCTGCTAAGCCTACTGCTTTCACCACATTCTCTGGCATTGAATTGCAGAGATATAAATTACATACTAAGGGAAGAAATATTTTCTATGATTTGTTTTAATGCTTAACTTTATTGCATGCCTCCTAAACCTTGTATTTTTGGAAATATTAAACAAATGATTTTTGCCTACCTTTGTATTATAGATCTTTACCATTTACTAGATCTTTATCTTTACTCTCAGCCTTTTCTTCTACAAGCTGAAAAGCCCTTGCGTCTTTACTTTTTCCTCATAGGAAAGTTGTTTCATCCCCTTTATCAGTTTCATTGCTCTTTTCTGTACCTTTTTAAATTCCTCTATATCTTCTTTGAGGGGCTACATTCCATACTTCCTGCTTTGCTGCAAAATCCAAGCAAGCTTTCACTTTGAAAAGTGTCTAAAGGAGAAATACCAGCATAGGCTTATGCTTTCTCTTTTTTAAATTATTATAATATATTTATTGAGCTTTTATAATATTACAAACATTAAACCTTGATCAGAAAATAGATCTTACTTGGAGAAAAATTCAAGGCAAACAACTTTTTGACACTTATACCTTCTTTCACATTGTCTAGGAAGTCTCGTCAATTATCCCTGCAGAATGACAAAGTCTAGGTTGGCCCACATCCTGTCCTAACCACTCCTCCAGAAAGGCCCTTTTCAGCTCTGAGCGCATAGCAGGATTCAGAGGCCTAAAATAGGGTTACCACTACTACTACTATTTATTATTTCTAAAGCGCTGAAAGGTGTATGCAGCGCTGTACATTTTAACATACAATAGTCGGTCCCTGCTCAGAAGAGCTTACAATCTAATCTGGACAGGACATTTCAGGGTTGGGGAGATTATGGTAGAGTAAATCATACAGTGAATTCACAGGCAGATAAGGCTGAAGCAGCCTTTTTAGAGTGCTGCCGGCCCGATGCTGCTTAGGGAGGTATGTAGGGCTTGCTTGTGGTTGGCGGAGGCGGGTGCTTGGGGTGGGAGGTGCTCGCTCAAGGGTTCTGCTGCACAAGGGATGGGAGGGAAGGGAAGCTTAGCAAGGGTCCTGCTGCACGAGGGATGGGAGGGAGGGACGGAAGGAAGGATAGAAGCTGATCAAGGGTCTCGCTGTATGAGGAATGGAAGGGAGGGGAGGAAAGATGCTGCACATGTGGGGGAGAGAAAGGAAAGAGTAAGAATTGGGGTGAAGAAGAAGAAGGGAGAGATGATCATGCACATACACTGAAAATAAGACCTAGTGTGTTTTTTGGGCCTAACATTAATATAAGACACTGTCTTATTTTCGGGGAAACACAGTATCATATTGCAGGGCAAAGGAGGCTTAGTCAGAACAGGCATAGAGTCTTCTAAGAAGCCAGTAAGATCAAAACTGGAGGCAGAGATGTGGTATTGTGCTGGTGAGGTGTGATAGAAGGAGAAATGTTGGCATAGAGCTGGTGGGCAAGGGGTGCTATTATTATGGGGGCGGGGGCGGGGTGTGGGGTGGAGCTTAGACAAGGTCTGAGGCGGAGCTTGGGTGGGTCTGGGGTGGGGGTCTAAAGCAGAGATTTTGTCCTCCCCCAAACAAAACGTGTTCTGCTGCCTATGGCAGGGAGCAGAGATTCAGTCCCAAACAGCTGCAACATAACTGCATTTTGCTTCTAAGATGACACAGACTAGAAGGGCCATTTCGGTCTTTAGCTTCTGAAAGTTGTGAGGGCAACGCACAGAGCCTGGCGACAATTAGTGGCCGGATTTAGGGGTTTAGAACAGTGGAGTAGTGAGGGTGGAGCTGCTCCACCCACGCCCTTGTCTCCATCTCCTGCTTCTTCCCCGATCCCCCCTGCCGCGCATGCGCCCCCCTCTCTTCCCCTGTACCTCCCGTGCGCCTGTCTTTTGCTTCTTCAGTCCATTCAAAATGCTACTGCTACGCGACTCATATTCCGGGAGAGCCGCTATTCTCACATTACCCCTCTCCTCAAGTCGCTTCATTGGCTCCCCGTCCGTTTCCGAATACAGTTTAAACTCCTCTTGCTGACCTACAAGTGCGTTCGCTCTGAAGCCCCCCCCCCGATATCTCCCCTTGCTCATCTCCCCATGCTCCCCTCCCCCCCCGTTATCTCCGCTCGTCGGGCAAGCCCCTCTTATCTGTATCCTTCTCTTCCACTGCCAACTCCAGACTCCGTCCTTTCTTTCTTGCGGCGCCGTATGCCTGGAACAGGCTGCCTGAATCAATATGTCATGCTCCATCCCTGGCAGTTTTCAAATCCAAGTTAAAGGCCCACTTTTTTTTTTTAAACTGCTTTCAACTCTTAAACTCCCCCTCACTGCTGTCAGATACCTATACCTACTATAACCTCCCCAATCCTGAAATGTCCTGTCTAAATTAGATTGTAAGCTCTTCTGAGCAGGGACTGTCTATTGTATGTTAAAATGTACAGTGCTGCATATGCCTGTCAGCGCTATAGAAATAATAAATAGTAGTAGTAGTAGTTTCGACCCTGGTGGCTCTCCTTCTGACATCATTTCCTATGCACGGCACCTGGAAGTGATGTCAGCAGGAGAGCTGAAGCGATGGCAAGGACCATGTTGAAGCTACTGTGGCAGTGAGCAACTTGAAGTATGGGGGAAGGGAAGGGGAGGCGCGCGTGTGGCGAGGGGAGGAGTGGGAAGAGGCGGAGGGGGCAGAGAGGAGGATGGGTGCATTTTTCAGTCATGAAGGGCAGTTCTATAAAGCAGTTCTATAATTAGGCATCTGAGGTTAGACACCCTGGTGGGACCAAGCACACAATGAACTAGGACAATGGAAAGGTGTTGCAGAGCTGGATCTTCTGAAATCAACCTTGCCGTCTGACCATTGGAGAGAGGTTGCTGGTCCCTGCAAAACAGGCAGGTGGCAGCAGAGATCTTTCATGGCAATAGGGGACATGCAGTCTTTCATACGCCTATCTCTTTGCAGGAATAAGCCGAACTGTAAAGAAAGAGAAGTTACTTACCAGTAATAGGAGTTCTCTATAGACAGCAGGCTAAATCAGCTACGCAGGTGGGAGACATAACCCACGGCAGCAAGATGGAACAGCTTTGTGGCTTCTCGGTTTTATCTCCAGATTTTTTTTTAGTAATTTGATCATTTTTCAGGGAAGGGGAATGCAGACACAATCTGCGTAATATTCTCAGCAATCTTGCCGCATCATCTCAGTCCACCCCACTGCTTCCTGCTTTTCTGCTCTTTGTCTATTAACTTCTCTTGAATCTTCTCTGAGAGCTCAGGGTCTGTGAAATGGTCTGCAGCAAACTCGCAAATGTTCTTCGGTCTCTTCAGCAGGACTGCTCTGATGAAGCTGGTCAGCAGAAGCTCCACCTCTGGATGAGACCTGAGATATTTTTCATTCTCTACACGACCCTTAATCTGCTGCTCCCTCAGTTTCTCCCCCTGATCCTGGTTCAGCGCTTCCTGGTCTAGTTCCTCCATGCTGGAGCCGCCGTCCGTTGCCAGGGCCCCCGAGACTCCGCCCCTTGCTGTAGACACCTCTGGGACAAAGGGCAGGTCTGGATATTCTGGCCATCTGACTGATTCAAACTGGTATCTGAAAACCCAGCTAAAGTCAGGACTGCCTTTTTTTTTTGTGCTGTCCTAACTGTATCCAGAGAGTTAGCTAGTTAGAAGATTGAAAATTGCCATTAACCGAGTAAGTCCCAGCTCCTTCTTGACTCTGCCTCTAGGCCAGGGGTGTCAAAGTCCCTCCTCGAGGGCCACAATCCAGTCGGGTTTTCAGGATTTCCCCAATGAATATGCATGACATCTATTTGCATGCACTGCTTTCATTGTATGCATATCCATTGGGGAAATCCTGAAAACCCGACTGGACTGCGGCCCTCGAGGAGGGACTTTGACACCCCTGCTCTAGACTGTTTTATGTATTTGAAAAACTTATAGCCCGCCTAAAACCTAAGCGGGTTCCAAAAATACATACATAGATCACTAACACAAGATAAAATCAATAGCATAAAATGCTAAACAATAATATCAGCTATCACCACTGCTCCAATAAATAATCTTAATTTTCTTCCGGGGCCTCAGCGATGACACCCGCACCACAAGACAAGTTTTAATATCGGTTGGGATTTATACATTTTATCGTCACAGGCTCCTGCAAAAACTTGATAAAGTTGCATCTAAGCGACATCTGGGGTGACATCATGTTCATGGTTAAGAGAAACGTATTATAGGGTTACATTACGTATCTATTACACACGAACACAATTGTTTTATAGTGCAGGTCTTCCTACACCTTTTTGTCATAAATGTGGGAGGGAGAGTCATACATTAGGTCATGCATTTTGTTTTGCCCCATAATTCAGCACTTTTGGAAGCGAATAATAAATTATATGTCAAAAATAATTGGAAGATCTTTGCGCTGTTCTCCTTCTTTCTTTATTTTGGATTTGCCAGAGGTTGTTGGCCATTTACCTAAAGGAAATAGGGCGTTGTGTAGGAAAATGAGTCTCTTGGCTAGAAAGCAGTTACTTATCGTAACAGGTGTTATCCAGGGACAGCAGGCAGATATTCTTGACTGATGGGTGACGGCACCGACGGAGCCCCGGTACAGACAATTTTAGAGTGATTGCACTCTAAGAACTTAGAAAGTTCTAGCTAGGCCGCACCGCGTGTGCGCGAGTGCCTTCCCGCCCGACGGAGGCGCGCGGTCCCCAGTTAGGATAAGTCAGCTAAGAAGCCAACCCGGGGAGGTGGGTGGGACGCAAGAATATCTGCCTGCTGTCCCTGGATAACACCTGTTAAGGTAAGTAACTGTGCTTTATCCCAGGACAAGCAGGCAGCATATTCTTGACTGATGGGTGACCTCCAAGCTAACAAAAAAAGGGATGGAGGGAAGGTTGGCCATTAGGAAAACAAATTTTGTAAAACAGATTGGCCGAAGTGTCCATCCCGTCTGGAGAATGCATCCAGATAATAGTGAGATGTAAAAGTATGAACTGAGGACCAAGTAGCAGCCTTGCAGATTTCCTCAATGGAAGTGGAGCGGAGGAAAGCTACAGATGCTGCCATAGCTCTAACTTTGTGGCCCGTGACAAAACCTTCCAGTGTCAGGCCCGACTGAGCATAACAGAATGAAACGCAAGCAGCAAGCCAATTGGATAGAGTGCGTTTAGATACAGGATGACCCAACTTGTTAGGATCAAATGACAAAAACAGTTGAGGAAATGATCTGTGAGGTTTAGTGCATTCGAGATAGTAAGCCAAAGCACGTTTACAGTCCAAGGAATGCAAAGCCTGTTCACCTGGATGAGAATGAGGCTTTGGGAAAAAAACAGGTAGAATAATGGACTGATTAAGATGAAAGTCAGACACAACCTTAGGGAGAAACTTTGGGTGTGTACGTAGAACCACCTTATCATGGTGAAAAACAGTAAAAGGTGGATCGGCCACTAGTGCATGTAACTCACTGATCCTCCTGGCAGAGGTGAGAGCTATAAGGAAAACCACTTTCCAAGTGAGAAATTTGAAATGTGCTGTGGCCAAAGGTTCAAAAGGAGGCTTTATTAAAGCGGAAAGAACCACATTGAGATCCCAGACAACAGGCGGGGCTTTAAGAGGTGGTTTCACATTGAAAAGACCCCTCATGAACCTGGAAACCAAAGGATGAGCAGAGAGGGGTTTTCCATGAACTGGCTCATGAAAAGCAGCAATGGCACTGAGATGAACTCTGATAGAAGTAGATTTGAGACCAGAGTCAGACAGGGAAAGAAGATAGTCCAACACCAGTCCCACTGCTAGAGACGTGGGATTATGGTGATGTAAGAGGCACCAGGAAGAAAACCGAGACCACTTCTGTTGGTAACAATGAAGGGTGGCCGGTTTCCTGGAAGCATCAATGATAGAACGGACAGGCTGAGAAAGGAGTGAATGAGCCGAAGTTAGCCCGAGAGATACCAAGCTGTCAGGTGCAGAGACTGTAAATTGGGATGCAGTAGGGACTGGTGATGCTGAGTAAGCAGAGAAGGAAACAGTGGAAGAAGTATGGGTTCCCTGGAACTGAGTTGAAGTAGAAGGGAGAACCAATGTTGCCTGGGCCACCGTGGAGCGATGAGAATCATGGTGGCTTGTTCCCTCTTGAGCTTGAACAATGTCCGCAGCATGAGTGGTAGAGGAAGAAATGCATACAGGAAGAGATTGGTCCAATCCAGGAGAAATGCATCGGGTGTCAGATGGTGAGGTGAGTAGAGTCTGGAGCAAAACAGGGGCAGTTGATGTTTGTGAGGAGCTGCAAAAAGGTCCACTTAAGGAGTGTCCCATTGTGCGAAAATGGACTGGAGAGTCAAGGGGTCGAGAGCCCATTCGTGAGGATGGAGAATTCTGCTGAGATTGTCTGTTAAGGAATTCTGCTCCCCTTGAATATAGACAGCTTTCAGGAATAAATGACGAGCTGCTGCCCAAGACCAAATCCGTTGGGCTTCCTGACACAACAGGCGAGAGCCCGTCCCTCCCTGTTTGTTGATGTAGTACATTGCAACTTGATTGTCTGTGCAAAGGAGTAGTACTTGAGGAAAGAGAAGATGTTGAAATGCGTGATGTTTCTTTTTCTGGGCAGTCCAAAACCCCTGAGTTTGGAATTCGTTCAAGTGAGCTCCCCAGGCATAGGGGGATGCATCTGTGGTGATGACTAGATGATGATGAGGTAGATGGAACAGTAGACCTCTGGATAGATTTGAAGATGTCAACCACCAAAGAAGCGACTGTCGAAGAGACAATGTCACAGATATATGTTGTGAGCAAGGATCCGTCACTTGGGACCACTGGGTTGCTAGGGTCCATTGAGGAGTGCGCAGGTAGAGACGTGCAAAAGGGGTGACATGCACTGTCGAAGCCATGTGCCCCAAGAGCACCATCATGTGATTTGAAGAGATGGTAATCTGTTGAAACACCTGCCGACAGAGATGAAGGATGGTCTGAAGGCGGTTGGCTGGAAGAAACGCCCTCATGAGAACAGTGTCCAGAATGGCGCCAATGAATTGAAGTCGCTGAGTTGGAATGAGATGCGACTTGGGTAGATTGATTTTGAAACCCAACAGTTGCAGGAAGTGAATGGTCTGGTTGGTGGCAAGCAGAACCGCCTGAGGAGAATGAGCCTTGATCAGCCAGTCGTCCAGATAAGGGAAGACTTGAAAATTGTGAGAGCGGAGATAGGCTGCTACCACAATCAGACACTTGGTGAATACCCTGGGAGAGGAGGCCAGACCGAAGGGTAGCACCTTGTACTGATAATGAGTTTGATTGATGAGAAAGCGTAGATATTGCCTGGACATCAGATGGATAGGAATATGTGTGTAGGCCTCTTTGAGGTCGAGGGAGCATAGCCAGTCGCCTTGAGTGAGAAGAGGGTAGAGAGTGGCAAGAGAGAGCATTTTGAACTTCTCCTTGACCAAACATTTGTTGAGATCTCTGAGATTTAATATAGGTCTGAAGTCTCCGGTCTTTTTGGGAACTAGAAAGTACCTGGAGTAAAATCCCTGACCTCGCTGATCTGGAGGAACTTCTTCGATGGCATTGAGAAGAAGGAGGGATTGAACCTCTTGAGAAAGAAGGAGGGATTGAGACTTGTTGGAAGCAGACTCTTTTGGCAGGCCTAACGGCGGAGGAGTCTAAAAATTTAGGGAATAGCCTTGGGCGATGATAGAAAGTACCCATTGATCGGTGGTGATTACCTCCCAACAAGCTAGAAAGATGTTGAGGCGACCTCCGATAGGTTGTGGAAGAGGACATGAGGGAGGAAGACTGGCAATGCCCTGGAGAAGAGAGTCAAAAGGGCTGAGTTGGTTTAGGCTGAGCAACAGGTTTCATTGCAGGCGGTTGTTGTTGGCGAGCCTGTTGTTGCTGGTGCTGTCGCTGTCTCCGAGGCTGAGGAGGATGAGGCTGAATAGGCCGAGCAGAGAAATGGCGCTGATACGATGTCTGCTGTCGAAAAGGACGAGTAGGAGGGGTTTTCTTTTTGTTTTTCAATAAAGTATCCCACCTCGTCTCATGAGCAGAAAGTTTCTGGGTGGTGGTATCCAGAGATTCTCCAAAGAGCTCATCCCCCAGACAGGGAGCATTAGCAAGGCGGTCCTGGTGGTTCACATCAAGTTCTGAGACGCGAAGCCATGCTAATCATCTCATAGCTACAGACATTGCAGTAGCCCTAGATGTCAGTTCAAATGTGTCATAGATGGAACGGACCATAAACTTCCTGAGCTGAAAGAGACTGGCAGTGCATTGCTGAAAAGCAGAAAGTTTATGGTCTGGAATATATTTCTGAAAAGTGGCCATCTGCTGGATAAGATGTTTCAGGTAAAAGGAGAAGTGGAACTCATAGTTACCTGAACGGTTGGCCAACATAGCATTCTGGTAAAGGCGTTTACCAAATTTGTCCATAGCCTTGCCCTCTCTGCCAGGAGGGACAGAAGCATACACACTAGAGCCTGCAGATTTTTTGAGAGTTGACTCCACCAGCAAAGATTCGTGTGGAAGCTGAGGTTTGTCAAATCCTGGAATAGGAATAACTTTATAAAGTGATTCCAACTTCCTTGGAGCTCCTGGGATGGTAAGAGGAGTTTCCAGATTTTTGTAGAAAGTTTCCCGTAAGATATCATGAAGGGGTAATTTCAAAAATTCTTTAGGAGGTTGGTCAAAATCCAAAGCATCCAGGAATGCCTTGGACTTTTTAGAATCAGACTCTTAACGGGAGAGAAAGGGTGTCTGACATCTCCCTAAGAAATTTAGTGAAGGAAGAGTGCTCTGGCTTACTAGCAGAATCCTGCACCGATGGGTCAACCTCATCCGATGAAAAATCCTCATCGGTACCGAGGGGATCCTCAGAATCATCCCATAAATCAGGGTCACGTACCGAGGGAAGACGGCCCTGAGATAGAGGAGTAGAGGATTCGGTATGCCTGGTTTTACGTACCGATTTGCCTGAACGCATCGACACCGTACCTGGTGACTGTAAAGCGGTACGGGTGTCAGAGAGCGGTACCGGATCAGAGACAGCATGAGCAGCTCGACGAAGAGACTTTGGCTCTGCCGATAAAATAGGCATGGACATGGAAGAGGCAGATTTAAGCGGTGCCGATAACGTCGATGCCGACAAAACAGGCTGGTCGACGATCGGTACCGTAGGCTCAGTAGGTACCGACACCGGAAGGTTCGGAGTCAGCAGAGCCGGGAGCAGGTGTAATTGCTCCTTAATCTGGACCTGGAGGATGGATGCTATATGCTCATCCAGAGACGGTCCCGATGGCACCGGTACCGCTTTTTTCTTGCTCGGTACCTGCGGTGCAGCTCGACGCTCAGGCGAAGTCGATGCCGATGAAGAGGCAGTCACTTCTATGGGAGCGGAGCGTTTGTGGGGCCGGCGCGCAGTCTGCAGGACTTGGCTCACTGCATGTTCGACTGGCGGGCCAAGAACAGTAGGGGATGGCTTCTTAGCCGGCTTACCTGTAGGGTGCGACACCGACGATGTATCTTACGGTGTCGAAACCACCGGTGCCGACTTGGAGGAAGTTGCCGGAGTCAATGCCGGTGGAACTTCCATAGCGGCACCGAAAAGAATCTGCTGTTGAATTTGGCGATTCTTCAAAGTTCTCTTTTGAAGAGAACTACAGCGGGTGCACGTCTCAGCCTTATGGTCCGGATCCAAACACTGAAGGCACCACTTGTGTAGGTCGGATAAAGAAATAGGACGTGCACACCGCTGACACTTTTTAAAACCCGGTGAAGGGGGCATGAAGGGAAAAACGGCAGTAGCAAAATTGAAGCCCAAGGCTTTGATGGTGCCAACAGGCCCCGCCGGGGCCGACCGAAAAAAGTCAAAAAAATAGACTTTTTTTTTTTTTTAAATTTTTATGAAGAAAAAAAGAAAATGTGAAGAGTTTCACGAGGAAAATTACGCAAGCGGGAAGGCGAAAAAAGTAGTCTCTAACAGCCGTTGGAAACACGCGTCTTAGCTCCGCGGAAACTAAGAAACTGGGGACCGCACGCCTTCATCGGGCGGGAAGGCACTCGCGCACGCGTGGTGCGGCCTAGCTAGAACTTTCTAAGTTCTTAGAGTGCAATCACTCTAAAATTGTCCGTACCGGGGCTCCGTCGGTGCCGTCACCCATCAGTCAAGAATATGCTGCCTGCTTGTCCTGGGATAAAATGTATACTTCAATATTGGACAATCCCTGATCCTCCGAGATTTTGGCATTGGTGGAACCAATTACATCAGTTGGCCATTTGGGAAGCTAGAGATGCTGGAATTATAAGAAAGCGAAAGATGTTATTTATACAAATCTGGGATTCATATTTGCAAGATTTGCATCCTAAGGGCCGTAGGGGCTCTTAATTGGGCTTTTATTTAATTAAATGAAGAGAGTATCATTGGGAAGAAAGTACTATTGGGTGGGGAGGGGTGGGTGTGGAGAGGGACGGTAAAGGTTCAAACACATATAGATAAAGTGGGGGTTCATTGAAATTGGAATTTGTCTTTTATTATAATATATTATAATAGTTGATGCATTATTGATATGCTTTGACGTTGTATTCGATAATGTTTGCATCAATAAAAACTGTTTGAATCTAAAGTTGCATCTTCAATTTCATCTTCGATACATTCAACTTATTATTTTCAACCCACTTTTAATCATTTAATATTAAAAGCCCACTTATCTCATTTATTTATTTATTTCATTTTCTATCCCGTCCTTTCCAAAGAGCTCAAAACGGGTTACAGGTTAACATATATAATATACAGTTAACAGGTTACAATTTGCCATAGTTATGGTACAAAATTTTTGGTACAAGTTTTTATCCTAACTCAACACATACTAACCCCCCCCCCCCTTTTACATAACCTTGAAAGCGGATTTTAGCGCAAGCTTGAGCACTGAATGCTCTGCGCCGCTTTCGACGCTCATAGGGACTCTATGAGTGCTGAGAGCAGCACAGAACCTCCGCAAATTTTGAAAAACTGCAAATACGCTTTTTTGCCTGTCAAAAGGCAGGAGACGGCAGCTGTAATTGTATACCCGTCCCCTGTAATTGTATACAATTCTGGAGGCCGCATTATCAAAAAGATGTACGGAGAATTGAGTCGGTTCAGCGAATGGCCACCAGGATGGTCTCAGGACTCAAGGATCTCCCGTATGAGGAATGACTGGGTAAGTTGCAGCTGTACTCACTCGAGGAACGCAGAGAGAGGGGAGACATGATCGAAACGTTCAAATATGTCACAGGCCGTATTGAGGTGGAAGAGGATCTCTTTTTCCTTAAAGGACCCACGGCAACAAGAGGGCATCCGTTGAAAATCAGGGGTGGGAAATTTCATGGCGACACCAGAAAATATTTTTTCACCGAAAGGGTGATTGATCGCTGGAATAATCTTCCATAACAGGTAATTGAGGCCAGCAGTGTGCCAGATTTTAAAGAAAAGATGGGATTGGCATGTGGGATCTCTTCATGGAGGTAGTTAGGGGATGGGCCTTTAGTGTGGGCAGACTAGATGGGTGTGGCCAGAGAGCATGTCAAAGCAGCTCCTGATTGGTGTAACCATGATTTTGGTAAAAGGAAGTGGCGGTCAGAAAAACCCCGCAAATGACTGGGGGCGCGAAATCTGAAACGTAATTAAGAGGGGGTTTACTGTAATCTGAAGGGACCAAATAAGGTGAATTACACCTGACCGGATAAATAGCACTGAATTATAAGGCATAAAGTGGTTTACAATAAAAAGAGTGAACAAATACAATGAGAAAGGAACTACATAAAATATGATTGGAAAGACCTAAAACATACATAGAGAGATCGCTTACAGCCAAACATCAATGCATCTGGCGTTTCCCAGGAAAGTTTATAAATATCCTTCTCCTCTTCCCTTGGTTATCAAATCATGCTTGAAAAAAGAGCTTTTCGGTAAGACCTTAAATTTTTAGGGTCTGATTTAGCATGAATCAATTTTGGGACCATCTTCCACAGCACTGGGGGGGACAACTAGGCAGAAAAATGTCTTCTTCTCAGAGTCTCAATGTGTTCTGAAGAAGTGTGAGGTATGATTAAGGTGATCATATATCCCGTTTTGAATGGGACCTTCCCGTTTTTGGATCCCCTGTCCCGTTGTCCCCACACAGAGCTTCGGGACGCCGAAATGTCCCATTTTCAGGGACAGCATCCCGAAGCTGTACGCGGGGACAATGGGACAGGCGACCGCTTCCTGTCCCTCCCTGCCACGCAAAAAAAAAAAAAGCCTCCTTTTCTGGCCTCTTGCAGCACTGGAGGGAGGGAGAGAAGGGCAGAGACTGAGATTTGGAGCTGGGAATCTCCAGTTTATCTGCAAATGAGAGCAACAATCAAAGCAGGAAACAAGCCATTTCTTCGTATGATCCTGAAGAACAACCTAGTAGGTGTGTATGCAGTGGCGTAGCGAGTGTGGGAGCCGCCCGGGCTGGTGGCGCCCTCCCCCCTCGCCCTCTTCTCGACCCCGTGCTCCATCTCCACCCCCTCCTGCCGCGCGCACTTCCCTTCCCTTCCCCTGTAATTGTTTAGCTCCCTGGCGTGAGCAGCATCTCTAATTTGCTGCCAGCGCTGGCTCTCCCCCTGATGTCACTTCCTAGTCACAGGGCCGGGAACTAACATCAGAGGAGAGCGCAGAGGCCAGCGTGAGCAGCAGGTTGGAGCTGCTGCTGGCGTCGGCAAAAGCTAGAGGTACGGTAGCGGAGAACTGAAGGTGTGTGCGCGGTGGGGGAGGAGTGGAAAGGAGCAGGGGGGAAATCTAAAGACCTACCTTTTCCAAGATGCATTTGACTGTTAAATAGTTTTGGTTTACAGCCAGAGTCATTCTTTAATCTTTGCACCCTAGCTTCCCCATTGTGGTTTACCTTCTGTGTATTCTTTACTTTTAATTTGTAGTTCTCCCCATTTTTCTATTGTTTTTAGATGGTTATGTATTGTTTTGTATTTATTCGTTTATTGTCTCCCCCTTTTTAATTATAAATTGTAAAACACTTAGAAGTTTTGTTTTGCGTTTCATCAAAATTTTAATACATTTGGAGAGGCGCCGGTGCCCCCCCCCCCAAGACAGCGCCCAGGGCCGTCTGCCCCCCTGTCTTTCCCTCCTTACTATGCCACTGTGTGCATGGGATGATTATAAAGCTCAGGTAATTCAGCTGATATTCATAATGGGCTGGATTCAGTAAATGGTGCTCAAAATTCTTTGCCATAAAATATCGACACGCGTAGCGTTGATTCTCATGCCTAACTTTGGGCACCAGACTTACGCCTGCTGAAACCTAGTGTAAAGACTGGTGCCCAAGTTAGGTGTGCTGAGACTATATTCTATAATTACATATGCAACTTTTCAGAACACCCCTGACACGCACATGTACACATCGCTTTTGAGTTAGGTGCCAGTAAAGTCAGGAGCCATATACACAGTAGCGTCACGAGAGAGAGGGCGGACCACTTTGGGCGCTGTCTTGGTGTGGGGCGCCCGCACCTCTCCTCCTCTATGCCCACCCACATTTTCAAATCTTCACTGGAAGTCAGCAGATAGCAGCATCCCCTACCTACTGTTCGCGCCAACCTCAGCTCTCCCTCTGACATCACTTCCTTACCAGGAAATGACATCAGAGAGAGAGCTGAGGCCTGCATGAGCAGCAGGTAGGAGATGCTGCTCACTGCTGGCAAATTTTTAAAGAGGTACGTGGGGAGAGGGGCATGGCAGGGAAAAGTGCATGGGGCACACGACGCAGCAATGCCGAGCACCACCGCCCCAGGCAATTCCTTCCCTTGCTATGCTGCTGGATGTGCATTCAAATCTTATCGTACCAAATAAAATCAATTGTATCAATGCATACAAATCTTAACAAGTGCCAATTATTGATAGTTAATGGCTTGTTGCTGAATTAATTTGCAAGTGCATCTTGAGCATGCAAATCTGGGTGCCATATATAAAATCCTAATAAACATGCTTTGTGTTCAATACTAAGGATTTTACGAAGGGCCACTGAAAGTTCTCAGCTCAACCAACAAAGGCCCAATCTGTTTCCATTTGCATGCCTGCCGACAAATTCATTAAAGGCATGCATGCAAATGGGGATGATCGTTAACATTTCCCTTACCCACAGCCGGGATCAGTAGACAGCGATCCCCGCTCATGCGCACACCCTGACAATAGTGACATGAGAAGTAGCCTCCTGTCACTACTGTCAGGGCTCAGCCCCGATCTCTCCTGCCTGCCCTGCTCTGCCCAGATCTCTCTTGCCTGCTCTCGGACTCTCCTGCTCTCTGCCGCTGTTCCCTGCAGTGCAAGCCCGTGGTTTTAAAGCCAGCCTGCACTGCGGGGAACGGCAGCAGAGAGCAGGAGAGTATGGCGAGCAGGGAAGAAGAGATCGGGGCAGAGCAGGGCAGGCAGGAGAGCCTACACTAGTCCTACCCACTGACCCGACACACCGGCCCTGCCCGACACCCCCCCAGGCCCCGATCTCTCCTGCCTGCCTGCCCTGATCTCTCCCTCGCCCTTCCTTGCCACGGCCCTCACCCCCCTCCCGGCATGGCCCACCCACTCCCGGCACCAAAAAGTTGGGAGCAGGAGGGGTGCTAAGTCCCTCCTGCTCCTAGGCCTCCCACCCCCAGCCCACCCCTGGTCGGCCCAGGCGGTCGGGCCCAGCCCACCCACCCCGGTACCTTTAAAATAGTTGGAAGCAGGAGGGGTGCCCGATCCCTCCTGCTCCTTCCAACAAGGCTCCCATCTTCAGGAACAAGAGGGGTGCCTGGACCCTCCTGCTCCTACGCCGGTCTTCGAGAGCAGGAGGAAAGTCCTCCTGCTCCTCCTTCCCGGGCCGCCGCTGCATAATAGCAGCCTTAGGCCCTGCCCCGGCGCACGGGGAGGGTCCTAAGGCACTGATTGGCCAATGTGCTGGGTTGATGCACGCTAACATGAATTCTTATAAATGTTTCATATAAATAAATAAACATAACGGACTTGGCACACAGAAATGACATTATAGAATAATAGTGTAAGTCCGCAGTAATGCACTTAACTTTAGGTATGAGCACTTATGCCAGTCAAATGGCTGGTGTAAATGCTCCCTCCTGACTGTACAAACTCCTCAAGTCAAAGCCAGGTATACATCACTCAACATAAAGGAAACTTTCATGTTGAGTAATAGATTCAGCCGCTAGCTTCTTCATCGGCTCAATGATAATCTTAATGCAAAAAAAAAAATTCACATTGGGCTTGAAGGAAAACTTATCTTGAGCTGTTGTTCGATAACAAGCTGCCATTCGACTGCCTAACTGTGAGCAGTTGGGAGCATAAATGCTAGTAGTCTATAACCATGTAGTCCAGTGTTCTTCAACCTTTTTACACCCGTGGACCGGCAGAAAAAAAAGAATTATTTTGTGGACCGGCAAACTACTAGGACTAAAATTTAAAAACCCCATTTCCGCCAGCTCGGTCCCCACAAATCATCTGATCCCATCCACACAAGCCTCAGTTATGATTTTATATTGAATGTATTTTATTAAAGTATAAAAAGAAACAATATTCTGTACAATTGTCATTTTATAAATACAAATAATTCAGAGCAGGATCAACAAAACCCCTGTCTCCCCTCCTCTTCACATATATCCCCTCTACTATCAAGAAAACTGAACAAGCTAAATTATTACAGAATGCTACACAGAAATATTATGCTAACAGAATACTACAGTCACACATGACAGGAATAGTTTTAGGGGAGTGCAACTAGGGCAACTGCCCCCTGGTCAGAGAGCGCCCTAAGCCAGCTGGAAGCTAAAGAAGCACTGCCTGGGTTTTGCAGTCCCCAGTTATGTCTAACACCAGCTCTAGCAGGATATATATTTCAAATCTGATATATTCTAATCACAAAATAGAAATAAAATTATTTTTTTCTACCTTTTGTCGTCTCTGGTTTCTGCTTTCAATCTTCTTTTCACTCTCTTCCTTCCAGCGTCTGCCCTCTCTGTCTCTTCAATCCAGCATCTGCCCCTTCCATCCACTGTCTGTCCTATCCCCCTTCCATATGGTATCTGTCTTCTTTCTATGCCCCTCTCCCCTTTCCATCCAGCTTGTGCCCCCTCTCTCCTTTTTACATGATTCATTCCAGCTTCACTGCTCTTCATTTTTATCTATCCTACACCAGATCTATCATCGTTGTCCCTCTCTGCTTATTTTTCTGCTGACCCCTTCCTATCATCAATCTCTCTACTTTCTCATGCCTGTGTCTCCCCTTCCCCTCCTCTAATCTCTCTGCCAACTGTTTCCTTCCTTTTTTCATTCTCCCTTCCCTTCTCCTCCTGTCCAGCAGTAACTCTCTTCCCTTTCTCCCCTCCCAGCAGCATCTCTCCTTCTCCCTCTCCAGTAGCAGCTGTCCCTTTTTTTTCCTTGCCCAGGAGCTTCCTAGATTCCTTTCCCTCCTCCCCTCCCAGAAGCATCTCTCCTTCTCCTTCTCCCTCTGCAGTAGCAGCTGTCCCTTTTTGTTCCTTGCCCAGCAGCTTCCCAGATTCCTTTCTCTCCTCCCCTCCCAGAAGCATCTCTCCTTATCCCTCTGCAGTAGCAGTTGTCCCTTTTTTTTCCTTGCCCAGAAGCTTCCCAGATCCCTTTCCCTCCTCCCCTCCCAGAAGCATCTCTCCTTCTCCCTTTCCAGTAGCAGCTGTCCCTTTTTTTCCTTGCCCAGCAGCTTCCCAGATTCCTTTCCCTCCTCCTCTCCCAGAAGCATCTCTCCTTCTCCCTCTCCAGTAGCAGCTGTCCCTTTTTTATCCCTGCCCAGCAGCTTCCCAGATTCCTTTCCCTCCTCCCCTCCCAGAAGCATCTCTCCTTCTCCTTCTCCCTCTGCAGTAGCAGCTGTCCCTTTTTTTCCTTGCCCAGCAGCTTCCCAGATCCCTTTCCCTCCTCCCTTCTCAGAAGCATCTCTCCTTCTCCTTCTCCCTCTCCAGTAGCAGCTGTCCCTTTTTTTCCTTGCCCAGCAGCTTCCCAGATTCCTTTCCTCCCCTCCCAGAAGCATTTCTCCTTCTCCTTCTCCCTCTGCAGTAGCAGCTGTCCCTTTTTTTTCCTTGCCCAGCAGCTTCCCAGATCCCTTTCCCTCCTCCCCTCCCAGAAGCATCTCTCCTTCTCCAGTAGCAGCTGTCCCTTTTTTTCCTTGCCCAGCAGCTTCCCAGATCCCTTTCCCTCCTCCCCTCCCAGAAGCATCTCTCCTTCTCCTTCTCCAGTAGCAGCTGTCCCTTTTTTTTCCCTGCCCAGCAGCTTCCCAGATTCCTTTCCCTCCTCTCCTCCCAGAAGCATCTCTCCTTCTCCCTCTCCAGTAGCAGCTGTCCCTTTTTTTCCCTGCCCAGCAGCTTCCCAGATTCCTTTCCCTCCTCCCCTCCCAGAAGCATCTCTCCTTCTCCCTCTCCAGTAGCAGCTGTCCCTTTTTTTCCCCTGCCCAGCAGCTTCCCAGATTCCTTTCCCTCCTCCCCTCCCAGAAGCATCTCTCCTTCTCCCTCTCCAGTAGCAGCTGTCCCTTTTTTTTCCCTGCCCAGCAGCTTCCCAGATTCCTTTCCCTCCTCCCCTCCCAGAAGCATCTCTCCTTCTCCCTCTCCAGTAGCAGCTGTCCCTTTTTCCCCCCTGCCCAGCAGCTTCCCAGACTCTGATAGTGGTTTTCTCCCCTCCCAACAGCTCTTCTTACTTCCCAGCGCAGCGATTCACGAAGGCAGCCTCGGGTCCTTTGTTGTGTCGCACCGCCTCTGAGGAAAGAGGAAGTTGCAACATCAGAGGCAGCCGCAACTCAGCAAAAGCCCCGAGGCTGCCTTCGTGAATCGCTGTGCTAGGAAGTAAAGGAGAGCTGCAGAGAGGGGAGAAAGCCCCTGTCGAAGGCTCCCCAAGATCTCTCCTTCCCAGCGCAGACTTCGGATGTTGATCTTGCCGGCCCTGTGCGGACCGGCAAAAATTTCCTGCGGACCGTCACCGGTCCGCGGACCGACAGTTGAAGAACTGTGATGTAGTCTATAACCTGACGACATACCCTCTCAGATGTTGTGTGCTTTGGAATTTGAGTTATAGAATACCGACTAAGGGCTAGAATCACAAAGCAAACCGATCGTGTACCGATCGGTTTGCGACCCCTTAGCAACTCCGGCCCGATTCACTTACCTGTCTTCCGACCATCCTCCGATCTGCGCATGCAAATGAAGGCAAGGCCATGCAGATGTAGGCAGGGATGCGATTCACTAAACTTTTTTCCTACCCGACTGTGCTCACAAAAAAACGACTGCTCAGGACCAGTCGCTGAAGCCCTTTGCGACTGCCCTGCCTTCTGCAGCCCTGCTCTCTGCCCTGTCAGCCCCGATCACTTGCTGCCCCGAATGCCTCCTGCAGCCTCGAACGTGCCTGCCTGCCTGCCCCGAACACACCTGCCTTCCAGCCCCGAACCCGAGCACGCCTGCCTGCCTATCCCAACTCTCCCACCCTTCCCCGCACTGCAAGCCCGTGGTTTTAACCCTCGGGCTTAAGCAGGTTAAAACCACGGGCTCCCAAAAGTTCCTCGATCGCCAAAAAAAAAAAAGTCTATTGCCGGCCCTGAGGTCCAGCAATAGCATTATTGTAGGCTTTCTTGCGGCCCTGGCTGTGCTAAAAAAGAAGAAGAAGAAAAAATCTCCCAAAAAACAACTGCGACGGCACGAAGGTCCTGCGCATGCTCAGACCATCTACAGATGGTCTGAGCATGCGTGGGGATCGCTATAGCGCGATCTGTGCCTGCAGATGGGGACATTCCTCCGACTGCCCTCATCTGCATTAGAGAATGACACGGTTACAAAATTCATCACTGTTCCCGTCCCCGCGGATAACCGTGGGAATCATCTTCATGTTATTCTTTAAGGAACGAGGGAAGAATCAGGGTATGAATGGCCACAACCACTGACCCGCAAGCTTTGCTTTGAATAATGCTGGTGTAGAAGGACAGAGGATGAAATAGACAGGGTTTATTTCCTCCGGTTATCCGCGGGAACGGGGACGGTGATGAATTTTGTCACCGTGTCATTCTCTAACTGCATGTTACAGTTTACTGAATTAGTCAGACCTGCCTGGATCGGGCCCGATCTGGCAGGTTAGTGAATCCTGCCCTAAGAGCATTTAAATGCATACCGTAATTGCCAATTGGTGCCCATTAGTGCCAATAATTGGTTGTTAAGACAATTAGCATCTAATTGATCTATTACATTATAAAATATGCAATTTTTATTCTATAAATTATGCATACAAATTTGTGCACTGGTCAGAAATTTAGGCATGCAACTTTCTAGAATTAGGGGTTATATAGGGAACAGAGAATCCTATAAAGTGAAGAATACATTCTACATATATTAAGGAAAAAGAGATCAAGACAAATATGACCTTAGGTAGAACAGTTGCTCATCATACAATAACTAAAAGATATTAAACCAGTTTGTTTTCCACAGGAAACATAAGGTTTCCAACACAAGGTAAAGCTATATATAGTTTAGTATTGTAGACTAGCCTCTTAAAGACCTTGAAAAACTAGTTTTGCAAATGAGAAAACTCCTCCATGCCCACAAGTTCATCTATAAGAATCAGTGTACGAGTCTGTGCTGAAAAGTTCTCAGCCTAACCAACCAACTTCCTAAATTCTGAGTGTTATTTTACCACTGTAGCTGATAAGAGTGTTAATTTATTTCATTAAGTGCCAATTTGCAAAAACAAAATTCTTTGTCTTGACATTGTTTCAGATCATTGAACCATATCCATGTCATTCTCTTCTTGGCTGGGCTGAGAACTTTTCAGCATCCCCTCATATGCCTAGACTGCACATTCCTAGATCTATTGGAGGGATGGATCTAATAGAAATTGATTACAACTATTGAGCTATTATCATAGGCCTCCGGGCTTACCTAATGGCATCATCTGATCCCAATGCACAAAGGATGTTGAAATATGAAAGAAAACTTCCAGAATCCAGTTCCATCAGTAAACTTGGACAAGTATTCTGACGAGTAGAAGAAATGGTTGAAAATCCATCAGTATCAAAAAGGGAAAAAAGCATCAGAAATTGTGAAGGAAGAGAAAGAACTCTCCAAGGAATTGGATCAGCAGGGGAAAAACAAGTGGCAAATGCAGTGAGAAATACAAAATATTATTCCAGGAATCATTCATGTACAGGGAGTGCTAGTGTTGCTTGGGTATCTCTGCCAGCAAAAGTATTACCAAAAGTATTACTGTACTTCTAATTGATGCTGGGGGGAGGGGGGGGATGAGGAGGAGGCAGAGAGAAAATGTTTGGCCTTCCTACAGTCTACTGATGGGCCCCTTCAGATATGATGTTCTGTCACCTAGATTGTGTGAGAGTGCTCTAGTCTAGGAAAACTAAGCTCGCCCTTTACAGTTGTGAAAATATGCTCCACTATTTTAGATCACGAGTCATTAGTTCTCAGTTCTACAAGTTACTGATTGACCAGATTGGAGTTTCTTTGTGTGTTATGTTCAAAGAGGCCTCAAGTTCGGTAAACTCTCTCAACCCTGTCATCAAATAAAACAACACTCTTAATCACAAAAATATAAAGAATCCGGGCTCTTAAACTTTCATCTTAATCTTAAACCAGGATGTGAAGACATTTCACATTGACGATGAATCAAATTACATTTATCTTGCCTACATTAATCTCTCTTGAACAGATGGTTTTCGTCCCACACAGATACAACTCTGTGAGCATGGGGAAAACCAAAGAGACCATATGATAAACTACAAAAGATCACTATTTATTTATCTAGACTTATTATACCTCATTTAATTACCACATTGCAGATCAAAGCGTTTTACAATCGAAAATCTACATAAAAGAAGGCAACTCCAAAATCCATAATAGGAAAGTACTGTATAATCAATCATTTAAAATAGAGAGCACAGTACATTACATTACATTACATTACGGATTTCTATAATCATTCAAGGTTGGACCATCCAATATCAACTCTAACAGTATAGTTATCATTAAAAGTCAAAATGCTACAAAAAAGTTTCAAAAGCACAGGGCATAGCCAGCCTTCCAATTTTAGGGGTGCCCAGGAGTAGATGGAGTGGAGGGGGGGCAATGCATTCCCCCCCATGTGTGTTAAACATACCTTTGCTGGTAGCAATGCGAAGACCCCACCAGGCAAAGAAATACAGTGCCTGAACCACTTCCATTCTCCTTGCATATTTCTGTAGTGCAGAAGTCAGTGCTTCCAGGATTCCCTGAGCATGCTCAGTTCTTGTGCAAACTGAGCACGTGAGAGAAGTCCCAGCAAAGGTGGCTGGGACATACTCCACAGCAGTGGCGTACCTAGGGGGGGCGGGGGCGGGCCGCCCCGGGTACCAGCCCTGAGGGGGTGTTCCCGGCCTTGCCGCTCAGTCCCCCCCCACGCCCGAAGGACCGCTCGCCCCACTGACCTTCCAGCACACCTATGAAGCAGCCCGCAGCAGGATCGCGACGTCAGCAATCCCTCAGCTGCTTGGGCGCTGCTTCCTGCGCCGCGGTCCCGTCCCTCCTCTGACGCACTAGACGTCCGCACTAGACGTCCCCACGTAGACGTCCGCACTAGACGCCCGCACTAGACGTCCCCACGTAGACGTCCGCACTAGACGCCCGCACTAGACGTCCGCACTAGACGCCCGCACTAGACGTCCGCACTAGACGTCCCCACGTAGACGTCCGCACTAGACGTCTAGTGCGGGCGTCTAGTGCGGACGTCTACGTGGGGACGTCTAGTGCGGACGTCTACGTGGGGACGTCTAGTGGGGACGTCTACGTGGGGACGTCTAGTGCGGGCGTCTAGTGCGGACGTCTAGTGCGGGCGTCTAGTGCGGACGTCTACGTGGGGACGTCTAGTGCGGACGTCTAGTGCGGGCGTCTAGTGCGGACGTCTACGTGGGGGCGTCTAGTGCGGACGTCTAGTGCGGGCGTCTAGTGCGGACGTCTACGTGGGGACGTCTAGTGCGGGCGTCTACGTGCGGACGTCTACGCGTGCGCGTCCTCGTGCGCGCGTCTTACATTCAGCACCAAGTGGCAGAAACCTAAACCCCAAACTCAGATAAATGCATTCCCAGGCCTTGTTCTCCCCTCCTCCAGGTCAGATTGCTGTTGAAAGCTGAGGCAACAGGAAATACGTCAGCCTCGGGGAGGATCGGAACTCAAGCTGGAGGAGGATGCACAAGGTTCTCACGGAGAAATTCACAACCACTCCCTGCAGCTCATAACCCAAATTCCACTCAGCCTGAGAAGGGTTCCGGCACGCAAACTGTTCAACAGCAGCCGAATCAGACAGCGTGCAGGGTCAGGGGGCTTTGTTACCCGGTCGCATGACTGCTGAAGGCAGCCAAAGCCAGAAAATGTGAACTTTAGGACTGAAGAAAAGGCGAGGGAAAACCTCACTCCTCCCTTGCAATAGGGACACCCTCCTTCTCCCCCCCCCCTCTACAGCTCTAACTATGTACCTCACTCCTGCTGGCCCTAGTGCCCTCCATCACACACAGATCTACTAATATACCCCGTTCCTTCCTCGCAGTGCCTCCTGGTACTCACAAACACACACCCCCCCCCCTCCAGATGGCTTCACATGCAGAAAGAAAGTAGGGCGTCTCATTTCTCCAGTGCTGGTGCCAAGAAGCAGACAGAGATTCTGATGTACTAAGGAGCACTTTCTCAGAAGCAAAACCTCCCCCCTCCCCAGGAGTGCAGAATTTGGTTTGAGTTGGGTTTGAACTTGCCAGGGCTGGACAAATTTCTTTCAGTTTGGTCCCAGGTATAGACAGAGCGTCTATTGCCTTTTAACTGGATTCCAAGCCTGAAAACATGTTTCCAAGGGTCGGTCCTTGAGGGGGTCGGTCGGCACGGAGACGGAGAGGTATTAGAACTGGGTCAGATCCCTGAAGAAGCTCATTCTCCTATCAGTTTGGTTCGGTGCAGTGGCGTACCTAGGGGGGGGCGGGGGGGGGCGGGCCGCCCCGGGTACCAGCCCTGAGGGGGTGTTCCCGGCCTTGCCGCTCAGTCCCCCCCCACGCCCGAAGGACCGCTCGCCCCACTGACCTTCCAGCACACCTATGAAGCAGCCCGCAGCAGGATCGCGACGTCAGCAATCCCTCAGCTGCTTGGGCGCTGCTTCCTGCGCCGCGGTCCCGTCCCTCCTCTGACGTCAGAGGAGGGGGCGGGACCGCGACGCAGGAAGCAGCTCCTAAGTAGCGCAAATATAGCTGACGTCGCGATCCTGCTGCGGCTGCTTCATAGGTAGTGCGGGGAGGCCAGGGGGGCGAATGGTCCTTCGGGGTGGGTCGGGGCATCAGGCCTTCAGGGTGGGGCGGGCGGGCGGGCAGGCAGACTTTCAAGGGGGAGGGGGGTGACAGGCAGGCAGGCCTTCAAGGGGGGGTGCAGGTCTTCGGGGGGGGGTGCAGGCCTTCAAGGGGGGGACAGGCAGGCAGGCCTTCAAGGGGGGGACAGGCCTACAAGGGGGGGGACAGGCCTACAAGGGGGTGCAGGCCTACAAGGGGGGGGGACAGGCCTTCAAGGGGGGACAGGCCTTCAGGGGGGGTGCCGACCTTCAAGGGGGTGCAGGCCTTCAAGGGGGTGCAGGCCTTTGGGGGGGTGCCAACCTTCAAGGGGGGGTGCAGGCCTTCAAGGGGGGGGACAGGCCTTCAAGGGGGGACAAGCAGGCAGGCCTTCAAGGGGGGGACAGGCCTACAAGGGGGTGGGACAGGCCTTCAAGGGGGTGCAGGCCTTTGGGGGGGTGCCAACCTTCAAGGGGGGGGACAGGCCTTCAAGGGGGGACAAGCAGGCAGGCCTTCAAGGGGGGGTCAGGCCTTCAAGGGGGGGACAGGCCTACAAGGGGGTGGGACAGGCAGACCTTTAAGGGGGGACAGGCCTACAAGGGGGTGGGACAGGCAGACCTTTAAGGGGGGATAGGCCTTCAAGGGGGGACAAGCAGGCAGGCCTTCAAGGGGGGGTCAGGCCTTCAAGGGGGGGGGACAGGCCTTCGGGGGTGCAGGCCTTCGGGGTGGGTGCAGGCCTTCGGGGTGGGTGCAGGCCTTCGGGATGGGTGCAGGCCTTCAGGGAGGGACAGACCTTCGGGTGGGGGGTACAATCCTTCGGGGAGGGTGCAGGCCTTCAGGGGTGGGGTTTAGGCCTTCAGAGGGGGACAGACCTTCGGGTGGGAGGTAAAGTCCTTCGGGGGGTGCAGGTCTTCAGGGGTGGGGTGTAGCCCTTCGGAGGGGGGACAGACCTTCGGGGGAGGGGGGTCCTGGTGTAAAAGTACACAGAGGGAGAGAGGGAAGGGGGGGGTTCAAAGATACGTGCATATGCCAGACTTTGGGGGTTAGAAATAATGGGTCTAAAAACAGAGGAGTGGGAGAGAGATGGTGCATAATGGGATTTAGGGAGGGAAGGAACAGAAAGGGAGAGAACTTGGAAACAGGGGATGGTGTGGAGGGGGGATAGAGATACTGGATAGGAGGATAGTTGGGAACAGAAAGGGAGAGATGGTGGATCCTGGGGTGGTGGGGAGTTGAGAAAAGGTGAATCTGTGGATGGAGACAAAAAAAAGGAAAGATGCCAGATCTCCGGGAGAGGGAAGGGAAACGGAAGGGGAGAACAGAGATGGCAGACGGATGGTTAGCACGGAGAAAGGAGACCCTGGCAAGCAAGACAACAAGAGCCTGGGACCAACAAGATTTGAATATTGATCAGAGAACAAAAGGTAGAAAAAATAATTTTATTTTCTGTTTTGTGATTACAATATGTTAGATTTGAAAAGTGTACATGAGACAGCTTGAAATGGGAACTTTTCTATTTTTGTGAATGGCAAGGCTGAGTTCAGTTAAAATATATGCTTTATAAGAAAATATAATAATGTGTTTTATAAAGTTTATAAGCATTGCTGGCATACTCGGTGAGGTGTTCCTAGTGTTGGTGGTGGTGGTAGCATGTCAGTGTGTTGAGAGGAAGAGGTAGTCTGGGAAATTCTGCTGAGCAAACTCTGGGCCCATTTCCACCCCCAGTTAGTCCACTCCACTCAACTGGTTCACACACTGAGTGGGTCTTTGGGTGTTATTTCTGGGTAGTTGTTTTAGAATCTCTTCCAGTGGTTTGTCAGTATCTCCTTCTGGTCCAAGGAAGGAAACTTTGTCAACCTTAGCATTGACCTTCAGAATATGTTTGTAACAGCGCTGCTTGTGTGGCATTAGGCTATGTAGTGATCGAAAGAAAAAAACAGACCTTTGCACATTTTTGCACTATATGGTGGGTGTATGAGGAGATTCATTTCCTGCACAGTTAAGTCCATGTGAAGTTACCTTGTGCTGTATTTGACATCTAGCAAGGTCTCTGTTTGGAAGGAAAGATCTAAGCTTAAAAATGAAGTGGCCAGAAGTTATGTTAAAAGTAGATAGCGTAGCTGGTTTTAAGAAAGGTTTGGACAAATTCCTGGAGGAAAAGTCCATTGTCTGTTATTAAGACATGGGGGAAGCGTCTGCTTGCCCTGGATTGGTGCACTCAGTTGTTCCCACTTGGAGAACCTATTGACTTTTACTGCTTTTCTGTGTGGCTTTAACATTTTTGCTATTCAGTATACCTAAACTATTATTCAGTAGAAAAAATTTGTTTGTTCAATCAAATCCTGTGTGGACATTGGACTTCTATGAGTGAATGTTCTGCTTGATTGAACAAACTAAATTTTTTCTACTGAATAATAGTCTAGGTACAATGAAAGTAAATAGCAAAAATGTTTGAGTAGATAATTAAGGAAATCTTTTTCATATTGCTTGCTTATGGACTGGGAAAAAAGACTGTTCAAGCAAATGTCTCCAGAACTGCTTTAATGGAAAAATGTGATTTTTTTTTTTTAAAGTACTTTGTGAAATTTATTGTTGTTGTGAAATTTATTGTTATACTTTGTTTAAACTTAAAAAGCGGTGTCATTAACAGTGAATCTAATCGAAAAATCGATTCAACAGGGTGAATCGGATCGAATGAAATATTTTCCTCTGAATCGGGCAGCACTATTGGCTACCATGAGAATGGGCTACTGGGCATGATGGACCATTGGTGTGACCCAGTTAGGCTATTCTTATGTTATGTTCTCATCTGTAGGGGCCTTTGTTTTCACTTCTTATTTTAATGTATTTTTTTCCTGGGAACTTATCAGTGTTTTTTTATAATGGGAACAAAAATGGAAGAGAATTAATGTGTGTGGAATGGGGGGGGTAACTAATTTCTTCAGCTAAATAATTCAATCCACTTCAAACAGACATAGGAGAACTCACGCACCATTCACACACCCTCCAACCAAAAACGTCAAAAGAAAAAAACTGTTCGACAACCTCCTAGCCATTCGAGCTGCAACACTTGACCCCCAACTCTACAACCTATTGACCTCGACCACAAACTACAAAACCTTAAAAAAAGAAATAAAAACCCTTCTATTAAAAAAACACATAAAACCAAACTAACATAATCAGAACTGTCCCAAGCATCACCTGCAACTACTCCATATGTACTTCTGATGTCATGACAATTCAGACATAATTTATGTTATGTTATGTTTGGAATAATGGTTACATAAATGAGGTTCAATAAAAGAAAATTTTCTGTGGGAGCATTTGTTGGAACTTCTGTTATCCTGATTTCTTCTATCTGTGGGCTTTCTTTAGCTAACCTACTTATCTGGGGCTTTCCACTTCTGCAGCTGCCCTTTTCACGGTCCACTTTGCGCTTGCACTCTCTGGGGAGGGGGGGTTGGGTCTGGGCTTGGTGGGGTAGGTGTGTCTGGTAGTTTTGTCTGGGTGGTGGCTGGGTGTTTCTTGGGTGCTTGTTGTGCGGATTGGTGTGTCTGGTGAGCGGTCTGGGTGTTGTTGCTTGTGGGGTTTTTTTTTCATTATAAAATATGGCTGAGGGTCTAGTCCGGCTTATTATTCTTGTGGGTTCTGGGGTGGGATTTGTTTGCTTGCCCCAAGTTTTGGCCTTTTGTTGTGTATTGCTATGCCTCTCATTGGCAATTTTCTCTTGGGAGAGGCTTGTTCATGCTTGTTGTTGCTGTTACTCTCATTCTGTGTTCTTTTTGATAATGTATAAGTTTCTGTACAGACCATGGTTGCTTGTCTGGACCTTTTGCCATTCTCAATAAAAATACTTTGAAAAAAAAAAAAAAAAAAAAAAAGAAAATTTTCACTGCCTGTTTCTATTCTGACCATTTATTCCATTTCATGGTTATTGCAAAAAAAAAAAAAAAAATTTTACATGAGGGAGGGGGGGGGGGTGTCAAAAAATGATGGGCCCCGGGTGCCACATACCCTAGGTACGCCACTGCTCCACAGACTTCTGCATTAAAGAAGCAGCACAAGGAAGAGGGGAGTGGCTTGCGCGCTACATTTTTGGCTGACGGGGTTTTGGCATCCCCCAATGCAAAAAGTATCACCAATACCTATGAAAGTGGAAGAAGGATCCAACTGAAAATAATTGTAAACAGTACAAGGAATGGTAAGTCAAATGCAAGGCGCTAATAAGAAAGGCAAAGAGAGACCTTGAAAAGAAGATTGCGCTGGAAGCAAAAACACAAAACTTTTTTAGGTATATTAAAAGCAAGAAGCCGGGAAGAGAATCAGTTGGACCACTAGACGACCGAGGGATAAAAGGAGCTTTCAGGGAAGACAATGCCATAGCGGAGAGATTAAATGAATTCTTTGCTTCAGTCTTCCGTGAGGAAGATGTGGGGGAGTTACCGGTGCCAGAAATGGTATTCAGTTCTGATGAATCAGAGAAACTCAAATTACAACTGGGAACCTAACTCACTTTGAAACCATTTCCCATGATAACATCACCAAGATACTAGATGTTATTCACCCTTCTGGCTCCAACCTGGACTCCTGTCCACCATGCTTCCTGGTGGCTGTGAAAGATGCCTTTGTAGACTCCATCCTTCCTCTCATCAACACCTCTCTAAAAACAGGTGTAGTGCCCGCAGACTGGAAGTTGGCAGTCATCAGACTGATCTTGAAAAAACCCACGCTCGACCCTAAACATGCCCAGCAACTTTAGACCTGTCTCCAACCTACCCTTCGCTTCCAAGATCATGGAAAAAACAGTGTTGAACCAATTACACTCCTTCATTGATGAACAAAGAGCCCTAACCTACTGCCAATCGAGATTTAGGAAATTCCACAGTACTGAAACCGTCCTTCTTGACATCATCGATGACTGCTGGAAACTCATGGATAAGGGTAATGATGTCTTTTGGTGCTGCTGAATCTCCTCATTCCGTGGCTCTCTGAAATCGGAATTTGAGACTGCATTACCATGGTTCACTTCCTTTCTGAATAATAGATCCCAAAGCGTACTCCTCAACAATGCATTATTGAAACCAAAACAGATCAAATATGGTGGTCTGCAGGGGGCTCTGCTATACCCCCTATTATTCAATCTCTAAATTAGGCCAGTCCTAGACATAGCCCGCAAATACCAAATACAGATTTACTCCTTCACGGATGACATCCACTAGGAGAAAACAGTGATGCCTATATCACAAAACTCCTAAAATGCCTCTCAAAAATCAAAAACTGGATGACTGTCAACAAATTGCAACTAAACGCCTACAAATCGGAACTCCTTTGGATCTGCAAAGAATACTGCAACCACGCTCATCCCTCGCTATGCTAGAACTCAACATGATATAAAGTAAGTAGAGTGTCTGATGTAAGAAAGGGATGAACGCAGTAAAGTTGACATAATGCAAAAATACCCAACCAAAGATAGATGAAATTTGATCCATAAATATTAACCATGAGTCAATAATGACTCCTAAATATCTGAAGGAAGTCACAGGAGGCTGGGCTATTCCAAATAGAACAGGGATAACAGATGGTCATGGTCATGGTACATGGGCTTGTTGTGCTACTGGGGCTTGAGAACATCTGTGAAGCTAAGAGCTATGCCATCAGTAGTTTCACAACCAGAAGGGCCTCCCAAGGCAGGCAGGTTTCAGCGGAGATGTTAGACTAATGATGTACCACCCATCTGGGCAGTAGCAGATAAGCAGTGTTGAAGACGCAGGATCGCATTTGATGCAACAATGGCGACAACATTGAATTTATACTGTGCAGAAGAAAGGCCCTGCAATCTACTTCTGTATTCTGCCACGAAAAGTTGATATCATTATCAAGTCACTAGGACTCGAGCATGAGTCAATGACACCTAAGAGCAACAACAGAAGGTGAGGGGATGTGGTTTGAAACCCAAGTGACAATTTTTTCAGTGTTTAGTACTAAACAATTGACACACGGTTTAAGATTTAAAGCCGCAGGTAGCGATATTAAAATATTGAATAAGAGTTGTCAGTCTACTTAGGACGATATAAAATAATAAAGTAGAAAGAATAGAGCCTTGAGTAATACCACAAGTAAGAGAGAAAGATGTGGTAAATTCGTTGTTGAAGGAAAAAGTGAACCAAGCTAAAAACTATACCTGATAAAACCTATTTAGGACAATCTCTGAAGTAAAAGAGAATGGTTAACGAGGTCAAAAGCAGCAGAAAGATCTAAAGAGAATTTATCATAGAAACATGACAGCAGATAAAGGTCAAATGGCCCATCCAGTCTGCCCATCCGTAGCATCCACTATATCTAAGCATATGCAACAACATGGGAAATGTGACAATTTTGACTAAAGATAACTTTGTGCATCTGGCAGCTAAACCCAACCCCGAGATCTCGCTGGAATCCAAGCAGCAGGTATGGGGCTTTGTTACCAAAACCATGTAGTGCAAAAAAACATATAGAAGTGGTATTTGGACTTTATATAATATTTTCAATAGGTTAATCACATTTTCCCTCTTCAACAGCGCTCAGAATGTCCTTAGTTTCAGACCAGACAAGTGGGACAAGCCCGAAGGTATGAACTGTCTGTATCTTAAACTTCTATCATTGCACTGGAATTTCGGGCTCCTTTGATCAAGGCGCGCTACGGGGGTTAGCGCGTCGGACATTTCATCACACGCTAATCCCTGCGGTGGCCTAAAATCCTAATGCCTCATCCATGGAGGCGTTAGGTACTAGCGCGGCAGGCGGTTTAACGCGCGGTATTCCGCTACCACGCCTTTGTAAAAAGACCCCTTAGTATTTTTGTTATCTTATATTTGCACTGTCCAAAAACATTTAAAATGCTTCAGAAAAAATTTTCAACACTTATCTGAAGTGAAAGATGTCTGAATAAATCTCTGGGTCTTGATGCGTTTTGCAACGGCTGCTACAGGACACCCATACAGCAGAGGCTTCAGCGTTCAAGCGCTGCTTACAATACTTTGTGCGGGTCATAAAGCTGGCAAAAGCACTTTTGAACAACTGTTGTCAATAATATCATCCTTCTTTTGTAATCAGGCAAATAGAGTCTTTTTAAAGACTAAAAGAACATTTTTACAAGGCTGTGCACCATCAAGTAATTCTCTCTCCTCAGTTCAAATAATCAGACTCCTGAGGCAGGCCCTTTTGGGTCTGAAACACGATCGTGTCGAGTCAGTGTCATATTATCTAATAAAGGAGATCGAGCACCAACCAAAAACCTTCTTGGTTTGTTTTTTTGACATCCTTGATTTGGGAAGGAGGTATCTCCTGTTTCCTCTGAGCATTCTGATAAGGGAAAGCATTATGGGAAGCTGTACAAAAGTCAATTTTTGTGCTGTTTTATTCCATTACATATTTGAAGGGGGGTTGCCAAGCATTATTTAATTTTAGGGGGAGAGGTTGGCTCTACAGTATGACACAGAGGAGGGGAGGGGTAAATCTATAAAAATAGCGTTATGTATTTCTATCTGGGAGGTTGGGGCTGAGGTTCATTCCGGGGGATATTTCCTACTACTGGATCTTGGGAGGGGCGAGCATTGTTCTTGGCCTGTTCCGCCTTATTGTGTTTGATGGGGGGGGGGGTCTCTGATTTTTTTTTGTTTGTTTTTGGGGGGGGTTCTGTGGGGGGGAGTTGGGGTGGTGTTGCAGGGGGTGTGTGTGTGTGTGGGGGGGCACTTACCATTTGAAAAATTCTTGATGACTGCCTTTTTGTTATATATTATTCCTTGCATGTTATCTCTGTATGTATTTTTGCAGAGTGGTTTTGGACTTGTTTGGTTTCGTTTGGGATTTGACCTTTAAAAATAGTGTTATGTAATAAGTGAAAGATCCACAAGAAGATCATTGTACATTTCACAGGTGCTTTTAGCAAACTTTGTATAGGTGACAAGACAGGTGGGTGAAACCAGAACAGCTTATTACATTCTTTTATTGACTTATGCAAACAGTATCTCAAGAGGGCTGTGTACATTTGATCCCTGGGGGGTATCAATAAACAAATTTCTCCCTCCCCTTCCAAGTCCTTATAAAGTAAGAAAGTCGTAGCCTCCTGGTTTATTACCACAGACTGGAAGCCATGGAGAAGATTCCGCTCTTTCTGATCATGGCTTTGAGCGTTGGCCACTGCTCTTCCGCCTCCTCTGTGAGTATTTCCTGCCCTGTTCACAGACTGTTCCAGCTTTAGCAATGCCAAGACCCTGTGACTTTGAGGGATGGCAGTTTTGCTCCTATTTCTTTCTAATTCTAGAAGTGCCCACAAATATGAACTCAGCTTTCCCACCTTAAAGAATATGAAAACTACAGCCAATTTCTGTCGTTCGTTGACCTTTTTATTTGCAAACATTTGGAATGAACTTCCATCCGAGATTAGATTCCTCTCTCAATTATCAACATTTTGAAAAAAAGTTAAAAACACACTTATTTCAGAAGTCTTAAAAAATTAATCTGTGTCCAATTAATGATCTTTTATCTGTCAACAATGATTCTCTTTTGTTATGATCTTTAATATTTGTAAATCTAGTCGAGCCCTCTATGAGGGAAGAATCGGTATATAAAACCAAAGGATTGGATTGGATGCAAAGGAAGTGTATGTGTATGTTGTGTGCATGGGGTTGCTGAGGAAGGAGGAGGAATGCATACAGGGAAAGGGGGTAGAGATGTGGGCAATTGATGCAGTGAGGAGGGGGAGCCTTGTTGAAGTATACTTTGATTGCAGTGTGTACCCTACTGTACTATGAGTATCTTAATGGTTAAAGCAAGTAGGCTGATTACCAGGGACTAAACGTAGAAGCTAACATGTCTTCAGCCACTAGTGGGACTTTTTGTGCATGCTCAGTTTGCAAACTGAGCATGAGTGAAAAGTCCTGGAGGAGGCTGGAGGCACGCCACTAACTTCTATATTAGAGAATCATTGTCAGGAGGACTCGGGAACTGACTTTGGCATCCCTGTCAGCCATTTAAGGGAAGGGAGACTTGAATGCTGCCTTTTTGTAGCTTTGGCGTTTCAAAGCTGACATTCAAAGCAGTGGACACTGGAGGTTTAAGTGACTTGCCCAGGGTCACAAGGAGCAGCACAAGGATTTGATCTCACAACCAGTGAGCCCCAGCCCCTAGGGCTCCCTTGTGGCTGTACCACTGCTTTCAGCTAATCTTCACCATTAGTCTCTCTCTCTTTCTTTCTTTGTCTTCACCTATTGATGCTGCATTGCTGATCCTAAGCTCTGCAGCCTGATACTGGTCCCAGGGCTCCTATTTCTAGCAAACCATACACAGCAACTATGGGTACAAACTCAAAGAGTCACCACAAAACCAATTGCACCCCACTAGAAGCACAAAGAAGGTTGGAGCAGGGACTTCAGCGACCTTTTGGAAACAACCACACCACTGGCTGTGAAAACAGTCCCAGAGCTCTACCATTTTAACTGGGTATATATATTTTTTTAATACTAGAAAAAGTTTCACTTTAAATAATCTTTTAAATAATTTTTGACATATACTTTCTTCAGGCGTGCATGATAGATCATTTAAATCAGTGGTCTCAAACTCGCGGCCCTCCAGGTACTATTTTGAGGCCCTCGGTATGTTTATCATAATCATTAAAACAGTTTCTTGATCATATGTCTCTTTAGCTATAAATGACAATATTATTATTAAGACTTAGCCAAAAGGAAAGATTTATAAACTACAAAGAGTTTTACCTCACGCAAAATTGTCATTTCTTTTATAAGACAAACTATTTTTTTCTGAGGCCCTCCTAGTACCTACAAATCCAAAATGTGGCCCTGCAAAGGGTTTGAGTTTGAGACCACTGATTTAAATCGATTTTGACATATATCAGCACTTAACTGAAGCGATAACGCCACTGCTACACCAGCCTGAAATGCTCTATGGGGGCCTCCGTTTCACCAAACAAAGAGGCTTCTTCAGGAGCTTGCTGGAGAACTTAGCAGTCCATCCTTAGTTTAAAAATTCTTCCCTCATTTACTTTATGCATTCAGAAGTGCATATTATTTAGTCCAAAGTGGTTTCCAATGCTGTATAAATGCTTCTCAGCTCTTCTCTTTGAAGCTATTCTCATTTGCTCAATGGAGCTGCCTGTTTTCACTGAACATCAGGAGCTCCTTCAAAAGAATTGATTTTGCATCAGCCCCAGCCTCTCCACTTTTCAGTGTGGGGGTGAAATCCCCAAGCCTTTTATGGGTTGTGGGTGTAAATTTTATGCTCACCATTCCTTCTTGATTTTTCTAGGATTCTTACAATATCACTGGAGCGGTGGATGAGAGTGGCCAGTGCTTGTGTACTATGATCTTACCCGATAACACCTTCCCAATGTACAGGATGGAATCCCTGGAAATCTCCTCTTATAACCTGAGCATCAGCGTCCAGCAAGAAATCACTAAGGTAAAGAAATATGTATTTATTTTACAAATTTATATCCTGCTTACAACGAAGTGGTTTTAGCCTGCTACTTGGGAAGTGGAAAGTATTCAGAGTAGATTGGGATTTCAAAAGTTCAGCTAGCTTGCCCTAATTCTACCGCCGAAACATGCCTTTTCCCTGTATGGAGAGATGGCAATATTCAAAAGAGGCATTTTTGGTAGGAAACAGATTTTCCTTCTAAATTCTTACTTAATTTTTTTAACTATGCAACAAAGTAGAGTAAACTCAAACAACTAGAACTCAAGCAACCAGCAAAAAAAAAAAAAAGTATCAAAGAAATACTGTAATACTTTAAATAAAAATGAAAATAAAATCAATTTCTTGGAGAAATTTAAGTGTAAAATTGACACGCCATACTTACCCACGTTTTGCCTACCACATGTTTGGAACAGCTTATGACATGGCATAGAATAGGGTATAGTATTAGTTAAGCCTATTTTTATAGTAACTCTCAAGCAACCAGAAACTACATTTATCCGGTATCTATCAATCCCCATAGGTGCCGGTTAACTGAGAGCCTACTGTAATATGTTCTAACCAGGGCTAATAAAGAGAGTTAAGACTTACAGAAAATTTAAGTCTAAATCCAGTGAAACGTAGGATTGCATTATATAAGCAAACTATTTGGACTGGATGCCAAATTGTTTACTGGAAGCTTCTTTACCGCTACTAATGACTGGGGAGTCAATTCTTTTTTTTTTTTTTAATTTATCCATTTTCGCATCAAAGAACAAAAACACTTTGATAAAGGAAATTAAATACACATTGAAGAAATTATTATCAAAACACAAGAAAAGGAGTGAAACACTCCTATTACTAATACCATGATCATAGTCCACATTTGGGAGAGGTAAAGCCATACCCAGTCGGGGGTGGGGGGGAGGGGAGTCAATTCTGAGTGGTTTGCGTGAGCTTTGGTAAAGGTATTACAATACATGAACTTTTGACAAATGGTTTAGCCAGTGTGATTTTCTTTAGAAAAAAAAAAAAGGTGCCAGTACTCAAATGCCAGGCCATCGTTCAGGTGTGAGGTGATCGATGAGGGACACACTCTACAATAGCCAGACCCTTCTGCAACCAACCACATAGTCCTCAAAAAGGCAGAACTGGTATACAGAGCCTGGGCTCGTTCAATAATATTGGAGACCAGGGTCAGTTTTAATAGGCAATGGAAAAGGTACTTGTATTCAGTAACATAGAAACATAGAAGATGACGGCAGAAAAGGGCTACAGCCCATCAAGTCTGCCCACTCTGCTTACCCACCCCCTGTCTATGCCCTAATGACCAATTTCCTTATCTTGACCGTCGTAGGGATCCCACATGGGTATCCCATTTATTCTTAAAGTCTGGCACGCTGTCTGCCTCGATCACCTGCACTGGAAGCTTGTTCCAATGATCAACCACTCTCTCTGTGAAGAAATACTTTCTGGTGTCGCCATGAAATTTTCCGCCCCTGAGTTTGAGCGGGTGCCCTCTTGTGGCTGAGGGTCCCTTGAGAAAGAAAATATCATCTTCCACTTCGACACGTCCCGTGAGGTACTTAAATGTTTCGATCATGTCTTCCCTCTCCCTACGTTCCTCAAGAGTGTAGAGCTGCAATTTGTTCAGTCTCTCTTCGTACGAGAGACCCTTGAGCCCCGAGATCATCCTGGTGGCCGTCCGTTGAGTAGTACTCTTGAGTACCCCCTGAAAAAAGCCCTGAGTTTAGAGAAAGAACAAAGAGGCTTGAATCATATTATAAAAGAAAAGAAAAACAAGACAATTTGAAAGAAGGAAATAACAGAAAATGGTTTCATCTGAGCCTTCTAGTTTTTGTCTCCCATTTTCCCAAAGGCTTCAGAAAATGAATGTTTTCAATTCAGCCTTAACATGTAGCCAGTTGATCTTGGAACCCAGTAGATATGGAATTCCATTCTTTTGTCCTAAAGCAAGAGAGAGCAATATTTGTTGTAGTGTTAAAGTAGTGCCAGCAGAGGGTGCTATGCTTAGCTGATTAAGAAATTGCATTTGGGTAAGAAAAGGGGAATGGCAAGGAATGATCAAATCAGTTAGGCCCTCTTTTACTAAGCCACGGTAGAGGTTTATACCATGGCCCGGGCCGCTAAAGCTCAAAGGAATTCTACGAGCGTCGGAGCAGCATCAGAGCATTTAGGCCCAAATTCTGTAACCGGCGCCTAATGTTAGGCACCTATTTTGGAGGCGCTCAACTAGATAGGCACCTATCTAAATTGACTAACAAGCCCAATTAAGTTTTTTAAATCAGCAATAATTGAAACTTAGGTGCCTATCAAGAAAGAGTGATTTTGCAACAAGGCGCCTCTACAATATTTAGGTGGCTTTCCCAAAATAAATAGGCACTATGCAGGTTAGGCATGGGCGTGGCTACGTGTTAGGCGCCTTGTTACAGAATCGCTGCTCTAAAGCTTGCTTAAGCGCTCGCCTGGGTGCCTAAGTTTTAGTTGTGCCTAGGGTTGGCCTATTTATTGGGCGCCTCCAAAATGGGTGCTGCTCAGCGCGATTCACTAAACAGCACCCAATTGTTCTTGAATCGCACTGAACGGTGCCTATCTCGGCGCCTAACTTTTGGGTGCTTCTTATAGAATTTGCCCTTTAATGCTCCAGGCCACACTAGAAACCTCTAGTGTGGCTTAGTAAAAGTGGGAGTTAATTAGGTAGGAAAACCTGTGGGAATAGTTGGTGGGGGTGCCGTCACCCCTCCTCCTCTGCCCCTCCCCACCCTGCCTCTTCCCAATCCTCCCCTCGCCATGCGTGAACCACCTTCGCTATACCTCTACTTGTTCAACGCCACAAGCAACAACTTCAACATGCTCCTCGCGACCGTGTTGTGTCTCATGCTGACGTCACTTCTGTGTGCCGCAGAAGGTGAGCCAACGGGATCGTGAGGAGCACATTGAAGTTCTTGTTGTTCGCAGTGGCGAACAACTAGAGGTATGGGGAAAGGGGGCATCGGGGAAGGATCCAGGGAGGGGGGCGGAGACAAAGAAGCCCATTATATGCCTATGTACTTCTTAGAATTTAGCACGCGCTAAGCTTTAGTAATAGGATCCCTAAGTGAGTTGTTGCCTTTTGGACCAACCGCAACCTTTGAATATTGGAACAATTTAGACCATAATACAAAGCATTACAATAAGTCAATATGGCTTAACATGATCGCAAAAACAAGAATTTTCAGATGTTCTAGTGACAAAAATGCTTTTATTGATTGTAGCTGATGAACAGCTACATAAGATGATTTAATACCAACCAGCACCAATCCCGGATAACTATCTGGTTAATTTAGAGCAGGGGTGTCAAAGTCCCTCCTCAAGGGCTGCAATCCAGTCGGGATTTCAGGATTATATGCTAATAGATCTCATGCATATTCATTGGGGAAAATCCTAAAAATTGGATTGGATTGCGGCCCTCGAGGAGGGGCTTTAATAGAGACAAAAAAGCTATCCTAAATTAACTGGATGATTATCTGGGTAGTGGTGCTTAATTTTAGCTGCGGCGGCGGGGGCTTAGGAAGCGCTGGCTTCAGCGGACTGCCTGAGACAGGAGATGGCCGGTCCCCTGGCCCTGGGAGGCTCCGCCTCACCCCCAATATCTGGCTTCAGCACCCTGTGGTCGGTGCAGTCCTTTTCGCCGCCTCCGCCTGTCTCCTGCACACCTGGCTCTGGCGGCAGCGGTCTGATCAGCACTTGCCCAGCCTGGAGTCTGGGAACTTCTGCCCCGGAGTCCCATCGTCCATCAGCCCGGCTTTTCTCCAGAGCTTCCTGCCGGTGTTGCACAGTCTGTGCGCTGTGATGAACTCAGCAACAGCAGGGCAGGGGTCCCCTGTCAGCCCCAGCTCCAGCGGCGCCAGCACACACCGACAATCAGCACCGGGCGGCTTTTCCGCAGAGGAGGAATTCAGTAACCCTGAAATTCTGGGCCCTAAGCACAGTCATTTGGTGTTGCTGGGACTCCATCTCTTCCTCATTAGGGGCTATGATAGCTATCTTCATAGCTTCCCTAGTATCAATCAGTCTGGGAAGCAGAATCAACTGTCTTACACTTCAAGAGTGAAAATCTTTCTGGTGGTGTGGTGTGAAAATGTAGTGGTTTTACTTTTATTTCCAGATTCAGAGCTATCATAGCACCCTGACAGTGTACCTGGAAAAACTGTCTAACTTGACCCACCGAGTGGAAAAAGTGGAAATGGGAGAAGTGTCATATAAAGAACTGGACTTTACACTCTTGAAATTGGAGATCAGGGAGATGGAGTCACTCGCCTTCCAGCTGAGTGTTTCTCTGAACGGATCCAACATCATTGTAGAGACACTCTTAATGGAGGTACATACTGTGACTGCTTTCTGTGCCCTCTTGACTGAACGTTAGGTTATTTTTGGGGTGATCTGGTTTGTCAGCACTTGGATGCTGCCTGGGGTACAAACAATGACCAAAAGAAAAATGTAATGTGGTGAGCCCATGAGAAGAACAATGGAGTCTGAAGTTAGAGGAAAGGGATCCAACACAGCTGTGTTTCAGGTGATTGTATCAGGGGTCATACTTATAATTGCTTCCTTAAGTAATTCAGTTTGAAGTCTTTCATCCCATGGTTGTCAGGTATTGCTATAGCTGATGTCTTCAAACTGAGTTACTTAAGGAAGCATTTATAGATATAACCCCTGATGCAGGTAATCAGTTGAAACACGGCCATATCGGGTCCTTTAATAGATCTTGTTTCCTCCAGTTTGAGGCTCCACTGTGTTTCTTATTCCATCAGATCCCACCACACTACATTTTTCTAGTTGCTTGGTTTGTGTTGCTCTTTCCCTCTGTTTGTTTACTTTACAAACAATAGTTATCAAAGCTTACATTCAACGGGGTCATAGAACTAGTGTCGCTCGTGTAGGCTCGGTCTATTCCCAGCGACTTGGTATCATCTGGTGGCCCTAGTGGTTAACCCATAAATAAATATTCTTTTTAAAAAGGTACTGGACTATTGACTGCACCAAGCTGAAATATCAATTTATTTGGATATATCGTAATATAAAATAAATGTGTAATATAAAAATAAATGATCAAAGTGGTTTACAGTATAAAATTCAATAATATAAAAGACAAACCCCCTCTTTTACTAAGGCGTGCTAGCCGATTTACCGCGCACTAAATATTAGCGCATGCTAAACGCTAATGCATCCATAGAATCTAATGGACATATTAGCATTTAGCACGTGCTAAATCGGCTAGCATGCCTTAGTAAAAGGACCCCATAGAAAAAAATGGGGTAAACAGATACCTAGGTTACACAGCAATAACAATAAAAACTGTCCAATTTTAAGTTTTATTTAGATTTGATACACGGTCTTGTCCATCTCAGTATGATTCCTTCTATGAAAATTCAAAGATGGGACCCAAACTTGGGATGAAAATGAAGCACGGGCCTAGTAGCAACCCTATTGAAAATGACTTTGATCAATCAAAGTCATTTTCATCAAGATCAAAGATGAAAAGCCCTAGAAAAAAATGTTTTTTACCTCCTCCCTCATTTTAATGGTGAAATTTATCATGTCTATTAAAATTTGCAATTCTTTTCTTCCCGATCACCCTTTTCCTATGACTTGGCAGATTCGGAACATTTCAATCATGGTCAGCCAGTTGGAATCATATGACAAAAACAATGTGCTGGCGGTGCGACGGGAAATCGTCTCCCTGCAGAAACGTCTCCAGGACTGTCAGACGAATCAGACCGTGCCCAGTCTTCCTCCTGTGATACACGGTCAGTACATGAATTCATTGGAAGACCTCAGATTCTTTTAGTTGCATCAAAGCAATATGTGTTGACTTGAGTTCTATGTGTTGGTCTTAATGCACCACTTAGTAGACTTTTTTTAATTTTATGTTTATCAATTTCAATGATTACATCATCTCAATCACAATCAGAAATTCACCATATAACCTTACGGAACAATTTGCCCAAATGACAAGGCATATATATATAAATAATCGACTACAATAATGGAGCCAAGATAAGGAAATAATATAAAATAGAATAGAAGGAAAAAAGAAAAATTAAATCAGACATCTTGCATGATGGCAGGAAGTAGCTGGCACTCCCAATGCAATTATCCCTGGGAGTCAATTCCGGAGGGCACAGAATCTTTCCCTGGAAATCAAAAATTATGCCAAATGATTGAAAAAATCTACTAATTGTATTTATTTGGAATATCTCAGCACAATTAGTAGATTTTTTTCATATATTATTTTTACATTGTACACCATAGGGCTCCTTTTACAAACCGCGCTAGGCCTTAACGCGTGGAATAGCATGCACTAAAATTGCTGCGTGCGCTAGTCGCTACCGCCTCCTTTTGAGCAGGCGGTAGATTTTCAGCTAGTGCGCACTAATCCAGTGTGTGCGCTAAAACCTCTAGCGCACCTTCGTAAAAGGAGCCCATAATGAGTGATATTTTAGTAAAAATGTACATATTGGCAGTAGGGTCTCAGAAAACAAGAAGGCCGGCGGTTTGCAAAATCCAAGACGGTAATCAAAACAGCAAAGCAGCTAAAGCAAAGTATCTAAGTAACTCCCCCCCCCCCTTTTACAAAACCGCGAGAGAGGTTTTTACGCAGGCCAGCCCGCTGAATGCTCTGTGCTGATCCCAACACTCAGAGTTCCTATGAGCGTCGTGTGCAGCACAGAGCATTCAGTGCACCGGCCTGCGCTAAAAACCTCTATCGCGGTTTTGTAAAAGGTTTACGTGTTGTGGAGACAGACAACACATAAAAAAACTCGACACAGGCCATCTTTCACCCACGCAAAGGCTGCATCAGGGTCCAATGAAACTATAAAACAATAACAAAATACAGTCAGTAAAATCATAACACAAAACTAATGCAAACATGCAGAGTTAACAAGGGACTAGAAAAAAGCAAGTATACTTACACAATAGCAGAAGTAAAACAAAAGTAAATCACACATAAATATAAAAGCCATTCGGGTGTATAAAACCATATACAGTGTTCCCCCGGTCATTCGCGGTCCCGGTCCTTCGCGGTATTTTCTGACCGCGAACTGCTGACAAGGAGAGGGCAGCAGAAGAGGCAGGAGAGAGCATTCGGAGCGCCGGCGAGTGCAGGAAATCACTCGCTATATGCTCCGACCGCCTCTTCCTGCACTATGTCGGGCCTTATCCAATCAGGAGCTGCTTTGACACGCAGCTTCTGATTGGTAAGGTCCGACTTAGTGCAGGAAGAGGCGGTTGGAACATACCATGAGTGATTTCCTGCACTCGCCATCGCTCCGGCTGCTCTCTCCTGCCTCTTCCGTTGCCTTCTCCAGTCTCCCCCATGAAAAACCGTATTCGCGGTTTTTCAAGATATGCGGGGGTTCCTGGATAGGAACCCCCGCGAATATCGGGGGAGTAGTATATTAGTAAATATAGAGGCAGCAACATGCAGAAAATAATAAATGAAAGTCCATAGAAATCCCTAAACAGCTGCAAAGGATTCATAATGGATATCAAAACATATATAAGGAAGCCTATAGAGGTTACATATAGGAGCATAATTCAAAAATAAAATGTCCAAAAAACTTCCTAAATCAGTTCTTGGACATCCTAATCACTGGGACATCCAAATGCCAATAATCAAAACCATTTTCCTGGACATCTTTTGAGACGTTTCACCCGCTGTGCATCCAAAGTTGCAGGGGGCGTGTTATGGGCGTGTCATGAGAGGGCTTTGAGCGTGCTTAACTTGGACATCTTGTGGTGATAACTGAACCTTTTCTAAGATGTCCTGGATAGATGTTTGGAGCTAGACCTCTTTTAGAAGCTTCTAAGTGCCAAAAAGGTACCCAAATTGATCAGATGACCAGTGGGGTAGTAAGGGTGGGGTGGGAATGGCCGTCCACCCCAGGCACCATTTTATCCAAGTAGGCGAGTTTCAAAAAATAAAATAAAATTTGGACATCTAGCTGTTGAAAATGAATGTTTCTGTGCTTCTGACTTTGGATGTTTAGCCAGAAACATCCAAATTTGACTTATCCAAATTTCTTCTCGCACATCAAGCAGCATTATGGGGTAAAGACCTTGAACAATTGCTTGTGCCTACTACCTATGGAGAATTCAGGAAACGCCTGAAAACACATCTATTCCTGAAATACTTAGGAAACCAACCTATTCAATCTTAGTCCTTAACAACCGAGCGCAAGAACCACCTGTTGCTAAATCTGTACTTTGCTTGTTCATTCAATCTGTAACATTTCTAATCATTGTAAACCGCATAGAACTTCACGGTCCTACGGTATATAAAGTGTTATTATTATTATTTTCGAAAATGGCCCTCCATGTGTACAAATGGATGAAATAATTAGTCCAGATGGTCAAGAAACATAGGGCTCCTGAGCTAGCCGAAAAATTACCGCCTGCTTATAAGGAGGCGGTAGCGGCCACAACAATAAAGTTACTGGGATACTTCACTCTGGCTGATCACGACCAGGTTGGCACGTCTCTGAGCCAACTAGTATCATAGCACAGGATCTGTAGACATAGAGCCTGTACCAAAATACATGGAGAAATGGATGTGTATGCGCCAGCTACGAGCAACAGCAGCTTCAAACTCAATTCTATATATGGCACCTTTAAAAAATAGGCACCGGCTAGTGCGGTGCCAAGTTTGATTCTACAAAAGTTAGGCGCACTTTATAGAATCCCTCTTAGCACTGCCTAAGCGTGCTTAGGCATCCTAGCTTTGGGCGCACCCTAATTATGCCAGGGTTTTCTTCACCTAAATACCTGCGCCTGAGTCCAAAAGAGGCATCTACATGCCAAACACTCCCATAATCCACCCCTAGTTTGAGATATGCAATATGCAGCACTTAACTGGGTAAGTCAAAGCGGATAAAGGCAGGACTGTGCTTTATGTGGTGCTATTTATATGGTTAATTTATCTGGTTAAGTGATGAATATCGGCACTTAATTGGATAAATGCTGACTCCACCCCCTGAATACCCACAGACTAGCCTGTTTTGTTGTAGCTGCTACACGGTTATACTCATTGGCACTGTACTACTATTACATTTCTATAGTGCTGAAAGGCGTAAATTTAATAATAAAATAATAACTTTATTCTTCTATACCGCCATAGTCGAAGGACTTCTAGGCGGTTCACATCCTAAGAAGGCTGGACAATTAGCGAATTACAGGAAGCAAGAAGAGAGGGTTACATAAGTAATATGTAGGGGACAGCAAATTACATCGAGGTAGAGAGAGGGGGAATATATCTTTGGGAGGGAGAGGCTTCTGTTTAGGAGATGAATTTGTCAAACAGAACGGTTTTAATTGATTTTCGGAATGCGCCGTATGTAGTTGTCCAGCTAGGAACATGAAGGTTCTGTCCAAAAAGGATTTGTATTTACAGCTTGTGATCTTTGGGTACGTAAAGATGTTTAGGTTTCTGGTTGGTCGTGTGGGGTTGTGTAATATGAAGTGTGGTAGCAGGTAGGAAGGTGCTAGACCCCAGACCTGCATGAAACAAATGCAGGCAAATTTGAACAGAATACGAGCCTCCATTGGCAACCAGTGCAACTTTTTGTAGTAAGGGCTGATGTAGTCTTTTTTCCTCAATCTGAAGATCAAACGAACTGCTGTGTTTTGCACTATTCTTAATTTTTGTACTGTTTTTTTTGGGATACCTAGGTAAACAATGTTGCAGTAATCCAGCATTGATAGGATCAGAGACTGCACCAGCAGTCTAAAGGACTTAGCGTCAAAGTATTTTTTTTAATTTAATTTATTTATTTATTAATTTTCAAAAATACAAATCAAGATATACTTGTACAGAAAGCTTTTAAGTCAAGAAATCCAGTAATAAAATAAGTTCAAAGATATTAATTTAACTTAAATCAGCTCAAGTCCACAAAAGATCCTAAATGTAATATATAAAACGGAAACTAGGAAATAATAACTAAGGCAAAATGATAACAAGTTAACTGATATGGGCATCTTAATTCTTCTATACTCCTCCTTTCTTTTCCTTCTCAAGCTGAGATAGAGAGAGGAAAGAAGTCAGCTGGTAGGGCTCCAAGAAAACATCTTTTTGAGAATTATATTGTATTTGCAAGGATAACGAAGGTAAAAGGTTGCTCCAAGAGATAGAGAAATGGCTACCCCGGCAACATTGGTAGCAACTTTAGCTTTAACGATGGACAAAAACTGGATTTTGAGACTTTTCTTTAAAAATAGATTAAAGGAATTCTTGGGACTTAAGATACAAATGTTCCCAGACTTGGCTAGAGACATACAAAAGCGAAGAAAATAATTTCTTATGTTAAAGTATTTTTTAATGGTCCTTAGTTTCCAGAGTGCACAAAAGCATTTCTTCATCACTGCCATGGTTAGGTGTGTGTCCAGTGTGATACCCAGTATTTTTATGGTTTTGGAGATTTGGTAATCGTGGCCGTTTAATTGTAATGATGCCCAGAAGAGCTTACAATCTAATATGGACAGACAGACAAGAATGCTATTGGACATGGTTTGCAGTGGGTGGCTGTTATAAACCTGGGAAGGTCAAAGATTTGTGATGGTGTTGTGGCCTTTTGAAAGAGCCCTTTTACTAAGTGATGGTAGGCACTAACGCATGCTTACTGCTGCTTAAAATTGGGGCTAGCCAGTTGCACTTAAGAGTCACACAATGTGGGCACAGTGCACACTACCCATGTGCTAAAAAACACATTAAATTTTTTAGCACGGGGCGTTTTTGGGGATCCAGAGTAGGCATGTTCTACGGTAATCAGCACTTGGCATGCTGTGACCAATTAGCGCAGGCTTAGTGTGGGAGCCTATGCCGCCTAGAAAATAGGTAACTGTAAGAGCTCATATATTAATGGCCATGCACTAGTTATGAAATTACTATAGTAGGAAAACAAAAACAAAAAACTGTGGATACAGATGTTCTGGAGATAATTTGTTAAACACTGACATAAAAAAACATGCATTTTTTTGCTACTTCAGCTTGTCTGCGGTGTTCTTTGCTCACATGTTTAAAGACAATAGACTGTTTTCAGTCCAATTCTTTATATGTGAGTTTGCAAACCATTGAACCCCTGAGGAAGGCATGTTCGCTGAAACACGGACTGTTTAGGGTCCGGTTGGATTTTTATCACTGTATTTTTTATCATTGTACTTTTTAAATTGAATTTTCATGTTTTTATATGTCAGTGTTTAACAAATTATCTCCGGAACATCTATATCCACAGTTTTTTGTTTTTGTTTTCATCGGTGGATTGTTTTCACTGTGGATTATTGGGTCTCCCCATTTTTCTTTGTTGTGCATTACTATAGTAGGACCAGACAAACACTTCCATGACAGAAACAAAAGTCGCGAAGAAGAGAAGCCACCAACTAAGAATATGTCATCAAATGGAATCTTTATTGGGTCTGGACTGAACATGGCCAATGTTTCGGCACTAAGTGCTTTTTTCAAGAATCAACCACTTGCCTTTAGTTCATCAAAATAATGTTTTGCTCTGCCTTTTTGATATTTTCTCGGCTGTTTTTTTAAATCATGCTGCATAACTTTGTACAAAAATTGCATAGTATACATTGCATAACCATTGAGCGTACCAAAGGTACTAAAGGCTGACTCTACCCAATGGCACTTAGGTGCTGAAACACTGGCCTTGTTGAGTCCAGACCTAATAAAGATTTCATTTGATGACATATTCCTGGTTGGTGGCTTCTCACTAGTTATGAAATTAGCAGGTGGTCATTATAGGGAAAGGCAAATTGTGGCCATTTTAGAGACATGTTAAAAAAGTGGCCTCAGCACGTGGATAACCCACATGCTAAAAACAGCGCAAACCACTTTTTAGCACAGCTTAGCAAAAAGGCCCCTTAGTGTGTAAATGCAAGTTGGCAGAGAATGGGAGAGCCATAGGTGTGACTCCCACTTATGCATACTACATATAGAATACTTCAAGTTACATGTGTAAGTGCCACATTTCGGTAAGTGCATCGTTGTTTACTATTGATATGGAGAAAGTGGATATATGTAAATATAGGCACCTTTCTGTCCACTTATGCTCTTATTCTATGATTACGGGCTTAACTGATATTATAGAATAGGCTCGCAGCAAATGCAAATTACGCACCTAAATTATGGCATCCAGTTGTAGAAATGGCCCCAAAAAATGTATCACCTCCAGAACTGTGTTGTTAGGACTGAGTAGCTCCAGAGAGGGTCATACTATAAGGACATGGAGCCTGTCAGCTCTAGCTCAGGATGGCTCTAGGAACAAGCGAAAGAGATAGACTCTGTTACCTCTAGGAAGAAATAGGATTGTCAGAGGGAGAGAGAACCATGACATCAGCACAGTTGTCAGACAATATTATAGAAAACAAAAGCTAAAATGCAATTTTTTCAAGCTATCAAGGGTAGAGACCACAAAGAACAGATGAATAAAGTCCATTTGTCGGTTGACAAAGTGAGCTGATCCATTTTTTTCTTGTTTCTTGGGACAGGAACCTGTGACCATGGGGGTCTGGTAAACATGACTAAGCCATTTGTGGTGCAGCTGAACTGGAGGGGCTTCAGCTACAAGTACGGTGGGTGGGGAAAGGACTCATTTGTGAACACCAGCAATAAAGATTTGCTCTGGGTAGCTCCATTGAACACTGATGCTCGAATAATGCAATATGTCCGCTTCCATTCTGCCTATGATGACCTCCTGCTCTACAAGAACCCCACTGATAAGACCCTCAGCAACTATGGGCAGGGTAGTGGGATGATCCTTTACGATAACTTCCTCTATTACAATTGCTACAACTCTAAGTACATGTGCCGCATGAACATGGGCACCAATGAAGTACAGCGCCAGATTCTGACTAACGCCGTCTACAACAACCGCTTCTCTTATGCTGCTGTTACCTACCAAGACATGGACTTTGCTGCCGATGAAGAAGGGCTGTGGGTGCTATATTCAACAGAAGAAAGTGCCGGCAACATTGTTATTGGGAAAATCAATGTCACCTCCTTCACTGTTGAACGCAGTTGGGCCACCACGCAGTACAAGCCTGGCGTCACCAATACCTTCATGATCTGTGGAGTGCTATATGCTACCAAACCTGTGAACACACGTAGAGAGGAGATTTTCTACATGTATGACACCCACTCAAGGAATGAAAGGAAGCTGAGCATCATAATGGACAAGATGATGGAGACAATTCAGAGCCTACAATACAATCCCAATGACCACAAGCTCTACATGTACAATGATGGCTACCTTGTCAATTATGATGTCACTTTTCTACCCTCCTCAGAGTCACAGTAAAGAGCTTACAAGCACCCTGATGAGGGTTAGCATTGGGCCTGGTCTGCAGACTTGGGTTATCAGATTGCTCTGAGCCATTAGAGCCAAGCTGAGCCAGTCCTGGATTCACTACTCCACTGCATCAATGGATGTATAATTCCAACTTCTTTAAGAAAGGTAGGAGCTATTCATCTATAGATGCATTTATGCAAACCCAGAGCTAAATTTGCCTGTATCCTATGGCCCTGAGTTACCTGATACCCAGTAAGGCTATTCTTATGTTCTTATTTTTTGCTTGAGTTGTGTTGCTTGTTAAAATCTAATTAAAAAAAAAATTATTGTAGATGGAATTGAAGCATCAGTATAAATTACAGAATCACTTTTCAGCTGTCAGGTGGAGAGTGTTTTGCTCACCACTGATGGTGTTATTCCTGAATATTCAAATCCAGGACCTGTATTGGCTCTGCTTTGAATATCCAGTTAATTTTATGCTGGCTAATACATAGCTGCTTAAGTTGACATTCATCACTTAAGTGGCTATGGGTTACCAGATAAAAATAGGACAGACTTTTTTGCGGTCCCATTTATGTGCTAATCCTGGCTGCTTAAGGGATGAATATCAGCTATATGATTCATCAATTGTATTACACTATTGAAGTTTGAAAATCAATAAAGATTTACAAAAAAAAGGGATGAATATCAACATAGCTGGCTTTGATTTAGTCGCTAACTGCGATATTCAGTGGCACTTAGCCAGTTAGGTTCCACTGAATATTAGTGGCTAGCCCCAAAGAAGCAATAAAGCTAGTCAGCTGCTGGATAAGTGGCTTTGAATATCAGGCCCTAAATTTTGTGAGGTATAGGGAGATAAAGTACCATCTATCGACTAATGCGTATATTATCTCCCTCATTTCATAAATTTGCATACACAAATGTACGCATAGGGCTTGATTCTATAAACGGCGCCTAAATCATAGGATCCAAGGAATGTGGCACTTAGCGCATGTCAGTTATAAGTTAGGTCATTTATAGAAATTGTGTTTCATGGTACCAGTAGGACCCTAACCTTACGTGCACCCTATTTACACCCTATTTATGCTTGGCCTAAATACCAGCACCTAAGTTGGGTGCCTACCGGTTCAAAACAGGCACCTACATGCTGGTGAGATCAGCATTGCAACAGCTCAAACTGTGTAGAGTGAAGAAACGGCTAAGACCCGTGAAATATTGGCTACATGCAGGACACCAAAAATGTTTTCTAACACATTTGTTAACAAGGTTGTCTGAAATCTCAGTCCCATAAAAAAGTACCCTAGTAGCAAATTGTCATTCTAAATGGAAGTTTTTTAGAGCCAATGATGTGGTTTGAGCATAAGCTCTACCAGAAAAGACCTGAGGCTTTTTCTTCCGATAGAATTGACTCTCGGCTACACAAGTGGAGTATTTTGTATATTTTAATATTTATTGACCCACTTTCACCAATTTGTTATTTATTAAACCTACATGCTAAACACACCCATGCTAGGTGCGCCATTCTAGGTGCCTATCTTTAGGCATTTTTTATAGAATCTGGGCCTTAGCGCACAAAGGCCTGGATTTGCTACAGGATGCCAAGATTGGCAGCCATCTTAAAAGTGACTGCCGATCACATGTCAATCATGAGACGGCGTCCTATAGAGAATCACGCCTCCGTGAAAGATAGGCACCAGAAATGTAGGCAAGGGATTTCAGGGCCTATATTTCTGGCACCTATCTTTGCCTTGAATCATAGCTACATAGGCGATTCATGACGCCTAAAGCCACTTCCGTCATTAGCCATGCCCATAGTGGCATTAAGGGCTGCAAAGCACTTGTGTAGGTATGATTCCAACACCTTTTATTTAGGCACTAGTAGGTGCTTAAACGTTAACGTTTTTCTCCGTCTGTTACAATGTTTCTCCATTAACTTAAGAACCGATAGGGTGCCTACCGGTGCCTGTTTAAGTGCCTTTTATAGAATATCCCCATAAGTTATAGAATAACTACATACGTCACTTAATTGATAAATTAGCTGCTAATTGATCTTAACATCCAATCATTGACTATAATTGCACAAATTTATAGTTATAGTCTGTTCTCATTATTCACAGTAGTATGGTTCCTGAAAATGTTCGCGAAATGTGAACTGTGAATAATGAAATGCTGAGTCTATGGGAACATAGAGGTTAGGTTCCCGCATGGGACAGCAAGGAGTACATGTAGATGCTTGTAATTCACTCTCTGGACACTTGGGGGCCATATCTGGAAGCAAATGACAGACCGCAATCTAATATAATAAAACGCTAGGCTGTGCATGCGTGCTCCCATCGCGTGGGTCCGTTTTCCGTGAGCTGTAGCAACCCATAGGAAGTGCTCATGCGTGGCTTACGGTTCTTTGAAAGACACAGCGGTGGCTATTCTCACGATCCCCGCCTGTGTCGGACTTTCGATGCAGGTGGGGATCATGAGAGGAGCCACCGCCGCGTCTTTCAAATAAAAAAAAAAATACGGCAAGGTGGATGTCGGCCGCGGCAGCTGTAGCCCGCCGCGGCTGAGCACGGAGACGGGCCAAAGTTTTTTTCAACTTCTCAAAGACGCTGCAGCGGCTCCTCTCACGAGCCGCTCCTGCGTCGGAGAAGGCGGCGATCGTGAGAGGAGCCGCCGGGAAGTTACACTGCTGGGGGCTCGGGCTGTTAGGTCCGTGCAGGATCCTCTCGCGGTAAATAGAGGGAGAGGGAATGCTGCGGCTGCTGGACAGGGAAGTAGGGAAGGAGATAGGAAGAAAGACACAGGGACAGGGGCAGGGAGAGAGACAGAAAGACAGACAGACAAAGGGGGCCATGGAGGGAGAGAGACAGAAAGAAAGACAGCGGGAGGAAGAGAGACAGAAAGAAAAAGACAGGGGTATGGAGAGAAACAGAAAGAAAGACAAACATATATTCTACCACAAGGGGGAGGAAGGGAGACAGAAAGAAAAGAAGAAAGACACAGGGACGGGAGAGACACAGAAAGACAGACAGACAAAGGGGGCCAGGGACAGAGACAGACAGAAAGAAAGACAGCAGGACAGAGAGAGAGAGACGGAAATAAAGACAGACAGACATATATTCTAGCACCCGTTAATGTAATGGGCTAAAATACTAGTGTGAAAATAAAAGCCTAGAAAGCTGTTTTTTTATTTTTATTTAGCAGGTCTGTGTATACACAAACACAGCAGCACAGACGGGGACTGCAGATAAGTGAAATTGTGAATCAGAAATGCGTGAATAACAAGAACAGACTGTATGTGCATAACTGTTCATAGGTGGGAATCAACAAGATGAGCATGCAAAATCCTTAATGGGCAACTATAAGGGGTTATGCACCTGGGAAGAGCATGGGTGGCTCAGGGATGTGCTCAGCACTTGTGGGCACATCTTACAGAATACTAGCAGTTATTTATTTTTAGTATTTATATACCACTTACAGCTTAAGTGGTTTACATTGAGGTACTCAAGCATTTTTCCCTGTCTGTCCTGGTGGGCTCACACTCTGTTTAATGTACCTGGGGCAATGGGGGGGGGGGGGGATTATGTGACTTGCTCAGGGTCACAATAAACAGCATGAGATTTGAACCCACAACTGCTGGGTGCTGAGGCTGTAGCTCTAACCACTGCACTACACATTCCCCTGGTTGTCCACAGTTAGGCATGAGCATCTACATCAGCCTTTGAACTAGCACAAGCGCATATGCTTATAGTTAGGTGGGCAACTTTTGACACGGGGACAGAATTTGTCCCCGTTCCCATAGAAAACCAAATTACACAAATTCAATCTTATTTAAGTTTTTGAAAGGGTGCACGCGCCGCCAAGAGCCAAACTGCCCCTGCACCTGTCCGCCGTGCGAGGGAGCGCGCGGGAGAGAGGCTGAGGATAGTTGCCCCCCCCCCCCTCTTCACTGTTTTCGTTCAGCACTGCGAACAGATTTGCACGGTAGCTTACGGGGTTTTTTTTTGGAGAGGAGGGTTGGTTGTATCTTCAAATGGGGCGTTCTGTTTTTTTACTGTTATGGAAACCGCGTTGAGATGACGTTATTTTATTGGTATGTCCACTCACACGTATAGATAGGTAAACAGCTGATAAAAAAAGAGGCTGTAACTACCAAAATATACTGTCCTGACCTGAGAAAGGAGGTTTTAATCTTTGAAAGCTAGACCAAAAAACTATGTGGTGCACTGAAAAGGACCCATTTCAACAGAAAAAAAACATCAGCTTTTGGAAGAAAATGTTCTGCGAGCAGTTCTGGCCTCAGTTCCTAAACCAGTTTACTTATTCACCTAATCCTTGCAATACAGACAGCAATTGGAATAACTGAGTAAAAAGTTCAGAGTCTGTTTACAATCTTCTGGCACCCTTATGCTCTAAAACTGTCTCTTACATTTGTAAATCATCGTGGTATTTACCATATCGCAGAGAATTGAAACAAAAGTGCAGATTGCTGGAACGCAAATGGAAAAAATCAAAATCTTCCTCTGCTCGTGCCAGAAAAATTAAAGAGAGAATCTTCTAAAGTTGACTCAGCTACCTTCTCTGCAAGCAACTGAACTAATAAAGCTTGTGGTGAATTTAATGAAGAAAAAAAATAAATTTCCATATGCAAAAAAAAAATAAAAATTAAGTTTTTGAAAGGCGTTCAAAACCTACTTTTTGCTGCCTGAATTAATAATTGATTAATAATTAGTATCATGTTGGCTGTTATTACTTATCTTCGGTATATAGAAGATTTCTTGATCTGTGAATCTTATTATCAAGCAATGGGTTCAGGGTGAATATATCAAACAAGGAGAAACCAGAAAAGGTATTGGATATAATAAAGCAACTGGTTTCAATAATAAATGAGTCAATGAAATGTGGCCCTATGTGACTTGTAAAAAAGCTCAGAGAAATGAAACTCTGAAGGGAAGGCTTTTAAACCTCCCTGAGAGAAGAGTTCACCTTCCAGTCATAGCAACTCAACAAGTTCATAGGGCACATTCAAAAAAACTCAAGAATGCAATAAAAGCTCAAGGTTTTATAGTCTTTCTACTTTGAAATGAATATCTTCTCTTTTTTACAGTATAAACTGCCACCACAGGTTACTTAGCTCTGTATATTGCTTTAGGGGTCCCAGCGCGGCCCCGTTTCGATCTCTGCCTCAGGAGACCCGATGTAAGTGATGTTCAAAGAGTAGCAAATGTTGTTCAGAGAGTAACAAATGTGAGCACAGGTGTGAATCTGCAAATCTTCATGGCTGAATGTATTACATAGCGTGATGTTCAGTTGTATCACGATTGTGTGTAGGTTTCAAAGGACTGACATCAAACGACTTTCAACTGCCAGCCTGTCAGTCCTTTGAAACCTACACACAATCGTGATACAACTGAACATCACGCTATGTAATACATTCAGCCATGAAGATTTGCAGATTCACACCTGTGCTCACATTTGTTACTGCGGCAGCATCGTTACTGCGGCTTTGTATAAGGGGCCCTTTAAAGTAAATAAACTGAAATAACACCCCCCTTTTACTAAACCGCGCTAGCAGTTATTAGCGCAGTGAGCCATGCTGAATGCTCCATGCTGCTCCCGACGCTCAAGTGTTGGGAGCAGCGCAGAGCATTCAGCGTGGCTCCCTGCGCGAATAACCGCTATTGCAATTTAGTAAAAAGGGGGGGAGGAAATGACACAAGGAAAATAAGGTGATATCTTCTTTTATCGAAATAAAAATACATTTCTGACTAGCTTTCAAAGGCTAGAGCCCTCTTCCGCAGGTCAGGACAATATGTGCAAAAGATAACAGTGTCAGAACATATGTGAAACATGAAAGCATTCCAATGACAGTCTCAAGGGGAAAAGCAGGGATGAAAAATCAGGAGTATATATCATGTTTTCACGCATATAAACTGTGGCTAATACCGAGTTGTACATTTGGATTAAATTTTTTCTCATGCTGTGAGCTGCTTAGAACCTCCCCGGTATGGCGGCGTATAAATAAATTATTATTATTATTATTATTAAAGGGGTTGTGGCTTATACAAGGATATGCTTTTTGTCATGTTCCTGTTTACCTAAATGTGCAGTGGACCGTGTGATGTGAAATTTATCACAATACAAAAGTAATGCAAAATCATATGCAAATGTTATGAGTGGTTAAATCACACTATTAAACCAAAAGTGGGGAGGGAGAAGGGAATGTGTCTGGCAAGTAGTAGTATAGTTACATAGTTTTTGACAAACTAATTTGCATAGTTTTGGCAGTGGTCATGCCCACTTCTGGTCCTGCCAGCCAATCAGCAGTGATTTTCTGCCCAAGCCTTACCCACTCTCAGCCCAAGCCCTGCCCACTCTGCCCCTTTGATGATGTCACTGGATATGATATCGTGGCCCTGTCCATTTGCTTAACCCCACCCTAACCCCACCTTTTTGCATAACCCTGAGCATTGGGGCCCATTTCTCAGACAACTCTTCAGATTCTTTATAATTGTATAGTAATCTTTTTTTGGTACATGGGCTTGTGCCACTGGGGCTTGCGCACATCTGTCAAGCTGATAGCTATGCCATCAGTAGTTTCACTACCAGCAAGGCCTCCCAAGGTGGACAAGTTTCAGTGGAGATGTCAGACTAATGATGTACTACCCATCTGGGCAGTAGCAGATGGGCAGTATTGGAAGGTAGAGTATTGCATTTGATGCAATAACGGTGACAACATCGAATTTATACTGTGCAGAAGAAAGGCTTAGCAATCTACTTCTGTATTCTGCCAAGAAATCTTGATAATGATGAGACATAAAGAATCGACGTACAGTGCTGGAAGATGGTCTCCTAGGTCTGAAGGCTACTATGGAAGAGTTGATTGTCACCCAGAGTATGCCCAGTGTTTGTGAAGCTGATGGATCAAAGCCGCCAGGATGTCTTAATGCTGATGTTTCTGGACAGAAAATGGAGATCAGAAGCTGTTAAGAATTCTCAACATAGGAACATGGAACTTATGAAGCATGAAACAAGGGAAATTGGAAATTGTTAAAGATCAAATGGAAGAAAACTAATTTGATTTGATAGGGATCAGTGAACTCAAATGGACAGGCCAGGCCATTTTTAATTGACTGAACATTGGATCTGCTACTCTGATCATGAAAAATAGTGTGGCATTCGTCCTCAACAATAAGCATTCAAAGACAGTACTAAAGTACAATGTTATGAGTGATAGAGTCATGTCAATTTGTTTACAGGGAAAACCGATCAATGTCACCTTGATCCAAGTAGATGCTCCAATGACAGACATGGAAGATGAGGATGTAGAATTGTTCTATGAACAACTTCAAAATGTAATAGATCAAACTGCCAAACAAGATCTACTGATCATTATGGGGGATTTCAATGCAAAAGTAGGAAGTACACCTGAAAATGCAGTAGTTGGAAAGCACAGTATAGAAGAAATAAATGAAGCTGGACATAACTTAGTACAGTTTTGCAAAATGAGCAGTCAATTATGAATATGCATTTCCAGCACCACAAATGTCGCCAGTACACATGGACCTCTCCAAATGGCATGTATTGAAATCAAATTGACTATATAAGACAGAGATGGAAATCTGCAGTTTTGACTGCAAGGACTAAACCAGGAGCTGATTGTGGAAGTAACCATGAGCTTGATATACAAGATCAAAATAAAGCTTTGCAAGAAGATGAACATTAGAGACCTCCCAAAGTATGACATTGAAAATATTCCATCAGACTATTGGATAAAACTAAAGAACAGATTTGCCTTTCTTGATACAGGAGATAGAGAGCCCGAAGAGTTATGAAATGACATCAAAACTGTAATTAGTAATGAAGCTAAAACAACACTCCAGAAGAGAAAGAAAACTAAGAAATCACTGTGGATCTTAGAAGAAACCAGAAAAGTAGAACAAAGAAGACAAGCAAAATTTTCCAGTGATAAAGAAGAAGTATCACAAATGAACCGAGTGTTTCAACATTAAATTCATCAAGACACAGAATGGTATCTCAAGGATATTTGTCAGAAAATTGAATTGGAACATGTAAAGAACCCCCCCCCCCCAACACACACACACAGAGATTAGCATATCAGGAGATTAAGAGATTGTGGCAGAAATTCCAACCTCGATTGGGAATGCTTAAGATGCCAATGGTATGTTATTGAATGATCCAGAAAGCATTACAAAGAGATAGAAAGAATATACGGAAAATTTATACAAAAAAGGAAATGAGGATACCACTGGAGAAATGGAACTGGAAACTGACACCAAAGAAAAGTCAGATATTTTAAAAGAAAAAGTCATAGCAGCAATTAAATCTTTGTTGAAAAACAAGTTACCTGGTACTGACAGTATTCCAATTGAATTAATTAAAGGCTCAGAAGATGTTATTATGGCTCTCACTTGACTGTGTCAACAGATTTGGAAGGAGAAAACATGGCCAACCAATTGGAGAAGATCACTGTTCATACCTATACTGAAGAAAGGAGACGCCAAGGACTGTAAAAACTATAGAACGATTGCATTAATTCCACACGCCAGCAAAATATAACTGAAAATAATACAATGAAGGCTACAATTGTATGTTGAAGAAGAACTATCTGAAGTTCAGGCTGGTTTCAGAAAAGGTCGAGGGACAAGAGACATTATTGCCAATGTTAGATGGATATTGGAGAAGAGCAAAGAATACCAAAAGCTCCTATACTTTTGCATCATCAACTACAGCAAAGCTTTTGACTGTGTGGATCATGATAAATTATGGAGAACTCTAACTTTATGGTAAGACCGCATGCAGAATATTATATCTGGCAGCTAAATCCACCTCTGACATCATGCTGGAATCCAAGCAGCAGATAAGGGGTCTTGCTACCAAGGACGCTTCCAGTGAAGCTCAAACCTGTTCATGTTCCTGTGGCAGGAGAGGGGAGAGGGTGAGAACAATACAGCTGGTTGGGGAGAGGGGGTGGACAAGTGTTAATAAAATGCTGCTGAACAGAATATTTTACATTTCACAGGTGCTATTAGCAAACTTTATATAGATAGGTAGCTGAGTGGGTGAAACCCCACCAGCTTAGTACATTATTTTATTGACTTATGCATATAGTTTCTCAAGAGGGCTGTATGCATTTGATCTATCAGGGGTTTCAGTAAACAAGTCTCTCCCTCCCCTTCCAAGTCCTTATAAAGTAAGAAAGCGTCAGCCTACTGGGTTATTACCACAGGCTGGAAGTCATGGAGAAGATTCCACTCTTTCTGATCATGGCTTTGAGCGTTGGCCACTGCTCTTCAGCCTCCTCTGTGAGTATCTCCTGCCGTGTTCGCAGACCGTTCCAGTTCTAGCAATGCCAGACTTCCACATTAGAGAATCAGTGTCAGGAGGAGGGAAGCGGCCAGGGAACTAACTTCCAAGTTTCCAAGTTTTATTAAAATTTATTGAAACGCCAATCATGAATTCTAAGCGTTTTACAATATTAAAAACAAAGGGGAGACTTACAAGGATATATAGACAGGACAAATTAAGGACTTAAAATAAAAACAAAAGGTAAGTTTTGGTGAAATACAATATTTATAGGAAAAGCAAACATAGAAACATATAGAAACATAGAAACATAGAAGATGACGGCAGAAAAGGGCTATAGCCCATCAAGTCTGCCCACTCTGCTTACCCACCCCCTGTCTATGCCCTAATGACCCAATTTCCTTATCTTGACCCTCGTAGGGATCCCACATGGGTATCCCATTTATTCTTAAAGTCTGGCACGCTGGAAGAAAACCTGCGGGGCCTTGGCATGCCCACCAGCCATTTAAAGGGGGTGCTGCAGTTCTGGAGGGGGCCCAGGCCACCAAAGCTCTCTTGTGGCTATGCCATCTCTTCCAGCCAATTTCCATCATTAGTATTTCTTTTTCTCACTCCACCTATTGACGCCGCATTGCTGTTCCCAAGCTCGGCAGCCTGATATTGATCCCAGGGCTCCTACTTCTAGCCCCACCACTACCACATCTTCAGCTGGTTTCATCCCCACAACCATTTATGTTTTCAGTCTTCCCAGCCACTTTTAGGTCCTCTTTTACTAAGGAGCACTAATGGATTTAGCGCGCGCTAAATGCTAACGCATGCATATTAGTCTATGGACGCATTAGCGTTTAGCGCATGCTAATTCGATTAGCGCGTGCTAATCGGTTAGTGCACCTTAGTAAAAGAGGGGGTTAGACTTTTCCTACAACTGCTGCACCGTCCCCAGATAGTGATGCCACTACCGCCATCCCCACAGTCACTGCTGATCCTGCCTCAACAGCAACCTCTGTTTTCTGCTTGCATGTAATATAATCCTTTTTTTTTCATATCTTTGGAAACAACAATTCTATACTATTTATAACTTTGTGCTCAATATTCTTATGCCAAATTCTAATTCAAATACACTCTTATTCACTCATATTGATTTACCACGAGAGGAGGAAAACTGCCTGAGTTGGCTTGTAGCAGTGGCATACCTAGGGTATGTGACACCTGGGCCCGATTATTTTTTTAAAACCCCCCTCCATATAAAAAATATTTTTAGTAATTTTATTTAGTTAGTTTTATATCCCTCCTCCATAAACAGCTCAGAATGGGTTACAGTTTAATATTCACAGTATTACTATAGGTATATAACATTACATAGGGCTACAACCTCTCCAACCCAATGCAGGCACTAAGGTATAAACAAATTAAACCAAAAAAGACTTTTCTCTCTCTCTTTTAGGTCCTAGCTCATGCTTGCTGTCTAACACCAGCTCTGGCAGGATATACATTTCAAATCTGATATATTGCAGTCACAAAATAGAAAATTTCTACCTTTTGTTGTCGGGTTATTTTAATATTCAAATCATGCTGGCCCCAGGCTCTAGTTTCTGTTTGTCTTCCTGGTCTCCTACCCATTTGATGTTTTCTTCTTTCTTCATGCTCACCATCCATCTTCCATCTCTGGACCTTCCCTTCCACTGCCATAGCCAACATATTTTTTCTAACTGTCTACAATCTCTCGTCACGCTCTCTCCCTGCTTTGTGCCCTGGGTTAAACTTCTTTATTTCCCCCCATGCAGCATCTTTTCTTCCTCCCCTCCATTATAATGTAAAATATATATTTTCTCTCCCAATGCACCATCTTTTCCTGCCCTTCACCCTATGTCCAACATTTTCCCTCTCTCTTCTCCATACATGTCTCCCTCCCCTCCACCATATGCAGGATTTCTTCTTCTCACTCTTTTCAACGTCTTTGTTGCACTCCCTTCCTCTTCTCCGCCCCATGTCTAACAATTCATCCTCTCTCCTCTCCCCCAATCTCTCCTAACCCCCTGTGTAGCAGTTTTTCATCCCTCCCTCCCATCCCCATGTGTAGTACCTCCAGACTTGACTGATCCCCACTGTGAGATTTTTTGTGGCCTGCTCTGCCAGGGCTTCTCTCTACTGTGTGATCAGTGATGGAGCAGAGGGAAAGCCCTGGCGGGCCATAAGAAGCCTGTTCAGAGCATTCTCTCTTTGTTGGTAGCCTTAACTCGCTATTCTCCCAGTGTCGGGCCTTCCCCCTGCTTCTGTGAAGACAGGACATGATAGAGAGGAAGACCCGATGCTGGAAGAGCAGTGAAGTTCCCGGACCGTGATGCCAACCCTGGGAGCACCCCCTTATGGTCTGCACCCAGGGTGTACGGGTGGACCCTCCTTGGTACACCACTGGCTTATAGCAATAATTACCAATAGACTCACAACTGCCACATCTTTAGTCTGAAAAACCTCCCCTCATTTACTTTAAAGACAAGATCCATGTCATTTTTTAAACTTTTTTTTTCTATTCTTTACATTCCCAATATTATGGAGTTCAATGACTCAAATTATGTACAATGTCCAGAGAAGTGCATATTATTTATTTAGTCGAATAGGTTTTCAATGCTGTATAAATGTTTCTCAACACTTATCTTTGAAGCTATTCTCATCTGCTCAACAGATCTGCCTGTTTTCACTGGACACTTCATCAGGAGCTGCTTCAAAGGAATGGCTTTTGCATCAGTACCAGCCTTTCCGCATAAAAAGATTGACTTTTCAGTGTGGGGGTGAAATTCACAAGATTTTTTGGGGTTGTGGGTGTAATCTTTATGCTCACCATTCCTTCTTGATTTTTCTAGGATTCTTATAATATCTCTGGATCGGTGGATGAGAGCGGCCGGTGCTTGTGTACTGTGATCTTACCTGATAACACCTTCCCGATGCACAGAATGGAATCCCTGGAAGTCTCCTCTTATAACCTGAGCATCAGCGTCCAGCAAGAAATCAGTAAGGTAAAGAAACATCTTGAGCCCATCCCCATGTATTTTCTGGATGGACACAAACTCCCCGAACAGTTTCTCTCTGAAGATTCTGTGATAGCCAGAGTTGCAGGGATTTGTTTAACTTGCTACTTGGTAAGTGCAGAATATTCCAGGTAATTGTATCCCAAGAACCTGCCTTTTCCCTGTATGGAGGAGAGATGGCAGTATTTAAGAGGGGTGTTTTTGTAGGAAAACAGATTTTCCTCTTAAATTCTTAGCTTACGAGGGGCCGCTGAAAAGTTCTCAGCCCAACCAAGAAGAGAATGATGTGGAGCCATGAAACTTACAAGTTATTCCACACTTTTCTTGACACTTTTGGTTTCGTTCCATATCATTGAAACAAAAAGTATCAAGAAAAGTGTGGAATAACTTGTAAGTTTCATGGCTTCACATCAGGGGTCTCAACGATGTATGTGCATGCACTGCTTTCAATGCATATTCATTGGGGAAATCCTGAAAACCCGACTGGATTGTGGCCCTCAAAGAGGGACTTTGAGATCCCTGCTTCACATCATTCTCTTCTTGATTGGGCTGAAAACTTTTCAGCAGCCCCATGTAGGTAGGAAAACCTGTGGGAATGGATTTGTGTATTATAAACAAAATCTTGTAAAGGATTCTTAATGAAACCGAAAGCGAGTGAAGCCCCTTTAAGACAGGGGTGATATAGTCAAACCTTATACTAAAGCTTACCATATGCTAATGGACATTTGCATGAAGTAAGTGATAAGAAGCCCATTACAGGAGAGGAGGAAAGAGCAATGATTCCCTCTCACCCTACTGCTCTGTGAACCCACCATTCTCTCCTCATCTCTAATTCTCTTGATATCGCATTGGACACTCGTGTGGTTCTAAGTAAGCCGCTGAAGAATTGACAATGATAGTAGATGAGGAACATGTAGCTCAAAGCTCTGCATTGCCATCATAAAGAAAATCCATCATGGGGAAGTGGAGTCTGATGCCAGACAGACTTGTACGGTCTGTGTCCTGCATGTGGAAAGAGACAAAAAAGAGTGGCCAAATCCAGCTTGAGAGAACGGTGCCCGATGCCGGACACACATGTACGGTTTGTGTCCTGCACATGGTGAGAGACAGGTGAAGATTCAACAACTCCATTGTGTTGATCAATCATATTATTGTCACAAACTGTGAATGGGGGTACGGTGCAGCTTTGGAGAGAGGAGAAGGCATCTTGACTGGTAAGTTGAATACTGTCACCACATATCATTCCCATCATGGTCAGCATGGTGGTGAGCTGCCGTACAGTGAAAGATTAGAGAAAATGGGCCTCTTCTCCCTTGAACAGAGGAGATTGAGAGGGGACATGATCGAAACATTCAAGGTATTGAAGGGGATAGACTTAGTAGATAAGGACAGGTTGTTTACCCTCTCCAAGGTAGGGAGAACGAAAGGGCACTCTTTAAAGTTGAAGGGAGATAGATTCCGTACAAACGTAAGGAAGTTCTTCTTCACCCAGAGAGTGGTAGAAAGCTGGAACGCTCTTCAAGAGCTGTTATAGGGGAAAACACTCTCCAGGGATTCAAGACAAAGTTAGACAAGTTCCTGCTGAACAAGAACGTGCGCTGTTAGGGCTAGTCTCGGTTAGGGTGCTGGTCTTTGACCAGAGGGCCGCCGCGTTAGCGGACTGCTGGGCCTGATGGACCACTGGTCTGACCCAGCGTCGGCAATTCTTATGTTTTTATTTAAACATGGGTGACCCAAATTTACATAGAGTGGTGGATGAAGCTCTGGTCACTTTGTTGGGCAGACTGGATGGATCGTAAGGGTCTTTATCTGCCATTATTTATTGTGTTACTGTGTTTTTCCACTACTTTCTGCAAGGTAGGATGCTTTGCCCTCCATTGTTTTACTCTTGGGTTTGTTTGTTTTTAAGATTTTGGCAGGTTTTTCCTGCTCTGTTGAATTTCCAGCTTATTTAAAACTAGGGCTTGGATACAGTGCCATAAGCCTTCATTTGTAACTACCCAAAAATGTTTCTCCTGTTATATATCCCCTTCTAACTTAAGTTACTGCTGTGACAGAGTTCTTCCAGAGATTTTGCACCAGGGCTCCTTCTGTACTTCCTGAAATTCTGGGCCCTAAGCACAGTCATTTGGTGTTGCTGGGACTCCATCTCTTCCTCATTAGGGGCTATGATTGCTATCTTCATAGCTTCCCTAGTATCAGTCAGTCTAGGGAGCAGAATCAACTGTCTTAGAGTGAAAATCATTGTGTGGGGTAAAAATGTAGTGGTTCTACTTTTATTTCCAGATTCAGAGCTATCAGAACACCCTGATTGTGTACCTGGAAAAACTGTCCAACTTGACCCACCGAGTGGAAAAAGTAGAAATGGGAGATGTGTCTTATACAGAATTGGACTTTACACTCTTGAAATTGGAGATCAGGGAGATGGAGTCACTCGCCTTGCAGCTGAATGTTTCTCTAGAAGGATCCAACATCATTGTAGAGACACTCTTAATGGAGGTACATACTGTGACTGCTTTCTGTGCCCTCTTGATTGAATGCTAGGTTTTTCTGGGATGATCTGGTTTGGCAGCACTTTAGATGCTGCCTGTGGTACAAACAATGATTACAAGAAAAATGTAATGTGCTGGGCCATAAGAACAGTGGAGTCTGAAGTTAGAGGAAGCAAGATTTATTAAAGGGCCCGACACAGCTGTGTTTCACTTGAGTGCCTGTGTTAGGGGTTATATTTATATATAATTTCTTCTTTAAGTAATTCATTTGGAAGTCATCCATCCCATGGTTATCAGGTATTATTCTAATCTAATCTAGTCTTTATTCTAAGAAAGCTCGACCCGATTTACAATAGTTAACTTAAAAAAATATAAACCATAAAAGAAAAATTTCAAAAAGAATTAATTTCCAAAATGTTTAGTGAATAAAGTAGTTTTCAAAAGCTTACGAAAAAATAGAAGAGAACCAGAGCTTCTTATAAGGAACAGAAGATCGTTCCAAAGTTGAGAAAACTTAAAAATCAAAGATTGGCCGTTATTGAGTGAGAGTACCCAAGAAAGGGACTTGGGGGTAATAATTGACATGACAATGAAGCCGTTGGCACAATGCGCAGCGGCCGCTAAGAAAGCGAATAGAATGCTAGGAATAATCAAGAAGGGTATTACAAGCAGAATGAAAGAAGTTATCCTACCATTGTATCGGGCGATGATGCGCCCGCATCTGGAGTACTGTGTCCAATATTGGTCGCCGTACCTAAAGAAGGATATGGCGATGCTCGAGAGGGTTCAGAAGAGAGCAACGTGTTTGATAAAAAGTATGGAAAACCTTTCATACGCTGAAAGATTAGAGAGACTGGGGCTTTTTTCGCTGGAAAAGCGGAGACTTAGAGGGGATATGATAGAGACTTACAAGATCATGAAGGGCATAGAGAAAGTGGAGAGGGACAGATTCTTCAAACTTTCGACAGCTACAAGAACGAGAGGGCATTTGGAAAAATTAAAAGGGGACAGATTCAGAACCAATGCTAGGAAGTTCTTCTTCACCCAACGGGTAGTGGACACCTAGAACGCACTTTCAGAGGGCGTGAAAGGGCAGGGTACGGTATTGGAGTTCAAGAAGGGATTTGACAATTTTCTGAAGGAAAAGGGGATAGAAGGGTATAGATAGAGAGCTACTATACAGGTCCTGGACCTGATGGGCCGCCGCGTGAGCGGACTGCTGGGCATGATAGACCTCTGGTCTGACCCAGCAGAGGCATGGCTTATGTTCTTATGTTCTCTAATCCCTTTTCTGGAAGGGAGAGATAATTTATATTGTTGGTTGCCCCTTGCAAAAGAGAATCTGTAAAGATTCCAGGATAAAGGAACTAGAGGAGTGAAGACACAATAAAGAATTTTAAAAATAACACAAGCACATTTAAACTGAACTCTAGAATAAACAGGAAGCCAATGAAGACTCTGAAGCAACGGTGTCACGTGATTGAACTTACGTTTCCCAAAAACCAGTTTTGCTGCAGTATTCTGGACCAGTTGTAATCTATAAAGGCAGATTTTTGTAATACTGAGGTAGATTACAATAATCAAGCTGTGATAATATAATTGACTGAACTAAAATAGAAAAGTGACGGTGATGAAAGAGATGTCTAACCTTCCTCAGCATACGCAGATTAAAAAAAGCATTTCTTAATCACAGAATTAATTTGTTCCTTCAAAGAGATCTCCCAGAATCTCAGCAGAAAACTGTCTTCACACTGAGTTACTTAAGGAAGCAATAATAGATACAACCCCTCATGCAGGTAATCAGCTGAAACACGGCCATGTTGGGCCCTTTAATAGACCTTGTTTCCTTCGTCTTGAGGCTCAGCTGGTGTTATTCCATCAGGTCCCATCACACTACATTTTTTTAGATACTTGGTTTGTGTTGCTGTTTCCCTCTGTTGTGTTTACTTTACATACAATGGTTAGCAATCAAAGCTTACATTCAACAGTGGGTGTGGAGGGGAGGGGGGTCGCAGAATTAATGTCACTCATGTAGGCTCAGTCTATTCCCAGTGACTTGGTATCATCTGGTGCCCTAGTGTTTAACCCACAAAGATTCTTTTAAAAAAGGGTCTAGACTATTGACTGCACCAGGATCAAATGTCAATTTATTTTGATATATCGTAATACAAAAATAAATGACCCAAGTGGTTTACAGTATAAAATTCAATAATATAAAAGACAAAGAAAAAGTGGGGTAAACTGATGCCTAGATTAGATTTTATTTGTAGTATTTATATACCACTTATAGCTAAATGGTTTACATTCAGGTACTCAATCATTTTTCCCTATCTGTTCTGATGGGCTCACACTTTATCTAATGTACCTGGGACAGTGGGGGGGGGGGAGGGGGATTAAGTGACTTGCCAAGGGTCACAAGGAGCAGCATGGGATTTGAACCTACAACCTCAGGTTACATGGTTATAGAGCCAATAATAATAAAAACTGTCTAGTTTTAAGTTTTATTTAGATTTGATATACTGCCTTGTAGAGACCTTACAAAGAGGTTTGTAAACAAATAAGTTACCAGAAGACATAAAGGAAAGAAAGTACAATAATTGCTAGGAAAGTGAAATAAGGGTAAGTAAGAAAAAGGAGGGAAGGAAGAGCTTAAAATACATTAGGAAAACTATGCTGGATACGGTGACTGGCAGCAGGCCCCTATCTCTGAGTATCTGACTATCACTGACATTGACTGTCATGTCTCAGATGTAGTCAATTACGCTTATAATCAACAGAAAGACTACCCGTGGATGTCTGTTTACAGCAAGGCAGTGGAAGTACAAAGAGAATTATTCTGTCTGTCCATCTATCTCAGTATATGATTCCTTCTATGAAAATTCAAAATAAGGCCCAGCCTTGGGATGAAAATGAAGCATGGGCCTAGTAGCAACCCTATCGAAAATGACTTTGATCAAATAAGTGTAAAGTTATTTTCATTGAGACCAAAGATGAAAAGCCATAGAAGATAAATATATAAGCATGGTTTTTACCTCCTCCCTCATTTTAATGCTGAAATGCATTATCTCTTATAATAAATCCCTAAACGGCGCATGCGCACTCCTACCTGCATGTTCCGTATGTCTGTGGCAGGCAGGAGTGCGCATGCGCACTAGAAACTGAGCCCCAGCCATGCTGACCGCTTTGGTCCCGCGGGCCTCTCATGGAGCCCACCTTCCCGCCCAGCATGGATTGTGGCGGTGGTAGCGATGCCGGCCAGTACCAGGCCGACTTGAGGCGGCTTGAGGCGTGCGCGGCCGATGTCGCCACGTGCAGGCCACGGTGCCTTGAGGCGGCTGGCGGTGGTGCAGGCAGCTGAGTCCCAGCTTCTTCAACACGCAGGAGAAAGGCAGAAATCTCCACGAGATGACCTTTCGGAGTCACAGCCCCTTTAGCACCCAGGAGAAAGCCAACGAACTCCAGATTCAACATACGTGTGAATGAATAGGGAAAGGGACTTTCTGTGCTTACAATCAAAGCAGTTTAGGAATGGAAGTCGGATGCTGGACAGGGGGAGCAGGTAAGAGGTGTTGCTGGACAGGGAGAGCATGAAAGAGGTGCTGCTGGATGGGGGGGGGGGAGAAACAGGAAGGGAGGCCTACTGCTGGACAGGGGGAGCAGGGAAGAAGTGGTGATTGTTAGGGGGGGAGGTAACTGGAAGGGAGGCCTACTGCTGGACAGGGGAAGCAGGGAAGAGGTGCTGCTAGACAGGGGGGAAGGTAAAAGTAAGGGAGAAGGGCTTCTGCTGGACACGGGGAGCAGTGAAGGGGTGGTGGTGGACACAGGGGAGGTAAAAGGAAGGGAGAAGGGCAACTGATGGACAGGGGGAGCAGGCAAGGGGTGGTGGTGGACAGCCGAGGAAAGAGAGAGACAGAAAGAAAGAAAGTCATACAGACAGAAAGCGGCCAAGGAGAGAGAAAGAAAGAAAGACAGACACACACACATCTATTCTAGCACCCATTAATGTAATGGGCTATAAGACTAGTGTTTAATAATATTTGCAATTGCTTTCTTCCCAATCACTCTTTTCCTATGACATGGCAGATTCGAAACATTTCGGTCATGGTCAGCCAGCTGGAATCATATGATCAAAACAATGTGCTGGCAGTGCGACGGGAAATCGTCTCCCTGCAGAAACGTCTCCAGGACTGTCAAAAGAATCAGACAGTGCCCAGTCTTCCTCCTGTGGTACCCGGTCAGTACATAAATTCAATGGAAAATCTCAGATTCTCTTAGCCATATCATCTCACAAAGTAATATGTGTTTACTTGAGTTCTATATGTAGGTTTTAATGTACCACTTAGTAGACTTTTTCCCATTTTATTTTTATCAGTTTCAATTATTACCTCATCTCAATCACAATCATGAGTGATACAGAAATTGACCATACGAGAGGCTGCTGAAAAGTTCTCAGTCCAGCTAAGAAGAGAATGATGTGCTGTTATGACACGTATATGTTATTCTAGAATTTTCTTGACACATTTCGTTTCAATGGTGTGAAACAAAATAAAAAGCATCAAGAAAAGTGTGGAATAACTTGCAAGTTCTCTTCTTGTTTGGGCTGAGAACGTTTCAGTGGCCCCTCATATAGCCCTAAGAAACAATTTTCCCAAATGACAAGGTAAATATTTCAAAATAATCAACTACAATAATGGATCCAAGATAAGGAAATAATATAAAATAGAAGGAAAAAGAAAAATTAGGGTCAATCGGATGTCTTGCATGGTGGCAGGAAATAGCTGGCACTCACAGCACAATTAACTCTGGGAGTCAATTATAGAGAGCACAGATCTTTCCTTGGAAATCAAAAATTATGCCAAATGTTTGAAAAAAAAAAAAAAAAAAGTCTACTAATTGTATTTAATTGAAACATCTAAGAACAGTAAGGGAGGAATTCATTATGAAGCGCTAACCGATTTAGCGTGCACAAAGTGCTCCTTTTACGAAGGCGCAATAAACCCCTAGCCGCTACCGCCTCCTCAGCGGTAGTTTTTTGGCTAGCGCGGGGGTTAGCACGTGATGAAAAGTCACGCGCGTTAAACCCGCTAACGCACCTTCGTAAAAGGAGCCCTAAATGCGGACACTCATATTCCTATGGGTGTCTTAGCGTTGAGTGCGCGCTAAATTGGCTTGTGCCCCTTGATGAATTCTCCCCTTGGTAGACTTTTTTCATACATCACTTTCACATTGTAAAGCATAATAAGCATGTCTCAAATTCCATTAGATCTGCAGATATATATCCTGTACTAAAATACATAGAGAAATGGATGTTTACGTGCCAGCTACGAGCAACAGGAACATTCATCTTAGAAAAATAAGGGGTAAATTTTCAGCTGGCGGTAGTCAACATTTGTTTTGCGACTACTGGTATTATCTCAAAATATTCAATCCTGGACTGTGTGTCCACTGACTCTGAAATTGAATATCGGGGTTTAGATGGCCAGATAAAACTTATTCGGCTGAAGTGTAATATTCAGCACTTAACCGGATAAGCCAAACCAGGTAAAGACAGGACTGTGTGTTTTGCAGTCCTATTTATGTGATTAATTTATATGGTTAAGTGCTGACTTTTGGTACTTAATTGGCTAAGTGCTGACTTCACACCTCGAATGATCATAAACTAGCCATTTTGAATATTGGGTAGTAAGGGCCCGATTCTATATACAGTATATCTTCTCCGTAATCGGTTTTTGTAAAGATACTAAAGCAATTCTTGCATTTTTACCCAGCTAAATAAATTTAGTAAGAATACTATTTAGTTTCTTATAGAAGGACCCCTGAAAATAACCTGGTAACATACCCATTTGGTAGCAAACCACAGGCAAAATCATCATTTTTACCATCTGAACTCTCCCCTACCAAGACAGATGTAATGAGTTTCAATACTCACACATTTCTGAGACCTTCAGCAATAAGGATTTTTCATTTACTGTAGTACCTTGGATTACGAGCATAATCCGTCCAGGAGCATGCTCGTAATCCAAAATGCTTGTTTATCAAAGCGAGTTTCCCCATAGGATATAATGGAAACTCGCTTTGATGCGTTTCCCCCCCCCCCCGAGAACTGGCATTGCTCCCCTCGAAGGGCCCCCTTCGATCCGGCCCCCCCCTGCGATCCGGCCCCCCCCCCGCCTCGAACCGGCACCCCCCCGCCACGATCCGACCCCCCCCGACACGATTGGGCAACCCCCTCCGACACGATCTGACATCCCCCCCGACACAATTGGGCACCCCCCCGCCGCTTCTTACCCTCATCTGGGCACTCTTGAAGATCGGCCCTTGTTTGCTGGGCCTTGAGCATCTGAGGCCTGCGAGTTCACGTTCACGTTCAGAACGTGAACTTGCAGGCCTTGAGCATGCTCAGATGCTCAAGGCCCAGCAGACGAGGGCCGATCTTCAAGAGTGCCCAGATGAGGGTAAGAAGCGGCGGGGGGGGGTGCCCAATTGTGTCGGGGGAGGTCGGATCGTGGCGGAGAGGTGCCCAATTGTGTCGGGTGGGGGTCAGATCGTGGCGGGGGGGGGGGTGCCGGTTCGAGCCGGGGGGTGCCGGATCGCAGGGGGGGGTGTCGGATTGCGGAGGGGGGGGTGCTCGTAAATCGAGCCATGCTCGGTTTCCGAGGCACCGATTTTGCAAATGTTTTGCTCGTCTTGCAAAACACTCACAAACGGGTGCACTCGTAAACCGAGGTACCACTGTACTTTCATTGTCTCCTCCAACGTTTTCTGAATCCAAATGCCTAAATATTTTATACCCTCTTTCTTCCAAAGGAAAGGGAATGTATCAGATAATCCCTTTGGACAGTGTACGTTTAAAATTTATCTTATATCCTGAAAATTTCCCAAATCTATCAATCAAATCAAGTAAATGTGGAATGGTAGTTTCAGGATTCCTCAAATGAAACACAATATCATCTGCATACTGTGGGACCGGGATCCTGGTGAGGCCTAGTAGCTCTGCAGAATCCTAGTCTTGGCGCGAGCATAAAGGTGGTGGAACACAGCTTGCCTGGTGTCTCCCATAAATTGCACACCAAAATGGCCTGGTTTGTCCAAATATTACACTTTTATTGAACATCAATGAAAGTTCCAAACAAAAAGGTCAAAATTTAGCATCAATACAAAAACCAAACATTCCAGTTTTCTCTGCTGCTTCTTTTCTCATACACGCAAGTTCTAATCCCAGCACCGACTGTGCTTTCAGAGAAAAGTTCAAAACAATAATAACACAAAATACAGTTCATCCTATATGCTACCTTCAAGGTAAGATAGAACAGTCCATGCCTCTGGTAATAGTTTAGGATATAAGGCTTTTACCAGTACTAGCTCTAAAGCTGGTTTGGAGTAACCTGGAACAGCAATTCCCCTTAGTAGGAGCAGAGAGGCCAGTTCTCCTACAGGTGTTTCCACTCATAGAAGATCAAGGTAAATTCTGTAGCTCCCAGCACAGGTTCAAAACAGTGTACAAAAATACTTTCAAAACACAAAACTCCAAAAAGGAAAAACCCTTCACAAAGGAAAAGAAAATTCAGGCTTTCCAAACCTACTCCCATTCCATGGGGTGCTCTTCCCCATGAGACATAACATTGTTCTCCAGCCAGTCCATATCACAAACCTCAGACTGTACTTCAGGATTTTCCATTTCCCAATCCTTGTGAGAACTTTCCTGTGCTGGCCATAAGTTAGCTGCTCCAGCTGACTTCCTTCTCAGCTTTTCCTCAGCTTCCAGTCCCAGCTGCCTCTCCTCTCCTTCTGACAAGGGAAGCTCAGAAAAAGGGAGACTTGGCCAGCAACCACGCCCCCTAACAGCAGAGTCAGCTAAATTCTTAAAGAGCCCTGTCCTTCTAGTTCCTGCCTGAGCTCTGTGAACTTTTAAAGGGGCAGGCTCACTCTTGACATTGTGCACAGGATTTCCACTATACCCAGGATGTTTCTTCCACTTAGTCACTGGAACTTTAGTGATACTTACAGGAGCTTTTCCCATGGCTTTATTAGGCCTAGCCGGATCCCTGTCACAATACGCAGAGACTTTATATTCCCAACCTGCATAAGGAATACCCTGAATCTCCTTTGCCTGTTGAATAGCCAATAGCAAAGGTTCCAGAACAATATCAAACAGCAAAGGAGATAATGGACATCCTTGTCTAACCCCCCTCTCCAGACAAAAACGCTCTGAAAAAGTATTATTAATATATAATCTGGCAAAAGGGGAACTATACAAGATTTGAATCATTTGTATAAATCCGGATCCTATACCAAACCGATCCATTGCTTGATACATGAAGGTCCACTACACACGAGCAAAGACCTTTTCTGCATCCAAGGATACAGAGAAGGCCGGATCTTCCATGGCTTTTGTTAAATTTAACATGTGGAAAGCCAGTCTGGTGTTATTTGAAGAATGTCTGTGAGCAACGAACCCCGTTTGGTGCATACCTATAATATAAGGAAGAGCCTTGGCCAAGTGCAAAGCCAATAACTTAGCCAATAACTTACCATCTATGTTGATCAAAGAAATAGGCTTGTTGTTTGAAACCAACATAGGATCTTTATTTGGCTTTGGCAAAACAATAGTTAAAGATTCTGCCATAGTACTTGATATGCAACCTTTAGTTAGTTGAGCCTGATATAAATTTAAAATTGTTCTAGAAATTTTTGAACAGATCTCATATGCAATTATTCTAACCATTAATTCATGTAATCAGTGTAGAAACATCAGCAATCTATATATGGCACTGAAAAAATTGGTGTGGAATAAAACACGCTTAGAGCCATTCTATAGGTCGTGCCTAAAGTTAGGCTGGTTTATAGAATGTGTGTAGTGGCCAGCCCCGCGATTAAAATCTAGGCACAACTATTTACACGAACCTGGTGTAAGTGCCCGTGCCTCAATTCTGTGCAGATCGGGTGTATGCTATAGCAGAGCTTGTAATTTTTAGGCACATCCACGACCCACCCGTACCTTTCAAATGGCCATGTCCCCTTTTTGAGATCCACATATTAGAATTTGCACACATCATTTCATAGGGTGACGGGATAATTACGCGCTAGACACCAGCGCGCCGACAATCGAGTGCTGACAATTCGGCACAAGAAAGAAGTGCGCCGCGGGAAAACTTAGTTTTAAAGAGCTCCGATGGAGGGTGTGGGGGGAACCCCTCCACTTTACTGCATAGTGTTTGTGCTGCCTTTGGGGGAGGGGTATGGGGGGTGCAACCCCCCACATTATAGAGAAAACGGAACTTTTCCCGAAAAAAATCAGAAAAAGTTCCGTTTTCTCTATAATGGAAGGTTCCAACCCCCCAACTCCCCCCCTCCAACAGCAGCGCGAACACTATGTAGTAAAGTGGGAGGGTTCCCCACTCACACCCTGCTTCGGAGCTCTTTAAAACTAAGTTTTCCCGTGGTGCGCTTCTTTCTTGCACCAAATTATCAGCGCTCGATTGTCGGCGCGCTGGTGTCTTGCATGCGACTGACTTTGAACCCTTCATAGAACACACTTACCCCCTCATCTACTAAACCGTGCTAGCAGTTTTAGCATGAGGAGCTGTTCTGAATAGTCTGTGCAGCTCCCAACACTCATAGGGTTCTTATGAGCGTCGGGAGCAGCGCGGGTCATTCAGCGCAACTCCCTGCGCTAAAACCGCTCCAAGAGGCCCTTAAAATTGCATCTAGCAGTGCCTAAGCAGTCTTAGGTGCTGGTAGGTGTTCAAACTAGAGAATGACATGGGGGCTGTTTCCTGTAGCTATCGAAACCAGAAGTTACATCGGAAGGAGGGACTCAGCAGGAAGAAGGTTCCGGAGCAGCCCTGCATGTAATGTTGCCTCTTCATCCTATGAAGCTTCTAAGAGGCTTGTAGGCCCGCCCTAGGAGGTGCAAAGGGGCTGATCTACGCAAATCAGCACATGGGAATTAGCACGCTCTGACCAATTAGTGCAAGATTAGCATGGGAGCCCTTGTCGCCTACAAAATAGGTGATGGTAATGACCATGCGCTAATTATGAAATTAGCGCATGGCCATTAATAGGGAAAGCCAAACTGCAGCCATTTTAGAGCCATGTTAAAAAATGGCCTCAGCACGTGGATAACCCATGCACTAGAAACAAATGCAAGCCACGTTTTAGCACAGCTTAGTAAAAGGGCCCCTTAGTGTGTAAATATAAGTTGGCAGAACAAGGGTGGGCCATAGGAGTGTCTCCCACTTATACACACTACATATAAAATAAGGTACGTACCTTGTTGTTTACTACTGATAAGGAGAAAGTGGGTGCATGTAAATGTAGGCATGGAAAACTGACAGCATGCGCTTGACTTCTGTGCCACTCTGACCGAACTGAAGAAGAGCAGTCCGGCGAGGGAGACAGCAGAAGCGCGGAAAGGGTACTTTTAAAAAAAGGTACCGGGGGGGCTGCCTACAGGGGTATGTGCCTCTTCTGCCTATGGGGGGGGGGGGTACCTCTGCTGCCTATGGGGGTAGGCAGGTGCCTATGCTGCCTACGGATTTTTTTCTCTATAAGACACTGTCCCGGCCAACCACTAACCAGAGGGGTACAGGGCAGGGCGGTGGGAATTCTTTTTCTTGGATTTTTCTCCTCACTTATGGTCGGGTGCATCTTTTAGAGTGAAAAATACAGTACAAATACAAATTACGTGCTTATTTGATATTATAGAATAGGCTTATAACATATGCAAATTGGGTGCCTAGATTACAGCATCCAGTTATAGAATTGGCCCCATAGAATGTATCACCTCCAGAACTGTATTTTTAGGACTGAGTGGCTCTGGAAATGGTCATACTATAGAGAATTCTAGCTCAGGATGGCTCTGGGAACAAGCAAAAGAGATAGACTCTGTTACCTCTAGGAAGACATAGGATTGTCAGAGGGAGAGAGAACCATGACATCAGTTGTCAGACAATATTACAAAATACAAAAGCTAAAATGCAATTTTTTCAAGTTATCAAGGGTAGAGACCATAAAGAACAGATGAATAAAGTCCATTGACAAAGCTGACAAAGTGAGCCGATCTATGTTTTCTTGTTTCTTGGGTCAGGAACCTGTGACCATGGGGGTCTGGTAAACGTGACCAAGCCATTTGTGGTGCAGCTGAACTGGAAGGGCTTCAACTACAAGTACGGTGGGTGGGGAAAGGACTCATTTGTGAACACCAGCAATAAGGATTTGCTCTTTTTAGCTCCATTGAACACTGATGGTCGAATAATGCAACTTGTCCGCTTCCATTCTGCCTATGATGACCTCCTGCTTTACAAGAACCCCACTGATAAGTCCCTCTCTAGCAACAACTATGGGCAGGGTAGTGGGATGATCCTTTACAATAACTTCCTCTATTATAATTGCTACAACTCTCAGTATATGTGCCGCATGAACCTTGGCACCAATGAAGTACAGCGTCAGATTCTGACTAATGCCGTTTACAACAACCGCTTCTCTTATGCTGCTGTTACCTACCAAGACATGGACTTTGCTGCTGATGAAGAAGGGCTGTGGGTGATATATTCAACGGAAGAAAGTGCCGGCAACATCGTTATTGGGAAACTCAATGTCACCTCCTTCACTATTGAACGCAGTTGGGATACCACGCAGTACAAGCCTGGGGTCACCAATGCCTTCATGATCTGTGGAGTGCTATATGCTACCAAACCTGTGAACACACGTAGAGAGGAGATCTTCTACATGTATGACACTCACACAAGGAATGAAGGGATGCTGAGCATTATGATGGACAAGATGATGGAGACAATTCAGAGCCTACAGTACAATCCCAATGACCACAAACTCTACATGTACAATGATGGCTACCTTGTCAATTATGATGTCACTTTTCTACCCTCCTCAGAGTCACAGTAAAGAGCTTAGAAGAACCCTGATGAGGATCAGCAATGGGCCTGGTCTGAAGACTTGTGTTATCAGATGGCTCTGAATCAGTCCTGTATTCACTATTCCCACTGCGTCAATGGATGTATAATTCCAACTTCTTGAAGAAAGGTAGGAGCTATACATCTATAGATGCATTTATGCAAAATCAGGGCTAAATTTGCCTGTCTCCTATGGCCCTGAGTTACCTGATATCCTGCTCATATATCTAGATAGATAGTGTGACCGGGCATGGCTGAACTGGACATATCCAGCAACCAGGCTCGGGTCACACAAACCTTGGCCAAGCATTGACAAGGTAATAGGTATCTAGGAGTAAGCAAGAATAAGGTTCAAAAACAGTCCAAGACTCAAGTAAAGAGTCAAGATTATCTTTTATTCCTGTCCTCAAATTGACAACTTGCCCAAACCCAAATAATAAGGGCTGGGTGCAAACACCAAACGAAAAAAAACCCCACAGGCCAAAATGGCTTCCAACTCTAGTTCAGTTTGTAACACAGCAACATCTGTTTACCATCACCAAAATGAGCATTCTTTTGCTTCCTCTAAACCTTTTCTGGCCAAACTAAGCAACAGAGCCAGTTTACTTTTCACACCAACTGTGGCACTTTAGGGAAAAAACACATTCAAAGCTTTCAAGTTCAAAACACCAAAATGCCTCTGTTTTGAAAATGCTGAACACTGGAGATTTTTCTCGGGATTTAACTTCCCATACAAACTCCCAAGGCATGGGATCCTTTCCTTTTCCCTATAGATCAGCATGTAGAGATCCCCTCCTGAGATCCCAGCTGGTTGTTGTGCCGTCACAGTGCCCTCCAGTCTTAGTGCCTATTCTATCCACAGGCTTCTTTTAATTGGCATTCACTCATAGCCCAAAAAAACACCAACAACACAAAAATTAACTGTTGACCTGTGCTCCAAAAATATGGCTGGCCTCTTCCTGCCTTATTATACAAAGCATTCACTGTGTGCCTTTGTTTTATTTCTTTGCCAGTAAGGTTCAACAACATAACACATTGCTCTTTTACCAGCAGGTTCTAGCTCATATCCATGTCCTCACAGCTTGGCAGTACTGTATACTCTTCCTCCATTTCACAGGAGCTCAAACTATCCTCCATTTCTACTTCATTAGTGTCATCAGGTAAGGAGTTACTAGAAGCCTCCGAATCTTGGGCTCCTACCTGCTCCTGCTGAAGTAAAGAATCCTGCTGCTCCCTTGCTCTTGGCTATGGAGGTCTGATTTCCTCCCACTGGTCAGTAGCTCTGGAAATCTGTGGCTTCCTCCTGTGAGTGAAAGCTCTGCCCTTTTCTCTGCCTTGCTACAGCTTGATAGGTCTAGTTGCAGCTGTATTCTTAAGCCTTGCTGCTGAAGCCTACTACTACTACTAATTTATTCTTATATACCGCCAAAGCTATAATAGTTCGAGGCGGTTTACAATAAGAAGTGCTGGACAATCAGAGAAATAGTCACAGTGTAAAATCATCAAATACATGCATACAGAATAAAAGACGTAAAAACAGTAAAATTCTTAGTTTACAAATCAATTAAACAATCTCGTTTTTACTGATTTTCTAAAACTAAAATAGGATGAGGAATGTATGATAATGTTACCCAGCCAATCGTTCAATTTACCTGCCTGGAAAGCAAGAGTTCTGTCCAGGAATCTTTTATAACGACAGGCCTTTATTGTTGGATAAGTGAACATATGAATTCTACGTGTAGGCCTATTAGAACAATCCAAATTAAAATGAGAAACCAAGTACATAGGGGCCAAACCAAATATTGATTTAAAACAAAGACAAAAAAATTTAAACAAAACTCTAGCTTCCAGGGGCAGCCAGTGTAGTTTTTGATATGTTCCCATTTTTTCAATCCAAAAATCAATCAAACTGCCAAATTTTGAATAACTCGGAGTCTTTGAAGGGTTTTCTTAAAAGTTCCCAAATAAATGATGTTACAATAGTCAAGCATGCTTAAAATGGAAGATGGAACCAATAAACAGATTGATACTGCATCAAAATATTTTCTGATGGTTCTGAGTTTCCATAATATCGAGAAACATTTTCTAACCAATAGGCACTGAAACCCAAGACACCAAAAAACTATTCCAAATTCTAAAAACCCTAACCGACACCAAACCCTACCTGACCACTAACAATACTACCCCCCCCAGCCACTCTATTAGCAGAACACTTCCAAAATAAAATTACCAATGCAAGAGCTACCCTCAATGACACCTCTACCCATCCTAACGAATTCACAATTCTCCCCATAGATAGAGATTCTACTGCAGCAGATAGAATATGGTCTCAATTCCCCAACATACATTGGCCCAAATTCAACAAATACTACAAAAAATACCATGCATCCTGTGACCTCAACAACTGTCCACCATATCTCCTAAAAACATCCAGCACAAAATTCCACGCTCTTCTTCTAAATTGGATACAAATCTCGCTAATAAACGGCCACTACCCTACCAACCTCAGCGAAATCATCATCACCCCGATCCTCAAAGACCCCAAAGGACCGATAGACCAAACAGCCAACTACAGACCCATTGCCTCTATTCCACTCTACGTCAAAATAATAGAAGGACTAGTTGCCAAATTCCTCTCCAATTACCAAGAAAACCATAACATACTCCATCCCACACAATCCGGCTTCAGAAACAACTTCAGCACGGAAACACTACTTGGATCTCTCTTGGACACAGCCAGACAACATCTCAGCACAGGAAAAAAAATGATGCTCATACAACTAGACCTTACCGCTGCATTCGACTTGGTGGACCATAACATTCTACTACAAATCCTGGATACAATAGGTATCACAGATAAAGTATACACATGGTTTGAAGGATTCCTTAAATCAAGAACCTATAGAGTAAATTCAGACAAACAAAAATCTGAACCTTGGTCAAACCCCTGCGGAGTTCCCCAAGGATCCCTTCTATCCCCAACTCTCTTCAATCTCTATACAGCCTCCCTCAGCTCTCACCTGGACAAACAAGGTATATCCTCCTACAGCTATGCTGATGACATTACCATTCTCATACCCTTCGATCAACCTGAACTCTCCATGACGAACACAATATACCAAACACTAAAATCAATAGCAACCTGGATGAAAGATCACAAACTGAAATTGAACCCAGATAAAACGAAATTCATCCTCCTAGAAAACAACAAAATACCAACCATAACCAACATTGAAATCAACGCAATCAGCTACCCCATACAAACCACCCTAAAACTTCTAGGAATAACTATCGACAGATGCTGCACCATGCAACCGCAAATCAATAAAACAATACAAAAGTCATTCTTAGTCATGAGAAACTTAAGACAAGTTCGGAAATTCTTCGAGAAAACTCAATTCCAGCTCATAGTTCAGTCCTTAATACTAGGCCTACTTGACTACTGTAATATCCTCTACCTCCCATGCCCTACAACCATAACAAAACAACTACAAACTATCCAAAACACAGAACTAAGACTCATCTACTCATTAAAGAAACATGATCACATTACAGAAGCATATCTCCAATCGCACTAGCTTCCGATCCCAGCAAGAATACAATTTAAATTCTACTGCCTACTATTTAAGACTTTATACGGAGATAGTCCAAACTACCTGAATAACCGCCTCATCCACAACACCGCAACCAGACATAGGAAAATTCACACCCCATTCTCATACCCCCCAATTAAGGAGGTCAAACGGAAAAAACTATATGATGGCCACCTGGCCACTCAAGCAGCCAAACTAGACAACTAAATCGCCAATCTACTGATGGCATCCCTCGACTACAAGACTTTTAGAAAAGAAATAAAGACCATACTCTTCAAGAAAACTCTGAAAAAAGAAATAATACCACAAGTCTCAAACTCCACCTCTCACTAAAGCCAATTACCCCAAACAAATAACCTTACCCATTTCTCACTCTTTTTGAAAATGACTAATTTTTTTTTTTTTTTGTAAGTTCTTGTTGTAATACATCTTGGATAATTCTTTTGTAATCCGCCTTGAACTGCAAGGTAATGGCGGAATAGAAATCACTAATGTAATGTAATGTAAATCCGTGTGTTCACCTAATGTAAGGTATCGGTCCAATGTCACTCCCAGAATTTTTATGGAATAGTCAATAGGAAAGTCCTGACCATTCAAAGAAATGGATGAATCTGTAATTTTATCATTCGGGCTTGCCAGAAAAAAATGTGGTTTTATCTGAATTAAGTTTGAACCAGCTCTGGGTTGACTGGTGACAGGAATCACTCCAGTCCTGGATTTAGATTTTACCAATCTCCGCCTTGCTGGGATTTGTGGTTCACCTTGCCTCTCTGTAACTAACTTTGTGGGAAAGGATGTGCAAGTCTTTGAAGTGGCCAACTTCCTTTGTGGGTTATTACATAAAGGAATTTTCTTTCTCTGCAGGGCTCTAGATAATGCTTTAGGTGAAAAGTTTGCTGGTACCTGTGCCAACTCACTATGGGGTCTTTTTATTAAAGCACTCTAGCTGTTTTAGAACATGCTATAGATTAGTATGTGCTAAATGCTAACGTGTCCATAGATTATAATGGGCGCATTAGCGTTTATCATGCGGTAATATTTTGCACGTGCTAAAACAGCTTGTGCACCTTAGTAAAAGGACCCCTATGTTTGTTTTCTGTTTCTTGGCACTGCAGGGATTCCTTTAAGCTCACATGGTTTTCCCTGTGACAAATGATACACAAAGCAGGGTATCAGGTCATTTTTTGCATCAGTTGTGTTTGCTTGTTAAAATCTAATTAAAAAAAAAATAGATGAAATTGAAGCATCCGTAGAAATTTATAGGGTCACTTTTCAGCTGTTGGATGGAGAGCATTTTGCTCACCATTGATGATATTATTCCTCGATATTCAAAGCTGGGACTTGTATGGGCTCTGGCTTTGAATACCCGGATATTTTTAAGCTGGCTAAGACATAGCTGCTTAAGTTGATAGTCATCACTTAAGTCGCTATGGGTTACCACATAAAAATAAGACAGACTTTTATGTGGTCCCATTTATATGCTAAACCTGGCTGCTTAAGGGATGAATATCAACATAGCTGGCTTTGATTTAGCGCTAACTTGCGATATCAGTGGCACTTAGCCAGTTAAGTTCCATTGAATGTTAGTGGCTAACCCCAAACAAGCAATTAAGTAGTCAGCTGCTGATAAGTGGCTTTGAATATCAGGCTCTAAATTTTGTGAGATACAGGGAGATAAAGTACCATCTGATGTATGCATAGAGCTCAATTCTATAAATGGCACCTAAAACATAGGATCCAAGGATTGTGGCACTTAGCGCATGTTGCTTAGTTTGGCCAGAAGCTTTAGAGGAAACAAAAGAATGCTCAGGGGCCAACAGCAATCATTTTGTTGATGGTAAACAGATGTTGCTGTGTTACACACTAAACTAGAGTTGGAAGCCATTTTGGCCTGTAGTTTTCTTTTCGTTGGTATTTGGACCCAGCCCTTATTGTTTGGGGTTTGGGCAAGTTGTCAATTTGATAAACTTGACTTCTTACAGACATGCTAAACAAACTCATGATCTGCCCCCTAACCAAGCCTACTTTCTGATAGGTGGCTTGGACAAGGCGTCTACCGGAAAGTGGTAGATACCTACTAAGTTAGGTGTCTAACATCCAATTAATTTTAATTAAACCAATTATGAGGTGCTAATTTCTTATAATCAGCACCGATCAAGCTTTACATATAATTAAGTTAAGCACCTAGATCTGCTAGGTGCGTCGTCCTAGGTGCCTAACTTTAAGCATCTTTTATAGAATCTAGGCCTTAGCAAAACAAAGGGCACTGATATCGGTGGCTGCCTAAAAAGCAGCTGCCCATCACGTGCCAAATCACGTGATGGTACCCTATAGAGAATCATACCTCTGTGAAAGATAGGCACTGGAGATGTAGGCCAGGGATTCCGGGCCTACATTCCAGCATCTATCTTGCCATGAATTGTGCCAATTCTGGCAGCCACGCCCACAGTGGTGTTAAGTGCCATAAAGCGCCTATGTAGGTGCGATCCTGCATGTTATATTTTGGCTCCAGTAGGCACTAAAATTTTAATTTTTTATCCCTATGAAACGGTGTTTCTTCATTAACTTAGACGCCATTTATAGAATATCACCGAAAGTTGTACATGCAAGTTATAGACTAACTATGTACATAACTTGACTGATGAATTAGCTGCTAATTGATCTTAACATCCAATGATTGACTATAATTGGTGTCAATTGGCACAAATTTATAATTACAGAGACTGTATAGTTAGTTCACAAACATTTTCAGCAACCGTACTACTGCTGGTATTGAATGTAAAGAATAAAGTGAATTTGAACCAAAATCATATAAAAAATTCAGCTTTGTAATTTTCTGACAAAATCAAATGCTATAAAGTAATGGGATTTTTCAATGCAATTATTTGTTTAAATTCAAATAAAAGATAATCTAGTAAATCCTATATTTGTCTCACTATTATTCCTGCATAGTAATTTTTTTTTGCAAAATCTTACCGCGCTTTAGTAAGAGACACCCTAAGTAAGTAAGGGTATGCTAAATATGTAAGAGGGGGTGCTGAAAAGTTCTCAGCCCAACCAACCAACTTCCAAAATTCGGAGTATTTTGCCTCTGTAGCTGAAAAAAGTGATATCTTATTTCATTAAGTGCCAATATGCAGAAACAAAATTCTATGCTTTGACATTGTTTCAAATCATTGACTGAACCATGTCCACATCATTCTCTTCTTAGTTGAACTAAGACCATGTCAGCACCCCTTCATAATAAAAAAGAATATTTTGCCTACACCTTAGTTTCTCTAATTGGTAGTTTTAACATAATAAATGACAGCAGAAAAGAGACTTGGGAGTACTGGTCGACAAGTCAATGAAGCCGTTCGTGCAATGTGTGGTGGCAGCGCAAAGGGCAAACAGAATGCTAGGAATGATTAAAAAGGGGATCACGAATAGATCGGAGAAGGTTATCATGCTGCTGTACTGGGCCATGGTACGCCCTCATCTGGAATACTGTGTTCAGCACTGGTCGCCATACATGAAGAAAGACACGAGGGTCCAGAGAAGAGTGACTAAAATGGTAAAGGGGCTGGAGGAGTTGCCGTATAGTAGATTAGAGAAACTGGGCCTCTTCTCCCTTGAAAAGAGGAGACTGAGAGGGGACATCGAAACATTCAAGATAATGAAGGGAATAGACTTAGTAGATAAAGACAGGTTGTTCACCCTCTCCAAGGTACGGAGAACGAGAAGGCACTCTCTACAGTTAAAAGGGGATAGATTCCGTACAGTGGTGTACCTAGGGTATGTGGCACCCGGAGCCCATCATTTTTTGGCAAACCCCCATGTAAAAAAATATTTTTTGTAATAACCATGAAACGGAATAAATGGTCATAATAGAAACAGGCAGTGAAAATTTTATTTTATTGAACCTCATATATGTAACCATTATTCCAAACATAACATAACAAACATAACATAAAATATGTCGGAATTGTCATGACATCAGAAGTACATATGGAGTAGTTGCAGGTGATCCTTGGGACAGTTCTGATTGTGTTAGTTTAGTTTTATTTGTTTTTTGAATAGAAGGGTTTTTATTTTCTTTTTGAAGGTTTTGTAGTCTGTGGTCGAGGTCAATAGGTTGCAGAGTTGGGGGTCGAGTGTTGCAGCTCGAATGACTAGGAGGTTGTCGAACTGTTTTTTTCTTTTGACGTTTTTGGTTGGAGGGTGTGTGAATGGTGCGCGAGTTCTCCTATGTTTGGTTGAGGTGGATTGAATTATTTAGCTGAAGAAATTAGTTACCCCCCATTCCACACACATTAATTCTCTTCCATTTTTGTTCCCATTATAAAAAATACTGATAAGTTCCCAGAAAAAAAAATACATTAAAATAAGAAGTGAAAACAAAGGCCCCTCAGATGAGAACATAACATAAGAATAGCCTAACTGGGTCAGACCAATGGTCCATCATGCCCAGTAACCCTTCTCATGGTTTCCAATCCAGGTCACTAGTACCTGGTCAAAACCCAAAGTGTAGCAACATTCCATGCTACCGATCCAGAGCAAGTAGATGCTTCCCCATGTCTTAATAACAGACTATGGACTTTTCCTCCAGGAATTTGTCCAAACCTTTCTTAAAACCAGCTACGCTATCTGCTTTTACCATAACTTCTGGCCACTTCATTTTTAAGCTAAGATCTTTCCTTCCAAACAGAGACCTTGCTAGATGTCAAATACAGAAAGAACAAGGTAACTTCACAAGGACTTAGCTGTGCAGGAAATGCGAATCTCCTCATACACCCACCATATAGTGCAAAAATGTGCAAAGGTCTGGTTTTTTCTTTCGATCACTACATAGCCTAATGCCGCACAAGCAGCGCTGTTACAAACATATTCTGAAGGTCAATGCTAAGGTTAACAAAGTTTCCTTCCTTGGACCACAAGGAGATACTGACAAACCACTGGAAGAGATCCCAAAACAACTACCCAGGCACAACATCCAAAGACCCACTCAGTGTGTGAACCAGTTGAGTGGAGTGGACTAACTGGGGGGTGGAAATGGGCTTGGAGTTTGCTCAGCAGAATTTCCCAGACCACCTCTTCCTCTCAACACATTGACACACTGCCACCACCACTAGGAACACCTCACTGGGTAAGCCAGCAATGCTTATAAACTTTATAAAACACATTATTATATTTTCTTATAAAGCACATAATTTAACTGAACTCTGACATCCTCAGCCTTGCCATTCACAAAAATAGGAAGAAAAGTTCTCATTTCCCCCGGCTTATACAATATTTTTCTTCTGCAGACCCTTCAAAAGTCTGACCAAATCCTCGTTTCACTTGCATTATAAAGTACCGAGGATGCCATCTCTCCCCAATCCCAGGTCCTAAAGTCTAAGACAGTAGCGCAAACTAATGCTGCCCGATTTAGGAAAAAAAATTTCGATTCGATTCAGCCTATTGAATTGGTTTTTCAATTCGATTCAATTTTCCTGCCCAATTGGGTGTTTTTTTCAAACATCCTGGTGGGTTTGTTTTATTGCTTTTTCACCCCCTTTGGCTTCTCCTAACTACACTAGCGCTGTGGTGTAAACCAGTGGTTCCCAACCCTGTCCTGGAGGACCACCAGGCCAATCAGGTTTTCAGGATAGCCCTAATGAATATGCATGGAGCAGATTTGCATGCCTCTCACGTCCATTATATGCAAATCTCTCTCATGCATATTCATTAGGGCTAGCCTGAAAACCCGATTGGCCTGGTGGTCCTCCAGGAGAAGGTTGGGAACCAGTGGTGTAAACAAAATAAAGAAACAAAAAGGACTTTTCCTCTCTCTGTTAAATCCTAGCTCACGTTTGCGGTCTAACACCAGCTCTGGCTGGATAAACTTTTCATATCTGACATATTGTAATCACAAAACAGAAAATAAAATTATTTTTTCTACATTTTGTTGTCTGGTCAATATTCAAATTAGAGAATGACACGGTGACAGTTTACCCGCGGCCACCGCATTTAAGCCGCGGGTCACCGCCGAAAACGGGGAAGAAAACTAGCAGTCGCTGCGGTGACGGGGACAAGGCCATTCACCAACCGCGGAAACGGTGAACAGGTTTGTCCCCGCGGGCCAATGTGCCCCCTTCTAGGAACCGCTATTTCACCGTGCTCCTCATTTGTCAGATCAACCCTTCCTGCCAATCGCAGCAGAAGGGTACCCAACCCCTCCTGCCGGTCCTCCCAATGGCCTCCCCTAAGATCGCCGGCAGGAGGGTACCCAACCCCTCCTGCTGGACCCCCCCCCAATGAACCCTCCCACCCCGGAACCCCCTTAGTCTTACTTTCCAAGTTGGACCGGACAGCTCCTCGCTCGTCTGGCCAGCAGGCCTGCCTCCGTCCAAATGAGGCGGGCCCGCCCCTCCCCTCCCCTGCCTCCCAATGGCCTCCCCTAAGATCGCCGGCAGGAGGGTACCCAACCCCTCCTGCTGGACCCCCCCAACGAACCCTCCCACCCCGGAACCCCCTTAGTCTTACTTTCCAAGTTGGACCGGACAGCTCCTCGCTCGTCTGGCCAGCAGGCCTGCCTCCGTCCAAATGAGGCGGGCCCGTCCCTCCCCTCCCCTGCCTAACCCACAGGATCCTAGGGCCTGATTGGCCCAAGCACCTAAGGCCCCTCCTATAGCGGGAGTGGCTTTAGGTGCCTAGACCAATCAGGCCCTAGGATCCTGTGGGTTGGGCAGGGTAGGGGCGGGCCCGCCTCATTTGGACGGAGGCAAGCCTGCTGGCCATACGTGTGAGGAGCCGTCCGGTCCAACTTGGAAAGTAAGACTAAGGGGGTTCCGGGGTGGGAGGGTTCGTTGGGGGGGGGTCCAGCAGGAGGGGTTGGGTACCCTCCTGCCGGCGATCTTAGGGGAGGCCATTGGGAGGACCGGCAGGAGGGGTTGGGTACCCTTCTGCTGCGATTGTCGGGAGGGCCGTTGGGGGGTCTACAGGAGGGGTTGGGTGCCCTCCTGCCGTGATCGCTGGGGGGAGGGGAGACTTGCAGCCGTAGCCGCGGTCACTATGCTAATCACGGCAGGGAGATCTTTGCCGCGATTAGGTACAGCGGCCGTAAATAAAGAAAAGTGAATGGGATTGCAGTGGCGGTGACGGGGCGGTGAATGGGGTGGCAGTGGCGGTGACGGGGCGGTGAAGAGGATGGTTGAGACGGGGACGGGGGCGGTGACGGGGATGGTGAGACGGGACGGGGCGGTGACGGGGATGGTGAGACGGGGACGGGGCGGTGACGGGGACCAATTTTTTCACCGTGTCATTCTCTAATTCAAATCTTGTTAGTCCCAGGCTCTGGTTGTCTTGCTTGCCATGGTCTCCTTATTTCTTCTTTCTCTGTGCTAACCATCAATCTGCCATCTCTGTCCTCCACTTCCGTTTACCTTCCCTCCCCGGAGGTCTGAGTGGAGTACCAAGGGGAGGGGAAACGGGGGGGGGGGGGGGGGCGGTGCGCCCCGGGTGCCAGCCCTGAGGGGGTGCTCCCGGCCTTGCCGTTCAGATCCTCCCCACCCCCGAAGGACCGCTCGCCCCACTGACCTTCCTGCACCACCTGTGAAGCAGCCCGCAGCAGGATCGCGAAGTCAGCAATCCCTGAGCTGCTTGGGCGCTGCTTCCTGCGCCGCGGTCCCGCCCCTCCTCTGATGTCAGAGGAGGGGCGGGACTGCGGCGCAGGAAGCAGCGCCTAAGCAGAGCAGGGATCGCTGACGTCGCAATCCTGCTGCGGCTGCTTCATAGGTGGTGCGGGGAGGCCAGGGGGGCGAGCGGTCCTTCGGGGTGGGTCGGGGCATCAGGCCTTCAGGGTGGGGCAGGCGGGCAGGCAGGCAGGCTTTCAAGGGGGAGGGGGGTGACAGGCAGGCAGGCAGGCCTTCGGGGGTGTGTGCAGACCTTCAAGGGAGAGGGACAGGCCTTCAAGGGGGGGCAGGCAGGCCTTCAAGGGGGGGACAGGCCTACAAGGGGGTGGGACAAGCCTTCGTGGGGGATGCAGGCCTTCGGGGGGGGTGTAGGCCTTGGGGGGGTTGCAGACCTTCAAGGGGGTGCAGGCCTTCAAGGGGGGGGGGACAAGCCTTCAAGGGGGGGAAAGGCAGGCAGGCCTTCAGGGGGGGACAGGCCTACAAGGGGGGACAGACTTACAAGGGGGTGCAGGCCTTCAAGGGGGGTGCCGGCCTTCGGAGGGGGTGCAGGCCTTCGGGGGGGTGCAGACCTTCAAGGGGGTGCAGGCCTTCAAGGGGGGGGACAGGCCTTCAAGGGGGGAACAGGCAGGCAGGCCTTCAAGGTGGACAGGCCTACAAGGGGGGGGACAAGCTACAAGGGGGTGGAACAGGCCTTCAAGGGGGGGGTGCAGGCATTCAGGGGGGGGTGCAGACCTTCAAGGGGGTGCAGGCCTTCAAGGGGGGAACAGGCCTTCAAGTGGGGGACAGGCAGGCAGGCCTTCAAGGGGGGACAGGCCTACAAGGGGGGGGACAGGCCTTCAAGGGGGGGACAGGCCTACAAGGGGGTGGGACAGGCCTTCAAGGGGGGTGCAGGCCTTCAAGAGGGGACAGGCAGACCTTTAAGGGGGGGGCAGGCCTTTGGGGGGACCCTGGTTTAGAAGTACACGGAGGGAAGGGGGTGTTCAAAGAGACGTGCATATGCCAAACTTTGGGGGGGGGAAGAAATAATGGGTCTGAAAATAGAGGAGAGGGAGAGAGATGATGGACCATGGGATTTAGGGAGGGAAGGAACAGAAAGGGAGAGAAATTGGACACAAGGGATGGTGTGGAGGAGGGATAGAGATACTGGATAGGAGGGTAATTAGGAAAAGAAAGGGAGAGATGGTGGACTCTGGGGTGGTGGGGAAGGAGGGAAAGATGCCGGATGAAAGGGTAGTTAAGAAAAGGTGGATCTGTGGAGGGAGATGAAAAAAAGGAAATATACCAGACTTCCTGGGAAGGGAAGGGAAATGGGAAAGGGAGGACAGAGTTGGCAGATGGATGGTTAGCATGCAGAAAGAAGGAGACCCTGGCAAGCAAGTTATCAGAAGAAAACCAGAGCCTTGGACCAACAAGATTTGAAATATAACCAGACAACAAAAGGTAGAAAAATTAATTTTATTTTCTGTTTTGTGATTATAATATGTCAGATTTGAAATGTGTATCCTGCCAGAGCTGGTGTTGGACTGCAAACGTGAGCTAGGATTTAACAGAGAGAGGAAAAGTCCTTTTTGTTTCTTTATTTTATTTACACCACAGCGCCAGTGTGGTTAAGAGAAGCCAAAGGGGGGTAGAAAAGCTATAAAAACCCACCAGGAGTTTTGAAAAAAATCACCCAACTGGGCAGGAAAATCGAATCGAATCGAAATTTTTTTTTCCTGAATATGGCAGCATTAGTTTGTGCTACTGTCTTAGACTTTAGGACCTGGGATTGGGGGAGAGATGGCATCCTCAGTACTTTATAATGCAAGTGAAACGAGGATTTGGTCAGACTTTTGAAGGTCTGCAAAAAAAAAAATATTGTATAGGCCGGGGACATGAGACAGCAGGAAATGGGAACTTTTCTTCCTTCTATTTTTGTGAATGGAAAGGCTGAGGATGTCAGAGAGTTCAGTTAAAATATGTGCTTTATAAAAAAATATAATAATGTGTTTTATAAAGTTTATAGCATAGCTAGGCCTACCCAGTGAGGTGTTCCTAGTGGTGATTGGTGGCAGCGTGTCAATGTGTTGAGAGGAAGAGGTGGTCTGGGAAATTCTGCTGAGCAAACTCCGGGCCCATTTCCACCCCCCAGTTAGTCCACTCCACTCAACTGGTTCACACACTGAGTGGGTCTTTGGGTGTTGTTTTGGGATCTCTTCCAGTGGTTTATTAGTATCTCCTTTTGGTCCAAGGAAGGAAACTTTGTTATCCTTAGCATTGACCTACAGAATATGTTTGTAACAGCGCTGCTTGTGTGACATTAGGCTATGTAGTGATCGAAAGAAAAAAACAGGACCTTTGCACATTTTTGCACTATATAATAATAATAATAATAATAATAGTTTATTTTTATATACCGCCATACCCATGCGAGTTCAAGGCGGTTTACATTGAGTTACATTAGGGTCTGCTTAGACAGGCAGATTTACAATTATTTGTCAGAATTACAGATTTGTTATTTGAATTACAGAATAACAGAGTTTCAAATTATTTATCAGCTTTATTTGAACTAGACAGGGGATGCGGAGAAGAGGGGAAAAAAAGAGGGGGAAAAAAGGGGGGAAGGCTTCATAAGGGGGCCAGATTGGGGAGATATTGTCAGGGGGGGGAACAGTTTGGGTCTTGTTTGCGGAATAGGTAAGTTTAAGTGATTTTCTGAAACCGAGGTAAGTGGGGGCCTCTAGTATCATTTGTGCTAGCCAGGGTTCAGCTTGGCAGCTTGGAAGGCGAAAGTTCTATACAAGGAATCTTTTGAAGTGACAAAGTTTGGGTGAGGGGAAGGCGAACAGCTGAATACGACGGGATTTCTTGTTGGTGCGGTAGAGGTTGAAGTGAGGGTTGATGTAACTTGGTGAGGAACCATTTACCGCCCTGTAACAGAAGCATGCGAATTTGTAAAGGACTCTAGACTCGAAAGGCAGCCAGTGGAGTTGGTGGTAGAATGGGGTGACATGTTCCCATTTCTTTAGGCCAAAGAGATGAGGCGCACGGCGGTATTCTGGATTATTTTAGTCTTCTGGTTGTTTTCCTTCGTGGCTTAAGGTATATGATGTTGCATAATCTAGAATGCTGAGGATAGAGGATTGTACAAGAAGGCGGAAGGAAGTGTCATTGAAGTATTTTTTATAGTGCGAAGTTTCCAAAGTGCAGAGAAGCTTTTTCCTGATGACGAGGTCGGTGTGATTTTCTAAAGAAAGATTTTGGTCCAGCGTGACTCCCAGGATTTTAAGGTTGTTCGAGTGGGAAGGTCATTCCTTCAGTTGAATTGTAGTTTCTTATGATTTTGTCGTTGGGGGGTGGCTAGGAAGAATTTAGATTTAATCGGTTTAGTTTCAGTCTGAATGCTAGCATCCAGAGTTCGATCTGGTTGAGAATGTTATGTAGTGTAGGTCGATTATATTCATGTGAAAAGTTGGTGAGTGGGATGGAGATTGTGATGTCGTCTGCATAAATGAAGAATTTGAGCTTGAGGTTATGAAGAAGGTTGCCTAGGGAGGCCAGGTAGATGTTGAATAGGGTGGGGGATAAGGGGGAGCCCTGCGGGACCCCGCAGGTGTTGTCCCAGCTGTAAGAGAAAGAGTTGTTCTTGCATACTTTGTAGGATCTATTTCTTAGGAACCCCTGAAACCAGTTAAGGACCTGGTCTGAGATGCCGATGTGAGCCAGGCATTCAAGGAGAATGGTGTGGTCTACCAGGTCAAAAGCGCTGCTCAGGTCAAGTTGTATGATTAAGGCACTTGAGCCCTGACTGAAGAGCGTGTGTAGGTGGTCGAGAAGGGAAGCTATGATGGTTTCCGTGCTGTGGTCAGTACGAAAGCCTGATTGAAAGTCGCTGAGTATGTTAAATTTATCAAGGTATGCAGAGAGTTCCGCCTTTACCAGCCCCTCCGCAATTTTGGTGAATAAGGGGATACTGGCGATCGGTCTATAGTTAGATGGGGAATTGGGTGGTTCGTTCGCATTTTTTATAATAGGGGTGATCATAATATGGCCTTGCTCAGACGGGAAGTTTCCTGAGGATAATAGAAAATTAACCCATGTCATCATTTTTGCTTTGAAGCAGGGGGGTGCCGTTTTCATGATATTTGGTGGGCATGTGTCCAATTTGCAATGGGAGTGTGTATATTTGTTGTAGTATGAGTTGAAGGTTTGCCAGTCGATTACTGCGAATTGTTTCCAACAGAGGTCAGCTCTGGCTCCTAGGTCTGGGTTTGATAAGTAGATGTCTGGGAGAATGGGGAACAGCTCGAGGGGATTGGGGCTGGGGGGTAGTGTTAATCTTAGTTTTTGAATCTTGGTGTTGAAGAAGTCAGCGAGGGAGTCGGCAGTTAAGGTGGATTCTTCGTGTATGTTTGTGTGGGTCTCTAAGTTATATAGGTCATTGACCAGTTTGAAGAGATTACTGCTGTTGGTTTTTATGTTTCCGATCTTAAGGGAGTAGAAGTTTTTTCTTTTTTCATTTGTGAGGGTTTTGTAATTTTTTACTTTTAGTCTCCAGGCCGATCTGTGTTCAGGGGATCCCGTTTTTTGCCATAATCTTTCTGCTTTCCTAAGGTCTTTCTTGTATAGCAGCAAATCATGGTCGAACCAGCCTTCTTGGTTGGGGGTTCTGATTTTGCGAGTTTTTGGGGGGGCAATCTCGTTTAGTATGTTGGTACTGGTCTGGATCCAGGATGTCATGAGTTGTTCCGTTTGTTCGGTAGGATTGGTGTTAATTTCGTAGTGGGACCAGAATTCTGTTGGGTCAATCTTTCCTCTAGTAGTGTGGGTTTTGATGGATCTTGTTTTGCCGCTTTTCTGGAGTTTGTTTTGGCATCCGATGGAGAAGGTACATAGGCGGTGGTCGGACCAGAGGGAGTCCGACCAGTTTCCTTGTTTCCAATAAAATGTGGGGTTGGATAGTTCCTTGGAGGAGAGAGTCACCAGATCTAACTGATGACCTCCTTGGTGGGTTGTGACAGGGGGGTGTTTGTCATATCCTAATTGGGAGAGCAGAGACCAAAGGTCTGCTATTTCTGGTTGGTCCGTTTTTTCAAGGTGTAGGTTGATGTCCCCGCATAGTAGGTTATAGGGGCTTGTTAAAGAGTTGGTTAGGAGGGATTCTGCGAAGTTCTCTTTGATCGTGGTCCATTTTTTTGGAGGTATGTAGAATAAAGTTATGGTTAGTGAGGAGGGCAGAGAATTTGAAGTTAGGGAGATGGTCAAGATTTCTGAGTCGGGCGAGGATATTGTGTTGAGAATGGTACCTTTTAGGTGGTCTCGGAAGATTATTGCAAGACCTCCTCCTCTTCCCCATGTTCTGGCTAGAGAGAGAATCTTGTATCCCGGTGGTAGACAATCTTTTATGATAATATCTTTGTCTGATAGTAACCAGGTTTCAGTGAGGAGAACGAGGTCAGGGTTAGTTTCAATCAGCCAATCTTTGATCAGGGATGCTTTGTTTCGCATTGATCTAATGTTTAGGTAAGAGCCAAGTAGGGACTGATGTGTGGAATGGTTGATTGGGGCGAGGTGGGAGTATGCGAGTTTTTTTAGGGTTCTTGGTTTTGTTGGGTGGAGCTTGGTTGGTTTGTGGGGATATGAGGGGATTATGGGCGGATGGGTTTGGGGGTGGTCTTGTGTGGTGTGGTGGGTGTATATGGGGTTTTTGGGTTTTACTGATCGGTGTAAAGTGAAGTGGATATGGTGGGTGTATGAGGAGATTCACATTTCCTGCACAGCTAAGTCCATGTGAAGTTACCTTGTGCTGTATTTGACATCTAGCAAGGTCTCTGTTTGAAAGGAAAGATCTAAACTTAAAAATGAAGTGGCCAGAAGTTATGGTAAAAGCAGATAGTGTAGCTGGTTTTAAGAAAGATTTGGACAAATTCCTGGAGGAAAAGTCCATAATCTGTTATTAAGACATGGGGGAAGTGTCTGCTTGCCCTGGATCGGTAGCATGGAATGTTGCTACTCTGGGTTTTGACCAGGTATTAGTGTCTTGGATTGGCTAGCATGAGAATGGGCTACTGGGCATGATGGACCATTGGTCTGATCCAGTTAAGCTATTCTTATGTTATGTTCTCATCTGTAGGGGCCTTTGTTTTCACTTCTTATTTTAATGTATTTTTTTTCTGGGAACTTATCAGTGTTTTTTATAATGGGAACAAAATGGAAGAGAATTAATGTGTGTGGGATGAGGGGGTAACTAATTTCTTCAGCTAAATAATTCAATCCACTTCAAACAGACATAGGAGAACTCACGCACCATTCACACACCCTCCAACCAAAAACGTCAAAAGAAAAAAACTGTTCGACAACCTCCTAGCCATTCGAGCTGCAACACTCGACCCCCAACTCTACAACCAATTGACATCGACCACAGACTGCAAAACCTTCAAAAAGAAATAAAAACCCTTCTATTCAAAAAACACATAAAACCGAACTAACACAATCAGAACTGTCCCAAGCATCACCTGCAACTACTCCATATGTACTTCTGATGTCATGACAATTCAGACATAATTTATGTTATGTTATGTTTGGAATATAAGAAAATTTTCACTGCCTGTTTCTATTCTGACCATTTATTCCGTTTCATGGTCATTACAAAATATATTTTTTTACGTGGGGGGGGGGGGGTGTCAAAAAATGATGGGCCCCGGGTGCCACATACCCTAGGTACGCCACTGGGTCTGGCATCTTTCCTTTTTTTTCATCTCCATCCACAGATTCACTTTTTCTCAACTATCCTTTCATCCAAGATCTCTCCCTCCTTCCTCACCATCCCAGGGTCCACCATCTCTCCCTTTCTCTTCCCAACTATCCTCCTATCCAGTATCTCTATCCCCCCTCCACACCATCCCTTGTGTCCAACTTCTCTCCCTTTCTGTTCCTTCCCTCCCTAAATCCCATTATCCACTCCTCTGTTTTTAGACCCATTATTTCTTCCCCCAAAGTCCGGCATATGCATGTATCTTTGAACCCCCCCTTCCTCCCTCCCTCCCTCTGTGTACTTCTACACCAGGACCCCCTCCCCAGGAGGTCTGTCCCCCCCCCGAAGGCCTGTTCCCCCCCAAAGAACTACACCTCCCCCCCGAAGGTCTGTCCCCTCTGAAGGCCTACACCCCCCCTGAAGGCCTGCAGCCCCTCTGAAGGCCTGCACCCCCTCTGAAGGCCTGCACCTCCCCGAAGGTCTGTCCCCCCTGAAGGCCTGCACCCCCCTGAAGGCCTGCACCTCACCGGACTGTCCCCCCTGAAGGTCTGCACCCACCCTGAAGGCCTGCACCCCCCCGAAGGCCTGCACCCATCCAAAAGACTGCACCTCCTCCCCGAAGGTCTGTCCCCCTTGAAGGCCTGCACCCACCCTGAAGGCCTACACCCCACCCCTGAAGGCCTGCACCCCCCCAAAGGACTGCATCTTGTGACAAACCCAGCACCAGCACTAGTCCGGTCCCTGATAGGATCGGATGCAGAAGAGCAGACCAGATCGATTCTGGCACTCACCTTGAGGCTGACCTCCCTTGCCCCCATAACCAAAGAGATAGTGAACTGGAACAGAGGCAGGCAGATTGGCAACATCAGCCTCCTGTCTCTAGAGCAGCTAGAGAAGCCACGAGGAAGGTAGCTGCAGTAGAAAAACCTAGGCAGAGAAAAACTGCTGTAGAGCCAAAACCCATCCCCCGCTACAGGCTGAAGGGGATTGGCTCTGATCTGTTTAAAAGCAGGCTGAGTCAAGCAGGAGGAGGAGGAGCGAGTGACCAGGGCGAGTCACTCCCACAGCTCAAGGCAGGTGAAGAGCTGTGGAACAGAGCAGGAGAGGAAAACGTGCTGGATTATTCCATGCAGGATTTGGAGGAAATCCTGCCTACTTCAAACTACCAGGTTCTAGATCGTGTGGAAGGCATGGAGATAGAACTGGCTGGCCCTATGTTAGAAAGCCAGACGGAAGGTATGGAAGTTGCATGAAAGAATGCAGCAACTGAGAAACCATTAGTGGTTTGTGTTTCTTTCTTTCTTTTGCTGATTTTGGTTTGTTTCTGCTGTGCAAACTATGCCTGCAGAAGTTAGGATATGTTTGAACTTTATAAGTATTTTGAGAGTAAGAATAATACTTGCTTCAAACTGAGGAATGGATTTAAAAGCAAGTTTATGAACCTGAAGCTCAAACTGACATAGTTAAGTTTGGTTTTTGGAACTTTAGAAATCCTGCTGTGACTCCCGTTCTTGAAGCTAATTAGATTATCTGTCTCAGCTGTGTGATTTTGCCTGCATGTGGGAGCTGAGAGAAAAGCTGAACTGTTACCAGAGTTTGCGGTGGCTATGTTTGCCTAAGGAGTTTTGATTTATTTTGAATTTGCAGTAAAGCTTTATTTTTGCAAATCTACTATTTTTGGTGAATGACCTGCAAAAGTGATGTTTGTTTTCTGTTGCATACTTTTGACCTGTGAGTCAGAATAAACCACTTATTCTTTCCTAAAGAACTTGTGTTGGCTGGTGATATGGTGAAACCTTGTTACTTACCTTGCATCTCTTAGGCCCAGGCAATTGCCTAGGGCCACCTGAAAAAGTCCTGAAGGTACCCCTGGTTGTAGGGGACACGCCAGAATCCCTGTGTTTGTCACCCAGCAGCCCTACACTACGGAGGGTTGGTGACAATTTGGTATCAGGAGTGCGGATCTGGTACCTCTTCAGGTGAAGATTAGGGAGTGCAAAGGTGGAAAATTTTTTTTTTTTTTACTTACTTTCTACAATTGTGTGGTGCAACGGAACCAGGATTATAAATGCTGGTGAATGGAAGCGGCTTGAACATTCCAAGGATATCGGTTCCAGTGTCCGGAGTTTGGCGGCTGCAGGAAGGGTGAATAGCAGACCGGGGGTCAAGGCCATCATCCTGAGCTGGCGAGGAACAAAAGGGGGACCAATAGGTCTCTGAAGAAGGGTGGTGCACCCTGTAATGAGCACGCAGGCGATGATGCATCAGTACCTCTGGTAAGCATATACAACAGAGGGGCTGGTGAAGATAGTTTCGGGGAGAAAGAACTGTGTGGTATCGCACTTGGAGTGTGTGTTTTTTCATTTTTTTTTACAGAGTCAGCATGGAGCCGGCGGCGTTAGCAGTGGTTGCGGGAGAACGTCAGAGGCAGAATGAGGACTTAAAGAAGGTCCTGGAGACTAGCCACGGACTATGGCAAGCAAGCCAGGAGGCTAGTGAACGTCATCACGGTGACTTTATGCGAGCCATGGAGCAGCAGTCTCAATTAATGGCGCAGCTATTGAAGCCTACGACTGGTGGACAGATGCATATACCGGTATTGGGGACTGGGGGTAATCTACCTGTGGTAGGGCAAAACTCTCTAGGTTTATTGAATTTGAGCAAAATAACACCACAGGATGCCCCAGATGATTTTTTAAACTCTTTTGAGAGGGTTGCTGCTGCAGCAGGTTGGCCTCCAGAGCAGTGGGCGGTTCGCCTTCTGCCATGTTTGGCTGGCGAGACCCTTGCGGCTTTTCAGACCATTGCTGCGGAGCAGGCCAGTAGTTACCCAGCTGTGAAAGCACATATCCTAGACTTTCTGGGGTATACAAGAGAATATTACAGGCAAACCTTTCGTGCTCTCCAGTTAAAGGTTAGAGAAAGACCTAAGGCGCTGTTACAACGCCTAACGAAAGCTGCAGAGAGGTGGTTACAGCCTTTCTTGGCAGACCCACGAGCGATGTTCGCTGAGTTAGTCAGGGAACAATTCCTAGAAGCTCTGCCCCAGAACATAAAGGGGTGGACCCAGAAACAAGGATGCCAGGATCTGACACAGACATTATCTGTGGCAGAAGCTTATCTGGACGCCCAGGGACTTCCCGAGAAACCAGGCCCAAGTTATAGACCCCAGACACAGTTCCAGAGGGACACTACACTTCAGGCTCCTACTAATAATAACATGCCACCCAGGAACCCTCAGAATCGTATACAGAAACCCTTTAATCCAGCTCCCATCTATTGCTTCAGGTGTGGGGGAAAAGGTCACCGACAGGGGGAGTGTGTTGAAAGAAAAGGTTTTACGGTAACCTGTGACCTAGAAAAGGGTAAGATTACACCAGGGGGGAGATATCTGGTGGTGGTATCAATAGGAGGCAAGGACATGGAGGCCTTACTTGATACAGGGGCGGACCAGTCAATGTTAGCCCACCGGTGCTGGAACACAGTATTTCCTAGGGAAAAGGGGCATGATTTTATCGGGAGAGTAAGAATCAAGTGTATTCATGGGGACACGAAACAATACCCATTGAGGCCTACCACAGTGAAGTATAAAGATAGAGTGTATCAAACTTCCTTTGCGTTAGTGCCGGAGGCACCTTATGATGTGATACTGGGGAAAGATTGGAAAGGGTTCCCTGTAGCATTACAGGAAAAACAGTGTTTAGTTAACACAAGATCACAGGGATCCTCTAATCCTGAACCTGAAGGGAGGTTAGGCAGGATATTTCCCTTTACGGGAGAAGCCTTTCAGGAATATGAACAAAGGCAGGAGCGTAGGACCCGGGCCCAGAACAAGAGACAACAGCAAGGAAGAAGTAGAGCCATGAATAGGGCGGGTGAAACTAGAGAAGTCCCATGGCTCCCCAAGGATGTTATGGATACTTTTCCTACATTTCGGGAGGAGCAGAAAACTGACCCAACCCTGAAAGAAGAATGGCAGAGAGTAGGAAAGGAGCGTACAGAAGGTAAACGCTGGGTCGAGAAACAGGGCTTGTTGTATAGAGAAGGCCCGGGTGACCTAGAAGGGGAAATGGTACAACAGTTATTGATTCCCCAAGGGTTTAGAAAACTGATACTCAGGATAGCCCATGATCACCCGTTATCGGGTCACAAAGGAGCAGAAGCCACTATCAAACAGATAGAAAGACGGTTTTTCTGGCCGGGATTAAGGCAGGCGGTGATAAATTTTTGTCAGTCCTGTTCCACGTGCCAAAAACTGTCTTTGGCGAAACCGGCCAGGGCACCCCTCATTCCTGTACCTGTGGTGGAGGAACCATTAAGGCGGTTGGCCATGGATATTGTGGGACCCTTGGAGAAAACACCTAGGGGAAATAATTTCATTTTGGTAGTCATGGACGTAGCCACACGGTTCCCTTGGGCTTTTCCATTAAAGAAGGCCACATCTACCATTATTATGAAAGAACTGTTAGGATTGTTTTGCATGGTAGGGTTTCCCCGGGAGATTCTTACGGACCAGGGTAGTAATTTTTTATCTAGCGAAATGAGGATGTTTTATGAGGGATTTGGCATCCGTCATATTAAAACGTCTGCCTACCACCCTCAAGCTAATGGTATGGTGGAACGTTTTAATCAGACAATTAAGCAAATGCTGAAAAAGGGCATAGAAGGAGACTCTAAGAACTGGGATAGGTTTATTCCTTTTGCGCTCTTTGCGGCGCGTGAGAAGGTGCAGAATTCTTTGGGACTTAGTCCTTACGAATTATTGTTTGGGAGACCACCTAGGGGGGTGCTGGACATGTTGAAAGAGAAGTGGGTGTTTCCCGAGGAATCGGGGAGTAATGTTATCACATATTTAGCTCAGCTTAAGGATAGGTTGCAGAGGTCCCTGGAATTCGGAAAAGAAAACTTGGAGTGGAGTCAGAAACAGCAAAAGACTTACTATGACAGAAGGGCTAAAGAACGTGAATTACAGATAGGTGATCAAGTCCTTATATTAGTACCCACTGATCCGCACAAATTCTTGGCACAATGGAAGGGCCCGGCCACCATTGTGGAAAGGATAGGTGAGGTGGATTATCGGGTCAAGGATGATAAAGGGAGACTGCAGACCTATCATGTCAACCTATTGAAACCATGGAAAGATCGGGAGGTGTTGGCCTTGGTGGCACAACTAGGGCAGGAAGATGACCTAGGACCTCAGGTTACGGACTTCAAGGCTGAGGGGGAAGTTAATGTAGGAACTGCCCTCACACAGATACAAGTTCATCAGGTGAAGGAAGTAGTCCGACAGTTTGGGGATGTGTTCTCTTCGGTGCCAGGGAAAACGGGGGTAGTATCCCATGATATTATAACAGTACCAGGGAAGGTGGTACGGGTACGCCCCTATAGACTGTCAGAGGAAAAGAAAGCTCTGGTGGAGGAGTTAGTACAAGAGATGCTGACTTTAGGGGTTATAGAAACCTCGCAAAGCCCATGGTGTAGCCCTATTGTGATTGTTCCTAAAGCTGATGGGACACCACGTTTTTGTATTGACTTTCGCCAGGTAAACGAGGTGTCTCAGTTTGATGCATTTCCAATGCCACGGGTAGATGAATTACTGGATAGATTAGGATCAGCCCAGTTTTTAACTACCATTGACCTTACAAAAGGCTACTGGCAAATACCGCTTACCGAATCGGCTAAGCCTAAAACTGCATTCAGCACGCCACGGGGCCTATTCCAATTTAGGCGCATGCCATTTGGCTTACATGGGGCGGCGGCTACATGCCAGCGCCTAGTCCGCGAGGTGCTACGGGATCACCATGGGTACGCGGACGCTTACATTGACGACATAGTGATCCATTCGGGTACATGGGAACAGCATGTGCAACACCTTAAGGCGGTCCTGGAAGCTCTGAGGGGAGCCGGCCTCACAATAAATCCAAAAAAATGTTTTATAGGTCAACAAGAAGTAAAGTACTTGGGATATATTGTGGGAAAGGGGCAGATAAAGCCTATAGTGGATAAAGTGCAATGCATTCGGGGATACCCGGCTCCTAACAACAAAAAACAACTCAGGGCTTTCTTAGGATTGGTAGGATACTACAGGAGGTTTATCCCGCACTTTTCGTCCCAGGCAGGACCCTTGACTGACATGTTGAAAAAAGGGAGCCCAGAGACACTGTGTTGGGACAATGTGAGTAAACAGGCTTTTCAAAGATTGAGGGCTAGTTTGTGTGAAAGGCCCGTGCTCAAAGCTATTGATTTTGACCAACCATTGATCTTACAAACTGATGCTTCTGGCACTGGATTAGGAGCAGTCCTAAGTCAAGAAAGCCAAGGGTTAGAACATCCCATTATGTATCTGAGTCGGAAGCTCCATCCTAATGAACAAAATTATGCAACGGTGGAGCAGGAGTGCTTAGCGGTAAAATGGGCTGTTCAGACTCTTGAGCATTATTTACAGGACAGGGAGTTTACACTGGTGACGGACCACGCAGCCCTGAAATGGTTAAATACCATGCGAAACAATAACGCTAGACTTACACGATGGTATTTAGCCCTTCAGGTGTTCAAATTTAAGGTGGTGCATCGGCCAGGAAAACTTAACACCAATGTAGATATTCTGTCACGCATCCCCGAGAATATAGGGACTCCTCAGGGTACAAGCGAGGGTCATCCTTTAAGGGTGGGGGAATGTGACAAACCCAGCACCAGCACTAGTCCGGTCCCTGATAGGATCGGATGCAGAAGAGCAGACCAGATCGATTCTGGCACTCACCTTGAGGCTGACCTCCCTTGCCCCCATAACCAAAGAGATAGTGAACTGGAACAGAGGCAGGCAGATTGGCAACATCAGCCTCCTGTCTCTAGAGCAGCTAGAGAAGCCACGAGGAAGGTAGCTGCAGTAGAAAAACCTAGGCAGAGAAAAACTGCTGTAGAGCCAAAACCCATCCCCCGCTACAGGCTGAAGGGGATTGGCTCTGATCTGTTTAAAAGCAGGCTGAGTCAAGCAGGAGGAGGAGGAGCGAGTGACCAGGGCGAGTCACTCCCACAGCTCAAGGCAGGTGAAGAGCTGTGGAACAGAGCAGGAGAGGAAAACGTGCTGGATTATTCCATGCAGGATTTGGAGGAAATCCTGCCTACTTCAAACTACCAGGTTCTAGATCGTGTGGAAGGCATGGAGATAGAACTGGCTGGCCCTATGTTAGAAAGCCAGACGGAAGGTATGGAAGTTGCATGAAAGAATGCAGCAACTGAGAAACCATTAGTGGTTTGTGTTTCTTTCTTTCTTTTGCTGATTTTGGTTTGTTTCTGCTGTGCAAACTATGCCTGCAGAAGTTAGGATATGTTTGAACTTTATAAGTATTTTGAGAGTAAGAATAATACTTGCTTCAAACTGAGGAATGGATTTAAAAGCAAGTTTATGAACCTGAAGCTCAAACTGACATAGTTAAGTTTGGTTTTTGGAACTTTAGAAATCCTGCTGTGACTCCCGTTCTTGAAGCTAATTAGATTATCTGTCTCAGCTGTGTGATTTGCCTGCATGTGGGAGCTGAGTAGAAAAAGCTGAACTGTTACCAGAGTTTGCGGGGCTATGTTTGCCTAAGGAGTTTTGATTTATTTTGAATTTGCAGTAAAGCTTTATTTTTGCAAATCTACTATTTTTGGTGAATGACCTGCAAAAGTGATGTTTGTTTTCTGTTGCATACTTTGACCTGTGAGTCAGAATAAACCACTTATTCTTTCCTAAGAACTTGTGTTGGCTGTGGATATGGTGGAAACCTTGTTACTTACCTTGCAATCTCTTAGGCCCAGGCAATTGCCTAGGGCCACCTGAAAAAGTCCTGAAGGTACCCCTGGTTGTAGGGGACAAACGCCAGAATCCCTGTGTTTGTCACCCAGCAGGCCCTACACTACGGAGGGTTGGTGGACTAATCTCCCCCCCGAAGGACTGTCCCCCCTGAAGGCCTGCACCCACCCTGAAGGCCTGCACCCCCCCTGAAGGCCTGTACCCCTCCGAAGTACTGCACCTCCCCCCCGAAGGAATGTCCCCCCTGAAGGCCTGCACCCACCCTGAAGGCCTACACCCCACCCCTGTAGGCCTGCACCCCCCCTGAAGGCCTGCACCCCCCCAAAGTACTGTACCTCCCCCCCGAAGGTCTGTCCCCCCTGAAGGCCTACACCCCACCCCTGAAGGCCTACAACCCACCCCTGAAGGCCTGCACCCCTCCCCTGAAGGACTGCACCTCCCCCCCGAAGGAATGTCCCCCCTGAAGGCCTGCACCCACCCTGAAGGCCTATACCCCACCCCTGAAGGCCTGCACCCCCCCGAAGGACTGCACTCCTCTCCCCCCGAAGGTCTGTCCCCACTGAAGGTCTGCACCCCCCCTGAAGGCCTGCAACCCCCCGAAGGCCTGTCCCCCCCCGAAGGTCTGTCCCCCCTGAAGGCTAGTACCTCCCCCCCTACACTCGGAAGGATTGTACCCCCCCTCCACTTCCACCTCCCCTCGGGAAGGCCTACGTGTTCCCCTCTGGCCTCCCTTTACCCGATTCCTCTTCAAAGCAACCTGCAGAAAGGATCACAGGTACTTCAGCGATCCTTGCAGGATGCTGTCACAACCCCAGCCTCAAGACTAGGTTGTGCCAGGTCTATCTCCTCCCAAATACAAGCCTTAACCCTAAAAAGGGCTAATCAGAGAGACAGGCTAAACTCAGACAAACAGATAGGGTCTGAGTTCCCATTGAACCACCAGGTTACAGAACCCTGGGGAGGGGAAGATGAGAGGGAGAACAGCCTGGAGCAGCAGGAGGTGCCTTACAAAAAAGAACAGCCTAAGAGGCAGGCTCACAGCTCAGCTAAGGCACAACTGCTGGGCCCAATTAGGGCTAATCAGAAAGCCCAGCAGAAGCAACAGGTTGTCCCTCCCCCTTGCAGGTTGGGGCGTGTCCAGCTCAGAGCTTTAGAGGCTCAGCTCAGGAGAGGCTCGAGGGACTGGACTCCTGAAACCCCACCAAATCAGGACATTGAAATGGCAGATGTTACTACTGTCCCTGAGGCAAACCAGCCAGCCAGCCAGGATGCCATAGAGCTGATGGATACCTCCATGGAACCTGAAGAAATTCACATGGATGAGAGTTAAGTGGAATTTCTTGACTGTTGGTGATTTAAATTTTTGGTTTTTCTTTTGGGCTGTCTGAAAGCACAAGTGTGAGCAGTGCTGGGCTCACTGCTGCAGCTGTGCCTTATTTTGGGGACAGTGAAGAAAGTGTTTGGTGCATTTTTACTTTTGCCTTTTTCTATTTTGAGAGGACTTTGTGACTGACTGTGTGAAAGGGGTAGTAGCATGGGGAGAATCCACACAAGATCCTCAGGGTGGGATTGCGGGGCCAATTCTTTGGCAATCTTTAATAAAGTGGATTTAGCTACTCCCCTCCCCCACCAACTGCCTGTGAAGTTGGCTGGGTAGGCCTGCTAAAGACCAGGCCTAGGCAGCACGTTCTGAGAGTGTTTGCAAACCATAGTGAATGACCAGTATAAAGGCTGGGTAATTCTTGTAGCCATTGTTTGCCCTTTTGACTGTGGAACTGACAGGGCAAGGCTACACTAGAACCATTTGGACTCTTACCTGTCAGAAAGGTGTGGGCTGTATTTTTTGTAAGCCCAAATTTTATGTTCATGTTTTGTGTGCAAAGCCTAAACCGTAGCCGTTTGCTACCTAGGAAATAAAGTTGGACTCAAGTTTATTGAAAAACTTTATTGTCCCTGACATTTGTCTTTATTTTACCTATAAGTACCAGCAGGACCTTCAACATCCTTTGAAGGCACGTTAAGATCGGTCGTTGCAGAGCCCTGGTCGGTGGCCAGTTACAAAACCCCGGCACCGGCAGGCTCACAATGCCATAGGTCTCCCGAGTTGTCCCTCTGACCGTGGTCCCACCCTTCCTCTGATGTCAGAGGAGGAGTGGGTCCGCGGTCAGAGGGACAACTCGGGAGGCCTATGGCAACCTGCAAGGATCGCTGAAGTACCCGCGATCCTTTCTGCAGGTTGCTTTGAAGAGGAATCGCAAAGGGAGGTGAAAGCCTTGGGGTCGGGCCATGAGAAGGGAAGTTCCCGGGCAATGACTCCAAGGCCAGGAGCACCCCCTCATGGCTTGCACCCGGGGTGGATCGCCCCCCCCCCCCTTGGTACGCCACTGATTCCGTACAAACGTAAGGAAGTTCTTCTTCACCCAGAGAGTGGTAGAAAACTGGAATGCTCTTCCGGAGGCTGTTATAGGGTAAAACACCCTCCAGGGATTCAAGATAAAGTTAGACAAGATCCTGCTGAACCAGAACGTGCACAAGTAAGGCTAGTCTCAGTTAGGGCACTGGTCTTTGACCTAAGGGCCATCGCATGAGCGGACTGCTGTGCACGATGGACCACTGGTCTGACCCAGCAGTGGCAATTCTTATGTTCTTATGTTCAGATAAAGACCTGCACAGTCCATTCACTCAGCCCAATAAGGCAGAATAAAGTACACATACTTGATCCTGATCTGCCTTTGCCGTATTAGATTTTGAAATGTGCAATCCTGATTACTTTGGGATCAAAGAGTAAGGTTGCTTTGTTAGCCTACTTTGGGCCCCTTTTATAAAGCCGTAGTAGAGATGTTGCTGTAGCCCATAGGAAATGAATGGGCTTTGGTGCATTTACCATGGCAGCATCACTACTGCAGCTTTGTAAAAGGGGCCCTTTAAAGGAAATAAACTGAACTAAAATGACACATGGAAAATAAGGCGATACCTTCTTTTATTGAATTAAAAATGTATTTCTGACTAGTTTTCAGAGGCTAGAACCCTCTTCCGCAAGGTCAGGAAAATATGAGCAAAAGATAACAGTGTCAGAATATATGTGAAACATGAAAGCATTCCAATGACAATCTCAAAGGAAAAAGCATAGGTCTAGCAGCACTATAGAAATGATAAGGAGTAGTAACAGTTATAGGATCTGTGTGCTAAACTACATCATCTACATAGGTGTAGATAGAGATATTAAAATATTGAATAAGAGTTGCCAGTGGACATAAGAAGATATTACATAATAACGCAGAAAGAATAGAGCCTTGAGGATCACCACATGTAAGAGAGAAAGATGTGGAGGTGACCCCTGCATGTGTTACTGTAAAAGATCGTTGTTGAAGAAAAAGTGAACCAAGCTAAAACTACCGTAAATATATTTAGGATCTTCTTTGAAGTAAAAGAGAATGGTTAATGAAGTCAAAAGCAGTAGAAAAGATCTAAAAGAGAATTTAATCATAGAAACATGACGCCAGATAAAGGCCAAAAGGCCCGTCCAGTCTGTCATCCGTAGCATCCACTAAATCCAAGCACATGCAGCAGCATCTGCAAACAAATTTACAAAAGGAAATGATTGTTGAAAATGTAACAATCTTCACTAAGATAACTTTATGGTACGAACTGCATGGAGAATATGTATATCCGGCAATCTGGCAGCTAAATCCACCCCCGATGTCCTGCTGGAATCCAAGCAGCAGATAAAGAGGCCTTGCTACCAAGGGCACTTCCAGTGAAAACTTAAACCTGTTCCTGTGGTGGTGGTGGTTGTGGAGGGGGGGGGGGGTTTGAGAAGACAGCTGGTTGGTGCCTGGGAAGGGGAGTGGACAGGGGGTAATAAAATGCTGCTGAACAGATCATTTTGCATTTCACAGGTGCTTTTAGCAAACTTTATATAGATAAAAAGATATCTGGGTGGAGGAAACCCCAACATCTTATTACATTCTTTTATTGACATATGCAAACAGTTGCTCAAGAGGGCAGTGTACATTTTGTTCCATCCTGGGGGGAGTTCAGTAAACAAGTCTCTCCCTCCGAAGCCCTTATAAAGTAAGAAAGCGTCAGCCTACTGGGTTACCACAGACAGGAAGCCATGGAGAAGATTCCGCTCTTTCTGATCATGGCTTTGAGCGTTGGCCACTGCTCTTCCGCCTCCTCTGTGAGTATCTCCTGCCATGTTCGCAGACTGTTCCAATTCTAGCAATGCCTGACTTCTACATTAGAGAGTCAAAGTCAGGAGGAGGGGACTAACTTGCGAGGCTCAGGCATGCCCACCAGCCATTTAAAGGGGTGCTGCAGTTCTGGAGAAGGTCCAGGCCCCAAAGTCTCTCCTATGCCACCTCTTCCATCTAATCCCCACCTATTGGTGTCATATTGCTGTTCCCAAACTTTGCAGCCTGAAGCTGGTCCCAGGACTTCTACTTCTAGCTCCATCACTACTATAGCTGATTTCATCCCCCACAACCATTTCTGTTTTCAGTCTCCCCTGCCACTTCTAGTCTCTTCCTTTAACTGTTGCAATCCCACACCCCAGATAGTGATGCCACTACTGCAGTCCCCACAGCCACAGCTGATCCTGTCTCAAAAGCAACCTCTTTTTTTGCTTGTATGGATTATAGCAGTACAAAAAACCCTTTTTTCCCCCCATATTTTTTGAAATCACCATTCTATTCTGTTTATAATTGTACTCAATCTTCATATGTGAAATTCTAATTCAAATGCACTCTTATTCACTCATATTGGTTCACCACGAGAGGAGGAAAAGTGATTGAATTGGCTTACAGCAATAATTACCAAATAGATGCCCAAGTGACATATCCGTAGTCTAAAAAAACCTCCCCTCATTTACTTTAAAGACAAGACCCAAATTATGTACAATGTCCAGAGAAGTGCATATTATTTATTTAGTCCAAGAGGTTTTCAATGCTGTATAGATGTTTCTCAACACTATCTTTGAAGCTATTCTCATCTGCTCAACAGATCTGCCTGTTTTCACTGGACACTTCATCAGGAGCTGCTTCAAAGGAATGGCTTTTGCATCAGTACCAGCCTTTCCGCATAAAAAGATTGACTTTTCATTGTGGGGGTGAAATTCACAAGATTTTTTGGGGTTGTTGGTGTAATCTTTATGCTCACCATTCCTTCTTGATTTTTCTAGGATTCTTATAATATCTCTGGATCGGTGGATGAGAGCGGCCGGTGCTTGTGTACTGTGATCTTACCTGACAACACCTTCCCGATGCACAGAATGGAATCCCTGGAAGTCTCCTCTTATAACCTGAGCATCAGCGTCCAGCAAGAAATCAGTAAGGTAAAGAAACATCTTGAGCCCATCCCCATGTATTTTCTGGATGGACACAAACTCCCCGAACAGTTTCTCTCAGAAGATCCTGTGTTAGCCAAAGTTGCAGGGATTTGTTTAACTTGCCACTTGGTAAGTGCAAACAGTATTCAGGGTAATTGTATCCTAGAAACATGCCTTTTCCCTGTATGGAAAAATGGCAGGATTCAAAAGGGATATTTTTCATAGGAAACAGATTTTCCTCCTAAATTCCTAGCTTACGAGGGGCCGCTGAAAAGTTCTAAGCCCAACCAAGAAGAAAATGATGTGGAGCCATGAAATTTACAAGTTATTCCACACTTTGTGACTCTGTACAGTGCTGCGTATGTCTGATAGCGCTATAGAAATAATTCATAGTAGTAGTAGTAGTGTGAAAAGTTTCAGTCTTTGGGAAGCAGAGCTGAGATTGTGATATCATAATGCTTCATTCCACCAATAAGAGCCAACCTCATCAGTGATGTCACAATGGCTTGATTGTCCTGTACTCTCTCTGCCCTCCAACCCAGCCAGCAGATTAACTTTTCCCCTTAACTGTATCCATGACATCCTGTTTGTCTGTCTTATGTATTTAGATTGTAAGCTCTTTCGAGCAGAGACTGTTTTCTTCTTTGTGACTCTGTGCAGCGCTGCGTGCCTCTGGTAGCACTATAGAAATAATTAATAGTAGTAGTATCTGGGTAGAGGTGCTTAATTTCACCACTGCCCAGATAAGAGAGGCAGGCGCCTGTAAATATGAATTTTCAGCGACAATATCTGAATAGTGGATACTGGTGAAAATCAGACTATAGATTTAAATGCCAACTTCACAGTCTGAACACTGACCTATTTAATTTTAATTTATTAACATTTTCTTTTTCTCGTGTATTTAGTTAATTTGCTTCTGTTTAGCAAAGGGGAGGGATCTTACTGGTCAATGCTGGGATGGATGAGAGGGATAAAGAGAAGGGGAAGGGATCTGAAAGATGGGGAGAGAGGATCCTCATATGAGAAAGACTGGATCTTAGAGAAGAGAAAAGGAGCTTAAGTGGGAGGGCAGAGGGACAGAGGGTGTAGGAAGGGATAGATTCAGCTGATCCATGGAGAAAATAACTGGATTCAGTAATCGTTGGAAGGGGGTGAATAGGAATGAGGGGAAATAGGGAGATCATGGGGTCAGCGTGTCAGTTACCATTTTAACCACTTCATAGGAAAACTAGATGGACCGTTTTGGTCTTAATTCTGCTGACATCTACTGTGTTACAAATGGGTCTGAAATCAGGCGAAGAGGAGGGAGCAATGATTTCCTCACACTCTACTGATCTCTGAACCCATCATTCTCTCCTCACCTCGAATTCTCTTGATATTTATTAAATTATTATTTATTTAATTTGTTTTCTATCCCGTTTTCACCACAGAGCTCAGAACGGGTTAGAGGTTAAACATACATAATATGCAGGTTACAATTTGCACTGGATTTGCCATAATTTCAAGTTTTCATCCAAACTTGACACATGATAGGGGGTTTAATACTAATATAACATAATATACAGTTTACAGGTTTCAATTTGCCATAGTTACAGTGCAAGATTTTTCAATACAAGATTTCCTAACGTAACACATACTGGGATCTGGTATCAATGTACATCTCTTTGTAGTCCACTGCTCATGGGTAGGGGAGATAGGTGAAGAGGTATATTTTTATTGCTTTCCTAAAGTTGAGGAGTCCTTCATTTTGCATGGGACAGTTGTACAGTTCTAAGTACAACCATTATGTACAACAGTTCTAAGTTCTGCCATTATGAAGACTTGTTCATTATGTGTCCTGCACATGGCGAGAGACAGGTGAAGATTCGATAGCTCCAATGTGTTGATCCTATTATTGTCACATACTGCGAGTGGGGGAACTGTGCAGCTTTGGAGGGAGAGGAACGTATCTTGACTGGTATGTTGAATACTGTCAGCAACACACCACATATCATCCCCATCATGGTTGGCATGGTGGTGATTTCATATCCAGTATTTCAGTGGCGTACCTAGCATATGTGACACCCAGGGCCCATCATTTTTTGACATCCCCCCCATCTATATGAAAAATATATTTTTTAGTAACAATCCACATATCGCACAACAAGAGTGTACCTAGGAAAAGGCAGCATCTTAAACACTGCAGTGAGCACTAGAACACCAACACATACATTATAAAACTAAACAAGCCAGATCCCGCACAGTCAATTGATCCTGCAGTCAATGCCAACTGAAAACTATGTCCTTTTCATACACACAGAACAGAGATTCACCCTCACCCAATATGGAATAATCACAAACTAAAAATAGAAATATGTAGACAAAAGTTAAACTGAACCGCCAAGAAACCAGACACTACATACAATGCAACATCACAACACCACAAAAACAGTGACACATGTCCTGTGCAAAATATAAAGACAGTAGATGTAAATTTGAAAAAACTGATACATAACAATCACCACTTTACAAATTAACAAATAAAAATAAAACAAATAATGAGAAATAAGAAAATACCATATTATTGGACGAATCCATTTTTCAATTAGCTTTCAGAGGCCAAATCTTTCTTCAGAACAATACAGTATACTGCTGTTATGCTATTCTGTCCTGAGGAAAGGGGTGTAGTCCAATAAATTGCCTTATTTCCATTTCCTATTTATAAACGTTTATCAATACAGTTACAATACTACTTGATTCTAAGTAAAGCAACAAAAAAATCTTTCTACATTTTGTCATTTCTGCTTTAATCATCTTCTCTCTCTTCTTTCTATACAGCGCTTGTCCTCTCTCCCTTCCATGCAACATCTGCCCTCTCTTTGCCCCTTCCACCCAGCTTCTGCCCTCTCTCTCTACCCCTTCCATCTACGGTCCACCCTCTCTCTCTTCCATATGGCATCTTCCCTCTTTCTATGTCCCTTCAATAAACTGTATATCCAGGGTCACTTCTCTCCTTTGCACATGATTCATTTCAGCTTCACCCCCTCTCCATTTTTCTGTCTCTACCCCCTCCCCTCTGTTTTGGCATCTCTCTCTTTCTCTTCTCCTTTCCTTCCTTCCTTCCTTCCCACTCCACACCATGGTGTGGTATCTCCTTCCCTTCCCTCCCCCCATGCCATGGCATCTCTTCTTCCCCCTCCATGGTCTGGTATCTCCTTTCCTTTCCTTTCCATCCCTCCCATGGACTTGGCATCTCTGGTTCCTCCCCCTTGTCTTCCATCTCCCTTCTTCCCTCTCTCTCCCAAATTGGGTGCAGCAGCAGCATTTTTCTCACCCCCCTTCCCTGTGCACCAGTAGCATTTCTCCCCCCCTTCCCTGTGCAGCATTTCTTTCCCCCCACTTCCCTGTGCAGCAGGAACATCTCTTCCCTGCCCAGCTCCCCTGCTCAAAGCAGCAGGCGTCTACACCTCACACGATCCGCGGCTGCGTTGGAAGCCTTCTCTCTGACATTGTGACATCAGAGGGAACACTTCTGATGCAGCTGCGGATTGCGTGAGGAGCCGATACCCACGGCTTTGAGCAGGGGAGCCGGCCAGAAGTGAAACAACCACCGGAGGGAGCACAAGCTGGGACGGACACCACTGTTTACAGAAGGGATGCCCACACTTTATGGGCTTACGAGTTACTTTTAAAATGACCAAGTCAAAATGATCTACCAATAATAAAATTAAAAAAAAAACACAAAGCACATTGTACACAGAGAAAATTTTAATTATCATTTATATTCGGGGGGTTTTCAAAGAGGTCAAGGCAGATGACTCTATGCAATGTCACTTCAGTAACAACTATACAAAAATAGACAAATACCCCCACCCTTTTTACTAAACCGCGATAGTGGTTTTTAGTGCAGGGAGCTATGCTGAATGCCCCGCGCTGCTCTCGACGCTCATAGGCTCCCTGCGCTAAAAACCACTATTGCGGTTTAGTAAAAGGGGGCCATAGTGCAAAATATAGACAGCAGATATAAATTCTCAAAACGGACACATTTTGATCACTAAATTGAAAATAAAATCATTTTTCCTACCTTTTTGTCTGATGATTTCATAAGTTTCTGGTCCTTCTTCTGGTCCTCCTTCTTTCTCCTCCTGGCCCTCCCTCTTTCTTTCTCTCTCCCCCGGCCCCCTCTTTATTTCTGCCTTTCTTTCTCTCTCCCCCTGGCCCCCCTCTTTATTTCTGCCTTTCTTTCTCTCTCCCCCTGGCCCCCCTCTTTATTTCTGCCTTTCTTTCTCTCTCCCCCTGGCCCCCCTCTTTATTTCTGCCTTTCTTTCTCTCTCCCCCTAGCCCCCCCTCTTATTTCTGCCTTTCTTTCTCTCTCCCCCTAACCCACACAAAGCCATTGTGCCGATTTCTCCACTTCCACAATTCTTTCCTTACCCCCACCCCCAAGCCGGCAGCCAATTTCTCCCTGCTCCTTCCCCGAGCTAGACCCAACACGTACAAGCATCGGGCCCACAAGATTTCATTTCCGGCGTCAGTTCTAACGGGGAGGAAGTTGCTGGCCAGCCAGACAGCGATTGGCTGGCCCAGAACTTACCCTCCGACGTTAGAATTGACGCCGGAGGTGAAGCCTTGTGGGCCCGACACTTTTTCCCCGCCCACCAGCCCGCCTCATCTTTTGTCTGCACCTACCAGTTGCCGGCCGGCCGGGTTAAGGAATGACGCTGCGGGGGAGCCAGTGCCGGGATACAGTGGTGAGCGGCAAAATAGGGAAGGTGGCCGGCTGTGCACCCCCTTGGGGCGTGCACCCAGGGCGGACCCCCCTCCCCCTTTTAGTATGCTACTGCAGTATTTAAATATGGGTGACCTGGGCCTATGTAGAGTGGTGGTCGAAGCTCTGGTCACCTTGTTGAACAGATTGGATGGATCGTGAGGGTCTTTTTCTGCCATCAATTAAAGTGTTTCTCCACTATCTCCTGTGAGGTAAGCTGCTGTGCCCTCCTTTGTTTTACTGTGCTTTTAAAGGGATTGGCAGGTTTTTTTCCTGCTCTGTTGAGCTTCCAGCTTATTCGGAACTAGGGCTTGGATACAATGCCATAAGCTTTATTTTTAACTACCCAGAAATGTTTCTCCTGTTATGCATCCCCTTCCAACTTAAAGTTATTGCTGTAACAGGCTTCATTCAAGGATCTTGCACCAGGATTCCTTCTGTAACCCAGAAATTCTGGGCCCTAAGCAGAGTCATTTGGTGTTGCTGGGATTCCATTTCTCTCTCATTAGGAGCTACTCTATCTTCATAGCTTCCCTAGTATCAGTCAGTCTAGGGAGCAGAATCAACTGTCAGAGTGAAAATCATTATGTGGGGTAAAAATGTAGTGGTTGTACTTTTATTTCTAGATTCAGAGCTATCAGAGCACCCTGACAGTGTACCTGGAAAAACTGTCCAACTTGACCCACCAAGTGGAAAAAGTAGAAATGGGAGATGTATCTTATACAGAACTAGACTTTACACTCTTGAAACTGGAGATCAGGGAGATGGAGTCACTCGCCTGGCAGCTGAGTGTTTCTTTGAACGGATCCAACATCATTGTAGAGACAATCTTAATGGAGGTACGTATTGCGACTGCTTTCTGTGCCTTTTTGATTGAATGTTAGGTTTTTCTGGGATGTCTGGTTTGTCAGCTGTTTGGATGCTGCCTGGGGTACAAACAATGCTTACAAGAAAAATGTAATATGCTGGGCCATAAGAAGAACAGTGGAGTCTGAAGTTAGAGGAAGCAAGATTTATTAAAGGGCCTGACACAGCTGTGTTTCATTGAGTGCCTGTGTCAGGGGTCATATTTATATGTAATTGCTTCTTTAATTAATTCATTTTGAAGGCATTCATCCCATGATTGTCAGGTATTGTTATATTGTATGTCTTCAAATTGAGTTACTTCAGGAAGAAATAATAGATACAACCCCTCATGCAGGTAAGCAGCTGAAACACGGCCATGTTGGGTCCTTTAATAGATCTTGTTTTCTTCAGCTTGTTTCCTTCAGTACTTATTCCATCAGGTCCCACCATCCTACATTTTTTGGTTGCTTGGTTTGTGTTGCAGTTTCCCTCTGGTTTGTTTAATTTACAACAATAGTTAGCAATCAAAGCTTACATTCAACAGTGGGTGGGGGCGGTCATAGAATTAATGTCACTCATAAAGGCTCGGTCTATTCCCAGTGAGTTGGTATCATCTGGTGCCCTAGTGTTTAACCCATAAAGATTCTTTTTAAAAAGGGACTTGGCTATTGACTATACCAGGATCACATATCAATTTATTTTGATATATCGCAATATAAAAATAAATGATCAAACTTGTTTACAGTATAAAATTCAGTACTAAAATATAAAATACAAAATGGGGTAAACAGATGCCTAGGTTACAGAGCTAATAATAATAAAAACTGTCCAGGTTTAAGTTTTATTTAGATTTGATATACTGTCTTGTAGAGACCTTGCAAAGAGGTTTACAAAGAAATAAGCCTCGTAGCAAAAGCTATAAAGGAAAGGAAATACAAGTAAGAAAAGAGAGGGAAGAACTTAAAATACATTAGGAACTTAAAATACATTAGGAAAACTATGCTGGATACTGTGACTGGCAGCAGACCCCTATCTATGAGTCTGACCTCGGTTCCGGGGAAAATGGCGGAAGCACTGATAAAAGAAAGCATTGATGAACATCTAGATAGAAACAAACTGATGAAAACAAGCCAGCATGGCTTCTGCAAGGGAAGATCGTGCCTAATGAACTTATTGCACTTCTTCGAAGGAATTAACAAACAAATGGACAAAGGGGACCCCATAGACATCGTATACTTGGATTTCCAAAAGGCCTTTGACAAGGTACCCCATGAACACCTACTACGGAAACTGAAGAACCATGGGGTGGAAGGAGACGTTCATAGATGGTTCAAAAATTGGTTGGCAGGTAGGAAGCAAAGGGTAGGAGTGAAGGGCCACTACTCTGACTGGAGGAGGGTCACGAGCGGTGTTCCGCAGGGTCGGTACTTGGACTGCTGCTGTTCAATATATTTATAAACGATCTAGAAACAGGGACGAAATGTGAAGTAATAAAATTTGCAAATGACACCAAACTATTTAGTGGAGTTGGAACTAAAGGGAACTGTGAGGATTTATAAAGGGACCTGAACAAACTAGAAGAGTGGGCAACGAGATGGCAGATGAAGTTTAATGTAGAGAAATGTAAAGTCTTGCATGTAGGGAAAAGAAACCCGAAGTACAGCTATACGATGGGAGGGCTGGTAATCGGTGAAAGTACTCAAGAAAAGGACTTGGGGGTAATAGTGGGCAAGACAATGAAGCCGTCGGCACAGTGCGCAGCGGCCTCTAAGAAGGCGAATAGAATGCTAGGTATTATTAAGAAAGGTACTACAATCAGAACGAAAGAGGTCATCCTGCCGTTGTATCGGACGATGGTGCGCCCGCATCTGGAGTACTGCGTCCAATATTAGTTGCCGTACCTTAAGAAAGATATGGCAATACTCGAGAGGGTTCAGAAAAAGAACGACACGATTGATAAGAGGTATGGAAAACCTTTCTTATGCTGAAAGATTAGAGAAACTGGGGCTCTTTTCCCTGGAAAAGCGGAGACTCAGAGGGGACATGATAGGGACTTACAAGATCATGAAGGGCATAGAGAAAGTGGAGAGGGACAGATTCTTCAAACTTTCAGAAACTACAAGAATGAAAGGGCATTCGAATAAATTAAGAGGGGACAGATTCAGAACCAATGCTAGGAAGTTTTTCTTCATCCAAAGGGTGATGCCTGGAATCCGCTTCCAGAGGGCGTGATAGGACAGGGTACGGTATCAGGGTTCAAGAAGGGATTGGATGAATTCCTGAAGAAGAAAGGGATAGAAGGGTATAGATAGAGATCATTATACAGGTCCTGGACCTGATGGGCCGCCGCATGAGCAGACTGCTGGGAAGGGTGGACCCCTGGTCTGATCCAGCAGAGGCACTGCTTATGTTCTTATGTTCTTATCTGACTATCACTGACATTGACTGTCATGTCTCAATTATGCTTATAATCAACAACAAGACTACCCGTGGTTGTCTGTTTCCAGCAAGGCAGTGGAAGTACAAAGAGAGTTAATCTATCTGTCCATCTATCTCAGTTTATGATTACTTCTATGAAATTTCAAAGATAGGACCCAAACATGGGATGAAAATGAGCATGGGCCTAGTGGCAACGCTATTGAAAATGACGATCCAATAAGTGTAAAGTCATTTTCATTAATATCAAAGATGACAAGCCCTAGAAAATAAATGCATAAGCATGGTTTTTACCTCCTCCCTCATTTTAATTTATCATGTCTATTAAAATTTGCAATTCCTTTCTTCCCAATCACCCTTTTCCTATGACTTGGCAGATTCGGAACATTTCAATCATGGTCAGCAAGTTGGAATCATATGACAAAAACAATGTGCTGGCGGTGCGACGGGAAATCGTCTCCCTGCAGAAACGTCTCCAGGACTGTCAGACGAATCAGACCGTGCCCAGTCTTCCTCCTGTGATACACGGTCAGTACATGAATTCATTGGAAGACCTCAGATTCTTTTAGCTGCATCAAAGCAATATGTGTTGACTTGAGTTCTATGTGTTGGTCTTAATGCACCACTTAGTAGACTTTTTTTAATTTTATGTTTATCAGTTTCAATGATTACATCATCTCAATCACAATCATGAGTGATACAGAAATTCACCATATACGGTAACCCTAAGAATCAATTTGCCCAAATGACAAGGCAAATATATAAAAATAATCAACAATAATGGAGCCAAGATAGGGAAATAATATAAAATAGATTAGAAGGAAAAAAGAAAAATTCAATCCGACATTTTGCATGATGGCAGGAAGTAGCTGGCACTCCCAGTGCAATTAACCCTGGGAATCAATTCCAGAGGGAACAAAATCTTACCCTGGAAATCAAAAATTATGCCATATGGTTGAGAAAAATGTCTAGTACTGTAATTGTATTTATTTGGAACATCTAAGAACAATAAGGGGGGATTTCATCAAGGGGTGATAATTGATTTAGCGTGCATTAAATGCTGACACTCATCATATTCCTATGACTGGCTTAGTATTTATTGCACGCTAACTAGTTAGCACCCCTTGATGAATTTTCCCCTTCGTAGACTTTTTTCATACATCACTTTCACATTCTAGAATATAATGAGTGACATTTTAGAAAAAATGTACAACGTGGAAGTAATATGACCAGGTTAACCCGTCTCAAATTCCACTAGTATCGTAGCATAGGATCTGCTGACATAGGCCTAGATTCACTAACCTGCGCAATTCACTCCGCTCCTTGTTCGATCCGACGGAGGCCAACTGATTCACAATGGGCCTTTATTCAATGGGGGAGATCAGAGGAACAGCCCCCACTGACTACACGGATCACTCACCAGCGATCCAGACGCATGCTCAGACTATCTACTTTGCCTGTAGATGGTCTGTGCATGCTTTGATATCCGTGGGTTTTTTTTGTTTTTTTTTAATTTAATTTTTACTCTTGAGCTCGTGGTTTTAACCCACGGGTTTAAAGCGGGTTAAAACCACAGGCTCGCGCTGCAGGAAAGGGCGGAGAATCGGGACAGAGCTTGGAGCAGAGAGCAGGGCTGGAAGATTGGAGCAGGAGAGTCGGGGCAGAGAGCAAGGTTGGAAGTTGGCAGGGATTTCAGGGCGGCAATGGAGTAGGAGAGTCAGCAGGGAAATGTGTGACTGGTCATCAGTAGTCGCTTGTTTTGGGATCGACCAGCGCAGTCGATGTTCCTCTTTTTTTTTTTTTTTTTAGCAAATCGCTGCCTGCCTATATTTACCTGCCATTCCCCCTCATTTGCATGCGCGGTTCGGAATCTAGCCCATAGAGCCCTGTACTTAAAAATACATGGCGAAATGGATGTTTATGTGCCAGCTACGTAGTGACAGGAACATCCATCTTAGAAAAATAAAGGGGAAATTTTCAGCTGGCGGCAGTCAACTTTTTTTTGCCGCTGCCGGCATTATCTCCAATATTCAGTGCTGGGCTGTGTCCAGATCCAGCATTTGAATATCCGGATTTAGGTGGCCAGATAAAAACTTATTGGTTAAGTGTAATATTCAGCACTTAACTGGAAAAGTCAAACCAGATGACAGGTCGGGTTTTATGTGGTCCAATTTATATGGTTAATATGTATGGTTAAGGCTGAATATCGGCACTTAATTAGATAAGTGCTGACTTCACCCCTGGAATGCCTACAAACTAGCCATGTGAATATTGGACAGTAAGGGCCCATTTCTATGTGTATCACTTAGAAATTAGGTGCCAACTATTGTGCTGCTAAGCACAATTCTATAAAAGTTAGGCACCCATTATTGAATCATGCTGAGTGCCGCCTAAGTGGGCTTAGGCATCGCTAGGCATCCTAATTTTAGGCACATCTTATTTATGCCAGGGTTTTCATGGCCTAAATGCGTGCGTCTAAGTTAGACACCTACTAGCGCCTAAGTCCAAAACAGGCCCCTAAATGAAAAACATACCCATGATCCGCCCCCTAACCATGCCTACTTTCTGGTAGGCGCCTTGAACTAGGCACCCACCTGAAAAATGGTAGGCACCTAACAATCCAATTAAGTGCAATTATGTTAATTATAAGGTTCTAATTATCAATTATCGGTGTTGATTAAGTCTATTAAACAATTACCCCCCCCCCTTTTATGAAGTCGCATCAGCGACACTAAAGCTTCATAAAAGTGAGCCTAAGTTAGGCGCCTACATTGGCTAGGTAACTTTAGGTGAACTGCAAACAGACACACAAACTTTTATGTGCCTGAACATAAACATTCATGTCAGCCATTTTATTAACATAACTTTGATTTTGCCTTACCGTTTTGATTTCAAGGGGACACATTTCTCTAATCCCTGTGGTGGGGTGTTGCTCGATAGAATCTTTTCTTTTAAAGCCTAGATGTCCTAGGAAGCAGGTGTAAATCCCGCCTTCCATTTAAGATTAATGTTCTTTCTCATTCTGATACATTAATATTGTAGGCACACACTAGTCCCACCCTAAACATGTCCAGACCACACCCCATTTTCCATTTGCACATTCTTCAGTTGTAGTCATGCATATTAGAGAATAACACGGGGCCACATTTTTCCCTGTCCTCGTGGGAGCTCATTTTCCCGTCCCCGTGAATTATTTTCCTGCCTCTGTCCCATTCCTGCAAGCTCCGCCCTCATCTGCCCAAGCCTCAAACACTTTAAAATCATAAGTAGCAACATTCTAGAGCTCAGATTGTGATATCATAATGCCTCATTTCACCAATGCCTAAGCTCCGTCCTCATCTGTACAAGCCTCAAACAATTTAAAATCATGTGTTCGAGGCTTGGGCGGTTAAAGCAGAGCTTACAGGAATGGGGCATCGACAAACCTAACTGGCGTCATTATCAGCGGCTGCCTTAAAAGTGGCCACTGATCACATGTCAATCATGCACCAGTGTTAGTTACAGAATTGTGCCTAGGCGTTTACAAGGCTTACAGTTCTGGCACTTGCTTTACGGTGCCTAATGCCACCTCCGTCATTAGCCTCGCCTACTGTAGCCTAAAGTTAAGCAACAAGGCCCTGATTCTATAAACAGTGCCTAACTTCTAGGTGTCAAGGAGCGCAATTGTTAATCATCCGCTAGGCGCCATTTATAGAATAGCGCCTAACACACTCCCATCTATGCCAGCATTTTCTTGGACTGATGAGTGCGTCTACTGGCGCCTAAGTCAAATCACACCCACAATCTGCCCAGAATATGCCCCTAACCACACCTACTTTCTGGTAGCACTCAGATTAGATGCCTACCTCAAAGTGGTAGGCGCCTACTGAGTTAGGCGTCTACCAATTAATTATTATTTTTTTTATTTATAAATTTATTCATTTGTTACAACTTATAACAATTCCATGAAAACAATCAAGGAAAATACTTCAACATAAAAGAAAATCTTTTCAAGTCCACATTATATGAGGGCTGCTTATTCTGTTGGTATTACCAAATCATAAGAAAAAGATTAACAGGAAATAAATTATTCAATAATCTTCAGATCAGGCAAAAAAGAAGAACTTCTATATTCACTAAACCTCAATCTCTGTATTAATTTCAGGTAAAATATTTACTTTACTTTTATCTTGAAGAAAATTCTCTAAATGAGCTGGATCTACAAAAACATATCTAACATTTTGATAAGTCACCAAACATTTGCATGGGAATTTAAGGAAGAAAGAAGCCCCCACACCCAAGACTTGAGTCTTGAGTTGTAGGAATTGTTTCCTCCTGTATTGTGTTTGTTTAGAGACATCTGGAAAGATGTTTATCTGTTGACCACAAAACAGGGCATTCTTATTTATAAAATATAATTTAAGAATGTCTTGTTTTTCTATGTCAGTTTTAAAAGTGACCAATAATGTTGCTCTTTTGGCTATAAAATCCTTCGATGATTCCAGGAATTGAGAAATGTTTAAACTGTCAGGAGACACTAACTGATCCTTTTCCCCCTCTTCTGAAACCACTTTTACTCCACTAGGAATATAATAAAGATTATTTGGTATAAAAGATTCTAACTTAGTATAGGAGAGCAGCGGCGTACCAAGGGGGAGGCGGGGGGGGGCGGTCCGCCCCGGGTACCAAGCCCTGAGGGGGTGCTCCCGGTCCGGTCCAGTTACCCCCCCCTGCGCCGGGTGTCGCGTCTGGAAACAGCCTGCAGCAAGATCGCGATGCCAGAGATCTTTGCCTGCTTCGACTGTTTCCTCCGCCACGGTCCTGCCCCTCCTCTGATGTCAGAGGAGGGGCGGGACCGCGGCGGAGGAAACAGCCGAAGCAGGCAAAGATCTCTGGCATCGCGCGATCTTGTTGCAGGCTGTTTCCCCAGGGCAGTAGCGTACCAAGGGGGGCGAGGGGGAGGTCCATCCCGGGTGCCGCCTTAGGGGGGGTGCACAGCTGGCCCGGTCCCTATCGCGCTCCTACCCTCCCAGCGAAAGCAGCATCGGCGCCATTATCGAAAAAGGTAATGGCGCCAGGCCTTGGAGCACCAAGGCAGACCGCTTCTTCCCCTCTCCCAGCCGAAACCCCGCTGACCATCCTATCTCTCTCCCCCCCCCAAGTGAACCTTTCTGACCCTCCCAGCGAAAGCAGCAAACCTCCCTCCAGTAGCGTCGGCTTTATCCTCCCTCTGCCGCATCACTGATGACGTCATCAGTAACGCGGCAGAGGGAGGAGAAAGCCGCGAAGGAGGTTTGCTGCTCTCGCTGGGAAGGTCGGAAAGATTCACGGGGGGGGGAGATAGGAGGGTCAGCGGGGGTTCGGCTGGGAGGGGGGAGAAGCGGACTGCCTCGGTGCTCCATTACCTTCTTCGGGCAGCAGCAGCGTTTACAATTCGCTGCTGTTGCCGGCTTCAGGCCTTGTTCTCTGCCGGGTCCTGCCTACTTCCAGTTTTCATGAAGACAGGACCCGACAGAGAGGAAGGCCTGAAGCGGGCAACATCAGTGAATTGTGAATGCTGCTGCTGCCCGATGAAGTTCAGGACATCAGGACATCGGGGAAGGAGCAGGGAGAAATCGGCTGCTGGCTTGGGGGTGAGGGTAGGGAAAGAATCGTGGAAGTGGAGAAATCGGCACGATGGCTTTGTGCAGGCTAGGGGGAGAGAGAAAGAAAGGAAAAAATAAAGAGGGGGGGCCAGGGGGAGAGAGAAAGAAAGGCAGAAAGAAAGAGGGGGACCAAGGGGAGAGAAAGAAAGGCAGAAATAAAGAGGGGGACCAAGGGGAGAGAAAGAAAGGCAGAAATAAAGAGGGGGTCAAGGGGGAGAGAAAGAAAGGCAGAAAGAAAGAGGAGGGCCAGGGGAGAGAGAAAGAAAGGCAGAAAGAAAGAGGGGGACCAAGGGGAGAGAAAGAAAGGCAGAAATAAAGAGGGGGGTCAAGGGGGAGAGAAAGAAAGGCAGAAAGAAAGAGGGGGGCCAGGAGGAGAGAGAAAGAAAGGCAGTAATAAAGAGGGGAGCCAGGGGGAGAGAGAAAGAAGAAGGATCAGAAGAAGGACCAGAGACTCATGAAATCACCAGACAAAAAAGTAGGAAAAATGATTTTATTTTCAACTTAGTGATCAAAATGTGTCCGTTTTGAAAATTTATATCTGCTGTCTATATTTTGCACTATGGCCCCCTTTTACTAAACCGCAATAGAGTTTTTTAGCGCAGGGAGCCTATGAGCGTCGAGAGCAGCGTGGGGCATTCAGCGCAGCTCCCTACGCTAAAAACCGCTATCGCAGTTTAGTAAAAAGGGAGGGGGAATATTTGTCTATTTTTGTATAGTTGTTACTGAGGTGACATTGCATAAAGTCATCTGCCTTGACCTCTTTGAAAACCCGCAGAATATAAATGATAATTAACATTTTCTCTGCGTACAGCGTGCTTTGTGTTTTTAAAATTTTATTGTTGGTAGATCATTTTGACTTGGCCACAAAGGTAAGGGGGAGGGAGGGAGGGGAACTGCTGAAAGACATCTAATAATCCTTGCAGGCTTGACTGCAGGGAATTATTTTTGTAAAATCATGTTTTGTTATGTGACTGGCATTATCTAGACTTTAATTTCTATGAATGAATAGAATGAAAATGATATAAAATTACTTGCTTGTTTTTATGTGCGTGCGCTGAAGGAAAGTGGAGAGAGAGTGGGCTGAGGATGCTGAAGGGAAATGGGGAAGAGAGTGGGGAGAAGACGCTGATTTATAAATTGACAATTGTACAGAATATTGTTTCTTTTTATACTTTAATATAAACAATTCAAGGCTTGTGTGGATGGAATCAGGTGGTTTGCGGGGATGGGAACCGAGCTTACGGGGATTAGTCCAATAAAATTGTATTTTTTTATATCTCATTATTTGTTTTATTTTTATTTGTTAATTTATAAAGTGGTGATTGTTATGTATCAGTTTTTTCAAATTTACATCTACTGTCTTTATATTTTGCACTGTATTAGAGGACATGTGTTACTGTTTTTTGTGGTGTTGCATTGTATCCAGGGTCTGGTTTCTTGGCGGATCAGTTTAACTTTTGTCTACATATTTCTATTTTTAGTTTGTGATTATTCCATTTTGGGCGAGGGTGTATCTCTGTTCTGTGTGTATGAAAAAGACATAGTTTTCAGTTGGCATTGACTACAGGACCAATTGACTGTGCGGGATCTGGCTTGTTTAGTTTTACAATGTATGTGTTGGTGTTCTAGTGCTCACTGCAGTGTTTAAGATGCAGCCTTTTCCTAGGTACACTCTTGTGGTGCGATATGTAGATTGGTACTAAAAATCATATTTTTCATATAGATGGGGGGGTGTCAAAAAATGATGGGCCCTGGGTGCCACATACCCTAAGTACGCCACTGCCTGCAACTACTCCATATGTACTTCTAATGTCATGACAATTTAGACATAATTTATGTTTTGTTATGTTTGGAATAATGGTTACATATATGAGGTTCAATAAAAGAAAATTTTCACTGCCTGTTTCTATTCTGACCATTTATTCCATTTCATGGTTATTGCAAAAAAAAAAAAAAAAAAAAATTTTTTACATGGGGGGGGGGGTGTCAAAAAATGATGGGCCCCGGGTGCCACATACCCTAGGTACGCCACTGTAGGAGAGTATATCCTTTAAATACATTTTTAATAACTCCAAATGAGAAAGATAATGAGATATAGGAAAATTCAGAAATCTGAGGTTCCTAGATCTCATAGCGTTTTCCATTTTTTCCATCTGTAAATGTAATAAAGTATTATCCTTTACATTAGAAACTGCATAAGATTGCATTACAGAGACAGATGCTTCCACTTTATCAATTTTCTTCTCAATTAAGGCCAATTGAGCATCATGGTCAGTCACTTTACTTGTTATCTCAGAGGAAAATTGACATAATTTTACTACTGTGCCTTGTAATGAGTTCTCAATTCTGTTCACAACTGTCCAGACATCTTGAAGAGTAACCACTTTATTGCCCAACTCGGGCCTATTAACAGGTCCAGTAGACATAGAAACAGGAGATACAGATAGCGATTGTTTCCCCTTTATTGTGCTTTTGGGATCCAGTTCAAGTTCAAATGAGTGTAGAGGAGATGAATCCGAATCTATTATGGAATCAGAGTCATCTTTATCTGAAGAAAATTGAACAGTTGAGGTGGAGGCGTGGGTTCCCCAGATGAGAGAGAGACAGATTGGGTCTGTAAATCAGGCTTACCTTCCAACACTGTTACAGGAATATGGCATAAGTGATGATCCATTGGACCTAAGTTTGTAGTAGAAATAATCTTTGCCTTCCGTTTGCCCATAACTTCTCAAATCTGCTCCCTGCTCCTCCTGGGCTCTGAAGGGGCTCAAAAGGGGCGTGTCCTGCCCCTTTGGCCACGCCCCTTCAGCCACACGGCTGCGGAGTCACATCCGCGGGCCGCGTTCCGCGGCTCACAGCTGACTTTAATCCTGGGAGCGAGGATCTCTCCTCCCGATGGCAAGTGCCGGGTGGTGGCTGACTGAAGGGAGATGTCGGCAACAGCTTCAGTCAGCCCTCTTTTCTCTGCGGCTCACAGCTGACTTTAATCCTGGGAGCGAGGACCTCTCCTCCCGATAGCAAGTGCCGGGTGATGGCTGTAGGGGTGCCTGACTGAAGGGAGATGTCGGCAACAGCTTCAGTCAGCCCTCTTGCAATTAATTATTTTTAATTTGTTTTTTTTTAAATATACAATCATTTTATTTTTCAAAATAAATATATACAGTGTACAGATAATTATTATAAATATACAAAAGATAACTCAAACATGAAACAGACTAGTTGTATATATCACAGTTAATAAGCAGGGAGATTGTATTAATTATAAGCCAATACAACCAGTGTCTCATGTCAACCAAATCCAGCAGGGCCAGTACATATAATTTCAGCTGAGATTATACATATGAAACATGGAAGAGAGTTCCCAATGAGCATCATAATGAGCATCCCAAATGACTTCATAAATGATAAGAAGTGACTCGCTATATATTTTATAAATATTACATGGATATTACATTGAGATAATTTATTTCAACAGTCCAAATAACAATAAAGTTGAGAAAAGAACTAAAAGAATGATGTTTTTCAGCTATTACACTTTCAAATTTGTTGGTTATGCATACCGTGTTTCACCGTATGATATATTCTACCTTAGACAAGTCCTTCCAACAGTGCAAGATGTTTTTAATAGCCAAGAATAACAAAATGTTAAGTGAGTGGGCATTGGGCTTGGGCATAGAGTATGTGAGATCATGTTGTCCAAGAATAATAATTTTAAGATGTAAGGGTTCATTAATATTTAGAATGGTGGATATAGTGTTCCAGACTTTATCCCAATACAATTTAATATGTGAGCATTGGTATAACATGTGCGGCAGTATACCTTCAAATTTTCCACGGGACCATCATAAATTGGAGCCTTCCTTGGAAAATTTAGTAAGTTTATGCAGAGTCCAGTGGGATCGATGTAGTAGAAAGTATATTGATTGAAGGACTGGAGCCGATCTAATAGACTTGAATACTCTGGTCCACACTTTCTGCCAAAGCTCATCAGTGGAAATGTCAAAATCTATATGCCATGTACTCATCATTAGTGATATACAGTAGACCCTGGTGAAGTTTGTCTCAATAATTGCTTTTTAATAGCAGCTTAGTAAAATGACCTCTTAGTGAAGTGATTCGTAACCTTTTTTGAATCACAGACCCCTTTAAGAATCTGATGAAAGCTATGGACCCCCTTCCCCAGAAATATTCACATAAACACAACTTTGCATGCAATGAATATAATGTACTTTATTTATCGATATTTTATTGTCTCACACATATATGACATACACAAAGTATTATTTTATTTATTAAAAAATTTATATACTGCATACAACTATGTGGTTTCCATATCACATACATAAAATCTTGTTTCCCTACGATTACCACATATAACATAGACATTTCTAAACAACATCATTGATCATCCCTGTTATAAACAGGGATAGAGCGCAAATTCAATCAATTCAGAAATACATGCAAGCTTTAAATCATACATTGCTGTCAAAAAAATAAATTCTAAAAGGCAATTATCAACTTAGCATAAGAAGGCAGTGGCAAATAATTGAGTTTTCAGCATTTTCTTAAAATTCATCCTCCCTATACAAAACCACAGGATACCAGGCAAGGCATTCCATAGTTCTATGCCAGCCACAGATATCATTGATGTTCCGATCCTAGCAGGCATAGTAGACATTCTACCCTCCAAACTTAATTTCATCCCATTTACATCTCTAAGCTCTCTTCTCGGTTTATAGATCTCAAAGAATTATTGTAAGATCTTTGGGGAAGCATGGTACAATGTCTGATGTATAATTGCAACAATCTTAAACCACACTCTTTGTTGCATAGATAACCAGTGTAGTTTCTTCAACATAGGAGTTATATGGGTACTCCTAGGAACGACTATGATTAATCTTGCAGCGGAATTGATAAGCATTTGCAAAGCCCTCAACTTCTCTTTCACAACTCCTAAGTATAGTGAATTACAATAATCCACCCTACTCAGGATCAATGTCTGAACCACGGAAATCATATGCTGGTAATATTGGCTTCAATCTATAAAGCTTTTGAAGTTGCATGTATCCCACCTTGATTATTTTTAATATTTAGTTTTCCATTGTCAAACAGCTATCTAAGTATTCCCAGGACATTCATCTCCTTTTTTACTGGCAGTTTTTTCATAACAACCACATTTTCCAACTCAAAATTATCTCTTTGGCCTTTCACCACCATTACCTCCATTTTGTTAACATTTCATTTCAAATCATGTTCACTCATCCACCTTCCGATCATTTCCATATACTTTTGCAAGCAAAGATCTATATTAAGGATGTCTTTTATCAGGAAGAACAGAATATCATCGGCATATGTTCTGTATTACACACCCATCTTCTTCCCCAATGAGGCCATATAGATGTTAAACAGCATTGCCGATAAGGCTGACCCTTGTGGGACTCCTTTTTTAACTTCCACTATTCTTGACACCACACCCTTACTTATCACCCTTAAAGCTCTTTCATTAAGTTAAGATGTGAACCATTTTAACACATCTCCTGCTAATCCTAGTTGTTTCAATTTCACTAATAAAATTTCCAAATTTACAGTGTCAAATGCACCATAGACATCAGAGGATACCATAAACAATCTAAAAAAAAAACCCTTTTTATGCAAAAATAATAGCCACTCATTATAATTATGAAATACAATCCTCTCATGCGAATTAAAACAGATCTACTACTGCTATGTTTTCTACTGCCATTTCTACTACTACATCTACTCTCTTGTTATCTGCAAGAAAAATCAACAGTATAGACTATATTATGAATATAAATGTTCATTTTTATCTGACCCTCACAGATCCCCTGAAGCCCATCCATGGACCCCCTAGGAGTCCATGGACCCCAGGTTAAGAACATCTGCCTTAATGTGTACTGTAATTGCAATTGGGCAGAGCATGGGTGGGCCCATAGGTGTGTCTCCCACTTATACACACTACTTATAGAATCCTGAAAGTTACATGCGTAAGTGCCACATTTAGGAATGTGCATTGTTGTTTGCTATTGACATGGGGAAAGTAAATGTAAGCACCTTACTGCCCACTTATGCTCTTATTCTATGATTACGGGCTTAATTGATATTATAGAATAGGCTTATAACACATGCAAATTGGGTGCCTAAATTACTGCATCCAGTTATACAATTGGCCCCCATTGTGTATCACCTCCAGAACTGTGTTGTTAGAACTGAGTGGCTACAGAGATGGTCATACTATAGGAACATGGAGCCAGTCAGCTCTAGCTCAGGATGGCTCTGGGAACAAGCAAAAGAGATAGACTCTGTTACCTCTAGGAAGAAATAGGATTGTCAGAGGGAGAGAGAACCATGATATCAGCAGGGTTGTCAGAAAATATTATAAAATACATAAACTAAAATGCAATTTTTTCAAGCTATCAAGGGTAGAGATGACAAAGAACAGATGAATAAAGTCCATTTATCGGTTGACAAAGTGAGCTGATCCATTTTTTTCTTGTTTCTTGGGACAGGAACCTGTGACCATGGGGGTCTGGTAAATGTGGCCAAGCCATTTGTGGTGCAGCTGAACTGGAAGGGCTTCAGCTACAAGAGTGGTGGGTGGGGAAAGGACTCATTTGTGAACACCAGCAATAAGGATTTGCTCTGGGTAGCTCCATTGAACACCGATGCACGAACAATGCAAACTATCCGACTCCATTCTTCCTATGATGACCTCCTACTCTACAAGAACCCCACTGATAAGACTCCCTATAACTACTATGGGCAGGGTAGTGGGATGATCCTTTACGATAACTTCCTCTATTACAATTGCTACAACTCTCAGTACATGTGCCGCATGAAGCTGGACCCCAATGAAGAACAGCGCCAGATTCTCACTAATGCCGTCTACAACAACCGATTCTCTTATGCTGCTGTTACCTACCAAGACATGGACTTTGCTGCCGATGAAGAAGGGCTGTGGGTGCTATATTCAACAGAAGAAAGTGCCGGCAATATCGTTATTGGAAAAATCAATGTCACCTCCTTCACTATTGAACGCAGTTGGGCAACCACGCAGTATAAGCCCGGGGTCACCAATGCCTTCATGATCTGTGGAGTGCTGTATGCTACCAAACCTGTAAACACACGTAGAGAGGAGATTTTCTACATGTATGACACCCACACAAGGAATGAAAGGAAGCTGAGCATCATAATGGACAAGATGATGGAGACAATTCAGAGCCTACAATACAATCCCAATGACCACAAGCTCTACATTTACAATGATGGCTACCTTGTCAATTATGATGTCACTTTTCTACCCTCCTCAGAGTCGCAGTAGAGCTTAGAAGCACCCTGATGAGGATTAGCACTAAGCCTGGTCTGCAGATAGCTCTGAGCCAGTCCTGGATTCACTACTCCCACTGCATCAATGGATGTATAATTCCAACTTCTTTAAGAAAGGTAGGAGCTATTCATCTATAGATGCATTTATGCAAACCCAGAGCTAAATTTTCCTGTCTTCTATGGCCCCCGAGTTACTTGATACCCTTCTCTATCTCTCTCTCTTGCTTGAGTTGTCTTGCTTGTTAAAATCTAATTTTAAAAAATCTATTGTAGGTGGAATTGAAGCATCAGTATAAATTATGAGGTCACTTCTCAGCTTTTGGGTGGGGAGCGTTTTGTTCACCGCTGATGACATTATTCCCAGATATTCCAAGTCTGTGCGGGCTCCAGCTTTGGTGGCTAGCAGTAACTAATGCCTAAGTGGACATGCTTAGGGATGGAGTGGGACTTAGGCACTGCTGGGCGCAATTCACTAATGAACGTAGGCACCTGCAATTTAGGCCACTTAAACCCTGGCCTAAGATTTTCCTTAGGTGCTGGTAAGCCATGATTCTGTAAAGAGCACCTGAGAGTGACTGACACACGGAAGGTGCCATTTTTGTAGCCGCTTGCTGATTTAGATGCTGTTTACAGAATGAGACCCAAGGCGCTTAGTGCATGTCAATCTTAAGTTGGGCACCGTTTATACAATTGTGCCTAGCTGCGCCTACAGTGGACTTAGGATGGTTATTGCGGAATCCACTGTTCTAGGATTTAAAAGCAAACTAGATGCACATCTCTTTACGAGAGACATAGAGGGATATGGGTGACTAAAATTACGCCAGGTGTACACTTGGCTGGGCCTCCGCATGTGCGGATCGCCGAACTTGATGGACCCAAGGTCTGATCCGGAGATGGCCGTTCTTATGGTCTTATGTTCTTACTAGTATTTTAGCCCATTACATTAACGGGTGCTAGAAGTCTGGTCAGCTCTCGTAGTCCCTTGCCACCGCTCCCCCTTCCCTTTCCGCGGTCCCGACTCCAAACCTGCCGACTCCAGCAGCATGTGTAGAGTGATTCAGACGCTGCTGGAGTCGGCAGGTTTCGAGTCGGGACCGCGGGAAGGGAAGGGAGGGGCGGCAAGGTGAAGAACTTACTTTTACCTGAGCAGAGAGTCCAGCGCTGGCGGCCAGTCCTGCCGGCGAGTATAGTTAGGTGCTGTAAGGCTGGGGACCCGTGCATGCGCACTCCTGCCACCACGGACCTACATCTCACAGAAGAGGGAAAATGGAACACACAGGTAGGAGTGCGCATGCGCGGCTAGGGTTTTATTCTATAGGATGTTAGGCACCAGTAGGCACCCTAACCTTAGTGCACCCTATTTATGCTAGTGTTGTCTTGGCCTAAATACCGGCGCCTAAGTCCAAACCAGGAGCCTGCATGCTAAGCATGTCCCCGATCCGCCCTCTATCCACACCTACTTCCTGATAGGCGCCTTGGACTTAGGCAACTTTTACAGAATCTGGGCCTTAGTGCTCAAAGTTGTGCATGCAAGCTATAGAATAACTACATGCATAACGTAATTGATTAATTAGCTGCTAATAGGCCTTAGCAACCAATGATAGTCTATAATTCATTTTCATTGCCACAAATTTATAGTTATATGCATAACTGTCTGTAGCTGAGAATCATAATGATGGGTATGCAGAATTTATTACAAAATCCTTATATTGATAAAGCAGATCTGTTCCTCTGAATTTCCAGTGTTCTTGTCACAATACTTGATTCCCTACACTCCAGGTAGGACTTTGCATTCAACCAATCAGCATTTATCCTGCAAAATATGCTATGGGCACATATGCAATTCTCTGTGTAGTGTTGTTAGTCCTTCCCTTTGGAACAATGTCCCACTTCATTTGCATCTAGAATCCTCATTGGTGACGTTTATGACATACTAGTCTTTAAGCCCGTTACATTAACGGGTGCTAGAATAGATGTGTGTGTCTATCTTTCTTTCTTTCATTCTTTCTCTCTCTCTCTCTCCTTGGCCGCTTTCTGTCTGTCTTTCTTTCTGTCTCTCTCTCCTTGGCCATTCTCTGTCTGTCTGTCTTTCTTTCTTTCTTTCTTTCTGTCTCTCTCTTTCCTCGGCTGTCCACCACCTCCCCTTGCCTTCTCCCCCTGTCCAGCAATAGCCCTTCTTCCTTCTTTTTACCTCTCCCATGTCCAGCAGCACCCCTTCTCCCTTCGTTTTATCTCCCCCCTGTCCAGCAGCACCCCTTTACTGCTCCCCCTGTCCAGCAGCAGCCCTTCTCCTTCCTTTTACCTCCCCCCTGTCCAACAGCACCTCTTCCCTGCTCCCCCTGTCCAGCAGTAGGCCTTCTTCCTTCCTTTTACCTCCCCCCCTATCCAGCAGCACCCCATACCTGATCACCCTGTCTAGTGGTACCCCTTCTCCTTTCCCTGTTCCCCCTGTCCAGCATCCGCTAGCCCAGGCAGCCTCAGGGCTTTTACTAGGCCGGCCCACCTCGCATTATTGAAATAGGCTGGCCTAGCAAATGCCCCGCCCACCTCGCATTATTGAAATAGGCTGGCCTAGCAAATGCCCCGCAGCTGCTGCGTTTGATGGCCTGGGGGTGAGAAGAGGCGTCTCGGCAGTGGCAGTGCAGGAGTCATATCGCCACCGCCGCTGAAATCGCTGCACACACCGCAAGTCATCACAAGCCGTCGCATGTGCCACACTCCAGGGCATGAAAGGGGCGACTAAGTTTTGGTCTACCCTTTGAGTTGGTCACAAATAGAATATGGCCATGGAAGCACACAGCACGGTGGCAGGGATCACGGCCTCCTAACTGCGCATGCACGCTTAGGGTTTTATTATAGAGGATTTAAAGAGTTATTTCTACGAAAGACCTGAGACCAGGGAACGAGGCTAAGATGCACCGCACATTACGAGGGGGTGCTGAAAATTCTCAGCCCATCCAAGAAGAGAATGATGTGGATAAGGTTCAATCAATGATCTGAAACAATGTCAAAACAGAGAATTTCATTTCTGCAAATTGCCACATAACAAAATAAGATAACACTCTTTTCAGCTACAGTGGCAAAATAATGCTCAGAATTTAGGAAGTTGGGTGGCTGGGCTGAGAACTTTTCAGCACCCCGTCGCACTCTTCCTACTCTTTCTAATCTAATCTAATCTAAGGCTTGGCTTTATTTACCGAGTCATCATTCTAAGAAAGCTCGACTCGGTTTACAATAATTAACTTAACAAATAAAAACCATAAAAAATAAGACTACATTTCGGGAAATTAATTTTCAAAGTGTTCAGCAAATAAAGTAGTTTTTAAAGATTTGCAAAAAAATTGAAGTGAGCCGGAACTCCTTAAAAGAAATGGAAGTTCATTCCAAAGTTGAGAAAACATAAAGATCAGTTGTAAAATAAAAGCTTCGTTTTCAATTTCACCTATTGTTACTATAAATTGTTTAGCTGGTATTTGTAATAGGCAGAATATCAAGAATAAAATTATTAGATAACCCAGTGGCATTATCCTATGATACTGTGATATTTTGTATGGAAAGGAGAGCAAAAAGTCAGATTTCTGCAAATAACAATAAATTACTACTTATAATGACTGGTGTTGCCATTCAGCAAATCACATTTAATTGGAAGGATTGGAGGAGATTAAATTACAACTTCTGGTGGAACTCTATGTCATATCTATAAAATGGAAAGGTTTATTGCATTACAGCGGGGTTATTTTAAGAAGTTTCAGGATGTGTGAAAACCATTAATGAAGTATTGTAAAGATTAATTTAAAAATGTTTCCCTTATATTTATCAATTTAAGGTGCAGGGAGGGGGGATTTTATTATTACATGTTTTATATGATAATGGAATATATGGGAAGAAGGGTTGGGATAGGGGAGGGGATAAGAATTTATTGAAATGTGTCAATGTTTGTTTGTAAGTGATGTATTTATTGCTTATGTGAATGAATATATTATAACACTTAATGTAATCTTGAAAATGAATAAATATTAAAAAGAAAAAAAAAAGAATAAAATTAACTTGAACTATAATAATATTTAAAAATTCAGCTTTGTAATTTTCTAGGAAAATCAAGTGCTAAAAAGTAATGGGATTTTTAAAATGCAATATTTGTTTAAATTCAAATAAAAGATGACCTAGTAAACCCTGTATTTGTCTTACTATTGTCCCTGCATTTTTGTGCAAAAAAAACTTACCACGCTTTAGTAAAGGACGCCCTAAGTAAGTAAGGGTATGCAAAATATATAATATCAAAGAATATTTTGGATTTCTTTAATTGCTATTTTTTAAAGTCTTTTAAGGCTCCTTTTACTAAGCTGCGTTAGCGTTTTTAGCGCACGCAGCATTTTAACACGCGCTAAACCCACGCTATGCAGCTAGAATTAACACCAGCTCAATTCTGGCATTAGCGTCTAGTGCGTGCGGCAATTTAGCGCATGCTATTCTGCGCGTTAATGCCCTAACGCGGCTTAGTAGAAGGCGCCCTTAGTGTTTTTATTAGAGACTTTTCAAATACATTACAATACAATAATTGTAATGCATCGGATAACATTGCATAATGCAGATAACAATAAACATGGTGATGGACTTAAGACTGGATGAAATATTTTCTAAATGAGCATATAAAGATAGACTTGACCATTTATCTTTGGATTTGGAACTTATAAGTGCTTTTTTTTTTTAACAATATATATTTCATATCTATATATTGTACATACTAGCCACCATTGTATGTAATGAATCTTAGTTAAATCTTTCCAAAAATTTAAAAGTTTTTATACTATAGATAAAAGAGAATCTATTAGCAAACACTGTAGTTAAAGACCTGCATTGTCTATCCATTCAGTTCAATAAAGCAGAATAAATATATATATTTGATCCTGATCTGTCTTTTGCCATGTTACCCCCCCCCCCACACACACACACACTTTTTACTAAGCCATGGTAGAGGTTTCTACTATGACTCAAGGCCCTAAATGCTCCGATGTTCATAGAATTCCTATGAGCGTAGGAGCAGCGTTAGAGGATTTAGCGTCCTGGGCCACGGTAGAACCTTCCACTGCGGCTTAGTAAAATAGGACCTTAGTTTTTGAAATACAGTGGTACCTTGGATTACGAGCATAATCCGTTCCAGGAGCATGCTCGTAATCCAAAATGCTCGTTTATCAAAGCGAGTTTTCCCATAGGAAATAATGGAAACTCGCTTTGATGCGTTCCCCACCCCCAAACCGGCATTGCTCCCCTCGAAGGCCCCCCCCCCTGCGATCCGGCACCCCCTGACGTGATTGGACATCCCCCTGCCTCGAACCGGCACCCCCCCGACGCGATTGGGCACCCTCTGCCACAATCCGCCACCCCCTGCCATGATTGGGCACCCCCCGCCACGATCCGACCCCTCCCTGCCACACCTGGGCACCCCAAAGATCGGCCTCCTCGTCTTCTGGGCCTTGAGCATCTGCGCATGCTCAAGGCCCAGCAAACGAGGAGGCCGATCTTCGGGGTGCCCAGGTGAGGGTAAGAAGCGGCGGGGGGGGGGGTGCCCAATCGTGGGGGGGGGGGGGGTCGGATCATGGCGGGGTGAGTGCCGGATCGTGGCGGGAGGGCTGCCGGATCATGGGGGGAGGGTGCCAGATTGCGGGGGGGGGGGGGGGGGGGGGAAACACTTGCAAACCGGTGCACTCGTAAACAGAGGTACCACTGTAAACTGAAATGAAACAACAGAAGGAAAATAATTTGATATCTTTTTATTAAACTAACAATACATTTTTGACTAGCTATCAAAGACTACAACCCTCTTCCACAGGTCAGTACAATATGAACAAAAGATAACAGTGTCAGAATATGTGTGAAACATGAAAGCATCTGAATGATTGTCTCAAGGGAAAAAGTAGGGATTGAGAATCAGGAGTATATACCATATTTCCATGCATATAAGCCACAGCTAATACTGATTTGTATTTTTTGACTAGAGGGATTGTAGCTTATACAAGGATTTGGTTTGTACATGTTTCTGGTTACCTAAGTGTGCGGTGGACTATGAAATCTGAAAATTTTCACAATGCAAAAATCATATAGAAAAGTTATGAATGATTAAATTGCACTATTAAACCAAAAGTGGGAAGGGGGAAGAGAACATGCCATTTCTCCACCCATTTCTCTAACTGACACAAGCCACTCTGGAGTTCCTCGCTATCCTTCTACGATCTGATTGCCCGGCATAGCTTTGTGTCGTCTGGGGTAACGCGATCATACTTTTTTAGTTTGCAATGATTATTATTGCTGTGTTTTGTACTATTTGTAGCATCCTTATTTCCTCTTGAGTCCACTTCAAATCCCACTGCAGCTCGTGTGATCTCAGGCAAATCAGGAGGAGGATTGGCCAAGTGGTTATAACCGCTGCCTCAACAACCTGAGGTTGTAGGCTTAATTCTTGTGTTTCTCCCTGTGACCCTGGCCATGCCACCCAATCCTCCGTTGCCCCAGGCCCCATAGGTAGACTGTGAGCCCACCAGGACAGATAGGAAAAATACTTAAGAGAACATGAATGTAAAAACCACCTTAATGGTATTGCAAAGGGTAGTATATAAGTACCTTAATAAACATTTTTTTTAAATCTTAAAATTTTCCATTGACTCAGACACAAATTCAGATTGTGAACCCTCCAGGGGCAATAATAGAGGTCTGAAATTTCATGAGAGTGTGGAACAGGTAACTAGGGAACATTTGTTTACCCTTTCAGATAAGAGTCAGAGGAGGGGACACACCTTGAATAGGAAACAATAAGAATTTTTTTTTTCACACAATGTGTGCATTTAAGCTGTGGAATTTGTTGCCAGAGAATGTGGCAAAAGCAGTTAGACAGGATCTTGAAGGGAAAGTCCATAAAACATTATTAGCCAGATAGATTTGAGAGAGTGACTTCTTATCCAGCTTAAGGGGCTAGTCGGTGAGGCACTGGCTCTAGGCCCCCAAATTCATCATACCTACAACATATTTTCTATTAGGCCCCCTTTTACTAAACCATGGTAGATTTTCTACCATGGCCTGGGGTGCTAAATGCTCCAACACTGCTCCGACACTCATTGGAATTCTATGAGTGTTGGTTGGAGCAATTAGCCCTCCAGACCATGGTAGAAACTTCTACCGTGGCTAAGTAAAGGGGGGGGGGGGGGTTAATTCATAAATAATGCCCCCTTTTATAAAACCGCAATAGCGGATTTTAGCGCCAGTCACCACACTGAATGCTGTGCACTGTTCCTGACGCTCGTAGAGTTCCTATGAGTGTCGGGATCAGCTGCGGAATATTCAGCATTTTGCCCCAGTTGTCTCCGCCACCGACAGGGAGCGGAACAAGCAATTTTATCAGCTGTTGTCATAATGCGGCACCACATTCTCGGCTGCTTCACATGTTCCTGTTGTACAGCTAAGCTGGCTTGAATAGAAGAAAAGGGAGATGGCTGCTTCTGCACTACAGCTAGACCCAGGTAGGATAGATGATTGGTAAAAGGACATAGGGCTCCTTTTACAAAGGTGCGCTAGGGCCTTAACGCGCACAATAGCGCGCGTTAAATTCCCGAGCGCGCTAGCCACTACCGCCTCCTTTTTAGGAGGCGGTAGATTTTCGGCTACTGTGCGCTATAGCGCGCCGTAATTTTGTGCGTGCGCTAAAAAACCTTAGCGCACCTTCGTAAAAGGAGCCCATAATGATTGAATAAGGAGAGGGAGGTATATAGGATATGTAAATAACAACTAGAATAAAATGTACAAGACTCAAAGAAACAATGAGAGAATAAGACATCCCCCCAAAATAAGCCCTAGTGTGTTTTTTGGGCCCAAAATTAATATAAGACAGTGATTTATTTTTGGTGAAACACAGTAGTTAGCAGCTTCCAATTATTTCTACTAAAGAAAGGTAATGGCCAAAAATGTACAGAATTGTATTGTCCAAAAATAATTTTTAGCTTTTTGTAAGATTTTATTTTCATGGTATGAATGTATTTCGCTGATTGTTCAGTTTCTTATCATGTAAACCGCCTAGACTCGGTAATGGCGGTATAAAAGAATAAATTTATTTTTATTATTATTATTATTAAACAGGAGAAACTGCATTCACAACAGTGAGGGGCACAAAAACAACAACGAAGGAGACCAGATGGTGCTCAATCCTTTTTATTATAAAACAGACTCGACACGATCGTGTTTCGACCCAAGAAGGCCTGCCACAGGAGTCTAAGATATGAGACGTGCATTAAAATTATACAATTGTGTCAAGAAACCTCCACATAAAAACTTACACACACAAATGAATCCATGACATGCAAATAACAACGCAACTGGGCATAAATACATAGATATCAAAAATACATTCATAAATATTTATAAAAAATTTTTTTGTTAAAATCGCATCGTTTGTATCAGAAACCACACATAAAACTCATAAATAAATCCTTAACATACAAATGATCATGTATACATTCATAAATATAATGAGAACATCCATTTAAATGGTAATGTTATAAATATCACTAATAATAAAACCCTAAGCGCGCATGCGCACTCCTACCTCCGTGATCTCTGCCTCCATGATCCGTAGCTCTGTGGCAGAGTAGGCGGAGATATGGTAGTAGCGGCGCGTGCGCGGGTGGTGGGTTTTTTGCGCTTTTCTACACTTCCTACAGCTGAGCCAGCGGTGGTTTCTGTGCAACGGTTGCCCTTTGCACTCTAAACAAAAAAAAAGGCACGTGGGAGAAGGGCTATGATAAAAAGACAGGCGGGGGCACGGAGATAGACAGACAGACAGAAATAAAGACACACACACAGAAATAATAATAATAATAATTTTATTCTTATATACTGCCAAAGCCATGGTAGTTCGAGGTGGTTTACAACAAGAAGTGCGGGACAATCAGCGAAGAGGTCACAATTCAAAGTCATCAATACAATTTTACATAATGGAAGAAGTGGAAAGCTATATAGTTCTTAGGTTACTGGTTGAATTAACAGAGCTATAAAAATTCTTAGTTTACAAATCGGTTGAACAAACTCGTTTTTACCAATTTTCTAAATTTGAAGTAGGTTGAGGAATGCATGATAATGTTACTCAGCCAGTCGTTCATTTGCCTGCCTGGAAGGCAAGAGTTCTGTCCAGGAATCTTTTGTAGTGGCAGGCCTTTATTGTCAGATAGGTGAACAGATGTATTCTTCGTGTGGGCCTAATAGAACTAGCCAGGTTAAATTGGGAAACCAGGTAAGTGGGGGCCAGACCAAATATTGACTTATAGCATAAGAGAACTTAAACAAAATCGCACCTCCAGGGACAGCCAGTGGAGTTTTTGATAATGGGGGCAGGTAGGTGAGAGAAGGGGCACGATAAAAAGACAGGCAGGGGGCAGGGAGATAGACAGAAAGACAGATAGGTGAGAGAAGGGGCACGAGAAACAGACAGACAGCAGCCAAGGAGAGAGATAGCAGACAGATAGCGGCCAAGGAGAGAGAGAGAGAGAGAGACAGAAAAATAGACAGACAGACAGACAGCAGCCAAGGAGAGAGAGAGACAGAAAAAAAGACAGACAGACAGATAGCGACCAAGGAGAGAGACAGAAATAAAGAAAGACAGACAGACAGCGACCAAGAAGAGAGAGAGAAAGACAGAAAGAAATAAAGACAGACAGACACATCTATTTTAGCACCCATTAATGTAACGGGCTTAAATACTTGTAAAACTATAAAAGTAAATAACCTTATAAATAAAATCATATAACGAGTAAACTTTTCATAAAAATAACACATTGAAAATAAACAATGTGTTATTTTTATAATAAAAAGAATTGAGCACCATCTGGTCTCCTTCGTTGTTGTTTTCGTGCCCCAGAATTGTATTGTGCCATACATGTTCATGCTGTTATGCAAGGTAAATAATACACATATTTTAAATATAAAGTACACTCGGTATATATATAAATAAATATATTTTTAGCATTTTTATTGTTGGTAGATTATTTTGACTTGGTCATTTTAAAAGTAGCTCGCAAGGCAAAAAAGTGTGGGCACCCCTGATTGAAACCAATCAAAAACAGTTCTTTGATTCCCCAATTGTGACAGCTTAGCCGAAAGCAAAGACAAGTTCACAGTATCAAATGCTACTACTTCTACTATTATTTATCATTTCTAAAGCACTGAAAGGTGGACGCAGCATTTGACATGTAATAGATGGTCCTTGCTCTAAAGAGCTTACAATCTAATATGGACAGACAGACAGGATAAATAGGGGCTGGGGAGTTTCTTAAAGAGGGAATGGTGAGTGAGAGTAAGGAGCTGAAAGCAGCCTCAAAAAAGTGGGCTTTTAGCTTGGATCTGAATACTGCTAGAGACGGAGACTGATGTAATGATTCAGGCAGTCTGTTCCTGGAATATAGTGCAGCAAGATAGAAGGGACGGAGTCTGGAGCTGGCAATTATTCTATAATGCTGGGTATTCAATCCACAATGGGACATGGCCATTAGAAGGGTCAGCAGCATTCTAAAAATAGATTACCAAGGTTGCATGCCCAATTGCGCACTAATATTTATGGTCAAATATATTTTATTGAGCTCAAAAAGTAAACATACAACAGGGCAGAGAGAACGGCAAAACAAGCTCAAGGTATATCAAAAACCTCCAACTTCCAGTTACTCAACCCCTCAAACTAGTCCCCTCACTCCTACCCCACCCAACGGTCCTCCTTCCAAATAAAATACCCTGAATGTACAGCAGTAGTACCACAGAAAAGATAACAGTACACATAAAATAAATACAGCAATAGGAAAATGCATCAACAATTAAGCAAATGGCTATGTGCCAAAGGCGTCATAGTAATCCAAAAGGGTTCCCAAGTGCAGTGAAAAGAGCGCCCGGGAGAGAGGAAAAGTCCAAAACATCTCGTCGTTCCCATAGCAGAAGAGTAAGCATCTGGCATCACCAAAGAAAGTAGTCTGGCTCCTCATGATCAAGCCATTTAAGCAGGATGCATTTCAATGCAAGAAGAATTGTCCATTTGAGGAAAGCTGCAACTCCCCGTTTACGGGGGAATAGTGGGGGACTGCTCCAAATAAGACCAAGGGAGAGCGGCGTGCGCACTAATATTTATAAGAATATGTGTATTGCTATACTGGGACAGACCAAAGATCCATCAAGCCTAGTATCCTGTGTCCAACAGTGGCTAACCCAAAATTGATTTTATAATACTTATCCTAAAAATAAGTAGTGGATATTCTCAAGTCCATCTTAACGATGGCTTATGGACTTATAGGACATATCCATCCCCCTTAGGTAACTCATCCACGGTCAACAACAATAATGTCTCAACACTATGGGCCTTTCGAAACCCTTAATGAAAAGGATCTAAACCCTGCACATGATCTAAATCAGAGCTGCCCATGTCCGGTCCTGGAGATCTACTGGCAGGCCAGATTTTCAGGATATCCACAATGAATATGCATGAGAGAGATTTGCATACCAAGAAGGCAGTGCAGGCAAATCTTTCTCATGCATATTCATTGTGGATATCCTGAAAACCTGGCCTGCCAGTAGATCTCCAGGACCGGACTTGGGCAGCCCTGATCTAAATGTTCCTCCATCTGTTGTAACACAATCTTTTCTTCCTACTGGTGGCATCACTGAAATAGCCCTATAATTACTTGCCATTATAGCTATGGTCTTATTTGTCAGATTTTAATGCTGGTCTAACTGTTGCTGACTTCAAGATATCAGGAAATGTTGCAGATTTCAAAGAGGAACTCACTATATATGTCGGTGACAGTACCACAGAATCACCCAGTAGTCTAATAATTGCTGAAGTACAAGGATCCAAAACAGCTTTAACTGGTTTAAGATTCCACCGTGTCTAACGTTTTGCTTTATAGACTTCAACAATAGCACTAGTTATTTTTCACCCAGGGTATACAATCAATATAAATCAACTCAGAGGGTAGACCAAAACTCAGTCACCCCTTTCATGCCCTGGAGCACTTATGGTCTTTATCCCGATCCTCAGCGACACCACTTGGAGCTCAAAACACTCTCATTGCTCCAAGCTTTATGTGTCAACTCGTCACTGGATCGATCTTTTATATTATATTATTTATGTTTTTCAACTTTTGTCTATACTATATATTCAAACTTCAATATTCACATTTTAGAATGATTTTTAAGCATATCACTTAGCTTAATCATGTGGTCTCTGGCAGGGGATTAACACCGACATGTTTCGCTATACAAGCTTTATCAAGGATATCCCCTGTTAAAAACAAAAGTTAAAATTAATAGTAGTGATTTTTTATGTCAACTGGCCCAATGGGTAATAGGGAGCAATTATTTCTTTTTTGAAGGAGTTTATTATCAGCAAATTCAAGGTGTCGCCATGGGGGCCACGTTAGCCCCTTCAGTTGCAACATTATACATGGGACGGTTTGAGGACCAAGAAATCTATCCTTCAGAATATTTTCGCCATATTACATTGTGGAAGAGGTTTCTGGACGATATTTTCTTTCTGTGGGAAGGACCTGAAGCGGAGCTTTTAGAATTTCTCCAGTGGATTAACACCAGAAATCCTAACCTCCACTTTACCCCCTCTTTGAGTATGTTTCAAATTGAATTTCTAGACATTCGCATTATCAAGGAAGAAGAACGGTTGATTACCCAACTCTTCCGTAAAGCAGTGGCCCCTAATACTCTGCTGCACTTTTCCAGCCATCACCCCTACCATCTAAAATTTAATCTCCCGGTTAGCCAATTTCTGAGGGCCCGTAGAATATCTTCTGAGGACAGTGATTTTAAAATAGCGGCTAAAGAGTTAAGTAACCGGTTTAAGGTCAGGGGTTATCCTTCAAAATCAATAAAACAGGCGTTTTTAAGAGCAAAATACGCGAATCGTGACCTGTTGCTAGCCGAGAGGGAGCATGAAGATAGTATAGACAGATTGATTTGTGTTCTCCCTTACTCGATAGTGGCTAAAGAACTGATATTCCTCATGAAAAAATATTGGCATATCTTGCAGGTTCACTCCATATTTAATGAAATTCTCATGTTTTCATTTAGGAAAGGAAAGACCATAGGACAGATATTAATTCAACAGAAATTGGGTAATTACAGGGAGCAAATACAGGGTACTCATATGGAGTGTGGACGCTGTCAATGGTGTGCCACTACGATTCAGGGTTCCTCATGGAAGGACCCCCATACGGGTACAATAATAAATTCTACTAGTAATACAAACTGTCAATCGATTAATGTAGTGTACGTGATTGTGTGCCCGTGCAGGCTTGTGTACGTGGGCCGTACGTCAAGGCCCATACACATAAGGTTGAACGAGCACAAGTCACGAGTTAAAACTAGGAATACTCAAGCTCCTCTGGTGGAACATTTTTTGGCTATGCAACATACCATGGAACAGATACAATGGCGGGTAATAGAGAGCCTTGCTGCGGGGTGGGAAGGGGGAAACTGTGAAGAGCGGCTGAATTACAAGGAGCAGAGGTGGATATATGTTTTAGATACTGTCACACCAAAAGGCTTGAATGGTGAATTAGAGTGGGGTACGTTAATCTAGTCTGGGTTCTGGGTGGTTGTTCAGTCTCTTCTACAATAATTCGAGCCTGTACCTTTAAATCCGGCAAGTAGTCCCGTGACGCTGTTGGCCATGTAATCACGTGGGTACAGTTGTCCCGGGTTCTGCTCTATTTAATTTCTGTTAAAGACGCCGCCACCATCTCTCTTGATATAAGTGGTCAGAGGTTGGCGGTTATTCATGTTTAGGTAAGGAATTTTTAGTTGTTCTGGTTCCATAAAGATTGGTGACCTCGACAACTATCCGTTAGAACATTATTAATTTTAACTTTTGTTTTTAACAGGGGATATCCTTGATAAAGCTTGTATAGCGAAACATGTCGGTGTTAATCCCCTGCCAGAGACCACATGATTAAGCTAAGTGATATGCTTAAAAATCATTCTAAAATGTGAATATTGAAGTTTGAATATATAGTATAGACAAAAGTTGAAAAACATAAATAATATAATATAAAAGATCGATCCAGTGACGAGTTGACACATAAAGCTTGGAGCAATGAGAGTGTTTTGAGCTCCAAGTGGTGTCGCTGAGGATCGGGATAAAGACCATAAGTGCTCCAGGGCATGAAAGGGGTGACTGAGTTTTGGTCTACCCTCTGAGTTGATTGACATTTTGCTTTGCCATTTTGATGTTTTTCTCGGCTAGCTGGTTTGGTTTTTTTTACTTGTGCTTCATAACATTTTACAAAAAAATGCATGTTATACATTACATAACCATTGAGTGTACTAAAGACTCTTGAAAAAGCACTTAGGATGCCGAAACACTGGTAGTGTTGAGTCTAGAGTCAGACACAATAAAGATTCCATTTGATGATATATTCCTGGATGGTGGCTTCTCTTCCTCATGACTCTTATGCTTGGATTAAGATTCAATATGCCAGACCAAACAACTATCATCAACCACCTGAAAATTATTCCAGCCAATATCTTGCTGTGATTTCGGATGTGCATTCATTTTATCCCGGCCATTGTCCACCTGTTTACAAGTTTATTAAAAAATCGATATCCCGCCAAATCAGGTTTCAATCAGATGGGAGACTCAAGAGCAATGTAAGGAAATTCTTCTTTACCGAGAGGGTGGTGGATGTCTGGAATGCGCTCCTGAGAGAGGTGGTGGAGAGGAAAACTGACGAAGTTCAAAAAAGCGTAGGATGAACACAGAGAATCTGGAATCAGAAAATAATAGTTAATAGTGAAGAACTAAGGCTAGTACTGGACAGACTTGCATGGTCTGTGTTTATATATGGCTGTTTAGTGGAGGATGGGTTGGGGAGGGCTTCGATGGCTGGGAGGGTGTAGATGGGCTGGAGTAAGCTTAGACGGAAACTTCAATAGTTGGAACCTAAGCACAGTGCTGGGCAGAGCTTTGGATTCTTGCCCAAAAATAGCTAAGAAAAAGAAGAAGAAAAATTTTTTAAAAATTGAATCAGGTTGGGCAGACCAGATGGACCATTTGGGTCTTTATCTGCCATCATCTACTATTTTACATAAAATTATTTTTAAAAAGACAAGTAAACACAGTACAAATAAACACAAGTCGTGGACTAAACAGGAACAAAAGGAAAGCAATATTTGGATAGTAAAGAAGGGAAGGGAAGAACTAAGGGGCAGGGAGACTTGAGGCCGGCATTGGCGCTGGTAAAAAGTAAGGGTAGCATTCTTAAAAGAATGATCATAAGTCAAAGACGTCTTTGAACAGGAAAGTTTTCAAGTTTGATTTGAAGATGGTAAGAGATGTACTTTCTCTTAGGTAATTTGGAGCTGAATTCCACAACGTTGGGGTGGTCACAGAGAGAATGTTAATTTGCATAGTGTTGATGTGTTTCAATGATGGGACTGAAAGCAGATTTTGATTAATAGAACGGAGGCAGCGTTGAGAAGAATGTGGAATTAAGAGTCGATTAATGAAGTCTGGCTGATCTGAGGCTCTTAACTTTGTATGTCAGTAACATAATTTTGCATTATATTGCTTTCTCAAGGTGAAGTCCCTCATAGTATTGTCACCTTCCTCATAGACCACTATATCCTAGAAGCTTCTAGAAGTAACATAATTTTGTACATAATGTGATGTTCTACTGGAAGTCAGTGGGCGTTAATCAATAAGGGGGTAACATGATCAAATTTTCTCTTATTGTTTATAATTGTAATGGAAGAATTCTGGATAATTTGCAGGCGTCTAATTTATTTTTGGTGATCCCTTTGTATACAGCGTTACAATAGTCAATACAAGAGATTACTAGCCAAGAATTGTTCATATCCCTCAGACCATGGCCACCATAAATAGCTTCCCTGTCATTCCTGTAACATAAATATTTCATAGTAACAAATATTTTCAGTGCATAGTTTAAGTTAAAACACCCCAGACTGCATTTAAAAGCAGTTCTGCCTGGAGAGTTTAAATATTGGAGGGGTAAATCTCATAGTAGGACCAAAGGGCTCTGCACACGTACGACTGTGTCATAGTCTTTTTTTTTTTTTTTAGAAGGCAACTCAGATTCTGAAGGAACAAGTGGCAAATTAAAGCTGTAGAAGAATAGGTCATTCCACATTCCACAGGTGGTTTCATCACAGTTAGATTTTAACCTATCTGATAAGATTACAGTTAACAATCAATTTCATTCCTTGACATGTTCAAATAGTTTCTCAAGAGGTCTGATTACATCTGATCCCTGGGAAATTCCAGTAAAAGAAATCCCATCTCCCCTTCCCACCAAGCCTCTTAAATAAAAAGGCTAAAGTCCACTGAGTCAAGTCCACAGTCTGGAAGTGATGGAGAAGACCTTGCTCATCCTGATTTTGACCCTTGGCTGCTGCCTCGCAGCCTCTTCTGTGAGTATTTGCTCCTTTATAATAAAAACTAACCTAAACCTTAAGTTTGTATACCGCATCATCTCCATAAAGATAGAGCTTGACACAGTTTACAGGTAATTCAATAAATGAGGGCAGGACATAATAAGAAATTAGAGGTTATGAAGAGGAAAGCTAGCTTTACATTTTGGAGAAAAGCCAGGTTTTCAGATGCTTTCGGAATAATTAGTATGAGCCTAGGTTTCGCAGCGGGGCAGGGAGGTTATTCCAAAGCTCAGTGAATTTGAAGAAAAGGGATTTCCCTATTTTACCTGCATATTCCCTATTTTGCCTTTTAACGAGGGGAAAGATAGTTTGAGTATGTGGGCGGATCTGGTAGTGTCAGGTCTCAAAGAATTCCAGGATAGTGGGATTAGGGGATGAAGAATGCCATGTAGGATCTTGAAAATTAGGCAGGTACATTTAAATATACTTTTAGTAGACCAGAATCCTGCTGGTTGTTGTAATTTGAGATTCTCTGACTATGAGGAATTGTAGTTTGTGCAAGAGGGAATGGATGTAGGGTAAATCCTCCCATCTTTCAGTTCTCTTCTCCTTTAATGTAGCTCGCTGACTCTTCTCAGCCATTTTTATGTAAACCGCCTTGAACTGAAAGGCACTCACGGTATATAAATAAAGATTTGGTATGTTAAGCAACAGTAGGAGATATGCTAGTCTAGTGTTTCCCAAGTCAGATTTTCAGGATATTCGCAATGAATATGCATTACATTGATTTGCATACAATGCCTCTGTTATAAGGACCAACTTGGGAAACACTGTGCTGGTCTGTCTTAGTTGGAGGAAGAGGAGTGCTCTGTACCAGTGTCGTGGTGGAAGTCAGCACTTTTCTTGCGCTAGGATCTTCTGTGCCTAATTTGATACATGTGAAACAGAAAAGACTGAGGATATGATCCAAAACTTATTGTCTCCATCCTTCTAGACCAGGGTTGTCCTATGTCGGTCCTGGAGGGCCACAATCCAGTCGGGTTTTCAGGATTTCCCCAATGAATTTGCATGAGATCTATTTGCATGCACTGCTTCCATTGGATGCAAATAGATCTCATGCATATTCATTTGGGAAATCCTGCACACCCGACCTGGCGAGGGCTGAGGTTGGACACCCCTGTTCTAGACCAATGCTTCTCAATCCAGTCCTTGGGATACACCTAGCCAAGGATATCCAGAATCAGTGGCGTAGCGAGGGTGAGCGCCGCAGCCAACGTGGGCAACAAGTTCATCGCTGCTCATGCTGAAGATAAAAAGGTACGGGAAAGGGGTGTGGGCGCATGTGTGTGGCAGGGGGCAGAGAGGAGGGGTGCTTGCGACCCGAGGAAGATCGTACACTCGCACCCCCCTTACTATGCCACTGTCCCGAATAACTATGCCTGAGAGAGATTTGCAAGCACTGATTCCTTAGCATACAAATCTCTTTCATGCATATTCATTGTAGATATCCTGCAAACCTGATTGGCTGGGAGTACCGCGGTGACTGGGTTAAGAAGCATTACTCTAGACATGCCTTTATTAGTGTTTTGGAGGGGCATTTTCAATAGGATATCTAAGTTTGGACATTTTGAAAAAGACGTCCAGAAACCTAGTAAAGAAAATGTTCATTTTCAAAACTGCAAGACGTTTATCTAGACATTTTGGCCCTTAGTACAGCTATCTCTTTTGGCCCTTCTCAAATATGAAGACATCCACATGAAAAACGCACAAAAGCAAGCTTTTTGGACATCCAAGCAGCCAGCATTCTTAGCAAACAGCTGAGCACAGCAGAGGGACACTAAGAGGTACTGTAGTGAATGTCAAATTCAAGTTTCAAGTTTTATAAAATTTCTTATACCAATCATTCAGGCTTCTGAGCGGTGTACAATTAAAAATAAAATATATATATATTTTTAAATATAAAACTGAATTACAGGTTAAAACTTTACAAAATAGACCACAGGGGGAGTTAGTAAATCGAATAATACACAATCTTGAGACAATAATCAAAGGAAAGTGAACATAAAAGGAAAAAAAACAACAGGAAGGGGAATCTGAGTACATATTAACAAGAAAAGTTTAGCCCTGATATGGGCAGTTAAATATCAAAAGCATCCTAAAATAAGAATGTTTTTAACTTGATTTTTAAAAATGGGGAAGGGATGCTTCTAGGCGAAGATGGTTGGGGATGGAGTTCCAAAGAGAAAGAGCAGTTACAGCAAAATTGTTAGATGTGATAGTATTAATGTACTTTAAGAGGGAATCGTTAGGAGATTTTGAGACGTTGAACGGAGAGCTTTAGATGGACAGTAAGGTATGATAAGAGTGAATTCAGGTTGGTTACTTGAACGAGTTTTAAATGTCAGCAGAAGGATTTTGTAATTTATTCTGGATTCAACAGGAAGCCAATGAGCTTTGTAAAGAAGGGGGGGGGGGAAGACATGATCGTATTTTTTAGCGTTGAATATAATTTTTATAGCAGTGTTCTGCACAATTTGAAGGCGCCTGATTTCCTTTTTGGTTATGCTTTTGAAAAGGGCATTACAATAATCTATGCAGGAGATTACTAGAGAGTCCAAGGTACACATATCACTGTATCCTGCTTATATTGTATGGCGAGCCCAAAACTTACTGTACCCACCGTTATACCACAACAATAGCCCTTATGCCCGCAGGTGTCACAATACAATATAAGCAAGTTATAGTGACATCTGACCTGGAACTTTTAATGTGACATTAACTATAGCAAACCTTAAAGTTCCCCTCTACTCTGCTGTGGAGATGTATATGAGCCATGTGAATCAGTAAGACAGGCTGGAAGGTATCCTTTTTTTCACATATTTGGGTGGTGAGAGGGGGTCGTGATCACTGGGAAACAGTGGCGTACCTAGCATATGTGACACCCGGGGACCATCATTTTTTGGCACCCCCCCCCCATCTGTATGAAAAACATGATTTTTAGTAACAAGCCACACGTCACACATGAGTACCTAGGAAAAGGCAGTATCTTACATATTGCAGTGAGCAGAACATCAATACACCCATTGTAAAACTAAACAAGCCAGACCAGTACAGATCAATCCTACACCGTCAATCCTAACAGAAAACCATGTCTTTTGAACACATAGAACACAGAAAACACCTTCGCCTAATATGGAATATGTCATCACAAACTAATCCCTCCCCCTTTTACAAAACTGTAGTGTGGATTTTAGCCACGGTGGTAACAGCTCTGACGCTCATAGAATTCTGAGCATCTGAGCTGCTACCACCACGGCTGGCACTAAAAAACGCTCCACAGTTTTGTAAAAGGGAGGATAAAATAGAAATACATAGACAAAGGTTAAATTGAACCAGCAAGAAGCTGGACTCTGCATAAAATGCAACACCACAGAAACAGTGACACATGTCTCTTAAAGCAATAAATAAATAGAAAATTTTTGTTCTACCTTTGTCTTCTCTAGTTTCTGCTTTCCTCATCTTCTTGTTACTGTCTTCCTTCCATCCACTGTCTGCCATCTCTCTGCCCCTCCCTATATGGCATCTTCTCTCCTTCTATGCCCCTTCCAGAAACTGTATGCCTCCCTCTTTCATCTCTCCTCTAAACCACCCCCTCCTTTGGTCTGGCATCCATCATCTTCCCTCATGGTCTGGCATCTTTCTCCTTTCATCTCTCTTTCCCCTGTGGTTTTTAGCATCTCTCTCTTCTCATTTCCTCCACTCAGATCTGATATCTCTGTCTCCTTCCCCGTTCTCTGGCATCTCTCTCTCCTCTCTCTCTTCCCTTTCCTTCTCTGGTCTTCCTTCTTTATTTTCTGCCTCCGGTCTAAATTAAATTATTTCTTACTATGCAGTCCTCAGTTTCCCTCTTTTCACTATGTCTCTTTTCACTATGTCTACCCCTTTCCTTCACCCCTCCACTATCTCACTAACTCTATCTTCTTCCCCCATCCAGCAAATGTCCTTTTTCTTTATCCCTCCTTCCATCCAGTATGTGTTCTCTTTCTCCACTTCCATTCAGCATTTGCTCTCCCTTCTCCCCACTTCCATCATCTGACCTCTTCTCTCTACCCTTTCTACCCACTTCCATCATCTGCCCCCTTCTCTCAATCTCTCCATCCACCATAGGCCCATCTTTCTCCCTTCCTCACCTTTCCGATTTTGGCAAGAAGATCTGCAACTCCCCTCCCCCCCCCCCGGACAACAGGCCCGGTCCGACAAACCTCCCTGCCCTGTGGCCAGCGATGTCTAAACTGTCTTCTTACAGCAGCTGGAGCGTTGTAGTTGCATATGGCTGCCATAAAGGTCATCTCTGATGCAACTTCTGGTTGTGTCAGAGATGACCTTTACGGCAGCCACACGCAGCTTCAACACTCTAGCTCAGGGGTGCCTACACTTTTTGGGCTTGCGAGCTACTTTTAAAATGACGAGGTCAAAATGATCTACCAACAATAAAATTAAAAAAAAACCCACAAAGCACACTGTACGCTGAGAAAATGTTAATTATCATTCCTATTCTGGGGTTTTTTCAAAGAGGTCAAGGCAGATGACTCTATGCACTGTCACCTCAGTAACAACTATACAAAAATAGACAAATATACCCCCTCCCTTTTTACTAAACCACAATAGCAGTTTTTAGCGCAGAGAGCTGCGCTGAATGCCCAGGGCTGCTCTTGACGCTCATAGGCTCCCTGCGCTACAAACCGCTATTGCGGTTTAGTAAAAGGGGGCCATAGTGCAAAATATAGACAGCAGATATAAATTCACATTTTGATCACTAAATTGAAAATAAAATCATTTTTCCTACCTTGTCTGGTGATTTCATGAGTCTCTGGTTGCACTTTCTTCTTCTGACTGTGCATCCAATCTTTCTTCCCTTCTTTCAGACTGTATGCTTCCTCTCCTCCAGACCTCATTCCCTCCCCCAACTTTTTCTTCCTCTCTCCCTGCCCTTTCTTTCTCCCTGCCTCCCTTTCTTTTTTCTCTCTTGATGTCCCCTTTCTTTTTTTTCTGTTTCCCTTCTGTCTCCCTGCCTGCCCCCTTTCTTTCTTTCTCCCTGCCCTCCACTGCTGCCACCATTGGGGAACAGGCCCCAAAGCCGCCGGCGCCGCTGCCCCAAGCTCTCTCTGCTTCCCTGCGTCGGGCCGACCAGCATTCCTCTCCCCGACGTCAATTCTGCCTTCGGAGAAGAAGTTCCACCCAGCCAGGCAGCGATTGGCTGGCCGGAACTTCCTCTCCGATGGCAGAATTGATGTCGGGGAGAGGAAGGCTGATTGGCCCAGTAGATCGCCAAGGCAAAGTGAGTCGATCACGAAGCCCAGGATGGGCTCCGTGATCGACTCACTTTGCCTTGGCGATCGACCATTTTCCAGACCTGGCCGGCTGTGCACCCCCCCTAAGACTACACCCGGGGCGAACCGCCCCCCCCCCCCTTGGTACGCCACTGCTGGGAAATATTCCCTTAATCCCTCCAATGGTCATCTGGTCAGTTTGGGCACCTTTTTGATCCTTATTCATTTTTAAAACAGGTCTAGCCTCAAACGTCTAAATGGTGCCTGGATGTTTTGTTAAAAGTTTGATTATTTGTGCAGAATGTCCAAGTCCTAAGCTCGTGCTAAGCCTGCCCAAAACACACCTCTAACACACCCTCTTAAGATTTAGACGCACTGGAGAGAAAATGATCAGAAAGTCATCTAGAAAGTCTGTTTTGAGAATGCCCACTTGAACGTTTTGACTAGTAAGACGTCCAAGTGCTGTTTTATGCTGTCTTTTGGGGATCTTTTCCAGATAAGCCCCGCCACTAATGGAAAAAGTGCACGCGCCGAAAGTTAAGCCCCGCCACCTTTTGCCAGCGCACGCAACCTTAACCAGTGAAGTTCTCAGCACAACGCCCCCACTACGCGGTGCGATGTGTATAAAGTAAAGTGGGGGGGGGGTCCCCCCCAAGCCCCCCCCGTCAGAGCAACCAAAAAAGATTATAAAAAAGAGGATATGAAACTTAACATTATAAAAAATAGGATAAACTGTCGGCCATTTTTTTAAGGGCTCCGACGGGGGGGGGGGGGCGTGTGGGGGGAACCCCCTCTACTTTACTTTATACAGATCACGCCTCTTTTTTATAATCTTTTTTGGGTGGCGGGGGTTAACTTTTTGGTGGGGCTTATCTGAAAAAGATCCTCTTTTGGACCTCTATGTTTTTTGAAAATGAGCCCTTTAGTTTCCAACAATTCACCATCTTCTTCAGTGGCCAAAACAAGAAAACAAGTTCCTTCATGTCCTCTTTCTTTGGTGAGATACCTAACTGTTCCCTTACTGAAACGCCTTTTCCTCATGTTAGTTCTTTTATTAGGTGAAAAGGGATTAGTTAAAACGGCAATGGAAAGTGTACCAAATCCAAGTGACTAACACATCCCACACAGAGGGTATCTTTCCAAAGCTGTTTATGTGATAAAATGTATTTTAGAAAAGTGCCCATTTCAAAGCTGCTGGAAAAAGTCCATGATGATTATGGTGTTGCACTCGCCCGTTTCTCTGTGATTGTTTCCAGGATTCTTATAATGTCACCGGGACGGTGGATGAGGGCGGCCAGTGCCTGTGTACCATGATCATGCCTGATAACACTTTCCCAATGTACAGGATGGAATCCCTAGAGACAGCCTCTCACAACCTGACCATCAGCGTCCAGCGAGAAATCACCAAGGTAAAGAAACGTCTCGAGCCCATTTTATTGTTGAAGAGATTCAAACTTCTGTGTAGTAGTAGCAGCGGCGGCTTTCCGTCCCTTGTTGCACTACACAGAAGTTTAAATCTATCACTTAGATAACATCATATTCATATACCAGGTGGTTCTTATAGCCCCTGACGCATCACCTCGAAGGGGTAAAACATGGCTGTGTCAATCTATTGTCTATTTTAAGAGTATTTTTTTTTAAAAAAGAAATATCTATTGAAAGGACTTTTCTATCTGATCTTCTTCTTTTTTTTTTTTTTCCACATTGGATCTTGTGGATTGGCTTCTCTATTGCGTTTTTATCCCTAAACAACATGCGTGAGAAAGTTGCATATCTACTTCCTCCATCATATGCAAATCTTTCTCATGCATATTTATTAGGAGCATCTGAGAAATCTGACCTGTTGGCAGCTCTGGAGGATTGAGAACAAAGCCCAAGGGTCTAGAACAGGGGTGTCCAACCTGCGTCCCGAGCGCCACATGCGGCCCCTTGAAGTATTTTGTGCAGCCCCGGTCGAGGGTGATGCAGTGTTTTCCTCTGCTGCCCCTGGGTGTTTACCATCTTGCCGGCTCCCTCCTCTGTCTTGCTGTGGCGTTTGCGTGGCCCCAGAAATTTTTTTTTCAGCCAATGTTGCCCAGGGAAGCCAAAAGGTTGGACACCCCTGGTCTAGAAAGTCACAGAACCCCCTCCCCCCCTCCCAACTGTTCAGTGGCTGCATTTTTTAGAGGAGCATGGTTTGGTTATTTGTATGAGGAATATAGCCAGTGTAATTGTGTGCTAACCACAGCTGTTAAAGTAACTTCAGCTAATAAAATCTGGAATTCGTCTATTTTTCTAATTTATAGACAAATAGTCCATCTAGCCCAGTATCCCGTCTTCATGGTGGCCAATCCAGGTCATAAGTAGGTGGCCAAAACTCAAAAACTGTAGTAGCAACATTCCATGCTACCGATCCAGGGCAAGCAATGGCTTCCTCCACATCTGTCTCAATAACAGACTATGGACTTTTCCTCCAGGAACTTGTCCAAACCTTTTTTTAAACCAACAATATTAACTGCTCTTACCACATCCTCTGGCAATGCATTCCAGAGCTTAAATATTCTCTGAGTGAAAAAATATTTCCCCCTATTGGTTTTAAAAGTATTTTCCTGTAACTTCATTGAGTCTTTGTAATTTTTGATGGAGTAAAAAATCGTTCCACTTGTACCCGTTCTACACCACTCAGGATTGTGTAGACTTCAATCATATCTCTTTTACAAGATGAAGAGCCCTAACCTCTTTATTCTTTCCTCATATCAGAGGAGTTTCATCCCCTTTATCATCTTAGTAGCTCTTCTTTGAACCTTTTCTAGTTCTGTCATATCTTTTTTGAGATAAGTGACCCAGAATTGAACGCAGTAGTCAAGATGAAGTCACACCATAAAGCGATACATAGGCGTTATAATAGTCTTAGTCTTGTTTACCATCCCTTTTTTAATAATTCCTAGCATCTCATTTTCTTTTTGCTGCCGCCGCACATTGGGTGAAATGTTTCATCATATTGTCTACAATGACACTCAGATTGTTTCTTGGGTACTAACCCCCAAGGTGCATCCTAGCATCTGGTAACTATGATTTGGGTTATTCTTCCCAATGTGCATCACTTTGCATTTGTCCACATTAAATTTAATCTGCAATTTAAACGTTCAGTCTTCTACTTTCCTAAGGTCTGCCTGCAATTTTTCAGTCTGAATGCATTTTAACAACTTTGAACTGTTTAGTGTCATCTGCAAATTTAATTACCTCACTCATTTTTCCAATTTCCAGATCATTTATAAATATGTTAAATAACACCGGTTCCAGTACAGACCCATGTGGCACTCCACTATGTACCCTCCTCCACCGAGAAAAATGACCATTTAACCCAACCCTCTGTTTTCTGTCCAATAACGAATTCCTAATCCACAACTGAACATGACTCCTATCCCATGACTCTTTCGTTTTTTCAGGAGCCTCTCATGAGGAGCTTTATCAAAAGCTTTCTGAAAGTCCAGATACACTACATCAGCCGGCTCACTTTTATCCACATGTTTATTTACACTGTGAAGCAAATTTGTGAGGCAAGATCTCCCTCGGCTGAACCCATGCTGACTCTGCCTTTTAAATCATGTTTGTCTACATGTTCTACAATTTTATTTTTTAAAATTGTTTCCACTATTTTGCCCGGCACTGAAGTCAGGCTTACTGGTCTATAATTTTCCTTGATCTCCTGGAAACCTTTTTAAAAATCAGTGTAACATTGGTTACCCTCAAATCTTCAGGCAGAACAGATGGCTTGCTACGCCAACTGTGGGGTTACAGATCACTCATAGCAGACCAGCAGAAGTAATGGTGCCCATCATACTATTTTATACAGAACAGTTTTCAAATTATTTTACCCACATAATTAAACTCCTGAGTTGAAAAGTGCCTTCCCACCCCATACTTCTTTAAATTTTTGCCAGTGTGATCAGGTTCTCTGGCCTGCTGCTCGTATTGGCATAGGTTTTCCCTGTGATGTAACTTCCTGGCCCTGCGAGCCGGAAGTGATTTCAGAGGGAGCAAGGCCTGCGCGAGCAGCTGACTAGAGTATTTGTTTGCACTGGTGAAGAGGTACAGGGCAGGGGAAGGGAGGGCATGAGCATGATATGAGGGGGCGGAGAGGTGCCAGCACCCTCACTGAGACGGCGTCTAGGGAAATCCGTCCTCTCTTACTATGCCACTGTGAGGATTTCAGCTTCAAGTCTCCATGTGTGTTTTATAGTTCTGACTAGTGCTGCCCGATTCACTGATTTACTTTGGGTGAATCGATTCAAATCGATTTAAACAACAAAAAATTGGCTTCCCGATTCGCCTGACCCCTAAAGCAGGAGCAGCAGTGCTGCTCTTGCTGGCCAGCCGCTGCCGCACCTGCTTTAGAGGGTGAAGGGGAAGGGTCATTCAGAAAGTTCTGCTATCTGGCTTCCCCCTCCCCTAGCGTCTGTTTCCCTCCCCTGGCATTCAGCTTCCTACCCCTGGCCTCCCACTTCCCCACAGGCCTCCCTGCACCGTTTACCGTTGAGGAACAGCCTGTAGATTAGATCGCGATGCTAGCGATCTTTCCACTGCTTCAGAGCTGTTTCCTCTGTGATCCTGCCTCTGATGTCAGAGGAGGGGAGAGACCACAGCAGAGGAAACAGCTCCAAAGTAGTGCAAAGATTGCTAGCATTGCGATCTTATCTACAGACTGTTCCTCAATGGTAAACGGTGCGAGGAGGCCAGGGGGGAAGCCGGCCACCAATGGGAGGCCAGGGGGAACACATAGGCCTTCCGAGGGGGTGGGGGAGGGAGCAGTCCTTCAGGGTGGGGGGTGGGGGGTGGAGCAGGCCTTCAGGGGGAACAGGCAGGCAGGCCTTCATGGGGGATAGGCAGGCAGGCCTTCCGAGGTGGGATGCAGGCCTTTAAGGGGAGGAGACAGGCCTTCAAGGGGGGAGACAGGCCTTCAGGGGTGGGATGCAGGCCTTTAAGGGGGACAAGCCTTCAAGGGGGGGAGACAGGCCTTCAAGGGGGGGACAGGCTTCAGGGGTGGGATGCAGGCCTTTAAGGGGGGACAAGCCTTCAAAGGGGTGGAGACAGGCCTTCAAAGGGGGGGGGGACAGGCCTTCAAAGGGGACAGGCAGGCCTTCAGGAGTGGGATGTAGTCCTTTAAGGGGGGGGGGACAAGCCTTCAAGGGGGGGAGACAGGCATTCAAGGGAGGGGGACAGGCCTTCAAGGGGGAAACAAGCCTTCAGGGATGGTGGCACATGCCTTCAGGGGGGACAGACCTTCAGGGGAGGTGGGCCCTGTGTAGAAGTATACGGCGGGAAGGAGGGAAGGGGAGTTCAAAGAGACATGCATATGCTGGACTTTGGGGGAAGAAATAATGGGTCTAAAAATAGAAGAGAGGGAGAAAGATGACACAAGGGATAATGTGGAGGGGGGACTAGAGATACTGGATAGGAGGGTAGTTGGGAAGAGAAAGGGAGAAATGATGGAACCTGGAGTGGTGGGAAAGGAGGGAGAGATGCTGGATGAAAGGGTAATTGAGAAAAAGTGAATTTGTGGATGGAGACAAAAAAAAGGAAAGATGCAAGATCTCCGGGGGAGGGAAGGGACACGGAAGGGGAGGACAGAGATGGCAGATGGATGGTTAGCACGGAGAAAGAAGAAAGTAGGAGATCCTGGCAAGCAAGTTATCAGAAGACAACCAGAGCCTTGGGACCAACAAGATTTTAATATTGACCAGACAACAAAAGGTAGAAAAAATAATTTTATTTTCTGTTTTGTGATTACAATATGACAGATTTGAAAAGTGTATCCTGCCAGAGCTGGTGTTAGACCGCAAACATGAGCTAGGATTTAACAGAGAGAAGAAAAGTCCTTTTTGTTTTTTTGTTTAGACCACAGCGCCAGTGTGGGTAGGAGAAGCCAAAGGGGGTGAAGAAGCTATAAAATAAACCCACCAGGATGTTTGAGAAAAACACCCAATTAGGCAGGAAAATCAAATCGAATCGAAAAACCAATTCAATAGGCTGAATCGAATCGAATCGAATCAAATCGAAATTTTTTTTTCCTGAATTGGGCAGCACTAGTTCTGACTACATTTTCCATAAAGTAGGTGCAAAATCCCTTACTCTTCAGCTCCGAATTTTCAATGCCTGTGGATCATTTCCTTTTAAAATTTCATTTCCTGGCCTGTGAGTACAAATAAGCCAACAAGCCATGCACAATTTAAAAAAGGTTCCCAGAAAATAATGGCCTGACATTTAATGATATCTATCCATTTAACAGAACCTTCTTATTAGATAAATGCTGCTTTGCGTAATAATATTGGTTTTTCTTTTCCTTCTTTGAAAGGTAAATCTAGTAGGTTGTATGTAGAAAAATTACTATCTTTTCAAGCAGCTCATTTGGGTCTTGATTTACTCCCAATTTTATGGTCCTCTACATCTACATTTGATACATGTGAATCAGAAAATACTGAGGATATGATCTAAACTTATTGTCGCCATCCTTCTAGACCAGGGTTGTCCAACATCGATCCTCGAGGGTTGCAATCCAGTCGGGTTTTCAGGATTTCCCCAATGAATTTGCATGAGATCTGTTTGCATGCACTGCTTCCATTGTATGCAAATAGATCTCATGCATATTCTTTTACATCGTATAAGTATTTTAAATATAGTTGGAAAGAGCAACAAACTGTATTGCATCTTCTAAGTATTTCAGCCATAACTCAAAATTTATTTCTATTGTAAGTTTATGGAAGAGTAATGAATATTGTATTTGTTTTTATTGTACTTCTACAGAAGATGTTCAGCTTATTTGAATTGTTAATTGCATCAAACTGTTTGGTGTACAATGGTATACAAATAAAATTGTATGTTATGTTATATTCAGTAGTACTATATGAATCATGCAAGGAAGGGAAGAGTTTCGTTATCAAGAGTAAGGGGAGATTTAAAGATCTCAATATGTATACTTTGGAAGAAATGTGGGAAAGGGAAGATACGATAGAGAAGTTTAATACACAGGAAGTGAATCTTTCGATTGAAAGGAAGCTCTGGAATGAGGGGAGCAAAGGAAGAAGGTGAAACGGGATAGACTCGGGAGTAATCTAAGGAAATACTTCTTAATGGAAAAGGTGGTAGATGCACGGTACAAGCTTCCTGATGGAAGTGTGGTATCCCAGGCAGTGTTGTTTAAAATCCTAGGTCAAAGAACTCAAGTGAAAATAAAAGTAAATTCATATTTTGATACTTAAATAAAAGTATAATAAGAACATAAGAGTTGCCGCTGCTGGGTCAGACCAGTGATCCATCATTCATGCCCAGCATTCCGCTCATGCGGCGATCCTCTGGTCAAAGATCAGCGCCCTAACTGAGACCAGCCCTACCTGCGTACATTCTGGTTCAGCAGGAACTTGTCTAACTTTGTCTTGAATCCCTGGAGGGTGTTTTCCCCTACGACAGACTCCGGAAGAGCGTTCCAGTTTTCTACCACTCTCTGGGTGAAGAAGAACTTCCTTACGTTTGTACGGAATCTATCCCCTTTCAATTTTAGAGAGTGCCCTCTCGTTCTCCCAACCTTGGAGAGGATGAACAACCTGTCCTTATCTACTAAGTTTATCCCCTTCAGTACCTTGAATGTTTCGATTATGTCCCCTCTCAATCTCCTCTGTTCAAGTAAAAGTAAAAAGTAAGTGCCTAAAATAATACCTTTTGAGTAAAAAGTAAAAGGGACACAAGAACTCTTATCAGCTGCAGCTTCATGTCCACTTTAAAGTGACCCAACTCATTAAACCAGTTCTAACCTGTTTTGGAGGCCGTATCTAGTGAAGGATATAAAAAGACTTGAAGCAGTCCAGAGGAAGGCAACAAAAATGGTAAGAGGTTTGAACCAAAAGAAGTATGAGAAGAGACAGGAAGACCTAAATATATATATGCTGGAGGAGAGGAAGGACAGGGGAGATTATGATACAGATGTTTAAATACTTGAAAGGTATTAATATAGAACCAAATCTTTTCCAGAGAAGAAAAAAATGGTAAAATAGAGGGCATAATCTGAGGTTGCAGGGAGGAAGACTCGGGAGAAATGTTAGGAAATTCTTTTTCACGGAGAGGATGTGAAAAGGATTTTGGTCCCAATTCCGGCCCCATACTTTCTCTGCCATTTGGAAGTCAGGTGCACCTGGGGACATATCTTAAAGACCAGAAGTCATCTTACAAAAACATGTCCAATTTTATTATGAGCTTTACATCTCTTTTATATCATTCTACATGAATCAGTGTTGTCAGCATGTGTCAGCATGTGATGTAAACACAAACCATATATGGACACAGGTCACATGAAACTTTAAAGAAATCAGCATTTTTTCTATCTCAAGACTGGAGTCCAAAAGGTTAGAAGAGCCTTGGCCAGCAAAGCCTCTTCTGTTTGCAAATACGGCTTATAAAAACAATTGAATTCACTTCACAACCAAGATAACACACATCTTATCAAACATCAGAGAAGGAAAAACAAACAGGGTCTGGTTTTCTTACAGCTTCAAAACATATAGCCTAAGGAAAACTACCAAGGTACATGATACTGATACGTGTCCCATCAGGGTGGTAGATGCCTGGAATGCCCTCCCGAGGGAAGTGGTGGAGAGGAAAACGGTGATGGAACTAAAAAAAAACATAGGATAAACATAGAGGATCTCTAATTAGAAAATGAAGGATGTAAATTAAAAAGCTAAGGCCGGTACTGGCAGACTTACAGGGTCTGTGTCCCATATGTGGTAATTTGGTGTAGGATGGGCTGGGGAGGGCATCAATGGGAACTCCACTAATTTGGAACATGAGGGTATTACAGGCCAGACTTTATGGTAGATATCCTGCAAACAGGATGGTTGGATAGGCTGGCGTGAGCTTGGACAACAAGTTCAGCATTTGGAACCTAGGACAATATCAGGTGGACTTTACAGTCTATGACCCAGAAATATCAATGAAGAGACAAGTTAATTTAATCATGTATTTTTAATGGATATAACTAATGGACAGACTTGATGGTCAGGTCTTTATCTGCTGTCATTTACTATGTTACTATGTAAACACAGGCAACTTCACTGTTCTTATAGGCTATACAGTACTCCCCTGATATTCGCCGGGATTCCATTCCAGGAACCCCAGTGAATCTTGAAAAACCGCGAATACGGTTTTTCATGGGGGAGACTGAAGAGGGCAGCGGGAGAGCAGCCGGAGCACTGTGAGTGTAGGAAATCACTCGCAGTGTGCTCCTTCCACTTCTTCCTGCACTAAGTTGGGCCTTATCCAGTCTGGAGCTGCGTGTCAAAGCAGCTCCTGATTGGATAATGCCTGACTTAATGCAGGAAGAGGCGGTCGGAGCATACCACGAGTGATTTCCTACACTCGTCAGCGCTCCGGCTGCTCTCTCCTGCCCTCTCCTTGTCGGCGGTTCGCGGTCAGAAAATACCATGAATGACCGGGACCGCAAACCGCTGACCGTAAACGACCAGGGGCACACTATATTCACTGAACAGAAAAATTTAAGATGAAATGATCTACTGTTTACATGACGAGGTTTGCAATAACAAAATCTTCTTCCCAGTTTTCTGAGAAATTGTCACTTACATCTCCCTTCCACTTTTACCTTTAATTGCAAGCATCAAATGAAACTAGGTAAAATAGTAAAAATGGGCAAAATTATTACTTCATAAAAAGTATCAAAACTTTCACTTCAGTACAGTAATTACTTACATTTATTTAGGCCCTCCTTTACAAAGCAGCGCTAGCCGCCGTGGTAACAGCTCGGACGCTCATATAATTCCTATGAGCATCTGAGCTGTTACTGGGGCAGCAGGCGCTAAAAACGCTAGCTTGGCTTTGTAAAGGAGGGGGTTGATTACTGTGCAACACTGATCCCAGACTCCCTAGGCCTGGGGAATAGAATTGAAGTTTTAACACTGATGTGGAGGGGCATTTTCAATAGGATTTCTTAGGTCAGAATTTGGACATTATGAGAAAGAAGTCCAGAAATCCAGGAGAGAAAATGCAAGATGTCTATCTTTTTAAAAAATGATATATCTAGACCAGGGGTGTCCAACCTTTTGGCTTCCTTGGGCCGCATTGGCTGAAAAAAATTTTCTGGGGCCGCACAAACACTAGCACTAGCCGATGAGCAAATAAAAGGTTGAGCAGGTCCCAAATCTGCAATCACTAATATAGAAGATGTATGTATCTAATAATAAACCTTCATTAAAGGGAAACTGTGGAGAGGAACCCAAAAAAGCAGTAATACTTACCCTGACTGAGTGATCCCTCCATATGCACCCTCCTCCACGACGTCAAAGGGAACGCTTCTGGGTCAGCTGCAGGAGGTACATAGGAGCCGCTGCCCGCGGCTTTGAGCGAATGCTGCAGCAAGACGGAGGAGAGAGACGGCAAGATGGTAAACACCTGGAGACGCAGAGGAAAACACCGCATCGTTCTGGAGCGGGACCGCACAAAATACTTCATGGGGCCGCGGGTTGTACATTCGTGATTTAGACGTTTTGGTCTTTAGTACATCTATCTTTTTTGGCCATTCTCAAATATAAAGACATCCACATGAAAAACGCACAAAAGCAAGCTTTTCAGATGGTCAAGAAGCCAGCATTTTTAGCAAACTGTTCACAGACAGCTAAGCACAGCAGAGGGGCACTCTAAGAGGTACTGTAGTGAATGTCAAATCAAATGTCCAAGGTACACATGCCACTATATCCTGCTTATATTGTATGGTGAGCCCTCCAAAACCCACCCAAAACTTACTGTACCCTGTTATACCACAACAATAGCCCTTATGCCTGCAGGTGTCATCTTATAGGTATAGTAGGTTTTGGAGGGCTCACCATACAATATAAGCAAGTTATAGTAACATCTAATCTGGGACTTTTAATGTGACATTCACTATAGTAAACCTTAGAGTTCCCCTCTAGTCTGCTGTAGAGATGTATATGAGCCATGTGAATAAGTAAGACAGGCTGGAAGGTATTCCTTTTTTCACATATTTGGGTGGTGGGAGGGTTTGGTGACTACTGGAGAAGTAAGGGGGGGTGTCAAGCCTTAATTCCTCCAGTGGTCGTCTGGTCAGTTTGGGCACCTTTTTGATCCTTATTTATTTTTAAAACAGGTCTAACCCTGAACATCTAAATGGTGCCCCAGATGTTTTGTTAAAAGTTTGATTATACATGCAAAATGTCCAAGTCCTAAGCCCTCCCTGGTCCAGCCCAAACCATGTCTCTACCCCCCCCCCCCCTCCTTTACGATTAAGAGGCACTTGAGACAAAACATCAGAAAGACATCTGGAAAGTCAGTTTTGAAAATGCCCACTTGGACGTTTTGACTAGTGAGACGTCCTAGTGCCAGTTTATGCTTTCTTAAGGTTGTCTATCTTTTTTGAAAATGGGTCCCTTATTGTTTTAACAAATGGAAATCTTTTTGTTTTCTTAATTTCGCATTGATGTATTTGGTGGTTTTACTTTCTCCAGATTCAGAGCTACCAGAGCTCCCTGGCAGTATACATGGAAAGGCTGTCCAACCTGACTCGCCGGGTTGAAAACGTAGAACTGGGAATCGTGTCCTACAGAGAGCTGGACTTTACACTCATGAAACTGGAGATCCAGGAAATGGAGACACTCGCGGTGCAGCTGAGGGCTTCTTTTAACGGATCCAATACCATTGTTGAGACACTTTTTATGGAGGTACATAGTGTGACTCAGTGGCATAAATTCAAATGCAGGGACCCCGATAGGGAGTAGAGGATACTTCCTCCCCCTACCTTAGGCTTTTAGGAGGACTGAATGCAGCAACTACTATTTATTTTAAACAAGTGATTTTGAACCCAGTCCTCAGGGACTACTGGTGAGTTGTTTTTTTTTCAGGATATTCACTGTGAATATGCATGACATAGATTTCCAGGCAAAGCTTTTTTTAATTTTTTTTGGTATGCAAATCTCTCTAATGCATATTCATTACCTGACTAGCTAGGTGGTCCTTGAGGACTGGGTTGAAAACCACTGCGCTAAACAGTGTTGCTTTCATTAATTAAACCAGGGGAAGGCAATTATGGTACTAGAGGGCCACACCCCAAATGGGTTTTCCAAAATTTTTCAAAATGAATATGCATGAGATTGATTTGCATGTACTGCTTCCATTGTATGCAAATCGATCTAATTCATATTCAATATGAAAATCCTGAAAACCTAACTCGTTTGTGGCCCTCGAGGATCAGGTGCCCATCCCTGAATTAAACTATTCAGTGTTGCTCTCCACCGGCAGCTGGAAAAGCAATAAAGTAGCTCATGTCCCACTGACGGATCAAAGTCTTGCAACAGGCCTGGGTGATTTTGTAGCCCTTATCATAAGACTTCAAGCTGGCAGTAGATGAAGAGCTTAAATGCTTCTCCACCTTCAGCAGCAGGGGGTGGCGGTAGAATCAAGTAATTTCATGAAGGAAAGCTGGTGGAAGTGGCACGGCACAACACAGGCCGTGGAGGTCACTGTACAAAGCAGTGGCGTGGCCATGGGTGGGCCTGGGCCACCCACTGTATGCTCAGGCCCACCCAAAATTCTCATGCCCCACCAGTTGTAAGGGGCCTTCGGCAGCGAGAGCCCCTCCTTCTCCTACTTGCTCCAGCCCACGGCTCTGTCCGTGGGCTGCCGTTGCCCCTGCTCCGCCTTCCCATGTCTGCGTGAAACTGAATATGAGCAGCACGGGGTAGGTCAGTGCGACGGCCGTGCTTAGACAGTGCTTTAGGTTGAAGAAAGTGGGGGACGAAGAAGTTCTCGCTGCCGGAGGCCCCCTGCAACTGTTGGTGCATGAAAATTTTGGGTGTGCCCGAGCCTATAATGGGTGCGCCCAGGCTCACCTATGGCTACACCACTGCTTTGTACAGTGCCTCAAAGGGCTATTTCAGTGCCTCAAAGGGCTATGCTTTACCTTTTAACTTTCTTTTGGACACTTCCAGTATGGTAATACTAGAAGCAGAAGTCTGCTGTCAGACATAACAGGGCAGTTTTGAGTAGTCTGTTGGATTCATAGCATATATAGACAGCCTTATCCTAGTGCAGTGGTTCTTAAACCTGTCCTGGGAGAACCCCAGCCAGTCGGGTTTTCAAGATATCCCTAATGAATATGCATGAGTCAGATTTGCATATAATAGAGGTTACTGGTCATGCAAATATGCCTCATTAGGGATATCTTGAAAACCCAAAAGACTGGGAGTCTCCCAGGACAGGTTTAAGAACCAGTGGCCTAGTGTACTGCAGTCAGTTAATTTATTGTTGCAAATTTATGAAAAAAAATCCTTCTGGGTTATAATCATTATGTCTATAATAAAATATGATATACTCTACAATGTATCATGCATATATAATCAGTAAACCCCAAAACATTACCCCCAGCACCCAAACATTCCCTGTGCTTTTGATAAAAGCACTTGTATAATTTGTATCTGCTGTTTGTGTGAACAAAGGGGAGGAGCAAAACAGCCCTTTGAGGGTGGCTAAGCAAATGATGATAATACTGATTTCTGTGCCCTGTTGACCGAAGATTAAGGGGTAGATATTCAAAGGGCTTTAAGTGGGAGGGAGAGGCAACTGCCGCTTAAACCCTTATCAGTAGGCTGAGAGGGGATATGCAGTGCACTTTAGTTGGGAATGGATATCTAAATAAACGCTGGGCTTTACTAAACTGCGGAAGAGCTTCTTTCCGAGGGTCACCGGGGTAAATGATCCTACGCTCGCAGGAATTGAATGAGCATCGGAGCATTTACCTCACTGGTCCATTGTAAGAAGCTTTTCTGCAGTTTAGTAAAAGAAGCCCAAAATTAATTGTGACAAGCAAACATATTTCAAAATATCAAACAAATTTTGTTTGTTTGTTTATTGTTCTTTGTTAACTTAAATGAACCTATTTGAATTTTGTTTGTTTCAACTCTGTTGTCCTCTGTTTTCACTACATTTATTTTTGGATGAAATATTACATACATAGTAAGTGACGGCAGATAAAGATTTGAACGGTCCGTCTAGTCTGCCCATTAGTTATATCCATTAAAAATACATGATATTAAATTAACTTGTCTCTTCTTTGATATTTCGGTTTCCAATCATTGTTATTTTGAAATAAATCTGTTTAACTTAACCAAAAGCACCACTTTACTCTGGTTGGCTTCTTTCAATAAAGCAGCAGAGGATAAGAGTTATTTGACGTAGGTCCAATCCTTGCTCTTTTTAATGTTGCAATTGATCCCAACAAAACTTGCGTCCCATTTCCTTCCATGACCGTCTCTTCTTCTTCCTCTCTTTCTTCATGAAACCACAGATCCAGAACATTTCCGTGATGGTCAATCAGCTGGAATCATACGACAAAAACAATGTGCTTGCGGTGCGACGTGAAATCGCCTCCCTGAGGAAACGTCTCCAGGACTGTGAGAAGAACCAAACGGTTTTCAACCCTCCTCCTGTAATTTATGGTTAGTACATGGTTATATTCTATGTCTTCAGATGTTCTCAGCTCACCTCATCGGTGCAACTTGTGTTGTGAGCTGAGGTCTTTATTTATCACTTAGAATAACATGGTAATATAGTAACTGATGGCAGATAAAAGATCCCCGTGGTTCATCCAGTCTGCCCAACAGTCACATTCATTATCAAGGCGGTGTTGAACCAACAATCCAGTATACGAGTATTATTACATTTGATTTGCTAAGTTCCACTAAAAAATGTCTTCCCCTCCCTACCGAGATATATAAGACCTGTACTCAGATGATATAAATGCAGTATAAAGTATGCACACTTACCCCTGATCCATTCTTGTCATTTTCAGGGCTCAGACTGTAGAAAAAAGTCTGCCATGCACTGGCCCTACTCCACAGCTACCAGAGTTTCTATCAAATCCTTAATCCATTATGTTCTATCTTGTCACAAATGGGAACAAAAACACTGTGGAGACGACGATGTCCAAGATGCAGGTCTTTATTGAAAATACAGTCAATTCATCCACATGATGAGATGTCAAGGACCCAAGGAATGAGGGACTAAGGACCCAACACGGTCCGTGTTTCGACAACCCTATCTTCCTCAGGGGTCCCTGAAAGTCCTAATGCAAAAACGTGGATCAAATCCTAAAACCTAAAGGTGGTCAAATATGATGATGGACTGGCCCAAGTAGAAAACTCTGCGCGATTGTTGGGTTCTTAGTCCCCATTTCTTGAGTCCTTGACATCTCGTCATGTGGATTAATTGACTGTATTTTCAATAAAGACCTGCATCTTGGACATTGTCGTCTCCACAGTGTTTTTGTTCCTGTCTTGGTTGACCTTCGGGTCTGTGGAGTATTAAGGGACAATTTTTGTTTGTTTGTTGTCACATATAGGACACAGACTGTAGAAGCCCGTCTGGAGCTGCCATTTAAGCCTCACTCCAGTGCGTCATTAACATTTTTCGAACACATCCAGGAATTTTACTAGCATAGTAACATAGTATATGAGGGCAGATAAAGATCTGCCCACCAACCCACTGTGTCCAACAAGGAAGCCAGAACCTTACCTGCCATACCATTATTGGCATAGCGAGGGGCGGTGGCACCCCCTCACGCCCTCTTTGTCACACCCCACTCCTTCCACGCCCCCACACCACATTCAGACCCTCCCTTCCCCTTATATCTTTGCCAGCCCGAGCAGCTTCTCTAGGGTTACCAGATTTTCGGGAATGAAAATCTGGACCCATGGCCCTGCCCCCAGGCCCACCCCATTCTGCCTGAGTCACGTCCCCAGCCCCGCCCCCTCAACCTGGTTGCTTGTCAGGAGGTCATCTGCACATGCGCTGGTGTGACGTGATGATGTCGCCTGCATGCGTGCATGCACATGATGTCACCGTGTTGTATTTGCGAACGCACGGATGCTGTCCCTACGTCGCTGCTGGCTGGAAAGCTTTTCAAAACCCGGACAAAGTGCCGGGTTTGGAAAACCGTCCGGACTCCTGGACATGTCCTCGAAAAGGAGGACAGGTCCGGGGAAACCCGGACATCTGGTAACCCTAAGCGTCTCTGGCCTGCTGCTCACACTGGCATTGGCTTTCCCTCTGATGCCACTTCCTGGCCCTGCACCAGGTAGTGACTTCAGTGGGGAGCCATGCCGGCATGAGCAGCAGGCCGGAGAAATTGCTCATGCTGGTGAAGATTTAAAGAGGTATGGGGAAGGGGGAAGGGGGGGCGCAAACATGGCATGGCGTGGGGGCGGAGAGGTGCCGGCGCTGCCACCAAGATGGTGCCTGTGGCAGACCACACCCTCGCTGTACTACACCATTGCATACCATGTTACACTCGTTCATGATTAAAAACTGACACCACAGAGTAGTCAAAGAGAAACAAAAGCTGCAGTGATGATGTACAGGACGCCATGGACTTTATTAGGCAATCGTAAAAGGACTGATAAGACCGGACCCAACACAGTCCGTGTTTCGAAGAAACACTCCTTCCTCAGGGGTCCTAACGCATATCAGAACAAAGTAACCTGATGGATAACAACTGAATAAAAACTGGAAATGGCGGTGAATAACCATAAATGCTCTTGCGTGATGCAGGGCCCCTTAACCTTTTCCAGTTTCTTATACAGTTGTTATCCATCAGGTTACTTTGTTCTGATATACGTTAGGACCCCTGAGGAAGGAGTGTTTCTTCGAAACACGGACCGTGTTGGGTCCGGTCTTATCAGTCCTTTTGGAAACAAACTATGCTTTTTTTATGATTGCCTGATAAAGTCTTGGCGTCCTGTACATCATCACTGCGGTTTCTGTTTTTTTTTTTTGTTTCTCGTTTCGGTATTTAACTGCGGTCGAGTTGGATCTTCTGTTTGTTGTTACCACAGAGTAGTCAGCAATTCACCACCCTGCCAACCACTTTAAGGCAGCTACACACGATGCAATCTTGGAAGGATGGTTTTATGATTTCCAAAAAGCCTTTGACAAGGTGCCCCATGAACGCCTACTCCGGAAACTGAAGAACCATGGGGTGGAAGGAGATGTACATAGATGGATCAGAAGCTGGTTGGCGGGTAGGAGACAGAGGGTGGGAGTGAAGGGCCACTACTCGGACTGGAGGAAGGTCACGAGTGGGGTCCCGCAGGGCTCAGTACTAGGGCTGCTGCTATTTAATGTATTCATAAATGATCTGGAAACAGGGACGAAGTGTGAGATAATAAAATTTGCAGATGACACTAAACTATTTAGTAGAGCTCGGACTAAAGAAGACTGTGAAAAACTGCAAAGGGACTTGAACAAACTAGGGGAATGGGCAACGAGATGGCAGATGAAGTTCAATGTTGAGAAATGTAAAGTATTACATGTGGGAAACAGAAACCCGAGGTACAACTATACGATGGGAGGGATGTTTTTAAATGAGAGTACCCAAGAAAGGGACCTGGGGGTGATGGTGGACTTGACAATGAAGCCGTTGGCACAGTGCGCGGCGGCTGCTAGGAAGGCAAATAGAGTGCTAGGCATCATCAAAAAGGGTATTACAACCAGAATGAAAGAAGTTATCTTGCCATTGTATCGAGCGATGGTGCGTCCGCATCTGGAGTACAGCGTCCAATATTGGTCACCGTACCTTAAGAAGGATATGGCGATACTCGAGAGGGTTCAGAGGAGAGCGACACGTCTGATAAAAGGGATGGAAAACCTTTCATACGCTGAGAGATTGGAAAAACTGGGACTTTTTTCCCTGGAGAAGAGAAGACTTAGAGGGGATATGATAGAGACTTACAAGATCATGAAGGGCATAGAGAGAGTACAGAGGGACAGATTCTTCACACTTTCAAAAAATAAAAGAACAAGAGGGCATTCAGAAAAGTTGAAAGGGGACAGATTCAGAACGAATGCTAGGAAGTTCTTCTTTACCCAGCGTGTGGTGGACACCTGGAATGCGCTTCCAGAGGGCGTGATAGGGCAGAGTACGGTACTGGGGTTCAAGAGGGAATTGGACAACTTTCTGCTGGAAAAGGGAATAGAGGGGTATAGATAGAGGATTACTGCACAGGTCCTGGACCTGTTGGGCCGCCGCGTGAGCGGACTGCTGGGCACGATGGACCTCAGGTCTGACCCAGTAGAGGCATTTCTTATGTTCTTATGATGATGGCCGCAAGATGAGTGGCGCGGTAAGAGGAGTGCGGGGACGCTGGCACCCCTTCTGCTCTCCGCCCCCCTTTTCCCACTCCTCCCCCTGCCTCCTGCGCATCCATTCCCCCGTACCTTTTTCAATTTCGGCGTGAGCAGCCACGAACTTGCTGCTCGCGTCGGCTTTATCGCTCTTTCTGATGTCACTTACGGGACCGGTGCCAAAGCCGACGTGAGCAGTTAGTTTGTGGCTACTTGTGCCGAAGATAAAAAGGTACGTGGAAGGGGCATGCACATGTGCGGCAGGGGGTGGGTGGGAGAGGGGCGCCATCGCCCCGGGTGCCATTCATCCCCGCTAAACCACTGCACAGGATAGTCACATTCACCATCAATACATGATTAAACCAAGAATTCAACAATGTTGCAAACTAGCAACATTTTACTTACTATTTTCAATCTTTATATGTCTTACCTTCCACTGCTGAGAATCATATTACTTGCACTCAGAGCTAACGTGACAATTTATTTTTTCATCAATTTTTTCATCTATTAATTGTCAGTCCTGCTCCCTAATCCCGCCCTAGCCCCACCCCAATCCCGCCCTAGCCCCGCCCCAACCTAGCCCCGCCCCAATCCCCAATTTCTTCCATTCATTTTTCATGTACACATAATATCTTCATATTAATTCATAATGGTAACCTTAAAATTCAAAAAAAACTACAAAGCACACTATACGCAGAGAAAATGTTAATTATCATTTATATTTGGGGGGTTTTCAAAGATGTCAAGGCAAATGTCTTTAAAATATGCAATGTCACCTCAGTAACTATAGAAAAATAGACAAATATAGTGCAAAATATAGACAGCAGATATAAATTCTCAAAACTGACACATTTTGATCACTAAATTGAAAATAAAATCATTTTTCCTACCTTTGTTGCCTGGTGATTTCATGAGTCTCTGGTTGCGTTTCCTTCTGTCTGTGTATCCTTTTTTCCATTTCTTTCTTTCTGCACTCAGGCCCAACAATTGTCCCTTTCTATTCCCTCCTTCCCATGTCTATAGTGCCCCCAGTGCCTCCTTCCCATGTCCCTAGTGCCCCCAGTGCCTCCTTCCCATGTCCCTAGTGCCCCCAATGCCTTTTTCCCATGTCCAAAGTGCCCCCAGTGCCTCCTTCTCATGTCCATAATGTCCTCAGTGCCTCTGTCCTGTGTCCCTAGTGCCCCCAGTGCCTCCTTCCTATGTCTTCCCTTGCCTTTGTCCCTCCCCCGAAGCCAGCCTAACTGCCTACCTCCTTCCCTCCCTCCAGTGCCTGATTCAACCCCCCAGCGATTCACCCCCCCCCCGCGATTCAAACCCCCCGCCCGCCCGTGTACCGCCGCTGCCTGCTAGTCTGCCTCCCTACCGCGCCGACTGAAACCCTGGGCCGCCGCCGCTGCTTCTTGTCTTCTTCCTGACGTCAATTTTGAAGTCGGAGAGGAAGTTCGGGGCCAGCCAATCGCTGCCTGACTGGCCCGAATTTCCTCTCCGACGTCAAAATTGACATCAGGAAGAAGCCAAGAAGCAGCGGCGGCGGCCCAGGGTTTCAATCGGCGCAGCAGGGAGAGAAAGTGATCGGCCGTCCTGGTGTCCCCACGCACAGCTTTGGGACGCTGTCCCTGAAAATGGGACATTTTGGTGTCCCGAAGCGGTGGGTCGGGACAACGGGACGGTCGGTCTGAAAACGGGACTGTCCCGTTGAAAACGGGACGTATGGTCACCTTACTCATAGCATATAACAGTATTGTTAAATGCAAGGCCCAGAGGTAAACGGTAGCCCCTGGAGATTCAGTGGCAGTCCCTATCATCTTTCTGGTGTTTTTTTCCTGCTAATATCTCTCTCAATAACAAAGCTCATGACACAAAAAGAGGAAGTATGTGTGAGTGGAGGGAGGGGGGAGGGAGATGAGCCACATGCTTGAATAATAAGATATTTTTCAATAGAGAAAAGGAGACATTTGGAAATACTCACCTTCTTGAGCAGTGGTCTCAAACTCAAACCCTTTGCAGGGCCACATTTTGGATTTGTAGGTACTTGGAGGGCCTCAGAAAAAAATGTCTTATTAAAGAAATGACAATTTTGCATGAGGTAAAACTCTTTATAGTTTATAAATCTTTCCTTTTGGCTAAGTCTTAATAATAATATTGCCATTTATAGCTAAAGAGACTTATGATCAAGAAACTGTTTCATTTTACTTTTGTGATTATGATAAAACATTCCGAGGGCCTCAAAATAGTACCTGGTGGGCCGCATGTGGCCCCCGGGCCACGAGACCACTGTCCTTGAGGATACCCCCAGTTAAAAGTTTGAAAGTGGGGATGGATATCATTGAGAAACACTGGTCAACAGTGTTGGCATCCCCACGTGGGAAGATGTTTGGAGGCTCTCCTGCTCATTTGGTTCCAAACTGGCTCTGACTTAAAAATTAATGAAGACCATCAGCATATAATATGAATGTGATATAAAATATGTCTAGGCAATCCTAATTTATCTTTGTCATTTTCGGGACGCAGACTGTAGAAATATGTCCTGCACTGGCCTTACTTTACAGCTACTGAAAATGCAATTTAATCATAGCTAAGTTTTGCTTTGATTCTATCCTGTTTCTATGCGGGGATCTACTGGGCTTATCGCCCACCTTTTTTAATTCCATCGCTGTTTTTGTCTTCACCACTTCCACTGGGAGGACATTCTAAGCATCCACCACCCTCTCCTTGAGAAAGTACATCTTAACATTCCTCCTAAATCTACCACCATGCTGCCGTAATTCATGTCCTCTAGTTCTACTGCTTTCCATTCACTATGTAGTTTTAAAATTCTCGTAGTAAGATAGTTATTTGGTATTGGTTGGCCCATGGATGATGGATATAAAAAGCCTGTCACTTCTAGGGCTACTTTCTGACCTACAAATGCACTCCCTCAGCTGCCCCTCACAATCTCTCTTCACTTACCTCCCCTTATGTTCCTCCCTGCGAGTTCTGCTCAGCTGGAAAGTCCCTTCTATCTGTACCCTTCTCTTCTTCTGCCAACTCCAGACTGTCCCTTTGCTGCACCATATGCTTGGAACAAGCTGCCCGAATCCCTATGGTGGGCTCCGTTCATGACCCAGTTAAAAGCCCACCTCTCCTAGAGTGCTTTCGACTCCTAAAGCCTGTCACCTTGGGTTATGCTTCCCCAGTCCTATATGTCAAGTTAGATTGTAAGCTCTTCCAAGCAGGGGCCGGCTATTAAATGTCAAAATGTACAGCGCTGCATATGCCTTTCAGCGCTATATAAGTAATAAGTAGTAGTAGCAGCAGCAGCAGTAACAGGGCTCAGGGGATGATGAGTAGATACAGAGTCCATTATCTTTTGGAGGGAATAGCTTATAGTAGTGTGTCTTAAAATGTGTGCCTCCTGAGATTTCAGTTGTGCCGTGGTACACTGGGGTAAGAGGAGAGGTGCCGGCTGTCTACAGGATGTGCCTCTCGCAAGTCCTGTAAGCAATCTCCCGACGCTGGCACCTCTTCTCTCTGCCAGCCCTTCTCTCCAGCGCAGGTCCTTTTCTTGGTGCAAGGCCTGTTTGAAGGGCCTTAGCGCATGCGCTGACAGCGGTACACTGATGTCACACATGCGCATGACATCATCACATTGACACCAGCGCATTTCTGGGTGTCTCGAGCCGGGGACTCTAGATTTAGTGTGCCCTGGCTCGAAAAAGTTTGCGGGACACTGGCTTATAGGATCAGCACAGGGAGGCAGCCACCACCACATCAGCAATAAAATCTGAAATTATAGGAGAAACAAAAAAAGACCATAAAATGCAGTCCATTCAAGCTATGTAGAGGAGGAATCCACGGAAAAGGCAATTAAAGCCAAGTTTTAGCATGACAAGATGAGCTAATCTATATTCCTTCTTTCTTGGTACAGGAACCTGCAACCACGGAGGACTAATAAATGTGACTAAACCATTTGTGGTACAGCTGAACTGGAGGGGTTTCAGCTACATGAATGGTGGTTGGGGAAAGGATTCATTTGTGGAGGCCAGCAATAAGAATCGGTTCTGGGTGGCCCCCCTGAATACCGATGCAAGGCTCATGGAGCTTGTCCGCTTATATCCTGCATATGATGATCTCCTGCTTTACAAGAACCCCAGTGACAAGACCCTTTCCAAGTACAACTCCTACTCTATGACCTATGACTACAGTAGATGTGGGCAGGGAAGTGGTATGACCCTTTACAATAACTCACTGTACTACAATTGCTACAATTCCCAACAAATGTGTCGAATGGACCTGGACACCAATAATGTACAGCTCCAGATCCTGCCTGATGCCGTCTACAACAACCGCTTCTCTTATGCTGCCGTTTCTTACCAGGACATGGACTTTGCTGCTGATGAACAAGGCCTGTGGGTATTATATTCAACAGAACAAAATGCTGGCAACATCGTTATTGGAAAACTCAACGTCACCTCCTTTACTCTTGAGCGTACTTGGGCCACTACACAGTACAAGCCTGGAGTCACCAATGCTTTCATGATCTGTGGGGTGCTGTATGCCACCAGGCCTGTAAACACACGCATGGAGGAGATCTTCTACATGTATGACACCAACACAGGGAAAGAAGGGAAGCTGAGCATCATGATGGACAAGATGATGGAGACAGTTCAGAATCTACAATACAATGCCAATGACCACAAGCTATATATGTTCAATTATGGCTATCTGGTCACTTATGAAGTCACTTTCAGACCAGAGTCACAGTGAGAGGCTCCCTAGCTCTCTGCTGAGGGCCACCACTAGATCTGGTCTATAGGTTAGAGCTACCAGATGGCTCCAGGTCATTAAGTACAAGCTGAGCTAGTCTTGAATTCACCAATCTCTTTGCATTTATGGATATATAACCTGAAGTTCTCTACAAAAAGCAGAACTATATATTCAGAAATGCCATTAGACAAAACCAGGTCTGGATCAGCCTGATCTCTGGACTTGGACCTATCTAGCAATCTTGTTGTGTAGTTAAGTCTGCTCTATTTTTGCTGACCGAACTGAAACTTTATTATAATTACAATTTGTGAATTGTAGATAACTGCTTCATTTGACATTGTAAGCTAGTGTTTCTCAAGCTGGTCTTGGAGTAATCCCTACTCAGTTTGGGTTTCAAGACATCCACAACCTGCATGAGATAGATGTTCATGCAGTGTCTCTATTGCATAGAAATCTATGTTAAATAATTCCGAGTGGATCCACTGAAATCCAGACCTGCTAGGTCGCCTTAGTCTTCATTCCCAAGACTCATGAGCTTCCAATAGGTCAGGTTTTCAGGACATTCCTAATAAAGATACATGAAAGGAATTTGCATGCCTACTATCTCTATTGTATGCAAATCTCTCATACATATTCATTAGGAATATCCTGAAAACCTGACCCTGTTGGCAGCCATTGGCGACTGGGAGAGAAGATCAAGAGGTTGGGGCGTAACTGGGGCATGGCAGGTCAGGGATGGATGGGACTGGATGGGCCTGAGGGCATGTCTAGGGGTCCGGATTTTCCAGATGGAAAATCTGGTAACCCTACCAAAGGGGCCCAGGAAGATGTGGCTCACTGGCAGAGCCACTGCCCCTGCACCCAAAGGACATGAGACCAAATCCCAGCACTGCTCCCTGTGACCCTGGGCAAGCCACCCAATCCTCCATTGCCATCAACTTTGAATGGCAAAGCCATTGAAAGGCAGTATACAAGTCCCCCTTCCCCTTGACTACCTCATACAGAATTTTGTACCCATTTTATTGAATTATTTTTTTTTTTACCAGTTCTGTTTTCATTTACATGGTTTATTGGCTACTCAGAGTGTGTGTTAACCACTAAGGCAGGTGTTTCTTTTGCCAAAACACAGTGTTGCTTCAGGTCTGTTATGTGCAAGAACCAATAAACTTCATTTCTGGTCCTCATTCCTGGTTTTTCTTGTGAAAGATTGTTGGATGACATTTTCTTTATATAGAAGGATTCTGAAGATCAAATGAAAGAATATATGATTTGGCTTCCAAGTTATTCCACACTTTTCTTGACACTTTTTGTTTAAATAATATGAAATGAAAGAAAAAGTGTCAAGAAAAGTGTGGAATAACTTGTAAGTTTCATGGCTCCATGTTATTCTCTTCTTGGTTGGGCTGAGAATTTTTCAGTGGTCCTTCATATTGTGATGTCATAATGCCTCATTCCACCAGTGCCTAAGAACCAAGCTCATCGGTGATGTCACAATGGCTTGGTTTCCCTATACTTGTTCCCATTTACTAGATGCATTTGCCTCACTGAAACGAAAAGGGTCAAGAAAAGCATTGTAAGTTTCATGGCTCCACATCATTCTCTTCTTGGTTGGGATGAGAACTTTTCAGTGGCACCTCATAAATATAAGAATTAATCTTTTTTTTTTTTTTTTGAGCCTTCACAGCTTGTGATGTTTTAGAGTAATAAAATGGGGGTTCAAGGGCAAACTGTGGAATCCATGCCTTCTGAGGGTCAGCAGGCTTAGATATTTTGCCACCCTCTCTGTTTGGAACACCTACATTTTATCACATCAAAATAGGTGTTAAAATGGTCCTTGTACCTACGTGACCATGAAAAACGTCTACCTGCTTGTCGCTATCAATGATCTCTATAATAGGTGTAATTTCAGAAGAAAGTGCATACATTTTCAATAAAACACTTAAGGTTATCATATGTGCCTTTGTAAAACGGGCTCCTACAATGAATCCAGTAGCAAACAAATCCTCTTGGAAAGATTTACACCCACTCCAGAGATGTAAGAGGGCACCTAAGAACATAAGAGTTGTCATACTGGGACAGACCACAGCGCCCAGTATCCTATTGCCAACAGTAGCCTATCCAGGTCACAAGTGAAATGTAAATATTTAAAACATTTAAATATAGAAAATGCTTCAATTTGATATTTTTTATTTACATTTTTAGAAATAAGGAGACTATCAATGGTTTTCCGGTACTCCTCACTACATAGTAACTGACAAATGTTAAGATTGTCTCATTTTTATTTGCATATGTCATAAGAACATAAGAATAGCATTACTGGGTCAGACCAATGGTCCATCAAGCCCAGTAGCCCGTTCTCACGATGGCCAATCCAGGTCACTAGTACCTGGCCAAAACCCAAGGTGTAGCAACATTCCATGCTACCAATACAGGGCAAGCAGTGGCTTCCCCCATGAATTTCTCAATAACAGACTATGGACTTTTCCTCCAGGAACTTGTCCAAACCTTTCTTATAACCAGCTATGCTATCCGCTCTTACCACATCCTCTGGCAACGTGTTCCAGAGCTTAACTATTCTCTGAGTGAAATTTGTTTTCCTCCTATTGTTTTTAACTTCATCGAGTGTCCCCCTAGTCTTTGTAGTTTTTAACGGAGTGAAAAATCGATCAACTAATACCCGTTCTACTCCACTCAGGATTTTGTAGACTTCAATGATATCTCCCCTCAGCCATATCGTTTCCAAGCTGAAGAGCCCTAACCTTCATTAACCTCTCATTTGTAATGTGAAATACATGTAAAAAAATAACAATATTTATAAAGATAGACTCTCTGGCACGCCTTACAATATAGTAACTGATAAATGCTAAGCCATAAAGAGCTTAGTTCGTCTTATTTTCATTTGCACGCATCATTAGTCTACCATTTGTGCCACTATAACATGAAACAGTATAACCTGCAGTCAAATGTAAGACATTGAAAACATAACTAATCCAAAACCATCTCAATGTCCATGATGTTCCTTTAATTTTATTTTAAACTTTTTTTAGGCCTCAGACTAGCCATTAGGTGCCATGCATTTCTATGGTCACCAGACAAACTTATGGCAATGGCATCCTCATTAGCCCCATTGTATATTTTTTCATATTTTTCTTATTTAAAGTGCTCAGTGCTATTTTTCTTTAGTGTCTCATATAACTTAATTGACTTATCTTAAGTCAGTCTTGTCTCATACTGTCATCGGGAAGGGACCTGTCATTCCACATGTTTTGCCTTCTGGCTGTTTCAAGAAAAGTCCCCCCTTTTCAAACTTGTTCGCACCATCCCGATCGGCAGAGAGGTGCTGACACCCCACCAAGAGGGCACCCAGAGTAGTCTCCCTGCTGTCTCCCCCATACTATGCCACTGGTTAAAGCCATTCTTCTCACCTCTTGAGAAATCCGATTACACTAGTCCACTCCCTTTTGATTCTTCTTTAACCTTTGAAATGCAACTTTTTTTCTATTGTCTGAACTTGTTTTGCTGCATTACAGCATTCTATCCATTCAAATTGACCTTAGTCACACTGTGATTCTCTAAATATCCTAATCCTTTCTCTGGTTCTTAGCCACTTCAGTTACGGAAATGTTTACCGTAGGCTGGTCTCTCCTTTCATTGATGTGTAGAGACCGTATTGCATATGGCCTTGAGACTTCTTTATTCAGCCAGGAAATTTGACCATGCCGCTCCTCTAATTATCTCTGAACACTGGCTTTCTTTACCCTACAGTATTCAATTTAAATTCTCCTATTGACACATAAGGCATTTTTCTCAGGTCTCCCTCTTTATTACCTCTCATCTTAAATTGCTTCATTCAGAACGGTTCTACTTCCCTTTAGCCCAGTGTGTCGCAAACTTTTTTAAGCTGCTGGCACACTAATCTTGGAGCTGCGGCTGGAAGGCACCCGGAAATGCGCGGATGTCGACGTGACATCACACACATGTGTGATGTCATCACGTCAATGTCCGTGAATGCGCGGATGTCTTCCAGCCGCGGCCCTGAGCCTACTATTATCGCTGGTGAAGGGGTGCTGCAGAAGGAGAGGTGAGAAGGAGCAGAGGCGCCAGTGAGGAGGAGAGGCGCCGGCTGAATACAGGACGTGCCTCTCACCGCGAGAGGCACATCCTGTAAGCAGTCGGTCAGCGCCGGCACCTCTCCCCCTCGCCAGCATCTCCGGGCACACCTGGAATCCTCCAGGTCACACTAGTGTGCCGCGGCACACAGTTTGCGATACACTACTTTAGACTAGGGTTAACAGACGTCCGGATTTCCCCAGACATGTCCTCCTTTTGAGGACATGTCCGGGGGTCTGGACGGATTTTCTAAACCTGGCACGTTGTCCGGGTTTTGAAAAGCCTCTTCTCAATTGCATTGAGGAGGCAATCCACACGTGTGGATTGTCTCCTGCCCGACCAAAGCAGGCATCGAGGGCGGAGCTAGGGCGGGTCTAGGATGTCTGGATTTTACAATTGTAAAATCTGGCAACCCTACTTTAGGCTATCCACCATCTAACACAGGCACTAGCATCTGAGAAATTTTAAAGAGTAAAGGCCATGGATTTGATATACTGCCTTTCCGTAGTACAACCAAAGTTGATTCAGGTACATTTTCTGTCGATAGTGATTCACAATATGTCTTTGTATCTGGGGCAATGGAGGGTTAAATGACTTGCCCAGATTTAAGCTATGTGGGGACAGGAAGTTGCTGCAAAGAGAAGGCTTATGAGGCACAATGAAGGCAGCAGGTTCACATTACTGATGCTGCCGGCTCCCCAAAGATTGAAATTGCAGAGCTGGAGCCTGGAGAAGGTAGGTGAGAGACAGGGGAGAACCATATCCATTTCCAAGGTTGGGGGGCCTGGAACGAGGCAGAGAGAGGCTGAGCTGGAGGGAGGTTTGAGAAAAAGCATCTGGAGGGGGGAGGGGAGAGAGAGAGAAAGAAAGAAGCACTTGCAGGAAAGAGAGAGGAAAGGACCCATAGGGGAGAAGGGAGGTTGGTTGGAAGGAGGGAGTGGGAGAGAGAGAGAGGGAGGAAGAAGCACCTGCAGGAGGGGGAGTTGGAAGAAGAGAGGGGGGGTACCAACAGGGGAGAGGGGGGGGGTTGGAAGGAAAGAGAGAGAGAGAAAGAAAGAACCACCCGTAGGAGAGGGGGTTGGAAAGAGAGGGAGAAAGAGAGAAAGAAAGAAAGAACCACCCGCAGGAGAGGGGGATTGGAAAGAGAGAGGGAGCGAGAGACAGAGAAGCACCTGTGGGGGAGGGGGTTTGGAGGGAGCTAGATACACTAAAAACGGTCGTTAAGACTGTGCAGGTCACTGTGGGCTGATTTTTTGGCTGATTTCTAAATGGTGATCAATTTCAAACAATTTCCCATGCAAATGAGTTTTGCAGAGGGCAGCTGTAATCCCATCCAATCGCTTGCCTAGAAATTGGCTCTCACACATGCGCAGAGCTGGTTTTGGGAAAGCCTGAACAGCTGAGCTGCAGGGGAAGCCCCAAAGCATCCTCTTGCACTCAACTGTTTGGGGCTTTTTCATTTTTTTTTAATGGCACAGATATTGTGCATATGTTACACATGCACAATATCTGCCCCATTAGCAAAAAGGTGAGTAGAGATACTGCGCCTCCTGATGACCACCGGAAGAAAAATAAAGAGCGGCAAGAGGGATGCCCACTCCTTCCTGCCACTGGATGCCCCACCCCCCCTGTGGAACCGACCAACCCCCCAAATGCCAGGACTCCTCTCCCCTTTACCACTCCCCATACATTACAAAAAATTGGCAGAAGGGATGCCTACTCCCTCTTGCCACTGGATACCCCCCTGGCTCCCCTGAACCACTCCCACATCCTTAAAACACCCCATACCTCTATGTGAAGAGGACAGCAGGAGTGATGCCCAGTCCCTCCTGCTCACAGGCCCACCACTCCAAAATGGGGAGGGGGCCTTGAGCGTCTGCACCAATTGGGCTTTAGGCTCCTTCTAGTGTATCCGAATCCAGGTCACAAGTACCTAGCAAGATCCCAAATAAGTAAAACAAAATTTATGCTGCTTTTCATAGAAATAAGCACTATATTTTTCCAAGTCCATCTTAATAATAGCTTATGGATGTTTTTTTTTTGGAAAATATGCAAACCTTTTTTAAACCCCACTGAGCTAACTGCTTTTACTACATTCGGTGGCATCAGAAATGGATGCAGAAATCCCTGTATTAAAGCGAAGAAAATGAATGCACCATAGACACAAACTAAAATTTCTATAAGAAGCTTTAATAGATTTTCTTTCCAGCAAAATAACAAAAATTGCAGATGAAATGTTCTCAGAATACAAGCAGGTATACAAATCATAATTTATGTACAGTGTAAAAAAGTATATATAAATATACACATTTATAAAATGTTTCACTGATATCTAAAAAAATATGGTCCTTCAAAGACATTATTTAACAAAGTTTTTATTATTATTATTTTATTATTTTGTGTGGCTTTTCCAAGTCTAAAATTGAATTTGCTGGCTGGGAACAAAGGAGACATTTCATCCAGACTTCCCCATCCTCAATCTTCTATTTATTTATCAATTTGTTGTAAACACCTTTTAGATACTGCTTTATTTTTGACTTTGACTAGTTGCCTAGAAAGGGTAGTGGTTTAATTTTCTCCCAGAATCTTCTCAGAGATGGACATAGCTCCTTAAAGAAGCGCCTCAGATTTAACTGAGCAAAGCAAAGCAGGCCCAGAGCAAAAAGCTGAATGACCCAAATGGATAGTTACCAGGGTTACTGTTTCCATGTCATGAGAGATGCTTTGATCTAGGCCCAATTTTACCTCCTCTCCTAATTCCGCCTCCCCCACCCCTCTAGCGGCTGATGTGCGACAAAAGCCCTGAAGCCCTTTAAATCTCTATGGGCTTCAGAGCAGTTACCACAGCAGCAGCTCTTAGCGCGGCTTTGTAAAAGGAGTGGGGGGGAGAGGGGGGGAGGGATGTAAATGCTGGCGATCTGTAGTTCTGATCACTCTAAAAACCAGAGATGTAAAATCAAGACTTACTCAACCCACCTGGGTTCTATCTACTGCGCTGCATTATATCTAAGCAAAATGTGACCTGGGATATCTTAATGCTATGGATCCAATTTTATTAAAATTTTGATAAAACGCCAATCATAAATTCTAAGCGTTTTTCAGTACAAAAAAAAAATATGGGGGGAAACAATCGAGAGACTAATTATAAACAGTACAGACATAACATACGATAAAGCAAGAGGAGAACTACAACATTTATAGAAAAGTAGACAAAAAAGGTAAAAACAGAAGGGAGAAGAACAGAGTTCAAAATTGAACAGAGCGATCAGAGGACTGGATCAGCTTTCATAAGCATCTTTGAAAAGGAAGCATTTCAGACTTCCTTTGAATTTATCTAGATTGCTTTCTGTCCTTATATGGGTTGGTAGAGAGTTCCAGATTGTGGGCGCAGTAACGGCAAATGAGGTGGCCTGATGACCTTTAAAAAGGACATACGAAGAAGATGTTGGGTAGTGGAGCTTAGTGTTCTAGGTGGGTCACATGGGATGAGAAGCTTGCGGATAAAAGCAGGTTCTTTAGTATTTTGGGCTTTGAAGGAAATTCTGTGCGGAATTGGTAGCCAATTGTGCGCAAATTTAATTGAATAGCAAAACAATTAGCACAAATAATCGGGATCTTACTAAGCCATTAATAGTGCTAACAGGAATTAAAAATGTATGCATTGCATCTGGGTCTAAATTTTACACATGGCTCTGAAAAGGGAACACAGCGATGCAAGGGTCATGGGTGGATCAGGGATGTTCCTGCCATTAACATTGACATGCGCAGTTATAGAATAAGGCAGGATCCACGCCTGATTTAGGCGTGAGGATTATACTACTCTTCAGTTGATGAAAATGGCTGCACCTAAAGTTAGCCGCAGTTCCTGGCACTAAGCGTCTATTCTATAAAGGGTGCCTAACTTTGAGAGCCATTGTAAGAATAGTGCTAAGAACTACTTTTGTTGATGCTGATTTTGTTAGGAGCCATTTATAGGGGTTCAACATGCAAATATACTGAGTTGCAAAACTAGGGTTACCAGTCTTCCAGGAAAACCCGGATGTGTCCTCTTTTTAGAGAACCGTCCGGGCACCTGGACGGACTTTCCAAAACCCAGCATTTATCTGGGTTCTGGAAAGCCCCAGCGAGCTCCAGCTGCATCTGGAGGGCCTCTGAGCATGCACGGATGACGTCGCAACACATCCGCTCATGCTCCAGGCCCTCCAGACGCGGCTGGAGCTCGTCTGGAAGAAGAGAGGAGGCTTTGCGGGGATGGGGCTGGGGGCAAAACTGGGCGAGGGGGGGAAGTGGAACAGGGTGGGGCTGGAGGCAGAACGGAGCAGGGTAATTTATCTGAGGTTTCCTGGAGAAAAATATGGTAACCCTATGCAAAACCATGTCTAATTCTGAATCTTTTCATGAGATTGTCTGGCATTGAATACTGTACCACCTTACCCTATCCTCCAAGGAGAGGGGGGTGTTAATGGGAGTATATAACAAGGGCAACTTCACTGGTCCTTCATGTCATAGTGAGCCTCAAATCCACTTGGTATCCTTTCCCAAGTTTCCACCCTGGGCCCCAGTCCTTCTCCAATGCTTCTTTATTTCCAGTTACTCCTATCTTCCCAGCAGTATTCCTAAATCTCTCCTTCCCATGTTCAGCCATTAGTTCAATTTTGTGTAGAAAACCTCCCCCCCCAATTGTATGAAGAAAGAGGTAAGTTCCATTTAAGTCAAGGCAAAGAGGAAATAGACAAGTCGAGTTCAAGCACAGTGACATGTCTCTTGTGCATCTGCTTTTTACTTTTAACAATTTGTTATACAAGAATCAAGATTGATAAAGAAATGTCTTTATAAAAACATTTACTGCTAAATCACTAATTCCAAAATGCTTTAAGCCGTTCCCCTGAGCTCCTTTTGTGTGTGGCTATTTTGGACAAGTGTTACACGTAGGGTTACTATATTTAAGGATGGAAAAACCCAGATGCATGGCTCCGCTCTGTTCTGCCCCAGCCCCGCCTTGTTCCACCTCCAATTTACCCCATTTTGTCTCCAGCCCCACCCCCAAAAGCCTCGTCTCTTTTTTGCCAACCTCCAGGCCGCATCTAGAGGGCCTCCAGCATGCACTGATGCGTGTGATATCATCCGTGCATATTTCCTGAAGGCCCTCCAGATGTGGCCAGAGCTCGGGGCTTTCCACAACACAGACAAACTTCTGGATTTTGGAAAATCTGTCCGGCGGACAGTCCTCTAATAGGAGGACATGTCTGGGTTTTCCTGGACATCTAGTAACCCTTGTTACACATGACCTCATTGGTTGGATGGAACTAGTCTACTGGCTTAGAGGTCACAGACCTCACACAGTCTGCACCTGGACAAATGTGACTTCTACGGCGATACGTGGGAACACAGGGGGCATGTGGGAAGAATTTGATCTAGACAGCTTAAAAACATGTCTGCACGCTGGGTTTATATTCGCATTAAGCTCAGTAGAAACCCAGGTGGAATCCAAAGCATACGTGAAACAATAACATATAACTGTACATTTGCAAAACATTGTGCTTTCCACTGGTAGTTTCAATTGTAGGTAGAAAGGAACTGAAACCATTTGGCTCAGTGCCACATCCTGACCTGGCAGAAGGTAAAGTCACTACATCACTATGTAGCGATGGAGGTATGTATACCACTGTTGGAGATGGCAGTTTTGCATGAAAAACATTCAAGTTAGCTGCTACTAGTTGGCTATAACAGACTGCCTCCTCTTTTTCTGCCACTCTGCCAGCACTGATTTGAGCAATCCCAACCTTATAACTATATCTGTCCCAGGCAATTTCTTGTGGTAAATTCAGGAAGGCCACCAAGTTTTCCTAGCTAACTGTGGCTTATTTCCAGAGGATAAAGGTGGGGATATGCACATTCCCAAAGAAAGTTGTTCAGTTCTCATCAGGGGCAAAAAAGTCTCCTGCACCTCTTCATACCATGAAGACATCAGGTGTCAGATCCATCATATCTAGGCCTTGCACAAAAGCTTGCTTGATTTTAAGGCCTATGGCTTATGTTGAGTTTAGAAGTTGTGAAATGTTGTATATGCAATGCTGAGTTTGAACCTATTTCCTGGCCACAAGGTGTTCTATCCAAAATATTAATACATACGCATGTTCTGGTAATCAGACTTCCAATGTTTGTTCAATAGCATCAATGTTAATATGCAGATAATGGTGTTTAGCATTCACGGATAAAGCCTTTTATTGGTTCATGATGCTTACCATTAAAAAGAAGATCCATGGAAGAGTTATAGCAACAGGAACCAAGGCCTAAGGGAAGATGGCACTTGCTCTGTCTCTGGGATCCAGAGAGATGACTGTGCTTGGATTTGTGACCCAGACTGGCCAAGTTGAAAATAGGATGCAGGACTCAATGGACCCTGGTCTCACTACCTTGGTTCATGTTCTATTATTACACTGAGTCTCCCATCCACTAAGGGAGTTAATGGTCATGGCTATTACGATTGAAGGCCGAGGCTGAAAGCACAAAACACCTGGTGAGATAGTATGAATGAAAGGTGGTGGAGATATTAAAAGTTGGCATTTTTGTGTATAGCTAGGGAAAGTCATGGGAGAAGTGGTTACAGAGGAATGAGAGTTGTAGTATGTAGTATCAGGATCTTTTCTTTCTCTTGTTTTTCTGTTGCCCTCAACTCTTGGGTACATCAGCCAGAGACTTAGCTCAGGGTCCATGGCTTTACTGGAATATCCTGGTTGGAATTCAAAGTTATTATGATTAGTATCAAAAGGTTTCTATTATTGCCTCAGTTCTTGGAAGTGGATGTCTTCCAGAATGGCTTCTTCTAGCGTGGTACACAATGCTGCATTATCGTTGACCCGAGACTCAAAGAGGTGCCTATTTTCATGAGGTGGGCATAGGACATAGCGGTTGGGAACCAATGGCTGGTGAACCTCTGCCGTGATGGGGTTGCCCTTCAGGCAGGACTCCTTTACCAAGTCCTCCAGCTCAAAGCCCCCCACAGCCCCCACCTCTCCTTCGATGTCTGAGGAGGAGGCACAGGTGTCCTCCATGTTAACATAAAGGATCTCCTCAGGCTCCTTCACAGGGGGCAAGCTCTGCAGGATTTTCTCTAGCTCTTCATGCAGCACCTCAAACGATGGGCGGTCCTTGGCATTCACCAACCAGCAGCTGTACATTAGCTTGTACCTGCAGTAGACACACAAGGTGTAAAGTACTTAGAAATCCCATTACTCACCAATCAAATTTTTCTTATCTTCCTCTAACTCCATTTTCATGTAATTTGCCCCTGGGATTCTCCTCCAGTGTTTGTTTCATAGTAACATGATTAGGCTCTAGAATGCCTGCCTTCCCTGAGGTAGAGTGAAATGCAAAATGCATCAATTAAAAATCTCAGTGAAGGCACGGGAGGTAACCAGTGATGTCCCAACCATTAGGCAAGATTAATTGGTTGCCTAGGACAATACTTCTAGGTGGGCAGCAAATAGTAGCTTACAATTACATATACTCAGAGAACCATCAGTGCTAAACAAAATGTAATATTTAAAGTATGATGTCTAGGATTACCATAAGTCCAGGAAACCCCAGACATGTCCTCTTTTTAGAGGACTGTTCAGGTGTCCGGACAGGCTTTTTAAAGTGGGGGAGTCTGTTCAGGTTTAGCCAGCCTGCAAGCCCACCCAGTTTGGCGGGCTGGCTTACACCCCGGAGTCTGGTGGCTCTCCCCCACTTACTTCCTTGGCACTACAATTCAATCTTCTTTGGGCTGCCGGCAGTTCAGTGAGGTCAGCCTTCTGCCTTCGGCCTGCCCCAGTAGCCTTCTCTCTGCAACGTCCTGCCTACGCGGGAGCAGAGAAAAGGCTTCTGTGGCAGGCTGAAGGCTGCAGTCTCACCTCACTGAGATGCTGGTGGCCTGAATATTGAATTACAGTACAGAAGTATGTGAGGGAGAGCCACACCCAACTCTGGGGTGGGGGGCTGGAGAGATTGGGGGAGGGGTTTCAACACAGAAAGCACCTGTAGGTGGTGGAAGGAAGGAGAGGGTGAGATTTAGAGAGAGAAAAAGAATCACCTGTGGGGGAGGGGGTTGGGGACAGAAAGAGAGAAAGAAAAGCACCTGCGGGGGAAGGGGGCTGGTTGGAAGGAGAGAGGGAGAGAGAGAAGTTCCCATGAGGGAGCTTTTGGGAAAGAGAGGGTTAAGAGGGAGAGAGAAGCAGATGCTGGGATGGGAGGGAGATTGAGAAAGACAGTGGATCCAGGGAGGGAGATGGGGAGAGAGATTCAGTACCATGGGTAGGGGGCAGGGGAGAGAAGAGAGGGATATTGGCTGGGGTAGAGGTACAGGATCAAGGGGAAAGAAGGAAGAGAAGCTGGAAGGGAGACAGAATATGGAGACAGGGATAGAAGAATGGCCTTGGAGGCAAGGGAAGGAAGGAGAGAGAGGGATGGAGCTGAGACTGATAGGAAAATGAGGTGCAGTGGAGGGTAGTTGAGGACTATGATGTGAAGGGGACTAAGAAAATTGGTGAAAGGTAGAGAGGTGGGACTGGTAGGAAGAAGGGATGGGTTGTGGGTAGGGCTGAAGGTAGGATATCAATGGAGATGGGGGCAGGGCCATGTGTCTTTTTTTTTGTTTTTGCAAATATGGTAACTTTAATGATGTCCAATTATAAGCATTTTTATAGAATTGTAGGATGATCATGAGGGGGTGGATCTGGAAATTAATTAAAGTGGGACATAATGCTGAATGTTTACTTAGGTGCCTAATACTTTTGCACTGGCCTGCAGGTAACCTCCAACCCTAATCACCTTACATGGCAAGTTAGATAGGTCATTTCTGAATTTGTCTGCCATATGTTAACAGCATAGTTTTATGTGGTATATAAATTTTTAAATAATATATTAACATAGTAGATGATGGCAGATAAAGGCCCGAATGTCCATCCAGTCTGCCCAATCTGATTTAATTTAAATTTATCTATGAAATGTTGCTACTTTTATTCTTCCTGTAAGATATAATGCCAACGAATATCTAGGCTTTAATTTTTTACAGTTTTATTGTTGAATGTTTTATTGATATGATGTTTGTCTATTGTTTGTTCATATCCATGCAACTAAAAGGCGATCAGAATATTATATGTGTAACCAATATGTTAACCGCATAGTTTTATGCAGTATACAAATTTTTAAATAAATCATCCTCATGTAACCAAGTCGCCTATTACCAGGGAAGAGGGGTTTCCTGCTTCTAGCCCTACAGCAACAGAAAGTCTGCATGAAACAGGCCTAGGAAAATCCCTCAGAGCTCCTACGTGTGTCATACCCTTATTAATGAGGGTAATGTGGTACAATCAAAGTAGTTTACGCATCATAGTCAGGTAGAGAGGAAGAGCAATAAAGATGAAAGCAGAATTCCTTACAGTCCATCCAAGCAGTCTGGGGGCTGCTTGAGCCGGTTCCCCTGCCTCAGGTAATCATAGATCTCGCTGTTCTCCACCCCTGGATAAGGTGTTTGTCCACGGGTGGCAATCTCCCACATAGTAACACCAAACGACCACTGGAATTGAAGTGAGAAATGACATTAAACCATGTCATCACCTTGCATATCCCCTCAGCAACCATTCAAACAAGTATAAAAAAAAAGAGAGAGGGGAAAAAAAAATCAAGGAGCTCAAAGTCATTCACTTATGCAATGATATCGTCTATGGCCTTTGAAAGTATTGACTGGTACTACAAGTTTTGTGCAAAAGAATTGGCTTTCAGCCGCTGAAATATCCGTAATTTAACTATAAATTTGGTGACTCGGGAAAGCTGATCAGTAAGTATACAATGCAAACTTTAATGCCATTTATAACACTTCATAAAATATTTAGACTGCTCAATCCATTAATAACCCAGATCTCACTGCCTTTCTAAATAAATTCTTGAGAGATACACGATTGAAGGACTTTGCATCTCCACTGGGAGGCCAATCCATGCATCCTTTTCAAAAAAGAAATGTTTTCTGATTTTGCCTTTGAGTCTAACCCGTTGAAGCCTCATTATATAACCTCTTTTAGGGCACAACAAAAGTGGGAACAAGCCACAGTATCTGGACAAACCAAGGAATTTACTGATAACATACAGTCTCAGATGTGGATAATGATGTTGACAGGCTAGACATTTTTTAACAGACTCGGCACTGCCTGGCTTTCTCTTTCGGGGTTGCAGAGGAGAAGACTAGTGAAAAACTGGAAAGGTTAAGAGGAGGGGTTGAAAATAGGGGTATGGGATAATGTCTCTTGTACCCCTGAGGTAGGCTTCAATTCCGAAACACGGACCGTGTCAGGTCTACAACATAGATTGAATTCAATATTGGCTTTTAAAATAAATATCTGTTCACTTTTTTAATCTCTGGTTGATATGTACACTTCCATCCCCCCTTTTTTACTTTCTGACAGACTAGACTCAGCATGGTCCATGTTGTGGCAAAAGTATGCCTTTCTCAGGAATCCTATCTTGCAGTGATCAAAACGTACACACTTGAGAAAAAAAATACAGCCTAGTACAGCCTTGGTATTACAATCGCTGTGTTAGGTTGTTGTTTTTTTTCCTCACATGTGTACGGCTTTGATCAGTTCAAGACAAGACTCTTGGGATGTTGCTCCTGTGTCCAGCGTGTTGGGCACAGGAGTAACATCAGAAAGTAAGGGCAGGAAAGAATGCATGAAGGGCTGGGTTACAGTAGTGGCGTCTACATCGACCGGCACCTCCAAAAAACTATGCCGGCCGCATGTCAATCACGCGTAGGCATTGTTAAGAGAATTGTGTCTTACATCTAACATGTAGGCCAGAGTTTTGCAGGCCTACATTACCGGCGCCTATGTTTAACGAGAATCACATCCACAGAGGCACCTAAGGTCACTTCTGGCATAAACCACGCCTACTTTGACCTTAGGTGTCATTAAGCACCTCTGTAGCCGCGATTACAGCATTCTTTTTTGTAGGCGCCTACATTTTTAATTGTCGCTGTTTATAGAATATGGCTCAAAGTGCTTATAAGTTTTCAAGTTTTTATTAAAATTTGATTTAGTAGCTTATCCAATTTCTAAGCGAGTTTACAAGGTAAAATATAAAAGGGAAAGCAAAAACAAAAATATGATAAATATAAAAACAACGCCATTGACATTAACAGAGGAAATACAATTTAAAAGATGTGGTTGACTTGGAAGTTGTACTGGCCGACGCAGTTGTAGCTTCCTGCTTTTAGGAAGGCTATGCCGCACTATGCCTAGCACCTCCAGCTTAGCCACTATGAAGAAGATGGTTCAGCAGTTGCGTCTAGAGGCCAGTCTGAACCGAGTGAAGGTATCACAGGCTGCTGCAGAGTTAAAACAGTTCTGCCTGCAGAATGAAGCACGCGATCCTTTGCTGACAGGGGTATCTTCAAGTACAAATCCTTTCCGTCCTCCAAAAGTCTGTACCTTTTTGTAATTTGGTGAAATATTGTTTTCTTTCAGTGATTTTTATATTCACTAACTTTTCATATCTGCTGGACTATGCTGTGTCACCAGTAGCAGCCACGGCAAGAAAGAATGCCCCAGGATGAAGACTTACAAGAGCTCAGCAGTGTAACGATGTGCCAAGTTTGTGTAGTCAACTGCTACTGTAGTCAAACCTTAACATCTACCTCTCCAACTGGGCTGAATGCTGTTTGATAATGTTTTCCTAGTTCAAAAGGAAACTATTTTTTTTACACTGGGCAACAATAAATATTAAAATTTCCCCCCCCCCAAAAAAAAAAAAAGAAACATCATCAAATAAATGGCATATTGAATGGGCGACAAATGTGACAGACAAACATGAGGCAAAAAGGAAAATGGGTTGGAAGTACAAATTGGATAAGAAAGAAAGCCAAATAAGGAGATAGAGCAGAGAAGAGAGAACTCACCACATCACTTTTGCTGGTGTACACCCTATCGGCCAGGCTCTCCATAGCAATCCACTTCACAGGCATTTTGGAGATGCGACCTTGCCGGTAATAATCACCATTGTAGATCTTTTTGGAGAGGCCAAAATCAGCTACACAAACGTTCATGTTCTCATTCAACCTGCCAGAAGTACGGCATTACCATGATCAGTAAATGATGATGATGAGGGAAAACTTAACAAAAAAGCAGTCAATGTCAAGTGTGCAAACGTTTGTGCCGAGTAGGGTTACCATATTTTTCTCCGCCCCATTCGGCTCCAACCCTGCCCAGTTTTGATGTACAGGGTTGCATTTGTCTAGTAGCGCTACAGAAATGATCAATAATAGTCAGTGGCGTAGCAAGGGCGAGAGGTTCCCAGGTCAGTAGCGCCTCTCCCCTACCCCTCGCTCATTCCCCGATCCTCCCTGCTGCACACGCACCCCACTTTCCTTCCTCCGTGCCTCTAGTTGTTCACCACCCTCACAAGAACTTCAACATGCTCCTCACAACCCCGTTGGCTCTCACCTCTGATGTCATTTCTTATGTACAGCACTTAGAAGTGACGTCAGTGTGAGAGACAACATGGCTGAGAGCAGTATCCGAGTTTCCAAGTTTATTTATAATTTGATAGACTGGCCATCAACAAGTATCTGGTCGGTTACAGAGCTAAAATTAACACTTATACTAGTATATATATATATATATATATACTTGTATTTTAGCCCGTTATATTAACGGGTGCTAGAATATATGTCTGTCTGTCTTTATTTCTGTCTCTCTCTTTCCCTCCCGCTGTCTTTCTTTCTGTCTGTCTCTCTCCCTGGCCGCCTTTGTCTGTCTGTCTTTCTGTGTCTCTCCCTGCCCCTGTGTCTTTCTTCTTTTCTTTCTGTCTCCCTTCCTCCCGCTATCTGTCTTTCTTTCTATCTATCTGTCTCTCTCCCTGCCTCCTATGCAGCAGCATTTCTCTCCCCCCACTTCCCTGTGCAGCAGCCACAGCAGTATTCCCTCCCCCTCCATTTCCCTGTGCAGCAGCCACAGCAGCAGCATTCCCTACCCCTCCATTTCCCTCCTCCCACACCACTTCCCTGTGCAGCAGCAGCGTTTCCCCTACCCCCCCTTTCTCTTCCCGCGGTCTGGCCAGCTCCCTTACTGCCCCCCCTTCCCACAGTCCCGACAAACCTGCCGATTCCAGCAGCGTTTGCAGAATTCTACACACGCTGCTTCGGGGCCTTCTACTGCCCTGATTTACTCTGGCACGTCCCTGATGACATCATCAGAGACACAGCAGAGCAAATCAGGGCAGTAGAAGGCCCCGAAGCAGCGTGTGTAATGTGCTGCACACGCTGCTGGAATCGGCAGGTTTGTAGTCGGGACCGTGGGAAGGGAAGGGGGGGGGGGCATGTCTCTGTCTTGCAGCGGGCTTGCCAGCTCCGGCCAGCCAAAGTTCATTTTTTAGTTCAAAGCCGATGCTGCGTCTCCTCTCTCGATCCCCGCTGGAGTCGAAAGTCTTCTCCGACTCTGGTGAGGTTCGATAGAGGAGCCGCGGCGGGGGCTTTGAACAAAAAAATGAACTTTGTCTGGCCGGAGCCGGCAAGCCCGCTGCAAGACAGAGAGATACGTGGTAAGCGCGCATGCGCACTCTGCCGGCCATGGAACTACAGATCAGGCAACACGGCGTTAAGAGTGCGCATGCGCTTAGCGTTTTATTATTATATATATATTACATTACATTACATTAGAGATTTCTATTCCGCCATTACCTTGCGGTTCAAGGCGGATTACAAAAGATATATAAACGGGGGTTACAATGGAAGAACAATTGTCATTTCTAGAGTTGTAAAGAGTAGATCATTTTTCATTTCTAGAGTTGTTAAGAGTAAGTGGAGTTAGGCCTGTTTCAGGAATTTCTTGAAGAGTATAGTTTTTATTTCTTTTCTGAAAATCTTGTAGTCTGGGGTGGTTAACAGTAGGTTGGAGATTTGGTTATCTAGTTTTGCGGCTCGAGTGGCTAGGAGGCCATCGTATTGTTTTGTCCGTTTTACTTCTTTGATCGGTGGAGGTGTGAATGGGGAGTGCGTTTTTCTATGTCTGGTTGAGGTTGCTTGGATGGGAAGTAAATTAGACAAAGATGACTGGGTGATGAGGGAGTTGATACAAAAGGTACCAAGGGAGGGAAAGTTTCATAAATATATCAAAGTTAAAATTAGAATTAAAATGGAGGAAAGAGGGGGAAGGGAGGTCGTTTATTTAAAGTGGTTCTTGATAAGTGCGGAGGAGTAACTAAGGGGATGTCTAGCTTGTGTTTTGATAGGCATCTTTGACATAGAAAGGTCTTAAGTTTAGACAAATTTATCAAGGGAGTTTTCGAGACTGAGGTGTGATGGCATAGCGTTCCAGAGGGTAGGAGCAGCGGCAGAGAAGCTGGTTACGGGTGTAGAAAAGTTGTTGCTCGCGGCAGTGAACAACTGGAGATATGGGGGAAGGAGGTGCGCGTGTGGCAAGGGGAGGAGTGGGAAGAGGCAGAGGACGGAGAGGAGGAGGGGTGTCGGCGCCCCCCCAACATGGCACCTGGGAAGGACCTCCGCCCCCTTACTAGGCCACTGGTAATAGCAGCAGTACTTAATACCAGCGACAGAGATGACCAGTGGGTTAGAGCTACAGCCTTGATACCCTGATGTTATGGGTTCGAATCCCGCACTACTCCTTGTGGCCCTGGGCAAGTCACTTAATCCCCATTGCCCCAGGTAAGAGTGGGAGCCTGCTGGGACAGTTAGGGAAAATGCTTTAGGTACCTGAATAATTTGTAATCTGCATAGAATTGTAGGATATGCGAAATATAAATTATTTAGAAAAAAAAAATAAATTATTTAACTGAGTAGATTCCCATATAAAGGATTGGAATTGGAAATCCTGTGTGCTTCAAATGTTCTTGGGGATAAAAGGAGTCATCTTTGCATTTAAGCCTCCAATCTGTAAACTAGGATGCCACTGTTATGTTTTCATTACCACGAAAACCACCTTGAATGCTGTGGAGGTGGATTTTAGAAAAGACATACAACTAACTCAGAATGGTCATGTATTGCTTTAAGCTGGTTGTATGAACCATTCTGAGTTACAATGATTTAACTGTACTACCAAATATCTAAAGGCCCGATATTCAGCTGTCAGTGATCAGCGTTTTGCTGACTGCAGCCGGTGTTAAAAAAGGAAATTCAATGCCAGGCTATGTCCGAGCACCGGCACTGGAATTTTTAGGTTTGCAGAGCTGGGTAAATGGTTACTATATATAGATAAAACTTACTTTTATGTGGTTCTGTTTATGCAATTAACCTGGCTGGCATTGAATTTCTGCTTTCCCACACCTGGCTAAAGCATAGCCGGTTGCGTGCGATGTGCAGCACTTCAACGGCTAATGATTGCTACATAAAGACAGGGTTGACTTTCATGTGGTCCTATTTATGAGGTTAACCTGACTGGTTAAATACTGATTTTGAACACTTAAGTGGCCAATGGCTGACTCCGCCCCCTCAAAACTTCCATAATAGCCGCTGCACAGTATCAAGAACTTTTTGGGCCAGTATATGGACAGTACTGCAATAGAGTAGCTTTGAAATGAACTTTTAGTGGGTTGGTTGGGTAGGTTGTGAAGGTTTTAGTAAGTTATTTATGTGTATATTTATATGATATGAAGTATTAACACATGTGTGGGGTAATAAAATCTTTTTTAAAAAAGTATAAAATAAATAGAAGTGATTCATGAATGTGTGGCATTTTAGTTTATAAATTTGTAACAAATAGAGCTCTTTGTGTTTAGAAAATGCATATTTGCTGGGGAAATCCTGAAAACTGACTGAATTGCGGCCTTTGTTCCCCATCCCTGCTCTAATCAATCAGTGAGGATGGGGAGGGGGAAGACAAAACACACTGAAGGATTAAGAGAGATATCACCCTTACTCTCTTCAGGGGAGTGGCACACAAAATGAACGACTTTTAAAAAATTTCAACATTCCCAGGAGAAGGTGGAAATTTGATATCCATATCATCGAAAATAATGTGCATTCCCCTTTTGAAAATAATAATAATAACTTTATTTTTGTATACCGCCATACCCAAGGAGTTCTAGGCGGTTCACATTTGTTTATCAAAAAAAAAAATTACAAGTGGTTCAAAGCAATTGAACAATATTAGAAGCAACGAAGTAGTTGAGGTTAGAGAGAGGAGGGAGTGTGTAGGACAGGGGGGGAAGGATTGAGGTGGGTAGGCTGGGTAGGGAGGTGGAAGGGGAAAAGGGGAGGTTGTGGTTCATTGGAGGGGGGTGTTAGGTGTGTTGACCATGGAATAGGTGAGTTTTGAGAGATTTTCTAAACCCGAGGTAGGTGGGGGCCTTAAGGACAATTTGGGCTAGCCATGGGTTCAGTTTGGCAGCCTGGAAGGCGAAAGTTTTGTCAAGGAATCTTTTGGAGTGACATAGTTTTAGGGAGGGGAAGGCAAAGGGAAAGGCATGTGTATATTTTTGACCCACCTTAGTCCTGCCAAAACACGCACCCTTGCCAAATGCACATATTTGAATTTTAGACATGTATATCCCAGCTTTCTAAAATTGGTATGTAGATGTGCATGGAAATTACACATTTAAATGCTGGTTTATGTATGTCTGAAACACAACTAGGGATTCTACAGTGATCACCATAATGTGTGACATCACTGCAAGAGCATGAACTTGAGAGGATGCCAGGCAGACCTTTCCTCAAACTCTCACAAAGAGGAGATTGAAATGCCCATTGAGTACAAAGCACAACTGTGTTGGAAATGAACCTCAGAAACACACTTCATCTGAGCTTGCGATAAATGCAACCCAAACTGAACTGGAACACTGGCTGACAACCAGTCTCTATACGGAGCGGGGGGGTGGGGGGGGGAGGGGAGAAGGGCTATTGTTGGAGGACACTTACATGCAGTTCCGAGCTGCCAGGTCACGGTGGATGAAGTTTTTGGCGCTCAAATACTCCATCCCGCTTGCAATGTCCGTCATGAACTTGACCAAAGTCCGAGTTGGCAAAAACTGTAAGAAAGAGAGCTCCAGTAAGCTTCCTAATGTTGTTAAGCTACTAAAGCAAACACTCCGGGTTGGGATTTGCACTGTTGTGTTGCAAGTCTATAGCTAGGCGCCAAGTCTATCATGCAATTATGCATGTAAATTCTATTATAGAATACTGGTATAAGAGGATGGGAGACTGCTGTCCACTAGAGGGCACTGCTGGAGAGGTGATGAATACAGGCTTCAAACAACAGAAGTCTTCCAGGCCCTCACTACGGCACCAGACCCAGCTAGGGACCTGGCTTTCATTTCATTGCTGTAGCAAAACCAACTGATGAAAATTAATCCTAACCATAAATCAAACCCAAACCCTAAACTAAACCCTGACCTAAACACCAGTGTCTAAATTATGCAGTTCTCATCTAATCTCTTGAGTTTTAAGGGATAAATCTGGGCTAACCACCTTGAAGCAACATAGATTTTTCCTTAAAAAAAGACAAAACTCTGTCTCTATCAGGAACTCCAGCAAAGGAAGTCACCACAATATCCCTGTTGGTGTAGTTCTGTACTAAAGTCTGTAAGAGAGCAGTTAAATATAAATATTTGTAATATTGTATATACTCCAATACAAACTGAGGTAACCTTCCCCCCCAAAAAAAAGGAGGAAAAAAAGTTGACTCAAATATAAACCAGTATGTGTATGTGTTTAATATTCAAGTGCAGTATAGAATACTGGCATACATCTGGAACTATGTGCCTATATCCAGGTCTATGGCTGATATACATGTTGGTGCCTAAATGTACAACAATATATACGAGCCTCAGTTGTGCCTTCAATAATATCATATATTATGATTGTCTTAGTTTCACATTAAGGACTAACAATACATGGTATAGTCAAAGTATTATAGTAAACTAGTCGTTAAGCCCGTTAACTAAATTGTATGGACCTTCAGACCACCATCAGGGTATGAACCACCGATTGTTTTACTCTTCGTCGGTCCAACCTTTATTAATTTTTTCAAAGTCTTTTAACTGAATTTTTCTTAAAATATTTATAAGAATCAGAACATCACTTAGCTTTAGCTTATAGTGATACTGTCCTGTCTTCACCTCTCCCGACATGCATGTTTCACACAAGAAAACTTTCTTCAGGGTCAAGGGAAACGATTGTGGGAGCTAACTCGAGATAATGACATTGAAAACTCGAGATAATGATTTTGAAAAAATTAATAATTAATAAAGGTTGGACCGACGAAGAGTAAAACAATCGATGATTCATACCCTGATGGTGGTCTGAAGGTCCATACAATTCAGTTATACTATCATAAGAGTATTTATTATAATACTTTAAGAATGTCCACTATATTTGAAGAGTGTCCACTATACCATGTATTGTTAGTCCTTAATGTGAAACCAACTAAGACAATCATAATATATAACATTATTGGTGCCTAAATGTGACACTTAGTATGTATTCTGTATGTACATATGTAAATGTTGGCCCATGCTCCTCCCCTATGAGCTCCACCTTGTCTTTACACATTGAGGCAGTTGTGAGAATATATCATAGAATACCGTCAAGTGCCCAGCTCACACATATGCATGTACATGGTGGTATTCTATAAACACAGGAAAACAAACAGATATATATTGTGTGTATATATTTATAGAACAACCGAGCAGACAACACCGTAGGCACGGATGTCATTGAAAAGGACAAAACTTTATTGTACCACAAATGTTACAGCAGCATCAGCGCCTACGGTGTTGTTGTCTGCTCCATTATTGTTTGGGTAAGGGAGAAAGGGTGCTGCTGGACAGGGGGAGCAGGGAAGGGGTGCTGCTGGATGGGGGTGAGGTAAAAGGAAGGGAGAAGGGCTACTGCAGGACAGGGGGAGCAGGGAAGGGGTGCTGCTGGACAGGGGGAAGTAAAATAAAGTTAGAAGGGCTACTGCTGGACAGGGGGAGCAGGGAAGGGGTGCTGCTGGACAGGAGGGAGGTAAAAGGAAGGGAGAGAGACATAAATAAAGGTAAAAGGAAGGGAGAGAGACAAAAATAAAGACAGACATAAAAACAGAAAGGGGGCAGGGAGAGAGAAAGAAAGAAAGACAGACATACAGAAAGAAAGAAAGAAAGAAAGACAGACATACAGAAAGAAAGACAGACATACAGAAAGAAAGAAAGAAAGAAAGGAACAAATGCCTAAGTTTACACATCTATTCTAGCACCCGTTAATGTAACGGGCTAAAAAACTACTTTTAAAAATAAATTCTGAAATCTCTCATGCCACATCTGTAATCTCTTCACGGCACACAGTTTGCGAGACATTGCTTTAAATAAAGAAAAGAGTCTGAGGTCGATATCAGGCAAGGCCATCCCTGTGTCTGTACTAGAGGTGTTTTGTCTGCCCTGTCTCTTCATTTTCCTGATTTGTCTTCTGGTTTAGAAAGTTGCTCCCCCCTCCCAGCATTTCACAACTGCTTCCCGTTACTTACCACAGGGTTATCCCCGAGCCGTGAGAAGAGAAGGAAACTGTGTAGGTCTCCATGCTTCATGAAGGGAAGGATGACCACAGGGGAGGGGTAGCCTTCGTTCTCCGTGTTCTGCAAGCAGACGCCTGTAAGACAAAAGTGTGGAACACATTAACTGTGATGAATCACTCAATGAATGGTCATAAGAAGAATAGCCATTTTGGGCCAGACCAACGGTCCATCTAGCCCCGTATCCTGCTTCCTCCAGTGGCCAACCTAGGTCACAAGAACCTGGCAAAAACCCAAACAGTAGCAACATTCCATGCTACTAATCCCAGGGCAAGCAGCTCCTTGTGACTGTGGGCAAGTCACAATACTTCATTACCCTGTTACAAATAAGATACAGTGGTACCTTGGTTTGCGAGCATAATTTGTTCCAGAAGAATGCTCGTAATCCAAAGTTCTCGTACATCAAAGCGAATTTCCCCAAAACTTCAATAGAAAATACAGTACTTTATGTACTTGTATTGCAAGATCTCACTCGTTTCGAACAGTCACTACACTGCGGGTGAATTGGGCGTGATGCTTTTATTACGTTCAAGCAAAACAAAAATTTGGCAAAACTTCGAATCCTCTCAGAACAAACACGGCAATAACCAAAAAATTAATAACAGGACAAATCAGTATGGGCCAAAAAGTTAAATAATAAATAATTAATAAATACTTTTAAAGCCCCAGGCAGGAAACTTATGGGTGACCAGGTCAAATTTTTTGACCGGGGCAGGAGTTTGATGCGGGAGAGAGGGACAGGTGCCATTTTTGCCTGAGAGCTGACTGGAGTTCCTTCATTCTCCTGGTGTCTATTTCTCTGTACAGTGTGTTGCTCCTGAGGAAGAGGGCATTTGCCTCCGTAACGGAGCTCTGTAGAGCCGAATATCCAACACAACTACTACTATGGACATTTTTCACTAATGGAGAGTATTGTATATACTCTTTTTATGTACTGAGAGTTTTTCCATGTACTTTGAATTGCCCATTATATATTGGGATGTTCTCATCAGGGGATAGGATCTCTTCTTTTTGATAAAATAATTTTTGTGTTGAACCACAGGGTAATGATTACAGGTTTCAATTGGTGCTTACACTTTGCGTTAGTAATCTTTTATACTGACTAAATGTATCTTTATGGTAACCCACCTGTTTCCCTTACACTGACAAAATGCACCTTGATAGTAAACCACTTGTATTGTAACCCACTTGCATCCCATGTACTGACAAAATGAATCTTTAATGTAAACCACTTGCATCCCATGTACTGACTAAACGTATCTTTATTGTAAACCGTTTCTATCCCATGTACTGTCAAATGTATCTTTATTGTAAACCGCTTCGAACTTCACGGTATAGCGGTATATAAGAAATAAATTATTATTATTATTATTATAGATACGCGGCTAACAAGCACAATGTTATGTTATGTTGATTTTTTACAAGCAGCACTTTATACAAGGTCCAAGGATATATTATGCCTAATACACCCTTTTGGGTGTCTACACGCTTTCAACTCATTAAATGAACAAATATGTTTTCAGTTGTATATACTGAGGCACACAGATTCTATGCGTTATACACAATTTTTTTTGTCATAGATTATATGAAAACACATATAGGTAATTCCTAAGTTATCTTCCTTGTGAGATATAAGAAAAATTTTTTCCTATTACTGAATGGACTTCTACAGTCTTCTGTACTTCGTGGAGGTCTAAGTCAAGTCATATGATATCTCATACCTCAAGGCTGGCCTCATCCAACGACTTCCCTCTCCCTCCCTCATACACTGGGAATGGAAAAATTTGATTTTGGAGAAATGCTTGGAATTAGCTTGCTCCCGGAATGTGGGAGATCAGTAAGTTCAGGTCACAGTCAGATTCTTTTCGTTACTCCTCTTCTCTGACATCTGTTGTTTTTTCACAAACAGCAGGGAACCATGAGCAGCAAATAAGTCTCTCTGTTTCCATTTCTCCGCCTCTGTCACTCTCTTCTTCCTCACCCCCCTCTCATCGACCTTCCTTCCTCATTTCCCAAGATCTGTGTTTATTAAGTCATGCACATTCTTTCTTCTCACAACTCAAGGGTCCCCACAGTGGGAAAAGAGAAAGAAACTCTTTAAAACTGTCCAGGACTTTTCCATTTACTCTTTTAGGAAGAAGGATCATGCCTATGCCATCTATGCTCTTTTGCATGGAAAGGGACAGTTCTTGGCTGATACCTCTTCCTATGGTTGCCCGCCTAGTTACACCCATCCCTGCCCTAATCCCGTCCCCAAGCCTCCTTTAGCCCTACCCCCCACTGTCTGCTCTTGTCAGGTAGGTAGGAAGTCCGCACATGGGCGGACGCTACCTGATGATGTCACGCGGACTTCCTTCCTGCCCAACACAGTTTTTTAAAACCCGGACAAAGTGCCGGGTTTTGAAAATCCGTCCGGGGAAATTCAGACGTCTGGTAACCTTAATTCTTCCTAAATGGCTGCCAAATAACCACACTGCGTGAGACCAAAAATCTATAAAGACTAGTAAGCTGTTTCCAATGGTGGCCAATCCAATTCCCAAGTATGTGGCAGGATCTGAAAAAGTAGCAAGATTCAATGCTACATACCCCCAATGATAAGAAATGGATTTCCCCACATCAACACTGAGAATGGTAGATGGACTTTTGCTCCAGAATCTTGTTGAATTTTTTTTAGAGCAAGCAATATTAACTGCTTTTACCACATTCTTCAGCAACAGAGCTTCCAGAGCTTTATGCTGTGTTGTGTGAGCCCTCCCCCCAAATTATTTTCTAATTTGTTTAAAATGTACTGCTTAGAAACTTCATGACATATTCCCTAGTCTATATATCGTTTAAAAGAGTAAACAATTAATTCACCTTTACCCAGTGGAGGGTAGGAGGCACCTGGGGCAGTGGCGCCCCCTTGCTCCTTTCGTGCCTTCCCTGCTCCTTCCCACCCCATACTCGCAACCTCCCTTCCCCCCCCCCGGGTCTCTTTAAATCTTTGCCAGTGCAAGCAGCTTCTCTGGCCTGCTGCTCACATTGGCTTTCCTCTGATGTCACTTCCTGGTCCCATGACCAGGAAGCGATTTCAAAGGGGAGCCAGGCCAGCGCAAGAGGTAGGCTAGAGAAGTTGCTCGCACTGGTGAAGATTTAAAGAGGTACAGAGGGAGGGAAAGGAGGGCGCGAGCATGGCATGGGCAGATGGAGAGATTCTGATGCCCACACCAAGACGGTGTCCAGGACAGTGCAACCCCTACTTTCCCCTTACTATGCCACTGCATTTACCCGTTCTGCTCCACCCAGCATTTTCTAGACTTATCATATTCGCTCTCTCCTGTCTCTTCTTCAAACTGAAAAGCCTTAACTTCTTTAGCCATTCTTCATAGGGGAATCATTCCATCCCCCCTTTGTCAGTTTGTCCGCTCCTTTCTGTACCTTTCTTTTTACAAATTCCAAGTGTCTTTATTCATTTTCATATCATGTATACTACAAACTAAACTAGAAACAATGTAGTTGTAGTGTGGGGAGTGGCTGCTGATATAGCACACAAAACAGCACAATGAAACATAATTGTCCGAACACCCATAAAACAACTGTTCTACATGGAAAGGACTAAGCTTGACCATTGTTATAATGAACGCCATGTTTTTAAAAAAAACTATTCGTACATCTGTGTTTATTTGCCAAAACAGCTTCAGATTTTGGAACTCTTTACTCTGTCCTTACCCGTGCGCCGCCGATGTTAGAAAGTGCCTGCCGCCGGTTTTCTGCTGGGCTCATGAGAATCTCGGAGAGGGTGAGATCCAGAAGGTCTTGAGCATGCGCAGATGCTCAAGGTCCAGCAGCAGCCCAGCAGAAAACCGGCGGCAGGCACTTTCTAACACCAGCGGTGCACGGGTAAGGACAGGGCCGGTCAGTGGGGTGGGGGGGGGGGGAGGAGGAGGCGATCACGAAGGGAGGGAGAAACGCTGGTGGCCTCGGGGAGAACAATACTTCCAGTTCCTGGGGTTGGGTTGGAGCTCGCAAATCGAGTCAATGCTCAGTTTGCGAGTTAACGTTTGCTCGAGTGTTTTGCTCGTCTTGCAAAACACTCGCAAACCGCGTTGCTCGCAAACCGAGGTTTGACTGTATAATATTGAATAGAAATAGCTTGACAGCCCCTTGAGTCCTAACATAATATAATTAAGAAGTAAATAGAGACACTATGGCCCTCTTTTACAAAGGCGCGCTAAGCGTTTTAGCGCAGATTTAGCACGTGCTGAATCAACGTGTGCGCTAACTGCTAACGCGTCCGTAGGATAACATGCATGCGTTAGCGTTTAGCACGCGATATTTAGCGTACCTTTGTAAAAGAGGGGGTATATGTAGTTTTGATAAAAAAAATTTTAATTAAATGAAGGGTAAAAAACAACAACAAAAAAAATACAACATAAATAACAAGTTAAAATAAAAGGGATAAAAGAAGGAACCAATGATAGCTTGCATTAGGCTGGTATGATAAGACTTGGTCTAAAATCATACAGCTGCAAGCACTTGAGGTAACCTTTTCCCTACGAAATATTTATGGGAACACAGCCACTATCATAGAGTTAAAGAAAAACATAGGGCTCCTTTTACTAAGGTGCACTAGTGTTTTTAGAGCGCGCTAACCCCGCGCTATACGAAAAAAACTAACGCAAGCTCTATGGCGGCGTTATGTAATGTAAATCCGCCAGTGCGCCTTAGTAAAAGGAGCCCATAGTAGAAGATTAGACCACTCTGTAGTGTCTATCAATTAGTCAAGGACATTATTGTTGGAGGATCAGAATTAATTATGTCTCCCCAATGATTTTATAAATTATGACCCTGTACACCGCTTAGACAACTTTTTTAGGCAACATATCCAATTTTAAATAAAACTTGGAAACTTGGATTGAGAAACGATGCAGACGCCACACATACAACCAAAGACAAATTCTTAGCTTGCCACATCCACTGTAACTTCTTTACATCTTATTTAACTGTATAATCGATACCTTGAGTTTAGACTCCCGCCTGTTTTTATCCCAGTGGACTCAGTACCACCCATCTTGCCCCCATCTAATAACTGTACTTGGCCCCCTCGGTTGTAGGATAAGTTGAATTGTAGAAAAGCATTAGCGTCATATCTATGTTATTAAACGTGCTTCGTAAGTATTGTATTATGCTGACACTGTATTATATCTCTCATTTGAATTTCAGTGCTGTGAATAAGTATATTTTTGAAACTGTTTCATGGTAGTCCAATTAAGTTTCATTTGCTGATTATGAGTTTACCTCATTCATTGTATTTGTTTATCCGCCCACCCCCCTCCCCTTTTATGAAACCGTGTTAACATTTTTTTTTATCATCGACCGTGACGGTAAAAATTCCGATGCTCATAGAATTCCTTTGAGCGTCGGAACTTTTACTGCTCCGGAGTTTCATTATCTCTCTGCTCTGGGGGGGGGGGGGGATTGGGTTTTGGAAGGTAAGTTCAGGGGTCATCAGAGTCCAGACCCTGGGGGGGGAGAGTCCTTTTTGTAGGATGGGCTTGCTTGGTTTTTCCTTGGGCTTTCAGTGCTCCGGGAGTCCTTGGACTCCCGTGTAGAATGGAGGCAGCAGCCCCAGGCCAACCTCCTCCTACAGGGGGGAATAAAAAACAGGGGTGGGGGTGGGAAGGGGGATTTCTGGGGGATAAGGGGATTGATATAAACGACACATGACTTGGCACTGTTATGTCTAGTTCTAGCGGAATTCCCGCTTATTTCGTTGTATTCTGTACTCTGCTGTTTTGCTATGGATCCATATTGTTTCTGTCAATAAAAATGGTTTAATCCTAAAAAATGCTAACATGGCTTCATAAGGGGGGGAGGGGTATATTTAATCATTTCACTACTGCTACGCTGTTAACAAAACTGTAAATTTTATGTTGAATTGTACTTGCTGTACACCACCTTGGGTGAATCTCTTTAAAAAGTCAGTTAATAAAGTTAAATAAATAAAAATTATTCCAATTCATCAAGAATGCATAAATTGCTAGGGAGAGCAGTATATCCATGAAAGCTGATTGATAAGAAGGAACCATGTCCTTTAATTTGAAAATATTTGCAAAAATATCTGTTACTTTTCTGTCACTCCTGCTCCCAATGTTCATGCAAACATAAACGCGAAAATAACATGCTGGACGATGTTCAGCGTGAGTTAGCCGGCCAATGGCGGCCAGGACCGGCCGCCGACCGACTAACTCGCATTTTGGCAGCTAACCGGTCATTTTGTTAAAGTAAGTGAGGACTCTCTCGCGGCCTGTCATCCTGACAGAAATCTGAACTGTGCACTTAGACTTGGAACAAACCATCACTAGGGGATGTTAAGTTATTTACACAATTCTGCAAAATTGACTCTTGTCTTAAGTAGGGTGTGAAACGGAGCCAAGGGAGAGAGCAGGGACTCCAACAACCTTGACACGGTTTCTATGAGCAAGTGTTAGCAGGGTGGGCAGACTGACATTAGCAGGAGAACAGCACACACGGGGCAGGGTGGGGTTTAAACAGATGGGGGTGGATGAGAAGGGAGTAATGGAACTGGGTGGGGGCTGCCAAATCCCTGTTGCAATTCTCCAGTTCTTCAACATGCAGTCAGTTGCCTAATAGTGACATATTTCTGCAAGGAATCTCAGGCTGGGCCCAAATCTTTGTGCTACAAACATTTCCTGGGGCAGGAAAAGGAAAAAAGGGAAGAGAGTGAAGGACTGTGAAGAGCAGAGGAAGGGTTAACAAGGACAAATCTATAAGTGACGCTCAATGTGTAGACCCCATTTATGTGCAGTATTTTATCAAATAAGTGCACCTGTGTGCACATTGGTATAGCGAGGGAAGTTGGCGCCCGGGGCAGAGACATGTAGCGAGGGAAGTTGGCGCCCAGGGCAGAGGCACCTGGCATTGCCCCCCATGCGCCACCCCAATCGCCCTGCAGCAAATTCATGATGCTGCTTGCACCGGAAAAATTACAGACGTACCGGGGAAGGGAAGGGGGGGGGGGCACACCCGCTGCAGGGGAGGTCGGGAAGGAGCAGGGGGGGTGGAGAAGAGGGCGGGGCACCACTCACTCTCGCTACGCCACTGCCGGCCAGCACTGAATATTGACTGAACTGGTTAAGTTAAATCAGACCAACCCCCCTCCCCTCACATATTCGATACCAATCACTGTAAAAGGCCAGGCACTGAATATCTGGGGTCAGTGCTAATTGCAGGAGTTAGTTGAGTTGCCTCCCGTGGCCCCAGTGCACCTAAGGTAGAGTTACCGATGTCTGGATTTACCCGGACATGCTCTCTTTTTAGAGGACTGTCTGGGTGTATGGACGGTTTTCTAAAACCTGGCAGTTTGTCTGGGTTTTGGACTCTCCCGTAGGTGGGAGCTGCATCAATCACGGTCCCACCATGGGTACTGGTGGTCCGGGAGCAAGAGTTCCTGTTGTGAGCTGCTGAAGGCTCATTTGGTGCTGGCTGGAGGTGGCATGATAAGCTCCAGCTCTACCTGAGCTCAGGGACGCATTTGGAGGGTGTCCGCACGTGTGCATGACATCTAGGGTTAACATATTTAAGGATGGGAAAACCCAGATGCATGGTCCTCTCCCATTCTGCCTCCAGCCCTGCCTCCAAAAGCTTCATCTCTTTTTTGCGGACCTCCAGCATGCACAGATGTGTGTGACATCATCCGTGCATGCTTGTTGAAGGCCCTCCAGAAAAGGCTGGAGCTCAGGGCTTTCCACAATCCGGACAAACTTCTAGGTTTTGGAAAGTCCATCCAGGAACCCAGTCAGTCCTCCCAGACATCTGGTAACCCTGACATCATCACGTTTGTACATGCTCAGAAGCCCTCCCGAGCCAGGGCCTTTCCTGCCACCTCCAGGAAGTGATGTCAGAGGGAGAGCTGAGGCTGGCATGAGCAGCAGGTAAGAGATGCTGCTTGCTGCCAGCTATCATTTGAAGAGGTTGTGGGTGGGCGGAGAGGAGAAGTGCTGTTGTCTCTGCCAAGACGGTACCTGGGGGCGGTCTACACCCCCCTTGCTACGCCATTGGTTGCATGTCATGCAAGGCACAACCACTTATGCCTGCCATTGTTATGGTGGAAGACACTGAGCCCGTATTCAGACCATGGGAGGCAGCCTGCCTACGTCTTGAGATCGTCAGTGAGCTCAGATATTCAATTCTGGGCCATTTCCAGAGCTTAGCATTCGAGTATTTGGATTTTTTTTTATTTTTTTTTGACCAGCTATAACTTAACTGGTTAAGTCAATATTCAGTGCTGACCTATTAAGTTATAACGAGCAAAAACTGGACTCCTATATAGGCAGTCTGATTTTCCCACTAAGTTTAGCCAGTCAGTGCTGAATATTGCTGGTTATCGCACGATATAGCTGGTTAAGTTTTAGCCACTGTGAATATTTAGCGGTGATATCCAATTATCTTGCACTGAATATTCATGGCTAGTCAATTAAACACTATTTAACTGGTCAGTGGCTGTTTCTGGCTGGTTAAATAGCTTTGAATATCAGGGCTGGGTAGGGGCTGGCTGGTCCTACTATTAGGCGTGCCAAAGTAGATTTATGCTACTGTTCTATAATGGCTTAGGTGAGGCCTGAAGCTGTTATAGAGTTGACATTAATTAGGCACCACTTTACAGAACTACCACCAATGCAATTTAGTTTTGGAGAAGTTGGGGCTGAGAGCTGGAAGTCTGTGTTAGGAGAGTGGCGGGGGGGGGGGGGGGAAGCATTTCATGAGGGATAACCAAGCAGTGGCTTTCCTGCCTATCCTTTGCTGAGATTCACACTAGTGAAGACCAATGGAAGTGATGTTTGAGTTGGACGACATCAAGGATATTGGAATAATACCACTCCAGGACTAGGACTCTCCAGTCATCCTCACTGGACACAGTTTTTGCTAATGCACAGTAAAACTTATGCAAGTCTGCTTTCCTGAGACCCTCTCGCTTCCTCTCTCTGTCTCTCTTCCCTTCTTTCTACAGTGCACCCCCTTTGAAAAACACCATTACAGATGGTATCTCCAATGTGCATTTTAAGTCAGTGTTTGGTAAAGCTTTTCATCAGAGAGTTTGTACGATTCAATGTTATACCCCTGAGGAAAGCTTTTTATTTGGCCAAAACGTGGATCCATGTTGAGTTCCTTGCAGAGTTCTTCACATATAATAAACACCTTTGGTGACTCACTGCCAGGCGAGGAGTCATCTTTTCTTTTCTTTTTTTTCATGCTTTTATTAGTTTTCTTTGTGGACTTTTGCAAGGTATTTGGACTCTTGTTTGTTGTTTTGTCTTTTTCCCCTAACTGCAGGATGTTCCTCTAGTTCAACCTTTCAGTTTCCTGTGCCCATTTCCTCCCTCTCTCAAAGCTCAAAAATATCTCACTCACATAGATCTCCAACATTATAAAAGCAAAAACAAGGTTTTCAGGTCAGAGCTGGAGGTGAGCAAGAATTAGATATAAACCCCTGCCAAAGAGAAGTTACTTATCGAGAAACAGTGCCAGCTTTTGCCATAGTGAGCTATTTGAATAACTCTGGTTCAAATGTGCCATGGTTACTTTTGTGGTTTGCAACCATTGACAGTGTTTAGCCAAAAACAATGGCCAACCTTTCTTCATCATAGGTGGACATGGAGTTGTCAATCAAACCTTCTCGAGGTCTATGGTTTTCACCAAGTTTATTCTGTGCCTTTGTTCAACATCAACAAAACAAGAACAATTGGGCATCCTTTGTTTCGATAAAAAAAACAACCAAAAAACCGGTTGCCTCTAAAGAGCAGTTTATTCCTGATCCTCTGAATATTACCAGTTATGAGATTGGGTGTGGTGGCTTGGTACTGAAATCTGTGGAGGCTGCATTCCAAACAGGAAGCGTGTTCTTGTGTTTTGAATCTGAAATACAGCCAGGGTCTGAGGTCACTGTTACAGCCGTGGGTAGAAGGGTTCTGCCAAGGAGCTGAAGTTCATCTCTATGGCTTAAAAATTCGAGAGAGAAAGAGCAGCCTGTCCAAGGTAATAAAACTTCTGGAACTGTTTCTGAGAGACACCTGATAGAAAACATAATTTTTTGCCCTACAACATCTCTAGGAACAATCAATAGAGACAGTTCCTTTTTTGCCTCCAGTCTAAAGCTATACTCTCTTGCAAAGTCTTCCATCTTTTTCCACAGTCATTTCTGCTTTGATCCCTTATTCATGGACTGGAGGATGGTTCAGAGCAGTGGCTGAAGTTCAAGTTATAAGCACCGCTACAAGTTCAAGTCATAGGAACCCCTACAAATGAGCTCCTTCTTTTCCTGAGTCTCCGTGCACTGCAGAGGTTGCTCGGATGGAATTTATGCCATTGTTTCAAGATCTACTAAAGTTTGCCACGTGATGAGTTGTAGATCATAGTACGATGTAGATTCAAGATTGCATTTAGCTGATGACAATGTAATGATACTGGGCTTTGTTTATTTCAGTTTAGCTGGAGCCTTGCCCCCAGAAAGCCTCCTCTCTTTGCAATGAGCTCCGGCTGCGTCTGGAGGGCCTGGATGCATGTGACATCATCTGTGCGTGCTCAGAGGCCCTCCAGATGCAGCCGAAGTTTGTAGGGGTTTTCCAAAACCCGGACAAACACTGGGTTTTGGAAAGTCCATTTGGAAGCCCAGACATGTCCAGGTTAAAAAAAGATCACAATCTCCAACAAAAACTGCCAATGAAACTTAAAAGACACAGATCAAAAAGTCAGGTTAAAAAAAGGACATGTCCGGGTTTGCCGGGACGTCTGGTAACCCTATGCTTATCCATATGTTCAGTAATTTCTTTTTTGTTTTCTTCCTAGAATGGCTTCTACCGTTTTACCTGGAACCGATGTCAGGTTCACTGGCCTATAAGTTTCTTGGAGCTTCTGAATCCCATTCAAAAATTGGTATCACACAAGCCACTCTGCAACCCTTTAGTACCAGAGCTGATTTTAATTATAGGCTACAAGGTTGCTGCTATGACCCTGAGATAAAGCAACAGTCCATGCAATGGTGGCACTCAGGTTCTCCAAGGCCGAGAAAATTGAAGACCCCAAAAGCAGCAGGAAAAGATCATGGCCACAGTGTTTTAGGATCAGGAAGATGTCGTAAAGACTATCTTCCAAGGGGCCAAACAGTTAATGCAGAAAACTACTGTAACTTGCTGTGCCGATTAAAGGAGGCATTGAAAGAAAAAAAGGAGAGGGAAGCTGCGGAAAGGAGTTGGTTTTTTTTGCAAGACGATGCACCTGCTCACACGGCTGGCAAAACGATGGATGATTTGACGCAGTTGGGGTTTCAGTGCATAGACCATCCACCCTACTCACCAGATTTCACTCCATCTGACTATTTGTTGTTTCCAAACCTTAAATAGAGTTTGAAAGGGTGAAATTTGTGAGTGATTCTGAGGTGATTGCAGCAGCAGAGCAGTATTTCAGTGGCCAGACAACAGAGTATTTTTTGGAAGGGTTACAGAAACTTCAGTCACGATGTGCCAAGTGTGTTGAACTTAGGGGGTGAAAATGTGGAATATCTTGTAAGTTTCATGGCTCCACATCATTCACTTCTTGGGCTGAGAACTTTTCAGCACCCCTTCATATTAAGTCTTTCTACTGCAGCCTAGACCTCCCCCAAGTGGTCTAACCGACTCCCTCAAAGGCTTGCAGTTTCTAATGTTTTGACTAGGCATTTTTGCCCCCAAAGCCCATTTATTTTCAAATCCTCTTGACCTGCTTAGTAGTCCTAAATTGCTGGTGATTTCAGTATGCTCATTTCTATTTTTATCACTTGGACTCATTTTCACTATTTGAAAGTTCCACTCCTCATATAAACTTTTAACCTTTGCAATTTCTCCATTTAGCTGTTTATTATTTCCTCATAGTTTCTCCCTTGTTAAAATAAAATTCTACAGAAAATCTTATGGTGTTACTCTAGTCATTATCTAATCTAATCTGGGATTTATGAAGTGCACTAGGCAGTGGTGCAGTAAGGGTGCGCGGCGCCCATCCCCCGCCCTCTTCCCTGCCCCTCCCAGTGCCACGCGCGCATCCCCCTCCCTTTCCCCATCCCTTTCTAACTTCTGCGGCGTGAGCAGCACGCCCAATTCAGTGAGAGCTTGCCCTTTGATGTCACTTCCTAGGTGCGAGTCCCAGAAGTGATATCAGAGGGAGCGCCGAGACCGAGGCGGGTGGCAGCCAAATGCTGGGGAAGTAAAAAAGGTACTCTCCGCCAAACACTCTGAAATTGAGTTTAGAGGGGCAAATTAAAATTGGAGCACCAATGATGTAAGTGGCGGGTGACAAATGCTCTGCCAGGCGTACTGCGATTTTGTGTTGGAAGAAAACGTTGAAAACGCAGCCCTTTGTTAACGCTTCCCTATGAAAATGTTGCTACTTCTGTTCTTCCTGTAAGATACAGTGCCAACGAATATCTGGGTTTAAACTTTTTACAGTTTTATTGCTGAACTTTTAATTGATAAGATGTCTGTCCATTGTTTGTTTATATCCATGCAACTAAAAGGCGATTAGTATATTATGTGTGTAATCAATATGTTAACCGCATCGTTTTATGCGGTACATAAATTTTAAAATAAATTTAGGGCCTCTTCTATCAAACTACGCTAGCAGTTTGTAGCGCGGGTGAGCTGCGCTGAATGGCCCGCGCTGCTCCTGACACTCATAAGCGTTGGGAGCAGCGCGGGCCATTCAGCGCAGCTCTCTGCGCTAAAAACTGCTAGCGCAGGTTGATAGAAGAGGCCCTTAGAGAATGACTCGCTTTTAAAAATTTGCTACCAGAACAGCAGCCCATCGCTTTTTAACACTTTTTTAAAAATCAAGGCCTTAGTATGTGCTTCTGTCTCAAACAGACTAACAAGTCCCTCCACCCATTTGTACTCACTGCAGAGCAGAGAGATGGAGACTCCACCCACAACTGTCTGGGGACTAAGGGTGGGACCTCTGAGGCTGACTATATGGACCTGCGTAGAGCACTAGCTATTAGGAAGCTTGGATGCCACTGCCTCAGGAACCACTAGCACTCTGCACCCTGCAAGTCAGCCCTCTGAGTATTAAGAGTTTAAAAGGCTGATGAGGTGAGGCTCTCTTGTGCAAAAACAAAATACATTTAATTTGGACCGCGATGCCTCTTGTTCTGCAAGCGCTGTGTGCATCCCGAGCTTCCTGAGGAATGCAAACCACCGAGAAACCCATACAGCTGTGTAGCTGATGCAGTTTAGGGTGTCGCCTTTAGCCACTTACAAAGCTACACTGAAAGACGTCATCATGTCATTGGAGTTCAGCCATCTTCCATTACAAAGGTTCAATTAGTTATGTACTTGTGCCCTGTTATAAATCACAGATGTTTAAAAAAAGGAAGGGGGTGCTTTGTGCATCGCCAAGAAAAGGAAGGATAAAATTTACAGAATTTATTCCTCTTAACAGAGAGCCTGAGATGTGAGGTAAGCTAATATTCCCCCCCCCCCAATCTATTGGGCAAGATCTCCGACAAGCATATGTTAACATCTTCCTGCTTTAACTGCTATTATCTATGACCTCCTGTTTTCAAAAACTAAACGAAACTAAAACTTAGCTTTATAAACGGGTCTTCAGCCAGAAAGGAGCTTGACTCGGTTAACAGTAACAAAAAAAAAACTTTAAAAAGTAACAATCAGAAAATTTTAATATGACTAGTTTCCAAAGTGTTTGGGAAATAAAATAGTTTTTAAAGATTTACGAAAAAGTTGAAAAGGACCAGGACCCCTTAAAATAAGAGGAAGTTTGTTCCATAGTTGAGAAAATTTGAAAACCAAGGAGTGACTGAAATTTTTGATTCCTTTGATTCCTTTCACTGAAGGAAGGGAGAGTTCGAATTGTTGGGTGAAGAAAAGGGTTTTGGATTTAGCTCACACTTGTTTTCAGTTGTAGCTCAAAGCAAGTTGCATTCAGTACAGTAAATATTTCCTGTGCACTGAAGCTTAATCTAATCTAATTTCTGCATTTATAGACTGCTCTATCCCCCTTCACATTGGTCCAAAGCAGTTTATAGGAAATGTAATGGTCCCAAGCCAGAAACATGCCCCAGGCGACATGTCCCCTAGAGCTCCTATCCCACCCCACTCCATTGCAGTCAAGCAGGGAAGGCTTAATATATACCATAGAATTTAATAATTATCAGAACTGATCAGGAATTTCTAAAACAAATATGTTTTAAAGAGAGCTTGGAACCCAAAATAAGAAGATAATTGCCTAGGCCCTAGCGGTAAACAATAGTCAGCCAGCGACGGTCAGGATTCTTTCAACGTTGCCTGCTGCCAGCTACATTAGATCCAGATGTTCAGTGCTGACCCTTATACGGGTACTAGCTTTGAATATTTGAGTTAGGGAGATACCTGGGTACTGTATATGGTTAACTTAGAACTGCTGTTTTGATGTCAGGATTTACACTAGGTTTTAGCTAGTGTAAGTCCTCATATCCAAAGTTAGGTGCTCTTTACTGTATCTGGCCCCTAGTGTCTTGCTCAAGATCACAAGTTCGGTCTCAGGGTCCTGCGATCTCCTCTGAATTTAAACTGGCCACAAAAGCAGATGGGAGTCTCCACTTGCCTACCTTCCATCACAGAATGAGCAAAGCGCCCTCTTACCAATTAAACGCATCACGTTGGGATGGTCAAACTCCTTCATGCAGACAGCTTCACTTAGGAAGTCTTCCATCTCGCTCCGGGTGCAGATGGCTACTATAGAAACAGAGATAGAAAAACAACAACAACATTGTTTTTCCTAGATAATGAAATCGCTAACAAAAGAAAAACAGTGCATGACGGCTCACTACCCTGGAGAAAAGGAGAAACACTCCCTTCCAATGCTACAGCTGAAGAATACAAACTGTAACACTACTAGCCCACAGGAAGATAGTTAACGTTCAACAGGGCAATGAAAAAGCCAATCTTGTTCCTTCAATTTTAATAAAATACGCAAGAGCAATGTCAGAGCTAGAAACTTTTATGGCCCTTCTAGGTATACGTCATATTCAGGGTCTTGTGCCAACTGTGAACTCCTCACTAACCTATTCCACTGCTTCGACAGTATAAGAAAATAACTAATCCTTACTTTTCATGGTCTTCACGGCCACTTTAAGGAGATAGTCATCTTGATTCAGTTGGCCTTCCATTACTGAACCAAACTCTCCTAGAAAACAAAATCATGATAGTTAAAGAAGATGGGAAGAAGGTCTAAAGGGAAATATATATTTATCTCTTTTAGCTGAAATGTTTTTATTAACTTTTATTACAAATGCAAACAATAAGGTACCAATAGCTTTAAATTCAACACTACCATGACTCTACCAAACAGTATATGAATCCAATATTTCCCGTATCTCCTAATAGGCAAAAAACAAAAGAAGAAAGATTCCCCTATGAACAAACAAACACACCAACAAAAGGGTGTAATGGTAGACCAACTGACTTATTATAGACAGCCTGGTGTGGAAAAAACACCAAAAGGAATTGAAAACAGCCAAACTTTATTGGTCATTAAACAATAGACCAGTAAGTACCTAGTTTACGTCTCCAAATAGAAAATATTTGAAAGAAGTTCTTGACATGGTGTTGTGTTTTGATGCAAATGCCTGCATCAGCAGTCAAAATATTGTTTTAAATACATCCAGAAGTTCCATAAAGTCTATCCAGAATGAAGACAATTTCGGTTGCAGTTCTTTTCCTGTCAAACTTACCTCAAAAATTAAGATTACTAGATTTCCTCTTTAAAAAAAGAGAAAACATTTCTTCGCCCCGTTCCACCTCCAACTCCACCACTACATGAACCTCGTGTATCTTCTTCTCCTAGCTGCGTCTGGAGATCCTCCATGCATCTGCAGATGTTGATGTGATGACATCATGTGCATGCATGTGACATCATGTCAATATTCGCGCATGCGCTGAGGCTCTACAGACGTGAACCCGAGCTTGAGGCCTTCCAAAACCTGCCGGATTTTGCAAATCTCTCACAGTCCTCTAAAAAGAGGAAATGTCCGGGTTTTCCCGGACATCTAGTAAGCCTAGATATAATTGTCCCATTTTTCTTTTCTCATCTGCAGCTCCTTCATATTTCCTGTACAAAATGGTGTTCGTCTCCAAATTATTAGTCACTACTTTAATAATAATAAATTTATTTATATACTGCAATACCTTATGGTTCAGTGCGGTTTACAATAAGAGGTAAGAACTGTAAAAACACAGCGAATTTACACCACAAAGCAATATAACATTAAGAAATTAACTTATCTAGATTACGCATATTTATCAAACAGAGAAATTTTTAACAATCTATTAAAGGCCTGGTAAGAAGAAGAATTTAAGATCAAACTACTAAAACTTTTGTTAAGAAATCTTTTGAATACACAACCTTTTACTGAGGGGCTTGTGTGGCTGGATCTCTTGGGGTCCTAGGATGCTATGCCGTAAAATGAACTTGTTCGCCCGCAAATGCATGCTACAAAACTGGACTGGAAGAAAGTCTCAACCTATTGACTTTGGCATAATCAGTTGAATCAGTTGACAGTCTGGGAGGCCAGTGACGTCAGAGGGTCCCGGAGAGGGAAATACCTCTTTTTGAAAATTTGAGACCCTTATGTGCAAACCCTTCACCCGAGGGGGGCGTAGCTTTTTATTGAATGACTTGCAGTAAATTGGGTACTATGAAGTAACCGGGCACTGATGGCATCTCTCTCTCTTGTTTGGATAGGTTTAGGGTTAAGAAAGGTTGGGGAGGGGGCACAGGGGGGCTATGGTAATCAAATAGGGTTGAGTGAGAGAGAATGGGCTGAGTGGGGGACATGGAATAGAACATTTGTCAGAAAGTAATACTATCCTGTGTATATTGAGAAGTATATTGAGAAGTCCTTTTTTAAGATCTAGGGTTGGGGTTTGGGGAGGACAGGTTAAGGGGAGGGGCTGCTGCGAAGATGCTTGTCTGTATGAAGCACTGTAAGTCACTAAGGGCTAGATTCACAAAGCTTACCAATCATGTACCAATCGGTTTGTGACGTCTTTGCGACGCCGATTCACTAACCTGGTGGCCAATCCGATTCTGATCCACACATGCAAATGAGGGGAAATGGCATGGTGGGGACCAGTCGCTCACGACCTTTCCTGCTCTCTGCCGACTTCTCCTGCCTTGCCACCCAGACTTCTCCTGCCTTTCAGCCCCAACCTCTCCTGCCTTGCCGCCCCGACCTCTCCTGCCTTTCCGCCCTGCTTCTGTTGCCGCTCGTGGCTGAATGATTGCTGTCCATTCAACCCTACAGGTTCCTGAGGAAGGGACCCAGAGTCTCCAAAACCGGGCTGGTAGACTTTGGCAGTGGGTTTTGTTGCCCCGCCATTTCATCTTCGGACTTTGTCTGCAAGCTAAGTCTGCTTTAGTTTTCCTGGGAGTCGGTTGGGGGACTTTCAAAGTACCTCACTCTGGTTGTTTTCTTTTTTGGCACTGTGAAAATGTGATTTATTATTATCACTTATAATTTGCTCACTTGATTATTTGGTTGGTTTGTGCACTCAGGAGGGACCCGATGATGTTGTGCAGGTGGAGGTTATTAGACCTTCACCTGAATGTGTGAGCGTTGGAGATTTTTCTCCCTTAGCTGATCCTTGACATTCATTGTTAATTCAGTGCCTGAGACAGAGTGAGTTATTTTGAAAGTCTATTAGACCTTTTTGCTGCTGTTTGTGGCTTCTATTTAGTATCTTTTGCAACTTTTTTGAATTTTTTTGGAGGAGTTGTTTTGCTTATAACACATACAGCCAAATTTAATTGTTATCAAAAATCAACAACAAAAAATTGCTTTCTTCTTTCGTAGTGAATTACTAAGCCCAAAAGACTTCAGAATTTATAGGTAACTAGCTGATGCCCCGGCGTTGCACGGGTATTTAATTATAGCAATAACACTGTAAATGGATTCAAATAAAGATACTTTATAGTGGTGAATGAAATTATTTTTTTACAGCTTTATAAAAAGTACAATATTCAAATTATAATGTGAAATATTTGACAAAATGAATACAATACAACTAACACAAAACTTGATTATAAACAACATTTTTAGTTTCACCTCCAGGAGCAAGAACATATAAATTATTGGGTGAAGAGACCCCCAGAACATATCACCCCAGTTAGTGAGGGATCTGCATACCAAGTTTCGTCCAAATCGGTCAAGCCATTTTAGATTTACTGTGAGAATGGCAGCTTTTTACATTTTTTCCATTGACATGAATGGGTGAAATCTGATGTTCTGTTTGTAGCTCCGCCCACGTGTGCAGGTGGGCCACGAGACCCCCAGGACATATCACCCCAGGTAGTTGGAATTACTGTGGGAATGGCAGCTTTTTACATTTTTCCATTGACATGAATGGGTGAAATCTGATTTTCTGTTTGTAGCTCCACCCACGTGTGCAGGTGGGCCGCGAGACCCCCAGAACATATCACCCCAGGTAGTGAGGGATCTGCATACCAAGTTTCGTTCAAATCGGTCAAGCCGTTTTTGAATTACTGTGAGAATGGCAGCGTTTTACTTTTTTTCCATTGACATGAATGGGTGAAATCTGATGTTCTGTTTGTAGCTCCGCCCACGTGTGCAGGTGGGCCGCGAGACCCCCAGAACATATCACACCAGGTAGTTGGAATTACTGTGAGAATGGCAGCTTTTTACATTTTTTCCATTGACATGAATGAGTGAAATCTGATTTCTGTTTGTAGCTCCGCCCACGTGTGCAGGTGGGCCACGAGACCCCCAGAACATATCACCCCAGGTAGTGAGGGATCTGCATACCAAGTTTCGGTCAAATCGGTCAAGCCGTTTTTGAATTACTGTGAGAATGGCAGCTCTTTACATTTTTTCCATTGACATGAAAGGGTGAAATCTGATTTTCTGTTTGTAGCTCCGCCCACGTGTGCAGGTGGGCAGGGAGACCCCCCAGAACATATCACCCCAGGTAGTGAGGGATCTGCATATCAAGTTTCGTTCAAATCGGTCCCACAGCTTTTTACATTTTTACCATTGACTTGAATGGGTGAAATCAGATTTTCTGTTTGTAGCTCCTCCCACGTGTGCAGGTGGGCCGCGAGACCCCCAGAACATATCACCCCAGGTAGTGAGGGATCTGCATACCAAGTTTTGTTCAAATCGGTCAAGCCGTTTGTGAATTACTGTGAGAATGGCAGCTTTTTATATTTTTTCCATTGACATGAATGGGTGAAATCTGATGTTCTGTTTGTAGCTCCGCCCACGTGTGCAGTTGGGCCACGAGACCCCCAGAACATATCATCCCGGGTAGTGAGGGATCCGCATACCAAGTTTCGTTCAAATCGGGCAAGCCGGTTTTGCGGAGGCAGTTTTTACATTTGTTCCATTGACATGAATGGGTGAAATCTGATTTTCTGTTTGTAGCTCCGCCCAGGTGTGCAGGTTGGCCGCGATACCCCCAGAACATATCACCCCAGGTAGTGAGGGATCTGCATAGCAAGTTTCGTTCAAATCGGGCAAGCCGTTTTTGCGTTGGCAGCTGTTTTACATTTTTTCCATTGACATGAATGGGAGAAATCTGATTTTATGTTTGTAGCTCCGCCCACATGTGCAGGAGGGCCGTGAGACACCCAGAACATATCACCCCAGGTAGTGAGGGATCGGCATACCAAGTTTCGTTCAAACCGGGCAAGCCGTTTTTGCGTTGGCAGCTCTTTACATTTTTTCCATTGACATGAATGGGTGAAATCTGATTATCTGTTTGTAGCTCCGCCCACGTGTGCAGGTGGGCCGCGAGACCCCCAGAACATATCATCCCGGGTAGTGAGGGATCTGCATACCAAGTTTCGTTCAAATCAGTCAAGCCGTTTTTGCGTGATCGCGGCACATACATACATACATCCAATTTTATATATATAGAAGATATCTTCCCGTACATTTGGTATCTCTGTAATCTTCTGCCAAACATCTGACCAATATTGTTGGAACATTGTACATTGAAATATATGTGACAAAATTCCCACTTTGGTTTTACAGTGCCAACATCTGTTGTCAAGAGGGACCTATTTAATCTCTTACATAAACTTCCCTGTCCCTAATGCCTCCCTCCTCCCTGAATGGGCTGGAGCTTATTGGATTCATCTCCCCCCCCCCTTTTTTTTTCAACATCTCATGAACCACAGATTAAATTTAATGTCAAACTAGACACCGTCATACCAATCCCCAAGACACCAGTTCCTTTTTCATGCTCTGTGGCCAATGGATTTGAGTGACACTTATATTTCACAGATTAATGGATATTATTAACCTTTTGTGTTCAATGAAGGCAAATGCAAAAGTTTCTTGGTTTGATATGGGCTGGCCCTTTGCGAAGACTTGATCAGTGGACTCTGACAAGCTGGACCGAAATTTGAGATGGGAATCGGTGGTGGCTGAAGTGTGTGCACACTCAGGCCCTGATTCTACAAAGTGCGTCCCGATTTTATGCAGCTGTAGGCGTCCAACAGCTGTCTAATCAGCCAATCGGGATGCACGTTTTTTTAAAAAAATGCTCCCCAGGCAGGCCGCCTATATTGAAGGTGCCTCCGGGAGCCTAGGGAGGCCCGCAAGACGCCTAAGCTCGCCTAGGGCCTCCCTAGTAGAGGAAGAGACGCTTACAATGTAGGCCAACAAAATGCTGGTCTACATTGTAAGTAGACGCGGCCGCTATACTTATTGCGGCAAGGGATCTCTCTTCCGCTATAAGTATAGCGGGCCGCGGCCACCTGTCCGATTGCCGGCAGGAGGGTGCCCAAACCCTCCTGCCAGAAGATACCCCCCGACACTACCGACCGCCCCCCCCGACACTACTGATCGCTGGCAGGAGGGTGCCCAAACCCTCCTGCCAGAAGATGCCCCCCCGACACTACCGATCGCTGGCAGGAGGGTGCCCAATCCCTCCTGCCAGAAGACGCACCCCCTCCGCCCCCCCCCCCCCCCCCCGCGCTAAAAGCCTCCAAACCTCCACCTCACCAAACTAACCTTTTCTTTTGGCCAGACGGGTCTTGCCCGTCCAGCAGGCAGGCCCGCCTCATCGAAATGAGGCAGGCCCGCCCCTTCCCAGCCCATCCCGCCGAAGCCTAAGGCCTGATTGGCCCAGGTTCTAGAAGCCTGGACCAATCAGGCCTTAGGCATAGCGGGTCCGCCCATCCTCACTTAATCTAAGGCCTGATTGGCCCAGGCTCTATAGTGACTTTCAAGATCAAGAGAGGTATCGAGAAGGTAGACAGAGATAGATTCTTCAGACTAATGGGGACCACAAGTACAAGGGGGCACTCAGAGAAGCTGAAAGGGGACAGGTTTAGAACCAATGCTAGGAAGTTCTTTTTCACTCAGAGGGTGGTGGACACATGGAACGCACTGCCGGAGGTTGTGATAGGACAGAGTACACTACAGGGTTTTAAAGAAGGATTAGATAAATTCCTGAAAGATAGGGGGATTGAGGGATACAGATAGAGGTAGAGATGGGATATAGAGAGAGTATAGATAGAGACCAAGGGGATTTAAGGGTTCAGACAATGATCACCATACAGGTCATGGGCCTGATGGGCCACCGCGGGTGCGGACTGCTGGGCGCGATGGACCTCTTGTCTGACTCAGCAGAGGCAACTTCTTATGTTCTTAAGTGAAGAGCATATACCAAATAGACTCTTGAAAGTTAAACAGGAACAGTTGAAGAGTATTCTAGAAGATATCAGAAGCCAATTTACCCTTGCCAAAAATCAACCTAGCCATGGTATTCTGAATTAACTGCAGCCCCTACAAACTAGTTTTGGTTAGACCCACCTCTCACCTCTCTGTTGTAAAATCATCTATTGTTGTCAGTGCGCCTGTCCATACACACATTGGTGCCCTCTTCTATGAATACATTTGGATGAAATTTGGTAGGAGAGTCTCTTCCTGAGGTTCCAAATGTCATTCATCTATCCCTGGAAAGGGTCCCTGATCAATGTGTCAAGAGAGTGGAGCCACATTTGCTTCATTCTGAGAGTGCACTTTCAGTGGCTCCGCCTTGTTCTGCCCCCAAGTCATGCCCCGTTCTGCATGTGTATGACATCATCACATCACATCTGCGCATGCTCGTAAGCTTACCAGACGTGGTCCTGAACTGGGGGCCTTACAAAACTCAAACAAACTGCCGGCTTTTGGAAACCCATCCGGACATGTCCAAGTTTTCCCAGACATCTGGTAACCCTAGTTGGATCAGGGCTGCATGTCAGTCATTTTTCCCACCTTCCATGGGCTTTCCATCCCAAGTGGCTGCTCTTCAGGCCTACTTCCTAGTTACAGCTCTGGCTTCACTGTCAGTCTCCTCTTCTCCTCATTGCTCCCTTAACATGCTGGATCATTTCTTCTCATTTTCTGATGCTAACTGCAAAACCAGTTACCGTATTATCTCGTGTATAATGCGCACTTATTTTCCATCCAAAGAAATGTCAAACTCTGGGTGCATATTATACATAGGTATACACACCGTGATAACTGGGCTCGGTCAGAAGGTGTTGAATTACCTATGGTATTACTTTAATGTTTGTAATTTATAGAATATAATGTCTAGAGCTCATATGTAATACTTACAGGTAGTTCAATGTGTTCCGAATTTAAATTCCCTATCCAGTAATTGTACACTTGTCAAAGATTTAACATATATAGCTCATGCTGTGCTGCATTTAAATTAAAGGGACATTGACAATTATGCCTGCACATTATACATAGGTATACAGTTTTTTTTTAACGTTATTTTTAAAAAGTCAGGGTGCGCATTATACACGGCAGCACATTATACATGAGATAATACGGTACTTGCTTTCCATTCCCTGGGATACCCCTATCCTGAGTCACTTCCAGGAAACTCTCTCCTTTTCTTTCTTCTCTCAAAAAATTGGTATCTGGTTAGGTGGGAAAAATAAATACTCCAACTGCTTGCCTTCCTCCCCTCACAGACGGCAGGGGAAAAGTTAAGTTCTCATTTCCAGCCTCTCAGGACCAGCTATTGCTCTGAATACTTTCCGGCAGGATTTCCTTCAACAGCTGACCTATCCCAGAGGGCTTTGGAAAGATTCCAGCTCCAGGCACCTTCGACTATTCTTGCACAGCCAAAGTGTGGACAGCAGGAAAGACTGGAAATTATAGTTCTCTCTGGTGTTCTTAGAAAACACACAGAGGAGCAAAAACGTTCTGCCTGTGTGCTACAGGGGAAGGGAAGGCAATCAAAGCTCTCTTACCAGATATCTGGATTTCCCCGGATATGTCCTCCTTTTCGAGGACATGTCCAGGGGCCCTGACGGCTTTTCAAAATCCGGCACTTTGTCCGGGTTTTGAAAAGCTTCCAGCTAGCAGCGATGTCAGGACGGCATCTGCATCTGCAACGAGGTGATGTCGGGTGTATGCGTGCATGTGTGTGACATCATTGTGTCACACCAGCGCATGCGCAGATGCCCTCCCAACAAGTGAACAGGTTGAGAGGGTGGGCCTGGGGGTGAAACAGGATGTGACTCGGGGGGGGGGGCGGGGCCAAGGGTCTAGGTACACCGTCAAAAGTGTGCCTTACTTTGGTGTGCCAACAATCCCACAGTGACATATGCACGCAGGACATATGCGTGCCCCCACTTCCGCTACTTTGAAGGCTTTCTGTTAGCGCTGTGAGGGGTGGGGGTGGGGGGGAAAACCCCCACTACATTTAGAAGTCCTTGCATTTCCCATGGGGGGGATTTTGGGGGAACCCCCCAAGTACACTGAAAACTCCTGTTCTCCTTTCCGTTTTTGCTTTTCAGGAGTTCCCCCCCCCCACATCCCCCCAATGGGAGCACAAAGACTTGTAAATGTAGTGGGGGGGTTTTCCCCCCACACTCCCCTTCACAACACTAATGGAAAGGTTTAAAAGCAGCGGAAGCGGCGAAGTGCATATGCCCTGCATGCAAATGTTGCCGCTGGATTGTCGACATGCCAAAGTGTGCTTTTGACAGGTCACCTAGGTCTGGATATTTGTCCGGAAAATCTGGTAAACCTATTTTTTGTTAAGTTAAATTTCTTTTTCCTCTGTGTCCAGGGCTGGCCCAAGGATTAAGTCAGACTAGGTGGTCACCTAGAGCAGCAGCTTCTTTGGAGCAGCTGCACTCAAAGCAAGACAATAGATCCTAACACTAACTCTAAGATCAGCACATATTTTAACCTACGTTTTTATGGGATGTTTATATAATAATGATTGTTTAGTTTAATTAAAGTTCCAGAGGGGCTGCAGGCTAGGGACCTAAAAATTAATTAAAGCAGTGCTCACTACCCTTGCACCAGCTCTGCCTCTGTCCCTATGAAATAGGTAAAGTCAAGGGCCAGTCTAGTGGTTCAGTAGTTGCAAAAGGCCCCGATTTGATCTCCAAATTAGGTCTTCGACTTTCTAGGTTGGGTGGAGTAAAAGATGTTAACAAGTCAGCATCCGCAGCCTCTGGGAAAAGAGTGGAGGAGAGGGAGGCTGATTATCACTCAAGGGCAACACCTGGTGGCGTAGTAAAGGGGAGGAGGGGGCAAGGGAGGTGGATGGCCCCGGGCACAATCTTGGTGGGGGTGCTGGCACCTCTTCACCCCCTATGCCCCTCCCTTCCCCTCATCGTACCTCTTTAAATCTTTGTCAGTGCAAGTAACTTCTCTGGCGTGCTGCTTGCGCCAGCCTGGCTCCCTTCTGAAATCACTTCCGGGTCATGAGGTCAGGAAGTGACATCAGAGGGAAAGCCAACTCGGCATGAGCAGCAGGCCAGAGAAGTTGCTCGTGCTGATGAAGATTTAAAGACATATGGGGGAGAAAGGAGGGTGTAAGTATGGCATGGGGAGGGGGCAGCGAAGAGGGTGGGGGGGGGCACCACTACCCTGGATGCCTCCTACCCTCACTATACCACTGGCAACACCTAGTGACTAGATTCAGATATGTGGTTGAATTCCAGAGAACACAGGCCAATGAACTATGGCCACAATGAACAAGTGGGGCAGAGAGAGATACAAAAGAGAGGGGAAAAAAATCTTGGGTAGCTGTGAAGGAAGGTTCAGGTTGCTAGAACCCAGCCTAGGTTCCTTCCAAGTGGAGCGAGTGAGCAATCACTCACTTATTCTACGAGTGTTGCTCATAGATTTTACATGGTTGCTCACTAAAATACTTGCAAATCTGGAAAATTGTTGGTTTTTAGAACTTGTTGCTCACATGGAAAAAACATTTGCATGCACTTGGCCAGATCTCAGAAGGAGCATTGATCCCAGCCCTCGATCCAAGTGAGCCAGGGTCCAAAGGAGCGAAAGGAAACGGCTAGCTCAAAAAATTAAAATAAAAGTTAAAAGGTGTTCAGAATTGTGTAAAGAACATATTCACGTCATATGATGATAATTCTATGGTACAGATTTCAGTTACAATGAATGAGTTAAATTTTAAAAAAACACTTAGGTCAACTCCTAGCAAGGAAGCTCACCTTCTCCGAGGGTCTTCCCCAGGGCCACCTTATGGCGGTCCACCATCACATCTTGCAATTTTTCCTTCAGGTCATCACTGATGCCCAGGCTGTTCACTGAGGAGGGAAAGAGAAGGACAATAGCCACAGATCTGATCATGCTATACACATAGAATGCAACAGGATGGGGGTAGAGATTAGACATTCCAGGGGCAAAACTTAAGAACATAAGAATTGCCATACTGGGCCAGAGCTAAGGTCCATCAAGCCCAGTATCCTCTTCCAACAGTAGCCAATCCAGGTCATAAGTACCTGGCAAGATTCCAAGGAGTAAAACAGATTTTAAATAATACTGTCATCGTTCCAGTCTCCTCTGCGCGCAACCTTGGAGTTGTTTTCGATTCCGACCCCTTATTTTCTATGCACATCCGACAAACTGCTAAGGCCTGTCGCTTCTATCTCTACAACAATACCAAAACCCTAAGCTAACTGCTTTCACCACATTCTCCAGCAACCAATTCCAGAGATTAATTACATGTTGTGTTGAGAAATATTTTCTCAGGTTTGTTTTAAATCTATTACTTAGTAGCTTCATCACATGCCCCTTAGTCCTAGTATACTTGAATAGAGTAAACAAGTGATTCACATCTACCCATTCCACTCCACTCAGCATTTTATAGACCTCTATCATATCTCCCCTGAGTTAGGCATTTGAAGTCTACAACAACATCTTGGCATCCCGATTCCATTATAGAGTGTAGGCTGGCCTTTGCACACCGATATTTAGGTTCTATCACATATGCTATGTACTTTAATGCATAACTTATAATAAGCTATAACTTATGGATTGGATTATGTAAATGGCGCCCATATTTGGATGCCAAAAACAATGAGCCCTAAGCGCTACTCTACGAGGGATCTTCAAAAGGTTTTTGCACTTTTATTTTTTTAAACACTACCATATATACTCGAATATAAGATGAGATTTTTTGGGCCACAAAAATGGCCCAAAAATGGGGGTCTTTTCCTATATTAGGGTCATCCCCTAGTGACCACCCGAAACCCTCCCAGACTTCCTGCAGGCCTGCCTTAGGCTGGGACAGGAGGGATCCCTCTTGTCTCCTGCCCTGGCCAACACTTATAATTACCACCCTCCCTCCTTCCTTCCCTCGCGTATCTGTTCCCTGGTGGTCCAGCAGTGTATCCCTCCTGCCGATTGCAAAGGTAGTAGCCAGCGGCGCACCAGGGCTGGCATGCAGGAGCGAGCTTTTCGTGCTCCCGCCGGCCCTGCAATGCTCCTTGATAGGCTGCCGTGAGAGCCGTGAGAACCACGAATCCCACGAGAACTGGCAGCAGCCTTTCAAGGAGCGGTACAGGGCTGGCACGAAAAGCTTGTTCCTGCGTGTGGGCTCGGGTGCGCCACTAGCTACTACCTTTGCAATCGGCAAGAGGGATACACCATGAAGGGACACGTATCATGTATCTTGTAGTTTTCCTTATGCTATGTTTGAAGCTGTAAATCCAGACACTGTTTGCCTTCTCTTGCTGAAATACTACAAGGCCATTTTATGTTTGAGAAGATGTGTGTTCTTATCTTGTTGTGAAGTGAATTCAATTGTTTTCATAGCTGTATTTGCAAGAAGCTTTAGATAAAGAAAAAGGCTCTGCTGACCAAAGCACCTTTAAACTTTGGCCTTTAGATAGAAAGATGCTTGTTATTTCTTTAAAGTTTCATGTGATCTGTGTCCATATATGGTTTGCATTTACGTCATATGCTGACAACACTGATTCATGTAAAATGATATAAAAGGGTTGTAGAGCTGACAATAAAATGGACATGTTTGGGAGTTTCTTGTCTCTAAGATATTGTCCCCAGATGCATCTGTCTTGCTAATGACGGAGAGAGAGTGCGGGGCAGTAATTGGGACCTATTCTTTTCACACCACTGGACCACCAGGGAACAAGTACACGAGGGAGGGAAGGTGGTAATTAATAGTGTCGGCTGGGGCAGAAGATGGGAGGGATCCCTCCTGTCCCGGCCTACCACTAGGTGGTTTCAGTTAAGGGTATGGGGTAAGGGTTAATCTGCTGGCTGGGTTGGAGGGCAGAGGGAAGTATGGGTCAATCAAGCCATTCTGACATCACTGATCAGTTTGGCTCTTTTTAGTGGGAAGAGGGTACAGGGAAGGAAGGTGGGACAGGGTATAGAGCCTGGCAGGGAGGGGGGACAGTGTTCAGAGCCTGACAGGGAAGGGGGCTTCGTTGCAGTACTGAGTGCAGAGCTTTGCAGGGCAGGGAGGGAAGGGGACTGGGTGCAGAACTTGGCAGGGAGGGGGGCTGAATGCAGAACCTGGCAGGGGAGGGCGTGAGGGAGGGGACACTGGGTGCAGATCCTGGCAGGGCATGGCACTTGAATATTAAGCCCCCATCATATATTCGAGTCAACCATTTTTCCTCCTTTTGGGGGGAAAAATGGGGGTCTCGACTTATATTCAGATCGACTTATATTCGAGTATATACAGTATTTATTAAATATCTGAAAAGCAAATTACAGTACATCACTTTTCCAAATAATCGCCCTGTTTTGCCTGACTGACTAGTCACATGACATTCTATGACATACCCTCTTACCACTTCTCCCACTCCAACCATTTCCTGCGAAAATATGAAAGTACGGGAAACTTTTTGAACAACCCTTGTTTTAATGTAATGTAATGTAATGTAATTTATTTCTTATATACCGCTACATCCGTTAGGTTCTAAGCGGTTTACAGAAAATATACATTAAGATTAGAAATAAGAAAGGTACTTGAAAAATTTAAGGCACCCAAATTTGGGCACTGTTTATAGAATAGTGCTTAGTGCCGGAATCTGCGCAAAGGTTTACACCAACTAAAACCTGGTATAAATGCTTGCGCCTCAATTAAGCGTGAATCTGCCATAGTCTATAGTACTGCGAGCAATTTCTAAGAATTTCCCCGAGCTGCCCCTCCCCTTCCCATGGCCGTGCCCCCTTTTCAGATTCACAGAGAAAATTTACGTGCACATCTTTATAGAATCCCGACTAGGAAGATGTGCGTGTAAAGTGTAATCGTTGCCAATTAATGACAATAATTGATTATTAATTAATTTTATTAATTTATAATGCCCAGTTACTGCCAATTAACTACTCATTTGTCAATTAAGTTGCAAGAGCAATTGTGGAATATGCCCGATGTGCGCCAAATTGGGGCATGCAAATTTGAGCACCATATATAGAATCTGAGGGTATTGTGCAAGCGTAGGATCTGACCATGTTCAAGCTGAAGTGCACTTTATTGTTGCTAAACCATCTATATAACACCCTGGGCTGCTGGGCCTCTAATTCCTCTCCTCCCTGCCCCCTTCCCTGATTTCCCTACCTATGAAATGCCCTCCCATCCAGCATCTCTTCCTTCCCCCCAACCATTCCCTTGTCCACCATTCCACACCCTCCCATTCGGCATCCCTCCCTTCATTTAAAAATCAGCTGTGCCAGGGGGCCCCCATGGGCTGGGATGTCCTTCCCTTCTTCCCATCCTGTTCTGAAGCCCCCCCTCACATTTTAAAATGCAAAGGGGTCGCTTGCATGGCAGCAATTCTCTAGTGCCGCTCGATGTTTCCCCAGCGCTATTCCTCTGCCACAGTCCGCCCTTTCTGTTGTAAATTCCTGTTTCTGCTTGGGCAGATTGCGTCAGATAAACAGCGCTGGGGAAGCCGCAGACAGTGCTAGAGAACTGCTGCCACGCTGGCGACCCCTTTGCATTTTAAAAAATGAGGGGTGCTTCTATATCGGACGGGGAGAAAGGAAGGACATCCCAGCACACAGGAACCTCCTGGAGCTGTGGGGCCCAGGGCAGCTGCCCTATTTGCTTCCCCTTAACGCTAGCCCTGATAACACAGGTCTTAAGCTAACCAAGCGGTTCAAAATAACAATTTAAATGGGAAAGCAAAAAAGAGAAGAAAAAAAAAGAAAACAAGGTCAACAGTGTAAGCAGATAAGTAAAGGTTGAGGGGAGGGGGATGTGTGTGTTTCCAAAATGGCATACATATCTGTTTGTGTGTCAGCACTTACGCCCAGATTCTACAAATGACTTCTAATGTTAAGCGCCTAAATCGGTGCACCAAGGAGGTACCTAACAATTTTTTTAATTGGCTTAAGTGGAGTTGATTATTGAAGCACCATTAAAAAACAAATTTATAAAATTCTACAAATTAGGCCCTCTTTTACAATGAGTGTCAGAGCATTTAGCACTCCGGGTAGCGGCAGAAATCTCTACCATGGCTTAATAAAAGGGGAGGGGGATTAATTAGCTGGTAGGCACCTACCACTTCGAGGTAGACATCTACTCTGAGGTGCCTATCAGCAAGTAAGTGTGGCTAGGGGCAGATTTTAGGAATGGTTTAACTTAGGCGTAGGTAAGCGCCTAACTTAGGGACGCTCATTTAGGCCAAGAAAACCCTGGCCTAAATGGGAGTGCGCCTAAGGTTTCCAATGTCTACCGGTGCCACTATTTACGCCTAGGAGTTAGGTGCCGTTTATAAATTCAGCGCCTTACCACTCTAGGGTCCAAAATACCAACTTACATGTGTAAACGCCAACGCTTGGCCATTTCAAAATCAATACTTAGCTTGCATTCCCGATTCTTCTCGGTCGCCGCATTTTAAACCTTCTACTATTTAAGGCTTATTTCGTTGGTATAAATGAGTCACAGATCTTGGAAGATGTATCACTAGTTGGGAAATTGGAGGAGTAAGTCACAGGGAGAGTAGAAAAAACAGAAGAAGGTTTAAAATGTGGCGACTGAGAAGAATCAGGAATGCAAGCTAAGTATTGGTTTTGAAATTTTTGGTGGACTGTGCACTGTTTTTGATAGCTAATGTTAATACTTTTAATCTACAGGTATTATGTATTTTCCTGAAATAGCTTTTCTTGTATTGTAAATCGGCTGGATGTTCAGCCTTATCTTGCTGTGAACCTCCTAGATCCTTTTACTGGTCTGGCGGTATACAAGAAATAAATTATTATTATTACCTGTATGGAAATATAGACATTAGTACAATAAGTTCCCATTTAGTGATATCCAAGAAAAGAAGAGTGCATAATTAGAGTTTTTTTCTAACCTATGAAGCCTCTCTGAGGTCTTTTCTCTCATTGCTCTTTCTTTTTTCATGTGGGGTTATCATAGGGGCATGTACTGATGATTTTGGAGATATTGAAAGTATGAAGTATGGCTGTTTAGTGTATATATATATGCATGAGTGGTGGCCCTATATGAATTTTGATAATAAAACTCACTCATTCTCTTATGATTATCTGAGTAGTTGAAATCACCTATTATACTGTTGCCCAATTTGCCAGCTTTCCTAATTTCTGAAAACATTTCATTTGTCTGCTCATTCTGTCCCGGGGACGGTAGTAAACCCAGCCCATATATTTCTTCCCTTTACACATGGAATTTCTATCCATATGGATTCCACATTTCTATCTGTGTTGTACAGAATATTTATTTTGTTTGACTCAATTCCCTCTTTAAACATAGAGCACAATCTCCCCCCCCCCCCCCTCCAATAAGATTTACTCTATCATTGCAATATAATTTGTATCCAGGTAACACAGGGTCCTATTTATTGTCTTTCTTCCACCAGGTCTCTGAGATGCCTATTATACTTACTTCATCATTCATTGCTATATACTCTAACTCTCCTACTTTTTTTTTTTAGACTTTTAACATTTGTATACAGACATTTCAAATTGTGTTTTTTCCTTGTTATCTAAAGGCTGCTGACTTGACATCTTTACTCTGCTTCCCACTTAGGCACTCTTGGTTTTCTTTCACTATTATTGAAACCTCTCTATTTAGACTCTCTAAATGTTTTGATTCAACAGTGTCCTTCAAGGATACTCTACACCACTCCATCTGCTCCTGGGCAACTGTCGGCTTGACTGTCGGCTTTCTTGCCCTTCTTAGTTTAAAAGTTGCTCTATCTCCTTTTTAAACATTAGTGCCAGCAGCCTGGTTTCACACTGGTTAAGGTGGAATACATCCTTTCGGAATACGCTCTTCCAGAAACATAGTAACATAGTAGAGGACGGCAGATAAAGACCCGAATGGTCCATCCAGTCTGCCCAACCTGATTCAATTTAAATTTTTTTAATTTTTTCTTCTTAGCTATTTCTGGGCAAGAATCCAAAGCTCTACCCGGTACTGTACTTGGGTTCCTACTACTGAAATCTCCGTTAAAACCTACTCCAGCCCATCTACACCCTCCCGGCCATTTAAGCCCACCCCAGCCCATCCTCCACCAAATGGCCATATATAGACACAGACCAAATGGCCACTCCAGCCCATCCTCCACCAAACGGCCATACACAGACACAGACCGTGCAAGTCTGCCCAGTACTGGCCTTAGTTCAATTTTTAATATTATTTTCTGATTCTAGATCCTCTGTGTTCATCCCACGCTTCTTTGAACTCAGTCACAGTTTTACTCTCCACCACCTCTCTCAGGAGCACATTCCAGGCATCCACTACCCTCTCCGTAAAGTAGAATTTCCTAACATTGTCTTTGAATCTACCACCCCTCAACCTCAAATTATGTCCTCTGGTTTTACCATTTTCCTTTCTCTGGAAAAGATTATGCTCTACGTTAATACCCTTCAAGTATTTGAACGTCTGAATCATATCTCCCCTGTCTCTCCTTTCCTCTAGGGTATACATATTCAGGGCTTCCAGTCTCTCCTCATACGTCTTCTGGCGCAAGCCTCCTATCATTTTCGTCGCCCTCCTCTGGACCGCTTCAAGTCTTCTTACGTCCTTCGCCAGATACGGTCTCCAAAACTGAACACAATACTCCAAGTGGGGCCTTATCAATGACTTGTACAGGGGCATCAACACCTTCTTCCTTCTACTGGCTACGCCTCTCTTTATACAGCCCAGCATCCTTCTGGCAGCAGCCACTGCCTTGTCACACTGTTTTTTCGCCTTTAGATCTTCAGACACTATCACCCCAAGGTCCCTCTCCCCGTCCATGCATATCAGCTTTTCTCCTCCCAACATATACGGTTCCTTCCGATTATTAATCCCCAAATGCATTACTCTGCATTTCTTTGCATTGAATTTTAGTTGCCAGGCATTAGACCATTCCTCTAACTTTTGCAGATCCTTTTTCATATTCTCCACTCCCTGTTCGGTGTCTACTCTGTTACAAATCTTGGTATCATCTGCAAAAAGGCACACTTTTCCTTCTAACCCTTCAGCAATGTCACTCACAAACATATTGAACAGGATTGGCCCCAGCACCGAACCCTGAGGGACTCCACTACTCACCTTTCCTTCCTCTGAGCAACTTCCATTAACCACCACCCTCTGGCGTATGTCCGACAGCCAGTTTTTAACCCAGTTCACCACTCTGGGTCCTAACTTCAGCCCTTCAAGTTTGTTCAACAGCTTCTTATGAGGAACTGAATCAAAGGCTTTGCTGAAATCTAAGTAAATTACATCTAGCATATGTCCTCCAGCTCTCTGGTCACCCAATCAAAAAATTAAATCAGGTTCGTTTGGCACGATTTACCTTTTGTAAAGCCATGTTGCCTCAGATCCTGTAACCCATTAGATTCAAGGAAGTACACTATCCTTTCTTTCAGCAACACTTCCATTATTTTTCCAACAATTCAAGTGAGGCCTGTAGTTTCCTGCTTCATCCTGTGACCACTTTTATGAATAGGTACCACATCCGCTCTCCTCCAATCCTCAGGAATCACTCCCGTCTTCAGAGATTTGTTGAACAAGTCTTTAATAGGACTCGCCAGAACCTCTCTGAGCTCCCTTAGATCCCGTCTGGTCCCATCGCTTTGTCCACCTTCAGTTTCATAAACACTCTCCTCTGTGAACGGCGCAGAATCTACTCCATTTTCTCGTGTAACTTTGCCAGACAATCTCGGTCCTTCTCCAGAATTTTCTTCTGTGAACACAGAACAGAAGTATTTGTTTAGCACATTTGCTTTTTCCTCATCAATCTCCATAAATCGATTTCCAGCATCTTTTAGTTTAGCAATTCCATTTTTCATCTTCCTCCTTTCACTAATATATCTGAAAAAAATTTTGTCTCCCTTTTTTACATTTTTAGCCATTTGTTCTTCCGCCTGTGCTTTCGCCAGACATATCTCTCTCTTGACTTCTTTCAGTTTCACCCTGTAGTCCTTTCTGCACTCTTCTTCTTGGGGTTTTTTATATTTCACGAATGCCAACTCTTTCGCCTTTATTTTCTCCACCACTAGTTTGGAGAACCATATCGGCTTCCTTTCTCTCTTGTTTTTATTGATTTTCTTCACATAAAGGTCCGTAGCCATTTTTATCGCTCCTTTCAGCTTAGACCACTGTCTTTCCACTTCTCTTATGTCCTCCCATCCTAACAGCTCTTTCTTCAGATATTCTCCCATTGCATTAAAATCCGTACGTTTGAAATCTAGGACTTTAAGTAACGTGCGGCCACTCTCCACTTTAGCCGTTATATCAAACCAAACCATTTGATGATTGCTACTTCCCAGGTGAGCATCCACTCGAACATTAGAGATACTCTCTCCATTTGTGAGGACCAAATCCCTTGTGGGTTCCGTCACCATTTGTCTGAACAGAGCCTCTTGAAAGACATCCACAATCTCCCTACTTCTTTCTGATTCCGCAGACAGAACATTCCAGTCCGCATTTGGCAGGTTGAAATCTCCCAACAGCAGAACCTCCTCTTTCCTTCCAAACTTTTGGATATCCACAATCAGATCCTTATCAATTTGCTGCGATTGAGTCGGAGGTCTGTAGACTATACCCACGTAGATAGAAGTTCCATCTTCTCTTTTCAGAGCGATCCATATCGCTTCTTCCTCTCCCCAGGTCCTTGCATTTCGGTCGCTTGGATATTGATCTTTACATAGAGAGCTATCCTCCACCTTTTTGACCATCTCTGTCCTTCCTAAAAAGATTATATCCCGGTATGTTTGCATCCCATCCATGTGATTCACTGAACCATGTCTCTGTGATAGTGACAATATCTAGATCTGCCTCTAACATCAGGGCTTGCAGATCATGAACTTTGTTGGTTAGACTGTGAGCATTTGTGGTCATCGCTTTCCAGCTATTTTTCAGCGGTAATCTCCTTTTTCGTATGGATTTTTGTTTCGTTTCACTTTCCATTGCAATACTAAGAAATGAGTTGCTGATATTGTTTATGTTGCAATCTTTACTACTATCACATCTTTTCTTTTGCCAGGGGTGGTCTCTATAATTGTCCTTCATACATACACCACCCCCATCTTCTGGTTTAAATGCCTAGAAACATATTGTCTAAATTTCTCTGCAAGGTTTCTTTTTCCTGCTGTAGTAATATGTAGCCCATCAGTGCAATATAGCTTCTTGTCCTTCCATGTATTTCCCCATCCTCCTATGTACCTGAAGCCTTCTTGATGACACCAGGCTTTGAGCCATCTATTAAAGTCCTCTGTGTTTTTCACTTTTTGCTCTCCCTTTCCATATGCAGGCAATATTTCAGAAAAAGCTAAAGTCTTTACAAAAGGTTTCACGCCCTCACCAAGCTCCCAAAAAGCTTTCTGTGCTGCAAGTGTGGAGTTGTTGGCCAGGTCATTTGTTCCCAGATGGATAACAACATCAGTGTTAAAATCCTTAGTTCTCCTAGGACAAGCAGGATGAGTCAGCCACATATGGTGTTGTCCCAACAGCTCCCAATTTACGGATAAGCTCTCCAATAGCTCAGAGAGATTTTTTTTTTTTCTCTGAGCATGTGCAGTGCCCGGGCACCACTGGGCATGCCCGAGCCCTACCCATTTCCCCCCTGCTTCCCCCTAATCCCCAGTCTTTAGTTTCCACCCGTTCCCATCGGTTGGATTTTTCCACAGCTCTCCATTTTTCTACAATCAAAACCTGTTCTACTTACCATCTTGAAGATGCCAGAAACATCAAAGAAATGTCCGGGCTGCAGGAAAAGGATGAGCACACTGGACCCTCACGACCTGTGCGTTCGCTGCTTGGGCACAGCACACGAGGAACAGTGTTGCATGCACTGCGTCCGTCTGTCTCCACGGGCACGCAAGCTAAGGAAGAGGGCACTGAGAGACTTCTTGAAGAGAAGTGAGGCCCGAGAATCTTCCTCCAGCAGCCTTCCTCATCGGAGTGTAGCAGCGGGGGATCCACAGAGGAATCCGGTGAGGAGCCTCCAGGACGTCCTGGCTCAGTCAACCCCCTCCCCGACTGCAACTTGCCCGGTCGAGAAATCTCTCCCGGAGGTCCTGCATGCTGTCGCTAGCCGTCGGCCCCTGCAGGAAGCCGATCGGGGTTCTCCCTCCTGCACCCCCCTCCCGAAGTCATCGGGAACACCATCGGCCTCTGCCCGAACGGGCACATCGCTGGGGGCGCCTCCCGGTCTCGCACTTACCCCCACGTGTGGACCGGAAGAGAAGCCATCTCTCTGCTCCTCCACAGCCCGATCCAGCGTGAAGCCACACCCCCCAGCAATGAGGGAGCAGCAAATGGAAAGGGAGCCTGGGGAGAAACCAGCCTGCAGGCAGCCACGCCTCCCACCAATGGAGGAGCAGCCAGCTACCGGCCTAACACGCCCCCTAGCAACGGAGGAGCCAATCCCCGATCGGCCATGCCTCCAAGCAGCAGAAGATCGCCGCCCAGGTCCGCCCCTCCTGCACAACCAGCCAACCAGCAGCCAGACCTGCCTCCCTGAAGAGAGAACTCGTCGGGGAACCCCTCCTGACATCAGCAGGCAGGGAGATTGCAGGGGCACTCCTCCCCGATCAACTCAGGATGCTACAAGCAGCCTGAGAACGGGGCACAACGAGGCACGCTGCAGGGAGAGGAATCGGCACTCCCCCCACCAGCACACTCGGCATCGGGATGCTTCCCGATCTCCCCGGGGGGAGCCTTTTTGCCGCCACCATCACCAGCGCAGCCGCAGCAGGGGTGACAGAAGGCACAATCACCACTCTCCTGCAGGACACAGATCCAGAGGGAGAAGCAGCAGGCGACCATACAGCACACCATCTCCCTCCAGCCCTTCTGCATCCTCACCACCGACCAAGCGACGCAAGGACTGCACGGAGGGAATGCCCCACCTGGAGCGTCAGACGACCGGCCAGGGGGTCGAGCGTCAGACGACCGGCCAGGGGGTTGACCATCAACAACTGGTTCAGCTTCTGACCCAGCTTCTCGCTCAGCAGGGGACCCCCCAGACACTGCAGCAGCCCAGCACCCAGATGAGCAGCGCCCAAGCTCTACAAGTTAACAGAGCCGCTGACATTGACACGGGGGACGAATCCGATGACAGCTTCTTGAGCGCCTACAACTCGGACCGTTCCCCTGCGCCATCTCAAACACAGACGACAGCGAAGCCCCCGGCACAAGCACCGGAGGACCTAGCCTATCCCAAGTTTATCCAGAAACTCGCTGCCTTCCTTGGGATCCATGTGGGGGGACCACCAGAACCCACGCCAGAGGATGACGGCCTCCTGCAATCACTGGAATATCCCAAACAGCCAGTAGTGATCCCAGTTCATACGAACCTCCTTGACTGCAGAGACAAGATTTGGCGGACCCCCTCCTCAGGGCCTCCCACATCTAAGAAACTGAGCGCGAAGTACCAGGTCCTCCCGGTCCCAGGTTTTGACAAACCGCAGCTGCCACACATCTCCATCGTGGTAGCCTCAGCGCTCAAGAGACACAAGACGGCGCGATCGGCCTCTAACGGTCCGCCTGTGAAGGACCTGAAAACCCTAGATTCCATGGGGAGAAAGACCTTCGAGGGCGCGATGCTTAACGCACAAATCGCCGCACACCAGTTCCAGGTGATGCTGTACCAGGAGGCCATACAAAAAAAGATAAAACAGGCTCTACAGCTCGCCTCCCAGCCGGTACAGGACTCTCTCTCATCCCTCCTCCATGACCAAGGGGAATGCAACAAGCATCTCTTCAAGGCGGTTTTTGACGTCTTCGAGACATCCAGCCGCATCGGGGGAACGGCTATCCTAGCACGGCGCTTGGCCTGGATCCGTGCATCGGCGCTCCGCGAGGACCTCCACGAGCCCCTTGCGGATGCCCCATGCACAGGAGAACACCTGTTTCGCGACAAGGTCAAAGAGACAGTCGACAGCATTAAAAACGACTGCACCACCCTTCAAACCCTCGCTTCTGACGGCCTAGAACGTTGGGCCCCTCCACGAAGACAGCAAAGGAATCGCAAGCCCTTCACTGCCAACAGACGCCACTCCGCAGCACCACGCTGGCAGCAGTCTGGGAACCTACGCTCCCAGCCATATAGAAACTCCTACGTGGACAAGCGTCGCCCAAGGGACAGGGGCAATCAAAGGCAGATGCCCCCCCCAAAGCAAAAGCAGAATCTTTGACTACCCCCCGAACCAGCAGGGGCCAGTGGGGGGCAGGATCAGATTGTTTGTGAGTGCCTGGTCCAGAATCACCACCGACCAGTGGGTCCTCAACATCATCAAACGGGGATACCGCATACGGTTCGACTCCCGCCCTCCAGAAAAACCACCGCAGCGGGCGGGGCACCCAACTTCAGACGAGCCTGTTCTCCTGCGACTAGCAGAGGACCTGCTTCGGGCAGATGCAATAGAGGTGGTGCCACCAGAGGAGATCAACATGGGGTTTTACTCCAGGTATTTTCTCGTGCCAAAGAAGGACAAGGGCAAACGCCCAATCCTGGACCTCCGTCATCTCAACAAGTGCATACACAAAGAACGCTTCCGGATGCACTCCCTGGGCACAGTCCTGCCCCTGATACAGCCCAACGACTGGCTAGCCTCGCTGGACCTACAGGACGCCTACACTCATGTGCCTATCCATCCAGCTCACAGGAAGTATCTTCGCTTCAAGATCAAAGAGAGACACTTCCAGTACAAAGCCCTACCCTTTGGACTCTCGACAGCCCCAAGAGTGTTCACAAAGTGTGTGGCCGTGGCAGCGGCACATCTTCGCCTGCAGGGAATATGCGTCCTTCCCTACTCGACGACTGGCTGATAGTGGCCCGCTCACCAGGGGAGGTCCATGCAGCCCTGACAACCACCATAACCCTCCTCCAAGAACTGGGGTTCCTCATCAACTACAAAAAATCCCACCTGATACCCACCCAGAGGATATCATTCATCGGGGCAGTCATCGATACCACACAGACCTAGGCCTTTCTACCGGCCGGCCGGATCGACACCTTGACATCCCTGGCCCAGCGCATCTCTGCCAGCAGCTCATCATCAGCACGCTCCTTTCTGCGTCTCCTGGGCCACATGGCGGCCGCAGTCTTTGTTGTCCAACACACCAAACTACACTTGAGACCCCTGCAATGGCACCTCAGACGTCACTGGAACCAGCATACCCAACCACTGACCACCAAGATTCCCATTCGCCGACCCATACACAAGACGCTGCAGTGGTGGATGTCCCGAGAAAATTTAGCGAAGGGGAAACCATTCAGACCACCACCCCACCAGCTGGTGGTCACCACGGATGCCTCCAAACATGGATGGGGGGCACACCTTCTCCATCTTCGCACAGGAGACACATGGTCTGCCCAGGTGTCCTCACTCCATATCAACCTACTGGAGCTCAGGGCCATAGGGAATGCCCTCGAAACCTTCAATCAATGGGTGACAGGCAGGACAGTCCTCATCCAAACAGACAACCAGGTGGCCATGTACTACATCAACAAGCAGGAGGGCACAGGGTCAGCCTCGCTTTGCAAGGAAGCCTGCCGCATTTGGGAGTTCGCCATCGCCATTCAGTGCCCCATCCAGGCAACCTACCTCCCGGGGGAGCAGAACGACCTGGCCGACAGTCTCAGCCGCCAGCTGGACCCCTACGAGTGGTCTCTCAACCCAGCGGTAACGAAGAAGATCTTCAGCACCTGGGGCACACCGAGCATCGACCTGTTTGCGACAGAACTGAACACAAAATGCACAATCTTTTGCTCAAAGAGACCGACCCAGCGCCGTCTCAGTCCCGACGGCCTGTCCCTGAATTGGAACCACGGACTCTTATACGCCTATCCACCAACACCTCTCATACCCAAAGTCCTGCAGAAGATCCTCCAGGACAGAGCAACGGTGATCATGATTGCCCCGTTCTGGCCCCGGCAACCATGGTTCCCGTTCCTGCAACGGATAGCGGTTCACCCACCTCTCCGCCTCCCGATCAGCGCAGATCTCATAACACAACACGGGAGTGCCAACCTCCATCACAACCTGCGCTCCCTAGCCCTGACCGCATGGATGTTGAGAGGATGAACCTACCACAAGACGTGGAGCACATTCTCATGGCAGCCAGAAGACCTTCAACCCGAAAATGCTACGGATTGAAATGGAGAAGGTTCCGCCACTGGTGCACGAACACACAGCGAGACCCTTACAACTGCCCCATACCGGACATCCTGCAGTACCTACTAAGCCTATCTCAGATGGGCCTAAAACCTACTTCCATCAAGGTCCACCTAAGCGCGATCGCGGCGTACCATGCTGGCTTGGACAACTCACCGGTGTCGGGACAACCGGTATTCGCAAGATTCATGAAGGGACTGTCCAATCTGCACCCACCGGTCAGACCACCACCGCCCGGATGGGACCTGAACTTGGTGCTGCATCAGCTCACCCTCGATCCCTTCGAACCCTTGGGGGAGGCAGACCCCAGATTCCTGGCTTGGAAAACCCTCTTCCTGACCGCCATTGCATCGGCCAGACGTATCAGCGAGATCCAGGCCCTGGTCCATCACCCCCCCTACACACTGCTCCATGAGGACAGGGTGGTGCTCAGAACCCACCCCCGATTCTTGCCGAAGGTGGCGTCAGCGTTCCACATCAACCAGTCTATCATCCTCCCCGCACTCTACATTCACCCACAGGGGGGCTCGCAGCCACTACAGCGACACCCCTTGGACTGTGTACAGACCCTGACCACCTACATTAACAGGACACAACAGACCAGACAAGCCTCACAACTGTTCGTCTCCTACGACCATAACAGGCCAGGACGGCCAGTCACCAAACGCACGCTCTCGCGCTGGATATCCCAGTGCATCTCTTTCACCTACATTAGAGCGCAGCGTGAACCGCCAGTGGGAGCCCACGCCCACCAGCTCAGAGCCGTAGCCACCACTCTGGCTCATCTACACCATACACCAATAGAGGACATCTGCAATGCAGCCACTTGGTCCTCCTTGCACACCTTTACCAAGCACTACTGCCTCGACATAGCATTCCACGCCCCGAATGCATTCGGCCAAACAGTCTTGCAAGCGGCCCTCCCCTCCCGGGAGGGACACCAACCACTACCACTGCCTTGACAAGCACTGATCAAGTAGGGGGGCACAGATACTGATTAAGTGCCAGCCAGTACTACATGTCTAGACTAGAGGTTCAATATGCAAGTACTAATTGTTCCACGCAATTACGAATTGTTACCGTTTACATGCTATTACGAATTGTTACTGTTGACCAGTTACTTTTTCTCACTGTTCCTTGACGGTTATTGACCAGTTGCACTGTTCGGCAAGTATTATTGCCCAGTTAACACAGCACTTTATTAAAGAAACCTGTTTACACAACTGAGCCTGCTTTGCCTGATTACCCTGCCCGGCTCGGCCTCCATAGCCAGGCGAGGGATGCACAGAGCGCTAAATCGCAGGTCCATTCGGTACATCCCTCGGCTAGGGAGTCACCCATATGTGGCTGACTCATCCTGCTTGTCCTAGGAGAAAGTGTAGTTACTTACCTGTAACGTAGGTTCTCCGTGGACAGCAGGATAGTCAGCCACACAACCCACCCGCCTCCCCATATGGCCGACCCGGCCACAGCTAGGAACATCCTGGGGATTAGGGGGAAGCAGGAGGGAAATGGGTAGGGCTCGGGCATGCCCAGTGGCGCCCGGGCACTGCACGTGCTCAGAGAGAAAAAAAAAAAAAAAATCTCTCTGAGCTATTGGAGAGCTTATCCGTAAATTGGGAGCTGTTGGGACAACACCATATGTGGCTGACTATCCTGCTGTCCACGGAGAACCTACGTTACAGGTAAGTAACTACACTTTTCTTCCTTAATTATAGTCTGTATTTGCCTGGAACTCCTGGTAGCTGAGGATCCTGGAAGACATTTCACTATTTTGGTCTCCTCGCCTTGTGTTCTAAGGTTAATGCCTTTGATGATGGAATCCCCCAACAGTAATAGTTTTCTGTTTTTGGCTTTATTTGTGCTTAGGGTGCGCTTGTTCGCTTGAGTTACCTTCATTGGTTCCAGTCCCACCTCCCTTCTGTTTTCTTGAGTATCGCAGAGCACTAGTGGAGCGAAGGAATTCTGTAGAGGCAATATTAGTGAAGGCGGATGTTTCTGTGTTACATGTCACAGTCTTCCTGAGCCTACTGTGACCCATTTATTCCTGGGCTGTTTTATTATTTGAGGTAGAAAGTAGCCCATTTCCTATCAAATCTAAATCCCTCAACCCTGCATCATTGTCTCAACCGCACATTGAGACTTCGGAGCTCTGCCTGCCTCTTGGGTCCTGCACATGGAACAGGGAGCATTTCTGAAAATGCTACCCTGAAGGATCAGGATTTCAGCTTTCTACCTAAGAGCCTACATTTGGATTCCAGAACTTCCCTCCCCCATTTTCCTGTCATTAGTACCTACATATATCAAGACAGCTCCTCCCCAACACTATCTAATATCTCATCTAAGTGACATGTGAGATCCGCCACCTTCGCACCATAACTGTTCACAAATACTTTACAGAAGTGCCCTCCTAATGCTGCTGAATTACAGAAGCAATTTAGAAAGATCTAGATTAGACATTTCCAATTATTCCCAAGAAAATTTACTGAAAAATGACCTCTTGGGCTATAACAAAAAACTGGCTGTTTCAGAACATTCTTAAATAACAATTTAGGATATTTCTAATTTCTTTTAGGTTATTTTACTTTAATAAATGCATGCTAGGATTTGTTGCTAAGTGTGTTTAGTTGATTTCAATGATATTAATTAATTAATTAATTTAGGTGGTTGTTGGCATTCTAATTAATATATATATATATATATTTTTTTTTTTTTTTTGCAGGTTCTGTGTTTTTGCTATATTGAATTACATTGTACTTTGCTCTCCGCATCATTAGGAAGAAAATTAACTATAAAACCAAACTTTTGTGAGTGAGGTAAGTACAGCCTGTTAATCCAGGGGTTTGCAGGCACAGCTGGTACCACCTGGAAATATCAGGAGAAGAGAGGAGGACAAACAGAGACAAGGGCTGATAAGGAAAAGGGGGGAGGAGGACAAAGGAAGGGCGGGAGGCCGATAAGAGAAGGAGAGAGACAAGCTTTGTCGACACCAAGTACAAATTGTCCTGCCAATTCCTGTTGTCTGAATCTGAGAGAGAGACAGCGAGTGAGGGGAGGAAAGGGGGAGGGAGAAACACTGGCAGAGGGAAGCAGGACAATCGTAATTATTTCCCATTCCAGCCCTTTAGCTCTGAGCTGAACTTTCCTGAACCACAGCCAGGAAGAAAACATTCACCCCCTGCCGTGCTGGATTTCAGTATTGTCAACAAAAGTAAAAAAGAAGTCCTGTCTGGAGGGCTCTCCCCTCCCCATAACTTGTTTCCCTTCTCACTGCCTTATTTCCCTCCCTCTCCCTTCCCTTTCTCCAGGAACTATTAAGGTCTGCCCATGTCCATGAATGTTAAAAGTTATGGAGCCCTCCCCCCTAAAACACTTTCCATTGTAACTCAATAGTGCAGGAGGAGATGTGTTTCACCGGTTTGATAAGAGACTGTCAGGCTGTCTAAAGGCTGCTTTGAAGGTCCAAGCTGAGTCTGTTTTGGATAATAGGGCGAGAGCCAGTGTGTGTCAGGCTTACCCAGGAGACTGAAAGGAGGGGGGGGGGCTGGCTGGTAATGCATTAATACCAAACTTGAGATCAGTTTTCACAGGAATGACTTGGTCATTCTTACTGGTGATGGAAGGTGGAGTTGGTTGACAGGAGCGTTAGGGTGACCCTAGAACAGGGGTCAGCAACCTTTTTAAAGCAAACAGCCATTATATCCTAAATGTTTGACCCAAGATTTACAAAGAGCCGCAATGGGTAGAAAAGGGGGTTTGAGATACGATTTTGTATGTGATATGTGTATATGTGCATTTAACGTAAAAACTAAACTACAAGCATTTACAGAAAATAAAGAAAACCAATTTAATGAGACTTTTGACACTGTATTTCCACAGAGTTGTTTCATGTCCATTTCTCCCTCTTTCCCCATGCACCATCTCTCCCTCCCCTCCACCCCTAGATACATATTTTCCTCTCTCCCCATGCCCCATCTCTCTTTCCCCTCCACCCTTAAGTCCATTTCTCCCTGTCTCACCACTCTCACCCCTCCTGCAACATATTTCCTTCCCCCTCAACCCCCCTCACAAATATTATGCTCTTTCTTGCTTCAACGGGTCAGCGGTGATTCCTACAGCTGCTTGCCACTAACCCGGAAGACTCTCCTCTGTCATGTCCTCCCGGGCAGAAACAGGAAGCTCTGACAGAGGGTGCAACATGGCAGAGGAGAGGCTTCCGGGTTAGCGGCAGGCAGCTGTAGGAATCGCTGCCGCTGACCCGTTGAAGCAAGAGAAGAGCCGCAGCCAGATGGTGAAAGAGCCGCAAGTAGCTTGCGAGCCGCGGGTTGCCGATCCCTGCGCTGGAAGACGACCCTGATTTATCAGTCCATAGACAAAAGGTGGGCACACTGCACTGATAAAGTAAAAACACAGTAACTTACAGAAGCAGCACGCCCTGCAGCAGCAAGAGAAATGGAGCCACCCCTCCCCACCTTCAAACCGGAAGCTCCCCCTCTCTCAAGGAAGGGCACCAAAAACCTGAATTTCAGTACAGTTACAAGTTTATTAAAATTTGATGAAACGCTAATCATAATTCTAAGCGTTTTACAATATAAAAAGGGGAGGACATTTAACATACTTATTATCGACTGGGACATGTGACTTACTTGAAAACAAGAGGAAAGTGGGAGAAATACGAATTAAAAGAAAAGGAAACAAATAAAATAGATAAGGGAAAAAACAGAAGGATGGTGAGGAAAGCCTTGAACGAGAGATGATGTAGAAAGGGATCAATTCAGTTATCAGCTAGGATGGACCCCGAGGTCATTTAGCATTCAAATGTGTCTTTAAAAAGGAAGCATTTAAGGTTTCCCTTAAATTTATCTACAGCATTTCTTCCTCCCCTTCTTCCTATAACCTGTAGGGATGGAGGGAAGACAGAGAGAGATTTGCAGGACTGGGATTTTGTTGGCCTTTCTCACTGGAGCCCTGAGCCAGTGCCTCATCAGTAGCATAGTGGGGAGGGGGGGGGGGAGGGAGGCGGTCCATCCCGGACACCATGTTGGTAGGGGTGCTAGCATCCCTCCTTCTCTCTGCCTTAATCAGTGCTGATAACAAACTTAATTGGCTTAAATTAAAATGAATTGCTTTCTAGGCACCTACCACTTTCAGCTAGGCGCCTAGTACAAGGCACCTACCAGAAAGTAGGTGTGGTTAAAAGGCAGATCGTGGCCATGTTTTGCATGTTGGCTCCTACATTGGACTTAGGCGCCATTATTTAAACCAAGAAAACCCTGACAAATAGGGGACACCTATGGTTTTGATGCCTACTGATGTCCAATTTGGGTGCTGCTTGGTGCAACTTTATAAACCTTTGTATAATACTATTCTGGTCTGATATACTCTGTTCTTGGAGGTCTGGGAAGGGACTCGTTCATGGAACCGCTTACAGGTTCAGTGACGAAGGATCCCGCTGCATCTGACAGAGCCTTAGGTTATCCCGTATAAACAGCTCAGGATACTCACAGGTGGTCTCTGTAGTCCTTCGGCTGTAGGATTTCTTTACACGGTATCGTACGACCAGCTCACCCTGCTCCATTGCGGGTTCAAACGCCTCCCTGCAGAGTCAGAAGAAAACGGTCAAAAAAAATTCATTTGTAACCTGGACTTACATTCTGCCTTTCATCAAAACAGGGCCCCAATATATACGCATATAGGGATGGGCAGTCAGAGGGTTTTCATTTCATGTCAGTGTTGTTTCCGGCAATGTTCATTTTATTCTGTTTCTCTTTGATTATTGTGTTGTCATGGAAGCGAAGACATTCAGTATTTGCTGTTTTGGAAAGAGTGTGATAGTGTGCATATGTGCAATGGTTTGAATAAGCAAATTATTTGCAGAGTGCATTCTCTTTCTACCTCTCCCCAAATAGGTTGCTAAAATTTGACCTCATAGGGCAGATGCATGTGCAAATTAGTTAACCAGCTGCTTACAATCAATTATCGGCACTCTTTTGGACTTATGTACACATCAGCCTATGCGCTATTCTATAATGCTGCGCGCCCAAAGACCCCAATTCTATAAACGCCACCTAATATGTAGGTGCCGAGGAGCATGTACCAATCATATGCTAAACACCGTTTATAGAACCGCGCTTAGTGGCACCTAAAGCAGTCTTAGGCACTGATAGGCGTTGAAAACTTAGGTACACTCTACGCCAGGGTTTTCTTGGCCTAATTGAGTGCGCCTAAGTCAAGGCACCCAAACTCTGCTCACAATCTGACTCTAACCACGCCTACTTTCTAGTAGATGCCTTGGAGTAGACGACCACCTCGAAGTGGTAGGTGCCTGCCATTTAATTGCAATTTTCAATTAACAGCGCCGATTAAGGCTTATTAATTAAGCACCTAGAATAGCTAAGCACCCCGATTTAGGCGCCTAACTTTAGGTGTTTTTTTTATAGAATCAGGGCCAAAGTATCTCATATGCAACCTCTAAAGGGGGCATGACCACCAGAGGGGCAAGACAATGTCAAGAGCATTCCAAAAATATAAGTGCAGTGTTTTGTTTTTCTTTATTCATTTTTACATCTTACAACAAGTGTATCAGAAAATATCAATTAAACTTATACAATATCACTTGATTAACTTTCATATACAACTTAAATTATAATATTTAAACCCACCCTCCCATTCCTACTATTTCAAATATGATTATATATATCATATAATATATTATATAATCTTTTCTATTAACTTAAACATTTAATATCATATCAGAAATCCCTCCCCCCCTTCCCTCACTTTACAATTATACCAGTATGGGAAAAATGATATTTATTCATCACAATATTCTATTAATGGACCCCCAAATCACCTGGAACTTATTAAAATTTCCTTATAAGTGCAGTGTTACAGAATTCCTGGGCTGCATATGCAACTTGCGTGCCAGATTTTACACCAGATTTCAGCAGGTGTAAATCCTCGCGCTTAAAGCTGGGTGCAGGAATCGACACTAAGTGTTGTTCTACAAAGTGTAGGTTGGCATGGCGCGCCCTTTTCTAGAATACAAGTTTAACCCTGGGGCACGGGCAGTGTGTCTGGGAGGGAATGCATGGATGGGAGAACATCGCAGGGGAGGAGACATAGGCATCCTGGAACTGTCTGCCAAGTCTCTTCCCTGAAGAAGCCCTTTCTGGAAACGTCAATCGCTCCTCCTAAACTTACTTGCTCCACTTCATCACTGACGCTGAAACCGTGGATTGAAGACAAAGTTTTATTTTATTTTTCTTTCCAGCTTATGATTTATCTTTAATCTTATCTATTGTTTTGCCTTTTGTCTTTGTTTTGTTCTATTTCTATCATTTAAATTTCTCCAGAATTCTACTGTTCAACGGCTCCCCCTTCTGCTTCTATTCCTTTCTCTCCTCTCTTCTACCTTCCAAAGTATTTAGATCAATGCTGTCTTGTTAAAATGTTTATTTTATTTTTATTTTTCCTCTAACTCTACTTTTCACTTCTCTATTACCCTCCAGGTACTTTAGTTAGATTGTGAGCCTTCGGGACAGTAAGGGAATTTTTCAAGTACCTTTCTTATTTCTAATCTTAATGTATATTTTCTGTAAACCGCTTAGAACCTAACGGATGTAGCGGTATATAAGAAATAAATTACATTACATTACATTACAACCCGGAGCTTTCCGGCGCCATGTATTCGTTCTGGCTCATAGTGTGCACATTTTTGAAAGAGTGCACACTGATATCCACAAATGAAAAAAAAAAAACCACACACACAAACCCCTGGATTCCATAAACGGCATGTTTTCAAGATGTGTGTACTTAATTGGCTAACTACCTATTAACCCGTGTCTAGAGCTAGCATATTTTCGTGTCTGGGTCCTTGCGAGTGGAATAAGATTCCAGGATTACATTACATTACATTACATTACGGATTTCTATTCCGCCTATACCTTGCAGTTCAAGGCGGATTACAAAAGATTTGACTGGACATTTTCCAGTGAAGATACAATTTTTTTTTTTTTGACAGAGGAGAGATAGCTGGATAGATTCCTAAGGGGATTTAGGGGTTGGATAGTAAAATGACAGTGCCGAACTGTGTGATATGGACAAAGAGAATATTGTTAGAGTAGGTAAGATTACCATCTAATTTTTGGGGTCTGTTTGCTTGGAAGGTGTTTAGGTGGGTTATTTGGGGACGTAATATCTTGAGGTAGGTGAAGAATGGTTAAGATATTTGGATGAATTTTTTGAAAAGCAGGGTTTTGATTTCTTTTCGGAATGTTTTGAAGTCGTCCGATGTTGTCAGCAGATTGGAGATGGTATGGTTGAGTTTTGCTGCTTGTGTTGCCAGAAGGTTGTCAAACAATTTCTTGCGTAGTGTGCCTTTGAGTGGGGGAAAGGTAAAAGGGTTTGGGGTTCTTCTGTGTCTTGAGGTGGAGATCTGGTTTAAGCGGTTGTTTAGGTAGGAAGGGGAAGAGCCATGTAACGCTTTGAATAATAGGCAGTAGAATTTGAATTGAATTCGTGCTTGTATGGGTAACCAGTGGGAGTCTAAGAAGGCAGTAGTTATGTGATCATATTTTCTGAGTGAGTAGATCAGTCTGAGGGCGGTGTTTTGTATGGTCTGGAGTCTTTTTATCATAGTGGCTGGACAAGGAAGATAGAGGGAGTTACAGTAGTCCAGCAGACCTAAGACTAGGGATTGGACAATTAGTCTGAATTGTGCTGGGTTGAAGAATTTTCTGATTTTACGTAGATTTCTCATGGTTAGAAAAGCTTTCTGGGTCGTCTTGTTGATTTGGGACTGCATTGTGCAGCATCTGTCTATTATAACTCCTAGGATATTTACAACAGCAATCTAGTTTGAGTAGTTTTAAGAAAATGTCGAAGAAACATCTCTTAATATGGGACCTGATTTATAGTTTTTTTGGTGCGAGGCGCTGTTAGCCTCTTTGTAATATTAGGAGGCTTTACATTATTATTATTATGTTATATTGATGTTTGTTTTGTTGTATTGTGTGTGATTCTGTTTGCGTGTGTACTTTACTGTGTGGTATAAATAAAGAATAAAGGATACAAACTTTCAATAACTGGATGGTAACAACCAATTATTAATGTTAATTGGCAACAATTAGAATTTGCGTGCACATCTGGCTAAATGCTATTCTATAATGCTGGACGCCTAAACCCCATAGTGCAACCCAAAAAGGGGCGTGGCCAAGGGAGGGTCATGGGTGGTCCCAAAAATTGCTTGCAGTGTTATAGAATAATGAATCTCCACACCCAGTTTGGGTGCCGGGATTCATATCAGGTTTTAGCAGGCATAAGTCTGGTGCCCCGAACTGGGTTTGGGCCTAGAGAAACTATGAACAAAAACAAACATATTAAAAATGATAAAAGTCTACAGATGCAGGAACATGTGTAGTGTTGCTGTTATAACTATTCTCGTGTTTTAAATCATTTGCGTACCCTTTTTTAACTTTTTGCAATTCAGTGGTTCTTTCATGTATGCTATGATTATATAAACGTATTTTTTAAATGTGTTTTTGCTATTTATCTGTATAGATGTGGAGATAAAAATGATAAAAGTCTACAGATGTATCTGTACATGCTTGTTTTTGTTCATAGTTTGCCTTGATCCCTCAGGCAGGCACTTTATCTCGCCAAAACATGCTGCCATGTCGGGTCTTCTGCATGTTAGAACTAATAAACTGTGATCCTGGTCATCTGTGCTTTCCTCCTGATTTTGGAAATGCACTGTTCATCCCCACTTTGGTTTCTCTTATCCATTTTTGTGCACCATTTATACAATTTTTTTAATTCATTAGTGACATGGAATATATTACTGAAATTTCCCATGCTGCTGCAAATGACAGCCCATTCCTACTAGTGTCCTTTATTTAATCAGGTTGGGCAGACTGGATGGACCAGTCGGGTCTTTATATGCCATCATCTACTATGTTATGACAGCCCATTCCTACTAGTGTCCTTTATTTTGGCAGTGACTACCTGGAGAAACATTCAGGGTGCAGCCAGGGCTGGGATGGATGGCCACGCAGATTGCATAAGGGCTTTGGAAGAGGAGAAAGGAGAACCAGTCAGTATATTATTCTGTAGTCAAGGGGTGGGCCTGGCTCACCCAGTTTGGGCTCAAGCCCATCCACCTAGCAGCCACAGGTTTCTGGCAGCGGTTCCTACTTGCTGCCAGTGGCTGACTTGGAAACCTTCTCTCTGATATGTTTGCATTTTGCGTCAGAGGTAAAGCTTCCATGTCAGCCGCTGGCAGCATTTAGACACCGTTACTGGCGACCTGAAGACAAAAAGAAAAGCTGCACGGGAGGGGAGAGGCTGCTGCACAGGCTGGGTGGGAAGCAGAAAGAGACTGCTTGGGGTGGGAAGGGAGGGAAAAAGAGAGGCTACTGCACAGGTTGGGGGCTGGGAAGGGAGGGAAAGAGATGCCCGCCCACTTTGGGCCCAGGCCTACCCAAGATTAGCTGTCTGGCTATACCACTGGCTCCAAGGTATCGTATAGAGTGTTCGTGGACAAAGCTGAGGGTCAGGAAGATCTCGTGACTTACCCCACAGTCACACAGGTAAGAAAAAATAACAACCTGGACAAGAGACACTAGGAAGGTTAAAAAAAAAAAATTAAAAAAAAGACAGGAACTAGTCAATAGATAGAAAAATTTATAATACATAGCCCAAAGCGGCAATGTTTTGGTAAATGCTTGCATCAAGGGAAAACACATCAACCCCTTAATTCTATATATATAGGTCAAAATTTGTGCACACAATTTAATAGCACAAGACAATTAGAGCTGATATTTGGTGCTATCAATTATTGGTGCTAATTGGTAATAATTAGAATTTAAATGTGCATCTTTATAGTCGCTATAAAGATGCATGCGTAAATTTTTACACGTGGATCCAAAGAGGAGGTGTGGCCATGGGAGGGGCAGAGGCGGCTCAGAGGGGTTCCTGCAGTGTTACAGAATTAGGTAGATCTGAGCCGGGTTTCACTTGATGTGGATCCCAGTGACAAGAGCTATTATCAACACCACTTTCTGCCATTCTGATTGGTACCTGTCTTCTTTTGGACCTTCTTGGTATCTTCTGACCTGGTGGTTATTTTTCCTTACCTCACGTGGTTACTCTCTTGGTTACTGCCAAATTCACATAGGACATATTAATATTAAATCTATAAGGGCCATCTATATTTATGTGCCAAGGAAGTGCCTATCTGGAGCTTATTCATCAAAAGAAAGTAGATATCTATTTTCCTTTATTGAATAGTAACACAACTGGGCAAATACCTGTGTATAATTAGGCCATCAAGCTGGTATAAATGCTTGCGCCTAGATTGTAGAAAAACATGCCAGTAACGTAGCCAGAAAGAAGATTTTGGGTGGGCCAAAGGAGGACATGGGTGGGCACTAAATATCCTATATCCTCTTTACTCCCCTATCCCTCCCCCCCTACATTCCACTTTTAAAAGAAACTACTGTGTAAGTACTGAGCAAGTGGGGATTCCCAAGCCCTGCCAGCTGATAATCTCCCCAAAGGCACCAATAAACTCCTGTACACAGTTTTGAAATTCTTTTTCATGGAGGATGGTAGATGCCTGGAATGCCCTCCTGAAGGAAGTGGTGGAGAAGAAAATGTTGATGGAATTAAAAAAAGCATGGGATAAACATAGAGGATCTCTAATTAGAAAACAAAGGATGTAATTTATAGAACTAAGGCCGGTATTGGACAGACTTGCACAGTCTGTGTCCCATATGTGGTGATTTGGTGTAGGATGAGCTGGGGATGGCATCAATGGGAACTCCATTAACTTGGAACATGAGGATGTTACTGGCCAGACTTTAGGGTAGATATCCTGCAAACAGGATGGTAGGATAGGCTGGAGTGAGCTTGGATGACAATTTCCACATTTGGAACCTAGGACAATACCAGGTGGACTTTATGGTCTATGAACCAGAAATATCAAAGAAGAGACAAATTAATTTAATCATGTCTTTTTAATGGTTATAACTAATGGGCAGACTTGATGGACCTTTTAGGACTTAACTGCCATCATTTACTATGCTACCTAGCAGAAACCCAAAGAGTAGCAACATTCCAGAGCTGAGATTGTGATGTCATAATGCCTCATTCCACCAATGTCTAATAGCCAACCTCAGCAATGATGTCACAATGGCTTGATTAGATGTCAACTTCAGCAGTTGGAACCTAGGACAATACAGGTGGACTTTACAGTCTATGACCCAGAAATACCAAAGAAGAGACATGGGTATAACTAATGGGCAGACTGGATGGACCGTTCAGGTCTTTATCTGCCGTCATTTATTATGCTAATGTAACCTAGCTGTAAAATAACTTCACCGTAAATGTAGCATCGCCGAAAATGTAACTTCGCTGTAAATGTACAGTCTCTTCATCTGTTAACCGCATAGAACTTCCATGGTAATGCGGTATACAAGAATAAAGTTATTATTATTATTATTACTATGCTTTCTTAGCTGCTGCCACCGGCACTCTGCACATGTGTGAAAAATGATCATGAACAGATTACTGGCACTGGCAGCTCAGGAAGCAGCTGCCGACTGCCAAGCTGGTACAGGAGTTTCTGGGTGCTTTCAGGGAGCTGTTCAACTAGCGGAGCTTGGGATTCTCTGCCAGCTATTGCAGCACTGTGCCGCTGTCGGGTGGGCCTGTGCTCACCTAGGCCCCCCCCCCCCATGGCTCTGCCACTGATGCATGCATAAAACTATAATTTATGCTCTTCTACTCTCTACCCAGACACCACCCAGGTGTAAGCCCACCCTCAAACTACTATTGCATTTGGGCATCATTTTATGCAATAATGCATAGCCAGAATTTTGCTATTTCCATGTATATATTCACACCTAGGTGCAAATATGCTAGTATTCTGGACATTGATGCGCTTTCTTGGCATGTAAATGTTGGTGCCTTCATATAGAATTACCCCTATGTGACTGGGTTATTTTATTTCTTTTGCTTTAAAACAAAACAGGCTTACTTCAGGCTCTTCAAACTTACCCGTACCGTGTCTCTTTCTTTCGCAGCCGAGCGAGGAAGATGGCGAGGAAGATGGCACAGCAAGCAGCAACAGCAACAGCCATGACGATGTACCACCAGTGCCAAGAGAAGACTGGAGCTGGGTCTTCTCCCACTGCTGCACAGAAGGTGGTGTGAGGCAGGTAGATAGTGGTGCATGTCTGAATTTTCATGTGTTAACATAGCTATTATATACCCTGCCATGAAGTAATTTTGATACTACAGTAATCCACTCAAAGATACAGTAGTAAAGGTTAGGACACAGGTAATAGTAATGGTTATTTTATTTGAGTAACTTGATAAATTAGAGGCAGTGGCGTAATGAAGGAAAGAAGTGCCCGACATTGCCACGCTATATGCCACCTACCCTCCTGCATATCTCTTGGTGGGGACGCCGGCATCTCTCTGCCTCTCCACCCACCCCTTCAAATCTTCAGCATCAGCAAGCAGCAGCTCCTACTTGCTGTATGTGCTGGCAGCAGCTCTCCTGCTGATGTCACTTCCTGGGACCGCAATCAGGAAATGAGGTCAGAAAGAGAGATGAGGCTTGCACAAGAGGCAGGTAGGAGCTGCTGCTCATTGCCGACAAAGATTTGAAGAGATGGGTGGGTGAAGAGGAGGAGAGATACAGCGCCCCCTCCATGACAGCACTCAGGGCAGTCCGCCCTCACTCCCTCACTACGACACTGGTTAGAGGCAAATATTCCAAAGATTTGTCTGGTTAGGGTTACCATATTTTTCTCGGCAACATCCCAGACTCCTGCTCTGCCCCATTCCACCCCTGCTCCATTCCATTCCACCCAAGCCCCACCCTGTTCTGCCCCAAGCCCCACCCCCACAAACCTCATCTCATTTTTCTGACCTCCAGGCCGTGTCTGGGGAGACCCCTGAGCATGCATGGACACATGCGACATCATCCGCGCATGCTCATGAGGCCCTCCACACACGGCCAGAGCTTTCCAAAACCCAGACAACTGTTGGGTTTTGGAAAGTCCATCTAGGCACCCGGACAGTCCTCTAAAAAGAGGACCTAAGTCTAGTTAACTTTGGGTGTTAATCAGACAAATCTCCATTTTTTACATTTCCCACCCCAGCCACTGGTTTTGATAACATTTAACAGCAGGTACCTCTCTTAATATTTACGGACACCCTAGGTACATCATTGAACATGACTGCGGTTAAGCACGGATCAGTATATTTGCAGTGTATAACACACCAGGCACGCTACTTGAATTTCTTCAACTATGTTTCCAAATCTAACCCTTCCTAATTCCAGTAGAACAGAGTGCAACAGAAAAATAGATCCTACCTTGTTGGGACCGTGGGCCGTTTTCATCTGTTTAAAGAAAAAAGACAGAGTACTGACTTAGTGGCAATACCAACAGTCAATATGGCATTGGATATCAGAATCAGGAGACATTAGCAAGAAGCAATGGTATATTCTGGATCCCCGTACTGATTTCAAGTCAACATGGTAACCACATTCATATTTAATAGTCAAGTTTTTACAAAATTTCCAGGTGCATCAGGACAAATAAAGAAGAAAGAGAAAGACAGAAAGGCTGGCGTTCTCTCTTTTAAATCGCTCTTAGATGTAAAATAGTGGCCTTTAATTAATGAAAATGGCTATTATTATGCTTATTATATTAAATTATAGAAATGAAACCAAACCCAATGAAGTTTGGTTGCATTAAACCTTGGTCAACTATCTTAAAAGCAGTTAACCTTCGATTTAACCGAACCCAATTGAACAGATAGAGTTATTTAATGGTCATGGCCAATATTTCAAAATTAAGAAGCAACAGGATTTAAAAAGAAGGATAAATTTCATAATACATTATATGTACTGGTCTTATATATAGCTAAATTTGTAGTTTTAATATGAAAACCGATTGTATTGCACTTCACAAAAAATAAAATGTAATATTTTTGGGACATTTCAATTTAATATTTTGATTTAACAGATACCTCCTTCCCTCCCAATTAACACCATTAAATTGAGGGTTGACTGGCATACTGAGAGTGAGAGGCACCTGGGGCAGTGGTGCCCCTACCACACCCTTTTCTCTACCCCCCCCCCATCGCACGTGCGCCCCCCTTCCTTCTATCTCTTCACTGGCATGGGGAACAACTCCAACCGCTGCTCATGCCAGCGTCGGCTCTCCCTCTAACGTCACTTCTTAGGCACGGGACCCGGAAGTGAAATCAGAGGGAGAGCTGACGCTGGCGCAAGCAGTAGGTTGGAGTTGTTGCTTGCACCAGCGAAGAGATAGAGGTTTGGGGGAGGGGAGGGAGTGAAGGTATGCAGGTGGTGGGGGGATGAGTGCGAAGGAGTGTAGGGAGGGGCAGAGAGAAGGAGTGATGCCCATGCCCTTGCAAAGACGGCGCCCAGTGCAGACTGCCACCTCTGGTTGAGTGTACTATAGATCAGCATTTCCTAAATTGGTCCTAGAGAATCCTGAATTGCACTTTTTAAGTATAGGTTCAAGGCAATTTATAAGGTAAGAGGTCCATGCAGGGAGATGGGGAAGGTTATATTACAAGAATCTGCCCAGAAAGAGCAGGACAGATTTGACACTTTGGGGACCAGACAGGCCAAGGAAAGAGGAGATGCAATATCATAGAGGAAAATTGGGTACAGTTGCTAGGAGGGGATGGTTACCGTTTCACCATTGGATTGAGGAACTTGCAAATGGGCAAGAAGGCAAGGATAGTTGCCGGTGCCAGGATTGGAGGGTAGGCAGAGTTACTGTGCAGTAAGGAATTTATCAAACAAGTACATTTTCAGTCTTTTTCAGAAGGTGAGGTAGTTCGGTTCTTATGGGCATTGGAAAGATGTTCCAGGTTCTGGTGGCAGCATACATGAATATTTGTTTATAGTTTACTCCCTTGGCTGAGGGGATGATCAGCAGATAGGTGTTGCTGATCCTGGTTGAAGTAAAGTTGGAGGAGGAGACCAGGTGGATTATCTGTTCTGGCAAGTTGGTACTTAGTTCATGGTGCACGATGCAGTAGAGTTTAAACAAGATTCAAGCATTTATGGGTAGTCAGTGAAGCATGCGGTAGTAAGAAGACGGGGGTCATATTTTTTTAAGCCAAAGATCAGTCTGAAAGAAATTTGCATATAATGCAGGCAGTGTATGCAAATCAATTTCATGCATATTCATTCTGGATATCCCCATACCCCGACTGGCATGAGGGTACTCCAGGACCGACTTGGGAAACATTGTTTTAGAGGTGGTTTCTGGCCACTGTGCTAATTAGCCTAGGTGGACTGTAGACAGCATTGATATCTATGAAAACAAAGACATGGTTGGACCATGGTCAGTGCCAGGAAGAAATGATAAACATGGCCAGTTATCATCCATTCCAAACCATATTTTATTATTCCAAAGCTTCATGCTCAAACATGTCCTGTCACATGGATCTGCATTTTTTGCCCCCCACATTCCCATTTCTCCGACCCATGCTCATACCATCATTTCTTAAAGAGACTCCAACGGCATTGCTCCAGGGGCCATCCCCTGCGACTGTATAGGAAGCCACACGCACAGTCAGGTTTCTTACTGGGAACATCATCTCCAAGATCATCTCATTGGTCAAGCCAACATCCACTACCACCTGAAAACAAACAGCATGTTGAAAAGAAATGGCGAGAACCTATCTGTCACATCTCTGCCATTGTAAGTCAAACATCTCCAGTCCTGTGCAACTCATCGAAACATCATCATTTCTTCTAAAACTGTGGGTGAGTTTGCTGAAGTGTGTCTAGAAACATCAGTCAATCACATTAACACTGGTAAGCATGCTAATCACTATTCGCCAGGCAAGAATATTGGATTTGGTGTAAGAAAAGGATATTCTTATCCCTAGGATCGGTAGAATGGAATCTTGCTGCTATTTGGGATTTTGCCAGGTACTTCTGACCTGGAAATGGCCACTGTTGGAAACAAGATACTGGACAAGATGGACCTTCGGTCTGACCCAGTATAGCTGTTCTTATGTTCTTAAATATTATCTCACTCCTTTCTCACCTCAGCTGAATCCTCATTCTGATAGGCTAGTTTGTATCCTGTTATAATTCCATTGAGGCTTCCTTTCGGCTCATTCCACTGAATGATCGCCAAGCTGCCATTCCAGAAAGCGGTGATGTTTTCAGGTGATGCATTAGGGACTGGATGAATGAAAGAACAACAAACACGTCAACATAGTAAACTGCACAGTAGATGGATGTGCTACATTGCACGCACTAGAATTGTTGATAGTTTTATTTTGAGAACGCTGTGGGTTGACAGGATGAGTTGTCAGGCTATCACAAGACTGTGTCCGACCATATGTTTTGATCTGCAAATCCATTGCTCTAGTCTGGAAATCTACCCATCGTTCAGCCTTTATCTGTACTGCCCCGTCTCTATGGAATTCCCTTCCTTCTACTTTTGAAGAGAACAATCCTATCTTAGGTTTAGGTCTGCTCTAAAAACTCTTTTTGCTTTAACATTTCCCAACACCTCAGGGGTTTAGGGGCTTCCAGGGGCAGGGGGGCAACATTGGATCTAACAGGTTTCATTTATTTATTTTAATGCAGGTTCATTGTTTGAGTCAAAAGAAAGTACAGAAGTATAACAATGTAGGTCCTTCTATGTTTGGGTTTTGTAATTTTGATGTTGTTTTTAGATTGTATCTTGGTTTTTATGCTATTTTACACTATAAACTGCCTAGATTGCTATATAGAAAAGGTGGTATATCCAATATTTAATCAACATAAACATACTATATAGTTCTCAGTTCCCCAGAGGCAGTGAGGACTATGATTCTGTTTCATTCTTACTCAAAACCGATATCATTTGCTCATTCCACGGTGATTACAGGAAGGATCAAATCTAACCTACTGCATATCAGACAGTGCTGAATGTCTACAAATAGGAGCCACCCAGGAAAAGATCCAGAGCTTCTGAAGAACTGGTGGCTCAGTTCCGTATTGTAAGGGAATCTCCGCCAGCTAGGACAGATGAAGGAAGTGACAACAGATGTGACCAGAGAACTCACTACCTTCCTTATGTTAATCTCTTGTTCTGTTTTTCATAGATTCTTCTTCCAGCCACACAACCCTGCCTGCCAAGATAGTGTCAGTCTGTGTGCGGGTGAGGTGTGGGGGGGGGGGATAGGGGGAAATGAGCAGGCGGAACTAGTATAAGTCAGGCACATGCCAATTAATTCCATGTGTGACTTGCAATGGTTTATGGAAAAAAAAAAAGTCTGTTTCTCAATCTTCCTATTCTTTCACTCTCTCACACTAGTATGAGGTTAAATTCATCTCAGTGAAGAACATTAGACTTTCACGTGATGTGCTACCAACAAACTGCATTGTTCAGCAGAACAATTAAAATCAGGAGTATCATTTCATTTCATTTCTAACTTTTTTTTATTGGTTTTGTAAAAACAAAAATATAGAAAGTGCAACACTTAGATTAAATAATCAGCAAACAACATTTACATACTTGCTTACATCATGAATCAGTTAACCCATCCCACCCCACCCCCTCACTCCAGTCCTGGATGTGTGTGAAAAGTAGTAAAAAAAAATTTGAATCTGGTAAGTACTTAACATAACCATAAACTAAATTTTAAGATACTTGACAAATTAATGCAATTGACCCAAAATCTCTTTAAACTTCCTGGTCTCACCCGATTGTTCTGCTAACATTCTTTCATACCGGTAATATAAACAAAGTGTTTCCCATCAAAAACATAAAATTTAGATGATCCCAATTTTATACCAGTTCCTTGTAATCAGTTGTAAGGCAACTCCAGACATTATAAGAAGCAGCCTATCCTTATAATCATCAATTGGGCTTTTGGACCCCAAGGGAGTTTCAGTGATGGGAAGACTAGCAGAAGAAGAATGCAGGGTAGCTGCAATATTAAGAAATAAAGCATTGCTTTCTTACAACCACATAACACTCCCACCTGTTCATACTTGCTGCTCCCTCTAAATTTGTCTCAAATGTATCCTAGCTGGTTGTTTCTGAGATAGTTGTGGAGAATTCCTTCTTTTCCCTACCTCCTTCCAAGGTCATTATAGTGACCCAGTCTGTCCAGTGGGAGGTACCCATGTTGCTCCCACAGGCTACCCTCACTTCATAGGAGGTGAATGGGGCCAGGCCACTAATCATGTGACTGTACGGTGGCACAGCGAGGTTCTGGTTGTATACCAGACGATGGGGCATCATCGTGCCAGGGTTAGCTTCTCGGAGTGCAGCCTAGATGGCAAAAAAGAAAAGCAACACTATTAAAATAAGCTGGGGAAAGGAAGAACAGACAGGAGAATATGATGACCATGGTGAACACAAAACTAGGCTTGGATTTCCTGCGTTGCATGCTGGAACCTGAAATTCTTGTACTTCCTTTGATAAATTAGAAAAACAAGAAGATTCAGTGGTGTAGTAAGAGGTGAGGAGGGGGGGGGCCCAGGTGCTGTGTCGGTGGGGGCACTGGAACCTCTCTGCCCCGCCCCACCATGTCACGCTCACGCCATCCCTCCCCCTCCCCCGTACCTCTGTAGATCTTTGCTAGTGTGAGCAATTTCTCCTGCCTGTTGCTTGCGGCAGCCTGGTTCCCCCCTCTGAAAATAACTTCCGGGTCAAGGAGCCAGGAAGTTATGTCAGAAGGAAATCCAAAGGTGGCGCGAGGAGCATGCTGGAGAAAAGTCACTCGCACTGGCGAAGATTTAGAGGTGCGGGCGAAGGGAGAGCATGAGTGTGAAGTGGAGGGGGGAGGAATGGGGGGAGCAAGATAGGAGCAGGGGCACAGAGAGGAGGGCATGGGTGGTCGCCACCGCCCTGGGCGCCTCCTACCCTTACTACGGCACGGCACAGACCTACCATGTCTACAACATTTCTGCTGGAGAGCCAAGAATTGCTGCTCAGCAGCCTTCCCCTTTGTCAGCAGCAGGAGATGAGTTAATAGGATGCCATCTCCTGCTGCTGCAGGATGAATCTCATGATATGAACTTCAAAATTTTGCAGCTCTTAATGTGAGACTGGTCCTGCAGTATCAGGATACAATGTTTCATTAAGGCGTCTGCTGCTGGAGCTGGGTTGTTAATGCAGTGGCCGTGGAATTGAGATATACTAGGGGTGGTGCCAGAAGACGGAGTGGGTGGGGCTGGGGGCAGGTCCTAAAATCTACCTCTTAAATTTGGGCCCCCTTGGCAGTCCTGGACAAGTAGGGCTACCAGATTTTCGTAAATGAAAATCCGGACCCGCGGGTCCGTCCCGTTCCACCCAACCATGCCCCGTTCCGCCTGAGTCATGCCCCATTCCACCCACAGCCCCGCCCCCTCAACTTGTTTGCTTGTCAGGATGGCATCAATGCATGCGCTGGTGTGACACGATGCGTGTGACATCACCGCGTCACACCAGCGCGCGCGCGTATGCGGTCCCGATGTCGCGCGTTGCTAGAGGTTTTTCAAAACCCGGACAAAGTGCCGGGTTATGAAAAGCCGTCCAGACCCCCGGATGTGTCCTCAAAAAGGAGGACATGTTCGGGGAAATCCGGACGTCTAGTTACCCTATATACAAGCCCTCAGATGCACTCTGAATGAAACCAGGATTGACTTGGCTCCATCAATTCACTCTGCAGGCAGAATCCCCCGCTGTAAACTTATTAGATTTCATTCTTAATAAAGATAAATGGAAATGCACTTATAAAAAAAAAAATAAAGAGAGAACTGAGACTTGCTGAATATGGTATTTTGCAGCTTTCCGTTTGAATGAAGCAGATATGAGACTTCTGCTTTGTAAAGCTGGGACTCTCGGTATGAATGAACTGAGGTAATAATCGACCAACTGAGAAACAAAACCTCAGGAGTGGGTGCTGATAACAGGGGTCAGCAAAGTATCCCTTCCAGGAATTTAGATCCTTTGGCCCCCTTTACTCACTGTCCGACATATAAAATTTTTATTTCTCAAGTTTAAATCTAGACAAGAACAAAAGAACATAAGAATTGCCTAGATATTTGCTTTTCTTCTTAAATATGATGTGATTTATTATTTGCATCACTCATTAGAATTCTTAGATTAATTATTTGGGATTAATAGTATTGATTAAGAACAGTATTTGTCATTTCATATTTTCATTTTGCTTAAATGTATCATTTTTACATTTTCTTTTTCAATATTCTGTACAAGAAATGCTCTTGATAAATTTTAAATGCAAAAAAAAAAAAGAACATAAGAATTGTTGCTGCTGGGCCAGACCAGTGGTCCATTGTGCCCTGCAGTCCGCTCACGCAGCGGCCCTTAGGTCAAAGACCAGTGCCCTGAGTCTAGCCTTACCTGCGTACGTTCTGGTTCAGCAGGAACTTGTCTAACTTTGTCTTGAATCCCTGGAGGTGTTTTCCCCTATAACAGCCTCCGGAAGAGCGTCCCAGTTTTCTATCACTCTCTGGGTGAAGAAGAACTTCCTTATGTTTGTATGGAATCTATCCCCTTATAACACTCGCCAGCTTTTATAGATAGGTTACTATTGCCATACAATATTTCAAGAACATTGTGCTCTAACCATCAAAATCTCATGTCCATCTCTTCACTACAACTCGCAAATCTATTTTCACGGTAATGGCCCCTACCTTATGGAAACGCCATGCCCTCTTATCAGTGCTGAGAAACTTCTATATCCAAGGTTAAGGCTAATCTTAAAACTTTCCTATAGTTGAGAAATATAATTTTTCTGAGATGACACTAGGCTGATTTTAATATTCCCCCCTTTCCTATTGTGCTTTTCCTTTGTTTTCTTTCCTATTTAGATATTGTATGTCTCCCCTTCATTCCTTATGTATCCACTTGTTTAGTTGTAATGTTTCCTGCACCTGAGTTATTACACTTCTTCCTCCGTATTCGCGGTTTCAGCATTCGCGGTTTCAATTATTCACAGTTTTTAGCTTGCTGGCTCCTCCCCCCATGACGTCAGCTTGTATAGAGAAATCGCAGATTCCAAGCGTTTACGGAAAAAATCGTGGATTCCCGGCACTTTCTTCACCGTGTTTTGCCTCTCTGTTAATCCCCTATCACAGCAAATACAGAGGGAGAAGTACAGTCAAACCTTGGTTTACGAGTACCGCGGTTTGCGAGTGTTTTGCAATACGAGCAAAACACTCCCAAAACTCTTACCTCGCAAACCGAGCGCCATCCCGATATACGAGTGAATTAAGCCATCCGCTGTCCCGATAACGGAAGCAGTCTCCCTCTACTCCTGACGCTCCAGCACGCTTCCTTTGGCAATTGGCAGGTGCTCTTCTCGCGTGCGTGCGCCTATGTTCCGAACAAGCAAACTTTTTTTTTCTCAAGTCCCTCCCCTTCCACCGCCAGTCGCACCCCCAGCCACGTGCGCTCACTTTTAACCAATGAGCGCAGGCCGGTGAGCTGCGGCTGTAGTTGTATAGGAGCATGCCCAAAAAATCACGGAGAGGGAAGGTGTCTGTTCCTCTCTGCCCAGGACTGTTCTCCCTGTTGCCTGGCTGTGATAAAGGGCTGAGGAGGAGCGGATGGATGCACCATGTCCGCCACCCAGGGCTGTCTTTTCTTACAACCCTCGCTGCTGGTGTCGGTGGTGGCAGAATAGAAGAGAGGGTTTGGGGCTTCGCTGACTGTGCTGAAGAGAGGGGAGGGGAGATGAGACACGCCAGTGAGGAACCGGTATAACCTGGTGGAGGACGGAGGAGATGCATCGTCCTGAAGCAGGGGGCAGCTGTACGGGGACCCCGACGGAAGGAAGTGACCCTGCTGAAGGGGCTGCAGCACCCGGACATCATTCAGGCAGGTACCCACCCCTGGACCACCATAGAAAACCTTGGTTGTGGAACAAATCGTTTGAGTTTACATTGTGGCCTATGGGGAACTTTGCTTTGATATACGAGTGCTTTGGATTACGAGCATGCTTCTGGAACGAATTATGCTCGTAAACCAAGGTTCCACTGTATACTCTTGTTTTATTTATTAGTTTTATTGTAAACTGCTCAGACTTTTTTTTTGATGAGCGGTATATCAAGATTTAAATAAAACTTGAAACTTGAAAACTTTAAACTTCAAGATCCTGAGCCTCATCTGGCTTTCAGGATATACATCATTTGCCAGCTATTAAAAGAGCTGATTATATGAATACTTAAAAAAATGGCATTATATGTAGGGTTACCAGATGTCCAGATTTCTCCGGACGGCTTTTCAAAATCCAGCACTTTGTCCAGGTTTTGAAAAGCTAAGTAAAGCTTTCCAACAAAATTGCGTCGGGAAGGGGGCTTCCACGCATGAGCAGATGCAACGCGGTGATGTCACACGCTCATGCACGTGACCTCATTGAGTCGTGTCCGCGCATACGCGGATGCCCTCTGGGGGTGGAACTGGGAGGTCCTGGGGCGTGGCCATGGGTCTAGATTTTCCCAAAGGAAAATCTGGTAACCCTAATTATATTTATAGTCTACGGAATTTTTTTCAGAGAGAAGTGAGAAGATTGTATATTTTTTTTCTCCAGGGAAGAATTAACACCTCCACATCCTGAGGCAGCTGGAATTTTTTGACATGCTGGCCATCGTCGGTGTGCAATGGGTTCAATACAGTGGTACCTTGGATTACGAGCATAATCCGTTCCAGGAGCATGCTCGTAATCCAAAATGCTCGTTTATCAAAACAAAGTTCCCTACAGAAAATAGTGGCAATAGCAACGATTCGTTCTAGAACCTGGGGTCTATACCTGTCGGGTGCTGGGTGCTGCAGCGCCGTCTCCTCCATCTGCCTCCTCAGTGGGTCATCTGAAGAAGAACCCCACAGTGCCGCTTCGGGGGGGGGGAATGCCAGCCACAGGAGAACCCCACAGTGCCACTTCAGTGGGGGGGGGGGGGCAGCCGCCGAAGAACACCACAGTGCTGCTTTGGGGGGGATGCCAGTCGCCGGAGAACCTCGCAGTGCCGCTTCGGGGGGGGGGGGGGGGGATACCAGCTGCCGGAGAACCCCACAGTGCTGCTTCGGGATGGGGGGATGCCAGCCGCCGGAGAATCCCACAGTCTATACCTGTCGGGTGCTGGGTGTTGCAGCGCCGTCTCCTCCATCTGCCTCCTCAGTGGGTCATCTGAAGAAGAACCCCACAGTGCCGCTTCGGGGGGGGGGGGAATGCCAGCCACAGGAGAACCTCGCAGTGCCGCTTCGGGGGGGGGGGGGGGATACCAGCTGCCGGAGAACCCCACAGTGCTGCTTCGGGATGGGGGGATGCCAGCCACCGGAGAACCCCACAGTCTATACCTGTCGGGTGCTGGGTGCTGCAGCGCCGTCTCCTCCATCTGCCTCCTCAGTGGGTCATCTGAAGAAGAACCCCACAGTGCCGCTTCGGGGGGGGGGGGAATGCCAGCCACAGGAGAACCCCACAGTGCCACTTCAGTGGGGGGGGGGGGGCAGCCGCCGGAGAACACCACAGTGCTGCTTTGGGGGGGATGCCAGTCGCCGGAGAACCTCGCAGTGCCGCTTCGGGGGGGGGGATACCAGCTGCCGGAGAACCCCACAGTGCCGCTTCGGGGGGGGGAGATGTCAGCCGCCGGAGAACCCTACAGTGCCGCTTCGGGGGGGGGGGAGATGTCAGCCGCCGGAGAACCCTACAGTGCCGCTTCGGGGGGGGGGGATGCCAGCCCCCGGAGAACCCCCACAGTGCTGCTTCAGGATGGGGGGATGCCAGCCGCCGGAGAACCCCACAGTGCTGCTTCGGGAAGGGGGGATGCCAGCCGCCGGAGAACCCCAGTGCCGCTTCGGGGGGGGGGGATGCCAGCTGCCGGAGAACCTCGCAGTGCCTTCAGAGGGATGTCTCCTCCATCCGCCAGCCAGCCCTCCACGTCGGATGTCCCTCACATGCTGGAGAGCCCCCACCCTAGCGCCGCCCCACCCGCACACCGCACATGACACGCACAATGCCGATGATTGACTCTGTGCGTGTCACACACAACGCGCAGGCAGGACAACACCCGGCCGTGCAGACCCAGACAGAGGTCCTCCAACCTGCAGAAGGCACCCAATGTAGAAGGCTGGCTGGAAGACGGAAGAGGAATCCCCTGTAAGTGCTCGTTGATCGGGGCAGTGCTCGGTTTGCGAGTCAAAAGTTTGCTGAGTGTTTTGCTCGTCTTGCAAAACACCTGCAAACCGGGTTACTCGTAAACCGAGGTACCACTGTATTAGATAAGTACTTCTCTGTCTTTGAATTATTCTGTGGTGATTTGTTCAGTTCCAGAAGTTGAATATATAAATAGTGTGAAGAGTTTCAGCCTCTGATAACCAGACCAGAGCTGGTATTGTGACATCATAATGCCTCATTCCACCAATGCCTAAGAGCCAACCTCATCAGTGATGTCACAATGGCTTCATTGTCCTATCCTTGGCTCACTTCTGCTACATTTTGATTTCTAGAGTGGCACAGTGGTTAAAGCTAGAGCCTCAGCACCCTGAGGTTGTGGGTTTAAACCCACACTGCTCCTTGTGACCCTGGGCAAGTCACTTAATCCTCCCCCATTGCCCCAGGTACATTAGATAGACTGGTGGGTTCCAACCCACCAGGACAAACATTGAAAAATGCTTGAGTACCTGAATAAACTCATATAAACCGTTCTGAGCTTCCCTGGGAGAACAGTATAGAAAACTGAATAAATAAACAGTGTGAAGAGTTTCAGCCTCTGATAACCAGAGCTGGTATTGTGACATCGCAATGCTTCATTCCACCAATGCCTAAGAGCCAACCTCATCGGTGATGTCACAATAGCTTCATTGTCCTATACTTGGCTCACTTCTGTTACATTTTGAATTCTAGAGTGGCATAGTAACATAGTAACATAGTAGATGACGGCAGATAAAGACCCGAATGGTCCATCCAGTCTGCCCAACCTGATTCAATTTAAAATTTTTTTTTTTTTTCTTCTTAGCTATTTCTGGGCGAGAATCCAAAGCTTTACCCTGTACTGTGCTTGGGTTCCAATTGCCGAAATCTCTGTTAAGACTTACTCCAGCCCATCTACACCCTCCCAGCCATTGAAGCCCTCCCCTGCCCATCCTCCTCCAAACAGCCATGCACAGACACAGACCGTACAAGTCTGCCCAGTAAGTGGCGCAGTACAAGTGGCGCAGTGATTAAAGCTATAGCCTCAGCACCCTGAGGTTGGGGGTTCAAACCCACACTGCTCCTTGTGACCCTGGGCAAGTCACTTAATCCTCCCATTGCCCCAGGTACATTAGACAGATTGCGAGCCCTCAGGGACAGACGGAAAAATGCTTGATAAATTCATGTAAACTGTTCTGAGCTCCCCTGGGAGAACAGTATAGAAAATTGAATAAATAAATATCCCCACTTAGGTGGCAGAAAGCCCACTTAAATCACTTTGAATATTGGGCCCTACGTATTCTGCTCAAAATTGATCTACATATGTACTCCTGAAACAGGTTGGTTTATACTTGTTGAAAAAAGTGGGCTGAGTAGTTTATTTTCAGTCGTTCTGAAAGTCAGAGCTGGTAGATGGCATAGGACACACAGTGAAGTGCACGCCAGAGGTTATGAGTTTCACAAAAATCAGCATTTGAGGGGGGGGGGAGGGGTAAACTATTGAGAAACATTGCATGTGGGAAGGGACACGGGAGCTGAGTGACCGTCCATCCTAAAGGCCAAGTCCCAAGAATAGAGAAGTGCGACTAACCCATAGAAAACAGAAACATGAACTATATCCAGAGTTCAAGCGGCACCCATATGACACATGCTCCAGGCATCCCATCCTTTGTTTTGCAATTGTGGTTTCAATGATATTATTTCCTCACCTAGATGGTGGTGGTTGACATTCTATGGAAAAATTTTCAGTTATTGTGTTTTTACTGTATTGAACTATGTTGCTTTTTGCTCTCGGCATTATTTTGAGGAAAGAATTTGGAGTGTCTGCTCAGAGACAACCATCAGGGATCCTTTGCTGCTCAGGGGCAATGTTAGGAAATTCTACTTTACGGAGAGGGTGGTGGATGCCTGGAATGCGCTCCCGAGAGAGGTGGTGGAGAGTAAAACTGTGACTGAGTTCAAAGAAGCGTGGGATGAACACAGAAGATTTAGAATCAGAAAATAATATTAAATATTGAACTAGGCCAGTACTGGGCAGACTTGCACGGTCTGTGTCTGTGTATGGCCGTTTGGAGGAGGATGGGCAGGGGAGGGCTTCAATGGCTGGGAGGGTGTAGATGGGCTGGAGTAAGTCTTAACAGAGATTTCGGCAGTTGGAACCCAAGCACAGTACCGGGTAAAGCTTTGGATTCTCGCCCAGAAATAGCTAAGAAGAAAAAAAAAATAATAATAAATAAATAAATTATAATTTAAATTGAATCAGGTTGGGCAGACTGGATGGACCATTCGGGTCTTTATCTGCCGTCATCTACTATGTTACTCTTGGGTACTGCATTGGCTGCCAATGGAGGCGCGGGTGAAGTTTAAGTTTGGTTGCTTCTGTTTTAAGGCTTTGTTTGGTTTAGCTCCCAAATATATAATTGAACTTTTCTCTTTTGCAACTAACAGGCATAAGAGAAACTCACATCTGAATTTTGTTTTTATCACCTGTTAGAGGATGTAAACTTTAAAAACATCATCAAAATCTTTTTTCATATCGAGCAGTGTTAAGGGGTAAGGATTTAGAACAATTGCTTTTTCTTACTGACACTTATGGGGAATTTAGGAGATATCTAAAAACATATCTGTTTTCAAAGTATTTAGGCAGCTAATTCATAAAAATTTTATTATGCACTATTTTGATCATTTTAGTGTCTCTAATTATTGGCTTTTAACTCTTTTAGTTCTATTCGACTTCTTTTATTGTTATTTTTTAACTATTGTAAAACGCATAGAACTTTACAGCCTTTCGGTATATAAACCGATTATTATTATTATTATCTTAAGGAGATCTATACATTTCGATTACGGTCCCCACTGTACTGCTGTGTACCCAACTCTTGGGTTGCCCTCCGCCCCCAACTCTTCTTGAGAGATCTGCTACACAAGCCACCAGAACTAGCTCCACAATTAAAACCACCCCTCACCTCTTCAATATATATTTTAAAAAAAGAATCTGTAAGAACATAAGTGCTGAATCAGACCAAAGATCCACTGAGGCCTAATATTTCGTGTTGTTCACTGCAAATCCAACAAGAGGCACTGGAGATGTCAAATCCAACCGAGTGGTCAGAGATCCGGATACAGGATCTCTGGATACAGGATGTCTGGGGGCGGTACTTGGAGAGACATCCCAGGAAAGGGACTTGGGAGTTCTGATCGACAAATCGATGAAACCGTCCACATAATGTGCGTCGGCGGCAGCAAAAAGGACGAACAGAATGCTAGGAATGATAAAGAAGGAGATCACGAACAGATCGGAGAAGGTTATCATGCCGCTATACCGGGCCATGTGCACCCTCACTTGGAGTACTGCATCCAGCATTGGTCGCCGTACATGAAAAAGGACATGGTACTACTCGAAAGTGTCCAGAAAAGAGCGACTAAGATGGTTAAGGGGTTGGAGGAGCTGCCATACAGGGAAAGATTGGAGAAACTGGGCCTCTTCTCCTTTGAACAGAGGAGATTGAGAGGGGACATGATCAAAACATTCAAGGTAGGGGATAGACTTAATAGATAAGGTCAGGTTGTTCACCCTCTCCAAGGTAGGGAGAACGAGAGGGCACTCTGTAAAGTTGAAAGGGGATAGATTCCGTACAAACGTAAGGAAGTTCTTCTTCACCCAGAGAGTGGTAGAAAACTGGAACATTCTTTCGGAGTCTGTCATAGGGGAAAACACCCTCCAGGGATTCAAGAAAAAGTTAGACAAGTTTTTGCTGAACAAGGACGTACGTGGATAGGGCTAGTCTCGGTTAGGGCGCTGGTCTTTGACCTACAGACTGCCATGTGAGCAGACTGCTTGGCATGATGGACCACTGGTCTGACCCAGAGTGGTAGAAAACTGGAACGCTCTTCCGGAGTCTGTCATAGGGGAAAACACCCTCCAGGGATTCAAGACCAAGCTCGACAAGTTCCTGCTGAACCGGAATGTACGCAGGCAGGGCTTGTCTCATGGCGCTGGTCTTTGACCAGGGGGCCGCCGCATGAGCGGACTGCTGGGCACGATGGACCACTGGTATGACCCAGCAGTGGCAATTCTTATGTTCTTATGTTCTTTATTAGCAGTTTGTATCAAGGTTAAAAACAAGCAAAATGCCCAAAGTCCCGGCTAGGATCCGAGTTTCGGCAAAAACATCACCTTCCTCAGGGGACAATTGTGAAGCGCCAAAAAACTGCAACAGAAAAGTGGCGGTTTTCCCCAATTCAAGCTGAAATTATGGATATCTCCTCCAGGAATCTGTCCAATCTTCTTTAAAACCAATTATTCTAGTTGTCTTGACTACAGTCAGTGGCGTAGTAAGGGGGGGCGAGGGCGGCGGTCTGCCCCAGGTGCCATGTTGGGGGGGGGCTCCGGCATCCTTCCTCCTCTCTGACCCCTCCACTTCTTCCTCACCTTACCCCTCTTCTCTTCCTCCGCACCTCTAGTTGTTCACCGCCGCGAGCAACAACTTCAACATGTTCCTCGCAATCGTGTCAGCTCTCCCGCTGATGTCACATAAGAAGTGCCGCACATAAGAAGTGTCATCAGAGGGAGAGCTGCCAGGGTCACGAGGAGCACGTGGAAGTTGTTACTTGTGGCGGTGAAGGGAAGGGGGGGCGCACGTGCAGCAGGGGGGATTGGGGAAGGATCAGGGGGCAGAGACGGGGGCGGGGGAGGGCTGCCTCCACCCCGGGCCCCTCTCACCCTCTCTACACCACTGACTACATTCTCTGGCAACAAATTCCACAGCTTAATTGTCTATAAAACAAAAAAACTCTTTCTCAAATGTGTCTTGAATCTGCTATCTATAAGTTTAAAGACATGTTCCCTAGTCCTAATATTTCAAAGGGCAAATAACTTATCTGCTTATCTATTCCATCCCACTCATGATTTTGTAAATGTCTATCATGTGCCTTTTTGGTCATCTCTTCTTCAAACTGAAGAACTCTGACCTATTTAGTCTTTCTTCATAAGGGAATTGGTCCATCTCCTTTTATCTTATTTTTGTCCTTCTCTGAACATCTTTTCTAAGTTCTGCTAGAGGCAGACTGACTACAACTGAATATTAGTGAAGAACATAAGAATAACCTTACTGGGTCAGACCAAAGGTCCATCAAGCCCAGTAGCCCATTCTCACGATGGCCAATTCAGGTCACTAGTACCTGGCCAAAACCCAAGGAGTAGCAATATTCCATGTTACTGATCCAGGGCAAGCAGTGGCTTCCCCCATGTCTTTCTCAATAACAGACTATGGACTTTTCCTCCAGGAACTTGTCCAAACCTTTCTTAAAACCAGGTACGCTATCCACTCTTACACTTATCAGGCCCCCATTTTTTCATCTTCGGAAGCCATATGGATTCTAATTACAAAATAACTTTGCTCAGATTCTTTATGCTGCTGTTTTAGGACTATCATTGAAAAGTACTTGGCGCTTATGGTTCTGAAGAAGGCCGCAGCTATAATGTTAGCACAGCAGCCATGATGGGAGCCTATCATGCTAGTTCTTATCAAGTATCTTTGGCTGTCCATTGCTCAGACAGCAAAGACATATATGTTTTGGTTAATATTGCATTGCAGTGTTCTCCCCAGAAATTTTTTCCAGCCGGGTGGCATGAAAATTTGGTAGTGGGGAAAATTAAATGTATACTATTTTTATTAGTTAATTATTATTATTTTCCAATGCTCGATATGACTTCCTTTTTTAAGGTTTGACACTTGTGCCAGAATATTTTAACTAAATTTAAGAAGTATCCAATTCTAGAAGTGAATAATTAGATATTCACCCTCTTTCAAATAGTATAGAGGTTTAAAAAAGGGAAATGCGTTAATGAAGTCATTAGGTTCAATCTAACCATTTATTTCTGCATGAATTTAAACAACTAAAAAAAAAAAGATAAATATAGCTCATCCAGTCATACAAGAAATGGCTGTACAACACCTCTAATAATGTTTTGATCACTAGGTTCCTTCCTGAGGTCTCACTGAGGATATGAAATAGATTCTATTCCCACTTCCAGACCTCTTCCACATAATTTATGGAGAGGTGTTATTGAGCCTTGAAGGGCACCTGTGTGATTGATCTTTATCTGCTTCTTTTTTATTTTGCTATAGTGCAAAGTAAGAGCTAGGGCAAAACAGTATAGGTAAAGATGCAGGTAATAATTAGCAATGTATTAAAAATATGTTATTTTTATTTGCTTATAATGTCATTTGAAAGCTGCTTGATGATAATACAACTTTAATTTAATTCTTTATAATGTGTGTGTCTGTGTGTTGGAGGGGACAACACCTACGTCAACAGTAAAGTTAGAATAGGGTCATTAAATCCAGTGGTGTACCTAATATATATGACAGCCAGTGCTAATCATTTTTTAACAACCCCCTCCTCTATATATAAAAAAAGATATTTTTAGTAATAATCCATGAATCACACAATAAGGGTGCATCTAGGAAAAGGCAGCATCTTAAACACTGCAGTGAGCACTAGAACACCAACACACGCATTGTAAAACTAAACAAACCAGATCCTACACAGTCAATTGATCCTATAGTCGATGCTAACAGAAAGCCATGTCCTTTTCATACACACAGAACACAGATACACCCTCAACCAATATGGAATAATCACAAACTAAAAATAGAAATATGTAGACAAAAGTTAAACTGAACCAAGAAACCAGACTCTGCATACAATGCAACACCACAGAAACAGTGACACATGTCCCCTAATACTGTACAAAATATAAAGACAGTAGATGTAAATTTGAAAAAAACTTCTACATAAGTCACCACTTTACAAATTAACCAATATAAATAAAACAAATAATGAGAAATAAGAAAATACCATTTTATTGGACTAATCTATTTTTCAATTAGCTTTCAGAGGCCAAATCTTTCTTCAAGACAGTACAGTATACAGCTGTTATGGTATCCTGTCCTGACCTGAGGAAAGGGGTTTATTCCCCCCAAAATTGCCTTATTTCCATTTCCTATTGATAAATTTTAATCAATACAGTTACAATACTACTTGATTCTATGTAAAGCAACAAAAATATTTTTTTTCTACCTTTTGTTGTTTCTGCTTTAGTCATCTTCTCTTCACCCTCTTCTTTCTATTCAGCATTTGTCCTCGCTCCCTTCCATGCAACATCTGTCCTCTCTCTTTGCCCCTTCCACCCAGCCTCTACCCTCTCTCTACCCCTTCCATCTACTGTCCACCCTATCTCTGCCCCTTGCATCCACTGTCCACCCTTTCTGCCTCTTCCATCCAGTGTCTGCCCTCTCTCTGTTCCATATGGTATCTTCCTTCTTTCTATGTCCCTTCAATAAACTCTATATCCTGTGCCACCTATCTCTGCCCCTTGCATCCACTGTCCACCCTTTCTGCCTCTTCCATCCAGTGTCTGCCCTCTCTCTGTTCCATATGGTATCTTCCTTCTTTCTATGTCCCTTCAATAAACTCTATATCCTGTGCCCTTTCTCTCCTTTGTACATGATTTATTTCAGCTTCAACCCCTCTCCATTTTTTGTCTCCACCCCTCCCCTATGCTCTGGCATCTCTCTCTTCTCCTTTCCTTCCTTCCTTCCTTCCCACTTCACCCCATGGTCTGACATCTCTATCTCCTTCCCCCTCTCCAGTATCTGCCTCCTGTCTTTCCCCTTTGGTCCAGGTCTCTCTCTTTCTCTCCGTCTTTCTTCTGTGAGGAGATCATGTTGATCTTGAACACTGAATAATTCTTCCATATTCCTCATATCACTGTACTGTAGTCTGGTCCAGCAGACTGCTTTGGTACTATTACATGGGTAATAGTAAATTTATTATGCATCAGCTTTCCACACAGAATGCCACAAGTCTCTATTTCTTGTGCTGTGTTTACATCTGCCAGCAGCAGAAACTTGTGAGACAGATCCCTTGGCAATACTACACTTCGGAGCCCTTTGACCATCTGGTTCTGTATGGCTGCAGGCTTTAAAGCTCTGTTTACTGGAGGAGACTGTCCAGCATACATAGTTGCATTACTCTTAAGGATCTGATCAGAGATTACATTAGACAAGGTGGTATTTTTAGGCATGGAAAAACAGGACATGTTCTCCTCAATCTGCTCAGATGCCTTCAAATGCCCTTTAATGTTCGTCTGATCTTGGGCTAAATCTTGCCTCCTGAGCTGATCTTCAAAGGAGAGCGGAGTGAGAGCCACATCGGCAGTGAGATCCGTTTTGGGCAGCATGTTGTGCAGGGCTGGACTAAGGCAAATTGTAAGCTTCCTTCCATCGCTGACCTAACTTCCATAAATCAGCAACGGAGGGAAGCTTACAACTCACTGCTCTTGCTTGCTTCGGGCCTTCCTTGTTGCCGGGTCCTGCCTTCACGGAAACAGAAAGTAGGCAGGACCCGGCAGCGAGGAAAGCCCAAAGCAAGCAAGAGCAAGTTGTAAACTGACCTGTCTCCTATAGCGAACCCATGCTCCGGGGTGTGTGCATGCCGACTTGCCTTCTCTTCCCCCCTCGGGACGTGACTTCCGGTTTCGGAGAGAAGCGGCATTGCACATGTTAGAGCCCCGGAGCATGGGTTCAAGTTGCTTGCTGGCGTTAAAAACTAAAAAAAAAGTCAGGCTCCTGCGATTTAGGCTGTGCCGAGTCAGCCCGGTAAATCTCCAAGCCGGTGAGAAGGGTTTTTTAAAAAATGTTGAGCAGAAGGCGGCAGCAGCAACAGGATTGCGATCGAGATTACAGTCGGGCGCTCATCTAAATTAGCTGGGCGGAGCGCCCGGCTGAAAGGCCCTGGGGAGAACACTGCATTGTATTTATTGAATTTGATATACCATTTGTACATGAGTATTAAGCGGTTTACAAAGCTAATAATATAATAGGCACATTGAACTACCCTCTCTGTCCCAGATAGGCTCACAATCTAAACTAAAGTGCCTGAGAGATGTTTGATAATTTATTAAGTGCTTTTTTGTACATTTTGGTTAATATGTTTATTATTGTCTTTTTAATTAATTATTGTGAGGTCTATTACTTTCGCCATATCGGGGCCTGGATGAGGCATGGGAAGGGCTCACACTTATACCTTACTGAATACTATACAGTACATGAAGTGATTGTACCTATATACTACACACGTATATTATCTGTTATGGTAGTATTCTCTAAAGATCACAAAAAAAAAAAAATACTCTTCTAGAAAAAGAGCAAAAAATAAGGGGGACAGGGAAGGAATAAGAGGACTGGGACTTATATACTACCTTTTTCTAGTTTTACAACCACATTCAAAGCAATTTACATTCAGGTACTCAAGCATTTTTCCTATCTGTTCTGGTGGGCTCACAATCTACCTAATGTACCTGGGACATTGGAGGATTAAGTGACTTGCCCAGAGTCACAAGGAGCAGAACCCAGAACCTCAGAGTGCTGAGGCTATAGCTCTACACCACTACGCTACACTCACTTCCAAAAGAGCAGGACACCACCAGGGAAATGGCTCTCCAAAATATTTTTGTGTGACAGAGGCGTGAATGAAAGTGCTCACTAGTGCTGCCCGATTAAGGAAAAAAAAATTCGATTCGATTCAGCCTATTGAATTGGTTTTTCGATTTGATTCAATTTTCCTGCCCAATTGGGTGTTTTATTCAAACATCCTGGTGGGTTTATTTTATAGCCTCTTCACCCACTTTGCCTTCTCCTAACCACACTGGCGCTGTGGTGTAAACAAAATAAACAAACAAAAAAGACTTTTTCTCTCTCTATTAAATCCTAGCTCACGTTTGCGGTCTAACACCAGCTCTGGCAGGATACACGTTTCAAATCTGACACATTGTAATCACAAAATGGAAAATAAAATTAGTTTTTCTACCTTTTGTTGTCTGGTCATTATTCAAATCTTGTTGGTCACAGGCTCTGGTTGTCTTCTGATAACTTGCTTAGCAGGGTCTCCTTCTTTCTTCTTTCTCCGTGCTAACCATCCATCTGCCATCTCTGTCCTCCCCTTCCGTTTCCCTTCCCTCCCCTGGAGGTCTGGCATCTTTCTTTTTTTTTCATCTCCATCCACAGATCCACCTTTTCTTAACTAACCTTTCATCCAGCATCTCTCCCACCTTCCCCACCACCCCAGGGTCCACCACCTCTCCCTTTCTTTTCCCAACTACCCTCCTATCCAGTATCTCTATCCCCTCTTCCACACCATCCCTTGTGTCCAACTTCTCTCCCTTACTGTTCTTTCCCTCCCATTGTCCATCATCTCTCTCCCTCTCCTCTATTTTTAGACCCATTATTTCTTCCCCCCCAAAGTCCAGCAAATGCACGTCTCTTTAAACCCCCCCTACCCTCCCTCCCTCCATGTACTTCTACACCAGGGCCCCCCCTCCTCTGAAGGTCTGTCCCTCCATCCCTGAAGGCCTGTTCCCCCCCTTGAAGGTCTGTCCCCCATTAAAGGCTTGTCCTCTCTGAAGGCCTATGCCACCATCCTTGGCCTGTCCCCCCTGAAGGCCTATGCCACCATCCCTGGCCTGTCCCCCCTTTGAAGGTCTGTCCCCCCCTTGAAGGTCTGTACCCCCCTTGAAAGGCCTGTCCCCCCTTGAAGGCATGCACCCCCCACTCCGAAGGTCTGCGCACCATCCCCCCCTCCCCGGGAAGGCTTCTGTGTTCCCCCTGGCCTCCCCACATCGTTTACCTTCTAGTTGCAGCCTGCACAGAAGATTGCGGTTATAGCGTCTTTGCAAACTGCGTTAAGCTGTTTCCTCCGCCGCGATCCTGCCTCTGACATCAGAGGAGGGGCGGGACCGCAGTAGAGGAAACAGCTAAATGCAGTTTGCAAAGATGCTATAACTGCGATCTTCTGTGCAGGCTGCAACAGCAGGTGCGTCAGCGGCCGGCCAGCAAGAGTGCCGCTGCCGCTCCTGCTCTAGGGGGCAAGGGGGGGGGGGGTAGGGTCCGAATCGGGAAGCCGATTTTTTTTAATTTTTATTTTAAATCGATTCAAATCGATTCACCCGAAGTGAATCGGTGAACTGATTCGAATCGTGAATCGGGCAGCACTAGTGCTCACCCAGCACTAATACTGAGACAAATGAGAGCCTAAAACGGTTTCAGTTTTCACCTTTTGCTCCTCATATTACCAAATATATGTGCTTAAACAATGAAATAATTTAAATAGAAGGAGAACAGTGTCCCTGGAAAAGAACCAGTTCAGAAAAGCCGATACATGCTGACTCCAAAAACATTAAGGCCCTCTTTTACTAAGGTGCGCTAACTGATTAGCGTGGGCTAAACGCTAATTCGTGAATGTTAAGTCTATGGACGCGTTAGCGTTTAGCACACGCTAATTCGATTAGCACACGCTTATCAGTTAGCACACTTTAGTAAAAGAGGGGGCAAGTAAAACATAAAGTCATATCTCATATACAATACTGGGGCACTTCAATGCATCCTCTAAAGGTCATATTTGGTTTTGGTTTATGGTATCAATTCAAAACTAAAAACTTAAAAAAAAATATACATCTTAACATCACATAAAACAGCCCCATCCACTTAGATCAGTGGTCTCAAACTCAAACCCTTTGCAGGGCCACATTTTGGATTTGTAGGTACTTGAAGGGCCTCAGAAAAAATAGTCAATGCTTTATTAAAGAAATGGCAATTTTGCATGAAGTAAAACTCTTTATAGTTTATAAATCTTTCCTTTTGGCTAAGTCTTAATAATAATATTGCAATTTATAGCTAAAGAGACATATGATGAAGAAACTGTTTTATTTTACTTTTGTGACTATGATAAACATATCGAGGGCCTCAAAATAGTACCTGGCAGGCCACATGCGGCCCCCGGGCTGCGAGTTTGAGACTACTGACTTAGATGGATTTATCTGGATTTTCGGTAGCCCACATCAGATTGTGCCCCTGAAAATCTGGTGAGACTGCCTTAGCACTGTTTAGGCAGTGCCAGAATGGTCCAGGAGTGGAGCTGGAAGATATCTAGTTAAAGGCAATATTTAGCCTGCTAAATGATAAGCCTCATCAACCTCATCAACTATATCACAATGGCCTGGTTTCCCTATACTTGTGCCCATTTACCTCACTGAAACGAAAAGTGTTAAGAAAAATGTGGAATAGCTTGTAAGTTCCACATCATTCTCTTCTTGGTTGGGCTGAGAACTTTTCAGTGGCACCTTGTACATATGGATGGGATTGATGCTAAGAAACTTCAACTACACAATGAATGACAGGTAACCCGCATCATGGAGATATGAGTGGGTCCGTTTCTACTGTCCGCTAACCTATACAAGAACCGACACTTTACCTGTATAGCATGAACTGCTCCCTATCTCCTGTCACCTCCCACTCTGCTATACAAGGAATGCCAATTTACCTGCACTGTGCAGACATAGATAGGATAGACTCCACTGAAGCCGGGGTCCCAGGAGATTTCCAGAGCAGTGTCGCTGCGGGAGACAAGCTGCACATTCCTTGGCCTTCTGGGGAACACTGCAACCATAATTCATAAATGACACCATGAATCTCTTGTGATACCCTTATTAAAAGCCAGTCACTTGCCTACCATGGTCAAACACCTCCACAAACTTCCATATTGTTCTCTGAAACCTTCTCCATATATATCATTCACACCCAAAGACATGGGAAGGGCTGTTCTATGACCAGGTGCCTGTGTATATGTGCAATAAACCAGCACTTGTGCCAGCCGCTCCCAACCCAGTCCTCGGGACATACCTAGTCCCATCGGGTTTTCAGGATATCCACAATGAATATTCATGAGCTAGACTTGCATGCAATTGAGACAGTCCATGCAAATCTCTCGTGCATATTCGGTGCACACAAGTGGAATAGCGCAAAAGGCAGGGTGTACACATGGGCAGAACATGGGCATGCTTCTCACTTATGCATGATGCTTACAGAATACTCTAAGTCAGTGGTTCCCAACCCTGTCCTGGAGGAACACCAGGCCAATTGGGTTTTCAGGCTAGCCCTAATGAATATGCATGAAGCAAATTTGCATGCCTATCACTTCCATCATATGCAAATCTCTCTCATGCATATTCATTAGGGCTAGCCTGAAAACCCGACTGGCCTGGTGTTCCTCCAGGACAGGGTTGGGAATCACTGCTCTAAGTTACACATGTTCCTGGTGTAGTTACATGACCATAATTACGCCGGGATCAGTGGCATAGCAAGGGTAGGAGGTGCACAGGGAGTTGATGCCCCTGCGCCCTCCTCTCTGCACTCCCGCCCCTTCCCCACCCCCCATGCTACACTTGTGCCCTCCCTTCCCACCCCCCCACCCCCGTATCTCTTTAAATCTTCGCCAGCGTGAGCAGCTTTTCCGGCCTGCTGCTCGTGCTGGCGTTGGCTTTCAATTTGATGTCATTTCCTGGCCCCATGACCAGGAAGTGATTTCAGAGGGGAGCTAGGCCGGTGTGAACAGGAGGCTGGAGAAATTGCTGGCACTGGCAAACATTTGAAGAGGTATGGGGGGAGAGAGGGCGTGAATGTGGCATGCGTTTGGGGGTGGAGATATTCCAGTGCCCCCCACCATGATGGCGCCCGGGGCAGTCTGCCCCCCCATGCCCCTTACTATGCCACTACCCAGAGTTTAATTTCTGGGGGAACGGCCTGGAACATAGTTCTGCTGCTTCTTAGCAGAGGCAGAGCAGCAAGAGTGGGGGGGGGGGTGGGGGGCTCCAGTCTCTTCCTTTCAGACAGCTTGCAGGAAAGAGGAGGGCAGGGGGGTGTCATGAAAGCCCAGCAGAGAACACTCTGTTCCCTAATTCATCCCCTCTTCTCCTGTTGCTCCTGCCTCTTGCACAACCCTCCCCAAATCCCCAGTTCCACCTCCTTTTCTCTATAAATTAAGCCCTGATTACACCAAGTCGAGTTATGCTAAAATCTTATAACTGAATCTGGGCTCTCAGATGCTGTTACAGACTAGATTCTCACTGCATGATATTAGGGCCCACTTGAAGAAACAAGGGCTCAAGGCACAATTATTAAAGTGAGTTATTAGTTGGTTAGTCCTAAGCAAGCTAAAAACTAAAACAGAGAAGTCAGTCTTCAGTTTATCTTTACAAAGTACTGCTCTGGGGAGAAAACTCAAGGAAGATTTACCAAAATGCTCTACTCCTTAGCACAAAGGGGTGACCCGTCAAAAAAGCGAAGGACAAACGTGCACAGACAAATACGCACAAGACAATCATGCGCACAGACAAATGCACGCGAGCCAAAAACTGCGCAGGACATATGCACACACCGACAAATTCATTTGATGGTGTACCCACAAAGGCATACATATTTATACAGTTTTATCTCTTTGAAGTACAATTCTTCATGTGTGTTTCTATAGCTTCAGTAACTTTCCAATTTATACGATCTTTGTAGCTACACAATTTCTAATTAAAGGTGTGTCCTTTAGCACACTGGCTTTGCCAATGCTGACTCCCTAACTTTTCTCATTATGCTTTCCTTACTGATAAGGCACACACTGAGTTCAGCTAAAGTCCAGTTTCACCACCTGCTGTCCTGGGGGCATACATAAAGGTTACTCTTATTTATCACACTTATAGAACTGCCTTCCTTGGGTTACCAGACATCCGGGAAAACCTGGATACGTCCTCTTTTTTCAAAACCATTAGAAGGAAATATTTTTCACTCAGAGAATAGTTAAGCTCTGGAACGTGTTGCCAGAAGATATGGTAAGAGCAGTTAATGTAGCTGGTTTTAAAAAAGGTCTAGACAAGTTCCTGGAGGGAAAGTCCATAGTCTCCTGCTGAGACAGACATGGGACAGTAGCATGGAATGCTGCTACTATTTGGGTTTTTGCCAGGTACTTGTGACTTGGATTGACCTCTGCGAAGACGGGATACTGGGCTAGATGGATCATTGGTCTGACCCAGTAAGGCTAGTCTTATGTTTTGGCAAGCCCCAATGAGCTCCGGTCGCATCTGGAGGGCCTCCGAGCATGCACGGATGACGCCACATACATCCGTGCATGCTCCAGGCCCTCCAGACACGGTTGAAGTTCATCAGGGAAGAAGAGAGAAGGCTTTTGTGGGGGCGGGGTTGGGCAGAACAGGGTGGGGTTAGAGGAGGAACATGGTGAGGCTGGAGGTAGAAGGGGTGGAGCTGGAGGTGGAAGGGGGCAGAGCCATGTGTCTGGGGTTTTGCGGCCTAAAATATGGTAACCCTATGCCTTTCCAATGGTGTAAACCTCTTTTCCTTATATCATTCACCTTTTTTTAAATTTATAAAACTGATATAACGCCTTCCTGCTCCATAGTCTATCAAAGACATGTACAATAAAATGACAAGGGAGGAAAAAAAAACCTGTTCCCTCTAAGCTGAGCGGGAATCCTCCAACTGCATTGTTACCATGGGGGGAGGGGACGGGGGGGGGGGGGGGGGGTTGTGCTTCAATATTGTGTTTTCAATCGCTAGGGAAAGGTACCTTCCCAGACGTCCTGCAGAACTTGCCTGACCTTCACCATTGAAAATGTAATAGTGAAACAGCACTACCCACTGGGCAGGACCATGGCTGGAGCTCAGCTTTAAAGGAACAGTGCTCAAGACATCACCAGATGGCAATCAACCAATCTGATAAGGAAGTAGAACAAAAACTGATCAGCACAAGCCTTCCTAACAAGAAAAAAGTATAAGGCATGGGCGAAACTGGGAGGGCCTAGGGGCAGGGCCATGGAAAATCTGGTAACCCTACTCCAGGCACAGAGAAGATGACAAATGTTAATGTGGAAGCATGACTGGGGATGAAGAGGGTGGGGCCGGGGCTGAACGATGCGTGACTGGAGCGGGGCCACATGTCCAAGTTTATTTAAAATTTGTTATACCGCTTATCATACTTCTAAGTGGAGTACATAATTATAACATCGAGGGTTATACGTACTCGTAGACCAGAACAGATGTACATCATCAAAAAACAACAGGATAGGTGTTGGGGAGAACTCCATTGGCAAAGAGAACAGAGGAACGTAAAAGGCCAGCACACAGGGGAGGGGACCTGTCTGGAAAAAAACTCCAGAGATGAGAAGTCATACATCAAAGGCTTCCTTGAATAGGAAAGTCTTCAACTCTGATTTAAAGCGGTCTAGCAAGGGTTCTTCTCTAAGATGGATTGGGATAGAATTCCAAAGTAGGGGGGCAGTTACTGAGAAAACAGACGATCGACTTGTGTCATAGTTTATATGGCGTAGTGAGGGAATAGACAGCAGATGTCGATCGAAGTGATCTTGAAGATGTATAGGAAATTAGAAGTTTTTTTTTTACTTTTTTTTTTTTAGTTCAAATATTTTTATTGGTTTAATATATATGAGAACTACAATATAATTGAGAAGCTTCCGAAGAAGCTAAGGAGATAAACAGTGAAAAGGACACCCATCAAGCATATCAGATTGCACTTTAAAAATCTGGTAACCCTACACAAATTCAATGGCAGCGTCTGGACATGGCTTGGCACTGAATAACCAGGAATAATGCTGGTGGCTACATAAATGTTCCCTGCTGCCGACTGAATATCACCCCCCCCAAAAAAAAAAAAAATTTTAGCCCCTGGGTGCTGAGAGCAATTCTATAAAGGGACACCTAATTGTAGCCTCTTCTGTAAAAAATACTAGCATATCTGTGGGACAATAATCAAAATCTAACACCTGTGCTACAGGTGAATAGTGCCAGCTATAATGCCCACAGTGGCATAGTGAGGGTGAGAGGCGCCTGGGGCAGTGGCACCCCTCCCTGCCCTCTTCTCCGCCCCACCCCTACCCGCTCCTTCCATGCCCCTTCCTGCCACGTGCGCGCGCCCCTTCCCCCATACCTCTTTAACGTTCCTGGTGCGAGCAGCAACCCCAAACCTGCTGTGGTGCCAGCGTCGGCTTTTCCTCTGACGTCACTTCCTAGGCACGGGTCCAGGAAACGATGTCAGAGGAAGAGCCGACGCTGCTGCTCATGCCGGGAACATTAAAGAGGTATGGGGGAAGGGGGGGCAGGGAAGGAGCGGGGGTGGGGTGGAGAAGAGGCTGGGTGCTGGAACCCCCACTAAGATGGCACCCAGGGCGGACCCCCCTCCCCCCCTTACTACACCACTGCTGTCCAGTGCTCTAATGGTTTTAGCAATACTGAGGGCAATTTTATAGCACGGTGTCTTTATAAAATACTAGCAGAAATCCTGCCTAGATTGAAGGCACAGAGCAGGAGTAAATGAACATACGTACCTGGTGGAAGTTCAGCCCGCAGCAGTCAGCTGACCACAACAGGTTGATTTATGTCCAGGTAGACAGATATTGACACTAAGTATCTAAGAAGGCACCTCCAAATTCTGTATAGGTGGGCCAAAGTTTGCCGCTAAATTCTGGATGTCCATTGCAGATCTGTGCATAAATTAATTGGCTGTCTTGGTGCCACTGATCAGTTATCGGTGTTCATATGCATTTAATTGGCAGTCATTAGGAATTACCCATGGATCTACCCTACAAACAGGTGCTTCTAAATTTCAAAACATGCCAAAGGAGGTGTGGCCATAGCAGGGGCATGGGCGGGTCAGGGGTGTTCCCAGAATTTAGACATGGTATTATAGAATACCTACATTTCCATGCCTCAGGACTAAAGTTACCAGATTTTACTTTAGTAAAATCTGGACCCCTAGACCCACCCCCAGGCTTTGCCCAGTTCCAACCATCCCCGCCCTGTTACACCCCAGTCATGCCCCCAATCCTGACCTAGCCCCATTCCATCCCCCGCTGCTTGCTCTCGTCGGGCATGTCCTCAAAAAGAAAGCCAAAGTTAGACACGAAGGGGCTGATTCTATAAACGGCATCTAGAAAAACAGCACCAGCCACGTGTCAATCACACTTAGGCACTGTTTACAGAATCGTGGCTAGTGGCACCTAGGTAAAAACTTAGGCACCTGAAATGTAGGCCAGGGTTTTAAAGACCTACATTTCAGGCGTCTAAGTTTTGGGAGAATTGTGCTTAGCGGCGCCGAAATCACACTGTGCCCAAAGAAACACCCGCTTAGGCATTAGGCGCTGCTAAGCGCCATCTTTTGTAGAATCAGATAAGCACTTATCGCCCAATTAAATTTTTTTCCCCTAATTATTGAGGCTATAAAGGGTATTTTGCCAATTAAGTTAGCTCTGAAATTAGTGATGCCATATTTTCTAAGTCAAAAAAGAGGACGCTTGACCACTCCCTAGGGTTACCAGACGTCCGAATTTCCCCAGACGTCCTCCTTTTGCGGTGATGTCCGGGGGGGTCTGGACGGCTTTTCAAAACCCGGCGATTTGCGGACATAAACAGGCAACATGGAGCGGGGGGGGGGGGGGCGGACAAGAGCACGCAGTGGGGGGTAGGGCTAGGGCGGTACTGGGGGCAGGATTAGGGCAGGGATGGGCAGGACTGGCTGGGCCTGGGGGCGGGTTTAGGGAGGGTCTAGATTTTCTGTTTGGAAAATCTGGCAAACCTACCACTCCCCCACCCTCCCCATGCCCTGCCCCGTCCCAATCATGGTGCCCTGCACCACCCCTGCCTTCTGCTAGTCTCTCCCTAAACTGCCCCACCCATCCCATCCCAGCCTCTCTCTCCAGACCCCTGGAGTTGGGACTAGCTCTCATGAGTCTTCCCTGTCCCTAGTACCTTCTCCAGCACTGCAATTTTAAAACTTCGGGCAACAGGCTTTATTAGTGACATGATCCTTCTGCCGTCAGCCTGCCCCAGAAGTCTTTACTCTACAGAGCCCTGCCTAAATGGGAACAGGAAGTGCTGCAGAATGAAGGCTTCTGGGGCAGGCTGACATCATCTCATCGCTAAAGCTGCAGGCTGCCAGCTGCCCAAAGTTTTTAAATTGTAATGCCGGAGAAGATATTAGGGACAGGGGAGACCCACCTGGCTCCAGGGTTGGGGACATCCGGACAGTCCTCTAAAAAGAAGACATGTCTGGGTAAATCTGTTATGTCTGGTATCCCTACCTGAAATGCACACTGAGCTAATATTCTATATAGGTTTTTTGTGCAGAGAACTCTTTGTCGAATACTAGTTTAGCACATATCACCTTGGTAACTAACTTTGGGCCCCATTTACTGAATCTAACCCTTGGTGGCTCCTGGAAGTTATCAGTGCTGGTCCACAGATATCATTTGTGCCTAGATAACTTAGGGTAGGGTTACCAGATTTTCCGTCTGGAAAATCCAGACCCCCTACACTCGTCCAGTTCCACCCATCCCCGCCCTGTCATACCCTGGTCCCGCCTGCAATCCCGTCCTGGTCCCACCCCAGCCCCGCCCCCTGATGCCTGCTCTCATCGGGCAGGACATCAGCGCATGCGCAGTTGACCTACTGAGTGAAGGAAGCTTTTCAAACCCCTAACAAAGTGCCGGGTTCTGAAAAGCCGTCCGGACCCCCGGCTATGTCTTCAAAAGGAGGACATGCCCATAGAAATCCGGCCGTCTGGTAACCCTAACTTAAGGGACTGTGCTCCTGGACCATCCCAGCACTAACCAGACAATGCCTTAGCTAAATGCCACTGATTATATCTGCCCCAAGGCTAGTAGGTGGGATTTAACTGAGTAGGAGCCTCCCTGAATATTAACCTCTATTTTACAAAATAAACTTGTAAATTGCACTGTACTTATTTTAAACATTACTTAATTATATAAGAGCTCATTTGTATGCAGAAATCAATGTTTTTCTGCACGAAAATGACTTATCAAATGATCCTCACAACAGAGATAATATTTTTTGACAAATATGCTCCAGCTGTGGCAGGAGAAAAGAGAGGGAGAAAGACTGGGTCAATCCTCAATTGGGCGAGTTTCAAGCCATCAAGCACAGAGCGAGCGTGCGTTGAGAATTCAGAGAGTTTTGGAAACCACCTTTCTGCCTTTGGGCACTTTTCAGCCACTCCCACTTTAAGAGAAGTGGGAGCACGACACATAACAACATTTCAGAGAGCCCAGTCTTGGAAACTTTCGCAATTCAATGCCGAAGAGCATAAAATGTTTAAGTAAAAAAATGAATTCAGAGAGCAATTGTAATCTGCAGGATGTCTGCGCAGCTTCTTAGAACTCTGACTTGATGCTTTTTCTTTTTTTGTGAAATGTGGCACTTTAGCTATATTTAGCACCTGGAACTGTTCTTTGCAAATTTCTTCTGTTTTCTTGCCATGGCTCTTCTAAAACATTTAATGCAGCAGTTCCGCTGCCCGAGTGCCGGAGAGATGAGTGGGTCTGAGTCATGCTGACAGGTTCTCCTGTCTGTTAAATTTACTGGAATTATATAAACAGGTTTCACCTATTAGAAGCCTCTACATCCAACGGGCAGCATTCCTCGCTGGTGAGTGTAACTTTGCTCCCTGTGCCAAGGGTGGGCTGTTATACCAGGCAGTTCTACTATAGTTTAAAATAAGAGATCATGTTACTGCCTTTATTTTCCAGGGCTGCAGTAACATACAGCTGCAGGGAATACGTTTAATTGAAGAATGGCCTCCGGGAGTCAGTGGTAAGAACAAAACAATTGCCGCTGCTGGGTCAGACCAGTGGTCCATCATGCCCAGCAGTCTGCTCACGCGGCGGCCCTTAGGTACTTGTTCCAGTAGGAACTTATCCAACTTTGTCTTGAATCCCTGAAGGGTGCTTTTCCCTATAACAGCCTCCGGAAGAGCATTCTAGATTTCTACCACTCTCTGGGTGAAGAAGAACTTCCTTACGTTTGTACGGAATCTATCCCCTTTCAACTTTAGAGAGTGCCCTCTCGTTCTCCCTACCTTGGAGGGGGTGAACAACCTGTCTTTATCTACTAAGTCTATTCCCTTCATTATCTTGAATGTTTCAATCATGTCCCCTCTCAATCTCCTCTTTTCAAGGAAGAAGAGGCCCAGTTTCTCTAATCTCTCACTGTACGGCAACTCCTCCAGCCTCTTAACCATTTTAGCAACTCTTCTCTGGACCCTTTCGAGTAGTACAATGTCCTTCTTCATGTACGGCGACCAGTGCTGGATGCAGTATTCCAGGTGGGGGTGTACCATGGCCCGGTACAGCGGCATGATAACCTTCTCCAATCTGTTTGTGATCCCCTTCTTAATCATTCCTAACATTCTGTTTGTCCTTTTTGCCGCTGCCGCACATTGCGCAGATGGCTTCATTGACTTGTCTACCAGTACTCCCAAGTCTCTTTCCTGGGGGGTTTCTCCGAGAACTGCATCGGACATCCTGTATTCGTGTATAAGATTTTTGTTACCGACATGCATCACCTTGCACTTATTCACGTTAAACCTCATTTGCCATGTCCTGGCCCATTCCTCAATTGTGTTTATGTCACGTTGCAGGTCTTCGCAATCCTTCCGTGTCTTCACTACTCTGAATAACTTTGTATCGTCCGCAAATTTAATCACCTCGCTCGTCGTACCAATTTCAAGGTCGTTTATAAATATGTTGACGAGCACAGGCTTGAGCGGCACTCAACTCGTGACGCTTTTCCAGTCCGAGTATTGTCCATTTATCCCCCACTCTCTGTTTCCTATGCTCCAGCCAGTTTTTAATCTGCGTGAGTATTTCACCCTCGATTCCATGGCTTGCAATTTTTCAAAGCAGTCGTTCATGCGGGACCTTGTCGAACACCTTTTAAAAATCAAGATATACAATGTCAACCAGGTCACTCTTGTCTATCTGCCTGTTTACTCCCTCGAAGTGCAGTAAGTTCATCAAGCAAGATCTTCCTTTGCTAACGTCGTGTTGGCTAGTCCTCATCAGACTGTGTCCGTCAAGGTGATCAATGATGCGGTCCTTTATCAGCGCCTTTACCATCTTTCCCTAGTACAAGTTTAAATGAAGAGCCCAGCGGTGTAGAGGGGCTACACCGCTGGGCTCTTCATTTAAACTTGTACTAGGGAAAGATGGTAAAGCCCCCGCCACATACACGCGCCCCCTTCCCCGTACCTTTTTAACTTTGGCGCACACAGTCACCAACTTGCTGCCCAGGTCAGCTTCGGCCCTCTCTTGCGGGACCTGGAAGCGACATCAGAGAAAGAGCCAAAGCCAATGCAGGTAGCAGCTTGGTGGCTGCACCAAAGTTGAAAAGATATGGGGAAGGGAAGGCGCGCGTGCGTGGCAGGGGGAGGAGTGGGAAGGGGGACGGAGACCGCCCCCTCCTGTATTACACCACCGGAAGGGACAAAGTTCCAGGTTTTGAAAAGCTGTCCAGAGGGGGGGGGAGGGGCATGTCTGGGGAAATCCGGATGTGCCTCCAGGATTGGATTGTGAAACTCGTACTAATCATGAATCTGCTTGCAAGTCCAGAAGGTGGCAGAGGTAGTAGTGCATGGAGGCTGGAAAAGAACGAAGCTACTCGCCATGGTGGTTCAGAGGAAGGACAAAGTTGCCACTGAATTAGCAAGAGATCACAGCCTTGAAGACATGGCAAAGAAATGAGGCGAAGAGGAAAAGAGCTGGAAATCAGGGAGGAAATGAGGAAGTGCCAGTGTCAGGTTAAGGATGGGAAAGAACTGAGGATTGGCTGGGGAACAAGGAAGACTGTGTGAGAGAGATTGTGCATGTATAGTGTGTGTGTGAAAGAATGAGAGAGAGGGAGAGGAAGAGAGAGATGGTTTCATCTCATCCTCCCCCTCCATAATAACCTTGGGCCTTTTCAAAAATTCAGTCCTAAGTAGGTCACCAGTAGGGGGTGCTCTGCATTTGAGTGACTGAGCTAAAGGCTCACAAAAGGAGGTGACGGGTAAGGAGCAGAAAAACGAAGCACAGAATTTTGTGAAGAGTCAGGAGTGGGCTCTCTCTCACCTTTCACTGTAGCAGTCCTGGACGAGGTGACTCCTTTAGCATTGTGTGCTTCGCAGGAGAATGTAGAGGTTTTATTAAGACCTAGAAGAAAAGAGAATGACCATCATATTTTGTTGCTAATGCTTCCCCCCCCTCCCCCATCAACTTTGTACCATACACAATTCTCTGTCATGCTGTACGCTCATACAGGGCCGCTCTACCACTGAGCAACTATGTTTTTCACACACATGGCCCCACTTCTCTGTCCTGCTTCTCAGGCCTTCTGATTTACAGAAATGAAGCCCTTCAGTGAGTCTCTGTACATGGCCCCGCATCTCTCTGCATCTCCCACTGGCTGCACTTGCACACACAGGGTTGCCACCTCATCCAAGTGAGCTTGAAAAAGCTGATCCAGTCCGGGTCTTGATCTGTTGCATGCATGGAGTAGGTTTGATTTCCTTAAGAAGGGAGGAGGGTTCCACGAAAATAGGGTAAACCAGGATTGGATGAAACCTGCTCAGGTAGATCTGGGTGAGGTGGAACCCTTAGCTCACAGCTTTATCCCCAGTATTCTGGGAAGAGGATAAGGGGTAGGGGAAGAAGACTGATTGGACCTCACAACCATGCACAGATTAACCAAAACCATATTCAAGGCCAGGAGTTTAACTCCCCAACAGATCAAGCCAAGGCTCCACAGTCGCGCTTTGCTTGTTAAAAGTTATCAACAGCACCAAATGATTATTTCTTGAACTTAATGCTAAACAGTTTACATCTATTATGATGGTATAGACATGTGACTCTAGATCAGTGTTTTTCAACCTTTTTTGGGCAAAGGCACACTTGTTTCATGAAAAAAATCACGAGGCACACCACCATTAGAAAATGTTAAAAAATTTAACTCTGTGCCTATATTGACTATATATAAAGTAATTCTCTTGAATAGGAATCAAATAAACACAAAGAAAGTATTTTATAATTACTTTATTATGAAATATTAAGTAAACAGAATAGTGAAAAATTATAAAATACTTTATTCAGTGCGAAACCTGGGCCTGTTTGGCTGAACACAAAGCTGATATTCTGGCTGGAATCGAAGAAAGACACACACGTAGCTCTTCGTCAACAGCCGTTCCCTTCACCGCCCCGTCACCGTCACCGTCACCCGCCTATGCCATCCCATTCACCGCCCCGTCACCGTCCCCGCTGCATCCATATAAGCCTTAGTACTGTAATATTTAGCTTATTCCTTTCTTATAAATCAAAGTTCCTGCTGCTGAACTAGAGAAAGAGATGTTCAGCTGGCAGGGCTTTGTTTATAAATTTTTATCAACACAACTAATATACTATTTTATCCTAAAGCAAAAAATAAATACATAAATAGAATTTTTTTTTCTACCTTTGTTGTCTGGTTTCTGCTTTCCACATCTTCTCATTCAATTCCTTCCATCCACTGTGTGTCTTCTCTCTACGTCTTCCATTTGCTGTTACTGTGCCTCTCCCTTCACCCCCCCCCCCCAATTGGTCTAGCACCCATCTTCTTCCCTCCGCTCCCCCATAGTCTGGCATCTGTCTTCTTCCCACTCTGTCTTCCACATTTCCCTTCGGGGTCTGTTCCTCTCCACCCTCCTTCAATGTCTGTCCTATTCCTTTCCACCTCCACCCTTCCCTCCCTCCTTTACCATCTGTTCCTTTCTACTACCCTTCAGCTCCTCTCACGTGGCTTATCTATCTACCTTCCTCCCTCTTATTTTCATGGCACGTTACAATGTAATTTGTGCAAGCCACTGGAGCCTGCGAGCTCGGTCCCTGTCCCATCCCCACAAACCATCTCGCTTCTGTGCTCCTATTTTCTCCATTTCTAATATATCCCCTATGTATCTGTCATTGCCCCCCCCCTGTGTCCATATACCATCCCCATGGCATGTCCCCTTTATGTCTCTGTCCCTATGCTCCATGCACATAATTTCCCCTCTTTCTGTTACCTTCCTGTGTCCAGATTTCCCCTATCTTCCTCTTCCATACCAGTGTGTCTCTTCTTTTCAACCCCATCTAGCTTTTTTCCCTCTTTCTTCCCCCCCCCCCCCCTGCTTCTAGCATCTGGCTCACCTGCCTGTCCTTCCCTTTCTTTCCTGCTGTGGGTTTTTCTTTCCGTCTTCATCCCCTTGGCCCAGAATCCTTTTCCCTTTCACTCCCTCCTTCCAATTTGAGCCGGGAACACGAGCGATCGCACGGTCCCCGCAGCCACCACTCGCCTGCCCAATCGATCCTACTGTTTAGCCAGCTCTCTCCCTTCGCCTCACCTTAGTTTGTAGGTTTTGTTTTTCGGCGACATGCACGCGCGGCTGCTCAGTGTTCAATCTTCTGCTCTGCTGCAACTTCCTGTTTCCGTTTGCGTCAGAGCAGAAGATCGAAACTGAACAGCAGCGGGGACCGGGGAAGTCTCATGGGAGCGGGTGCGGGACCCGGCCTGAGGCCTAATCAGTGTCTGCACCGTACGGCACACCAGGCAACATCTCGCGGCACACATTGCTCTAGATTAATATGAAGCACTAGACATAATAGAGACAAATCAAGTTTTTAAAAAATTTATTACTGACATTTTGATACACTGCTATTTCTCTTTCTAGCATGCTGCCTCCCTTCCAGAGACACCAGGAGCTTGGTACACCAAGGACCTCTAAATAAATAAAAAAAAAATTTTTTAAAATCTATATGCCATTATTAAAATGGACTTTGCAAAATCCACTGTTTATATTTAGAATAAGCAGCATAAAATCTGTTTTATTGTTTTGGAATCTTGTTAAGTACTTGTGACCTGGGTTGGCCATTGTTGGAAACAGGATACTGGGCTTGATGGAACTTCAGTTTGCCCCAGTATGGCAGCTCTTATGTGAGCCAAGTGTAGGATAAAATCAAGGTAAAGTCACGCCATGGAGTGATACAGGGGCATTATAACAATCTTAGTCTTGTTAGCCATCCCTTTTCTAATAATTCCCAGCATCTTGTTTGCCTTTTTGTCTGCTGCTGCACATTGGGCGGATGGTTTCAGTGTATTGTCCATGATGACACCCAGATCTTTTTCTTGGGCGCTAATTTTTTTTATATTTAATATTTTTCTTTTCTTTTTCTTTTCTTTCAAATTTTAATTTTGTATCTCTCTTAAAGAACCTCCCCCACCCAACATGCTTTATTCCCACTTCCCCTTACTCCCTTTTCTCTCAGTCTACAATGTAACTCTACCCTTCCATTCCCTTTTTTTCCTCACTGTCAAGTTTGTCATGTTAATGTCTTTAATGTTCACTACATGCACTTCTAAATATTTACTCTCAATTTCTCTTCCTTTACTTTTTTTTTTTTAATTTACTGTAAACCGGCCAGATATTTGTTTGATGGTCGGTATATTAAAATCTAATAAACTTGAGGTGGTCCCTAGCATCTGGTAAGTATGATGCATGGAATTTATAGCAGCCAAAGAGTCAAATGAGGAATTCATGTTAAGAGAGCCGTAGAATGTTTTTTTGTAGTATTTATTTTTATGTACGAGGTTTCACTTGTTAGTCATGTGTTCGCTGGATTTGTATGTTATCGAGTGTAATCTGCTTAGAACTTGTGGCGATAGTGCAGAATAGAAATCTGTGTAATAAATAAATAAATACATAGAATTCCATTAACTATCCCCCAAATTCTGTATATAGTGCCTTAAGCACAAATTGGTGCACACAGCCGATTTGTATGCACAATTTAATTGTTTAACAAGACCAATTGGCGCCGATAATCGGCAATTAATACCATAATTGACGCTAACTGACACTAATTGAAAGTTAGGCGCACAACTGGACAGGCGCATTCTATAAAGTGCTGTGCATCAGTTCTAGAGCAAGAGTCTGAAAAGGGGGTGTGGCCAGGGGAGGAGCATGGGTGGATTGTGGGCGTTCCTAAAAGTTACATGCCCTGATATAGAATAAGCCCGGTTCATGCACAACTTAGGCCCTGTTATTTAGGCCTGGTTTTCCTTGACCTAAATGGCTGCGCCTAAAAGTAATGACATGCACTGGCGCTTAGTGTTTTCTTCTTTGTGACGCTGTGCAGCACTGCGTACGTCTGGTAGCGCTATAGAAATAATTAATAGTAGTAGTAGTAGTAATCTATAAGGTGTGTGTGCCCTTTATAGAATTGTGCTAAGTGCTGCTCTAGTCAGCATCAATTTTTTGGGCACCATATATACTGTAGGATATGGCCCTATATGCATACCTAAAAGACCCACCCATGGCCTACCCAAGCTGTACCCATATGTACGCCTCCCCTTACAGTTAGGCACCATGGCACATATTCTATGAAGGGCGCCTAACTTAATTGGCAAAGTCATTTAAAAACCATTTAAAAATCATTTAAAAACAAAAATGTAGGCGCCTAGAGGTGCCTAGATTGCATTTACGGGGAAGCCTTAGAATGTCTTGGGTTGACGTAGGCGTGGCTAATGCCAGAAATGATCTTAAGCGTCCTTAGGCCAGACGTGATTCACGTCAAACATAGGCGCCAGAAGTGTAGGTCTTGAAAACCCTGGCCTATATTTCTTGTGCCTAAGTTTGAGGTAGTCGTGATTCTTCAAAGGGCGCCGTTGCGTGATTGACAACTGATCGATGGCTGTTTATTAGGCAGCCACTGATACCGGCACCATTTGTAGAATCCGGCCCTATGGCACGCCTTATAGAATAGTGTCTAGAGCACCTAGACATCTACCTGTCAATCAATGACACCTCAGATGCACCTAAGTAGCACGTACCTCTGGGTGCCAGCTTATAAAATTGCCCTGATGGATAATAGAGAAAGTCCTAGCAAGCAATACTGACCCAGAAGGTAACCAAATATTTAATGACCTTAAACCACACTGGTAGAACAGTGATGTAGACTCAAAAATTCACGTCTACCATTGTGTAATAGGAGACAACTGTGATCTCCAAACTTTGTATCCAGCATCATCTGCAGACTGGGGATCCAAAATCATTTGTGGTGTAAAGATAGGGTTACCAAATGTCCAGATTTAACTGGACATGTTCTCTTCTGAGAGAACTGTCCAGGTGTCAGGAAGGCTTTTCAAAACCCAGCACTTCGTCCGGGTTTTGAAAAGCTTCGAGCTTGGGGTCACGTTTAGAGGGCATCTGCCCATGCATGGATGCAATGCAATGATGTCATACCTGCACATGCTCAGAGATCCCTCATATGTGGCTCCGAGTTTGAGGAGAAAAGGTTTGGGGGGCTGGGGCAGAATGGGGTGTGACTTGGGCAGGGCTGGGTGGAACTGAGCAGCCTGGGGTGGTGCCACGTGTCTGGATTTTTCAATCGTAAAATCTGGTAACCCTATGTAAAGAGAACAGTTTTTGACTCATAGAAACATAGAAAAATGACGGCAGATAAGGGCCATAGCCCATCAAGTCTGCCCACTTCACAGACCCACCCCCCTGAGTCTGCTCTCCTGGAGATCCCTCTCCTAATGACCCATCCTTAACTCCACCCTCTTAAGGATCCCACATGGGCATCCCATTTACCCTTAAAATCTGGCACGCTGTTGGCCTCGATTACCTGTATTGGAAGCTTGTTCCAATGATCAATCACTCTTTCGGTGAAGAAATACTTTCTGGTGTCCCCATGAAATTTCCCGCCCCTGAGTTTAAGCGGATGCCCTCTTGTGGCTGAGGGTCCCTGGAGAAGGAAAATATCTTCTTCCACCTCGATACGTCCGGAGATGTATTTAAATGTCTCAATCATGTCTCCCCTCTCCCTATGTTCCTCGAGAGAGTAGAGCCGCAGCTTGTTCAGCCTCACTTCGTATGAGAGATCCTTCAGCCCCGAGACCATCCTGGTGGCCATCCGCTGAACTGACTCTGCTCTTAGCACATCTTTACGGTAATGTGGCCTCAAGAATTGCACACAGTATTCCAGATGTGGTCTCACCATGGTTCAGTATAACGGCATAATGACCTCAGGCTTCCGGCTGACGAAACTTCTACGGATACAACCTAACATTTGTCTTGCCTTAGATGAAGCCTTCTCCACTTGATTGGCAGCTTCCTATCTGCACTGATGATAACTCCCAAATCTCGTTCTGTTACAGTCCTAGCTAAGGTTTCACCATTTAAGGTGTAAGTTCTGCACAGATTCCTACTGCCGAGGTGCATGACCTTGCATTTCTTGGCATTGAAGCCCAGCTGCCAGGTAGATGACCAACGTTCCAACAAAAAAAGGTCATGCGTCATACTATCGTGTAAATCAGAGCCGCTCACTATGTTACATAGTTTGGCGTCATCGGCAAATAGTGTTATTTTACCTTGAAGCCCCTGAGTCAGGTCCCCTATGAATAAGTTGAAAAGGAGCGGGCCCAAGACTGAGCCCTGCGGTACTCCACTTGTTACTTGTCATCGGCAAATAGTGTTATTTTACCTTGAAGCCCCTGAGTCAGGTCCCCTATGAATAAGTTGAAAAGGAGCGGGCCCAAGACTGAGCCCTGCGGTACTCCACTTGTCACTCATCATGCATAATGGGAACCTTGAAACCCCAGAAGCCCTATTACAATACTTTTGTCTAGGGCAGGGGTGGATGGGCAACTCCGGTCCTCGAGGGCCGGCATCCAGTTGGGTTTTCAAGATTTCCCCAATGAATATGCATGAGATCTATTTGCATGCACTGCTTTCAATGCATTATCATTGAAAAAATCCTGAAAACCTGACTGGATTCCGGCCCTCGAGGACCGGAGTTGCCCACCCCTGCCCTAGACAAAAGTATTGTAATAGGGCTTCTGGGGTTTCAAGGTTCCCATTATGCATGATGAGTCAAAAACTGTTCTCTTTACATACCAGACATCCAGATTTACCCAGAAATGTCTTCTTTTCAGAGGGCATGTCGGGGCATCCGGATGGCTTTGTCCAGGTTTTGAAAAGCTTCTTCTTTGGGACTGCGTCGGGAGGGCATTCGCTCATGCGTAGATGCAATACGGTGACATCATGGGCACACGCGCGTGTGATGCCATCGCATTGCATCCGTACATGACCTACCTCCTGACAAGAACAGGTTGAGGGGGCAAAGCTGGGGTGTGTGATGTGGGCGTAACGGGGCTGGGCAGAACAGGGCAGGCCTGTGGGCAGGGCCATGGGTCTGGATTTTAGTCAACTAAAATCTGGTAACCCTACTTTTGGCTGTGGATAATTCTAGTACATTGGCTCAGTAACAAGTGTCACAGAGCCTGCAGAGAAGCCCAAGAATGGGGAAGTGTTTCAGCCCATAAAGGTTTCCCAAAGCTCAGTAAGAACAGAGAAAAAAAACAATATAACAACAATTTATTATTTCTCTACCAGGCACATGGAACGCTGTATACCAGGGGTCTCAAAGTCCCTCCTCAAGGGCCACAATCCAGTCGGGTTTTCAGGATTTCCCCAATGACCTATGCATGAGATCTATGTACATGCACTGCTTTCAATGCATAGTCATTGGGGAAATCCTGAAAACCCGATTGGATTGCGGCCCTCAAGGAGGGACTTTGAGACCCCTGCTGTACACTATATATGCATGAGACGGTCACTGCTCAGAAGAGTTTACAATCTAATTATGACACAGAGGGTAGGGGATTATTAAGGGAATGAGAGACAGATATGTTGGTTGTGTCAGTGTTTAAACGCAGCTTCAAATATGTGGGATTTTAGCCTGGCTTTGAATACCAACCAGAGATGAAGCCAGATGTGGCGAGCCAGGCAGGTTGTTCCAAGCTTGTGGCGCAGCAAGGTAGAAGGGACGGAGACGGAAGTTGGCGGTAGAGGAGAAAGGTACAGAGAGGAGGGACTTGTCTGATGAATGGAGTTCCCGGAGGGGAATACAGGGAGTAACGGGAGAGGAGATATAGTGAGGAGCTGCAGAGCAAGAACACTTGAACGCAGTCAGTAAGAGGAGTTTGAATTGTATGCGGAGACAGACTGGGATCCAGTGAAGTGCCCCAAGGAAAGGAATACCGTAATGTGGAAATAATAATCCTGGCGGAATTGTGCAGCAGCGTTCTGAACCGATTGAAGTGGAGAGATATGGCATAGCGGTAGACCGGTGCGATATAAAAATATCTGCATATCGGGGAGAGTTTTGCGCAGTGGTTAAAGCTACAGCCTCAGCACCCTGAGGTTGTGGGTTCAAACCCTGCTCCTTGTTACCCTGGGCAAGTCACTTAATCCCCCCATTGCTCCAGGTACGTTAAGATAGATTGTGAGCCTGCCGGGACAGAGAGGGAAAATTGCTTGAGTACCTGAATAAATGCATGTAAACCGTTCTGAGCTCCCCTGGGAGAACGGTAAAAAATTGAATAAATAAATAAATATGATACTTTGGTCAATTTCTCATCCCCGGCTCACTTGGTCCAGGGACCTGGTATTGCTCGAATTCAGGTTAAAGTGCGGTAAATCTTTTCGACATTTTCTTGTTTTCTGGTTAAATTTAGGTCATGCTTACTTTTCTTACTGAATAATAAGCTGGGATTGTTTAAGAGGCAAATCTTCTGGCATCCATTGGGCAGGGGGGTGGGGGAATTCCTGGCAAGACCACAGCTGTTTAGACTAATCCATTGTTCTAGGCCATGTCTGAATTCAAGGACAAGGGAAGGTGGGAGTGTGAAAGACTGAAAGGAAAAGAAAAAGAGAAGAGAAAGGAACTCGACTATAGAGCGCTACATTCTTGTTATGTGCTAGAAAATTAACACCTGGCATTGGGTTTTCATTGTGGAATTCTTCCTGTCAATTCCTACAGATTCACTCTTTTGGTATTCATGTCCTGGAAAACCAAAAATTCAAGACATACTAAAGGGGCGGGAACTGAGGCCTTGCAGGCAGTTAAAAGCTCCTAGATACCCATAGCCCCCAAAAGCCTTTGAAAAACAGGAAATAGACCTTGCAGGCAGCTAAAAGCTCCTAGATACCCATAGCCCCCAAAAGCCTTTGAAAAACAGGAAATAAACTAAAAACCCCTCTTCAGTGAAACTCTCTCATCCACCTCAGGAGCTAGCTGCTATGCCAATTTGAAAGATTTCAGGAGCGGGCACTCAGGCAATCAGCCAGGGCACCCCCTGAAGGACACGCTGGAATTCGCGGACTCTTGGAGATAAGTTCCATTTCAAATTGACTCATTAATTATGTAAAGTTGGGAACTTTTCTCTTACCTATTATGAAACACGGGTTCAGTGATTGATAGGTTTTATATGAATTTTTTGATACACATATCTCTTCTTATATTTTCACTCTCCACACCTGGACTTAAGTTTGTATATTTACACAAAAAATTGGATATATAAAAAAATCATACTCGGGTCAGCGTTGAATGATGTTTATGGGGAGACCTGGCAGTGTGCTGGAGGGTGCACATATATTGTGGATAACCCCAGGTGAATCTCCTAGATACTAATGGAGATTCCCACAGACTGAGCTGCTCCCCGAGTTACCCAATATTCAGGCATTTATACACAATATAGTGTGTCCAGAGTGTAAAAAATCTTTTGAGATATTGGACCAGGTCTTTTTTGGATCACATTAGTTTCTGACTCCTCCAGATTTTTGCTGGGCTAGATTTTACTGTTGTTTTGAATAGGATAACCAGGATTACACATCCCAAAAAGAATCCCCCCAGTAAAATGAATACCCAGGGCCGACGTTCCCTGTAACTTGGATTGACATAGACTGAAGGTTAAAATCCAGGGTGGCGTGGCCTGTCCCCGGTGACCTTGGGCCTGGGCAACAGCCCTGGTTTCGGGTGGGGTCCCTCGATTCCTAGCAGCACTTGTTCATGATGGAAAGCTAGACACACTGCGCGTGGTTTGGAGAGGGCAAAGAATGTGTCCGCCTTCCCAAAAAACAATCCCACATCTGGTGCTCCCTCCCATGACCATCCAGATGTGGCCGAGCTGCACGGTTACACAGCTGGGTCTGTGGTTAGCTTCTCTACATCATCATCAAAAGCAAGTGGACTTCTTTTTTCCTCAGCCCTGCAACTTCTATTTTCCAATTAAAAAACAAAACACATGTGGTTAGAAGAATATTTCCCAAGTCTGACCGCCTTTCCCGTGGTCTAGTCATGCTTCTCTGACTGCTTCAGTTGCAGATGGGGGAAATGTACAAGGCAGGTTCACTACAGTAGCTGAACACTACAGGGCCAGCTAGTATTATCTACAAAAATAAGATCGAGTGGAGTTCAAGCACAGACATTGGTGATCACAACTCGTTATGAAGATGGGTTGTGTACTCACACAATGTACCTTCCCCAAAGAGCTGACATGGGAATGCAGTAAAGTTACGCAACAGTTTTCTAACACCACACAGTCCAGCTAGTTGGGGGGGGGGGGGGGGGCAAGCATGAATCTGCGGGGCCTAGAGCTTTATGGTCTCCTGCTGAACCCAACCATACTGCTCTAGCTATGAAAGTCTCGGAGGTACACAGCGGTCCAGCATTCAACTTGGCAGCAAGGATTTTTTTCCATTGTGAGTGAGCGGTGATTCTGGGTCAGCTCTTTCCTATATTTAGAAAAACCCTACAAACACATTCCCGTACTGAGCTTCCCCTCCCCAACGGGGGGTGGGGGTGGGGTGGGGAGGGGGGTAATATATTTCATTGGAAAGAGGAATCAGATATATTTCTGTGTATTCCTTGGCCAACATCTGGGGCAGCTGTAGATGAAAGGGGGGGATGGTATTCTGACCGCCTGCCCATCCTTTAACATACAGTAGTAGATTAAAGGGACATAAGAATGAAACAGTATCCCTCGGAAAGAATGAGCACTGCTTTCTGGCTGGCAAAAATCCTGCACTCCCTGCTTTCTTCTCGACAGCTTCATTCATAAGTTACAGACGGATATGTCTTAGTCCTGGCTGCTGTGCACTAGATAAAAATATTTACAGTTCAGTATAGCTTTCCTATCGAGATGTAAATATTTTTCTATAGCAGGGGTTCCCAACCCAGACCTCAGGACACACCCACAATGAATAGATATGAAATCTATTTGCATACATTGGAGGCAGTGTAGGTGGTTCATAGACAATCCCGCGAAAGACAAAGGTGCGCTCCGACAACTGAGCGCAAGACGGAGACACGCACTGAAGAAAATTACAGTTTTTAGGGGCTCTGACGGGGGGTTTTGTTGGGGAGCCCCCCCAGTTTACTTAATAGAGATCGCGCCGGCATTGTGGGGGGTTTGGAGGGTTGTAACCCTCCACATTTTACTGTAAACTTAACTTTTTCCCTAAAAACAGGGAAAAAGTGAAGTTTTCAGTAAAATGTGGGGGGTTACAACCCCCCACAACGCCCCCATAACGCGGCGTGATCTCTATTAAGTAAAGTGGGGGGTTCCCCCCCACGCCCCCCGTCATAGCCGTAAAAACTGTAATTTTCTGCGGTGCACACCTCCGTGCTGTGCTCAATTGTCTGCGCGCGCCTTTGTCCCGGTGCGTTTTTGACCTGACACCGTGTAGGTGAATTTATTTCATACAGACTGTATTTATTGTAGATATTCTGAAAACATGGCTAGCTGGGTGCCTCCCGAGGACTGGGTTGAGAACCCCTGTTCAATACTCTGAGGAATGGCTTCTATTTATAACTTTTTAAGCACTTTGATCCTTTGTACAGACCTCATGCTAACAATTTGAAGAGTCCATCCCAGTGCTACAGCCTCATGGGTCTTACACTCACTCCACCCAATATTCGGACCGTGAGAGAGTAGTGTTACCAGACATCGGGAAAAACCTGGACATGGCCTCTTTTAGAGGACTGTCCGGGTGCCCGGAGGGATTTCCAAAACCCGGCAGTTTGTCCGGGTTTTAGAAGTCCCCAGTTCGGGGCCGCATCTGGAGGCCTTCTGCGCACGCATGGATGTTGGCGCGATGATGATGCACATAGGTGCGTTGATGTCTTCATTTCCACCCTTCATTCTTACAATCTTCTTTATACCGAATCTAGCTTTCCATCTCTTTTCCAGCCCATTTTCTCCCGTGAATCTTCTTCTCGTTCCCCTCCCCCAACCTCTTATTCCACAGTCTTGCTCTAAATTTCCCTTGTTTCTTTGCTTCCCCCACATGTGTTGGCCTTGGAATTTATACTGTAGGATCACATGGGGGGAAAAAAGGGCAGGAAAAGGTTTTTAAAGACTGCTGCTTTGTACAAAGATCACTTTCTGTACTAATTACCTATGGAGCAGATTTTCAAACACCCTCTGAGCTACGTTAATTAGAGAATGGCACGGTGACAAAATTCATCACCGTTCCCGTCCCCGCGGATATCCGCGGGAAACCATCTTCATGTCATTCTTTAAGGAGAGAGGAAAGAATCAGAGTATGAATGGCCACAACCACTGACCCGCAAGCTTTGCTTTGAAGAATGCTGGTGTAGAAGGACCGAGGTTGAAACAGACACTACAGAATGACAGTCTCTGGTATCCAGAACAGATATTGTGATGTCATAATGCCTCATTCCACCAGTGCCTAAGAGCCAATCACATCAGTGATGTCACAATGGCTTCATTATCCTTGGCTCACATAAGAATCAGAGTATGAATGGCCACAACCACTGACCCACAAGCTTTGCTTTGAAGAATGCAGGAGTAGAAGGACAGAGGATGAAATAGACACTAGAAAATGACATGGGTTTATTTCCCGCGGTTATCTGCGGGGACGGGAACGGTGATGAATTTTGTCACCGTGTCATTCTCTAACGTTAATTTACTCTGTTGTCTTTGGCTAGATATAAAGCTCTACTTAACTTGGATACAAGGTTAGCCATTCCACCAGGGGAGCTTAACCTTCCACTGCCTCAAGTACAAACTCAGATTGTGAGCCCTCAAGGGACCGAAAAATACACGTGCATTCAAAGTCAAAACTATCAAATGTTTCACTATGCTGTGGCTGGAAAATGGTCAATTTTCCATTTTCCAATTTAATGGCCATGTGCTAACATTGCTACCACCAATTTTGCGGGTGGTAAGGACTCGGTTAGCACAAGGTAACGCAACTGCATTCATTAGCCCAGACGTAGCCACTCTTCACCTCCCAGACATACCCCTGCAGTAAAAAAATAAATGTTATTTTTGCTGGTACTGCATGCACTTGTCGAAAGTACTGTGGGATGCTTCAGTGCACCACGCAGTATGTCATTTCAAGCTGAGGTAAGCATGTGCTAGTTCTTACCACATCTTGGTAAAAAAGCCCCTAAGTTCCTTGTTAACAAATATCCACAATGGAAGGGAACAGTGCAAGACAGTGTAGTAGGAAAGGGAGGGCAGTGGGGTGGACCACTCTGGGTGCCGTCTTGGTGGGAGGGCCATGCTCATGTCCTCCCTTCCAACCCCTGAAACTCTTTAAATCTTCGCCAGCACGAACAACTACTCTGGCCTGCTACTCACACCAGCCTGGCTCCCTCTGAAATCACTTCTGGGTCACAGGGCCAGAAAGTGACATCAGAGGTAGGGTTGCCAAATTTTCCAATTGGAAAATCCAGACCCCTAGACTCGCCTCCAAGCCCGCCCAGTTTCACCCTAATCCCGCCCCCCTAGTCCCACCCTAGCGCCCCCCCCCCCTGCTGCCTGCTCTTGTCCGCCGCACCCCACTGCCCGCACTTGTCCGCAAATCACGTCGAGCAGGGTGGAAGTCTGCGCATGCGCGGATGTCACGTGATGACTTCATCTCTGCCTGACGCGATTTGAGGAGGCCTTTCAAAACCCAAAGTGCCGGGTTTTGAAAAGCCATCCGGACCCCTGGACATGCCCTTAAAAGGAGGACATGTCTGTTGAAATCCGGACATCTGGTAACCCTAATCAGAGGGAAAGCCAACGCTGGTGCGAGCAGCAGGCCGGAGAAGCTACTCATGCTGGCAATGATTTAAAGAGGTACGGGGGTGGGAAGAGAGGGCGCGAGTATGGTGTAGGAGGGGGGGGCGCAGATGCGAAAGGAGTGGGAGGGAGGCGATGGTGTGAAAGGAGCGGGAAGGGCAGAAAGGAGGGCACGGGGTGGGGCATCTCCTACCCTCGCTACGCCTCTGCATGCAATGCATCACCACCCCACCTACATCCATCTCTCTATCACTTGTGATTCTATTCCCCTTATCACAGTGAGCGTTACCCCCTGCATCCGGAGCCCATCCCAGTAAGCTGCTTCTGTTGAGCTCTGAGTTAGGCTCGTGTAATTTGGAGACCTGTACTGGTCCCCATTACTCCAGGGTCAAATGGAAAAAGGGGAAGTGAAGGAAGAGGAGTTTTGCTGTGCAAGCAGTGGCTTGGAAAAGGCCTCTTCCCAAACCACAAATGGATGCAAAGGGTACCGAGGACACAATAAAAACATGTTTTTCATCAATCTGCGGGTTTGGTGAGCTAAGATCTGTGAAACCTACAACAGATTGCAAAACTTCTATATCAGCTGAGCAAAGGGTAACTACTGGGCAGACCTTTCACACTGAAACAGGGCTTGGCCCAAACAATCAGCAGAACTAGGCAGTTGCCTAGGAAAGCAGCTTCAGGGGGAAGGGAATCACCAGCCACAGTCAAAGCAAAACAATGATTCTGACAACCATACAAACTCCAATATACAAGAGGAGGGATTTTACCAGCAGAAGGTAGGGGGAGGGGGAAGTTTTGAAACAGCCTATTCACCCAGATTATTCTGGGAAGGGTGGTGTTGGGAGATCAAGATTGTTGAGGAGTTGGGGAAGGAGACAAGGGACCTAATGGTTAATGGGAGGGGCGAACAAGGCTAAAAGTTTGGCTAGGGTGTCTAATATTTTTATACCAGTTCTGAATCAAACCTCCTCTCAGTTCAGGATCCTATCTGGTCCAGGACACACATTGATCAGGTCCCTCACTAACTGTGGTGTAGTATATGGGTGGGGGTGTGTGTGGGGGTGTGTGTGTGGGGGGGTGCAGACCTCCCTGGGTGCCATCTTGGTTTGGGCACCGGCACCTCTCTGTCCCTCATGCCACACTCGCACCCTCCCTTCCTCCCCCATACTTCTTTAAATCTTTGCCATTACAAGTAATTTCTCTGGCCTTCTGCTCGTTCTGGCCGGACTCCCTGCTGAAATCATTTCCTGGTCGCAGGGCCAGGAACTGATGTCAGAGGGAAAGCCAATGCAGGCACAAGCAGCAAGCCAGATAAGCAGCTTGCGCTGGCGAAGATTTAAAGAGGTATGGAGGGAAAGGGGGGGGGAGAAGGAGGGAATGAATGTAGCAAGGGGGGCAGTGAAGGAGTGGGAAGGGATGGAGAGGAGAGGCCGGGGGGGCGCCACCCGCCCTAGACACCTCCTACCCTCACTATGCCACTGCTCCCTACCAGTCATTAATGGGGGATTCTATAACCAAGAGCTCACAATTATATGCTTTTCACATGTAAATGTTGAGAAAGTAGCATTTTTGCACGTGTGTGTGCACTTACACATGTATGTGCTAGCATAGCACCTTCCATTTAAATTCCATAGCATGCATTTGCAAGAGGGTGTGCTCAGGGGATAAAGCAAGGGCAAGACATAGGCAAAGCTTTCACGTATGCATGTAATGGACAGAATAATATAAGTTATAATAATCCTGGAGAAGAAAATCCTGGAGAAGGACCGAGATTGTCTAGCAAAGTTACACAGGAAAATGGAGTAGATTCTGCGCCGTTCACGGAGGAGGGTGTTTATGAGCAACTTGAAAAACTGAAGGTGGACAAAGCGATGGGACCAGACGGGATCCATCCCAGGATACTAAGGGAACTCAGAGAGGTTCTGGCAAGTCCTATTAAAGACTTGTTCAACAAACCTCTGGAGACGGGAGTGATTCCTGGGGATTGGAGGAGAGCGGATGTGATCCCTATTCATAAAAGTGGTCACAGGGATGAAGCAGGAAACTACAGGCCGGTGAGCCTCACTTCAGTTGTTGGTAAAATAATGGAAGTGTTGCTGAAAGAAAGGATAGTGTACTTCCTTGAATCTAATGGGTTACAGGATCCGAGGCAACATGGCTTTACAAAAGGTAAATCGTGCCAAATGAACCTGATTGAATTTTTGGATTGGGTGACCAGAGAGCTGGATCGAAGACATATGCTAGATGTAATTTACTTGGATTTCAGCAAAGTCTTTGATACAGTTCCTCATAGGAGGCTGTTGAACAAACTTGAAGGGCTGAAGTTAGGACCCAAAGTAGTGAACTGGGTCAGAAACTGGCTGTCGGACAGACGCCAGAGGGTGGTGGTTAATGGAAGTCGCTCGAAGGAAGGAAAGGTGAGTAGTGGAGTCCCTCAGGGATCAGTGCTGGGGCCAATCCTGTTCAATATGTTTGTGAGTGACATTGCTGAAGGGTTAGAAGGAAAAGTGTGCCTTTTTGCAGATGATACCAAGATTTGTAACAGAGTAGACACCGAAGAGGGAGTGGAAAATATGAAAAAGGATCTGCAAAAGTTAGAGGAATGGTCTAATGCCTGGCAACCAAAATTCAATGCAAAGAAATGTAGAGTAATGCATTTGGGGATCAAGGCACAGGCGGAATAGAAATCCCTAATGTAATGTAATGTAATGTAATAATAGGAAGGAACCATATATGCTGGGAGGAGAGAAGCTGATATGCACGGATGGGGAGAGGGACCTTGGGGTGATAGTGTCCGAAGATCTAAAGGTGAATAAACAGTGTTACAAGGCAGTGGCTGCTGCCAGAAGGATGTTGGACTGTATAAAGAGAGGCGTAGTCAGTAGAAGGAAGAAGGTGTTGATGCCCCTGTACAGGTCATTGGTAAGGCCCCACTTGGAGTATTGTGTTCAATTTTGGGGACCGTATCTGGCGAAGGACATAAGAAGACTTGATGCGGTCCAGAGGAGAGCGACGAAAATGATAGGATTCTTGCACCAGAAGACGTATGAGGAGAGACTGGAAGCCCTGAATATGTATACCCTAGAGGAAAGGAGAGACAGGGGAGATATGATTCAGACGTTCAAATACTTGAAGGGTATTAACGTAGAACAAAATCTTTTTCAGAGAAAGGAAAATGGTAAAACCAGAGGACATAATTTGAGGTTGAGGGGTGGTAGATTCAAAGGCAATGTTAGGAAATTCTACTTTACGGAGAGGGTGGTGGATGTCTGGAATGCGCTCCCGAGAGAGGTGGTGGAGAGTAAAACTGTGACTGAGTTCAAAGAAGCATGGGATGAACACAAAGGATCTAGAATCAGAAAATAAAATTAAATATTGAACTTAGGCCAGTACTGGGCAGACTTGCATGGTCTGTGTCTGTATATGGCAGTTTGGTGGAGGATGGGCTGGGGAGGGCTTCAATGGCTGGGAGGGTGTAGATGGGCTGGAGTAAGTCTTAACAGAGATTTTGGCAGTTGGAAACCAAGCACAGTACTGGGTAAAGCTAAGAAGAAAAAATTAAAAAATTTAAATTGAATCAGGTTGGGCAGACTGGATGGACCATTCGGGTATTTATCTGCCGTCATCTACTATGTTACTATGTTACTATATGTTACTATGTTACTATGTAATAATAATAATAATAACAGTTTACGGTATATACCGCAATACCGTGAAGTTCTATGCGCACCCCTGTTACACTTAAACATTCAAATTTTGAGCAGTTCTACAATTGACATAACATGCAAGTGCCTAAATGTTAGGCATTCAAATTCACAGTTATATTAGTATTTTATAAGGCAAAATAGGCACTTCCCCCAGAATTCTATAAAATGTGCTAAAAACTGCCTGCACAAATTTGGGCACGTGCACATTATGTGTGCACAATCTAATTGTATTAACAAGCCAATTATCACAAATAATTGAAATCTTAAGCAATTATTGGCACTAATTAGTTTTAAATAAAAGGTAGGCGTGGAATCCACCTAAATTTTACATGCGAGTCACAAAAGGGGCTGTGGAATTAGGAGGGTGAAGGGAGGATCGGGGCATTCCTGTGCCTAACTTTAGGCATGAGGTTATGCATCAGGTTTTAGTTGGTGCAAATGGACACGCCTAAAGTTAGGTGTGAATCCCAGGCACAGAGGCATGCGGTCAGGGTCTTCAGGGGATTCTCCTCATTCCCTAAAAGCCCTGAGTGCACTGCTCTGAATTTGATTGGTTGAGCAAGCAACAGGCAGATGCTGTTTAGCCAATCAAATTCAGATCAGTACTGTCAGGGCCTTCAGACAGCCCAAGAGCACTGCTTTTTGTTATTGTTGTTATTTTTTGTTTGATGCAGTTTGACTGGTTGAGCAGGCTGCCAACTCAACAAATCAAACTGCATCAAGCAAAGAGTAAGCAAAAAAATTAAAAAAGCAGAGCTGTAGAGCTAGGGATTCACCGAATCCCCTGAAAGTAGGGTTACCAGACATCTGGATTTCCCCGGACATGTCCTCCTTTTGAGGACATGTCCAGGGGTTTGGATGGCTTTTCAAAACCCGGCACTTTGTTCAAGTTTTGAAAAACCTCCTCTCATTCGCGTTGGGCAGGAGGTAATTGGTGCATGTGTGGATGCTACGTGATGTCATTGCGTGGCATCCGCACCTGCCCGGATTGCCTCCTGCCTGACCAAAGCAGGCAGCAGGGGGTGGAGCTAGGGCAGGCTTGGGGCAGGCCTGGGGGGGGCGGGTCTAGGGTGTCCGGATTTCACAATCATAAAATCTGGCAACCCTACCTGAAAGCCTTCACCACATGCTATTGCCCAGGCATAAGCATTATTCTATAAAACACATTTAACTTTGTGCATCGTTTATAGAATAGTGCTCAACATTTTTTTAGGCACCATATAAAACTTTCCTTTATAAACTGGGCACCTACCGTATACCCTATAGGTGCCAATTGGGGGCATCCTAAAAGGGCAATTCTATAAATTGGTGCCTCAGTCTAGATGCCCCAATGCGAGGCAATTATCACCAATATTGATCTCTTAATGCTAAAATTCCATTAAAGAATATCAACATAAGGTTGGCATTGGCACATCCATCTATAGGCAAGCGGAAGTTAGTGTTCCAGCTGACACATGTAGTTTATAGTATTCTATAAGATATGTGTAACTGAGAGACACGCCTATGGCCTTCCCATGCTTCATCCATGTCCCCATGTAGCTAGGCATTTTGACACTTAGGTGTTACCTTATAGAATAGCAACTAGTACATACAGGAGCTCATTTTCAAAAGAGAATAAACATCTGAAAAGTGGCATAAAGTGGCAAGTGAATGTTTTTCTCGCCAAACCTTTCCAATTTACTATTTTTGAAACCTATTTTCTAGACAGTTTTCTGTGCAGTTTCTCTGCAGCTCGTCTAAATCTCAAGGGACTAGGGCGGGCTTATGAATTGGATGTTTTTCTGTGATAATTGAACATGTTAGAATATGTCCAGGGCACAATTTGGATGTTTGGGGCCTACTTGACCACTGGAGGTATGAAGGCATAGCCCCCTTACTTTCCCCCGTTTACTGTCCTCTTCCCCACCCCCACAATGATGTGGATGAAACAGTACACATCAGCCTGTATGACAGCTTCAGATGTTATGGCCAGTCATATTAGAGCAGCAAGCAGGTCTCTGGAGTAGCATGGAGGTCAATGTAGTAGATTCAGGAGAAGGGGACTCAGACCCATATCCCGCTCTAACTGGTATACTTGTGGTGGAAAGTGTGAACCCACACATTCCACCACAAGTATACCTACTGTGCTAACATATAGGTGACACCTGCAGGCATAAGCATTATTGGGGTGGTATACAGTTGTGGTTGAGTTATGGAAGACTCCCTACACAATGTAAGCAGATTATAGTGAGATGTGTACCTGAGACCATCTATGGGAATTCCACTGCATTGCCACTGCTCTGCTGGGATGTTTCTGTGGCCAGTTTGCTACAAATGCTGGCCCCTCCTAGGTCCCAAATGACTGTTTTTGCATGGTTTTTTATTTGGACCTTTTTTTTTTTTTTTTTTTTTTTAATGGTTCAAAAATATAGACGAACTGAGGGCAAAACATATTTAGAGGTGGTCATTTTTTTGGGGGGAAAAAAACAGACGTGTCTCTGGTTTGAAAATGTTAATTTTCTCAACTGGATTTCTGGATGTTTTCCCCAAAATGTTTAAACTTGGATTTAGACGTCAAATCAAAAATGCCCCTCTAAGTCAAGTCTCCAAGCTTGTTCGATGACAGGTTTCTTTTCAGGTGTTGGGAAAGGAGAAGTTTTCTGAGGAGTTCTTGACAGAACTAGAAAATCCCCCCAAACGGTTCTTTCCAAACACTTTACAAGAATGTGATCAAAGTTTCTAGTATGTTCAAAGGCACAGGTTAAAAACGAATGTGTGAAACGTGAAAATCAGGAAAAATTCAGAAAATCCAAAAACCTGCTGATTACGCCCTAGAACCCAGAACATCAGTTAGAAGAACAGATACACCTGGATGGGCCACCGTGAGAAAGGAACACTGGGCTCGATGGACCATTGGTCTGACCCAGTAAGGTTATTCTTATGTTCTTACAGAAGCTGGCAAAAGAGATATGGCAATAGTCATCCTTCCAGTTGTCAAGAGAAAAGATCCTTTCTCCAGGCTTGCCCGTTGCACAGTTAATAATGTACAAGAATTTAATGGTCCTGCATTAACTCACATGTGTCAAAGTGAGGCCCAGCACCTCCTCTGATGTGGCTACAAGTTAACCTTGAAATCGCAGCATCACCAGACCACAGAATGATTCCAAACTCCTTGACTCATCTCCTTTCCCATTAGTCAGAAACTGAAAAGACAAAGCCACACACAAAAGGCACATTCCAGGCTCTGTACAGCTGCACATCCAATCCCAGCTTGGCAGGAAAAGGCAAAAATTAAAATAAAATGATTAAAAAAAATGTTTCTTTGCAAGCTGCTGAGGCTCTTTTCCCTTCACAAACAGACGCCTCTTCAGCACGAGATCCTTACTCACCATTGGATTCAAAATACACCACAGGGGGGTGTTGATTTTGCCGACGTGGTCCTCGCTTTATTTTCCGGCCCTGTTTGTGGTGGTGGTGAGTAATGATGCTGATCAAAACGAACCATGTGACAAATGGAATTCATTGAAAGAAAACCCGGGAAGTAGTGATGCAGAGAGATCCCTTTGCTAAAGCCAGCAAATGTCTTAAAGAAGCAAGCTTTTGGCACTAAGGACGGGACCGTTCCAGGAGTGAATTTTTCAAGCGAAGCTAAAGATATAAGTTCCTGAAGCAGAACTGTGTGAAATCCTGGCCTGAGCTTTGTTCTATACATCTCCCCTGGTGAAAGTACTGAAAGATGGTAACAGCTGTCTCAGATGTTTGTGGCCGAAGTAGATATCTGTGGAAATGACAAATTCTCCTGGTCATCTGGAAAACTTGCAAAGGGAGGTGGGGGTGGAAAAAGAAGCAAATTCTTTCACAGCAGTGCTAGAAAGGGGAAAGGGGAAGAAGGAGAGAAGAAAAGAAACAAATCGAGACTGTACAGAGGAAGATGGGGGGGGGGGGGGGGGAGGAGGAGACCGATTTTAGAGTGGGAATTAAAACATCCAGGTCAAGACATGGACGATTCTCATTGTACTTTAGAAAGGCTCTGCCGAAAACAGAGCGTCTTGTAAAAAAAAAAATAATAATAAATATATAAGGATGGTCAGGGCTACTAGTTGAATGACCAACTAGTGAAATATTTGGATAAATTTAATGTTTTACACCAGTCACAGTCAGGTTTCTGTTCCATGTTTAGTACTGAAACGGTTATTGATATGATACTGGATTAAATCTACAGTAAAATCTTGGATTGCAAGTAACTTGGTTTGCAAGTATTTTGCAAGACAAGCAAAACATTTGATTACATTTTAACTTGATAAACAAGCAAAGTTTTGAAATATGAGTACATACAGTATACACGTGTCACATCATCACAACTGAGCTGACAGTTCTTCTCTTTCTGACGCTGAGGGAGTGTAGTGACTGTTCTAAATGAGCGAGGTCTTACAATACAAGTATGTATAGTATTTTGTATTAAAGTTTTGGGGTTGTGGAACGAACCATTCCCTTGGGTTTTTGCGGCCCCAAATCTCTCCAGATGAAAATTGCCCATAAGCGCTCTTATAGCCATTATGTCCCACGCCTATGGGACCAGCTGCCTGCACAGATCAGATCACTGAACTCATTGATGAGCTTCCGAAGAGCAGTAAAAACCTTCCTTTTCATCTGAACTACCTCCTGCAAAGCTGCTCCCCTATACTCTCTTCTTCCGATGAACACTACTAAACAATCAACAGGAAACACCCTCTGTGACTGCTATGAACATCTCTCTGCTTCCTGCCATGTCCTACGCTACCAAAGCTGTCCTATGTAATGCACTTGAAAGTCCGTATAACTGTAATGTACCTTGAGTGTCTAATATAACTGACTATGTGTCTACTGTAATCTACTGTGAACGAGCTTTTGTAACCCATTCTGAGATCATGGGAGGATGGGATAGAGATCTAAATAAATAAATTGCATAACCTTACATTTCTTTCTGAAATACTATGCCCTCTTTCCAGTGTGACATAAGGTATGCCCTCAGCTGTGTGCGCAAACACAGGAATTCTATAAAGTGCACAGAATAATGGAAATCCCAGATAGGGTCCACGTGCTGCAAATGACAGGGCTTCCTTCTCCCAGTGCATCTTGGGATGCAGTGGGAGGGGTCGAAGGCCCTGATTAGCTCAAAATCGCCATTACTCCACACGGATTTTTCCATTTCTTACAATTGATGATCCATGAAAACTTGATAGAAATGGGACTGAAGAAAGTCCTTAAACCAACTTAAAATTTTCCCAGAGAATACTGAATTATCCATCATTCTTAACAAGATTTCATGATCTGCCAAGCTGCATGATAGATCAAATTAGGGATTCAAAGTGCTTTTACCCTCACTAAATAGAGAATACAGTAAAATCTTGGTTTGCGAGCATAATTCGTTCCAGAAGCATGCTTGTAATCCAAAGCACTCATATATCAAAGCGAATTTCCCCATAGGAAATAATGGATCGTATACCGATCGGTTTGCGACCCCTTTGTGACCCGATTTTCCTCCGACCCGATTCACTAACCTCTGTGCCGATCCGATTCCAATCTGTGCATGCAAATGAGGGGGAACGGCATGCAAATGTGGCAGGCAGCGATTCACTAAGCTGACCGATCAAAAATAAGCAACTGCTGAGGACCAGTCGCTCAGGTCCCTTCCGACTGCCCTGCCTTCTGCTGCCCTGCTCTCTGCCTTGCTTCTCTGCTCTCTGCCCCAATCTGCTCTCTGCTCTGATCTCCTGCTCTCAGCCCCGATCTCTTGCTCTCAGCCCTGATTTCCTGCTCTCAGCCCTGATCTCCTGCTCTCAGCCCTGATCTCCTGCTCTCAGCCCTGACCTTCTGCCCTTCCCCACAGTGCAAGCCCGTGGTTTTAACCCGTGGGTTCAAAGTGGGTTAAAACTACGGGCTTGTGAAGAAAAAAGAAAAAAAAAGTAAAACAGTAGAAGAGCACCAGAGGCAAGAAGGGGAAGGAAGGCAGAAAGGGACACGTTGGGGCAAGTAAAAAAAAGGAAAACAAAAAAAACTAGACAGCAAACGCAGGTGCAGACCATCTACAGGCAAAGTAGATGGTCTGCGCATGCGCCAGGATCGCTACCCAGCGATCCATGTCATCGGATGGGGGCCTGCCTCCGATCGTCCCAATTTGCATGAAGATGGTTGGTGAATCAGTCGGCCTGCCTCCAATCGCCCACAGATCAGACACGGATCGGAAGGTTAGTGAATCAAGCCCTATGTCCTAGTGTACACATCAACACAGAAACTTGACACCAACACCTCAGCTAACAAAAATCGAAAAATAAATAAAAATGAAAAAAAATTGAAAGAGGAGATCTCCTTGATGAAAACTGGTGCTGCGTTCAGCAGTTTTGGCAATGATAGAACCGACTGGTGAGAATATTTGTTTTCATCTACTTAGCATAGGGATATGGATTTCCACTGCAACCAACCACCAATGCAAAGTTGTTATCCCCAATCTCCTGTCTCTTACCCCACTTTGTATATGGAACAATTTTCTGCTCCACTCTGTAAACTGAACAAATGATATTCTACTTTCCTTTCTCACTTTGTTGAACTCTTTTTTAGATTGTAAACCACTTAGATCTGCCTAGTGCAGTAATTGCGACTTAGCAAATGTGAAATATTATTACTGATTTGTTTCAAACATTTTCAAGAGTATAATCTCCACCAAGCTAATCTCATCTATGTGACTGATTACACATCTAATATGAAAGCAGCATATCGAGATGTGGTCGGCATAGGTTGTACAGATCATAGTCTCTCATGGACTCCAGCTGTAGATACAAGAGATATCATGATAGGACTTTGCCTTTTCAGATGGCACTATGTGACAAATAGTTTGTGTCTGCTATCGAAATCCATTTCTTATCCTCATTATAGAAAACAACTTAAGACTTTTTTGGTTTTTAAGTTTTCAGTTCTTAAAGATTAATTTATCCGTCTACCTGAATTTGTATTGTAGCTAGTCTTTTGTAAACCACATTGAACTCTATGGTAATTGCGGTCTAGAAATAAATTCTTGTGTTATGTTATGAAGTGGATCCGAACAACTTCCCCAGTGAAAAAAGCAAGCTCATCATCTGTGCAAGGAAGATTAAATTCACTATGTGAACAAAAGTCAACTTGAAGAAAACACTCAAGCAATGTGCATCAATTCAATGGAACAACATTCTATTGACGCTGAAATCTGCGACAGGCATGCAATTGCTATTGAACCAGGTATAAACAAATTGTGCGTAATTGATGACTCCTTGCTGATAGAAGTTGTTATGGTGTTGGAACTGTTTGACAGGGCTACAAAAGAACTGTTGACAGATACTAAGCCTTCACTACATCTGGCGGTCCCGAGAAAATATTAGTTGAGACAACACCTGACAATTGCAAGTTCAGACACCCATGCGAGAGCATCATTAAGGAAAATCATCTTTCAGATCACCTGGATCGTTATAGTACTGTTACAATGACACACTTGACAGCAGCGCTGCTGGATTCAAGGCTAAAGGGTCATTCAGATTTGGTGACACGTTGAAGGGCATAACAGCGCCATAAACAGACTGCGAACACAGTTAGCAGATCGAGCTGTAGTCAAGGAGCAGCCAGTTGCTGAGCCACCAACAAAACATCCCAAACGAGAAGAAATCGGAGGCAATGTCTTTTGGGGGTTCATTCAAGAGCCAGGAAACAGAGTCAGTGATTGATGAAGTGGATACATACATAGAATGGCATAGTGAGGGCGAGAGGTGCCTGGGGTGATAGCGCCCCTTCCTCATCCTCATCTCCGGCCCCCCCCGCTCCTTCCACGACCCCCCTGCCACATGCGCGCACCCCGTCCCTTCCCCGTACCTCTAGTTGTGTGACATCAGCAGAAGCCAACGCGGTTGCGAAGAGCACGTTGACTTGTTGCTTGCGATGGTGAGCAACTAGAGGTACGGGGAAGGGGGGAGCGCATGTGGCGGAGGGAGGAGTTTGGAAGAGGCAGGGGGAGTGGAGAGGAGGAGGGGCGCCAATGCCCCCTCCATGATGACACCTGGGGAGGACCTCCCCCTCCCTTACTACACCACTGCATACATATCAAGCTCAGACTAGGAATTCTGCTCACCTCTTACTATCCACTGGTAACAGAGGTCCTATGTGTGCCCGAAACTGACACGTGTCCAGTGGCTTAGTAAGGGGGGTGGGGGGCGGACCGCCCTGGGCACCATGTTGATGAGGGCTCCAGCTCCCCTTCTTCTCTCCGCCCCCCCCGCCTCTTCCCACTCCTTCCTTTGCCATATGCACGCCCCCTCCCCTTCCCCCGTATCTCTAGTTGAACTTGATGCTCACAGCTGTCAGCCACATGCTTCTTGCGACCCCGTTGGCTCTCCCTCTGCCACTTCCTATGTGCGGCACCTAGAAGGGACATCGGCGGGAGAGCGGACGGGGTCACAAGGAGCACGTGCTTGACCGCTGCGAGCAACAACTTCAACTACAGGTACAGTGCTGATAGTCAACTTCAACTACAGGTACAGGTACGGCAAGGGGGGGAGACAAGGGCAGGGTAGGGGCACCACCACCCTAGGCACCTCTCACCCTCGCTACACCATTGCATGTTCTTTTTCAGACGCAGGATGAACCGCCGAGGAACGCAGAAAGGGACGGCGCTCTGGCTCTGTACATGGTTTATTATTTTTACATAGTTTGAAATGATTGTTTTCTCGCACTCCACGTTAATAAATATGCTTTTATTGCACATTTAACAAAGAGCCCCTTTTACAAAGGTGCACTAGTGTTTTTAGAGCACACACAAGATTAGCATGCACAAACCATGCGCTAAACGAAAAATACTAACGCAACTTCATAACATAACACAAGAATTTATTTCTAGACCGCAATTACCATAGAGTTCAATGTGGTTTACAAAAGACTAGCTACAATACAAATTCAGGTAGATGGATAAATTAATCTTTAAGAACTGAAACTTAACAAACAAAAAAGTCTTAAGTTGTTTTCTGGTGAGACCTTAGCTAGAACTTCAGCAGAACGAGACTTGGGAGTGATCATCAGCGCAGACATGAAAACTGCTGATCATGTGGAGAAGGCTTCATCTAAGGCAAGACAGTTGTTAGGTTGCATCCGCAGGAGTTTCGTCAGCCGGAAGCCTGAAGTCATAATGCAGAACCATGGTGAGACCTCATTTGGAATACTGTGTGCAATTCTGGAGGCCACACTACCGAAAAGATGTGCTGAGAGTAGAGTCAGTGCAACGGATGGCCACCAGGATGGTCTCGGGGCTCAAGGATCTATCGTACGAGGAAAGGCTGAAAAATTTGCGGCTGGACTCACTTGAGGAACGTAGGGAGAGAGGAGACATGATCGAGACGTTTAAGTATGTTACCGGCCGCATCGAGATGGAAGAAGAGATTCTCTTTCTCAAAGGACCCTCAGCCACAAGAGGGCATCCGCTCAAACTCAGGGGCGGGAAATTTCATGGCGACACCAGGAAATATTTCTTCACCGAGAGAGTGGTTGATCCTTGGAACGAGCTCCCGGTGCAGGTGATCGAGGCAAACAGCGTGCAAGAATTTAAGAGCAAATGGGATGCCCATGTGGGATCCCTTAGAGGGTTAAGCCAAGGGAACCTGTCACCAGGAGTGGGATCCCTAGGATAGTAGACTTGGGGGTGGGTCAGTAGAGTGGGCAGACCTGATGGGCTATGGCCCTTATCTGCCGTCATCTTCTATATGATTCTAAGCTCTATGGAGGCGTTAGCGTGCGCAGCATTGTAGCAAGCGCTAAAACCGCTAGTGACCTTAGTAAAAGGAGCCCAAAGTTATGCTTGTTGTTTTGTGTTAAATTTTAACAAGTTATAGGACGCATTTTACGTTTTCTTTGAATTTGCAAGATCTTTTTTGTATTCTCGTTTTCTTTATTGAATTTTCATTTTTTTAATGCTAATACAATCATATTTGAAATAAACAGTATCCACCACAAATCAAATTATATAGGAAATAATTTTAGGAAAAATAAAATAACATTGTTTCGACTGTTAATTAGCCCACAATCACTGGAGAAGGGATTTCAACAAAAATCGAAGATAATTTACTCAAATATTTATTAGGAAAAAGGACGAGAACCTGATTTAACCCCAACCTACTAACTTAGAGCTTTTATTCCTGAGTATTGACAGGGGTACGTCCAGATCTCACGGATCTTATAAATGCAGGTTGGATATGGGGATGGAAAAAGAACTGACTGAGGACAAATGCTAGGAAGTTCTTCTTCACTCAGAGGGTGGTGGACACCTAGAATGCGCTTCCAGAGGAGGTGGTAAAACAGAGTACGACTTTGGGTTTCAAAATGGGATTGGACAAGTTCCTGAGGGAAAAGGGGATTGAGGGATACAATTAGAGGGTTACTATACAGTAATAGATCACTTACAGGTCATTGACCTGAGGGGCCGCCGCGTGAGCGGACTGCTGGGCATGATGGACCTATAGTCTGACTCGGCAGAGGCAATGCTTATGTGCTTATGTAAGGAGACAGCAGCAATATGATAGGGATGGGGGAAGGAATACAACTGACTGGGAACGAGTGGAGTAGGGGACAAGATTATGGGCTCCATTTACAAAGGTGCGTTAGCGTTTTTAGCGCACACACGCTAGCTGAAAAATTCCTGCCTGCTTAAAAGGAGGAGGTAGCGGCTGGCGCGCACTAAAAACGCTAGCGCACCTTTGTAAATGGAGCCCTATGTCTCCACGCACACGTCTACCGCCCATCTGTACATAATTGCTGGTTTTTTGTTTTTTTTAATAGATCCCTGCTAGGTGGGAGTCTAAGCTGCCCCAGGAGAATGCAGGAGAGGGTCTGCCAAAGCAGGAGTTTTCTCTCACTAGCAGCAGACATGGCAAGTCTGGACCATGTTCTCTCTCCCAGTAATGTTTTTGGAGGAGGCAGGGGGTAATACTTGGCAAGTGTGTTTCTTTTATGATGACTGCACACCCCCCACCCCCATTTTCAATCTTCCACTCTCCAGCCCCTTCCTCTTTCTAACCCTAAGATGGTCCTCTTGCTCTCCTCTAGCCCCCTCAAATTGCTCATTCTCTTCCACCCCCACCCCCATCTGCCCTCCTTCAAGACATTCTACATGCAGTTCTCTCTTCTTCACTTCCACTGCTGCAGCCTCCCAGCTTGGATGGAGGCCAAAGATGCCTTTTCCATATCACCCCAGGGCCCCAGTTAGGAATTGAACACGATGTTGCTACATCTAAGACAGTAGGCGGGGGAGGTGAAGAAACCAAGATTTCCATTTTACCGATGACTCTATCCCCCAGGTGAGTGAATTTAATCAACTCCTTTGAGGGTTGAGCATTAGCTCAGGAATGTGTGGTATGCAGTCCCCTTAGGCAGGGGATATTAGGTACCGGATAATAGAAATGCTGTCCATTACTAAGAACACACTAGTTTATAGAATATTCCAGTCCTGAGGCTCCCATGTACAGCTCTGCCAAAACATTCTGAACGGTGCATCGGAGGAAGCAGGAGGGACTGAGTATCCCTCCTGCTCTCCAACAAAAGGTACAGGGAGGAGGGCCTCAAGGGGGAGTGGTCCTCTGGTGGCAGTAGGGAGTGAGCATCCCTCCTGCCTTTTTGGGGGGGTGGGTGGGGTGGGTAGGGGGGAGGTCACTCCTAGCAGGAAGGAGTGGGCATCCCAAATGCCATTTGTTTTAGGTTTGGGTAGGGCACCGCGTTTGTTGGGGGGAGGTCACCGCATTTGTCGGGGGGTGGAGGGGTGTGCAATTGTCGAGTGTCATTGGAGAGGGCCTGCGGCAGCGGTGAAGGATTTTTTTTTTTTTTTTTAATGGGACAGATATTTTGTATGTGTAAAACACGCAAACTATCTGTGCAATTGAAAAAAAAAAATGAACCCCCCCCCCCCCCAGGCAGACCAGTCGGTAAAACAATTACCGACATGTCTAGAGCAATTGGGTTTTACGATCGGTAAAACCCGATGCTAAATAGCCAAGTGATGTTAGTGCATCAATTGCTTGACTATTTTGCATGGGGTTTTTACTAATTTGCATGGGGCAGATCGGATCGGAAAATGGGCGATCGAGGGGAAAAACACGCAGTGGGCAGTTCTATGCATCGGGGAATCTGATCCGATCGATCGTTAAACTGGTCAAACAGGTTTAGCGACGATCGGGATTACTTTGTACAAGCCGAGCCCGTCCTTTGTCTCCAGTGCTTACATGCAAATGTGATTCTGATTGTCTTTCCCCTCAACAAAAAGAAAAAAAGAAAGTCTTACAAATCCATGAGTGTACCGTGGATGAAACCAGGACTGGAACATCTTGTCCAAGGCTATTTTTAAGGGGTATGGGGAGGAAAATACAAATCGATTCAATCCTCATGGCCTCCATACTTTAGGTGGCCCTGCATTGTTGCGGCAACTATATCCCTTTTTGTGTCACCCAACACTGATTTCTGTTCCTGGAGTAGGCTGGCAGACCAGAAGCTGCAAAAGCCTATATGGCAGAGATATGCCAGGAGGCAGAGACATAGCTATCATTGATCTAGCTTGGCAAAAAGTTAGGGACCACTCATGGTAGGGTTCCCAGATTTTCCAAACGGATAATTCAGACCCCTAGACCAGTCCCAAGTCCCGCCCCGTTATGACCCAGTCCCACCCTTAATCCCACCCTAGCCCCGCTCCCCTCTGCCTGCTCTCGTTGGGCAGGAGGGCATGCACGCATTTATGGATGCGTTCCTGCCTGATGGCATTTTGTTGGAAGCTTTTCAAAACACGGACAAAGTGCCGAGTTTTGAAAAGCTGTCCGGACTCCTCGGACAGGTCGTCAAAAGGAGAACATGTCCAGTGAAATCTGGACGTCTGGTAACCAGTGTTCCCGCTAAGCTGCGCTGGCCTGCGCTCGCGCACAAAATATTACATCGCAGCGCACAAGTTTCTCTTCACAGCGCACACACGCGTCGCAAAGGTAAGGGGAAGTAAGGTAAGGGGACGCATTGGGGGGATTGCACTTCCCCACAATTGCCATGCTTCGGTTCCTCTTCTTCCTTCCTTCCTTCCTCCCCCCCCCGCGGGACCCTGCGGCACCATCAACTCTTACTCCCTCTAATGTCGGCCCTGCAGCTCCAGACTTCCTCGCACCTTCTCCCCTCCCCCTTTGGATCGCTATTATTTTAAATGTTATAGCCGCGGAGCTGTATCCATCAGTGGAGATGTCTAACCTCGGCCTGCCCCGGAACTCTTACTGCAACAGTGACTTCCTGTTCCTGCCTAGACGGGCGGCTGCTGCAGTAAGAGTTCCGGGGCAGGCCGAGGTTAGACATCTCCACTGATGGATACAGCTCCGCGGCTATAACAGCTCCTGCAGCTCTGCACTTCCCCACAATTGCCATGCTTCGGTTCCTCTTCTTCCTTCCTTCCTCCCCCCCCGCGGGACCCTGCGGCACCATCAACTCTTACTCCCTCTAATGTCGGCCCTGCAGCTCCAGACTTCCTCGCACCTTCTCCCCCTCCCCCTTTGGATCGCTATTATTTTAAATGTTATAGCCGCGGAGCTGTATCCATCAGTGGAGATGTCTAACCTCGGCCTGCCCCGGAACTCTTACTGCAGCAGCCGCCCGTCTAGGCAGGAACAGGAAGTCACTGTTGCAGTAAGAGTTCCGGGGCAGGCCGAGGTTAGACATCTCCACTGATGGATACAGCTCCGCGGCTATAACATTTAAAATAATAGCGATCCAAAGGGGGAGGGGAGAAGGTGGGAGGAAGTCTGGAGCTGCAGGGCCGACATTAGAGGGAGTAAGAGTTGATGGTGCCGCAGGGTCCCGCGGGGGGGGGGGAGGAAGGAAGGAAGAAGAGGAACCGAAGCATGGCAATTGTGGGGAAGTGCAGAGCTGCAGGGAAGAGTGTTGCGGTACCCAGCTGGAGGGAGAAGGAAGATGAGGGAGGGAATTAAAGGAGATGCCAGGGCTTGGAGCGTAGGAGGAAGGTATGCCAGTCTAAGGGAAAAGGAAGGGGGAGATGTGAGAGCATGGAGGGGGAGCGAAAGATGGAAGAAAAGGAAAGGAGAGAGATGCCAGAGAATCAGGGAAGGGGAGATACCAGACTATGAGGAGAGGTGTGGGAGAGGGAAGGCGAGGAGAGAGATGCCAGACCAATGGGGTGAAAGGAGAGATGGAAGGGGGAGGCATACAGTTTCTGGAAGGGGCATAGAAGGAGAGAAGATGCCATATAGGGGAAGAGAGACGGCAGACAGTGGATGGAAGGAAGAGAGTTACAAGAAGATGAGGAAAGGAGAAACCACAGAAGACAAAGGTAGAAAAAAATTTCTATTTATTTATTGCTTTAGGAGACATGTGTCACTGTTTCTGTGAAGCATTGTATGCAGAGTCCAGCTTCTTGCTGGTTCAATTTAACCTTTGTCTATGTATTTTTATTTTATCCCCCCTTTTACAAAACTGTGAAGCGTTTTTAGCACCAGCCTTGGTGGTAGCAGCTCTGATGCTCAGAATTTTATGAGCATCAGAGCTGTTACCTCCGTAGCTAAAATCCACACTACAGTTTTGTAAAAGAGGGAGGGGTTAGTTTGTGATTACATATTCCTTACTAGGCGAAGGTGTTTTCTGTGTTCTGTGTGTTTTCTGTTAGGATTGACGGTGTAGGATTGATCTGTGCTGGTCTGGCTTGTTTAGTTTTACAATGGGTGTATTGATGTACTGCTCACTGCAATATGTAAGATGCTGCCTTTTCCTAGGTACTCATGTGTGACGTGTGGTTTGTTACTAAAAATCATGTTTTTCTTACAGATGGGGGGGGGGTGCCAAAAAATGATGGGCCCCGGATGTTACATATGCTAGGTACGCCACTGTATGTAAAGATACCAGAAAGCTGGCGTAGCAAAAACTTCTAAGTTTTGAGTATTTAACCCTCCCACAATCTCACGGGCACTCGTTTCAAGTTTATTGAGATTTTGATTTAAACGCAATATCAAATATTTTCAATGCGTATAACAAAAATAAATTTGGGGAAATAAATAAAACCATTTGAACCAGTGTTCCCGCTAAGCTGCGCTGGCGCACAAAATATTACATCGCAGCGCACACGTTTCTCGTCACAGCGCACAATCGGAAGAGGCGTACGGCAGATGGCAGGGCGGCGAGAGGAGAATCGGGCGAGTTGGCTCATAACTTGCTGGCGCCCGATATTTTTGGCTCACGGTGAAAAAAGTTTGCTCACAACACCCGCCCGCTTAGAGGGAACACTGCTGGTAACCCTAACTCATGGTAGGGACCATCTGCTGCTAGACTGAAGGAAACTGGCCTTCTCTTTAAAATCAACTGCAAAGCAGTGGGAATTTGTGTCTTCATTCCCATCACTCTGCTGGTTCTGTCTGCTGGCAACGTGCAGGAGTTGAAATTGCAAAGAAAGAAATCTGCATTATACTGGGGCTGGGAAGGACAGGGATAGGTGCTGATGCATAGACTAGGGACATGGGAGAAGGCAGAGAAGGAGAAATGGCTCACATTGCAGGCAAAGAGGGAGACGAGAGACTAGATTGGACTGGAGGGAAAGTGTGAAAAGAGGTCAGAATGGAAGGACAGAGGGATCTGAACTGAGGAAGAAAGGGTTAGAAGAGGAAAATGTGGAAAGAGGGAGGGGTAAGAGAGAGGACGAAAAACACTTCTCTTATATTTAGAGGGGATAAGGTACTGGCCTTCTAAGCCTGGGATTGTGGGTTCATGTCCCATCTTCTAAATATAAGATAAGTGTTACTCTCTGTTTACTCTTTTGAAAGTGGTTTGATAAGGGTTATAGGATAGGAGATTTAAAGCTGATATTATAAATTTAAAAATATTTTTGCATGACTTATGAGGAGGTTGGTGTGTAAAGCTTGAGGCAATGAAAGGATAACTGAGTCTTGAGTGACACCTCTGAAGTCTTGTTTAAAACACACTTTTAAAAGTCCTGTTGAGAGTCTGTTCTGAATGATCTATGAACTGTTACCTTAAAATACTATTGGTGATATTCTGAGAATTTTGGTATTTTGATGTGAAGAGTATCTCAGGATAAAATGCTACTGATTGGGTTGGTTTTCTTATTAATGGCACTTTTTTTTTATTTTGAATTATTAAGTGCACGATCACCTTAAAAACATTGAAGAAACTGATAAAAAGAGAAATAATTAAAGTTAAAAAATAATAAATTGTGAAAAGAGGCTTTTGAAATGTGCAACCCTGATAACTGGGGTTGATACTCAACATGGTTTAAGAGGCAAGAGAGGTTTCTACCCACTTAAACTACACTGAGAGGGCAGGGAGCCCATAGTCTCTGGAGTGTGCTACTGAATATTGCCTCTGACTACCGAAGCACTTTCTACTTAATGCTGAGACAATTCAGAAGCTGACTTGTGAGTTAAGAAGGCACCAGTGATATTCATTGCCGGCACTTACTGTACATAGCTCACCAGGCCTACAGGATTGCACAAAAAGCTAACTTTACTGAAAGGAATAGACTTAGCAGATAAAGATTGTTCACCCTCTCCAAGGTGGAGCGAATGAGAGGGCACTCTCTAAAGTTGGAAGGGGATAGATTCCGTACAAACGTAAGGAAGTTCTTGTTCACCCAGAGAGTGGTAGAAAACTGGAACGCTCTTCCGGAGTCTGTTATAGGGGAAAACACCCTTCAGGGATTCAAGACAAAGTTGGACAAATTCCTGCTAAACTGGAACGTACGCAGGTGAGGCTAGACTCATTTACGTTAGATAGATTGTGAGCCCACCGGGACAGAGAGGGAAAATGCTTGAGTACCTGATTGTAAAAAACCGCTTAGATAACCTTGATAGGCAGTATATAAAATCCTAATAAACTTGAAACTTGAATTTAGAGCACTGGTCTTTGACCTGGGGGCTGCCGCGTGAGCGGACTGCTGGGCACGATGAACCACTGGTCTGACCCAGCAGCGGCAATTCTTATGTTCTTACCCAATTAGATATGTGGGTATGGCACTGAATATTAGCCATGGCCCCATAAATTCTGGGTGCCACCAATAACTCAGACATTCAGTACTGCTGCCTGGATATGACCTGGCAATGAATACCCAGGTCTAATTTAGCCAACGGTGGTCAGCACTGAAAGAAACACCAACCGCCGCTGACTGAATACCGATCCAAGGATATAGCTTTATACAACAGAAAAGGAAATCAAAGTCCGTTTCTCCAGTATTGCATTACGTTCAGGCATTTCAGGGTTCCTACTTCTAGCTTGTGGTTACACAGTAAATGATGGCGGATAAAGACTCATATGGTTCGTCTTATCTGCCCAACAAGGTAGCCGGAACCACACCTGCCACTCTGCGTGGAGACCTAGCCCCCATGCTTAAACACTGGTAGTCTTCACCATGCCAACCGTATAAGTAGCCAAACATAATAGAGTCTTGGTTATAACTTTATATATCACCCCCAAGTATTGCTCACAGTATTCAACTTCCCAGTCAAGATGTCTTCCCCTCCTCCCCCCCTCCAAGATGTAGAGCACGTGACAATAACGTGATCTAGACCAGTGGTTCCCAATTCTGTCCTGGAGGACCACCAGTTTTCAGGATATCCCTCATGAATATGCATGGAGCAGATATGCATGCCTGTCACCTCCATTATATGCAAATCTCTCTCATGCATATTCATTGGGGTTATCCCCAAAACCTGACTGGCTGGTGGTCCTCCAGGACAGGGTTGGGAACCACTGATCTAGACCACTGGAGTTGCAGAAGTTTCACCTGCCTGTTTGCTATTTGCAGGATACAGTCTGTAGAAATCTATCCAGTATCAGCCTTAGTTTCCCCATGCTGGATTTGGCAAATCTTCTTTCAGTCTTGTGTCCGGCAAATGTCACAAAATTTTTACCATTTGCCTTTTAAACGGTAGTGTATGATTTATGTTTTATTAGGCCAGGTCCAAGCGGTTTGCAAATATACCAATATACGGAAAAGAACTCCATCTAAATTAGGACAGACCTATACCGTTCTAAACCAGACACGCAGAGCACATTCACTCAAATAAATCATATACAAATACATCTTGTACTAATGTCAAATCACAGGATGCTAACTGAAGACCCAAATTCCATTAAAATATATGAATTAATTCAGATAAAACTGAATCTTCCCCAAAAGCATCACTGAAGGAAAAAGTCTTTAACAAAGTTTTAAAAGCCTATCTTTCACGACTCCTCTTTCCGACTGCTGGTACAATCCTCCATTCTCAGCATCCTGGACTACTGCAATATTATCTACTTGGGCGCCACAAAAAAACCCATCAGGAGACTAAAACTAATTCAAAACACCGCTGTCCGCCTTATATTTGGCCTGAATAAATGGGAACACATCACCCCTTTCTATCTCAAACTTCATTGGCTACCGTTTGAATCCAGAGTCATATTCAAGTTTGCTTGCTTCTGCTACAAAACAGTACTCGGTTTATCCCCAACCTACCTCAACCCGCACTTCTACCTGAGTTGCAACACTAAGAACTCCCGCAGAATTCATCTGTTCGCCTTCCCCTCACTAAAACTATGTCACCTCAAAAGGTTCTTCGACAAAACCTTCACTTTTCAAGCGGCTAAACTGAACCCATGGCTAGCCCAAATGGTGCTCAAGGCCCCCACCTACCTCGACTTCAGAAAGCTACTCAAAACTGACCTTTTCCACGGACACAACCCCTGATACCATATCCTCTACAATGCACTGAACTCCCCTCTCTACTATGCACTGAAATCCCCTCTCTCTCCTTCTTACTGTAATATCCCTTCCCACTACCCTCAACCTTTTCTTCCCTTCTCCAGCTAACCTTAACGACATCATTCTATGTCAATTGTTCTTTATTGTTGTTATCTGTAAACTCTGATATGTTTATAATTTGATAAATTGCTGTGAACCGCCTAGAACTCTCTGGGTATGGCGGTATACAAGAATAAAGTTATTATTATTATTATTATTAATCTTTTCTTCTAATGTCAGGTCATGTGATAAAACCATTCCATAAATATGGAGCACTGAAATAAAAAGCTTTATTTCTAGTAAATTCCCACCTAACCCTATTTGCTGATGGGAGTACTAACCTATTATCCTGAATAGATCTTAAAGTTCTTACTGGCATGTAAGGGATAGTCAACAAATGTAAATAACTAACCCACTCTTTTACTAAGGCGCGCGAGCCGTTTTAGTGCACGCTAAACGCTAACGTGCCCATTATATTCTAAAGACGCATTAGCGTTTAGCGTGCACTAAAACGGCTAGCGCGCCTTAGTAAAAGGCCCCCTAAGTTGCTGGGAATAAAAAACTCTATGTGTAAGGATTAAAGCTTTGAAGTAGAGAATGACACGGTGGTTGTTACCGCCAAAACGGTGACCAAAAAAAAGGTCACTGCGAGATTGGGGACAAGGCCATTCACGCCCCGTGGAGCGGTGAATGGTTAGCACATTTTAAATTTATATTATCTACTTTTTTGGGGTTCAGAAAGTAATGGAAGAGGGTGACATGTATGTTATCTCCTCTCCTGAGAGTTTAGATGTCTCCAAATTTCTTGAATCTTCTGAAGATGTCATAAGTAAGAGGACATTATTGGTTGTTCTTCATTCCAAAGAACAAGAGTTGAAAGTAATGTTTTGTGACTAACAGGATTTTTCCAGATGTTTCTGGATCAACTCAAATGAGGAGGAAATTATTCTGCAATGAAATCCTAAAGTTTTGATCGTTTGAGCTACTTTTTATTTAAAATTTCCTTGTAAATCCATGGTAGACTATAATAATGATCATTTTATTTGGGGGGGATCATTTGCAGCTTGAGAACTTCCTGAAAGGTAAACCAATCAGGGTCTCTCACCTATAGCTGATCCCATTAGTTCTTGAATTTGAGTTTTGATATTAGCTTGTGCTTTACTGATTTTCATGTCTTATTTGACCTAGATTTATTTGACTCCTAATAATTATGGATTTTCCTTAGATGTGGACTTGAAGAAAGTGGTGTTTTATTTGATTTTCTGTTTGTAAGATTTACTTCTTTTTCCTGTTCTTATGTTGTATATTGTAAGAATAATAATTACAGCTCATAGACGAAACCACGCGAGACAATCGCGCGTGGACAAACCCACCCAGACAATCATGCGCAGGACATCTGCGTGCTGAATTTCAACAGTATTTTAAAGTGCTGTGAGGGGATGTGTGTGGGGAACCCCCCGCCATTACTGAGGAAACAGCCTTTTTCCCTGTTTTTTAGGGAAAAATTACTGTTTCCTCTATAATGGGTGGGGTTCCCCCCACCCCCTCAAACGGGAGCGCCAACATTTCTAAGTAAAGTGGGGGAGGGAGTTCCCCCGCAAACCTCCCCTCGTAGCGCTTTAAAATAGTGTTGAACTCCAACGTGCGATTGTCTGGGTGGGTTTGCCCACGCGAGATGGACACCATAATTACTAATAAAAAAGTCGTTTTGTTCTTATTTGAGTACTTGGATGTTAACACTGTTTTTATGGTAAGTTTTCTGTATAAGTTTTGAATGTGTTTCTTTGCAGAGCTTGGTTACTGGAGCTTTGAAGGGGTTCACCCCCACCCCCTGGTCCCAACTACCTTGGGTGAGATGGTATTAGAAGAACCTATCTTAATTTTTCCACTGGGGGCCTATTCAGTCCTAGCTATATCACTGCGAGGAGGTCACTTAAATCTACCAAGAGGAAGAACTGATCACATCTCAATTTCAGGGTGATCTCCATCCCCCCACTCCTCACTCTGGGGAAGAGTCCCCACTTTGGTGTTGTGCTCCAGGTTCTGCACCCTCTTATGGTCAGCCCTGCCATGGAATTACTAGCCACTCAAGCAGCAAAACTAGATAACCAAATCTCCAACCTATTGATATCAACCCCTGACTACAAGATGTTCAGAAAGGAAATAAAAACTATACTCTTCAAGAAATCCCTGAATAAAGCCTAATACTACGAATACCTCCCTCTCCCCTACCTCAGATCCTATCTTACCCTCTCCCAAAAACAACCTCTGATCTAACTTTGTAACCGTTCCCTCCACAGCTCTTATTGTAATCCGCTTTGAACCGAAAGGTAATGGCAGAATAGAAATCTGTAATGTAATGTAATTACCTTGCAATTCCATTTTCTCTTTCCTCCCACCACAATATTTTGGGAACTTTAGTGGTATTTTAGAAGGTCAAAAGCGAGAGCCTCCATCTCAATAAAAATCATAACAAGATTCTTTCCCAACTCTATGACCCAGAGGTCCAGACTAGGGAGGAAGACCAAAGATAGGACAAGAATGAGGCCAGGGGTCGCTGCTAATCTGGCACAGATACAGCACTAGAACCTTATCACTGAGGCCTCTTGTAAAGCTTTTATTCTAAAAACATTTACTGACACCTCACCAGCTTATGATACACACTCTTTTGTCTACATCAACAGTTAACCTCTGCCAAAGAGAAAAATGGTATTAAATTGGAAAATTCTCCAAAACAGCCAGGCACAGGCTGTATCTGCAAACAGCACATATACTGGATCGATTCTGTATCTGTTCCCACATTCTAATGAGCGATATGACTTTTGTCTCTCTCCCTTCACCCTCCCCTTCTTGCTATCTTGCACGTTCCGTTGTGGTCACAAAAGCTCTTTCATAAATCACACAAAGCGCCAGAGAACAAAGAATCTTAAAAAGATCCCTTCAAAATAATCTCCCCCATCACTTCCCTCCTCCCCTTGTGTAATTCCAAGTCAGCTCGCTGGGTTAAGGAGCGGGATTCAACAAGCCCCAAAAAAAGGAGAAACCCCCCCCCCCCAACGGACTCAAAAAGAAAAAAGAAATGAAAGCTTCCTTTGTTAAAAAAGGAAGAAATTTTTAGAGAAAAACCAGATAGCAAATGAAAAAAAAAAAAAAAGAATTCTAAAAGATTATTATGTCTTCAATTGAGTATTGTTGCATAAAATTTGGACATTGACCTACCATTGAATCATTGTCTGATTTGTAGAGGCTCCACCCCCTAAATTTTCTACCATTTGGGCCACTGACCCATGCAGTTCAAGGCCTCAAATTTACTGTTAATCCATTTATGGACACTTGGACTAAGCTGTGGTACACAAAGGCCATAGCTTGACATTATATAGGTCGTTCCTGCATGTTAAGGCTATTTTTTACCACAGCCATAAAAATGGCCTTTTTGTAGTTTTTGTACTACTGTGCAAATGTTGTCATTAGCACAAGGCCATTAAAAAATTTACTGCTTGAGCCTTTACTAACTTGTACCCGTTCTACACCACTCAGGATTTTGTAGACTTCAATCATATCTCCCCTCAGCTGTCTCTTTTCCAAACTGAAGAGCCCTCATATGAGAGGAGTTCCATCCCCTTTATCATCTTGGTCGCTCTTTTTTGAACCTTTTCTAGTTCCACTATATCTTTCTTGAGATAAAGCAACCAGAACTGAATGCACTACTTGTTAACCATCCCTTTTTAATTAATTCCTAGTATCTTGTTTGCTTTTGTGGCCGTCACCTCACATTGGGTGGAAGGTTTCAAAGTACTGTCTATAATGTCACCCAGATCTTTTTCTTGGGCGCAAACCCTCAAGGTGGACCCTAGCATCTGGTAAGTGTGATTTTGGGTTATTCTTCCCAGTGTGTATCACTTTGCATTTGTCCACATTAAATTTCATCTGCCACTTGGATGCCCAGTCTTCCAATTTCCTAAGGTCTGACTGCAATGTTTGACATTCTGCATGTCTGCATTTAACAACTTTGAACAGTTTAGTGTCATCTGCAAATTTAATCACCTAATTTGTCATTCCAATTTCCAGATCGTTTATAAATAAGTGGAATGAGATTATCTTTAGTGAGACCACAGAACAATTTTAGCGCATTCTAAAATGTTTACATTTTAAAACCATCATTATTTGAAAAAGAAAAAAAAAAAAAAAGGGGTGGGGGTACTAGCTTACCGTTAATGATGCCACAGTGACATAGATTTTTGTAAACAATAATTTGAAAACTTTGCACTTGATAATATAATAACATACAGAAAATTTATTTAAAAGACTTTCACATTGTAATGGCAGTCAAAGGAATTCTATGAGCGTCGGATCAGTTGCCGCCGCTGCCGGGGCTAAAACCCGCGCTACGCGTTGGTAAAGGAGGGGGAAAATGTGAATCCAGGTATTACGTGAACAAGGTTCTGGCGCAAAGGCCATGGTGGCTGAGTATCAGCAGTGTGAAGAAAATTTGTCAGTGTGAATGCCAAATTCTGACACATCGTTAATTGGAATGACATTATTGTATTGCGTTTTAAGTTCAAACATTTTTAGCGCTCACTGGGTAGTAACGTTAAAACATCAGTAACATCACTATAGTGTAAGATAATTAAGCATTACTTTTACAAAACCGCAGCGCTGTTTTTAGTGCTGACCATGGCGGTAACATCTCTTACGCTCATAGAATTCCTTTGAGCATCGGAGCTGTTACTGCTGTGGCTGACGCTAAAACCGTGTTATGAGTTTATAAAGGGGGGAGGTAAATGTTGTTAAATACTGTGTTTCCCCCAAAATAAGCCCTAGCATGAATTTTAAAGATGACCCTAATATAAACCTTACCCCAAAAATAAGCCCTAGTTAAGATCGACCCCTGAAGCCCCCCTCCCCCCCGGATGGCCCCAACACTCCCCAACTCCGTCTCTGACAGTAGTGCTGTCCGATTCGCAGAAAAAATTGGACTCGTCAGTTCAGCAACCCCTTCCCCTATGAGATCTGAAATACCTCCACTCCAAGGCCTCCTAAAGCAGCAGCGGTGGAAGTGCTCTGAATGAGCCGCTTCGCAGCCTTCCCCACCGGGATCTTCCCTCTGCCACGTCACTGATGACATCGTCAGTAATGCAGCAGAGGGAAGGCCCCAGTAGGGAAGGCTGTGGAGGGTCACAAGTGGGGTCCCTCAGGGCTCGGTTCTCGGGCCGCTGCTATTTAATATATTCATAAATGATCTAGAAACAGGGACAAAGTGTGAGATAATAAAATTTGCGGACGACACCAAACTATTTAGTGGAGCTCAGACTAAAGAGGACTGCGAAGAATTGCAAAGGGACTTGAACAAACTAGGGGAATGGGCGACGAGATGGCAGATGAAGTTCAACATTGAGAAATGTATACATGTGGGAAACAGAAACCCGAGGTACAACTATACGATGGGAGGGATGTTATTAAATGAGAGTACCCAAGAAAGGGACTTGGGGGTAATGGTGGACATGACAATGAAGCCGACGGCACAGTGCGCAGCGGCCGCTAAGAAGGCAAACAGAATGCTAGGCATAATCAAGAAGGGTATTACAACCAGAACGAAAGAAGTTATCCTGCCATTGTATCGGGCGATGGTGTGTCCGAATCTGGAGTACTGCGCCCAATATTGGTCGCCGTACCTTAAGAAGGACATGGCGTTACTCGAGAGGGTTCAGAGGAGAGCGACGCGTCTGATAAAGGGGATGGAAAACCTTTCATACGCTGACAGATTGGAGAAACTGGGTCTCTTTTCCCTGGAGAAGAGGAGACTTAGAGGGGATATGATAAGAGACTTACAAGATCATGAAGGGCATAGAGAGAGTAGAGAGGGACAGATTCTTCAAACTTTCGAATAATAAAAGAACAAGAGGGCATTCACAAAAGTTGAAAGGGGACAGATTCAAAACGAATGCTAGGAAGTTCTTCTTTACCCAACGTGTAATGCGCTTCCAGAGGGCGTAATAGGGCAGAGAACGGTACTGGGGTTCAAGAAAGGATTGGACAATTTCCTGCTGGAAAAGGGGATAGAAGGATATGGATTACTGCACAGGTCCTGGACCCGTTGGACCGCCATGTGAGCGGACTGCTGGGCACGATGGACTTCAGGTCTGACCGAGCAGAGGCATTGCTTATGTTCTTATGTTCTTATTTAGAGCGCTGCCACCACTGCTGTTTTGGGAGGCCTCGGAGGTTCACTATGTCAGTCTCACTGTGGGAGGGTCGGTGGGGTTCTGCGGGACAGGAGGATGGGAGGGAGGGATAGAAAGATGCTGCACAAGGGGATGAATGAGAGGGGAGGAAAGATGCTGCACAAGGGGGGGGGAGAGAAAGGAAAGAGAAAGAATTGAGGTGGAGGAGAGGGAGGGAGAGATGATTGTTGTACATGAAAAAAAATAAGACATCCCCCGAAACTAAGCCCTAATGTGTTTTTTGGAGCCAAAATTAATATAAGACCAGGTCTGATTTTCGGGGAAACACGGTAGTAATACGGAAGTATGATGATTAAATAAGTATGTACAATTTGTCATTGAAATTCACGGCAGTTGCTGAGAAAACTGCCAAACACTGTAGGCAGTTACTTTTTATTTTTTTATCATCCTGTATATCACATTTGAACAGTTTTCATATATTGTTATGTTTATTTATTTAGTTTTCAGATTTATAGGCTGCCTAAACCTAGGTGATTCGCAAATTGAGTTGAGATTCACTGCCGCAGTGAAGGGGCTAGAACTTGAATCTCGCTCTAGGAGAGGCAGACGGCCCTTGTTATGAGTACGGTTAGAGCAGTCGCTGGAGAAGTCAGCTAGGGAGCATTCCAGCTGGTGATGAAAGGGTTCCTTTCTCCTAGTTGTTTTTATTACGGAGTTCCCACGCTCACAGAGCAAAACAGGCCTCTAAAAACTGAAGACTAAAGAGCCTTTTCTCCCCCTCGACTTCTCCTTAATATATGCCCTGCTGCCAGGCATACCTAATGTCTTGTTAATCATTGAAAATATGGCCAAATGGAGACGAGCTTTCCTTTCTGGATGCCCCCATTCAGAGAGGGAAAGACAGCAAGGCTAACAGAGCTCTCGGGACTCAGAGCAGGAAAGGGTAACAACCAACAACTAGAGATTGGCAACAGTGGCTGGGGCTCTTCCACTCCAGTCCATGGAAAACCATACAGGAAAAAAATAAACAAAAGGGATAAATATTCAGCTGGTGACAGTGTATGGCTTTTTTAGCCGCTGCCAGCTTTATGCCCCGATATTCAATGCCAGGCCATGAACAGACAACAGCATTGAATACCTACTTTTTATGTGGTTAAGCAGCCTTAAAGCGAGGAAAGGAGGTGCCTGTGGATGTGGACCCCGGCATCGCCGCAAAATGTGCCCCCGCACTCTTCCCTGTTGCGCCCAGCCCCCATATACCTCTTCAAATCTTCGCCGGCAGCGAACAGCACTTCTTATACACGATTTAGGTAAAGGATCACTTACAGGTCATGGACCTGGGGGGCCGCTGCGGGAGCAGACTGCTGGGCACGATGAACCCCTGGTCTGACCCGACGGAGGCAATGCTTATGTTCTTATGCTCATGTTGCCCTAAGCTCTCCCTCTGATGTCATTTCCTGGTTGTGGGACTAGGAAGTAACATCAGAGGGAGAGATGAGGCCAGTGTGAGCAGCAGCTAGGAGATGCTGCTCGCTACCGGTAAAGATTTGACGAGGTGGGCGAGTGGTGAGGAGGAGGGGTGCAGACGCCCCGCCAAGACAGCGTCTGGGGCATCCCCTCACAATACCACTGTGGTTAGATGCAATATTCAGCATTTAAGCACCTAATAGACACCATTTAGCATAAGACTAAGTTTTATGCGGTCTGATTTGGCTGCTTAACTTAGTGGTCCTTTTACTAAGGCGCGCTAAATTGGCTAGTGCGCCTTGGTAAAATAGGGGGGTTAGTGAATATCAGCTCTTAACCTCATAAGTGCTGACTCCACCTCCAGACTGCCCATAAAAGCACCAGTTTAGCAGTTAACGCTGAATATCAGCAGACAGCGCTACACGTGTGATTTAAGCAGTCAGACGCCTCTCCTGGCCGCTTAAACTGATTTGAATATCAATCCGAAACATATTTAGAAGCCCCCAGTTGCTTATCAAAATTGGGATAGAGCTAGAGAGATGAGATGGTACGATTTCTATATCCTAGAATACTTTTGATGCTTTTTCTGCATGCGTTTGATAGGGTTGTGTGTTTCTCCTACAGGTGGCGTAATGTCTTTCGTTATTCCTTCCTTTTTTCCCCCACCATGTTTCCTTCTGACTTACCATTGACGGTTAACGTTGAAGGCGCCTCAGCCAGGGGATCCATTAGCGAGTTCAGGGGCATTCCATCCTGGAGCCAGACTACCCGTACGGGCTCTGGGGGTCCCTGAGCAGTACAACTGAAGTTAAAGGGCAGATTGGCCAAAACATGCAGATCCTGGGGTTCCTCCAAAAAGATCGGGAGACCTAGAAGCATGAAGAGGAGAGAATTCTAAACTTCCCAACAGAAATCAGTCGATTACAAGTTCATAGATGTAATGATAGTAAACACCAGAGCTCCTTTTGCCTATCTCAGATAACATGGAGCATATTGATGCCCCTATTCTTAGGGATACCAGATGTCTGGATTTCCCCGGATATGTCCTCCTTTTGAGAACATGTCCGGGAGGTCCATCCGGGTTTTGAAAAGCTGGTTCGGGCAGGGAGGAAGTGCGCGCATGACGTCATCATATAGCACATGCGCGGACTTCCTCCCTGCTCGACAAGGCAGGCAGCAGGGTCGGGGCTTGGTGGCGGGATTAGGGTGGGAATGGGCGTAACTAGGAGGGTCTGGGGGTGGGGCTATAGGTCCATATTTTCTGAAGTGGGGCTGTTTTCCCCCAATTCCCTAGAGAACTTTTGGATTCCCTTCGCTTCCATGGCAAAAATACAATCATCAGATCAAAGAACCAAGTAGCCAGCCTGGTGTTCTTCCTCTCTGTCACCCATCAGAAATTATCTTGGCTTCTGATAAATTTTTCGAAATGGAACCATCAGAGTTAACTAATCATTGTTTTCCGGCTGTTCTTTCAAGAGAGGGCGTGCATTGCGATCACTGACTGTGGGGGAGTCGGTGGTTCCCAATTGGAGACTAAATAAGACCAGATTGTTTTCGGCAACAGGCCCTTATGAATTGAACAAATTGCCTGCATGTCTGACGAAGCAAACATATTTACTTATGTTCAAGAAGCAGCTTCGCCAGTACTTGCTGCTTGAGACTTTTGTTCAGAACTGATGGTTGCCATTCTTAAGGTTTTTTGTGACTGTGTAGCAAGCTGGAGTGTATGTTTTGAAGTGTGTTTTTTTTTTCCGGTGCATTTTATTATGTGTGTGTGTGTTGATCTCAGCTTTAGATAAAGGCGGATTATACACAATAAACGATAAGAGGCTCACCATAGCCCCCTATAGCAGGTGGATACTGAAATGACAACATTTACCTTCCAGCTTCAGGTTGCCTTCCTGAGACAGAATCTCCTCCCCTTTGACGAAGACAGAACACTGGTAAGACCCCGCATCTGACAACTGCACCGACGCAATACTGGAAGAGGAAACATAGGTTGTAGGAGCAGATCACATATTCTGTACTTCGCCGACATCACACTAAAGATGTGCATTCGTTTGAAACAACATGAAAAAGGAAATAATTAGAAATGTATAGAACTAATTAAGAGTAGTACCGTGTTTCCCTGAAAATAAGCCTTAGCATGATTTTTGGGGTAGGTCTTAATATAAGCCCTACCCAAAAAATAAGCCCTAGTCGTCGGCAGCAGCGCTTCCCCCACCCCCTGCCTTGCAGCCAAACCCCCGCTGACCCATCCATCTCTCCCTCCCATTAGAACACCGCTGACCGCTAGACCAATATACCTTTCAAACGGCAGCATCGTCAGCAATCTAATCAGGCTGTTTCGTGGCCTTCTCCTGCTGGGGCGTTCTGTGTGCTGCACTGCTGATGACATCATCGGTGATGTGGCATAGGAATGCCCTGGCGGGAGAAGGCCGCAAAGCTGCCTGATTAGATTACTGCCAACGCTGCCGTTTGAAAGGTATATCGGTCTCGCGGTCAGCGGTGTTCTAATGGGAGGGAGAGATGGAAGGGTCAGCGGGGGTTCGGCTGCACAAGGGGGGATAGAAGGATGCTGCACAGGGGAATGGGAGGAAGGGAGGGATTGAAGCTGTGCAAGGGTTCTGCTGCACAAGGGATGGGAGGGAAGGATAGAAAGATGCTGCAGAGGGAAGACACAAGGGGATGGGTGAGAGGGGATGAAAGATGCTGCACATGTGGGGGAGAGAAAGGAAAGAGGAAGAATTGGGGTGGAGGAGAGGAAGGGAGAGATGATCATGGTACATGAAAAAAATAAGACCTACCGTGAAAATAAGCCCTAGTGCGTTTTTTGGGCCCCAAATTAATATAAGACAGTGTCTTATTTTCGGGGAAACACAGTAGTAGCAAAATGGTAATGACACTGCTATACCGTTTGGTTGGTTTTTTTCTTGAATTATGGGGTTATGTTCAAAATGATTTAAACAGCTAAACATAGTTACATTATGTTATGCTATGTTCTGCCAAATCCTCCTAAGGGAGAGTTCTAGGCGGGTTACAGATACTATCAGCATTACAGAGGACTTTATGTACGTACGTACGTACGTAATAACAATCAGATTGCTGATTTTGCAGACATTTAGGTACATAAAGTTACAATACTGGATTCACAGATAGTGGTTACGAGGTATTTTCAGTTTTATAGGGTAGATCTTTGGTGGAGTCTAATTTAAGTTGCATCCTTCATTGAGGTTTGTGAACAGCCATGCTTTCAGTGGTTTTCTGAGAACGGTATATTCAGCAGAAGTTCGGATCACTGTGGGAAGAGAGTTCCAAACTTTTGCTAATTGTGGTGTTGCTCATATGTAATGATGTTTATGCTTCAATGGAATATTCCAGAACATAAGAACTGCCATCTCCGGATCAGACCCTCGGTCCATCAAGTCCGGCGATCCGCACACGCGGAGGCCCTGCCAAGTGTACACCTGGCGTAATTTATAGTCCAAAAAGAACAGAGGTTCATATATAATTGGCAGACCCTACAACCAACAGGTTTGAATGTGGACATCGAGTGGCTACTTATATAGTAGCATTTCCCTGACGCTGTTTACATCCGGGGTCTAATAGGAACCACCCCCTTTTTTCCCAGCTTAGCTTCCTTTAAAAGCGCCAAGTTTCAGTAGAGCTTCACAGATGGCCAGGAGATTTTGAACGTGTCTGGTCTCAGTTAGCCAGCAACAGGTATTTAAACAAGTTAATTAAGAATATTATTAATATTGAGGTAATAATAAGCTTGGATCTTATAAAATAACTGTTAAGTAAACTAAAACAATGACTATGTTTTGTATATGATTTTGATTTAGATATAGATTTTCAGTGTCCCTCCCCGACGAAGAATACGAAACTCGAGTCGGGGGGACGAGAAATGAAGATCATTTATATAACCACCATTGGATTTTAAGTATCACTTCATTTGATTTGAACACAGTCACCATTGAGATTTAACCAGCTCCAGTTTAACAGCAAATACCACTCCATTCAGATAAGTACTATCATAGTATCTGAATAAGTTTAAATCTACTAAGGAGGGCCGGGGACAGGTGATTGCAATGATGGTCCCCATGTTAAACTCAATGCAGTGACTACACTATTTATTGGGTTACAGGTCTGAGCACATCACCAAAAAATATTTAATATATAAGTATGTAAAGATAAGAATATAGAGTCACAATATCTGTGAAACACAGTAGTATACTAATTTGAGTTATTCACAGAGTATCATCGCATATTTCCCAATTATTGTTAAGCTTAAGAGTAATTTATAGTCCACCATATCTTTATATGCCTCTCTTAAGGAGATATGCATCTAGTTTGCTCTTGAAGCCTAGGACGGTCAATTCCGCAATAATCTCCTCTGGGAGGGCATTCCAGGCGTCAACCACTCTCTGAGTGAAGCAGAACCTCCTGACATTAGTCCTGAACCTGTCCCCCCTTAGCTTCATTACATGTCCTCTAGTCCGTGTCAACTTGGACAATGTAAATAATCTTCTCTGCTCTATTTTGTCGATTCCTTTCAGTATTTTGAAGGTCTCGATCATATCCCCAAGCAGTCTCCTTTTCTCAAGGGAGAACAATCCTAGTGTTATAAGTCTATCCTCGTATTCCAGTTTCTCCATACCCTTCACCAGTTTTGTTGCTCGTCTCTGCACCCTCTCCAGTTTTATATCCTTCTTTAGGTAGGGAGACCAATGTTGGACGCAGTATTCCAAGTGTGGTCTGACCATTGCCCTATAAAGCGGCATTATAACTTTCTCCGATCTACTCGAGATTCCTTTCTTTATCATGCCCAACATTCTATTTGCCTTCTTTGCCGCTGCCGCGCATTGTGCCGACGGCTTCAGGGTCCTATCTATCAGTACACCCAGGTCCTTTTCTTGTTCACTCTTCCCCAGAGTTGCACCTGACATTGTATACTCGTATTCCTTATTCTTATTGCCTAAATGCATTACCTTGCATTTCTCCACATTGAACTTCATCTGCCATTTCTCCGCCCATGTTTCTAACCGACACAAGTCGCTCTGGAGTTCCTCTCTATCCTCCTGCGATCTGATTGCCCGGCATAGTTTTGTATCGTCTGCAAACTTGATGATCTCACTGGATGTTCCTTCTTCCAGGTCATTGATATAAATATTAAAAAGGATCGGCCCAAGTACCGAACCCTGGGGTACACCACTAGTCACTTTCTCCCAGTCGGAGAACTTCCCATTTATGCCCACTCTCTGCTTTCGGTTTTCCAGCCATTTGCCTATCCATCTTTGTATATCTCCCTCTATGCCATGGCTTTGTAGTTTCCTGAGAAGTCTTTCGTGTGGAACTTTGTCGAACGCTTTCTAGAAGTCCAAGTATATTATGTCCACCGGCTTCCCACTATCAATTTGCTCATTCACGGTCTCAAAAAATTGGAGTAAATTCGTCAAACATGATTTCCCTTTCCTGAATCCATGTTGACTGGGTTTCATCAAGTCGTGTGCGTCCAAGTGCCGGACTATGCTATCCTTGATCAGTGCTTCAACCATCTTGCCGGGGACCGACGTAAGACTCACAGGCCTATAGTTGCCCAGTTCCCCTCTCGATCCTTTTTTGAAAATTGGCGTGACGTTCGCTATCCTCCAGTCGTCCGGTATCTGTCCAGTTCTGATTGTCAGGTTTGCAAGTTTTTGCAATAACTCTCCGATTTCAACCTTCAATTCCTTTAAGACTCTTGGGTGAATTCCATCCGGTCCAGGGGATTTGTCACTTTTAAGTTTGTCAATCTGATAGTATATCTGGTCTAAGTCCACTTCAACTGTGGTGAGGCTGTCTTCTATTTCTCCTGCAAACACTTTCTCCGCTTCAGGTATTGTTGAGGTGTCCTCCTTCGTAAAGACGGACGCAAAGAAGGAATTTAGTTTGTCTGCGATTTGTTTATCTTCCTTGATGTACCCTTTTCTTCCCTGGTCGTCCAGGGGTCCCACTGCCTCTTTTGCAGGTTTTTTCCCTTTCACGTATCTAAAGAAGGGCTTGAAGTTTTTGGCCTCCTGGGCTATTTTTTCCTCATATTCCTGTTTGGCATCCCTCACCGCCTTGTGACATTTCTTCTGATCATCTTTATGTTTGTTCCAAGCTTCGGTTGTCTTTATGCATTTCCATTTTTTGAAAGAGTCCTTCTTTTCTTTTATGGCTTCCTTCACCTGTATGGTAAGCCATGCCGGTTCTCTTTTGCTCTTTGTTCTCCGATCTTTGGAAATCCTCGGAATGTAGAGATCTTGTGCTTCTGTGATAGTATTTTTCAGTAGGGACCATGCCTGATCTACCGTTTCAAGTTTGTCCACCATCTTCTCAAGTCGTTTTTCTACCATGGCTCTCATGCGATCGTATTTACCCTTTTTAAAGTTTAAGGTGGTGGTTAAGGTTTTGGCATGTTTCCCTTTCCCGATGTCAAGTTTAAAGTTGATTACATTGTGATCACTCGATAATAACAAGATTTGCAGCGGGAACTCGTACATTTTATACCTTATAGTGATAGGAATGATGTCATTAGGCGGTCGGAGTAGCGATGTTCAGCAAATCTGCCTAAAAATGGCTCTTGGCCGTGTAAACTACTTCTCAGGGATAACTGTGCATACTCAGTGGCACTTCTCTGGATAGAACCACTGAAAATACTCAATTAGGGGGTGCCTAGGTAAAATTAACAAACGCCATTTAAAATGGCAAAAAACGCACCATTAGAGCGCCTTACTGGTACCTATATAATATGTCAGAATTGTGCCTTTGTAGGCTACCTAATGCCACTATGGGTGTGGCTAAAGCTGGAAGTGGAGTTAGGTGGCCTACATTTCCAGTGCCTATCTTTGGTGGAGGCGCAATTCTTTACAGAGCGCTGTCATGTGATTAACATGCAATCGGCGGTCACTTTTTAGGTGGCTGCCATCATTGGCGCCCTTTAGAGAATCTGGGCCTTAGTGCCTATGTCAAAATCAGTTACTTTGTGGGTGTTCTGGGGGCCAAGTTGGCACTTGGCCAATTACGTGCTAATATTCAGTGCTTAACCAGCTAAGATAACCACATAAAATAGAGGGCATAAAACACAGTCTTACTTTTATGCATGTCATCATAGCCAGTTAAGTCTTGAATATTACACTTAATCTGCCATGTATGCCTGGATATTCAGTACTGGTACCCGGACATGGCCTGGCCTTCAATATTCGGGAATAAAGCTGGTAAATATCAACCCCTATATTTTAATTCATTTTCATACCGTTACACAAATTATTGAGCAGTTGGATTTAGCTTTCTCTAGTACAGTTATCCAGTTGGTTCATGACTAAGGTGACCATAAGTCCCGTTTTGAACGGGACCGTCCCTTTTTCTGATCCCCCGTCCCGTTATCCCCATGCATAGCTTCGGGACGCCGAAATGTCCCGTTTTCAACGTCGGCATCCCAAAGCTGTGTGTGGGGACAACGGGACAGGCAATCGCGGAAGAATGGGCTCTCCCCCTGCTTTACCTGCCCTTGCCGCAACAGCTGGAAAGGCATATCCCAGCGCCGCCTGGCTGGCCCGGAACTTCCTCTCCGACATCAGAATTGACGTCGGGGAGAAGGTTTCTGGGCTGGTGCTGGGACATGCCTTTCCTGCAGTTGTTGCGGTAAGGGCAGGAAGTAGCAGCGGGCAGCAGACCGGGGGGGGGGGGGGGAGCAGAAGAATCAGGTAGGCTTCGGAGGGAGGGAGGCATGCAGACAGACAGGCAGTAGTCCTACCTGCAGTTCATCTTTCTCATATTCTGTGCGGCAGGGAGAGAGGGAGGCTGGTTGGCTTTGGGGGAAGGGGTTCGGGGGAGGGCGTTTGGGGGAGGGATGGAACAAAGACTGGAAGGCAGTGAGGGGGAGGCAGGCAGTCAGGTTGACTTTGGTAAGAGAGGGGCACTAAGGACATAAGGAGGTGGCACTGGGGGCACTAAAGACATGGGAAGGAGGCACTGGGGGCACAAAGGACTCAGGAAGGGGCACTAAGGACATAGGAAGGAGCACTGGGGAGCACTAAGGACATAGGAAGGGGCACTAAGGACATAGGAAGGAGCACTAAGGACACAGGAAGGAGCACTGGGGGCACTAAGGACATGGAAAGGAGGCACTGGGGGCACTAAGGACATAGGAAGGAAGGAGGGAGAGAATAGAAAGGGACAATTGTTGGGCCTGAGTGCAGAAAGAAAGGATACACAGTCAGAAGGAAACGCAACCAGAGACTCATGAAATCACCAGACAGCAAAGATATGAAAAATGTGTCAGTTTTGAGAATTTATATCTGCTGTCCATATTTTACACTATATATGCCTATTTTTCTATAGTTACTGAGGTGACATTGCATATTTTAAAGTCATCTGCCTTGACATCTTTGAAACCCCCCAAATATAAATTATAATTAAAATTTTCTCTGCGTATAGTGTGCTTTGTGTTATTTTTTAATTTTATGGTTACCATTATCCTCTATAATAAAACCCTAAGCGCGCATGCACACTTAGTAAGGTGTGTTCCCTGACAGTATGAGGTGAAGAGCGGCCTGCGAAGTTCACTACAGCTGGCCAGCGATCCTCAGCAGGCTGCTTTGAAGAGGAGCAGCAGCAGCGGTTCGTGCCGGTGGGCCAGAAGAGGGAGCAATACAGGCAGGCAGGGGGTCAGGGTGAGAGGGAAAGGGGGCTACTTTGGGGGGAGAGGTGTGCTGGGAGCCAAAAAGCAATCATGTTTTGCTCTGGGAGGGGGGGGGGGAACAGAAGGGGACCATGGAGCAGGCAGGCATGGTACAACAGGGGGCCGGGGGAGAGGGAAAGGGGGATGCTTTGGGGGGAGGAATGTGCTGGGGGGCAGATAGCAATCATGCTGTGCTCTGGGAGGGGGGGGGAAAGAAGGGGGCCACGGAGCAGGCAGTCATGGCACAACAGAGGGCCAGAGGGAGAGGGAAAGGGGGCTGCTTTGGGGGGAGGGGTGTGCTGGGGGGCCGACAGCAACCATGCTTTGTTCTGGGAAAGGAAGACAGACAGACAGCGTCCAAGGAGAGAGAGCCAAAGAAAAAAAGAGAGACAGACAGCGGCCAAGGAGAGAGAGAGAAAGAAAGAAAGACAGACACACACATCTATTCTAGCACCCGTTAATGTAACAGGCTTAAAGACTAGTGAATTAATAAGATGTTATGTGTACATGAAAAATGAATGGAAAAAATTGGGGGCGGGACTGACAATTAATAGATGTCCCTTTTTGATGAAAAAAATAAATGGTCACATTATTCGTGACAGGAAAATTCACAAATTTCGATTTTTGTGTGTTGCCTAACTTTAGGTACCTTTTATAGAATCTGGGCCTCAAGTCACAAAGTCCTTTGAGGAGTGAAAAACTAAAAGTCCAGTTTTCCTCTTGCCATCCAGGTTTGGGGAAAGAGAAAGAAGTATAGCAGAGGACTGGGGATCAAAGCTTAGTTTCTTCTAAGCTGTGTGCATGTGCATGCCTGCCATCATGTGTCCTAGCATACTCCATTTTGCAGCAGTGCAGAAGGAGAACCATCGCTAGAGGGCCTAACTTGAGGTTGCAGGGAGGAAGACTTAGGAGTAATGTTAGGAAATTCTTTTTCACGGAGAGGGTGGTGGATGCCTGGAATGCCCTCCCGATGGAGGTGGTGGGAAGGAAAACGATAATGGAATTCAATAAAGTGTGGGATAAACACAGAGGATCTCTAATTAGAAAAAAAATGGTATAAATGAAAAAACTAAGGCCGGTTTTGGACAGACTTGAATGGTTTGTGTCCCATATATGGTGATTCGGTGTAGGATGGGCTAGGGAGGGCATCAATGGAAACTCCACTAACTTGGAACACGAGGACGTTACTGGCCAGACGTTACAGTAGATATCCTGCAAACAACAGGATGGTTGGATAGGCTGGAGTGAGCTTAGATGACAACTTCAGCAGTTGGAATCCAGGGCAATACTTTAGTCTATGGCCCAGCAATATCAAAGAAGAGACAAGTCAATTTAATCATGTATTTTTAATGAGAATAACTAATGGGCAGACTGGATGGAACATTCAGGTCTTTATCTGCCGTCATTTACTATGTTAATATGTCACATCACTCTACTTCTCCAGGCCCAGGAAAAGGAAAACATTTCTTCACTTACAAAGAATGAGGTAGCTGGCCGATAGTACCCCAAATTGATCAAGATGGTAGGGTGGGGTAAGGAAGGGCTCTAAAATTTGGTATCCTATGTGCTTACTCGTTGCTCCCTTTTTTTTCTGTGCTAAGTGATGGCCCATGGCTGGTGTGATGTAAGCATTATGAACAGGAGAGACAGAATTCAAGGTACAAGAAACTAAGCCAAGTGAAAAAAAGCACAGTGGGCCTCCAAGTATGGTCTTGCTTGCTGCTCAGTGGGACAGAGAACAATCTGTTGTTGGACAGTTTTGACAACTTTTCTTTGGTTAAAACAATTGACTAGTTTGTACAGCTGCTGTATGTGTTGGTAACACTTACCAATCTTTGAAGGAACAAAGGACTTACATCGACGACTCCTAATGCCTGATGCAGGCACTCTGCTGAAACACGGCCCTTGTTGGGTCCTTTAATAAACTGTAGATGCCAACCCATCCTTGGAAGCCCATTTTACCTTCTTCACTTGGTGTGGTGTAAGTGTGAGACTGATGGGGCAGTGTCTATGTATTGGGGGATGGGTGTGTGTGAAATTTTGCACTTCTGCTGCCTGCGCTGCACTTGTTGCACAATAAGTGGGAGCTGTCTGTTCCATACATTTTAACAAGCATTAGATTTTTTAAAAATTATTTATTTTAAAAAGTTTTATTCCACTTAAAAACCTAAGTGGATTACAACATACATAATATTATGTCACTACAACAATACCACAGGACAACTATCACATTTTACAGACCCAAATAGAAAGCAGGTAGGAATATAACACATCTACAAATATGCTCTAACAAACAGGCAGGAGCTAAGGAAGATTGAGTATTACCTACAGTTTAGAAAGATGTTTAAGACTTATCTTTCTGTCAAAATTTTTGTGACTTTTATCTGTTTTATTTTTATTTTATTCCCCTAGACTTTCTCCTCATCACTCCTTTTGTTATTTCCTACCCTTGTCCTTTTTGTCTGTCACATAGGCAATGGAACACTGTTAGGTTGGGAGGGGGCAGGAGCTCTGCCCTAGCCTCAGCGGAATCCTGTGGCACGGCCCGTCACCAGCTCCAGACTCCACCCCCTACCTCCTCCTGGCATTGTACTTTAAATCTTCAGGGTAGCTGCCGCACAGCATCAATGATCAACAACAACACACTCCTGATTTGCCAAACCAAATCCTAAACTAGAAAAAACAAGGAAGGCAACCAAGTCACATCAAGGTCTGCGTGGGGGAAGCTCAAAGTGCCAAACTTGGCTCACAACTTACAAGCCAAATACAGTGAAACATGTCAAAAAGCATGTCACACTGTATAATGTTGTAGGGCGCTCTCAGTGTGAACCCTCAGTGATAGGAGCACAGCTCCGACACTTCACTTCTGGGTCAAGGCGATAAGCCTCCACCCGCACACCATCATCGAGCGCCCTGTGTGTGCAAGAATCAAACCAATCAACAATCAAAGTGAGTAAATGAAACTCAACACAAACAACCTGAGCGACCCCCACACAAACCCTGCCAGCCAAACCCCCTCAAAAAGCACGCACAAAATCACAAACAAAATCAAAAACCATACCAAAAAGTGAAAAACATATCCAAAAATAAGCAATACTTATCCAAAACTATCACACAAACGGAAAAACCGCGCCAGGAGGAAAGGTTCAACCGCGCTGGTTTCGGGAGGAGCCCTTCTTCAGGAACCTGGCCTCCAACAGAACACGAGCAGAGAGGACGGCTGGAGGGCTTATTTTTGGATATGTTTTTCACTTTTTGGTATGGTTTTTGATTTTGTTTGTGATTTTGTGCGTGCTTTTTGAGGGGGTTTGGCTGGCAGGGTTTGTGTGGGGGTCGCTCAGGTTGTTTGTGTTGTGTTGAGTTTTATTTACTCACTTTGATTGTTGATTGCTTTGATTCTTGCACACACAGGGCGCTCGATGATGGTGTGTGGGTGGAGGCTTATCGCCTTGACCCAGAAGTGAAGTGTCGGAGCTGTGCTCCTATCACTGAGGGTTCACACTGAGAGCGCCCTACAACATTATACAGTGTGACATGCTTTTTGACATGTTACACTGTATTTGGCTTGTAAGTTGTGAGCCAAGTTTGGCACTTTGAGCTTCCCCCACGCAGACCTTGATGTGACTTGGTTGCCTTCCTTGTTTTTTCTAGCACAGCATCAATGAGCAGGCCTGCCCCCGGAAGTAGAACGAAGGGTTCTGGGGCAGGCTTGCTCGTTGATACTGTTTTGTTCCTGCCACCTTGCAAGTATGCTGCCTTGGGAACCATCATTTCCACACCAGTAGTGCGGGCAGTGGTGCCACTACCCTGCCCTCTTCTCCGCCCCACCCCCACCCAGTCCTTCACCGCCCCCTCCTGCCGCTCACCCTCTTTCCCTTCCCCTGTACCTCCTTAACATTTTTTGGCGCGAGTAGCAACCCCAACCTGCTGCTTGCGCCAGCGTCGTCTCTTCCTCTGACATCACTTCCTAGGCACAGGTCCAGGAAGTGACATCAGAGGAAGAGCCGATGCCAGCGTGAGCAGCAGATAAGGGGTTGCTGCTCACGTCATAAATGTTAATGAAGTACGGGGGGGGGGAGGGGGTAGAGAAGCAGCATGCGCATGGTAGTGCGGGGTGAGGAAGGAGTGGACGTGAGCTGGTGCCACCACCAAGATGGCGCCAGGGGCGGATTGCCCCTCCAGCCCCCCTCCCTTACTATGCCACTGAGTGCAGCCAGATTTTTAAGTCTAACATGTTGCCCAAAACCCTCTATGTGTTAAATTTCTTTTCTAAAGTCAGGCCTTCCCTACACTTTATCCAGCTGATTTACTTTGAACAATGGACCAGGAATGCAGGTAAATGTTACCAGTGGGCAGAGAAGCCCTTGCAGGCAGGGTGACGCTTAACTGGCTGCTCGCTTCTCTCATGCAGTTATTTAAGGTGTGGTGCAGGCCTGATGGGGTCATGGTACAGAGGGCTGTTGTGCTCTACATGCAAGCATCGACACACAGTTTCGGGAAGGCTTAATGTTCTTTACAAAAGAGGAAATGTGCTTGTTGTGTGAGTGACATTATTTTGCAAGCAGAGCTGATGCTAGCCAAGGGTAGATGAAATAATTGTGCAGGGTCCTAAACAGCTCAAGGGAGGACAAGGCTCATTTTTATTAGTTCTCCTGTGAAAAATAGCACCTTCCTTCTCCCCTCCCTCAAAGTGTCTTCACTTTGTCACCCCCTACCCCTCCAAACTCCCTATTCACCGAGGCTCTACATTCTAACTCAATTAATAGAAATGGTTTTGGTAATAGGCCACGCCCCCAGGACCGCCCAGTTCCATCTCCGTCCACCCTGTCTCACCCACCGCCAGCCCCACCCCCAGACAGCAATCATGCATGTGCGGATGCCCCTTCCCGACGCGACTTTGTTGGGAAGTTTTTCAAAACTCAGACAAAGTGCTGGGTTTTGAAAAGCCATCCGGACCCCCGGACATGTCCTCAAAAGGAGGACATGTCCGGTGAAATCTGGGCATCTGGTAACCCTAGTAATAGTCACTAAACATGAGGTACACCTTTACAAGCATCTCGTTAGAAAATAAACCCATGTGCAAGAGTGAGGTCACTGCAGACATTACATATGCACCAGCTCGTGGCTCCTGCTCACTGACTTCTGGAAGCTTCCACTAGTTTTGGTTGAGGAGGGTGGAGAAAAATTCAGAATGATGGGGGGATGGAAGCGGATTGAAGGTCCTCAAAGTGTGGGGTACAGAAGGTATGGGGGAGTATGGGATTGTACTGGGTTAGGGGAAAGGTAACTGATGTAGGGAAAATGGGAGGTGTGAGGGTTACGGGAGAGAAAAGGGGTGTGCACTGTTGAAGAATTTAATTTGGTATATTTTGTATGTTGGGGTGAGGGTGCATTAAATATTCCTGCTTATGGCCCCAAAGGTCTAACACCACTTAAACAAATCTTCATCAGAATTAACTCTACTGCCGGTTCACTTCAATAACCATCAGGAATGAGATGAGTTATCCCATGGTTAAGTCTAGATTGGTACTCAGGATACTTCAAAAACTGGACATTACATTAGAATTTATGGATTGCTAATATGCCCCAGAAGGAGCTCAATGCAATTTACAATTTAGAAGAGTCTGGCCATATCAAGAGGATATGTTATTTTATCAGGGTTCATGACACAGATAACATGGTTTGTTCATGTAGGCATATGAATAAGGCATACATGATCCTCCACATCAGTGGTGCAGTAAAAGGGGAGGAGGAGGGGGGAGGACCGCCTTGGGCGCTGTCTTGGTTGGAGCGTTGGCACCTGTCCGCTCCCCCCTATGCCATGCTCGCACCTTCCCCACCTCACCTCTTTAAATCTTCACCAGAGCAAGCTGCTTTACCAGCCTGCTGCTCATGTTGGTCTGGCTCCCTTCTGAAATCACTTCCTGGTCGTGGGGCCAGGAAATAACATCAGAGAGAAATCCAGCGCTGGAGTGAGCAGCAGGCTAGAGAAGCTGCTCACGTTGGTGAAGATTTAAAGAGATACAGGGGGAGGGGAAGGGAGGGTGCGAGTGTGGCATGGGGGCGGGGAAGGAACAGGGGGGCAGAGAGGAAGGTGCGGGGGTACCACCAACCCGGGCACCTTCTATCTTCACTATGCCATCCCTCCTTCCTCCTTTCTATGGTGTCACACAGAGGAAACATCTGCTATTCGAACCATGGGGCCTTTGGTCAATCAGAAATTTCCATCTCGATTGGCTCCAGTCCTGCTAATGAAGGCTCCAATCTATGCTGGTCCTGCAGAAAATTCAAAGGTGCACTGCCTCATATGACATATCAATGCTCACAACTTAAATTATATTGGGACAAAGTTTGGAACGCCATATCCTCCATATTAAATATCCAGGTACCCTTACATCTTAAAATTATTATTCTTGGACAACAGGGCCTCGGTCACTCTTAGTATGAACCCAATGCTCGTTTGCTTAATATCCTGCTGTTTCTGGGCATAAAAAAATATTTTGCACCGTTGGAAGGACTTATCTAAGGTGGAATTTATTGTATGGTGAAACACTGCATGCATAAAGTCTAAATTTGAAAGTGTTATTGCTGAAAACCACCATTCTATTAGTTCATTCCATAGAGTATGGAGCCCTGTCCAGTCCTATTGTGTTTTAGATCGTTGACATGTGGAGGGGCATAATTGAAAGGGATGTCTAAGTCCGTTTTCGTCTAAGTCACGAGTCATCCAAAGTAAAAATCAGCCTAGGACACATTTTTAAAAAATACATCCAAATTTTTTTGATTTTGAAAATTGTCTAAGTATACGTCCTGCCGATCTGATCGTCCAAGTCGCTAAATCGTCCATCTTTATACCACATTTTCATCCAACTTTTCGTCCAAGTCAAAAATGCCTAGAACAAGCCCTGTTGAACGTGGGAGGGGTCTGCAAAGTGATGGACTGAACACCCAGACATGGCGCCTAAATAGTAGGGTACCTTACAGGGCACTGCTGTGAACTTCACAGAAAGGGTGCCATGTCTTCTTCTCACTACAGCTCCCTTAAAGGTCATGGTGAGCCCCCCCAAGCCACCTCCAGAATCCCCTAGACCCACTTATCTACCACCCCAATAGCCCTTATGGCTGCAGAAGCCACTTATATGCCAGTACAAAACGGTTTTGGGGGTGTATAGGGGAGTGCACATGTTTAAGTATCAATGCAGTGATTACAGAGGCTTATGGGCATGGGTCCTCCTCTCCATGGGTCCCTAACGCATCCCCAAGACGGCTTAAGCCGCCTCTGTGCTGGATGACTAGGCTTTCCTATTCCAGGCTGCCAGGTGATGATGGTCTTGAGGTTGAATTTTAAAGGTGTGATTACGATTTTTATTGGGGGGGGGGGTGTCGGTGATCACTAGGGTAGTGTGTGGGGGTCTGTTTTATGTGTTTGCAGTGCTTCTCTGGTGACTTTAGGTGGGTTTTTGTGACTTAGACCACGTTTTACATGGTCTAAGTCACAATGTCCAAGTTCCATCGATCCTGGGCTGTATAACTTTCGGTTATACATGCTGTATGACTAAGTCTAAGCCGGCCCAACTCCCACCCTCGACACTCCTCCTGAAACGCTCCGTTTAGCTTTGGTCGTTCAGCGGCACTATGAAGGCCTAGGTCGTTTAGAAATACGTCCAAAACCTGTTTTTATTATCGGCACTTGGACGTATTTGGACAATGTTCATCCAAGTGCCAACTTAGGCCGGTTTTTGGACGTTTTTCTCTTTTAATTATGAGCCCCATAGTATTTAAGAACAAAATTTCAAAGTTATATATTGTGTCACTTCTTTTCATTTTAATTTATGTCACTTTTGTGTTGCTCATTGGGGCCTCTCTACTATGCTTCGCATAAATATTGTCAGCTGAAATTATATGTACTGGCCTCACCTTCTATGTTTGATGTGAGATACTGGTTGTATTGTTTTAAGATTAATATTTTTCTATATATTAACTGTGAAACATACAACTAGATAGTTTCCTGTTTTAGTTAATTATTGTATATTTGTATATATCTTGTTTATTTAATCTGAAAATTTCAATAAAAAAAGAAATTTCCACCAGCTTGGCAGCATTATGTTGCATCTGAAGCTCCCTGTGAAAGCGTGAGGCATGTACAACACATAAGGCTTTTTTCTGTACCTCAGTTCACTAACAGCAATCCACTCGTCGTCATTCAGGGGCACCAGGATCTGGTTCGTATCGGCCAACTCCAGGAGCACCCCATCACGCAGCCAGTTGATCTCTGGGAGCTTGCCGCTGATCTGTACACCACAGCGCAACTTGGCGTCCTTTCCCAGCGAAGAGGTCATGTTGCTGGGGCTCTCGATGAAGAAACTCTCTGGAAACAGAAAGTTGGCCGAGTTATGACACAGCAGTTTCTCCAGCGCAAAGGCAACAAGAATAAATGTTAAATGTCACCCACATTTTACATACGACAGGGCCAGCTTCATTTACATACACTCCTGGTTCCCAAAAATCATTTATTGCAATTATTCTGCTGTGTTCTGCCTACAGTGCTCCTGGACAATAAGGCAAGTAACATGTTAAAATAGACAAGTCTAGCCACTGGGTAATAGCACAATCTCAGCTTTGGAATGTTGCTACTCTTTGGGTTTCTGCTTGGTACATGAGACCTGGGTTGGCCGCTGTTGGAAACAGGATACTGGGTTTGATGGACCTTTGGTCTGTCCCAGTATGGCAATTCTTATGTTCTTATGTGAGCCAAGTATAGGATAATCAATCCATTGTGACATCACTGATGAGGCTGGCTCTTAGGCATTGGTGGAATGAGGCATTCTGACATCACAATATCAGCTCTGGAATGTTGCTACTCTTTGGTTTTCTGCCTGGTACTTGAGACCTGGGTTGGCCACTGTTGGAAACAGGATACTGGACTTGATGGACCTTTGGTCTGTCCCAGTTTGGCAATTCTTATGTTCTTATAGGTTTTGTTTTCTGGCTACTGTGCCCATTACAATCAGTGATGTAATGGGGGGGGAGGGCGAGAGGTGCCGTCCGCCTTAGGCACCATCTTCCTCGGGACATCAGCACCCCTCCTCCTCTCCGCCCACCCCTCTCCTCCCCCTGCCGTGTGCACGCCCCTTCCTAACTTTGGCACGAGCAGCCACCAACTTGCTGCCCGCATCAGCTTTGGCACTCTCTCCGACGTCAATTCCGGGACCCGCACCCAGGGCGTGACATCAGAGAGAACTCCGAAGCCGATGCGGACAGTAAATTGGTGGCTGCTCGAGCCGAAGTTGAAAAGGTATGGGAAAGGGGTGCACGCATGGCGGAGGAGGCAGGGAAGAGGGCGGGGGAGGGGCGCTACCCACCCTCGCTCCACCACTGATTACAATGTCATATATCCAGTGGGTTTTTTTTCAAAGGAAAAGAAGGTATTGGGCTGTCCTTTGGGGATGGGGTCACCATCCGGGGCCCGGGCGCCCTGCAGTCAGCCACAAAGCCAATGACAGAATTGTAACATGACCAGGTGTGACAAATACTCTGCAAACATCTCATAATAAAGGTATTTTGAAAGCTATCCAGAGGAGTGGGAGCACTTGGACGAGAGAATCACTGACGGCGCTGTTCAGGCGGTGGCATAAGCATTTCTTTGCATGCATCACAGCAACTGGTCAACATTTCAAACCTGCACTTTAAAATGTCACTGCTAATAACAGATTTGTTACATTGTTATATATAAATTGATGAGCATTATGTTCTTAACATCCACATTTATCATTTTCAATTTGTTCCCGTGATGACTTGAAGTACCTTTGACATGCAAAATTTACAAAGAATATTTATTTTGTATGATTATTTTATTGCTCTTTCATAGGTCTATTTGTGAGCTATATATTTGGACTACTGCAGTTCTTTGTATGAGAGTATCTCAGCTAAACTGATTTTAAAAAAATTGCACTTGGTCCAGAATCCTACTGCTAAACTGATCTTTGGTAAAGCCAAATTTGACCATGTGATTCCGTTGTCGATTCAATCAGTGGCGTACCAAAGGCGGGGGATGGGGTGCTGGAGAGGTTGCGAGTCCGCAGGCTGCCTGTGTGTGGCCATCGGCTTCGCCCCCTCTGACATCAATTTCCTGTTGCAGGGTGGGGGGACCAGCAGAGCTTATGGCCGCGTGTAGGGGGGTTACTCCGGCCAAAGGAGGGGGTGATCTGCCCTGGGTTCCCATCCCGGCCAGGTACACCACTGGATTCAGTTGCATTGACTGCCTGTCGAGGCTACGATCGCTTTTAGTTCATCAAGTCTTAGTAGGACTTTCATTAGAATCTCTTCTCAAATTCAGTTGATTGAAGCAGCCAGACATGTACATAACAAAGACTGTCTAAATCCTGGCTGTTCCATCTGTAAAAAACATTCGCTCAAAGTCTTTATTTGATAATGACTTCTTTCTGTCGGTGAAACTCTGGAATTCTTTACCACATTCTATAGGTCAAAGCGGCATAGCATGAACATAATAAACTAGAGAAAAATAAAAAGGGTGCTGTAATTTTGAAATGCAGTGTAGTTGGCAGTTTTGCATGCCACAAGGATCAATTCAAAAAGCAATGGCGAGGTTACTGCAGGTTAAATGTGAATTGCACATGCCAAGCACTGCAGAGAGGACTTGCGTGTGTTAATTTGTGAAGAAAAACACAGCTGCATAGTGTGTTAAAACGTATCCTAATGAGTTAATTTAGGCATTCTGTGCAATGCAGAGGTTATGCCGCTCACTTTTGACGCGGGCACAATGCAAGAATTTTTCCACCAGGTGGTTTTGTGGAGAGGATTTCTCATCTTTTTAAAAAAAATTTAACTGCAGGAGGAAGCCCCTACAAGGTTTAAAGCAGGCGTGTCAAAGTCCCTCCTCAAGGGCCGCAATCCAGTCGGGTTTTCAGGATTTCCCCAATGGATATGCACGAGATCTATGTGCATGCACTGCTTTCAATGTATATTCATTGGGGAAATCCTGAAAACCCGACTGGATTGCGGCCCTCAAGGAGGGACTTTGAGATCCCTGGTTTGAAGGCAGATGGAAAGTAATAATTTGGCAAATGGTCGACCCGAATGTTTAAATCTATACGATCTGCTGCGGTGTTTTTAAACTTCCCGGTTTTAGTATTATGTGGTATTTTTATGTCTGATGTCAGACGTTTTGCAGTTTAAATTTCTGGAGGCGTTCTACGCTTGCTGCCTTTTTGACAGTGTACAGTGATAGCAGAGCTGTTTCTGGAGGAAGGGGTTTTTTCCCTCGAAACGGAGCCCATTGAACGGATTTAATTCATGCTGGCTACACATTTATCTACTCCGGATTCAGCTTGTGATTGTGTTTGGCCTGGATGATTTTAGACGCTGTTGTACCGTCGGATGAGGGGCAGAGATAGCCTAACTAGTTTTTTGGGTTTTTTTTTCTTATTTAGTTATTTCACTTTTAGCACACTAGTTTGTATACTAGTTCTTCGCTGTATATGTAGTCTCTTGCATTGTAAACCGCTCTGAACTGTTTGTGGTATTGCGGTATACAAAAATAAAGTTATTATTATTATTATTCATTCACGTCAAAATTTCACTTGGGACAGCCCGGGGATGTTTCACAGATAATATACCCTTCTGGGTATATGACTGTGACAGCTGGTGCATTAGGGGCTGTGTTCCCCACTGCAGGCTGCGAGACTGAGGGCTTCCCATTCACTCTAAATACTTATTAGGTGCATTTTGTTGGGCTGTCTCCTCCCCTCACCCCCTTTTTGGGTCAGGGGAGACTTGTTCTCGCGATACTTTTTCAGTACTCCTCTTACTGGGTTTTCTTGTTGCGGTATTGCAGTTGACATACTTCCTTCTACATAGAACTCATTGGACACCAAAAAAATTAGCTAAACTCTCAAAGGATACTTCTAGCCTTTGTTGGTCGTGTGAGAAAGCTGAAGGAACATTATCCCCCATCTCTATACTTATTGGGATATGGTTTGGAACACCATCTCATCCATTTTGAACATACATAATCCTTTACATTTTAAGATCATTATACTGGGTCATCATGGTCTCTAACATCCTTTGATTGGACATAACGCTCGTCTCCTCAATATTTTATTGTTTCTGACTATCAAGAATATTTTACACGGCTGGAAAGATTTATCTAAAGTGGAATACGTTGTATGGTGGAATACTGTTTATATCACTACCAAATTTGAAAGTATTATGACTGAGGAACATAATTCTACCAGTACATTTTTCAAAGTATGGCAACCTATTCAGTCCTACTGTAGTAAAGACCACTGATGTATTTACGCCATAGTCCTAGTGTACGAGCATAAACTGTTGTCTATGCCATCTCTCCAAAATCGTGACCTGGCTGGTTGTTGTTGTGTGGTGCTCACTGGGAACTCCCCCCCCTTTATTTTTCTTCTTTCTTTCTTTTCTTTTTCTGTACCAACAGATATGTCTCTTAACATTTTACGCTGGTTTTGTGTTACGAGTTCGACATGTTTCGACTAGTGGTATCATGTTTAGGATAATGTTATTTATACAGATGTTGAAGATTTTAATGCTTATGTTTTAATGTTAAGATTTTAATGTTTATAACATGTCTTGTTCCCATTTTGTATTTTCTGTTATGTTTGTACTTTTTCTTTTTTACTAAATAAATTATTTGAACAGTAGGAAAGTAATAAATGTGTGTATGTTGGAATAGGGGCATGGCCAGACCTGCCAGTTTGGGTGGGCCCAGATTTAACCTGGGTGGGCCCGGCTCCCACCCAATACATACATAGCTTATTTTTAACCTTCCCCTCTGCCCCCACATCCATCTCTCCTTCTCTCTTCCTTTCCATCCTCTATGCCCCTACTCACTTCTTCATCAGTCTCCTGGCATTTGTCCCAAAATGGCATCTGCTTCTCTGGGTGGTGGTGATGGTGGAGGGGAGTGGCACAGCATCTTTCCATCTTTCTCTGAGACACCTCCCCCCTAGTCTCCTTCAGAGCCGTCACTGGCGGTGATTCTTATAGGCAACCCACATTTGCCCTGCAGGCTTTCTTCTACCACATCCCCGCCAGTGAAGAAACAGGAAATGATGTCATTGAGGGCGGGACGCAGAAGGAAACCTGCAGGGCCAGCATGAGTTACCTATAAGAATTGCCGCCAGCAATGGTACCAAGGGAGACTGAGGAAGGATAGAAGTGGGAGGTGTTTCAAAGAAAGATGGGCAGATGCTGGTTTGGGGCAAAGAAGAAGAGTGAGGCACCACCACTGAGGTGTCTCAGAGGTCTCATATGTCATTAGACTGGGTGGGCCTGATTGGAGATAGAGAGTACTTATTTGCAGGTACTCTTATGGATGGAAAACTACCTGGCCAATTAGTATCGCTCTTGCCAATGCATCAGGAACCATAGCAGTAGGAACAAAAAACTTCTTTCCCATAAAACAATAACCCAAACAAATGAACACAAACCAGAACTTCTGTAACAGGGAACAAATATCACCAATAATACTTCAGCTATCATAAAATACAGAATCAGATGCAGGGTGGGGCTCTGGATTCATCTGCTGCGACTAAAGGAAAGAAAATTAGCAGGTAAGAACATCATTTTTCCTTCCTTAGTGCCAGAAGCTGATAAATCCAGAGACTAATGGGATGTAGCAAAGCAGTCCCCACTGCCTCGCCAATAACCGATGCTCCAAAGGATGCATCCTCACGAGCTGCCACATCCAACCTATGGTGTTTGGAAAACATATTTGAGGCAAACCAAGTTGAGGCTCTGCAAATTTCCACATTTGTCGCAGGTTGCCGCAGATAAAATTTGCATGCAATAAGCTTCTTGGATGCCGTAATATTATGCTGGTGAAGTCATGGTAGTCTCTGTATACCTTGTTTTAAAAACCAGAATCAGACAAGATAAATGAGAACACAGTGACACAGAAAGAGTGGGCCCTCTGGAGAGGTGACCTTCATCTGTGATCCGGAAAGCTTGTACATGGCACCAGTTTTGAATTATTCTTATGCTGGTCCAATCAAAGGTGCCATGACCTGTGTGCAAAAGAAACGGGAACACCAGTTCCTGGAAAGCCTGTGTGTTCAAGAGGGAAGGAAGGCAGCTCTCCAAATATCTTTAAGAATCTGGCCTTCAGGATGTCAGAGGTCCTAAAAAGTTTTCATCTGATCAATCATTAGTGCTTTACATGTACTAAATAAAGCAATGCATTCCCACACATTTAATTCCTGGCTCAGTCAAGAGATCCAGCTTGGACCTTCCTCCTCTTTGACGTGCAAAGCTGTCTCCGGCTTGGAGTAGAATCTGGTGAGGTAGTATACACACACAGTGTGTAGGCGGTGGAATGGGATGGGCTACTGGGACTATGGCTCGACCAATACTTTGCTCAACACAGCATCATTAACTAGAGAGCTTGGGGGTGGTGCTGGGGCTGGTTTGTTTGGCCCCGGCTTCAGCAAAAGATGTTTTATGGCTAGTGTGGCCATATGGCTTCAGAAAAAAGGGGACGGATTGAGACATCCGGGTTTTACTTCTATTGAAAGCAACCAAGATGTCTCAATCTGTTCTCCTTACTTCCATTGCTTTCAAGGGAAGTAAAACCCGGATGTCTCAATCCGTCCCCTTTTTTCTGGAGCCATATGGTCACACTATCATGGCCTCCCACTCCCCTTTGAGGCCCACGGTATGTTTATCATAATCACAAAAGTAAAATAAAACAGTTTCTTGATCATATGTCTCTTTAGCTATAAATTATAATATTATTATTAAGACTTAGCCAAAAGGGCTCCTTTTACAAAGGTGCGCTAGCGGTTTTAGCGCACGCTAGCCAGAAATCTACCACCTGCTCAAGAGGAGGCGGTAGCGGCTAGTACACGCTATTCCGCGCTTTAAGGCCCTAGCACACATTCGTAAAAGGAACCCATATAAACTATAAAAAGTTTTACCTCATGCAAAATTGTCATTTCTTTAATAAGTCATTAACTATTTTTTTTAATGAGGCCCTCCAAGTACCTACAAATCCAAAATGTGGCCCTGCAAAGAGTTTGAGTTTGAGACCACTGTTCTACACCCACTTGCGCCACCGTTCTATGTTGTGTCTTCTGCTCCTGGCTCTGCGTGGCCAATCCAGGCCTTTCCTTCTGTCACTCAAACTGCATTGGAGGCTTCCAGGCAAAAGAGAGGCCAACTCCGTTCACCCCTCACACAAACATCCATTCTCCTTTTCCTTCCTCCCTCCCCTTCACCTGCACATGTCTGGATTTACTCCTCTCTCTAACTGAATCATTCAAGAGCAGCATGATCAATACTTACCGATCTTTTGCGTTCTGACAATTCAGTCTTACTGAAAACAAATGCTAATCCAAAGTACGTTGAGACCAGTAAAATGACTTTCTGCTGGGCAGGGGTTAAACTGTGGAATTCCCTTGTTAGCCAATTACAAAAATGTTGTGAAAAGGGCAGTTTCAGAAAATTACTAAAGACGCAATTATTCGTAGACGCCTTTTTTTTAGACAATGATTCTTAATGAGTGTTGCTGGTTGAAGAATTTCATATGACTCTTTGGGCTCCTTTTACTAAGGTGCGCCAGCGTTTTTAGCGCACACAGGAAACTACTGCGCGCTATGTTTCTAGAACTAATGCCAGCTCAATGCTGGCGTTAAGGTCTAGTGCGTGCAGCAATGTAGCGCACGCTATTCCGCGCGTTAAAGCCTTAACACACCTTCGTAAAAGGAACCCTTTGTATAAGCCTTTTGGCTTTTATTTAAAAGACTAGTCTTTAAGCCTGTTACATAGATGTGTCTGTCTGTCTGTGTTTCTTTATCTCTCTCTCCTTGGCCGCTGTCTGTGTCCTTCTGTCTTTCCCCCCCCCCTCCAAGCAAAGCTGTCTGCCCCCAGAACACACCTCCCCCCCAAAGCAGCCCCCTTTTCCTCTCCCTGTCTCTCCATGGCCCTTTCTGTCTTCCCCCCCTGAGCAAAGCTGTCTGTCCCCAGCACACCTCCTCCCCAAACCAGCCCCCTTTTCCTCTCCCTGTCTCTCCATGGCCCTTTCTGTCTTCCCCCCCTGAGCAAAGCTGTCTGTCCCCAGCACACCTCCCCCCCCAAAGCAGCCCCCTTTACCTTTCCCTATCTCTCCAAGGCCCCTTCTGTCTCCCCCAGCACACCCCCCCCCCCAAAGCAGCCCCCCTTTCCCTTTCCCTCTCCCCCTGGCCTCCGGTATTGATCCCCTTCTTACCCTCCCTCCATCCCGGCGTCTTCTGGCCTGCTCCTTTTCAAAGCAGCCTGCGATCATGGTGGCCCGCTTTAGCGAACCTCACAGGCCGCTCTCCAACTCGGTAGCACATTCCCTCTGACGCGATCCCTTGCGTCAGAGAGAACGTGCTACTGAGGTTGGAGAGCGGTCTGCGAGGTTCTTTAAAGCCGGCCACAATCGTAGACTGCTCTGAAGAGGAGGATCAGCGGCGGCAGCGGCGAGTGAGGGCGGGAGGTGTGTTCACTGCCGAGGACGCGGGCAGGGAGAGAACTTGCCTGCGCTTCCAAATGGTGAGTGAGGGTGGGAGGAGGGGAGTGGCCAGAATGTTCCCTGCCGCCGGGTTCTAAAATGGAACACGGCCACGGATCACACACCACAGCGGCAGGGAACATGAAATCCTAATGCGCGCTTAGGGTTTTATTATATAGGATGGTTCTCTGAGGATTATTTGTTTGATAGTCAGATTTTTTTTTTTTTTACAATTTTTGTGTATGTAAAATTATGTAAACCGTTTAGTTCTAAACGGTATAGAAATTTTTAAAATACATTAATAAATATGTGGCTCCACCTCTATCGTAATCTTTCTCCCACCCCATCCCCACTGGAATCCCCCATGGACCGCCCACTCCTGAGTCAACCACCCTCTTGCCTCATCTTTTTAAGCACAGAAAATGATGGAGCTGGTCACAGGCCCAGGACTTGGAGGGCAGTGACAAATATCAGTAATTCAGTGTATCCTCGGTGGCATTGCCTGCGAGTGGCTAAAGCAGCATGCTAATCACATTAGCTCACTTTAGTGCACAGAAATAAAGATTTAAAAAAATATATATATAAAAAGGTGATATCTTTTTTATTATATTATTATTTATTTATATAGCACTTATATCCTAAGTGGTTTGCATTCAGGCACTTTATCATACTTCCTTAACTGCCCCGATGGGCTCAAACTCTATCTAGTGTACCTGGGACAATGAGGGGATTAAGGGCTCCTTTTACGAAGCCGTGTTAGGGGTTTAACGTGCGTAATAGCGCGTGCTAAACTGCCGGCCGTGCTAGATGCTAATGCCAATACAAATCACAATACAAATCACAATTAAAGGACAAGAGAAAAGCACACTACACCAACCTAATAGGCACTGAAACCCAAGACACTGGATACAAATCTCGCTAATAAACGGCCACTACCCTACCAACCTCAGTGAAATCATCATCACCCCGATCCTCAAAGACCCCAAAGGACCGATAGACCAAACAGCCAACTACAGACCCATTGTCTCTATTCCACTTTACGTCAAAATAATAGAAGGACTAGTTGCCAAATTCCTCTCCAATTACCTAGAAAACCATAACATACTCCATCCCACACAATCCGGCTTCAGAAACAACTTCAGCACAGAAACACTACTAGGATATCTCTTGGACACAGCCAGACAACATCTCAGCACAGGAAAAAAAATGATGCTCATACAACTAGACCTTACCGCTGCATTCGACTTGGTGGACCATAACATTCTACTACAAATCCTGGATACAATAGGTATCACAGATAAAGTATGCACATGGTTTGAAGGATTCCTTAAATCAAGAACCTATAGAGTAAAATCAGACAAACAAAAATCTGAACCTTGGTCAAACCCCTGCGGAGTTCCCCAAGGATCCCCTCTATCCCCGACTCTCTTCAATCTCTATACAGCCTCCCTCAGCTCTCACCTGGACAAACAAGGCATAACCTCCTACAGCTATGCCGATGACATTACCATTCTCATACTCTTCGATGAACCTGAACTCTCCATGACGAACACAATATACCAAATACAGTGGTGCCTCACACAACGAACTTAATTGGTTCCAGGAGCAAGTTTGTTATGCGAAAAGTTCGTTATGTGAAACGCGTTTTCCCATAACAATACATGTTAAAAAAAATAATTCGTTCTGTAGCATAAAATATGCTAAGATGACATAAAAAAAGATAAATTTTTTGTTATTATTTTTATTTAGATACATCTAAAAACATAATTGTTTTTTAAAACAACACACATTTTTTAAATTTAAAGACAGACTAAGTAGAGTCTAATTTTACAGTGAGAGAGGGCAGTTAAGCGCAGTGCCATCAGTTATCCTGCCCCTCTCAGTGAATTGCCTGGGATGGAGGGAGGGAGAGAAGAAGGCAGATGATGGAAGTGGGAAGAACTTGTGCCGTCAGCATCAGGCACAAGCGGGAAAGCAGCAGCGGTGAGGGGCTAGAAGTTATCTTCCTTTCATTCATGTCCTTGCCACCCCCGTCCCTTGGTCGGTCCCACAATTTCACAATTTCCTGCATATCTCCTCCCTCCATTCTTGTAGCCCATAATCTCCTCTCCTGACATCTCCCTGTCCTTTTACTTCCACTATCTTCCTATCCCATCTCTATTCCCTTTTGTCCCTCTCCCCATGATCAATCATCTCACCACCTCTCTCTTCCCTCACCCTCAGGGTTCAAGATTGCTTCCACTCTTTTTCCTGTTGTTTTCTCTGCCTGTCACCCTATGATTTAGCATCCCTTCTGCCCTTGTCCAATATTTCCCCTTCTCTCCCTCCCTCTCATCCCCTGCTCCAACATACCGTATTTCGACTGCCCTTCCATCCCCAGGCCTGCCAACTTCCACTCATTTACTGCTTTCTCCCACCTCTGCCAAAGCCCGCCCCCCCCCCCCCGCAGTGATCGGCAACACCAGGCACCCCCCCTCAATCGGTGAAACAGGGCCCCCCCTCGATCGGCGAAACAGGGCTCCCCCTTGATCGGCGAAACAGGGCCGGCGACTGCTTTCTCCCGCTGCTGTTGAAGTCTGTAAACAACTTTAACACAAGCCACGGGGCTCTAACAGTGCGTATGCTGCCAACGGCTTCCTTCCTCCTTCCTCTCCCCTCATGATGTAACTTCCCATTTGGTTGATGGAGGAGGAGGAGGGTAGCCGGTAGCGTCACGCACACTGCGCGGAAGGATGCAGCTTGGGCGACTTCGTTGTGTGAAACGAAGTTCGTTGTGGGAAGCAAGACCTGAAGTTCGTTGTGCGCAGCGTTCGCTGTGTGAGGCGTCCGTTATGCGAGGCACCACTGTACTAAAATCAATAGCAACCTGGATGAAAGATCACAAACTGAAATTGAATCCAGCTAAAACGAAATTCATCCTCCTAGAAAACAACAAAATACCAACCATAACCAACATTGACATCAGCGCAATCAACTACCCCATACAAACCACCCTAAAACTGCTAGGAATAACTATTGACAGATGCTGCACCATGCAACCGCAAATCAATAAAACAATACAAAAGTCATTCTTAGTCATGAGAAACTTAAGACAAGTTCGGAAATTCTTCGAGAAAACTCAATTCCAGCTCATAGTTCAGTCCTTAATACTAGGCCTACTTGACTACTGTAATATCCTCTACCTCCCATGCCCTACAACCATAACAAAACAACTACAAACTATCCAAAACACAGCACTAAGACTCATCTACTCATTAAAGAAACATGATCACATTACAGAAGCATTTCTCCAATCGCACTGGCTTCCAATCCCAGCAGGAATACAATTTAAATTCTACTGCCTACTATTTAAGACTTTATAGGGAGACAGTCCAAACTACCTAAATAACCGCCTCATCCACAACACCGCAACCAGACATAGGAAAACTCACACCCCATTCTCATACCCCCCAATTAAGGAGATCAAATGGAAAAAACTATATGATGGCCTCCTGGCCACTCAAGCAGCCAAACTAGACAACCAAATCGCCAATCTACTGACGGCATCCCTCGACTACAAGACTTTTAGAAAAGAAATAAAGACCATACTCTTCAAGAAAACTCTGAAAAAAGAAATAATACCTCAAGTCTCAAACTCCACCTCTCACTAAAGCCAACTTCCCCAAACAAATAACCTTACCCGTTTCTTACTCTTTTTGAAAATGACCAATTTTTTTTTTTTTTTTTTTTGTAAGTTCTTGTTGTAATACATCTTGGATAATTCTTTTGTAATCCGCCTTGAACTGCAAGGTAATGGCGGAATAGACATCCCTAATGTAATGTAATGCCAGCATTGCGCTGGCGTTAGTTCTAGCCGCATAGCGCACGCTAAAAAGCTGCATGTTCTAAAACCGCTAATGTGGCTTCGTAAAAGGAGCCCTAAATGACTTGCCCAGGGTCACAAGGAGCAGTGAGAGATTTGAACCCACAGTTCTAACCCCTGCGCCACACAGGGATGTATATTTGTTTGAATAATTTGTATAATCCGCCTCTTTATATTGTCTGTGCATTTAACTGTGAGAAATGAGACCCAATGTACTCTGGGTGTAACAATTCACTTCACACCAGTGGCATTGGTCACTACACAGCACACATTTTATGTTTTTATGATTTAATTTTTTACATTGTTATAGTAGTGTAATTGCTGATGTTTTATTATTTTAATCAAAGCTCAGATGCAGGCGCTTTGCACTGAAACACGGCCCGTGTCAGGTTTATCAATAAAGAACATAAGAAGTCTTGACAATCTCTGGCTTGGGGGCCCTTGATGTTTTTCTTTGTTCATTTGTTTGAAATGACATGGGAAATGTCAACAACCTATCCCACATCGTTTTGGGGGTGGGGGGTTCTTTGTTGTGGGAAATGTCAGGGGAAAACCACAAATTGAAAGAGTGTGCTATGCACCAACCAATAATGACTGTAGTAGATCTCTCATGAGTTGGAGTTAAAGGATATTCCTTAAGTGGCTTCCTGTCTCCTGGAGGATCCGATTTAAGTGTGCAACTGTTATTTTCAAAAATCCTATATGGTATTTTTTCTTCTTTGGTCCCCGTTTCATTTCATTCACAAGAAATCTCTAATTCTAGGAGCTCTCAGAAATATAAACATAAGAATTGCCGCTGCTGGGTCAGACCAGTGGTTCATCCTGCCCAGCAGTCTGCTCACGCGGCGGCCCTCAGGTCAAAGACCAGTGCTCTAAATGAGTCCAGCCTCACCCGCGTACGTTCCAGTTTAGCAGGAACTTGTCCCACTTGGCTTTTCCACTGTTAAAGGAATAAAAACTATGTCCAATTCTTGTCGATCATTTTCTTTTTCATTCGTAAAAGTTTGGAATGATCTTCCTTTCATAATTAGAGTTCTCGCTCATCTACCCACTTTTTGTAAAGCACTGAAGACATATTTGTTTCAGAAATTTACTAATGATTTTTCTTTTTCAAACAATCAACCATGAAAGATAAAAATAATCTTGGCCTAAAAGATAAGGGGCCTCTTCTATCAAACTGCGCTAGCAGTTTTTAGAGCAGAGAGCCGCGCTGAATGGTCCGCGCTGCTCCCTAGGCTCATAGGAACTCTATGAGCGTCAGAAGCAGCGCGGGCCATTCAGTGCAGTTTTCCGCGCTACACACTGTTTGATAGAAGAGGCAGATAGATAGCGCAGTTTGATAGAAGAGGCCCATAGTTTCTGTCCTAATCTAAAGTGACCATACATCCCATTTTGAACGGGACAGTCCCTTTTTCAGATCCCCTGTCCCCGTTGTCCCCACTCACAGCTTCGGGATGCCGAAATGTCCCGTTTTCAGAGAGGGCGTCCCGAAGCTGTGAGTGGGGACAATGGGGAAAGGGGATCGCAGCCTGGATTCGGCATCAGCAGCATCATTGCTCGGGCCCCGCTGATCCTCCTATCTCTCCCCCCACAAGCGAACCCTTCCGACCCTCCCAGCGAGATGACCGAGCAGCAAATCTCCCTCCAGTAGCGTCGGCAGCCGCAGCATACTAAACAGGCTGCTTCGCGGCTTTCTCCTGCCGGTGAGTCCCTCTGCTGTGTTACTGATGACATCATCAGTGACGCTTCACCGGCAGGAGAAGGCCACGAAGCAGCCTGTTTAGCGTGCTGCGGCTGCTGACGCTACCGGAGGGAGATTTGCTGCTCGGTCATCTCCCTTGAGAAGCATACAGTGATATGGGGACTAAAACTATGCCAGGGTACACATGGCGGGGCCTCCGTGTTTGCAGATCCCCGGAATTGATGGACCCAGGGTCTGATCTGGAGATGGCAATTCTTATGTTCTTATGTTCTTGTATAATTTATTAATATCTGTTAACCAAGTCGAGCCCTTCTATTGGGATGAATTGGTATATAAAATCAAAGATTAGATTAGATATATACTGTAATAATTTAGTGGATTCTATGGCCGAAGTTATACTTCAGCACTTCCAACTCCCTCTCTCTCTCTCACAGCACACAGATAAGGGGTCCATTGATAGTCAGTTTAATACCTTAGGTCAGTGGTCCCCAACCCTGTCCTGGAGGACCACCAGGCCAATCGGGTTTTCAGACTAGCCCTAATGAATATGCATGAGAGAGATTTGTATATAATGGAAGTGACAGGCATACAAATCTGCTTCACGCATATTCATTAGGGCTATCCTGAAAACCCGATTGGCCTGGTGGTCTTCCAAGACAGGGTTGGGGACCACTGCCTTAGGTGGCATGTTACTTAGGGACAGAAAATTAGAAAAGGCAGAAAGACTGGAAACTTGCGACCCTGATAAAGGATTTGTAAGATTTCCACCTCCATCCCAGAGCTATTAAACAAAGCTAAGGAAAATCAGGAGGTGACAGATATGGCTAGACAACCACAAAGTCGCAAAGTTTTCTATCCTGATATGATGCCAGAATTAGAGAATGACACGGGGACAAATTTGTCCCCATCCCTGCAGTGGCGTACCTAGCATATGTGACACCCGGGGCCCATCATTTTTTGGCACTCCCCCATCTGTACGAAAAACATGATTTTTAGTAACAAGCCACAGGTCACACATGAGTACCTAGGAAAAGGCAGCATCTTACATATGCAGTGAGCAGTACAACATCAATACACCCATTGTAAAACTAAACAAGCCAGACTAGTACAGGTCAATCCTACACCGTCAATCCTAACAGAAAACCATGTCTTTCGAACACACAGAACACAGAAAACACCTTCGCCTAATATGGAATATGTCATCACAAACAAATCCCTCCCCCTTTCACAAAACTGTAGTGTGGATTTTAGCCACGGTGGTAACAGCTCTGACGCTCATAGAATTTTGAGCATCAGAGCTGCTACCACCAAGGCTGGCGCTAAAAAATGCTCCACAGTTTTGTAAAAGGGGGGATAAAATAGAAATACATAGACAAAGGTTAAATTGAACCAGCAAGAAGCTGGACTCTGCATACAATGCAACACCACAGAAACAGTGACACATGTCTCCTAAAGCAATAAATAAATAGAAATTTTTTTTCTACCGTTGTCTTCTCTGGTTTCGGCTTTCCTCATCTTCTTGTTACTCTCTTCCTTCCATCCACTGTCTGCCATCTCTCTGCCCCTATATGGCATCTTCTCACCTTCGATGCCCCTTCCAGAAACTGTATGCCTCCCCCTTCCATCTCTCCTTTCACCCCATTGGTCTGGCATCTCTCTCCTCTCCTTCCCTCTCCCACACCTCTCTTCCCTCATTTTCCTTTTCAATTTATTTTCTGCATCCATCTAGATTACGTTCTTACTACCCTCTCATCAATTTCCTTTTTTACTGTCTACTTACAGCTCACCACCTCTTTCCCTCAACCCATCCAGTATTTCCCTAACTCAATCTTTTTCCCCATCATGTGCCCTCCTTTTATTTATCCCCTCCTTCCATCATCTGCCCTCTTCTCTCTCCCCACTTCCATCATCTGCCCCTTCTCTCTCTTTCCCCCCATTTCCATCATCTACCCACTTCTCTCTCCCCCTTCTCCCCACTTCCATCATCTGCACCTTCTCTTTCTTCCCCCATTCCATCATCTGCCCTCTTCTCTCACCCCACTTCCATCATCTGCCCCTTCTCTCTCTTTCCCCCTATTCCATCAGCATCTGCCCCTTTCTCTCCCTCCACCACGCTTCCATACCACCCTGACCCCCTTTGTCACCCTTCACCATGATTTCATACCACCCTGACCCTCTTTGTCACCCTTCAGCATGATTCTATACCACCCTGACCCCCCTTTGTCACCCTTCAGCATGATTCCCTACCACCCTGACCCCGCTTTGTCATCCTCCACAGCCTTTCATGCCACTCTGACCTCCTTTGTCACCCTTCAGCATGATTCCCTACCACCCTGACCCCCCTTGTCACCCTTCAGCATGATTCCCTACCACCCTTTGTCACCTTCCACACCCTTTCATGCTACCCTGACCTCCTTTGTTTCTCCATCCCAAAGATCCCGTGATGACTGCTTCTGCTCCGATGGAAGAGGTAAGTGACGTCGGAGGGGGCTGGGCCGGCAGACGCAGTTAGTTGCGGCAAGATCCCACGATGACTGTGGCTGCCGGTCCCCCCCCCCCCCCCGACGTCACTTACTTCTTCCCAGTCATCGCAGGACCTTCTTCACTTCAGCGCGGCTGCCGACTCTGCTCTAAGTACGGCAGCCGCACTGAAGTGCCATTTGAAGCAGCGCGGGAGGTTCCGGATCCGGCCAGCTGTGCACCCCCTTGGAGCGTGCACCCGGGGCGGACCACCCCCCTCCCCCCCCTCGCAGTACGCCATTGCATCCCTGCAGGAACTCAATTTTCCCGTCCCCGCAAGTTTTGTCATTGTCACTGTTCCTGCCCCATTCCTGTAAGCTCGGCCTTAACCACACTCGCACAAACTCTGAACACCCACCCCTGGCAGAGGGAGGGATGCCCACTCCCTTCTATCATCACCCAACCCCCCCTGACAATTCCCCCCTATGCCCCCGACGACCTCCACCCACCTCTCCCTACCTTATTGACAAAGTCCGGCTGGAGGGACGCCCAACCACTCCAGCTGGCAGGCCCACTTCTTAAAAAAATGATGGGTCTGCCCCTTCCCGGTGCATCCTGGAATGCATTGGGGAGAGGCCTAAGGCTCTGATTGGCCCAGGCGCTTAAGGCCCTTCCCAGGAGTGGACATCCTTCCCTCTGCCAGGGGTGGGTATCTGGAGGTTGTGCAAATATGATGGAAGAGAGTGGGCATCTCTCCTGATGATCTTCAATTTTTTTTAAATTTGCGGGTGTATTCTGCGCATATGCTGATCGCTACCACCAGCAACTCATCTCAATGAAATATAGTGAGCCTCCATGAACATCCACAAACTTCATTTGCATGCGGAGTCTTTTGAGAATGACTCGCCTTTTTGAAATTGTTACAATAGCGACCTCGGTAGCAGCCTGTCGGATTTTACTGTTAAGTTTTGAGAATCTTCCCCTGGGTCCCTCCATATGGAATACATCAAGGGAGAAGGACTGGAGGTGGTGCCTCAGTTTCTTGAAGACCTATTTTCCCAATGCAGAGCTAATCTCTCTGCTTCCCATGGAAAGATACAATCCAGCTGTCAAAGGTAGGCAGCAATGATCCGAGCCCTGTCCTGGGAACCCCAGCTGAGGCCAGAAGAAAACAGAAAGCGACTGGAGATAAGAAAAGCTCTCCCTGACTAAAGTTTGTAAAGCAAGGGAATCGGCTGCTGAACAGAAACAAAAAAGACAGCCTGAAGACACATCATTTGAGGTTGAAATCCAAAAGAGTTGATGGGTTTGAGGTGAATAGAAATTTTAGACCTCCCCCCTCAAGAGATCTGATCCATCCTGGGATACTTGGGGGAGGGAGGGATGTATTTGTGTCACCTTGGGTTTGTTCTGATAATGTCTCTCTTTCACATCCCCACTGTCTGATGAGAGAAGAGTGTGTGCTTCCCACCAGCTGGCTCCTGTCTACAGATGTGGTTTTTTTTAGGCTGGAAGACCGCCACTCCCCATCTGTCCTTCAATTCACATTATTGTTTTTAACATCTTGTTCCTAGTGCATCTTTCCAAACACAACCTTCCCCCTTCCAAAATTTTCTTTCCAACATCTTAACAATGAAAATAGCTACACTGACTGGTCAGTAATTCCACTCTTAAACGACCGCCTATTTTTTCCCTTGTAGGGATAGCTTGGCTTCCAATAGAACCTGAACCTTCTCGGTTAAGTCAATTACTTTTGCCGCCTGGTGCTGCTTCACTGCCTCCTCTATAGTTCTGCTTCACTAGAAGGATGCCTGAACCGGTGTTACAAACTGACAAGGGGACAAATTTGTCCCAGTCCCCACAGGAACTCAGTTTCCCCATCCCATCGCTGAGAGTTTTGTCGCTGTCGCTGTCTCTGCCCCATTCCTGTAAGCTCTGTCTTAACTGCGCATGCCTCGAACACTTATGATTTTAAAGTATCTGAGGCTTGTGCAGATGAGGACAGAGCTTAGGCATTGGTGGAATGAGGCATTATGACATCACAATCTGAGCTCTAGAATGTTGCTACGTATGATCTTAGTGTCTGAGGCTTGTGCAGATGAGGACAGAGCTTGCAGGAATGGGGCAGGGACAGGAAAAAAACTCGCAGAGACGGGACGGGAAAATAAGTTCCCGCGGGGACGGGGAAAAATTTGCCCCCATGTCATTCTCTAAAAGCACAGGAGAATTACACAGAAGGGATCCCAGCAAATATGCTCAGAGTCACTTGTGTACCTCGCAGACATGGAAAGTTACCCAGTTCCAGACTGGAGATTAAGAGACAATCCTGGGTTTTTTTTACCAGCCCATCTTGCGTGCCTGATTTTAAGAAGAAATGGGATCGTCACGTGGGATCTCTGCACAGTTAAATAGGGGAGGGCTATTAGGGTGGGCAGACTAGATGGGCCGCGGCCCTTATCTGCCGTCTTTTTCTATGTTTCTATGTTTCTATCTTATCGCATTCCACGCAGCACTGAGTTCAATGTGCAGGATGAGGCACTACAAATCCCACACTGCTTTGGAGTATAGGATCAAAACCAGGACTGGACAAAACATCTCCAGCCTGGAACTGGGAAACTTGGTATCTCTGCCTTCTTGGCCTAAAAAATATGAGGTATAAATATAGAAACACAGGAAGGGTGGCTGGCAGAGCATACTTGGGGCAAGAAATAGAAAAGAAACAATGGGTGGGGGGGGGGGGAGAGCTGACAGGAGTAATAAATATACAGGAACTGATAAAGAAAGGGTGAGGAAAACAAAGGCAATAAAGATGCAGGTATTTAGGTTTCATTTCATTGTGATGGGCTAGAGAAGGCGAAGTTGGGGGTGGGGGCATGCAGGGGCAATAAACAGATAAGGCCAGCTGGGAGGAGAGAGAAGCAGGTAGAGTGAAAGATCACAGGAAAGAGGGCTATACAAACTGCAGAGAGAGGACAGATGAAAGGAAAGCAAAGGCAATCGGCAGAGATAAAGAAGCCTTTGAGGAGAGAAAAAGGGCAGCAAGAGAGACAATAAAGAGATAGAGAAACTGTAAAGAAGAGACAGAGGGACCTGGGGCTAGATTCATTAACCTGCCTCTCCATGCCCGGTCCACGGCAGACCGACCAATTCACGAAGGGAAAATGTTCAAATGGGGGCGATCGGAGGCATGCCCCTGTCCGACGATACGGAATCGCTGTGCAGCGATCCCGACGCATGCGTGGACCATCTGCTTTGCCTGTCGACGGTCTGCGCATGTCCTGGCCTGCGTCAACAATTCCCCTCCGTGAAGCACGAAAACGTTTCTCCTGGGGTTAGCGGCGCTCAAGTTCACTCAGCCCTGGCGACTCGCCACAGCTCAGCAGGCATAATTATTGACTCCCTCCCCCTGCTCTCTGCCGCCCTTCCCCGCAGTGCAGCCCCGCTTTAAACCCACGGGTTAAAACCATGGGCTTGCACTGTGAGGAAGGGCGGCAGAGAGCAGGCGAGTTGGGGCGGCGAGAGCAGGGTGAGGGCTAGTTCACCGCCTCCGGTGCTGTTCTACCCTGTGCGAGGATCATCTTGGGCACACTGGAAGGAGAGGCGGCAGAGGGCAGAGCGCTTTTGATGGGGCAGAGCGCAGGTTTTTTACACAAGCGGCTGGTCCTCACTAGTCGCTTGTTTTTTTGATCGGCCAGCCAGTCGGTGCGCCAAAAGAAAGTTTAGTGAATCGCGTCCTTCCTGCTTTGCATGCATGGATCGGACCGGAGGATGATCGGTACACGGGTTAGTGAATCGGGTCGGAAGGAAATCGGGTCGCAAACCGATCAGTACACGATCGGTTTGCTTAGTGAATCTAGCCCCAGATGAGCAGAGCTAATGGCAGTGCTGAGGGGAAAGAGAAGGTGCAGATATAAAAAGGATGGATTCGGTCCAGAGGAAGGCTACTAAAATGGTGCGTGTTCTTCGTCATAAGGCGTATGGGGACAGACTTAAAGATCTCAATCTGTATACTTTGGAGGAAAGGCGGGAGAGGGGAGATATGATAGAGATGTTTAAATACCTACGTGATGTAAATGCGCATGAGTCAAGTCTCTTGAATTTGAAAGGAAACTGCAATGAGAGGGCACAGGATGAAGTTAAGAGGTGATAGGCTCAGGAGTAATCTAAGGAAAAACTTTTTTATGGAAAGGGTGGTAGATGCATGGAACAGTCTCCCAGAAGAGGTGGTGGAGACAGACACTGTGTCTGAATTCAAGAAGGCGTGGGATAGGTAGGTGTGATCTCTCGGAGAGAGAAAGAGATAATGGTTGCTGTGGATGGGCAGACTAGATGGGCCATTTGGCCTTTATCTGCCATCATGCTTCTATGTAATAAGTAGAACTGGAGGCACTGCAGAGGGGAGAGACAGGAGGTGCATGGGGGCGGGGGGTAACACTCCATCAGACCTCTTCTTATTCCCCATCAGCTAACTTCTTACTCCCCACGTTAGCGACATGTATAGATTCCCCCCCCCCTCTTTTTTGTCCTGTGTGTCTGTCAAAATTAGATTGTAAGCTCTTGAGAGCAAGGACCAGCGCTTGCGTGTTTAATGTACATCGCTGCGTGCGCATAGTAACATAGTAAATGCTTATCAATGGAGATTGTCCAAGTGGTTTTACATTCAAGTATCCTTTTACAAAGCTACGGTAACTGCCCCAAAACCCATATAGATTTAAAGGGCTTCAGGGCTTTTTCCGCGGGGGAGCCGCTGGCACAGCTTTGTAAAAAAGGGAGGGGGGGTAAAAAGAGGAATAGGATACAGAGTACAGAATAGTAATATGGTGGGGTGAGGGGAGCATGCAGGCAATTTGATGAACCTGGTATGCACGTCCTACTTGAAAGTAGAAGTGCTGCCCCCATCCCCTTCCACTTATGAGTTTTCATTGGTTCATCCACCAACCTAAACGAACAAGGGAAGATGAGAGGGATCGGGGATTGGCTCCTCCGTTGCTAGGGAGCATGTTAGGCCGGTAGCTGGCTGCTCCTCCATTGGTGGGAGGCGTGGCTGTGTGCAGGCTGGATTCTCCCTGGGCTCCCTTTCGATTCGCTGCTCCCTCGTTGCTGGGGGGCATGGCTTCACGCTAGATCGGCTTGTGGAAGAGCAGGGAGATGGCGTCGCTTCCGGTCCACATGTGGGGGTAAGTGCGGGACCGGGTGGCGCCCCAAGCGATGTGCCCGCTTGGGCAGAAGCCGATAGTGTTCCCAATGACTTCAGGAGGGGGGGGGGGGCAGAGGGCGAACCCCGATCGGCTGCCTGCAGGGGCTGGCTGTAAGCGGCAGCATGCAGGAGCTCCGGGAGAGATTTCTCTGCCGGGCCAGTTGCAGGCGGGGGGGAGGGGGGGGTTAGCTGAGCCAGGGCATCCTGGAGGCTCCTTACCGGATTCGTCTGTGGATCCCCTGCTGCTGCATTCCGATGAGGATGGCTGCTGGAGGAAGATTCTCGGACCTCACTTCTCTTCAAGAAGTCTCTTAGTGCCCTCTTCCTTAGCTTGCGTGCCCGTGGAGACAGGCGGACACAGTGCAAGCAACACTGTTCCTCATGCGCTGTACCCAAGAAGCGAATGCACAGATCGTGAGGATCCAGTGTACTCATCCTTTTCCTGCATCCCGGACATTTCTTTGATGTTTCTGGCATCTTCAAGATGGTAAGTAGAAAAAGTTTTGATTGTAGAAAAAGTGGTGGTGGAGAGCTGTGGAAAAATCCGACCAATGAGAACGGGCGGAAACTAAAGACTGGGGATTAGGGGGAAGCAGGGGGGAAATAGGTAGGGCTCGGGCATGTTCAGTGGGGCCCGGGCACTGCACATGCTCAGAGAAAAAAAAAAAAATCTCTCTGAGCTATTGGAGAGCTTATCCGCAAATTGGGAGCTGTTGGGACAACACCCATATGTGGCTGTCTCATCCTGCTTGTCCTAGGAGAACAGAGACTGTGTGGGGACCACATCCAAGAGTTGGTGTCAAGGGGGTGTGGCCCATGGACCAGTTGGGAAGTGAATGAGTGGAAACCTGTAGCGGCTGCCACTCAGCAATTCTTTAAAATCCCAGTGATCCTCATTTTTTGGGTAGAAATTCAGAATCCCAAATAGCACAGAGTTTGGTGGCACCATATGGACTAACAGATTTAACACCCCCCCCCCATTACAAACCCTAACCTTCCACCCCTCTTTCCCTGCATACAGGTTTGAAGCCACCATACAAAAAGAAATACACTTCCTAGTGAACAAAAAGCATTTCCATAAACTTCAGGACAAACTAAGACAACCCCTTCCCCTAGCTACCAGGCCACCTCCAGCATATTAGAGAGAAGAGGGCGGGGGAGGGGCACCTCTCACTCTTGCTATGCCACTGAGTGCATGAATCTCTCTCTCATGAATATTCATTGTGGATATCCTGAACACCTGACTTGCTGTGGTGCTCCTAGGACCAGGCTTGGGAACCACTGGCTTAAGGTGTGTTTACCCATTAAAATCAATGCTACAGGCGAGGTCAGGATGGCTGCCCTGAGTCCCACAGCTCCAGGGATCCCCCATGGGCTGGGATGGATCTCCTTCCCTTCGAAGCCCTCCTCACCTTTTAAAATGCAAAGGTTGTTTTTTGGCACTGGAGAGCCCAATTCCATATGCTAGTTCTTTGGGAAGCGCGGGAGGTGGGGGGCTCTTTAATTACTTTGGGACCCATATCTCCGCTCCTTATCTCCTAAGGGGTGCAGTCTAATTTTGAACACTCTTGTTTAATTGTTGTGTGTTGCCTGGCTGCCTCGGTTGATTTGGTTGATTTGGTTCTGGGGTGGGGGTTGGGGGGGAAGGTTTGGGAGGGGGGGTCATTCCTGGAAGGCAGGTCCAGTTCTGATGGGTGCCCCAGGGTCATCCGAATCCAGACCCTGGGGGGGAGTGTGTTTATTCTTTTTTCCATTGCATTGGCTTGCCTTGTCTTTGTTTGGGCCTTCTATGGGGGGGATTGTGGGGGTTTTGGGGGTAGGGAGGTGGATTAAAATGACGCATGATTTTGTATAGTTTCATCTTTTGATCTGGCGGATTTCCCGCTCTTTTCAGTTGTATTGTGTACTATGAAGCTTTGTTATTGTTCCATTTTGTTGTTGTCAATAAAAAATTGTTAAACCATAAAATGCAAGGTTCCTCGTAGCTTCCTCGGCGCTGTTCCTCTGCCACAATCCGCCCCCCCTCTGATGCAACTTCCTGTTTCTGCTTGGGCGGACTGCGGCAGAGGAACAGATCTGAGGAAGCCACAAGCAGCACTACAGAATCACTGCCACAATGATGACCATTTTACATTTTAAAAGGTGAGGGGGCTTCAGAAGGGGGTGAGGAGAAGAGGACATCCTGACCCATGGGGCACCCTGGAGCAGAAGAAGTTTAAATGAAGGGAGAAATGCTGGATGAGAAGGGATGTGGTGGACCTGGGGGTGGGGGTGGGAAGGAGAGATGCTAGATGGGAAAGCATTTGGTAGGTGGGAAAATCGAAGGAGGGGGTATGAAGGCGAGGAATTGAAGGCCCCTGCATGTCTAACACCAGCCCCAGCTGCAGGTCCTATAATGCATTATGATGGGTTGTCAGAAAGCCAGGACTGGTTTAAAATCTTCCTTGAAGTAAGAGCATAAGAATAGCCTCACTGGGTCCATGAAGCCCAGTAGCCTGTTCTCATGGTGGCCAATCCAGGTCCCTAGTACCTGGCTCAAACCCAAGGAGTAGCAACATTCCAGCATCTCAAAGAATAGCAAGATTCTGGCACCCCAATGAGAGCAACATTCTAGAGCTGAGATTGTGATGTCATAATGCCTCATTCCACAGTGCCTCAGAGAGAACCTCATCAGTGATGTTACAATGACTTAATTGTTCCATACTTGGCTCACGTAAGAACATAAGAATAGCCTTACTGGGTTCAAACCAATGGTCCATCAAGCCCAATAACCCGTTCTCATGGTGGCCAATCCAGGTCCTTAGTACCTGGTCAAAACCCAAGGAGTAGCAACATTCCATGCTAACGATCCAGAGCAAGCAGGGGCTTACCCCATGAATTTCTCAATAACAGACTATGGACTTTTCCTCCAGGAACTTGTCCAAACCTTTCTTAAAACCGGCAACTTGACAGCTCTGTAAATACCTCATAGGAAAAAGTCACCCCTCTAACCCTAGTTATTTACTGCCATAGACTTCAATAGAATCATTGACTTAAATATCTTCTTCTCACATCATTAACCTTCAGAGACTTCAACAACATCAGATTCTTACATAGCACACTAACGATATAGGCACCAGCTTTTCAAAATTAGCGGTACTAAACTCAATTGTTTGTTATAAAAATGTTTGAACTTTAAAAAAAAATCCCTGTTGGTTCAAAGTTAGACTCAATACTGACCACGCTCATGTGCCTACCACACCTACCAGAAGGCACCTTTGACTATAAATACTAAAGCCACAGCAATGTCATTCCTGAGTTCACGAAACGGGTAAGATGAGGCACTTCTTGGAGAATGCTCTGTGCGGACCTTTGTTTCACAACTTCAGGTGTCGTTCTTCAGGTACCTGGGGAACAAGGAGATTCAGGCCAGGGCCAGAAGCTCGAGCTTGAACAATCAAGGGCAGCCCCAAGGCCTGAATGTTTTCTTAAAGGTACGCCTCATTAAAAGAGAGGAGGGTGGAAAGGGCTGGAAATGATCCAGGGAAACGAAAATACAGTACCTTGTGGAGCCTGAACTTCAGACGAGTAGAAAGGAAGAATAACAAAAGGGCAAGTATAAAGCATAAGAATTTTTTTTAAAAAAAGTTAACATGCTAAAAAAAAAAAAAAAAAAAAAGAAATGAGCTGAGGAGAAAACAAAAACAGGAAAAAATAACAGAACAGCAAGAAAAACCAGAAGCAATTATCCCTGGTTTCTAAATCTTCTTGGTGATGCCCACGTTTTCTAAATATATTTCCACCCTTCTTTCTAGAGCAGTGGTTCCCAACCCTCTCCTGGAGGACCACCAGGCCAGTCGGGTTTTCAGGATAGCCCTAATGAATATGCATGAGAGAGAACTGCATATAATGGAGGTGCCAGGCCTGCAAATCTGCTCCGTGCATATTCATTAGGGCTAGCCTGAGAACCCGACTGGCCTGGTTGGGAACCACTGTTCTAGAGGACCTCATACTGATGGGATGGGCAGGGCAGGTAAAGTCTCAGCCTGCTCCCCCATTCAGTGTGAGTAGGAGAACAGGTCTGGCAATACCTCACAACAAGGCAGAAAGACTGCCAAGTCTTTCAAAGGATAACACAATCAAACGAGGCTATTAAAACAAGAAGTCGCTTAATTATATCAATTACTCCAAGAAGGCAGACACAAATCTGTTTTCATTTAGGAATCTGTAGCTAAAACAGGACAAATAAATATTTGTCTACAGCCGAAGCTCTGGCACTTAAAAAAGCATCGCCCAGGCTTTGGCTTCAAACTCTTTGATATGGCCCAGACACACCAAGCCTGGCCCCGTTGAAATATCAAAGCTGCACTTACCATCTTGGGCAGCCGTGAGGTGCTCGCCAAGGACGGTCAGCAAGATGATAAATCCAGCGATCCTTCCCATAATAGTGAGCAACCTGTAGTTAAAAAAAAAAAAAAATTCCCAAACAAGGACTTCCAGAAAGCAAAAATCTTCCTTTAACACAAAGCAAAATCAGCCAAAAATAAATGCTCTAAAACAAGACGAGCAGCCTTTGCAAAAAAAAACAAAAACCCACCCCGGTGTGATGCGTTTATGTTAAAGAGTAATGTTCGGATTTCAGGGTCCCGGTAAGTGGCCAGTCCCGGCTGCGCGCAATTAGCAAATGGCTCTGAATTTGAACCTGGAGCCTGAGGCGCGGGACTCCGCGGGAAGAAGAAAAACCCTCAGCCGGCGCCGGTCTCCTCTGGCCAGGCTGAAGGCATCCCACAGAGTTCAGGAAAGGTTGCCTACACTTCCCTTCTCCCCCCTTTCAAATCCTCTTTACAGTTCTGCTTCCTTTGCCTTCCTCTGTCGCTGCTGATTTAGATTTCCCCCTTCTCTTCTTTAATTACATGATCACTTGTGTTCCCTTTTCTTTCTCTAGAGGAGAAAAATAACTTCACTTCTCCCCCCCCCTCCCGTCCTTTGAGAGCCTTTTTCCGTTCCCAGGCTGTGGGGAGCTGCTGGTGTAGGACCTGAGCTGAGCTCTCTTTAATTCCTTTTCCTTGTCTCGCTCGCTGCCTCCTCCCCTGCTCCTCCTCTCCTCCTTTCTTTCTGATTCATTCACACACTCACCCTGGAGGAGGAATTTCCTCCTGGCCCAAGTCCGAATTCCTTTAGCCAGCTAGAGGGTTAATTGAATGAGGGGAGGGGGGTACCAGAGACAGGCAAGAGACTCTCTTAAAGGGACAGTTTTAGTCAAGGCGCCCTTTTTTTGTTCCCTCTCTCAAGGATCTGAGTCAGCGGCTGGGGACTGCTGAGAGGATGCTGGCCATTGGAGCATAGTCACAGAGAGACCCACACCTTTACAAATGGCCTATTGTCAGGACTTTGATGGATGTATAGCTGCCAAGTGCCAATGACTTCAACTGGGTAACAGTCATGAACCTCACTCCTAAACCAGGATATGTCAGATTATGATCTCAGTCTCAAATTTACTGCACTCACCCTAAAAACTTGCCTAGTGTCAAAGAGAGCTTCCTTCAGGAGTTGCTAAGATTGTAAATATGCCACAGGTCTGTATGGGCATTTAGGACTCCCCGGATTCAGTAAACCAGGGCTGCTGCCCAAGTCCGGTCCTCGAGATCTACTGGCAGGCCAGGTTTTCAGGATCTCCACAATGAATATACATGAGAGACATTTGCCTGCACTGCCTTCTTGGTCTGCAAATCTCTCTCATGCATGTTCATTGTGGAGATCCTGAAAACCTGGCCTGCCAGTAGATCTCGAGGACCAGACTTGGGCAGCCCTGCAGTAAACCCTTTCGCAGTGTCTAGGAAGCAGTGATTTCTTTTCAGTTTTGACATCCTCTATCGGTCTGAAAAGTCGGCTCATAGGATGGCCACTGTTGGAAACAAGATATTGGGCTGTCCCAGTATGGCAATTCTAATGTTCTTATTTACAATACAGTGTCTTGTATCCTGCAATTCTCTATAAGGACTTACGATAAGACTTAGATCAGGTTCTTGGAAGTGACAATTTTGTGTCAGATCTTGTGGTCGTTTAAGGGAGGGAGGTGGCTAACAGAGAAGAGATACGTCTTTAGTTTCTTCCGGAAGTTGAGGTAAGTGGTGGGTTGTACATCTAAACTCCAGGACTGACCTCAGGTCTCAGTAGAGACAAAATTCCAGAATTCCTGCCTGTTATCTCTCATCTACTCTCAAGTTTTCCCAGGAAAGTAGAGTTTCCAACCTATCCAGTTCCAGGAGGGTCTCTGGTTTTACAACTACTACTCGTTTACATAGGCTAATCTAATCTAATAAAGCCCTAAGCCGCGCATGCGCACTCCCACCTGCGTGCTCCCGTTTTCCGTGCGCTGTAGCTTTAAACTTAAAAATAAACTTCTACCGGTAGTGCCGTTTTTCCTGCTGTGCCCTCTCGATCTCCTTGACCACTGTGAGTGCCCTTAAACCTCTCTAAAATTCTGGCCATCTGGATAACTGATTGCCCCCTCCCACCCCTCAATAGGCCACACCGCGGGAAGCAAAAGGGGGGAGGGGTTGGAGGAAATGCTGCTGCACAGGGACCTGCTGCTCAGAGAAATGGACGCAGAGGGAAATACTGCTGCTGTTGCTGCACAGGGAAATGAGGTCGGGGGAGGGAAATGCTGCACCGGGAAATGAAGGGGGAAGGAATGTTACATATGGAGCAGGGAGAGAGACAGATAGAAATAAAGACAGACAGACAGCGGGAGGGAGGGAGACAGAAAGAAAGGAAGAAAGACACAGGGGCAGGAAGAGGGACAGAAAGACAGACAGAGAAAGGGGGTCAGGGAGAGAGAAATACAGCAGGAGGTAGAGAGACAGAAAGACAGACAGACAGACAGACAGACATCTATTCTAGCACCCGTTAATGTAGCGGGCTTAAATACTAGTATATATATAGATAGATAGATAGAGAGAGAGTATAGGGTTACCAGATTTTGCAAACGGAAAATCTGGACCCCTGGACCTGCCCCCAGGCCCGCCTAGTTCCACCCACCCCTGCCCTGTTATGTCCCAGCCCCGCCTCAACTCCGCCTCACCCTGCCCCACCCTCGCAGCCCGCTTTCGTAGGGCAGGAGGGCACCTTCGCATGCGTGTGAGTGTGACATCATTGTGTGGCATCCGCACATGCGCGGATGCCCTCCTGCCTAACGGGGATTTGTTGGAAGCTTTCCAAAACCTGAACAAAGTGCTGGGTTTTGAAAAGCCGTCTGGACCCCCAGATATGTCATCAGAATGAGGACATTTTTGGGGAAATCTGGATTTCTTGTAACCCTATATACTGTGTGTATATATATATATATATATATATATATATATATATATATATATATATATATGTGTGTGTGTGTGTGTATATATATATATATATATATATATATATATATATATATATATATAAACACTGTGCACATTATATGCAGATAAACTTTCTTTGTCCCTAGTGGGCTCACAATTCTCTTTTTTTAAAATCTCAGACAATGGTGGGTTAAGTGACTTGTCCAGGGTCACAAGGAGCTGAAGGGAGAGTTGAACCCAGTTCCCCAGGCTACTACACTAACCATTAAGCTCCTCTACGCCAGATCCTAAGTTTTGAACGTATATCCTGAAGACATATGAAAGTTTGTAGTCCCTGATTATGTGCTGCAGATCCCATGATAGGCACTTCGAGAAGTGGGAACAATGTAGTATAAGGATGACACAAGGAAAACCCCCAATAAAAATATAAAATATTTATTGGTAAGCCAAAAATCTAAAAAAAATCTCTCCAGGATAAAAACAGGTCACAATATACAGTGGTGAGCAATGGGACTGTTTTGGCAGATATAACCTTCCTCAGGAGTCTATGTTTTCACTACGATGCACTATACGGCAAATGAATTTGTGATAGTAGCCAGCACGGAAGAGGAGCCAGGAGTAGGTGTGAGCTGGACTAGAGGAGAGACACAGAGAAAAATTGCTACTGTCACGAATTCGTTTGCTGTATAGAGCACTGTTCTTCAACCTTTGGACACCTATGGACTGGCGGAAATAAAATAATTACTTTATGGACCGGCATCGGTCAGAGGACCGGCAGTTGAAGAACACTGGGCTAAATCGTGGGCCAGAGCCCGCCCATCTCCACCCAATCTCCGCCCCCATAATAGTACTAATTGTAACACCATTTTTCCCATTCATTTTTCATACACACACACAATATAATCGTATTAACAACACATAATGGTTAACCACAAAATTAAACTATACAAAGCACACTGTATGCTTCTCAACGTTCATTCCTACCAGATAACCCCATGCAAATATGGCACCCAAAACTAAAAGTACTAATATATACAAACAAACCCTAAGATGCAAGACTCTGCATGCAGTACAACCCCAGAGGAAAAGAAATAAAAGCATTTCCTCCTGAACAGACAGCAGATGTAAATCAATCACTAAATTAAAAAAAATAAAATCATTCCCCCTACCATTGTTGTCTCCCTCCCTTCATGCTGTGCCTTGCCTTCTGGCCTGCCCCCCCAGTGTTATCTTAGTGCTGGCTCCCTCTTCTTCAGTGCTGCAGTGCACAAAGCCATGGGCAGCGGCTCCTCGCACGTCCCGCACCTCATCTGGAAGCCTTACCTCTGACGATGCGACTGCAGCACTGAGGAAGAGGAAGCCGGCCCGAAGACAACACCGTGGACCAGTGGCTGAAGAGCACTGTCTGGGGCCTGATGCATGTACTGGCCCTGAGGACCGGTAGGAAATTTCTGCAGACTGGCACCGGTCCATGGACCAGCGGTTGAAGAACACTGATATAGAGCATTGTAGTGAAAACATGGACTCCTGAAGAAGGCTATATCCGCTGAAACATGGACCATGTTGAGTCCCACTACTCACCACCGTATCTTTGACCTATTTTTATACTGAAGAGATTTTTTCTATTTTTGGTTTATCAATAAATATTTTATGTTTTTATTGTTTTTTCCTGGGTCTTCCTTATACTGCATTGCTCCCATTTCTTGCTGTGAACGTTTTTATTGTGGTTACTTTTAAGAACATAAGAATTTGCCTCCGCTGGGTCAGACCAGAGGTCCATCCCACCCAGCGGTCCGCTCCCGCGGCGGCCCCTCAGGCCTATCACCTGTGCAGTGGTCCCTGACTATTCCTATAACCTGGCTCAACTCCTACCTGTACCTCTCAATCCCCTTATCCTCTAGCAACCTATCCAAACCTTCTTTACCCAACGTATGGTGGACATCTGGAATGCGCTTCCAGAAGATGTAATAGGACAGAGTACGGTACTGGGGTTTAAGAAAGGATTAGACAATTTCCTGCTGAAAAGGGGGATAGAAGGGTATAGATAGAGGATTACTACACAGGTCCTGGACCTGTTGGGCCACCGCATGAGCGGGCTGCTGGGCACGATGGACCTCAGGTCTGACCCAGCGGAGGCATTGCTCATGTTCTTATGTTCTTTGAAGCCCTGTAATGTGCTCTGGCCTATCACGGCCTCCGGAAGCACGTTCCATGTGTCCACCACCCTCTCTGCCCCCTTTTAATTTCTCCGAGTGCCCCCTTGTACTTGTGGTTCCCCACATCATGAAGAATCTGTCCCAGTCTACCTTTTCTATGCCCTTCAGGATTTTGAAGGTTTCTATCATGTCTCCTCTAAGTCTCCGCTTTTCCAGGGAGAATAGCCCAGCTTTTTCAATCTATCAGCATATGAAAAGTTTTCCATACTCTTTATCAGTTTAGTCGCTCTTCTCTGGACTCCCTCAAGTACTGCCATGTCCTTCTTGAGGTATGGAGACCAGTATTGGACACAGTACTCCAGATGCGGGCGCACCATTGCACGACACAGTGGCATGATGACTTCCTTCGTCCTGGCAGTGATACCCTTCTTAATGATACCTAACATTTGGTTTGCTTTCCTTGAGGCCGTCGCGCATTGTGCCGACGCCTTCAATGTTGTATCTACCATCACCCCCAGGTCTCTTTCAAGGTTACTTACCCCTAGCAGCGATCCCCCCATTTTGTAGTTGAACATCGGGTTCTTTTTCCCTACATGCATGACCTTGCATTTCTCTATGTTAAAGCTCATTTGCCACTTTTTTGCCCACTCTTCCAGTATTGTTAGGTCCCTTTGCAGGTCCTCGCAGTCTTCCGTGGTTCTAACCTTGCTGCAGAATTTGGTGTCATACACAAATTTTATAACCTCACATTTTGTTCCCGCCTCCAAGTCGTTAATAAATATATTGAACAGGAGCGGTCCCAGCACCGACCCCTATGGAACTCCGCTCATGACCCATAGCCAGTCTGAGTAGTGGCCCTTTACTCCAACCCTCTGATTCCTGCCTGCCAGCCAGTTTTTGATCCATCGGTGGACATCCCCTTGCACCCCGTGGTTCCACAGCTTCTTAAGCAGCCGTTCGTGGGGTATCTTGTCGAAGGCTTTTTGGAAGTCAAGATAAATGATGTCCATGGAATCCCCTTTATCCATCTGGCTGTTTATTCCCTCAAAGAAGTACAGTAAGTTTGTGAGGCACGACCTTCCCTTGCAGAAGCCGTGCTGGCTCGCCTTCAGCTGTCCATTGTTTTCTATGTGTTCACAGATGCTGTCCTTAACCAGTGCTTCCATCATCTTTCCCGGAACCGAGGTCAGGCTCACCGGTCTGTAGTTTCCTGGGTCACCCCTTGACCCCTTTTTAAAGATGGGCGTGACATTTGCTATTTTCCAGTCCTCCGGTATCTCCCCAGTTTTTAAGGATAGGTTACATATTTGGCGAAGTGGTTCCGCTATTTCGTTCCTTAGCTCTTCTTTGAGTACCCTTGGGTGGATGCCGTCCGGACCCGGTGATTTGTCGCTCTTTAGTCTGTCTATCTGTCGGAGGACATCCTCTTATCTTACCTCTAGTTGGTCCAGCTTTTCATCCTGATCCCCATTTATGATCTCCTCGGGTTCTGGGATATTGGATGTGTCCTCTCTCGTGAAGACCGATGAGAAGAACTTATTTAACCTGTCAGCTATCTCTTTTTCCTCCTTTACCACTCCCTTTTTTACTGTGATCCCATGATGGGAACATTAACAATCTGGGTTATTGGAAGCTCATGGAAAACATGAGTCCAAGTTTGGGGCTCCCAAACCCAGGGCTGGATTAATCAATAGGCCCAGTAGGCACGTGCCTAGGGCCCAAAACTGTGAGGGGGGCCCGCTGAAGGAGGACGACTCACCTTGTCAATGGCAACGCCCCCCCCCCCGTATCAACCCTCCTATCTCTCCTTCCCATGTGAATCCTGCTGACCCTCCCAGCGAGATGGCAGAGCAACAAACCTTCCTCCAGCAGTGTTGGCAGCCGCAGCATGCTAAACAGGCTGCTTTGTGGCTTTCTCCTGCCAGCGAGTCCCTCTGCCGCGTCACTGTGAAAGAGGGAAATTGAGGACTGAATAGTAAAAAATAATTTAGACAGAGGCAGAAAATAAATTGAGAAGGAAGACCAGGAAAGAACAGGAGGTAGGGAGCGGAGAGAGAGATGCCAGAGCAGGGGGGAAGGAGAGGAGACAGATACCAGACCTGGAAGGAGGAAAAGAGGATACTAGATCTAAGGGGAAAAAATGGTGATATGCTAAAATCTGCTGGGAGGGAAGGAGGGAGGAAGGAAAGAGGCAGAGAAAGGGAGAGGGGGGTTGTAAGCACATTAGAAAGACTACAGAGAAAAAGGCTTAGACGAAAGGGGAAAGACAGGAGGCAGATGCAGGACTATGGGAGGTTCAGAAAGAGGGGGAGAGAGAGGGAGACCTGGAACAAAGGTAGAAAGAACTGACACTGGATCTGGGGAGGGTAACAGAGGGAAAAGAGAGAGAGACCTGGACCCAAAGGAGATGGGGCTGGATTGTGAAAGAAATGTTGGATGCAAAAGAAAGAAAGATTGGATGCACAGTCAGAAGGAAGTGCAGAGACTCATGAAATCACCAGACAACAAAGGTAGGAAAAATGATTTTATTATCAATTTAGTGATCAAAATGTGTCTGTTTTGAGAATTTATATCTGCTGTCTATATTTTGCACTATATTTGTCTATTTTTCTATAGTTACTGAGGTGACATTGCATATTTTAAAGTAATCTGCCTTGACATCTTTGAAAAAACTCTGAAACTCGTAAATGATAATTAACATTTTCTCTGCGTATAGTGTGCTTTGTGGGGTTCTTTTTTATATTTTATGTTTACCATTATGAATTAATAATATATTGTGTGTACATGAAAATGAATGGAAGAAATTGGGGATGGGGCTAGAGCGGGGCTGGGAGCGGGACTGAATATTAATAGATGTCCCGTTTTGATGAAAAAAATAAATGGTCACATTAGCCATGCCCTATGCCTCCTACCCATATGCAAAATATAAATTGGTGGGCTTCCCAAAGCCCTGCCAGCTGAAGATCTCTTCATCTAGGAAGGAAGGGGGATTTGTGCAGAGATGTTTGGAGGTTGCATAGAAGAAAAACTGTACACTGGCACTTTGTTGTTTGTTTTGAATTTTAAAATAAAAGAAATAAAGAAGTAAATAAGAAAATGGGTAAATACATGGGGGCAGGGCAGGGGCGAGGCATGGTGGGGTGGGCCAGGGGGGGCCCAGTGTACTTGTATGCCTAGGGGCCCTCGATGAATTAATCCTGCTCTGCCCAAACCTGTCCTGGGGGGGAAGACCAGATTTTCAGGATATCCACAATGACTATTCATGGGATAGATTTGCATACTATGGGGCAGTGTGTAGACATTAATCTCAAGCAATATTGATTGTGGATATCTCGAAAAGCTGACTGGCTGGGGTTCCCCCAGAACAGGTTTGGGAATCACTTGTCCAGGTAGCGGGGGACAGAGCAGTGGTTCTCAAGCCAGTACTCGGGGCACGCCCATCCTGTCAGGTATGTAGCTGGCTTTTGGCAGCGTTACTTTACAGCACGAAATACGTTACTGTGTAATGAACATTGGATGTGGTCTTTCGTACCTTATATAGATTTATGAGACTCCCGATGCAGGCCTCTTTAGACAAAACATGCGCATGTCGAGTCAACATATGGTGTATTAAAAAAATGAAGAATTGAGTGTGAAGTTTTGAGTCCACCAGTCTTTTTCTGGACCTTTCCACCATTATTGAGTCTGAGTGTTGTGCTTGTGGATTTGACTCTCCTGTGTTTTTCTATCTAGGTTTTCAGGATATCCACAATGAAAGAAGTCGCGCATGCATATCTCTCACACATATTTGCTGAGAATTTCCGGAAAACCTAACTGGATGGGTGACCCAAGGACTGGGCTAAGAAGCACCGAGCTAGAGAGTGGTTGGACTGGCGTCAGCTCCTAGAAACAGCACCAAAATGCTTCTGTCAAACTCATTATGAAAGCAAAGAAATTTGCCCATGTTTCGCTGCTCCTTAAAAAATCTCACTGGCTCCCGGTGTCTCATCGAATAACCTATAAAATATGCTTGTTAACTCTCAAGTCACGTCTTTATAAAGCCTCAGCCTTCATTGACAGACTTTTAATTCTTTATGCTCTCCCTAGAATGCTCAGATCCAATGAGCAACATCTACTGACTGTCCCCTCCCTTAAAATTATCAACACATATCGACAATACATTTTTTCCGTCACAGCACCACAAACATGGAATTCCCTTCCCGTTCATTTAAGGGAAGAGCGTCCTATAGACAGATTTAAGAGCAAGTTAAAATGCTTTCTTTTTAAAGATGCTTTTGAGAGGGAATAGGGGGATGATAGTAATATGTATGGAAATACTTGAATTGTATATTTGCTTAATACCTTCATTACAATGTTATAATTGGAAATTAAACAAAGGGGGGGAAGGGAACAGGGGGAGTATATAGAGGTTTGAAATAGGTCATATGGAAATATATTTTGGAGGAATGATAGAAATATGTATGGAAAAATTAGAATTGTGAATATAATTGTAATGAATATCTTTTTAGTATTATTGTATATTTATTTGATTCCTTCAATAAAATGTTATAAATTGAATAAAGCTCAGAAGAATATAAAGCGTTAAAAACTCTGACCTCTGATCTCTCCTAACCCTTCTGCTTAATCCTCCCTGTTGTCTTATCCCTTATTTGTCTCATTGTCTATCAATTATTGTATTTCTCACCCTTTCCCCTATTTGTAGTATATGTCCTGTACGTCTAAGTCTACGTTGCATGTATCGTTCCCCTGAAAGTTGTAAATTTTTTTTAAGTTATGCTCATCACTTAGAAGTATGAGTAAGCGATTAATCAAATTTCAAATAAAACTTGATCTTGCATTCCAAAAAAATCGCTAAGAAGTTCAGTAGATTACAAGGAAGAAAGGAGACATGGGAATAAGATCACAAAAGAGGAGATAACAGAGCCAAGAAACAGGTGGGATATTTTAAGGAAGTCTGCTAGTTGTTCCAAGGATAAACAAATTAAAAAAAAAAAACCAAACCCCACATCTGTTGCCTGTGGGCATATGATCAGGGTTTGCTGTGCCTGCTTTGACAGGTCTTCAGCTGCCTGAAGAATCCTGACTGCAGCTGTCCAATTATTATCAGGAATTCACCTCCCCCCCTCACCTCCACCCTGTTGGGTATTAAGGTAATAGCCATCAGTGTCAGGTTCTTCAGTGCCCTCAGATGAAGGCTCAGCCCCCAGAGACTGACATTTACGTGAGCAAAAGCAGGGACTAAGTAGGTGCAAGTTAGTTTGCAGCTGAGTGGTTGATGGGGATTTAATATGGGCAAGACACTATTTGTAATCCCTTTCCTGACTATTGGACAGGAAAACCAAGGCATAAGGAGGTGTGAGACTGCCGGGTGTCAGCCAGATAGCTAGGGGGATTTAATAAAATAATTTTTAAAAACTATGTGGTCCTAATAAAACATACTTCTCCTATTCAAAAAAAAAGTGTAAAAACAAGAAATAAAACAGTCACGCCAAAATAAAAATAGCAAACCTTAAAAACCAGACCATAAAAGGAAGAAATTGAACCATGGAATAGGAAAGCACTCCTATTCCATGGTTTGAGCAGTCCGAGAGCACGTCATGTGTAGGATATCTTCCTATGTGTGTTCTCATTTTCTCGTGATTAAAAAGACAGAGTAAGAATGCTCCATATGCTTCTAGATTCTCAAAGACCCAGTGGATGAATGCAGAACTGTCAGAATCTTCTCGGTGATAGCATTATCACAACATGAAGTTGAACAAGGACCTGAGGAATGAAATCAGATTAACGACAGGCCTCCGAGGCTTGTTGCCTTACTGAATTACACTTCACAGGCTGGCCAAGCATGGAGTGTCCCTGTGAGAGTGGGAACAATCCCAGAATCCACCTACACATCTGTTGGGAACGGATGTGCTCAGAGAAACATTTTCTCCTACGGAGTTGTTGTTTTTTTTCTGGGAACAGTCAGTTACCAAAACACAATCAACTGTTGTGCTGGAGAAAGATCAGCTGGGCTTGATTAAGAGGGACCGCCTGTGTGTGCCCAGTTTTGTCTGAAATTGTCCTCCTGATGTATTTATTGATTTGAATTTGGCTTAAGTCTTTTTTAGTTGTAATTCAAAGTGAGTTACATTCATATATACTGTTAGGTGCCATCGACTTGTCTTCGAGTCCTAGCGACTTGATAAACATCATCAAGTTTTCGTGGCAGAATATAGAAGTAGATTGCCGGGCCTTTCTTCTGCGCAGTATAAATTCAATGTCACTGTTGTCACATCAAATGCAATCCTCCGTCTCCAATACTGTCCATCTGCTGCTGTCCAGATGGGTGGTACAAGAACAAGGAAAACTGCAGAAACACGTACAGTGATGCAGGCTGAATTTATTTTTGACAAATAGTTGAGTGCGGTTAATAATACCACCTTAAAAACAAACCTAGGGACCCAACACGGTCCGTGTTTCGATAAACACGCCTTCATCAGGGGTCCTAGGTAGATAAGGGATCAATTGAAACTGCAAACTAAACTGTGAAAATAAAAACGTAGCCTGCAGAGAAGCGAACATTGGGAAACAATCTGTGTAGGAACTCCTGCTCCAACCTGCTGCCCGTGCCGGCCTTGCTGTCCCTCTGAAGTCATTTCCTGATCGCAGGGCTAGGAAGTGACATCAGAGAGAGAGAGAGCTGAGGCTGACATGAGTTGCAAGTTGGAGATGCTGCTCACACCAGTGAAGTCAAAGAGATATGGAGGAAAGGAAGGGGCGCACATGCACGGGAAAGAGCAGAGAAGAGGGTGCAGGGTGGGGCACCACTGCCCCAGGTGCCTCCCACCTCGCTACACTGCTGGGTGGCAACTAAGTGGGGCATGAATGAGGAACAGGCATGGAGAACAAACTGCAAGTAGCATGTGGTGCTTACTAGCACTTGTGCAGTTCCACTTAGCACTTCCTAAATAAGGTACGTTCTAAGTGCATCTGCACTAATTTTGACCAGCACTCTGCGGAAACTGCAAAAGACATGCTGGGCACGACTCCATTACTTGCGGCATTAGATTTGCGCTTAGGGGCTGATTCTATAAATGGCCTCCTAGGCAGGGCAGGATTAACCAATAGGCCAAGTAGGCACGTGCCTAGGGCCCAAAATGGTCGGGGGGGGGGGGGGGCGGATGAAGAAAGGCATCAACATTGTGTGGTCGGGGGGGGGGGGGGCGGATGAAGGAAGGCATCAACATTGCTTTTTCCAAATGGCGATGGGCCCCTCCAGCATCGATTGGCAACGCAGCCCCTCCCCCCCCCCATTGACGGAAAGTAAGACAAGCAAACAACGCGGGTAAGAAAGGCAACGGGAACTGTAATTTTGCAAGCGATGCTGCTTGCTCAAAGCTTTCCTCTGACGCAGCTTCCTGTTTCCGCCTGGGCGCATGGTGAGGTGGGGCGGGGCAAGGGGCCCAGTGTACTTGTGTGCCTAGGGGCCTTCGACAAATTAATCCTGCCCTGCTCCTAGGCACCTATCAGCACAGTTGTCAGTCAATTGCTAGACGCCATTTACAGAATTGTGCCTACTGGCTCCTAACTTGACTTAATATTAGGCCTGGGTATTCCTGGCCTAATTTACCGGCGCCTAAGTCATACCACGTCTCTTCCCCCCAACCACACCCACTTTTCAGGTAGGCGTCATTAGGCACCGGTAGGTGCCTCAACTTTGGAGTTGGTAGGTGCTGCACTGATCCCTCCTTTTACAAAACCATAGTGCAGTTTTAGCGCCGGCCACGGCAGTAACAGCTCTGATGCTCATAGAATTCCTATGAGCGTCAGAGCTGTTACCGCTGTGGCCGGCGCAAAAAAACGTGTTATGGTTTTATAAAGGGGGGGGGGTGAATTCCATATGCAACTTCAATTAGTGTTAGATTGTTTTTTGATTGGCTTTAATTGGTGTTTTAATTGAAAACACCATTAAAGTCAATTAAAGAATTTGGAGTTGCATGTGGAATTCAGCTAGGCGACGCCTAACCAAGACACCGTTTATAGAATCAGCCTCATACGACACATGAATTTTTAGTATTAATGTGCTGTAACCACAAAAACTATAAGCAACTATGGAAGCCCAGTGCCACCATTATCCTTTTTTTTAATTCTTTATTGATTTTTAATCAAAAACAGTGTCATACAAATGAAAGAACAAAAGATATTCCTTTATTCCACTATTATCTATACAGGTAACATAAATAATATTCAATAATTTCATTTTCCTGCATATAATAATATCATAATATATCCTAATATACAATACAAATAAAGAATAAAGTTACCCAAATATCACCATTATTCTTGAAAAAAACTGCATGAATAATTGACTTCAGTGTCGACTCTTTTCACATGAACTCACAGGTCTGTGGCTCGCCTGCCTCTTCATCAGCCTTTCAAAATGTAAGCATATGCCCCAATTTTAAAATTCAATCATTAATAAATGATAAGGCCCTGCCACTGAGGCCAATTATTCATGCAGTTTTTTTGGGTTTATTTTAAAATAAAAGAATAATGCTGGTGCTGGACTTCTATATTTGATTATACAGTAATAATTGTTGCCCCTGTTTCTGACTGTTGCATTCTGTCTCTGTGAATTGGAGCAGCCACTAAAACTTACACATTTTGGTAAAAAGACCTCTAAGTTTTAACAATGTACCAGAGTAATAAGTTTAAATGATCCAAGTATAAAATAAAGAAATTGACATATACAATATTAAATGAAACTTAGCACCTAATATGTCTTATTTCCTTTTCCTGAACTAATGTCTTTTCAACTTCTATTTTATTTCTGATGCATTCAATCATTTCTGACTATTATTTCACTATGGATGCACTTCACATTTGTTAATGACATTGTTATAATGTGCTCCTCGTTGGAGCACGCATATTGTTGGCTTTGTATTTCATCTTTTATAAAATCAATAAAACTCTTTGAACTAAAAAAAAAAAAAAAAGACCTCTAAGTTTAATCTGAGACAGTTGAGAGTAAAGGCAGGCAGTAAGATAAGATGTGAGTTCAAGGAATCTGGGAAGGGATTTGAGACATAGAGAGGAAAAATAAAGGAGTAATGCTTGTCTGCTGCATGTGAACTGCAGCCCATTAGCAGATCACATCTAATATAATAAAATGGTAGACGCGCATGCGCACTAAAAAAATCGTGTTCCCTGAGCTGTCGCGTTTTTTTTAGTGTGCATGCGCGGGTTGTACGTCACCAGTCAATCGCCTCCACAGGCCGGACCGCAGCCAAACGGACCGCGGGAAGGGAAAGGGGGAGGGGAGGAGGGCTTCGAGGGAGCCGGCTGTCGGAGGAGGGCAGACGCGGGCCCAGGAGCAAGTCCAGCTGTACAATCCTGTCCCTTAAGCTTCACATCTCCCGAAGAAATGAGATAGTTGAAAAATTCCAGGAGATAAGGTAGTAACTTTACAGCAAAGGCTAGGTAAAATTCAATTGTAAGACCATCCGGTCCGAGCGTTTTAGCCTTTGCCATAGACATGATAACTTCCTGCAGTTCACTAATAGTGAGAGGTTGACATAAAAGTAAGTTGTCAGAGTCCTCAACACAACCATGTGGTAAATGGGTAAGGAATCCTGATGAATGAGTATCAGAGTCCACTTCGGCCGTGTATAACTTCTTGTAAAAAGTTTGAAATGTAGAAAGTACATCTTTCGGAGCAGTCAATATCGATTTATCCTCAGAACGAATCGTTGAGATATTAGTCTTATCAACTCTTCCTTTTAAATAGTTAGCAAGGCTATGTCCACATTTGTTTGATTCCGCGTAATATGTGGCAGATTTAGCAAACACTTGTTTGGCAGCAGATCTGCTCAATGAAATATTGTAATTATAACGTGAGGCCTGCAATTTGCCTAGTATGACCATGTTATTAGGGTGTGAGTAGTGAGATCGTTCAAGGTTCTTTATCTCTGTCTCCAGTTTGAGTAGGTCAGACATGGCAGCTTTACGTTTGGAAGCAGAAAATGAGATAAGACCTCTGACGTAAGCTTTGAACGCATCCCAAATATAGGTCCCGTTGGACTCAGTAGGAACATTAAAGGTAAAAAAACTCCTCAATCGCCTTAGAAAGATATTCAATGAAGGCAGGGTCCTGAAGAAGAGTGTTGTTAAATCGCCATGGACTCGAAGAAAAAGTATTGGCACCAAACGCAGTGAACTTAAGTTGTACTAAGGCATGGTCTGACACACTTATTTCCTTAATGTCAGAAGAATCTATGAATCTCATAAGTGAAGGGCTCACCAGAAAGTAGTCTAATCTGGAATAGGAGTTGTGAGGCGTGGAGAAGAAAGTGAATTCAGTGTCATCAAAATGAGTAATCCTCCATGGGTCAAGTAGCTGAAACTGGGAAATGATATCTTGTAACAAAAACCAATTTTTGGATTTTTTTTTGTATGACATATTGGATTTTCTATCTTTCAATGGATCCTGTATGACATTAAAATCACCCCCTATGATACAGTGATGATCCCTATGCGTATTTAATATGTCAAGCTGATCATCCCCCCCGGAAGGAGCGCAGAGTGGTAGTCATCGGGGACTCCATGCTGCGAGGAACCGAGGGTCCAATTTGTAGACCAGATTTGCAGTCGAGGGAGGTCTGCTGTCTCCCTGGAGCCAGGATTCGTGACGTCACCACCTCTCTCGATAAAATACTAAAACCTACTGACCACTTCCCTATGCTTCTTATCCATATAGGTACAAACGACACTGCAAGGAACACCTTAGAGAACATACCCGATGACTTCAGAGCCCTGGGTAGGAAGCTGAAGCAGACGGGTGCACAGGTGGTCTTCTCATCCATCCTCCCAGTTAGAGACAGAGGAAGAGCCAGGGAAGAACGCATCCAACGTACCAACGAGTGGCTTCGCAACTGGTGCATTGAGATGAACTTTGGATTCCTGGACCATGGAAAGGCACTCCAGGGACTGCAGGGACCAGACGGACTTCACTTGACCAAAAGAGGTAAAAACGTACTGGGACACCGTCTAGCCCGCCTACTTCGCAGGGCTTTAAACTAGGTAAGTTGGGGGAGGGTATCCACTCACATTCCACAGCAGTAAGGAATCATCCAGTGGAGGCGAGACACAACCGCCCTTTTGAGCCCAAGGTAAGCACCCATAGCACGCATGACAGCTCTAACAAACACAAGGGATGGAGGGCCATGTATGTCAATGCACACAGTTTAGGCAATAAAATTCTGCAATTGGAAACCGAGATAGTGAATGCCAACCTAGATGTGGTCTTGGGTCCGCTCCTCTTCAACATATTCATAGGAGATCTGACTCAAGGGCTTCAAGGTAAAGTAACATTATTCGCCGACGACGCCAAACTATGTAATATGGTAAGCGAGGACAATTTACAAGATAGTATGGCGCAGGACCTGCGCACATTGGAATGCTGGTCCTCAACCTGGCAGCTGGGCTTCAATGCTGGAAAATGTAAGGTCATGCACCTAGGTAACAGAAACCCGTGCAGAACTTATACCTTGAACGGGGAGACCTTGACCAGGACTTCAGCGGAACGAGATTTTGGGAGTAATCATTAGTGCAGACATGAAATCTGCCAATCAGGTGGAGAAGGCTTCCTCAAAGGCAAGGCAGATGCTGGGTTGCATCCGTAGAAGTTTTGTCAGCAGAAAGCCTGCTGTCATTATGCCATTGTACAGGGCCATGGTGAGACCTCATCTGGAATACTGCGTGCAATTCTGGAAGCCACACTACCGCAAAGACGTGCAGAGGGTCGAGTCGGTCCAAAGAATGGCCACCAGAATGGTCTCAGGGCTTAAAGGTCTCCCGTACGAAGCAAGACTAGACAATTTGCAGCTCTACACTCTAGAGGAGCGCAGGGAGAGGGGAGACATGATTGAGACGTTTAAATACGTCACCGGACGTATAGAAGTGGAAGATGACATCTTCCTTCTTAGAGGCCCCTCAACCACAAGAGGGCACCCGCTCAAACTCAGGGGCGGAAAATTTCACGGCGACACCAGGAAGTATTTCTTCACGGAGCGAGTGATTGATCGGTGGAACGGGCTTCCAGTGCAGGTGATCGAGGCAAGCAGCGTGCCAGATTTTAAGAATAAATGGGACGCCCATGTGGGATCCCTAAGAGGGTCAGGGCAAAACACTAGCTAATCTTAAGGGGAGGGTCTATAGTGGGCAGACTTGATGGGCCTTGGCCCTTTTCTGCCGTCATCTTTCTATGTTTCTATGTTTCTAAGCTAAATCAGCGTAATAAGACACATCATCAACATTAGGACCATATACATTTAAGAACATGAGTTTAAGATCAGCAATGTCAAGAACGACCTGAATCCATCTGCCATCAGAATCAGTATGGTGGGACACAATGGAAATATCAGGACGCTTCCTGATAAACATCATCACTCCATTTTTCTTCCCCAGGGCAGGAGAACATAGAACCTTAGGATGCTGTGAAGGAACGCGATGCGCCCGTTCTATTTCAATCGGGTGTTTGAAATTCAAGGTGAGAATCTTAGGAAGAGTATCTTCAAGAAATTTAACCAAATCTCTCCCCTCACGAGCTTCAGGTAGCCCAAGTATTCGAAAGTTGCTCCTCCGTGAGCGATTACTTTGGTCTGCCAGTTCATTTTCAAGCAGGGCAACCTTCTTAACCTGCCGTTGTAATGCTTTAATATTTTCAGTGTTGACACCCACCTTCGATTCAGCAGTGTCTATTCAAACTTTCAGATCGGTTAATTCCGCTTTAAATGTGGTGATCTCCGACAAGATCTCATCCGTGACCGATTTGTTTTCGGCCATGAGGGAGCGGAGCGCGCGAATTTCCTCCAGCAATGAGGCCGCGGTGACGTCATCAATTTTTAACGGAGGTTTGGAGGGAGAAACCGGCTCCAAACTCCTCCGTTTGCCCGTTTTGCCCGAAGCCATTATCTTTAGGTAAAAGATTATCGCGCTGAGCACTGAAAAGTGCTGCAGAGAAAGTTGATATCGGGGCTTTCAGTGATCCTCGCGCGGGAGCAACTCGCTCAAGCAACCATCACTTCCAAGGCTCACTAGTGCCCCTCGCTCCTAAATATTTAAAATATTCCCCAGAGGTGTCACGAGAAGCGTGGGAGAGGTGGGCCATGGGTTACATGCCTTTGCATTTTTGTTTGCTACCTGTCTATCATAAACCCCAGGAGAAATAGAAAGAAACGTTTGAAGAGACTTCAACAAATTCAAAATACAGCAGCATGTCTTCTGGTAGTAGAGCTAGACAAGATATTAGACCAGTTCTAACTCAGATTCCAGTGGATACCTCATGTAGCCATGTTCATTTTCATGTGATAGCTCTCAAAATGTAACAGGCTTGAATGAGTAGCCCAGAGAGTGTAGAAAACTGGAACGCTCTTCCGGAGTCTATCATAGGGGAGAACACCCTTCGGGGATTCAAGACAAGGCTCCATTTTATCGCCTCTATTGTTTAATATCTACCTGTCCCCTCTCCTGACTCTCTGCCAATCAATAGGGTTCACAGTATATGCTTACGCGGACGATTTCCAACTATTGCACCCCATAGAATCAACTGACCAATCTGAGATTCAGTCAATTAACCATAAACTCAGTATAGTTTATGACTGGTTAAATTCTAATAAGCTCTCTTTAAGCATTTCAAAATCTAATACTCTTTTATTCCCCGAAAAAGAGGGGGCGCAACTAATCTCCCCAGTTACTATCGATAACACCCCACTTGCACCGACTACAACTATAAAAATTTTAGGGGTCCTCATAGACAGCAGGCTTACTTTCCGTCCGCAAATAAGCGCCTTAGTCAAAAACTGCTTTTACAAACTAAGAATGATTCGAACACTGGCTCCTCTTCTCGACACCAGTTCCCTTAACGTACTGATTCATTCACTTGTAATCTCAAAAATAGACTATTGCAATTCACTTTTAAAAGGAATATATCATAAGGATTTGAAACGTTTACAGTTAATTCAAAATACGGCCATTAAGTTAATTTCAATAGCATCAAAGTACGATCATGTTACCCCTCTGCTAAAAGACGCCCACTGGTTGCCAATTTCACATCGGATAACCTATAAAATAGCTCTTTTAACATTTAAAACCATGCAAACTAATTCTCCAGCTTTCATTGATAGATTATTGATCCCTTATGACCCACCAAGATCTTTGAGATCCATAACCCAATCTAACCTTAATATCCCTTCATTGAAGATGATTGGCACACGTCGTACTACCATTTTTTCGGTAACAGCCCCAACGATTTGGAATTCTCTTCCGTTGTATTTAAAAATGGAAAATAATCTAACATCATTCAAAAGCAAATTAAAATGCTTCCTATTTAAAGATGCTTTTAACTGAAGTTTTACTTTATCTTAAATTTAATTTTAACTGACGTCTTAATTTTAATCTCTTTTTACTTTTTTTAATTAATCTCCCTGCCCTTTTGTTCTTTCCATTAATGTCTCTTCCATTTACTATAACTATTGTAATTCTCCCCTCTTTACCTTGTGTGTCTTTTGTTCGTTCGTCCACAACAACTTTGTATGTATTATAGTTCGTCTGTAGTTTTCTTTTTTTTTAAAAAAAAGTATGTATTAATTGTAATATTGTTTGTCTAAAGGAAAATTTTTTTTTACTCTGTACAACGCTTTGTAGAATCGATAAGGCGTTTAATCAAATAATTAAAATAAACAATAAACAATAAACAAAACAATAAACAATGTTGGACAGGTTTGTGCTAAATCAGAACCTACGCAGGTAGGGCTGGTCTCAGTTGGGGTGCTGGTCTTTGACCAGGGGGCCACCGCATGAGCGGACTGCTGGGCACGATGGACCACCGGTCTGACCCAGCAGCGGCCGTTCTTATGTTTACTGAGTAACTACCAATAGGGAAAATATGCTTTATAAACCCTATAAATAATACTCTTCATCAGATTTTAGGATCCTCAGCAATACCACTCAGAGTAAATATTACTGTTGACCCGATGAAGATTTAACACATAAAGCTTGGAGTATTGAGCCTATTTGAACTCTGAGTGGTATTGCTGAGGATCCTAAAACCTGATGAAGGGTGTTAGTTATAGGGTTTATAAAGCATATTTTCCCCATTGGTAGTTACTAATACTGAATACCCTAATACAGGGGTAGGGAACTCCGGTCCTCGAGAGCCGTATTCCAGTTGGGTTTTCAGGATTTCCCCAAGGAATATGCATTGAAAGCAGTGCATGCAAATAGATCTCATGCACATTCATTGAGAAAATCCTGAAAACCCAACTGGAATACGGCTCTCGAGGACCGGAGTTCCCTACCCCTGCCCTAATACCACAATTAGAATAGTGCTTGAAGCTGATACTGTTCATTGAGAGCTTTTTTACCGCTACTAATGACTGGGAAGTCAGTTCAGAGCAGTTCTGAACTGGTCTCTGGTTCGAGAAAGAGAGAGGATGAGGTGTATGATGCTGATGGAACACACCTGGATTATAACAATAATCAATCAAGAAATACATTTTAGTAAATAAATTATTATTATTATTTTTTTTTAAACCCCAAACAAACTAAAATTAATACATGGCGATGACATTGAACAATTTATACAGGTGATTTTGGAGTTACGTGAATAATCTTTGGTTTTTACAATTCCCTTCTCCACCACTCCCACTGACTGGATAAATATTGTTGGCCATGGTTATCAATTTGCCCTCATGCCAGCCGCCTATAGGCAGCTAAATACGATGTAGTCTTGGAACAATATAGGTTAGAACCAAAGTATTGCTAATGCTATTTAATTTGCTAATATCCCAGTTACGAAGAGGTATTCTGGTGCCACGGCTTTACACCTTTGGTCATGCAAGAAGTCTACCTTAAAGTTAACGAACTCTTTTTATGCAGCTAGTTGTACCCAGTTACATTCAGCAACTCATAGGCGGTAGATGTTTGAGGAGACTAAAGTGGGGTGAGGTAGGGTGGGGCAGGGCAGGTGGGGCTGGGGTAAGACTAGAGCATGGTAATATAATGGTCCAAGTTAACATCCTTAGCGTGCAAGCCCCTCTCCCCCACCCCCCTCCCATATCCAGCATCACCTGTCTCCCCCCCCCCAATAGTCCATCTCTCTTTTTTGTCCCATGAGTCTTTTCCCTTATCGTCCCATCTCACACCCTTACCCCACAATTGCCCCATTTATTTCTCCTTCCAGCCCCCACTTCCCTCACTGATACCTCTGTTGGGCCATTGCCGGCACGAGTCCATGGCAGCAAGAACAAATAGGAAGGGTAATCTTCCCTTCTCTGCCAGCTCCAGAGGCTGCAAAGAAAATGAAATCACGTGCAGGGCCAGAGACCTGTGGCTTTGTGACCTGTCAGCTCTGCTCATCTCCTCCTCCCTCCCCTGTGATGTAACTTCCTGTTTTGGAAGGCACCCCCCCTCCTCTCTCCACTATGATGTAACTTCCTGTTTTAGGAGGGAGAAGGGCGAGGAGGGAAACAAGCAGAGCCGTGCACACAGGACTCTGGTCTCACGCATGATTTCATTTTCTTTGTAGCTTACAGAATCGAGGAGATTCTCCATGGACAAGCAGGATAACAACATCCACACATGTGGGTGATGTCACAGCTGACGTTGCCAATCGGCCCTTGTCAGAGAGCTCAGAATGAACTTAAAGTTCCGAGCTCATGCACTAGGTCCCTACCCACCTGTAGTCAATAGTAACAGAACACTCATCATAGCTTCAGTTATTTTCTAACCGCCGCAGTGATCAGTTAGCCAAACGTGCCCTTGTCACATTTGCTATTTTATTTAGCTAAGTTATTTCTAGTTAGCGTCGATACAGGATACAACAGCCACACAAACCCTCCCAACCCTACCCTTTCTGAATTTATGTTTATTATAAGCTATGATATATAACTGAAGCTATGATGAGTGTTCTGTTACTATTGACTACAGGTGGGCAGGGAACTAGTGCATGAGCTCAGAACTTTAAGTTCATTCTGAGCTCTTTGACAAGGGCCGCTAAGCAATGTCAGCTGTGATGTCACCCACATGTGTGGCTGTTGTATCCTGCTGTCCACGGAGAACATCTGTTACAAGTGTGCATCATTTGCTTAATGGCAGGGAAGGGAAGATCACCCATCCTATTTATTCTTCTCGCAAGAGACGGGTAGGAAGAGGAAGTTAGTGGTTGGGACGGGGGAGGCTTTGCCTTCCCATGCCTCTTATACAGGGGGCCTGTGCTTTAACTAGATATGTTCTACTAAAGGTGAAAAATTAACTGATTGAAGATATCTGGTTAAATGTTACAGTAAACTATGCTACTCAGTAAAACAAGGGCCATTAACTCAGACACAGTGGCAAGCTTGTTAAACTCAGAATCGGAATGAGCTGCCATAAGATATCAGATTGATCAAGGCTAATGGGCTCTCTTTGGTGCAGCTTCAAAACCTAGTTATTTAAGTGTTAATAATCTGCATGGCATGAATTAACGCCTTAGTATTAAAGTTTGGTTGGTAAGATTAAAGAAGTGTTATAAGAAGGGGATTATTTAAATGGTTGTGTTATCTGCTGCACATGGGGTTGAAATGAATGCCCTAGATTAAAAGGGCCTATTATACAGGGTAGTTTTATTTGCCCCTGACAGAAATTATTATCTTACTAGTGTTTAAGCCCGTTACATTAACAGGTGCTAGTAAAGCCTCCTTCCTTCACATGTCCCCTATTTTCAGCCCCAGCTCCAAACCCATTTTTACGCCCCCCCCTCCCCACAGTCCAACAGCACCTCTTCCCTGCTCCCCCGGTTCCTCTTCCCTGCTCTCCCGGTCAGCAGCACCTCTTCCCTGCTCTCCCGGTTCCTCTTCCCTGCTCCCCCGGTCAGCAGCACCTCTTCCCTGCTCCCCCGGTTCCTCTTCTCTGCTTCCCCTGTCAGCAGCACCTCTTCCCTGCTCCCCCGATTCCTCTTCCCTGCTTCCCCGGTCAGCAGCATATCTTCCCTGCTCCCCTGGTTCCTCTTCCCTGCTCCCCCGGTCAGCAGCACCTCTTCTCTGCTTCCCCAGTCAGCAGCACCTCTTCTCTGCTCCCCCGGTTCCTCTTCCCTGATTCCCTGGTCAGCAGCACCTCTTCCCTGCTCCCCCGGTTCCTCTTTCCTGATTCCCCGGTCAGCAGCACCTCTTCCCTGCTCCCCCGGTCCCTCTTCCCTGCTCCCCCGGTCAGCAGCACTCCTTACCTGCTCCCCTGGTCCAGCATGTAGCCTTGTGAGCATTGCGGCCGGCTTTTGCGAACCTCGCAGGCCGCTCTGCACTTCGGTAGCACGTTCCCTCTGACGCGATCACGTATGTCAGAGGAAACGTTCTACTGAGGTGCTGTGCGGCCTGCGAAGTTTGGTACAGCTGGTCGCGATCCTCAAGGAAACAGCACCCGACCCTCTGCTGTGCTTTGGGGAGAGTCTTCAGTGGCTCGAAGCCCTCCTCCCAGCAGCTGCCGCCAGTGCCATTCCACACCGCATCAAGCCGCCGAATATGGCCACGGAGGGCAATCGGGGCGGCCAGGACACAGGCAGGGAGAGTTGGTGAGTGAGGGCGGGAGGAGGGGAGTGGCCAGAGTGTTCCCTGCTGCTGCGTTCTAAAATAGAATCTGGCCAGGGATCAGAAAACATGGCAGCAGGGAACACGAAACCCTAAGTGCGCATGTGCACTTAGGGTTTTATTATATGGGATATTTTAATTCATGCAGATGTTTGTTGATGATACATCTATTGTTTGTTCTATAGATGTATGGGGGGATGGTTTGTCTTGGTTTATTTCCTTAGGTACCGGTAGTTAGGTATGCTCTAATAGAGTGGTCTCAAACCCATGGCCTGGGGGCCACTTGCAGCCCACCAAGTACTATTTTGAGGCCCTCAGTATTATATAAAGAATAATTCTGTATGGAAAACATGTGCCTTAAGTGTCTGGCGGTCATGTTCTGGAACATTGCCCGCCTCACTGCTGTAACCTCACGCAGCGCTTTCCTGCGTCTGTATGCAATTGTCATCTCCACTCCACCTCACCATCACGTACAGACGGAGGAAAGTGCTTGCGTGAGGTTACAGCAGTGAGGCGGGCAATGTTTCAGAACATAAGGTAACCATTGGCGGCAGTGCAGCTTGTGCGAGTGTCCGGTGCTGGAGGAGGTGAGAGCTGAAGGCGGTTGCGGATGCGAACACCGGACACTTAAGGCACAATTTTTCCATAAAGAATCATTCTTTATAATAATTCTTTAAAGTTGGTCCAAAATCTTGTCTCTTGCAATTGATAATTTGATAGTTTTTCACTTTCTGCATGTTGCACTGCTTTCACAGCTGTGTATAGCTGAAATTATCAGAAGCAATTAAGGAAAGATTTATAAAGTATTACAGTTTATAAATCTTTCCTTAATTGCTTCTGATAATTTCACATAATCCACATTTTGGATTTGTAGGTACTTACCTCATGCAAAGTTGTCATTTTTTAAATAAGATATTAACTATTTTTTTCTGCAAGCACCTACAAATCCAAAATGTGGCCCTGCAAAGGGCTTGAGTTTGAGACCACTGCTCTACTATAACCTGGAAAGAGAAAATGAATGGGAAAAAATACATACTCCCCCCCCTCCCCCAGTTTTGCCGATGGAGCCAGAGAAACAACTGCTGTCCTGCTTTTTAACCACTGCTGCCTGGAACAAGTGACTCACCACCATGAGCCCAACTTTTTCCTAGGAACACTACAGCCAAAAATTCCATCACTTCTGGACTTCACTACCCATCGGCCAGCTGCTGGATCTTATCCACCTCTCTGAAAAAGATGTCTGACTCTTTAGGTGAGGATATGTGAGCGGCAGGAACCCAAGGAAGACACATTGCTAATTCTTATTCAAAATAAGCTCTCATAACTCTGAAATCCAAAAATTTTAAGTAAGCTGGGTCATACTTGGAGAAGGAATAAGAAAGCTTTAAACACAAAGACCCCTCCAAGTCTCTGGGATGCATTTAGGTAAGAACCCAAGAGCTTGTTGCTTGGAAAAAACCTACCTTATTATAAGTCCCCTGAATAGTCAAATCGCTGTCCCTTCCTGGACTGGAATTATTCATCCTCCATTTCCTTCCATTGGTTAGGCCTAGCCAATCTATGGAAGCTTCCCTCCTGCTCTCAGAACACTGTACTATCAAACTCCAAGCTCAAAAACCACCACCAAAAAGTAACCCAGTGATAAATGGATGCATTGCTCACTTCACTCACCCACTGCAATACAGGAAATTTTTAACTTAATTACAATTTTAATTAAGGAAGGCTGGTAGAGTAGAGAATGACACAGTGACAGAATTTGTTACTGTCCCTGTCTCTGTGGATAACCACAGAAAACCATCAGGTATCATTCTTTAGTGTCTATCTCAATCTCAGTCCTACACCAGCATTCTTCAGTGCAAGGCTTGAGGGTCAGTGGTTGAGCCCATTCATACTCTGATTCTTATGTGAGCCAAGTATAAGATAATGAAGCCATTGTGACATCACTGATAAACTTGGCTCTTATTGGTGGAATGAGACATTATGACATCACAATATCTGCTCTGGATACCAGAGTCTATCATTCTCTGGTGTCTATCTCAACCTCAGTATTCTACCCCAGCATGCTTCAATGTAAGCCTAGAGGGTCAGTGGTTGTGCCCATTCATACTCTGATTCTTCCCGCTCTCCTTAAAGAATGACACGGGGATGGTTTCCTGCGGTTATCTGTGGGGGCGGGGGCGGTGATGAATTCTGTCACCGTGTCATTCTCTAGTTGACAGAATCTTCAAGTGACAATATAATTGCACTAGTCTTTAAGCCCGTTACATTAACGGGTGCTAGAACATATGTGTGTGTGTCTGTCTTTATTTCTTTCTCTCTCTCCTTAGTCGCTTTTTTTCTTTCTGCCTTTCTTTTTCCTTGGCTGTCCATCATCACCCCTTGCCTGCTCCCCCTGTCCATTTTCCCTTCCTTTTACCTCCCCTGTGTCCACCACCACCCCTTCACTGCTCTCCTTATGCAGCAGCAGCCCTTCTCCCTTTGTTTTACCTCCCCCCTGTCCAGCAGCACCTGTTTCCTTCTCCCCCTGTCCAACATTAATCCTCCGTTCCTTTTTCTTCACCCCCCCTGTCCATCAGCATCTCTTTCGTTCTCCCCCTGTCCAACGGGTGCTACCGAAACATGATCGAAGCTTCAATTATTGAACTACCGAAGCTTCAATTATTGAACTACTTAAGCCGAATAAGGATCCACTTGATGTTTCCAATTACAAACCTTTATTGATGATTAACACTGATGCTAAAATATACGCTAAATTGCTAGCCACGAGACTCCAAAGGGTTCTCCCCAAACTCATTTCTACAGACCAGAATGGTTTCTTAGCTAATAGACTATCTAATAATAACACTCGTACATTTCTCAACGTTATAGCTCGTACTCAAACTGTGGCTGAACCTCTGGTGGCAATGAGTCTCGACGCAGAGAAAGCGTTCGATAGGATTGAATGGACTTACTTATTTCAGGTACTACACTGGTTTGGCTTCCAACCTGCTTTTATTGCTATGATCAGGATATTATATAAGTCTCTAATTACAAGGATATATATCAACGGTTCCTTTTCTACCCCTTTTTCTCCAGCACGATGTACTCGACAGGGATGTCCCCTGTCGCCTTTATTGTTTAACATAGCATTGGAACCCCTGCTTTTTGCACTTAGAGTACATCCTGATATTCATGGAATCAAATGTACAGAGCGAGACCTCAAATTATCGGCCTATGCGGACGACGTGTTGCTGTATGTTACGGTTGACTCCATTCAATACGTCCTGAAGATCATTGATTCTTATTCTAGTATTTCTGGCTATAGATTGAACTTGTCCAAAACAGAAGTGATGTCATTGAACTCTCCTGAAGCATATGATACCATTCAAAAGCTTGGTCTGCGCTGGATGGGAAGAAAAATCAAATATCTTGGTGTTTTTCTCCCCTTCTATTGAGGAAACTGTGCATTGTAATACGGAACATCTTGTTGCCTCTGTTAGCAGCCTTACTAATCGCTGGTCACCTCTCCGTCTATCGTGGTGGGGTAGACTGGACACGATTAAGATGATGATCGCCCCAGTAATAAATTACACTCTGAATATGATTCCTGTCTACTTACCTAGAGCCACCTATAAATTACATTACATTACATTAGGGATTTCTATTCCGCCTGTGCCTTGCGGTTCTAGGCGGATTACAATAAAGATGATATCTGGGCATTTCCAGTAGAATTACATTACAGGAAAAGAGTAGATTACAAGTAACAGTGAAGAGTTACAATACATATCGCAGCAGATGTAACATAGCCACGGATTACAATAAAGAAGATATCTGGGTATTTCCAGTAGAATTACATTACAGGAGAAGAGTTAATTACAGTTTATATTGAAGAATTATAGTACATTCAATATCACAGGAGATGTTACATAGCAACTGAGTCAATTTACAACTGGTGGATAATAAAGAATTACCATATATTCTAGATTACAAAAGATGTTTCATGAGCTGAGTCAAGTTTCTTCGGATGGAGAGTAGCATCATATGTCTATAAGCGGAGGTGTATTTATTGTTTTGATGATTGCATGCTGTTGATTAATTAATGTTGATGATATGGACAGTAGGGGTGTTTATTTTGGTTGGATAAAGAGATTCTGTTCCCAAAGGAATTGATTGGGAACTCATTATTATACACGCAAAACAAACTTCGCTATAACAGCCCCTACCTTATGGAACTCACTTCCACAATACCTCCGCGACGAACAACAACTAGTCAAATTCAAGATCAATCTAAAGACTTTCTTATTTCGAGATGCTTTTAATCAAACCTAAAAGCATCTTCTCTCTCTTCCTTCGGTCAGCAAACTTCTATTATCTTAAGGTTCCCCTCCCTTTTGTTCAATCCTCCCCCCCACTCTTTCCTTTTCATCTATACAATGTAACTTTTTCCCCTTCCGCTGTTACTGCCCTCACACTCCAGTTCGTCAAGTCTTTGTCATTTATGTTTAACTTAAGACATCTTTTTGCACATACTGCTACTTTTAATACTTTTTTTTAATAATTTTATTGTAAACCGGCCAGACAATTGTTTGATGGTCGGGATATTAAAAACCAATAAACTTGGAAACTTGGAATTAGATGGCGGTTTAGATTGATGGGAGATATTTTTTGAACAGTAGTGTTTTTATTTCTTTTCGGAACTCTTTTATGTCTGTAATTTCGATCAGTAATTTTGAGATGTCGGAGTCAATATTAGCTGCCTGTGTCCCTAGTAGGTTGTCATAAAGTTTCTTACGTCGAGTACCATTGAGAGGAGGGTAGGTGAAAATGTTCTGTGTTCTCCTTCTTCTGGATAAGAGATAGTAGTGAAAACGGTTGTTTAGGTAGCTGGGTGCCGCGCCGTGGGTTACTTTGAATAGGAGACAGTAGAGTTTGAATTGTGTTCTTGCTTTTATTGGTAGCCAGTGAGATTCTAAGTATGCTTTGGTAATATGGTCGTATTTGCTGAGTGAGTATATGAGTCTGAGGGCTGTGTTCTGGACGGTCTGTAGTTTTTTTATTGTGTTGACTGGGCAAGGTAAATAAAGGCTGTTGCAGTAGTCTACCATACTTAGCACGAGGGATTGGACAATGATCCTGAATTGGTCTTTATTAAAGAATTTTCTTATTTTTCTCAGATTACGCATTGTGAAGAATGCTTTTTGGATGATTTTATGGATTTGTGTTTGCATAGTGCAGCCTCTGTCTAGTTGTATTCCCAGGATTTTGAGGGAACTCTGTATTGGGTACTTGGTTGAGTTTACTTCCAGTTCTGTTAGGGTTGGTTTTTTGTCCTTCTCTAGTAGTAGGAATTTAGTTTTGTCCGTGTTCAGCTTCAACTTATGATTTGTCATCCATTTTTCTACTGTGTCCATGTTGAAACGTTACTCTCAAGATTTTTGTGGAATAATTCAACGCCCCGCATTAGCCTTCAAAAATTGAAAAAAGACAAATTAGATGGATGCGTTCGTTTTCCTAGTTTCTACGAGTATCACACTGCTATGTTGCTGTGTCAGAGGTCACACTTGAATCCTAGGAATTCCTCCTTGACATTGCCAGCCTGGGTACTACTTGAAAAAGAACATACTGATGTTGAAATTTTTTGTTCTACTTTCACTGAATCAACAGTGTCCACTTTCCATGAACCACTTAAATCCACTAAATTGGCTCTCAGATATACCGACCAATTACTAAAAATGAAGTGGGAAGACACTCTTTATGTATACTTGTGGAATAATACCAAAATTAAAATACAAGCACAATCTGTCAACTGGTCCACTTGGAAGAGAGCTGGTATTGCTTTCCTCAATCATCTGTATTGTGATAGCTCCTGGATACCTTTTGATTCCTTATGCCAAACTTATAATCTACTTCAATCACATTATTACAGATGGTTGCAACTATGTCATGCTATTAAGGCAGGTTATAACCTGTCCGTTTCCAAAAATATAAAACCTTCCATCTGGAGATTGTTTGATTTAATGGCGTGTAAAACCAAGGTATAAACTGAATAAAGTGATTGGAAACCAAATAGTGTCCAAAAATATAAATGTCTTATCAGCACATTATAATTTAATAGTTGAGTAGTTAGTGCTTTTTGTAGCTATCTCAATTTTAAATATTATTCCAAAGATTTGTCTAGTAAAACTTTGATATAATGCTTTTTATTTCTTCTTCTTCTTTTATTTAAGAGCAATGAGCCATTTTGAATTCCCATTGTCGAGTTATTAAGCCCTATCATTACCCTTGAAGAAGCCTCATGGTGCGAAACGGACTGGGCCTCCTTCGGGTTACTAAGATAAGTGCTTATTGATATTTTCTTGGATAAGCCAGTTAAAAATCTTGAATATACAACTGCCGGTTTTTCAATGCTCATTGGCTAGAAGAAAGTTGAGATAATGAAAAGTTAATCATGATAATGAAAAGTTGATTATAAAAATAATATAAAATTATTACACAAAATTAAAATTATTAAAAAATTAAAATTAAAAATTCAAGGGTTTTTGACCTATGATGATACCCAACTCCAATATTATTATTATTATTATTATTATTAGGTTCTTATATCCCGCCATACCCAGAGAGTTCTAGGCGGTTTACATTCGTTACATTAGGATCAATATGATTGTAACTCATTGATTGCATTCTTAGTGTAAAACCAAGGGTCATTCTGCTGCGTGGTATGCTATCCTCAATGATTTGAAAACTAATTCAACTCTGAGTTTATGGGACGTATGGTCACAAGACACTGGCCTTGCTATTAATCATTCGACTAGACCCAAAATTTGGAAAGAAATTTACTCTTCACTTCATTCCGCATCAATTCAACAATCCATATTTTACTTAATGCACAGAGCCTTCTGGACACCTTCCAAGCTTGCTAAAATCCCTAATTCTGATGTCTCTTGCTGCTGGTCATGTAAGTCCGATACGGGAACATTAGATCACATGATATTTTATTGCCCTCCTGTTAATACGTTCTGGCTTCGAATCTGGAAGACTGTTTCTTTGGATTTGGATTTCAGGAAGAGTTGTCCTTGGCAATAATAATATATGATAGATATGGCTTACGTACTCAGCTTGATGACTCTGCTGCCAAATTGTTGAGATGCTTATTAATGGTTGCCCTAAAACTTGTGCTCACTAATTGGAAACATGCTGATAATCTGACTTATAACTTATGGTGGAATAATGTTTGCTTAATTATGAGATATGAAAACCATTTTGCTGAAAAAAGAGGTACTTCACGTACGCATGATGCTGTGTGGCATTTAATGTCTTCTTATTGCGACTCTTTAACTCAACTAGCCTGAAGTGAGTACTGTTGTTATTATTATTTTATGCTGCACTTGCTCATTGACTGATTACTTGTACTATTAACATCTTGTACTACCGACTGTTGTTTATACACTTTTGACTGTCATTTCTTCTTTTCTCTATTTTGTCTTGTTATCATTATGTATGATTCGGTCATGTATTGCTTTGTTATTAAATTGAAAATAAATAAACATATTGAACTTAAATATTTAGGGGCTTCTGGGTTTTGAGAGTGAAACATAGCTAAATGGTTGAAGGTAAATATCAAGTTATGTATAATTTATAGGGACCACCAGTTGTGTGACAGGTTCTTGGCTTGCCTTGCCCAATCATCTTTACCCCCGGCTATGGCTTGGAGTGGAATCATTTACTGACTGAAAGTAGATGGATGACTGAATGGGCCAGAGGCTGCCTACCATACAGAAATCCTACATTAGAATGTGAACTCAGGCTCTGGGTGTATTAGACAAGTAGGCTATCTATTATTGCATGCAAGGCCTGGGTCGAATGGGTAAGGGGAAGAAAATCTTTTAAGGTTCTTAGACTTGATTTCTTTAGCAGTTCCTCCAACAAACCACCTAGCAACAACAGGAGTCTTCTCATCTTCCACACTCCTGAGCCAATACTCTTTAGAGCATAGTTTTTATTATACAGAGTTTATTGGACCCCCAGTGAGCCTGCAAAAAATGGATAGTACACGTTCCAACCGATGCTGGCATTGCCACCTGGAAGCAGGAACATTGGATCACCTTCTGTTTCATTGTCCTTTGATTTTCTCTTTTTAGAGATCTATTTGGAGTAAAATAAGGCTTATTCTTGAGACTTCAATACTACTGTTCTATGGAGTTGTACTGTTCGGTACATCATTTATGCCTAGGAGTCCACTTAAGGATCATAATGATAGACTCCTTCTCATTATGACTGGGGTTGCTCTGCAGATGATAGCAAGGAATTGGAAAAATTGGGATCGCTTAAACTTTTCATTCTGGTGGGAGACATTGTGTATGTACTATCGTTTTGAGCCAGCAATAGCAGAACAATCTGGTGACTATCTGGGATCCATTAGATACTTATGTTAAGCTCCTTTAAATTCCATATCAGACTCTTGGCATTTTTTTTCTTCTGAAACCCTACCAGATTTGGGATCCTTTGTTACTTTTCATATACATCCAGGACTTGGGATGGGGGAGGGTTGGAGGGAGGGGGATATTTTTTTCATGAGTAGTACTTTAGTGCTTTTCTGATTGTACTAATTGTTTATGTAAAAGTTCTTGCACTTTATATCAGCTTTTTGTTTTTTTTTTTAAAAAAAGGAATAGTCTTTAAAATGAAAATGACATTACTCTTTAGAGGTCCTCCCCACTGGTATGATGCCAGGGAATGTCACCAAATGGATTAACTTTGCTCGGTGCCCAGTGACCCGGAATCTTTTGTCACTGACTGATTCAAATTGAACAAATTGAATCAAATTGGCTCTTAACATAAAGACGAAAGCCGTATTATTTACTTGGAGGAATGATATAACTTTGTCAAACCCATTCATTCTTAATAACACCACACTAAACTTAGTTCCTTCAGTTAAGATTCTTGGCGTACTAATTGATGAAAAATTCACTTACCATGATCACATTTCTCTTACTGTTAAAAACTGTTTTTTTAAATTACGCCGAATTAGATCAATATCCAAATTTCTAACCCCTAAATCTATCACAATACTAATTCACTCATTAGTAATATCGAAACTCGATTATTGCAATTCTCTCTTTCTTAACATATCATTGAAAGAAAAAAGGAGATTACAATTGATTCAAAATACTGCAATAAAGTTAATATACAATGCAAAGAAATATGATCATGTTTCTCCGCTGTTAATAGATTCTCATTGGCTACCCATTAGTCATAGAATCACATTTAAAATAATGCTACTCATCTTTAAAACTTTAGCCTGTGGTGAACCTCAATTCATATCCAGACTCTTGATACCTTATAATACACAACGCTCTCTTCGTTCCTCCAACCAGAATCTTCTCTCAGTACCTTCCCTGAAAATCATTGGTTCAAGAAGGGCCGACATTTTTTCCGTGACAGGTCCCCAATGGTGGAACGCCCTTCCCCAATACATTCGTAAAGAAAAAGATATTTTAATATTTAAAATCTTTTAAAATCTTATTTATTTAGAGATGCTTTTTATGTTTAAAGCATAGTATGTTTATAATTGCTGAGGTTTTTTACTCCCCTTACCTATTGTTATTTCCTTTATTCTACCCCAAACAAAAATTGTAACTTTTATCTTTTCCTTCCCAACTGTATGTTTGTTCAAGTTAAATGTTTTTTGTTAAATTGTGAATCCCTTTCTACTTTATTATATTTTTGTTATGTACATCGCTTAGTGATTATAATAGGCGATTAATCAAATTTTGTTAATAAACTTGATAAACTGACCCAGAATCTTCTCAAACTTTCTTCTGGTTTCAGTTCCTGCTTTATTTTGCATATGCCACGAGAGCAATGAACCTCTTATGTAAGACATAGCATGCCAATGATTATCTCAGTCTCTTAAATTTACTACAAGTGCTTGTCATAGTTGCATTGTGCCAAAAAAGAACTTTGTTTTTCTGGAGTTCATGGACTGTAATATCTGTAGATACCATGCCCCGCCTCGCCTAGTTTCCTATGCCTGCTAGCCTTCTGCTCTGTACTAAAAAATCCACCTCTTGAAGAAGAAACAAGCTAAATATCCACTGCCAGAAATTCGATTTTTGCAAGGAGAGGGTGTGTGTGTGAGAAAGCTAATATTGTTGGTTACTAATTATACAAGACTGAACAATACCAGTTATGCATTCCCTCTTATTTCCTTTCCCTTTCTTTGCTCCCACCTCCCCATTACCTCTCTTTTAAGCTGACCCTAGAAGACCTCTAAAGTTCCTTCATGACAAGCTGTCCCTGGATGATGACATGTTCCAAAGGTTGCAATTGATTCAGAATACCGCTGTGAAGTTGATCTATGGAAAGAGCAAGTTCGACCACGTGATTCCTTTGTTTTTGAGCCTCCACCTGGTTCATCTTAGAATTCAATTTAAATGTGTATGGTATTTTTGCTCCTTTTGTTCCTCTATCATGGAACGTTTACAGATTTTCCTAAGCGAGAGGTACCCAACAATTTAAGCTTTCCCTCCCTTCTAGGAAAGGAATCAAGTATTTTAGTCTTTCCTTGGTTTTTAAATTTTCTCAACTATGGAATGAACTTCCTTTAACCTTGCGATGTCCTTTCCAAGTCTTCCGCAAATCTTTTAAAACTTTCCTATTTGCAAAATATTTAAAAAATTAATTCCCTTGCAACTTTTGGTATATTTTTATTAATTATTGTTAACCGTGCCGAGCCTCCTTTGGTTGATGACCCGGTATACAAAGCTAAGTTTTAGTTTAGTTTAGGGAGTATCTATAAAACCTCTACATCTCTTCTTGACATCAAGCTGTCCCTACAAGACAGCTTCCATTAGGGAGCGTCTATAAAACCTCTTCATCTCATCTTGACATCAAGCTGTCCTTAGAAAACACTTTCTAGTAGAGAGGTTCTGTAAATCCTTTACATTCTCTTCTTGACATCAAGCTGTCACTGCTTAGATTTTACAATAGGCGGTACAGTACTCCCCCGATATTCACAGGGGTTCCGTTCCAGGAACCCCCGCAAATCTTGAAAAACCACGAATACGGTTTTTAACGGGGGAGATGGCAACCGGAGAGGCAGGAGAGAGCAGCCGGAGTGCCGGCGAGTGAAGGAAATCACTCACGGTATGCTCTGACCGCCTCTTCCTGCACTAAAGTCGGGCCTCACCAATCAGGAGCTGCTTTGACACGCAGCTCCTGATTGGTGAGGCCCGACTTTAGTGCAGGAAGAGGTGGTCAGAGCATACCGCGAGTGATTTCCTTCACTTGACGGCACTCCGGCTGTTCTCTCCTGCCTGTCCGGCTGCCCTCTCCTGCCCGGTCATTCGCGGTAGGAAAATACTGCGAATGACTGGGACCGCGAATCACCAATGGTGAATGACCGGGGGAACACTGTATATCAAAATAAAATAAACTTGGAAAATAAAACTTGATACATTCTCCTCATGACATATTTGGAGACACTTAAGTAAATAGTATGAAACCCTTAAAAGTACAATGGTATGCAAAAGGCCATTATCACATGGTTAAATTCAAATATTTAGTCATTTGAGACTCAATTAATATAATTTAAGTTACTAACAGATCATAATTTTGTCTGAAAAGTATAATTCCAGTAATTTCTGGTACTTCCTTGATAACTATGACTATTCAGTTACTTCAGATTGATCAGAATGATTTTGATAACAGGAATAAGAGTTTGTGTGAAAATTGAATTGAAATTCAATCGAAATTCACCAATCAGCAGTGTAGCATTTGCAGAAAATCAGAAGTGATATTTTTGTAGCCAATCAGCATTAAGCTTCACTAAATGGTGGGAAGTATAAATTTCTGGGATCCCTGCAACTGGTATCATTCAAACTGATTGAACAGCAACATCAATAGCAATGAAGTCCAAATTTCAGTTCTTGTCGGAGGAAAACCAGGTTCGAATAGTGGTTCTTGGTGAAGAGGGGTATTCCAGCAGGCAGATTGCACAGAGGGTGGGATGCAAACAAAGTACAGTGATTAGGGTGCTTCAGAAGAAGAAGACAGGAGGAACACAGGATAGACAGTGTTCAGGTCGACCAAGAACGACAAGTTGCACACATCTCTTGGCAATAGGAAGCAGAAGTCACCTCCATTGCTGAGAGAGTGGCAAGACAAGTGCTCAGCCATGGTTAGTACAAGCACAGTGAGGCATAGGTGCCTGGAATTTGGTTTGAGAGAGTATAAAGCTAGGAAAAACCCACTTCTGACTATGCAGCAAAGAAATTGAAGAATGGCATGGGCTGTGCAATATGGCAAGCGGACAAAGGAAATGTCGGAGAAGGTGTTATTTAGTGATGAGAGCACTTTCTGCATCTTGGGTGATCAGTGCAGAACGTATGCACACAGATATCCAGGAGAATTCAAGCCTGAATGCCTTTTGTCAGTTAAGCATTCTACAAAGGTCATGGTATGGGGATGTAACGCGGCAAGTGGAGTTGGTCGGCTTCATATTGTAGAGGGTATGGTGAATGCTATGAAGTACATTGAAATCCTGCAGAAACCCATGTTGCCTTCTGCAGAGAACTTGTTTCCTGGTGATTACTTCTTGAATGGATGAGAAAGAATGGAGTGAGGCAATTGATTGGACTGCTCGGTCACCAGATCTCAATCCAATTGAGAACCTGTAGCACAAGCTGTCACTGGAAATATTTTAAAAAACCAGCCAACAACGAAGCAAGAGATGATTGTGCCATTGATTGAAGCTTGGAATAGGATTATCACCCACAAATATTTGGTGAAGCTAGTCCACTCTATGCCCGAAAGGTGTCGTCTTGTCCGCAAAAGCAAAGGCTGGCCAATCAAATACTGAAAGCCCTGTTCAGGGCTAACCACAGCAATAAAAGTAAAACTAATAGTAATATAACAGAATCTGCTACTACTATTTAATATCATACAGCCATATGAGCACAATACATTATCATTGCCAATGTTCAACAACATTTCTCTGGACTGAAAATTTATTTAAAGGCATATCATTATCAAATATACATGTACAGTAACCGAATGTATGATAGTAGAATGGGAAATTAAATAAGATACATAACAAATGGTTACATAGCTTAAAGTGCATTAAATAAGTCAAGTGATGCAGGACTTTTGCACACCACTGTAAAAAATAGCATCGCAGTAGTCTGAAGAAGATAGAATTACCATGACAAAAGTCATACATAGAAGGAATGGTTTCTAAACATTTGTGATATGTACTTCAAAGACAGAGTCAGGAAACCCAGACTGTACTGCTACTCTGCTTTCTGTGGATTTGACCTTAGCCCATTAAGGCACAGACAAGTAGCATGCTAGAGTTTGGATTGAATTTAAATTTGCTGAACAAGATTGTAATAGACCTGTTTGGAGATACTATGAGAGGGCAAATCATTTCGTATTCAGCATACATTAGGAAACGGCTTCAAATGGAATTTTCTGCGTTGGAACAAAATATTAAGGATTTGGAATCACAATTGGCCTTGAAATGGGAACAAATTACTTTATAGGCCCTCTTAAAAGCTAAATATAGTGAGATTTCCTCTCAACTGGCTAGGAAAGATTTGTTTTCTCAGCAGGCTCTGTATTATGGAAACTCGAATAAAGTGGGAAGATTATTGGCTTATTATCTCAAAGCCAAAAAAAGAAAAGTAAAGATTACTGCTATAAAACAATTTTTTAAATATTATAAAGCTTTTTTATATTCTTCTGAGCTTTATTCAAATAAAGAACTTGAGGGTTTAGAGTTTTTAAAGTTAAGAAAGGGACCAAAAATCCACAAGCATATAAAGGGAGATCTTGAGGCGCCTATATCATTGAAAGAACTTCAGACAGCATTGAAGTCCCTTAGAGTTGGATCTGCTCCAGGTGGTGATGGGTTCACTGTGGAGTTTTACAAATCATTCCAAATTATATTATTACCTCATCTTTTAAATTTTTATCAGGCTCAACTAACTACAGGTTGTATTTCGGGTACTATGGCAGAATCTTTAACTATTGTTTTACTGAAGCCAAATAAAGATCCCATGTTGGTTTCAAATTACAGACCTATTTCTTTGATTAATGTAGACGGAAAACTTCTGGCTAAGTTATTGGCTTTATACTTGGCCAAGGCTCTTCCTTATATTATTGGTATGCACCAAATGGGTTTTGTTGCTCAAAGACATTCATCAAACAGAACCAGACTGGCTTTTCATATGTTAAATTTAACAAAAGTTATGAAAGATCCGGCCTTCTCTGTATCTTTGGATGCAGAGAAGGCCTTTGATCGTGTGGAACGGACTTTTATGTCTCAAGCAATGGATTGGTTTGGTATTGGTTCAGGATTTATACAAAGTGATTCAAACCTTGTATAGTTCCCCTTCTGCCAGATTATATATTAATAATACTTTTTCAGAACTTTTTTGACTGGAGAAGGGAGTTAGACAAAGATGTCCATTATCTCCTTTGCTTTTTGATATTGTTTTGGAACCCTTGTTATTGGCTTTTCAACAGGCAAGGGAGATTCAGAGAGTTCCTTATGCAGGTGGGGAATATAAGGTCTCTGCTTATGCAGATGACATTTTGCTTTATTTGAAGAATCCTGGAACTACCATCCCACATTTACTGGATTTGATTGACCGATTTTGCAAATTTTCTGAATATAAAATAAATTGGAATAAATCGGAGGTTCTTCCGCTATATGTACACTGTCCAAAAGGATTATTTGACTCATTCCCTTTTCTTTGGAAAGAAGATGGTATAAAATATTTAGGCATTTGGATTCAAAAAACATTGAAAGAAATGATGAAAGTAAATGAAAAATCTTTATTGCTAAAGGTCTCAAATATGTGTGAGCAATGGAACCCCTTACATCTGTCTTGGTGGGGGAGAGTTCAAACGGTTAAGATGATGATTTTGTCTGTGGTTTGCTACCAAATAGGTATGTTGCCAGTTTATTTTCAGGGGTCCTTATATAAGAAATTGAATAGTAATATATTTGGCTGGGTAAAACTGCTCGAGTTGCTTTAGTATCTTTACAAAAAACAATTGCGGCAAGTGGGGTAAATTTCCCAAACTTTTATAAGTACCATCAGGCCTATATACTGCATCAGGGTAAGTATTGGATCCTTCCTGAGCTCATGGAGCATCTTCCGGACTGGCTTTACTTGGAATGGCAACTCATGTCTCCATTGCGTTTGTAGAAGATACTGCTTGGAAATTAGAGCCACTATTTACTGGTACAATCACTTTCAATTACATACTATGAATACCAGCATAAAATTGTACTGCTGAATCCATTCATCCAAACTATAGGGTAAATCTTTTAGTTTGGTATCCTTATTTTTATTGTATGGACCTTCAGAATACAATCAGGCACACATTTCTTCTGATTGTTTCTATCTCCATCTATCTCCATCGGTCCACCTTTTATTGTATATTTCTAGCATTCATTCTAAATATTTTTAAAAATTTTTTGTAATTGTAAGTTCTCCTAGGACAAGCAGGATGAGTCAGCCACATATGGGTGTTGTCCCAACACCTCCCAATTTGCGGATAAGCTCTCCAATAGCTCAGAGAGATTTTTTTTTTTTTTTTTTTTCTCTGAGCACGTGCAGTGCCCGGGCCCCACTGGGCATGCCCGAGCCCTACCCATTTCCCCCTGCTTCCCCCTAATCCCCAGTCTTTAGTTTCCGCCCGTTCCCATCGGTCGGATTTTTCTACAGCTCTCCATTACAACTTTTCTACTCATCAACTTGAAGATGCCTGAATCATCTAAAGAAACAACTGGGATGCAGGAGGAGGATGAACACACTGGATCCTCATGAATTGTGCGCCCACTGATTGGATCCGGCGCTCGAGGTTTCCGTGTGGCTTGCATTGTGCGCACATGTCCCCACGTGCACGCAAGCTAAGGAAGAGGGCACTGAGAGACTTCATGAAGAGAAGTGAGGCCCGAGAATCTTCCTCCAGCAGCCATCCTCATCGGAGCGTAGCAGCGGGGGATCCACAGACGAATCCGGTGAGGAGCCTCCGGGACATCCTGGCTCAGTCAACCCCCCCGACTGCAACTTGCCCGGTCGAGAAATCTCTCCCGGAGGTCTTGCATGCTGTCGCTAGCCGTCGGCCACTGTAGGAAGCCGATAGGAGTCTCACCAGACCGAGAGATCTCTCCAGGAGTTCATGCATGTCGCTGCTTACAGCCAGCCTCCGCAGGGCATAAAGAGAAGTGAGGCCCGAGAATCTTCCTCCAGCAGCCATCCTCATCAGAATACAGCAGCGGGGGATCCACATGCTACAGTGGCAAGGAGCCTCCAGGATGCCCTGGCTCAGCTAATCCCCCCGCCTGCACTTGGCCCGGTAGAGAAATATCTCCCGGAGTCCCTGCATGTTGCCGCTTTGAACCAATCTCTGCAGGGCAGCCCATAGGAGTCTCGCCAGACCGAGAGATCTCTCCAGGAATCCCTGCACGTGCCATTTTCAGCCATCCTATGCAGGGCAGCCGATAGGAGTCTTGCATGCTGCGGCGTAAATCCACGGCCTCTGCAAGCAACAGATCGGGGCTTTCACCCTCCAGACGGCATGCTGCCGCTTACAGGGAGCCGATTGGGGTTCAAAGGTAAGTCCTATCTGCTTGTTTTTGGGAAAACCTCTGATAACCTGTTGCAGCCCCGAGGGCTCTGCCCCACCCTCCTCCCAATCTGAATTTAAGGAGAAAGAATCTCCCATGCTTCTTTCCCTTGGAGGGGACCTGCAGACCTCTCCCCCCAGTAGGAGACATGCTGCCCCAGAGTTCAGCTCATAAAGGACATGCTGAAAAAAAACAAAACAAAAAACCAACTCGATGTTTCTTTCCCTCTTGGGGTCCTGCAGAGTCTACAATTCACACCTTTCCCCCGCCCCCTCTCAGGTTGGGAACAGGAGTCTGCCTTTCTCAGCAGGGTGCTGATATCTTTAGAGATGCAGCATGTCAGACCATGCCTCTCCAAGGGTGGGGGCTTGAAACTCCTCAGTCTAAAAAGCTGTTTGCTCTTCATAAAACCTAGGCAGAGTGTTTTTCCAGCTAGCATGAGGGACTCTGTACTATTCATGATTTCTATAGCACTGAAAGGCATATGCAGCGCTGTACAGTTTAATATACAATAGGCAGTACAGCAGGAGAAGCCCACTCAAGAGGCATTATCACTCCTCTTTCTCTGCCTCCAGGCACAGTGGGAAACGCAGCCAGGAGCACTGGCACAGATGAAGGGGTGCATCCTGCCCCCTCTCTGCAGGCTCTCCCCCCCTCTCAAGAAGGACAGAGAAGGGTGGTGGGGTACATGGAGCCACCCAACCAGTCAAGTGGAGCAGCACATGAACCTGCGAACCACTAGGGGTGGGACCAGCAGCCACAGTTAATCCTCCTGCTGACCCACTCCTCTCTCAGCGGGCTACACTCCCCACAATGCCCCCCTTTAGAGGGAGCCATGCACAACAACATGGCGCGGTTCAGCGGCAGGCCATGCACCCAAGCAACGGAGGAACAAGCTACACACCAGCCTCCAGCCACACCCCGAGTCACCACCCACAAAAAAAAATAAATACATATTTACTTAAAAAAAAATAAATAAATAAAAAAACCCCACAAACGAGGACTCACCCCAAGTCCCTCCAGAAACTCACAGCCTTTCTCAAGATCCACGTGGGTGGACAACAAGTACCCAAGACAGAGTACTACAAGGCCTGAACTACCAGTACCAGTACTTCACGCAGGCAGTGGCGATTCCAGTCCACAAGAACCTCCTGGACTGCAGAGACAAGATTTGGCTGACTCCCTCCTCAGGGCAACCAACATCAAGGAGACTGGGATTGAAGTACCAGATCTTTCCAGCCCAGGGATTCGACAACCCGCAGCAGCCATACATGGACATTGCGGTAGCTTAAGAGAAACAGGGCAGTACGACCCCCCCCTCCAACCCCCGTCAGGGAAGGACCTGAAAAACCCTGGTTTCCACGGGGAAAAAGACCTTCGAGGGCGCAATGCTGAGCGCACGAATTGCTGCGCTCCAGTTCCAGATGCGGCTTTATCAGGAGGCCAGTGAGTGGAAATAAATAAATAAAATAAAATAGAGACTCCAGCTCACAACTGAGCCAGTCCACACTGGCAGCAGTCTGTGCCCCAGCGTTCGCAACAGTAACATAACTGCTACGCAAACAAGCACCACCCGAGGGGCAGGGGCATCCAAGGGCAGCCCTCTCCCCAAGACAAAAACTCCGGCCCAGCAGGATCAGATTGTCTGCGAAGGCTTGGCCCAGGATCACCATCGACCAGTGGGCCCTCAGCATCATCAAGCAGGGATTCCGAATTCGTCTCCACTCCCGCCCCCCCCCTCCCGAGTGGGCGGGGCACTCTCCATCTGACGACCCAACTTTCCTGCAGCAAGGAGAGGACCTGCTTCGGCAGAATCAATAGAGGCGGTGACGAACAGAGGAGATCACCAAGGGGTTTCTACTCCAGGAACCCCCGCGTCACCATGGACAAGGTCAACGCTCGTCCCTGGATCTCGGTAAGCTCAACAGATGCATACACAAGGTCCAGATGCACTCTCTGGGTACAGTCTTGGCCCTGTTAAAGCCCGAGTATTGGCTAGTATCCCATGCACCCAGCCCACAGGAGGCATCGTCGCTTCTAAAGCCAAGACAGACGCCTCCAGTACAAGGTCCTGCCCCTTGGACTCTCAACGGCTCCAAGAGCGTTCACAAAGTGCGTGGCAGTGGCACATCCTCGCCTTCAAGGGGTGCGCTTCCTATCTTATCTCGACAGCTGGCAGCCCCATCAACCACCATAACCCTCCTCCAAGAACTGGGGTTCCTCATCAACTACATGAAACCCCACCTGATACCCACCCAGGGGATATCGTTCATCTGGGCAGTCATCGACACCACGCAGACCAAGGCCATCCTACGGGACTACCAGATTGACGCCATGACATCCCTGGCACAGTGCATCCCTGCCAGCAGCTCATCGTCAGCACGCTCCGTTCTTTGTTGTGCAGCACACCAGACTACTCATGTGATCCCTGAAAGGGCACCTCAGACGTCACTGGGACCAGTGTACCCAACCTCTGACCACCCACCCACTGGAGCTCAGGGCCTTAGGGAATGCCCTCGAAACCTTCAAACAGGCAGGGCAGTCCTCACCCAAACAGAAAACCAGGTGGCCTCGCACTATATCAGCAAACAGGGAGGGACAGGGTCAACCTCGCTATGCAAGGAAGCTTGCCACATGTGGGAGTTCTCCGACTCCATTCAATGTGCCATCCAGGCAACTTACCTCCTGTGGGAGCAGAACGACCTGGCAGAAAGACTCAGCCACCAGCTGGATCCTGATGAGTGGTGTCTCAACCCAGCGGCGATGAAGAAGATCTTCAGCACCTGAGGCACACCGAGCATCAACCTGTTTGCAACCGAACCGAACTCAAAATACTTGACCTTCTGCGCAAAGAGATCAACCCATCGCCGTCTCAGCCCCGACGGTCTGTCTGTGAGTTGGAACACCCTAAGTCCTGCAGAAGATTCTTCAGGACAGAGCAACGGTGATCATGATTGCCCTGTTCGGGCTCCTGCAACCATGGTTCCCGTTCCGGCAAGGGATAGCGGTTCACCCACCTCTCCCCGCTCCCGATCAGTGCAGTTCTCATTACCCCCTCCACCACGACCTGCGTTCCTTAGCCCTGACCGCATGGATGATGAGAGGATGAACCTACCACAAGACGTGGAGCACACTCTTATGGCAGCCAGAAGACCTTCAACCAGAAAACGCTATGGGTTGAAAGAGAGAAGGTTCCGCTACCAGTGCACAGACACGCAGCGAGACCCCTACAACTACCCCATACCGGGCATCCTGCAGTACATACTGAGCTTATCTCAGGGGGACCTAAAACCCACTTTCATCAAGGTCCACCTAAGTGCAATCACAGCATACCACGCTGGCCTAGACAGCAAACCAGTGTCGAGGCATCCAGTAATCACAAAATTTCATGAAGGGACACCACCGCCCGGATGGGACCTCAACTTGGTGCCGCACCTTCTCACCTCGACCCCTTCAAACTTTTGGGGGAGGCAGATCCCGTATTCCTGGCTGGGAAAACCCTGACCATCGTGTCTACCTTCACACTCCCTCATGAGAACAGGGTGGTACCCAGAACCCACCCCCGATTCTTGCCGAAGGTGGCTTCAGCGCGCCTCCCGGCACTCTACATCTCCCCACAGGGAGGCACACTGCCTCCTCAGCAACACCTCTTGGACTGTGTGCGGGCCCTGACTATGCAGCAGATTAGACAAGCCTCAATTGTTCGTCTCCTACGACCAAAACAGACCAGGTCTTCTGGCCATCAAACGCAGGCGCGCGCGCTGGATATAAGAGTGCATCCCCTTCACCTATAGAAAAGCGCAGCATCTACCGCAGGTGGGAGCCAACGCCCACCAGCGCAGAACCATAGCCAACACAACGGCACATCTGCACCACACACCAATAGGGGACATCTGCGATGCAGCCACTTGGTCCTCCATGCATACCTTCACCAAGCACAGGTTCCCTCCCGGGAGGGACAGCAACCACTAGCACAGCTTCGACAAACACTGTTCAAGTAGGGTGTTATAGATATTGATTAAGTAGGTCTTCCAGCACTCCTTCCTAGACTGAATGTGGAATAGGCAAGTATGAATTCTCACATGCAAGTACGATTTGTCACTGTTGACCAGTTGGTTTCTCACTGTTCATTGATTGTCATTGACCAATTTCACTGTTCTGTGAGTTAAGTAGGTCTTCCAGCAATCCTGTCTAGTCTGAAGGTGGAATAGGCAAGTATGAATTCTCATATGCAAGTACGAATTGTCACTACTAACCAGTTATAAATTGTCACCGTTGACCAGTTGGTTTTCTCACTGTTCATTGATTGTCATTGACCAGTTTTCGCTGTTCTGTGAGTTAAGTAGGTCTTCCAGCACTCCTGTCTAGTCTGAATGTGGAATAGGCAAGTATGAATTCTCATATGCAAGTACGAATTGTCACTGTTGACCAGTTACGAATTGTCACTGTTGACTAGTTGGTTTTCTCACTGTTCATTGATTGTCATTGACCAGTTTCGCTGTTCTGTGAGTTAAGTAGGTCTTCCAGCACTCCTGTCTAGACTGAATGTGGAATAGGCAAGTATGAATTCTCACATGCAAGTACGAATGGTCACTGTTGACCAGTTGGTTTCTCACTGTTCATTGATTGTCACTGACCAGTTCATTGTTCTGTGAGTATTATTGCTCAGTTAACACAGCACTTTATCTAAAACCTTGTTTCCACAACTTTACCTGCTTTGCCTGATTACCCTGCCCGGCTCGGCCTCCACAGCCAGGCGAGGGATGCACAAAGCGCTAAGGCGCAGGTCCAGTCGGTACATCCCTCGGCTAGGGAGTCACCCATATGTGGCTGACTCATCCTGCTTGTCCTAGGAGAAAGTGTAGTTACTTACCTGTAACGTAGGTTCTCCGTGGACAGCAGGATAGTCAGCCACACAACCCACCCGCCTCCCCATACGGCCGACCCGGCCACAGCTAGGAACATCCTGGGGATTAGGGGGAAGCAGGGGGAAATGGGTAGGGCTCGGGCATGCCCAGTGGGGCCCGGGCACTGCACGTGCTCAGAGAAAAAAAAAAAAAAAAAAAATCTCTCTGAGCTATTGGAGAGCTTATCCGCAAATTGGGAGGTGTTGGGACAACACCCATATGTGGCTGACTATCCTGCTGTCCACGGAGAACCTACGTTACAGGTAAGTAACTACACTTTTTTTTTTTCCTTAATTCATAATTTGATAAATTCAATCGCCATCACTTAGCTTTAAACTCTTTATTCATTGTCTTCCACTTCCACTAACTACCTCTCCCGACATGCATGTTTCACTAGAAAGTTTCTTCAGGGTCGAGGGGAATTACATCATTTGCAGGAGCTACTAGCTATCAGAAAAACATTCATCATTGCGTTTGTGTCATGTTTTAAGTATCAAGTTACCTAGGCTTTATAAGGACAATAGAATTTTAGTTTCCACATGGCAAACATTAAAATTTATTAATAACCTAACACCTATTCTGATTCATCAATCCATGTGTCAGTCCTTATGGTTGAGCTTTAAGATTCAAATTGGCAGGCTTAAGATTATCTGGAAGCATTGGATGCAGGCAGGTATACGTACACTGGATGTTGTGTTATCAAATGGGAGACTGCTTGAATTTTCACAACTGCAACTATCATTTAGCATCGCAAAGTCTCAAAAATATAAGTGGTTGCAGTTGAAGCAGGCCATTCAGAAGAGGTTCCCTGATTGGCAAAACTTGAAAACTCAGTATAGCTTGCCGGGCCTTCGCTTCCAGACAGATTTCCTATGGCATCAGGCTGCCAAGAGGTACAAATTAATATCAGAATATTTGAATAAGAAACCAAAAACGGGCTTAAAAGATATTTGGAGCATTGAGATTAAGCAGCAGATTTCTGCGTCTCAATGGCCATGAATTTGGACTTGGAGGATGAGATGTACAGCGTCAGCATCTTGAGACAAACATGGGTTTTTTTTTTGTTGCATAGAAGTTTTTGGACCCCTGTTAGATTACAAAAATTAGATAGTTCTAAGTCAAATAGATGCTGGCACTGTCATCTCGATATAGGGACACTGGATCATCTGCTTTTGTTTTTTCCCTTGATACTTAAATTTTGGCAATCCATTTGGAGTCAAATCAATAGAATACTGGAAAATCCAGTGGCATTGACATATGATACAGTCCTGTTTGGCACGTTAGAGTCCAATAACTTCCCAGTGATGGGGCAGTATATAAGAATAAAGTTATTATTATAACAACAAATTACTTTTCATCATGACGGGAGTCGCTATACAACTTATTCTGAAAAACTGGAAAAATTGGAATAGATTAAACTATAGTTTTCAGTGGGAATCCATGTGCCAAACTTATAAACTTGAACATATGAGAGCAATACAATTGGGACATTATAAAAAATTTAAGGATGCTTGGGACCCATTGACAAATTTTGTAAAGATTAATTATTGGATTTAGCCCTTTGATTATATGCATCCAGGATGGGTGGGTGGGAGGGGGGTATGTAATTAATTTATTATTGGATTGCAAGGTTGTTTATCTTGTTCATTTACATTATATTAAATGTTTTTATACTTTTAGGAAAGATGGGTGGGGGTGGGGATGGGGATATTTATTGTATCATTAGAAGGAATTGAGTGCTGTCTATTGAGTTAATTGATAATATGTTGCACTTTATGCTGGTTTTAAAATGAATAAAGATTTATTAAAAAATAAATAAATAAGGATCAACCAACAAGTTGTGAGACCTCTTTTATTGGACTAAATATACCTCCGATAACATTTTTGATAGTTCTGTCTCTTGATCAGGTCAGTGATAAACCGCTAAAGTTATAAATGGTATTGACTCTTTTGGGTCTTAGATGTCTTTATATGCCATTATAAAAACTTGTTTTGATAAAGCTTGCACTGTAACTACGGCAAATTGCGGTTCATAGACAAAATCGCGCGAGACAACGGCGCGCCGACAACTGAGCGCAGACAAATGAGCACAAGGTTGACGGCGCGCCGAAGAAAAGCACTATTTTAAAGGGTTCCGACGGGGGGTGTTGGTGGGGAACCCCCCTATTTTACTTAACAGACATCGCGCTGGCATTGTGGGGGGTTTGGGGGGTTGTAACCCCCCTCATTATACTTGAAACTGAACTTTTTGCCTGTTTTTTAGGGAAAAAGTTCAGTTTTAAGTATAATGTGGGGGGTTACAACCCCCCAAACCCCCCACAACGCCAGCGCAATGTCTGTTAAGTAAAGTGGGGGGGGGGGGTTTCCCCCCCACTCTCCCCCGGAGCCCTTTAAAATAGTGCTTTTCTTCGGCGCGCCGTCAATCTTGCGCTCAGTTGTCTGCGCTCAGTTGTCGGTGCGCCGTTGTCTCACGCGATTTAGTCCCGTCACCCAAATTGCAACCTGTAAACTGTATATTATGTAAGTTAGCCTGAAACCTGTTCTGAGCTCTTTGGGGAGGATAGGAGAGAAAACGAAATAAATAAATAAATACAGCTCAATGAAAGGGAATTTCAAGTTTCAAGTTTATTTAAAATATTTGATATAATCGCAGTATCCAAATCCAATGCGATTTACAAAATTAAAAATAGAAAAAATAAAAAACTTCCAACAATCAGGACATTAAAGACAATTATGACGTAAAAACACTGATGAAGAGGAGGGGGAGAAAATGGATTAAATACAATTCGAAAATAAATAAAAAGGAAGGGTAAGGAAACAAAAGGTTGGGGAACGGTACCCACTTAATTTCTACTAAACAGTGTTCCTTGTCTAGATAAATTCCAGGGAATGAGATAATGTGGTTATGAAAAGGGTCAGTTAAAAGCGTCCTTAAACAGCCAGCTTTTTAGTAGGCCTATAAATTTAGTAGGTAATTTTTCTTCTCTTATATTGAGAGGAAGAGAGTTCCAAATTTGGGGAGCTGTAGCAGAAAAGATCGAATCCCTCCTTGAATAAATAATTTTTAGTGAGGGAGTTACCAGCAGGGATTTTTCTTCTGATCTAAGAGATCTTACAGGAGTGTATGGTATTAAAAATCTTTCTAAAAATGCTGGGGCTTTGTTTACTAATATCTTATGGCAATTTTATAAGTGATTCTATGGTAACCAGTGATTTTCCTTTAATAATGGGGTTACATGATCAAATTTTTTTCTATTCATGATAATTTTTATTGCGGTGTTTTGGATAATCTGTAGTCTACGTGTTTCTTTTAAGGTAATCCCTTTGTATAGCGCGTTACAATAGTCAATTTTAAAAATGACTAAAGAATGTATTACGATATTTAGTGACGATTTGTCGAGGAATGCAGAAAGTGATTTAATCAATCTTAACCTGTAAAAACAAGTCATGATAGTGAGGGTAGACAGAGGTAATGAGATAATAACACAGTTCTCTCTCTCAAAGTCTGTGAAATTGCTGCCAGGGCCAGCTCAAGGAATTAAGGTGCCCCATGCCAACTTGCTTCACCCACCTCCCCCATTGCATTGCTTCCCTCCCCATCAACCCTCATGAGTCCGGTATCTCTTCCTCTCTCACATAGTCATAGACCCTCGTCTTTCCTCTTCTCTCCGCACTCTCCTGATCCAATCTCCCTCCATCTTCCACCGCCGTCCTTTACACTTTAGCTTGGTTGTCAGCAGCAGCAGCCTTTTGACCCACCCCTGTGCCGCATCCTACCTCCTCAGATGCAAGTTCCTGTGGGCGGGACGCCGCAGATGGAAGATGCAGGGGTGGGTTGAAAGCTGCCTCTTGTTCTTGCTGCTGCTGCCGGCAGCCAAGGTTATGTGTACATGACTGCAGTGGCAAAGGGAGGGAGAGATGCTTGACTTGGAAGGGAGAGAAGGCTTAAAATTTAGTCCAGGTGAAGCACTGATGGTGTGACATCAGTGGTTGAGGAGTAGAGAATGACATGGGGACAAATTTTTACCAGTCCCCGAGGGAACTCATTTTCCTGTCCCCGCGAGTTCTTTTCCTGTCCCTGCATCATTCTTGCAAGCTCCGTCCTCATCTGCACAAGCCTCAAACACTTTAAAATCATAAGTGTTTGAGGCTCGTGTGGTTAAGGCAGAGCTTACAGGAATGGGACAGGGAGAGCAACAAAACTCATGGGGACGGGACGGGACGGGGAAATTGAGTTCCTGTGAGGATGGGGACAAATTTGTCCCCGTGTCATTTTCTGCTTGAGGAGCTTTGTCACCTTTTATTAACTGGCACCCTGAACCAATGCCTTACCTGATCCAGTGGTTAAGCTAGCCATGGTTGCTGCCTTAGATATGATCTAGCACCTCTGCTTGCCTCCTACTGCTAGCTCCATCCAGAAGGAAACTTCCATTTCAAGCTTCCTTAAGCCTCAGGGGCTGATGCAGAAAGTCTAATTGCATGGTTGGGCGTGAATTAATGCTGCCTGATTCGCGATTCTAATCGATTCACTGATTCACTTCGGGCCCCAACCCTCTTCCCCACACCTCTAACCTAAAGCTGCTCTTGGATAGCTTCTGTCTCTGTTTCAGCACTATAAGTAGTAGTAGTAGAGACGCGGCAAAATCCGCACCAACCATCCCTCCCGCTCACCGGAAGCAGACGCCTGCTGACGGAAAGTCGGGGAAGGCATAGATCCGCTCATGGACAAACTTCAGCTTCTGCTCTGAACTCCTTCCGCTTGTGTCTGCGCGCGAGGAAATGCCTGCACTGCCGTGAAGGAAGCTAGAGCCCAGGGCCGCAAGCACGTGGACAAGATCAAAGAGAAGGGGTGAATGTAGGCTCTAGCGTGGCCGCGATGTCAAAAGCTAATAGGCTGAAGAGCAGAGAGGAGGGATGTCTAAAACCGAGCCGACAGGACTGGTTTACAATCTCCCCATTGCAGCTGGGTAACTTGGAAGCTCTGATACTTTCTTATTACATGCCATAAAAACATAGGAGTTGCCATACTGGGACAGACCGCAGGTCCCTCAAGCCCAGTATCCTGTTGCCAATAATGGCCAACTCAGGTTACAAGTGCCTGGCAACATAGGCACCAGCTCTGTGGGTGCATGAGCACCCCCAATAATTTGGGGACCTCACATGACCAGGGCTAATGTGTGGTCCATCTGGGCATCTCTTCCCCTTCTGTCCCTCTACCTCCCTTCCCAGACTTGTTTGGAGAGGCCCCAGCGGGGCAGCCATTTTCACAAGCTGCCGGCTCTGCCCTGAAGCTTTACCTCTACTGTGATCTACCCAGGCAGAAATAGGAAGTTGAGTCAGGGAGAGGGTGGATCAAAGCAGAGGGAAAGCTTCAGGGCAGTGCTGGCAGCTTGTGAGAATGACTACCATGCTGGGGCCCCTCTGAACAAGAAGAGTGAAAAGAGACCGGGAAGGTGAGGAGAACGGAGGGAGAGGGACAGAAGGGGAAAAGATGCCTGGACCTTGGGGCTCCCTGGAGATGTTTTAAGTTAGCCCAAGGGGGGATAGAGATTCTGGATAGTGTGACCAGTCAGATCCGGGTTCTGCCAAGGTCCCAGTTAAGCCAGGGAAAAAAGTAAGAATAAAAACACGGAAGGAAAATTCCAGGATCTCCCAGGGTTATATTTTGGGAGATAATGCCATTGACCACCAGAGGGAGCTGGATTCATCTGAGGAGGAAGTAGGTGAGCTTGATTCGAGTCATCACCGGGGGAGCTCAAGAGGCCCCTGGACTTCTGCTGACTCCCTCAGATCAGGCCACACCCCTAGGGTATGTAAGCCAGCAGTGGCATTCAAGCCAGCAGGCCGGTTAGGGAGGAAGTTCAGGCCTTGCCTCCCTAAAGATCCACCTGGGCCAAACAGGAGCAACAACCCTATGCCTATGGAGCTGACAGAGGCCGGGCAAGATGAGGACTTGCCACTTTTGAATGGAGAGCCTATGGACTGTCATGAAGCTGGTGCAGGTTGTGAAGCTAATTACCCTGAGCCTATGCAGGTGGACTTGGCCTCAAGCTACAAACAGTGAGTTTGAATTTTTGGGAACTGTTTGTTTGCTGTGTGGTTTTTTTTGATGTTGGTTTTGGGAAAGCTAGGAGTGTGGGGGAGAGGTTTTGTTTTCACTCTGGGGGGGATTTTGAAAGCCAGTTTTGTGGCTGTATTTTGACAAAACCTGTACACTCTCCTTTCCTGGCAGTCATAAATGTTGCCAGAGGCTTTCCTCATTTTTTCTTAAGGACTGAGAATTGGGGGAACTATTATCCTGAACTGCAGTTTTGATTTACTGAATTTCCTGCTTTGGAGCAGGCAGTGCTAGCTCTGTGGAGAGCTGTGGTCTCAAGAAGCAATTGGGACCTTATTTAGGAGTGAAAGAAAGTTTTGAACTTTATTTTTGGACTGTTTTATTTTTCTTTCCATTTTGACAATATTTCTGTAATGCTGTGTGAAATCCTGACCAATGTTGTGAAAGTTTAATGGAATACTTACCTGCATGAAGGATTGAGTAAAATAACTATTTCTTTCAACTACTACCATTGTTGGAACTTTATTTTTCTTGGCTTTAACTCCGATTACTGCTGAGAACCCAGTCCTGCAGGGTGACTCCATGCCGGGTCACACGCTGGTGTACTGTTTATGTTAACCACTGGGATTGCTATAGAGCCCAGTCCTGGGTTATAGTGGTGGTGACAATAGGAGGTTAGTTGGAAAGAGAAAGGGAGAACTGGTTGACCTTGGGGTGGTGGGGAAGGAGGGAGAGATGCTGGATGAAAGGGTAGTTGAGAAAAGGAGAGATGGTGGATCTGGGGATGGTGGGGGTCCATCGCTGCAGCTGCGTGGATGGAGATGACAAAAGGGAAGATACCAAACCTCCACGGGAGGGAAAGGAAACAGATGGAAGATGGATGGTTAGCATGGAGAAAGAAGAAAGGAGACCCTAGCAAGCAAGTTATCAGAAGACAACCAGAGCCTGGGATCAATATGATTTGAATAATGACTAGACAGCAAAAGGTAGAAAAAATGATTTTATTTTCTGTTTTGTGATTACAACATGTCAGATTTGAAATGTGTATCCTGCCAGAGTTGGTGTTAGACCGTGAACGTGAGCTAGGATTTAACAGAGAGAGGAAAAGTCTTTTTTGTTTGTTTATACCACAGCGCCAGTGTGGTTAGGAGAAGGCAAAGGGGGTGAAGAGGCTATAAAATAAACCCACCAGGATGTTTGAAAAAAAGCACCCAATTGGGCAGGAAAATCGAACTGAAAAATCGATTCAATGGGCTGAATTGAATTAAATTTTTTTTTTCCTGAATCGGGCAGCACTAGTTCTCAAGCCATGCAGGCTTGCACTTTTTGGATGCATGGAAGACAGCCTGGACACCGTCTGCAGCTAAGTGGTTTTTTTTGTTTTTTCTTGCTTACCATTGACTGTGTTTGAGACTCGTATGTGCTGCTTGCTTTACTCACATTTTTTTAAGTTTTGTAATTTGGGGTGCTAGAGTTTTTTTGAGGTGGTTCCTACGAGGGCTACTATAGTGTTTCTCACTGCTGAGTGAATTGATACATTTTGGACCTTGCTTAATGGTTGTTTATAAGTGGAGTTTTTTGCCATATGAAGATGAACTGAGGCTTTTTCTCAACTTTTTTTCTTGTTTTTTTGTGTTAAGTGAATGAGTGGGTCTTTGTATGAGTGCAGTGGGTAGACCTGGTAGTGTCTAGGTAGGTCCCTCCTTTGGTTTCCAATAGGGCATAATTTATTAGTTTTAGGATTTCTACTCTTTCCCTAGCATGATTCTTAATATCAAATCAGTTCTTACAGAGGAGCAGAGCAAGATTTAGGCCAGGAATGGGCAACTCCGGTCCTCGAGGGCTGGAATCCAGTCGGGTTTTCAGGATTTCCCCATGAATATGCATTGAAAGCAGTGCATGTAAACAGATCTCATGCATATTCATTGACAAAATACCCAAATATGAGCTATGTTTCACACTGCTTTGCTTCTTATGCTTATAAATAATTCACCATTTATTATAATAATATAGCACCATCAAAACCTTTAAAACATATTATAACATTGTTTCATACTAAACATACACACAATTATTCTCCCAAACAGTGAAGCCCCCCCAATCTATGCAACACATAGAAAAAGTTAAAATTCATAAAAAGTTCATCCTTTCAATAAAGCATTGTATTCAGTGCCTAATCTTCTTATTTGTATCAGTTCTCAATTATCTTTTGCACGCCGTTGTCTACTGGATTTGCCTCCACTTTCATTCAATCAAATTTGATCTTTGAGAACATTTTAGTTCAGGAGTCTCAAAGTCCCTCCTTGAGGGCCGCAATCCAGTCAGGTTTTCAGGATTTCCCCAATGAATATGCACGAGATCTATGTGCATGCACTGCTTTCAATGCATATTCATTGGGGGAAATCCTGAAAACCCGACTGGATTGTGGCCCTCAAGGAGGGACTTTGAGATCCCTGTTTTAGCTCGACCCAGTTCTGTGTTTCACCCTAAGGTATCAAAAGGAGCTTAAGACTGAAACCGGCTCCAATTCATCACAGTTTCTACAATATACAATTGCAAAATTACCTTCACCCATAAACTTTACAATATACACTAAATAAAATGAAATGTATAACAAACCTTTAACCCCAATCATATAACATCATACCTGATATTTCATCATATATTGTTTGCTGGCCTCAACCAGGACTGAGAACTCCAAATCAGGATCTTGCTCCAGCACAAACGCTGGAGAAATTCAACTGCTTGCCATTACCTCACTTCCTCCTTCCTCTTATATCCCCTACACACCTGTCTTTGATTAAAGCAAATGCCACTCAATTTCTTTATTCAACCCAAAGGGTTCTACCGTACCCCAGGAGTGGATTAATTTTTGCTCTTTCCTTAACAGAATCTCAGATATATTCCCACTTTGGGTCAATTGAACGGTGATTAAAACCACAAATCTCAAATCTTTCACCGCATTGGGGAAATCCTGAAAACCTGACTGGTTTCCGGCCCTCAAGGACCGGAGTTGCCCACCCCTGATTTAGGCTCTGCATGACAAGAACACTGCGCAAAACTCTTGGAAAATACAGGCTGATTGGGTCCTTCTTGAAATGTTAATAATGTCCACATCTTTGCGGTATCTACACTGTTCTTGCATACATATGCACATATTACATTACCAAATCATAATCTCATCTATTGAAATGTCCTGTTTGAAACTATTAGGGTGAAAGATATAATCAGGAAAAAATACAGAAGAAGAAAAAAAAGATAACAGATGGCTTAAAGACCAAGCATCAAATCACTTTAATGAATGTTTGTAATCCCTAAAAGCTCCATTGTTACCTGGAACAGTCCCTCAGTTTGTGTATGCCTACTTGTTTCTGGTTACCACCTAGGACTCCTGGCTGCCCCAGACTGGGCTGGAAAAGTACAGCTTTTTGCACTAAAATATTGCTGAGAAACCTGTGAAGCTGTAATTACAATTTTCAGGCATAGATGTTTTTTCCCAGCAAATCCATGCTTTGGATTCCAATAACTCTGGCCAGATTTTTGCCTTTTCCTTGTAGTTTCCAACCTGTCTCTCTTTTGCTCCCTCCTCCTTTCTCCATCTCGCTTCTACTCTTTGGAGGTCAGTTTAGAAGGGCGGCATGGCATCTACACAGGTCAATAGCGGCATTTACACATGCAAATGCTGATTTTACAATGTCACTATTTATGAAATGTGTTTATTTTAAAATTTGATATACTGTTCACCCTCACCAGTACAATACTACAATTTAAACATTCCAGACTGAAGAGAACGCCATAAAAAGAACAGGACAGACCTATTCCATTCACCCCAAGAATATCATGCATCCTTACATACATTATCTTCCTAAAACATATCCATAGTATTCACAATTTTAAAAATATATTATATTTGATCCAGGGTTTAACACCACCTCAAAACAAACACATCAATAATTATTTATTCCAGATGTTTTACTTCTCTGGATGTGCAGTTGTGGAAAATCTGACACATCTACATGTGAGAGCAAATACACAGGTGCATTGCAAGATCAATGCTTTCATGTGTAGTTACCAGTGGTTCCATGTATACAGCTCCAAGTAATGCCGTGCTGTTTTTGAATATGTGTGTGTTGTTTTTGTTATGTTGTGAGATCATCAGATCTTGCAGTAAACACAGGAATGTAAATCATGCCCATCACTTCCGTTCTGACTTGGAAGATGGAGAAGCAGTGGGGTTTCCGCAGATAAAAGCCCAATTTCTCTGAAAGAGATGTGCTTTCTCTGATAGAGCTCTTCTGCATAAATGAAAAAATGTCTCTTCCCTCCGATGGGAAGGAGGCGCATTGTCTTTCAGATGGGTTGGGCGTGGAGGACTCTCCAGCACCTTTTCAATGGCAGAATCCAAACCAGTAAGAACATAAGCATCGCCTCTGCTAAGTCAGACCATGGGTCCATCACGCCCAGCAGTCCACTCCCGCGGTGGCCCCCTCAGGTCCCTGACCTGTAAGTGATCTCTTTACCTAAAACATTTCATTCCCTAATCATCTGATATCCTGTATATCAACCATCTAACTATACCCTTCAATCCCCTTTTCCTTCAGGAAATCATCCAATCCCTTTTTGAAACCCAATAAAGTACTCTGCCCTACCACCTACTCTGGAAGTGCATTTCAGGCATCCACCACCCTAGCATTTGTTCTGAATCTGTCACCTTTCAATTTTTTTGAATGCCCTCTAGTTTTTGTTGCCTCCGCTAGTCTGAAGAATCTGTCCCTCTCTACCTTCTCTATCCCCTTCAAGATCTTATAAGTTTCTTATAAGTTAGATGATTGATATACAGGATATCAGATGATTAGGGAATGAAATGTTTTAGGTAAAGAGATCACTTACAGGTCAGGGACCTGAGGGGGCCGCTGCGGGAGCGGACTGCTGGGCGTGATGGACCCATGGTCTGACTTAGTAGAGGTGATGCTTATGTTCTTATGTTCTTACTGGTTTGTTTAATTCAATAGCACACTATGGACTTTGCCTCCAGGAACTTGTCTAACCTTTTTTTAAAAATCCAGATATGCTAATCACTACCACATTGAGACTGATAATCAGACTGCAGGAGGCAGGTAACTCCCACAGTCGGCGCTGACTGTGGATATTCAGTGCTGTTCTGTTTCCAGTGACTGGCATTGAATATTCGGTTTATTTTTGGCCGGCTCAAACTTAACTGGCTAATTTCAACTGGCGAAGTCAATTTTCATTGCTGGATGGTTAAGTTATAGTGGCCAAAGATAGACCTGCTATTTGAATGGCCTGATTTGGCTACTAAACTTGGCTGGATAGCGCTTAAAATTGGCGGCAATTTAGCCACTAGCCTGTAATATTCAGTGGAAATAGCTATATCTCCCACAGTATATTAGCAGTTAGCTGGACAAATGCTATTTAACCAGCCAGGAGCCTCTTGTAACAAGTTCCAGAGCTATTCATTGAATGGAAAAAATATTTCCTCCTATTCATTCTAAAATTATTACCTTGTAAGTTCATGACGTGACCCTAGTCTTTGCAATTTTTTGAAATAGTATAAAACATTGATTCACTTTTAGTCATTTTACATCACTCAGGATTTTGTTGACCTCTATCATATCTCCCCTTAGCTGTCTCGTTTCTAAACTGAAGAGCCCTACCTATTTAGCCTTTCCTCATATGAGAGGAGTTCCATCCCTTTTATTATATTGGTCACTTTTCTTGTGAGGCCCTAGGGATGCTAGGAAATAGTGGCATAGTAAGGTGAGGGGGAGAATTGTCCCGGGTGCCGTCTTGGTGGGGTGCCAGCACCTCTCCGCCCTTCCACATCATACTCGTGCCCTCCCATCTCCGCCCCCTGTACCTCTTTAAATCTTTGCCAGCATGAACAACTACTCTGGCCTGTTGCTTGCGCTGGACTGGCTCCCTCTAAAATCACTTCTGGCTCACAGAGCCAGAAAGTGACATCGGGGTAGGGGTGGGGGGAGCCAATGCTGGTGCGAGCAGCAGGCCAGAGAAGCTGCTTTCACTGGCAAAGATTTAAAAAGGTACGGGGATGCATGAGTGTGGCGTGGGAGGTGAAGAAGGAGCAGTTAGGTGGAGAAGAGGGCGCGGGGGTGGGGGGTGGGGGGGTGCCTCCAACCCGGGTGCCTCCTACCCTCGCTACACCACTGCTAGGAAATACTGATACAAGAATTATAGATCCTAAAAAAAATGACATTTACATTTTAAATACAACAATGGTAGGGGAGGGGGGAAGGGGGAAGGGGGAGGGAAGAGTTTTGTTCCCTGAAATCAAACATCTAAACTTGGAAGAAGGAATGCAAATCAACATTTAAAATACTTCCCAAAAATCCAAGAACTGTGCCATACAATTAAATTCACAAAGAGATAGTAGACAAGATCTTCTTCATTTATGTTATGTGGGATGCTCGTTTGCCTAGGAATTTATGTTTATGTGACAATGTTTTGAGGAGATTGTTAAAACCCCTTTTTTTTTTTGTCTGGGCATTTTATTGAACTAAAGATCAATGAATTTGGGGACCTTTCTGTGCTATTACAACATATGGGTAGTGTAAATGATAGAAACATGACAGTAGATAAAGGCCAAATGGCCCATCTAGTCTGCCCATCCGCAGTAACCATGAAAGATCCCACGTGCCTATCCCAGGCCCTCTTGAATTCAGACACAGTCTCTGTTTCCACCACTTCTTCCAGGAGATGTTTCATTAGTTTTAATGTTAGTTTGTTTAAAATGATTATGAATGTTTTATTGTAAGCCACCTAGGTTTTAGGTGGATAATAAATATTTAAAATGAATGAATGAATAAATGTCAAAATAAGGGACCATCATAAATCAGAGCTACTGTATATGATTCCTTCATATACTGGAGCTCTGTGTAGTTTCTTGATTTAATCAAAGGTATATCAATTAAAGTCACTTTTTAAGAAAACTTTTTAATGCAAGTAAAAGCACTTAACCACCCAGATCCACCCACATACCAACTTCCCCTTGTCAACAGAGTTTATTTCCCAACATTTTGTGTTTCGTATTCCTAGCTCAAGGGACTATTTCCTTCAAATTGCAACAGTAGCTTTGTTTACAATTTCATCTCTAAAAACGCGTTTGTAATTAAGGGACCTCTGATTACTTTGGGGAATTCCAAAGCCTGATTGTTAGGTGCCATTCTTGGCATGTAGATTTACATGTGCACTCACAAGAAGGTAATCACGGGGCTTACCAAATGAAATCTCCATGCATAGAATGTAATTCTGCAGCAGAGTATCTTGGACAAGAGGGTAAGCAGGCAGCTGTTTCAAGCCTATTCTATAAAGCAGTGAGGGACCACAACCCAGTGGCGTACCTAGGGTATGTGGCACCCGGGGCCCATCATTTTTTGACACCCCCCCCCCCTCATGTAAAATTTTTTTTTTTTTGCAATAACCATGAAATGGAATAAATGGTCAGAATAGAAACAGGCAGTGAAAATTTTCTTTTTTTTTTTTTTTTTTTTCCAAAGTATTTTTATTGAGAATGGCAAAAGGTCCAGACAAGCAACCATGGTCTGTACAGAAACTTATACATTATCAAAAAGAACACAGAATGAGAGTAACAGCAACAACAAGCATGAACAAGCCTCTCCCAAGAGAAAATTGCCAATGAGAGGCATAGCAATACACAACAAAAGGCCAAAACTTGGGGCAAGCAAACAAATCCCACCCCAGAACCCACAAGAATAATAAGCCGGACTAGACCCTCAGCCATATTTTATAATGAAAAAAACCCCCACAAGCAACAACACCCAGACCGCTCACCAGACACACCAATCCGCACAACAAGCACCCAAGAAACACCCAGCCACCACCCAGACAAAACTACCAGACACACCTACCCCACCAAGCCCAGACCCAACCCCCCCTCCCCAGAGAGTGCAAGCGCAAAGTGGACCGTGAAAAGGGCAGCTGCAGAAGTGGAAAGCCCCAGATAAGTAGGTTAGCTAAAGAAAGCCCACAGATAGAAGAAATCAGGATAACAGAAGTTCCAACAAATGCTCCCACAGAAAATTTTCTTTTATTGAACCTCATTTATGTAACCATTATTCCAAACATAACATAACATAAATTATGTCTGAATTGTCATGACATCAGAAGTACATATGGAGTAGTTGCAGGTGATGCTTGGGACAGTTCTGATTATGTTAGTTTGGTTTTATGTGTTTTTTTAATAGAAGGGTTTTTATTTCTTTTTTTAAGGTTTTGTAGTTTGTGGTCGAGGTCAATAGGTTGTAGAGTTGGGGGTCAAGTGTTGCAGCTCGAATGGCTAGGAGGTTGTCGAACAGTTTTTTTCTTTTGACGTTTTTGGTTGGAGGGTGTGTGAATGGTGCGTGAGTTCTCCTATGTCTGTTTGAAGTGGATTGAATTATTTAGCTGAAGAAATTAGTTACCCCCCCCCCATTCCACACACATTAATTCTCTTCCATTTTTGTTCCCATTATAAAAAAACACTGATAAGTTCCCAGGAAAAAAATACATTAAAATAAGAAGTGAAAACAAAGGCCCCTACAGATGAGAACATAACATAAGAATAGCCTAACTGGGTCACACCAATGGTCCATCATGCCCAGTAGCCCATTCTCATGGTAGCCAATAGTGCTGCCCGATTCAGAGAAAAATATTTCATTCGATCCGATTCACCCTGTTGAATCGATTTTTCGATTAGATTCACTGTTAATGACACCGCTTTTTAAGTTTAAACAAAGTATAACAATAAATTTCACAACAACAATAAATTTCACAAAGTACTTAAAAAAAAAAAAATCACATTTTTCCATTAAAGCAGTTCTGGAGACATTTGCTTGAACAGTCTTTTTTCCCAGTCCATAAGCAAGCAATATGAAAAAGATTTCCTTAATTATCTACTCAAACATTTTTGCTATTTACTTTCATTGTACCTATACTATTATTCAGTAGAAAAAATGGACTTAACTGTGCAGGAAATGAATCTCCTCATACACCCACCATATAGTGCAAAAATGTGCAAAGGTCTGTTTTTTTCTTTCGATCACTACATAGCCTAATGCCACACAAGCAGCGCTGTTACAAACATATTCTGAAGGTCAATGCTAAGGTTGACAAAGTTTCCTTCCTTGGACCAGAAGGAGATACTGACAAACCACTGGAAGAGATTCTAAAACAACTACCCAGAAATAACACCCAAAGACCCACTCAGTGTGTGAACCAGTTGAGTGGAGTGGACTAACTGGGGGTGGAAATGGGCCCAGAGTTTGCTCAGCAGAATTTCCCAGACTACCTCTTCCTCTCAACACACTGACATGCTACCACCACCACCAACACTAGGAACACCTCACCGAGTATGCCAGCAATGCTTATAAACTTTATAAAACACATTATTATATTTTCTTATAAAGCATATATTTTAACTGAACTCAGCCTTGCCATTCACAAAAATAGAAAAGTTCCCATTTCAAGCTGTCTCATGTACACTTTTCAAATCTAACATATTGTAATCACAAAACAGAAAATAAAATTATTTTTTCTACCTTTTGTTCTCTGATCAATATTCAAATCTTGTTGGTCCCAGGCTCTTGTTGTCTTGCTTGCCAGGGTCTCCTTTCTCCGTGCTAACCATCCGTCTGCCATCTCTGTTCTCCCCTTCCGTTTCCCTTCCCTCTCCCGGAGATCTGGCATCTTTCCTTTTTTTTGTCTCCATCCACAGATTCACCTTTTCTCAACTCCCCACCACCCCAGGATCCACCATCTCTCCCTTTCTGTTCCCACCTATCCTCCTATCCAGTATCTCTATCCCCCCTCCACACCATCCCCTGTTTCCAAGTTCTCTCCCTTTCTGTTCCTTCCCTCCCTAAATCCCATTATGCACCATCTCTCTCCCACTCCTCTGTTTTTAGACCCATTATTTCTAACCCCCAAAGTCTGGCATATGCATGTATCTTTGAACCCCCCCTTCCCTCTCTCCCTCTGTGTACTTTTACACCAAGACCCCCCTCCCCCGAAGGTCTGTCCCCCCTCCGAAGGGCTACACCCCACCCCTGAAGACCTGCACCCCCCAAAGGACTTTACCTCCCACCCGAAGGTCTGTCCCCCTCTGAAGGCCTAAACCCCACCCCTGAAGGACTGCACCCCCCCCGAAGGCCTGCACTCCCTTGAAGGTCTGCACCCCCCCGAAGGCCTGTCCCCCCCTTGAAGGCCTGTCCCACCCCCTTGTAGGCCTGTCCCCCCTTTAAGGCCTGCCTGCCTGCCTTTCCCCCCCTTGAAGGCCTGCACCCCCCTTGAAGGCCTGCACCCCCCTTGAAGGCCTGCACCCCCCCCTTGAAGGCCTGCACCCCCCCTTGAAGGCCTGTCCCCCCCCTTGTAGGCCTGTCCCCCCCCCTTGTAGGCCTGTCCCCCCCCCTTGTAGGCCTGTCCCCCCCTTGAAGGCCTGCCTGCCTTTCCCCCCTTGAAGGCCTGCACCCCCCTTGAAGGCCTGCACCCCCCCTTGAAGGCCTGCACCCCCCCCCTGTAGGCCTGTCCCCCCCCCCTTGTAGGCCTGTCCCCCCCTTGAAGGCCTGCCTGCCTTTCCCCCCTTGAAGGCCTGCACCCCCCTTGAAGGCCTGCACCCCCCCCTTGAAGGCCTGCACCCCCCCTTGAAGGCCTGCCTGCCTTTCCCCCCTTGAAGGCCTGCACCCCCTTGAAGGTCTGCACCCCCCCAAAGGCCTACACCCCCCCCCCGAAGGTCTGCACCCCCCTGAAGGCCTGCCTGCCCCCCTTGAAGGCCTGCACCCCTTGAATGTCTGCACCCCCCCCGAAGGCCTGTCCCCCCTTGAAGGCCTGCCTGCCTGCCTGTCACCCCCTCCCCCTTGAAAGCCTGCTTGCCTGCCCGCCCGCCCCACCCTGAAGGCCTGATGCCCCGACCCACCCCGAAGGACCGCTCGCCCCCCTGGCCTCCCCGCACCACCTATGAACAGCCGCAGCAGGATCGCGAAGTCAGCGTCGGGTACCAGCCCTAAGGGGGTGTTCCCGGCCTTGCCGTTCAGTCCCCCGCCACCCCCGAAGGACCGCTCGCCCCCCTGGCCTCCCCGCACCACCTATGAACAGCCGCAGCAGGATCGCGAAGTCAGCGTCAGCGATCCCTGCTGCTTCCTGCGCCACGGTCCCGCCCCTCCTCTGACGTCAGAGGAGGGGCGGGATCGCGTCGTAGGAAGCAGCGCAGGGATGCTGACGCTGACTTCGCGATCCTGCTGCGGCTGTTCATAGGTGGTGCGGGGTGGCCAGGGGGGCGAGCGGTCCTTCGGGGGTGGCGGGGGACTGAACGGCAAGGCCGGGAACACCCCCTTAGGGCTGGTACCCGGGGCGGCCCGCCCCCCCCCTAGGTACACCACTGCCACAACCAGTCAGGTTTTCAGGATATTTACAAAGAACATACATGGGATCGATTTGCCTACAGGGCTTGATTCTATAAAACAGTGTCTCACAAACTCTCTGAAGCTGCGGCACACTAAACTCAGGGCTGCGGCTGGAGGGCATGCGGAAATGCGCGGACGTTGACACGATGATGTCACTTGCATGCATGACATCATCACGTCGATGTCTGCGTAGGCGCGGAAGCTGAGCTGTCAGGAGGGGGGGGGGGAAGCTGTAAGGGGAGAGGTGCGGAAAGAAGGAGAGGTGCCTGCGAGGAGGAGAGGCGCTGGCTGGCTCCTCTTCACCAGCATCTTACGGCACACTGGGAATCTCGTCACAACACACAGTTTGCGATACACTGCTATAAATTGTCCTACCGGTAAATGCCTGAAATTGGGGCATCTACTGAGTTAGGCACCTAATTTAATTTTATAGATTGGTTCAATTGGCGCTGTTCATTGAACAGCGCCGATTGCCAAATGTTGGTTGTTTTAAGCTTCAGTTTGGTAGATTTTCCACAGCACAGCAGTGGCATAGTAAGGGGAGTGCGAGGGGGGCGGTCCACCTTGGGAGCGGTCTTCGGGGCAAGCGGAAAGTGGCAGAGCAGCAGTATTAAGCTGAGCACACAGCAGTCAAATCAAAGCAGCAATAGCAATTCTTAATTGATTTACAGAGAATAAGCACTTCCCCTGAAGAAGCCGTCCAAGAGTGAAACGGACTGGCCCGAGTTCCGTTGGGAGCGAGTTAAATGCTTTATTAGGTCTTGAGAAAACCCGTGGTTAATTTTGAATACTGAAATATTCACGGTCCACTCTAATGGCCCACCCCCCTAACTTCTTCCCCCAAGAGATCCCACATGCCTATCCCATTTACTCTTAAAATCTGGCACGCTGCTGGCCTCAATTACCTGCAGCGGAAGATCATTCCAGTGATCAACCACCCTTTTGGTGAAGAAATACTTCCTGGTGTCGCCATGAAATTTCCCACCCCTGATTTTCAGCAGATGCCCTCTTGTGGCCGTGGGTCCTTTAAGAAAAAAAGATATCATCTTCCACCTCGATACGGCCTGTGATGTATTTGAACGTCTCAGTCATGTCTCCCTTCTCTCTACGTTCCTCGAGTGAGTGCCTTGGTGTATTTGTTTGTTTGCATATGGCTTTGAATTTTAGATATGTAATCATGCTTAGCACTGGTTTTGTATTGATATTTGTGTTCAATAAGCTTTTATATTGCAATCAATAAACGATGATGATGATTTTTTTTTTTTTTTAAGAGAGAATCGTTTAACCTGTGAGGTTTTACTGATTGATTTGATGTCCATTATTGTTCATAGTTACGGGTTTTGAAAAGCTGTCTGGATGCCTGGACAGTCCTCCGGGTAAATCTGAACATCTGATAACCCACCCCAAATTCTTTAAAAAACACTAGTCCATCCAAGTACAGAGCTATGGGGCGCTTTGTCATTCTCCATTCTTCACCATGAAAGCTGACTGTAATTTTTATACAAAGTGGGGGTTGACAATTTTCTTTTTCGCAATATACAAAAGAAAAAATCCCACACACATATAAGCCCACCCAGCACTCCATTTCTTCTATAATGCTGTCACTGCATTTTCAAAACTTGCAAAATTAGCAAAGCTGGCCAGGAATTTAAAAACGACCTCTGTACCAGCATTGCAGAGGGAGCAGCATGCTGTGCAGATTAAAGCTCTTTCTGCTTTGCCGATGCCATGGTTATACATTCAATTATCTCGGAAGCACTGCTGTTCTGATTGCCATCAGAATGGTTCATAGACATAATCGAGGAAGACAAAGGCGCGCGCCGACAACTGAGTGCAAGACGGAGGCGCGCGCTGAAGAAAATGACTGTTTTTAGGGGCTCTGACGGGGGTTTTGTTGGGGAGCCCCCCCACATTACTTAATACAGATCGCGGCGATGTTGTGGGGGGTTTGGGGGGTTGTAACCCCCCACATTTTACTGGAAACTTAACTTTTTCCTGAAAAACAGGGAAAAAGTGAAGTTTTCAGTAAAATGTGGGGGGTTACAACCCCCCAAACCCCCCACAACGCGGCACGATCTAAAGTGGGGGGGGGGGGTTCTGCCCCCCCGTCGGAGCCCCTAAAAACAGTAATTTTCTTGAGCGCGCGCCTCCGCGCCTTTGTCCCGGCACGCTTTTGACCTGACACCCATCAGAATATTTCCTCTTCCCCTAGTGCATGGATCAGACGATGGGCCACTGAAAAGTTCTCAGCCCAACCAACAAAGTTGGGGCCGTCTCCATCAAGGGCTATACACTTAGACCAGCGGGTTTCCATTTTTGTTCCATATTCTTCCAACGGAATGAAAAAAGGTGGAATATCACTAAGGTAAGTATATAGCTCTTGAAAGAGACTGCCCCAACTTTGTTGGTTGGGCTGAGAACTTTTCAGCGGCCCCCCTTGTACACTGGTCAGCTGCCTGTGCTGTATTCATACATGCTGACATTTAAGTCTGAAAATAGCTGCTGAAGACTTGGCACATGGAAAGAATTATTTGCAGCAGAAAGGATAAAAATGGAAATATTTGAATGAAAAATATTTTACACTTTCTGCAAATCCAGGACACGATCCTTCACTAACAGCCACTGCACAGGCAAAATAGAAACCTGTTTGAGGCACCAAGACCCTATTTTTGTAAAAGACGCCTAAAGTTAGATGCCTAGAATGACGCGCTTAGCCAATATAGTTACCTAACTTCCCCTCCCTCCCCTCTACTAAGTCGTGGTAGGGGTTTCTACTGTGGCCTGGAGCGCTAAATGCTCTGATGCTGTTCCAAAGCTGACAAGAATTCTATGAGCGTCTGAGCAGCGTTGGAGCATTTAGCGCTCCAGACTGCGGCAGAAACCTCTACCGTGGCTTGGGTAAAAGGGGGGAGGGGGTGTGGTAGGCAGGAGCACGTTACAGGGCTTCAAAGATTTGGATAGGTTCCTAGAGGACAAAGGGATTGAGGGGTACAGATAGGAGTAGAGGTAGGTTATAGAAATAGTCAGGGAACACTGCTCAGGCAATAGGCCTGATGGGCCGCAACGGGAGCGGACCGCTGGGCGAGACGGACCTCTGGTCTGCCTCAGCGGAGGCAACTTCTTATGTTCTTACCTGCGCACTCAGCTGAGACGATAAAGTGACTGAAGATGAGCGAATCGTGTATCTCGGCAGCCTGCCCGAGAGACGGATTCTTTTGCAATTGAAATTTTGAGCAAATATATCAGCTTTAAGTAAACTTGATAAATTTAAAAGCCGTCTTTTCTTGATTTTAACTGGAATTGCGGTTCAAATGATCACAACAAACGGGAAAAATCATGACAGATCAAATTATACATTTTGGTGGACAAATGTATGTAATACATATAAATATGAGAGAATGAACACAGAATGTTTAGGGTTTAGTGTTTTATTTAACAAAATATGGAGTCCATTGGCTTTATTTGCTGTTTCACATTACAAGATAATATGTTCCTTTCTGAGTTTTTTTCATTACACATCTGGGATGGGATGGGGGGGAGGTAGGGTAGGGAAGGGTAATGAAAATATAGATATTAATTCTTCATATTAAAGATGTTTAATATTGTCAATATTAATAATTGATGGAAAGGGGTTGGGTATAGCTATCTAATATAATAAAGCTCTAGCCGCGCATGCACACTCCCACCTGTGTGCGCCGGTTTTCCATGAGCTGTAGGGCATCTCAGGTAGGAGTGCGCATGCGCGCGAATCTCTCTCTGGCCGGTCGTCAGCGTCGTCTTCACTCCTCTCCCCGGCACACCTGAACCCCCATTCAGCCTCTCATCCGACCCTACCTTCGGCTCCCTTAGTCCCTTGCCGCCACTCCTCTTCTCTTCCCGCCCCGCGGTCCCGACAAACATCCTGACTCCAGCAGGGGCCGCAGCACTCTAAACACGCTGCTTCGCGGCCTGCTACTGCCCTGATTTGCTCTGCCCGACACGGCAGAGCAAATCAGGCCAGTAGAAGGCCGCGAAGCAGTGTGTTTAGAGTGCTGCGGCCCCTGCTGGAGTCAGGACGTTTGTCGGGACCGCGGGAAGGGGGCAGCAAGGGACTAAGGGAGGCAGGCAGGGATCCTGAGAGAAGCTGCTGGGCACTTTTACACACAAAAAAAAATCCGGGAAGGGGAGGGAAATACCGCTACTGCACCATATACCCGCTCTCACTTAATTCAAAGATCTTGCAGTACTCTAACGAGCAAAATACCCTTACAGCTGGAACACCTCCATGGTAATAGCATGCGCATTCAACGGTTGCTGCCGAAGGCACCAACATTGAAGAAAAGGTTGTTTGTTGTTTTTTTAAAAAAGCAGTTTGCTGGGCAGGAAAAAAATACTTGCATTTTGTTTTGGGTGAAGGGTGTGTGCTGGGGAAGCTGTTAACTATTGTGCATTGATTTAGGTAAAGGACAGAGGGGGGGGGGTGCTGGGGAAGGGGCCCAGGGAGCAAGCTTGCTTTCCTTGGGAGGGGAGGGGTGTGATTGGTGGTAAAAGGAAGGAAGAGCAGGGAAGGGGTGCTGCTGGACATAGGGGAGAGACAGAAAGGAAGAAAGACAGACAGATGGGGCCAGGAGAAAGAAAGAAATGCATAAGTCTACACATCTATTCTAGCACCCATTAATGTAACGGGCTAAAAAACTAGTGATTCTATAATATTATTGTTTGAGATAGTGTATTCTTTGTTATTTTCAATCTAAATGTATTACACTATTAGTCTTATAGCCCGTTACATTAACGGGTTCTAGAATATATGTGTGTGTGTCTCTCTTTATTTCTTTCTCTCTCTCTCCTTAGCCGCTTTCTTTCTGTCTTTCTTTTTCCTTGGCTGTCCATCACCACCCCTTGCCTGCTCGCCCTGTCCATTCTCCCTTCCTTTTACCTCCCCTGTGTCCACCACCACCCCTTCACTGCTCTCCTTATGTAGCAGCAGCCCTTCTCCCTTTGTTTTACCTCCCCCCTGTCCATCAGCACCTCTTTCCTTCTCTCCCTGTCCAGCAGTAGGCGCCCCTTCCTTTTTCTCCCACCCTCCTCCTTCTTATCCCTATGATACACTTACCTTGCTCTGCCCCTGATCAGATGTTTCCGATAGTCGCCCAGTTGCACCCATTGGAAAAGTTCCTTCTGCCGCATCCCGCACCCCTCCTGACACGACTCCCGCTGTCTGTCTTTCTGTCTGTCTCTGTCCCTGGCCCCCTTTGTCTGTTTGTCTTTCTGTATATCTCCCTGCCCCTGTGTCTTTCTTCTTTTCTTTCTGTCTCCCTTCCTCCCTCTGTCTGTCTGAAGCAGCATTCCCTCCCCCTCCATTTCCCTTCCCTCACACCAGTTCCCTGTGCACCTGCCCCTGTGTCTTCTTTTCTTTCTCCCTTCCTCCCTCTGTCTGTCTGTCCGAAGCAGCATTCGTTCCCCCTCCATTTCCCTCCCCCCACAGCAGTTCCCTGTGCATGCATTAGCGTTTCCTCTACCCCCTTTCCCTTCTCACAGTCGCGACTACAAACGCAGGCCCGAGTCCTTTGCCGCCCCCCCCCTTCCCTTCCCGCAGGTCCGACTACACATGGCGATTCAAGCAGCATGTGCAGCAGTCTTCACATGCTGCTTCGGGTCCTTCTACTGCCCTGATTTACTCTGGCACGTCCGGAGCAAATCAGGGCAGTAGAAGGGCCCGAAGCAGCGTGTGAAGACTGCTGGACACGCTGCTTAAATTGCCAGTCGGGCCCGCGGTAAGGGAAGAGGGGGGGGCGGCAAATGAGTTGGGTCCCAGGCAGCGGAAAGTTGCTGGGCTCCTCGGTGGGGGCGCTGAGTGGCCGCGATCTCTCTCCTCCCAGACACCCCCCCCCTCCGCTGGAGGAACAGATATCGGTGGTTACAGCCGCTGGCTTTGGCGTATTCTATCCACTGCGGCCAACCCTAGCGGAAAGAGGAAGTAGTCAGAGAGGGCGGCCCGCAGTGGACAGAAGACAGCAAAGCCAGCGTTCTCTTCATTTAAAAGTGGGTGAGCCGGCGAGAAGGAGGAGGTGGTGGTTTTGGCAGTGAGTGAGGGCGGGAGGGGGGAGTCGCCGGCTGTGCTGTGCTTTCCCGATCACAGTGGCGCTGCTGTTGATGTCAGAGCTCGCCGCCTTTGTGAGGTAATACGCGCGCATGCGCACTCGTGCGGCCACATCCCGACAGAAAAGGGATCAGGGAACACGCTTGTCGCGAGTGCGCATGCGCGGGCTAGCATTTTATTATATAGATTATAACTAAATAAAATAATAAAAATGTTAAAAAAAAAAAAAAAAAGTAAACTAGGGAAAAGGTCACCAAGATTCAAGTTAGAACACAAACTGAAATATTAGGAAACTTCCTAATATGGAGTAACCAGATGCCCACAAAAATGGTGTGAGAGGAAAAAAGTAATAAAAGGAAATACAAAGAAATGTGACACTTGCCACAATAAAGGCAAATCTACGAACGGGGAAGATGGTATCAACTCTCACTTCCTTGTTTCTCATTAGGTGAAAGTGACAATGAGCCTAGGGTTATCAGACGTCCAGATTTCCACGGACATGTACTCCTTTTTGAGGACATGCCCAGGGGCAGAGGTCCGGATGGCTTTTCAAAACCCAGCACTTTATCCGGGTTTTGAAAAGCTTTCTTGAAATTGCGTTGGGTAGGAGGGCATCTGTGCATGCATGGGGGAGGTGGGGGCTGGATTGAGGGCGGGACTGGGGCATACTGGGGCGGGGATGGGTGGAACTGGGTGAGCCTGGGCCTAAATGAGCCACCCCAAAATTGTGGAGAACTTGCTTTACCGTCACAAAAATCAAAACAAATGTAAAGGGTATGGGACTTGATGTACCACTTTTTCTGTCTGGTTACAGACGTTCAAATACTTGAAGGGTATTAACGTAGAACAAAATCTTTTCCAGAGAAAGGAAAATGGTAAAACCAGAGGACATAATTTTGAGGTTGAGGGGTGGTAGATTCAAAGGCAATGTTAGGAAGTTCTATTTTACGGAGAGGGTGGTGGATGCCTGGAATGCGCTCCCGAGAGAGGTGGTGGAGAGTAAAACTGTGACTGAGTTCAAAGAAGCGTGGGATGAACACAATGGATCTAGAATCAGAAAATAATATTAAAAATTGAACTAAGGCCAGTACTGGGCAGACTTGCACGGTCTGTGTCTGTGTATGGCCGTTTGGTGGAGGATGGGCTGGGGAGGGCTTCAATGGTTGGGAGGTTGTAGATGGGCTGGAGTAGGTTTTAACGGAGATTTTGGCAGTAGGAACTCAAGCACAGTAACGGGTAGAGCTTTGGATTCTTGCCCAGAAATAGCTAAGAAGAAAAAATTAAAAAATTAAAATTGAATCAGGTTGAGCAGACTGGATGGACCATTCGGGTCTTTATCTGCCGTCATCTACTATGTTACTATGTTACAATCAAAGTGGTTTAGACAGGCACATAGAGGCAAATTCTCTAAATGGCGCCTTAATTTAGGAGCTGGTAGGTGCCCTAACGGGACTTAAGTTAAGAGGGAAATTCTGTTTGAAACGTAACTTAAGTGAAAATCCAAAATGCCTACCAGTGTCTAAACAAATGGCACTGGAATCACACCTCCGGAGGCACCTAACGCTACGATAGGCGTGACAAATGCAGGACGTGGTGTTATGCGCCATAAAGCGCCTGCGTAGGCTTGATTCACGTCAAAGATAAGTGCAGGAAATGTTGCCCTTGAAAACCCCAGCCTCCATTTCCGCCACATATCTTTGCCAGAGACATGATTCTCTAAATAGAAACATAGAAGGTGACGGCAGAAAAGGGCTACAGCCCATCAAGTCTGCCCACTCTGCTTACCCACCCCCTGTCTATGCCCTAATGACCCAATTTCCTTATCTTGACCCTCATAGGGATCCCACATGGGTATCCCATTTATTCTTAAAGTCTGGCATGCTGTCTGCCTCGATCACCTGCACTGGAAGCTTGTTCCAATGATCAACCACTCTCTCTGTGAAGAAATACTTTCTGGTGTTGCCATGAAATTTTCCGCCCCTGAGTTTGAGCGGGTGCCCTCCACTTCGAAACGTCCCGTGAGGTACTTAAATGTTTTGATCATGTCTCCCCTCTCCCTACGTTCCTCGAGAGTGTAGAGCTGCAATTTGTTCAGTCTCTCTTCGTACGAGAGACCCTTGAGCCCCGAGATCATCCTGTTGGCCGTCCGCTGAACCGATTCAATTCTGTGCACATCTTTACTGTAATGTGGCCTCCAGAATTGCACACAGTACTCCAGATGAGGTCTCACCATGGCCCTGTACAACGGCATTATGACTTCAGGCTTTCGGCTGACGAAACTTCTATTGATACAACCCAATATCTGCCTTGCCTTAGATGAAGTCTTCTCCACTTGATTGGCAGTTTTCATGTCTGCACTGATGATTACTCTTAAATCTCATTCTGCTGAAGTCCTAGTTAAAGTTTCTCCGTTCAAAAAGTACGTCCTGCATGGATTTCCGCTTCCGAGGTGCATGACCTTACATTTCTTAGCATTGAAATCTAGCTGCCAGGTTGAGGACCAACTTTTCAATGTAAGCAGGTCCTGCGCCATATAATTCTGTAAACTGCATTCACTTACTATATTACATAGTTTGGCGTCATCAGCGAATAGTGTTATTTTACCTTGAAGCCCTTGAGTCAGATCCCCTATGAATATGTTGAAAAGGAGTGGACCCAGGACCAAGCCCTGCGGCACTCCACTGGTCACCTCCGATGTTTTAGAGAGGGTACCATTAACCACCACCCTCTGAAGTCTGCCACTCAGCCAATCATTGACCCATGCAGTTAGTGTCTCTCCTAACCCCATCAATTCCATCTTGCGTAGCAGCCTGCGGTGTGGGACACTGTCAAAAGCTTTACTGAAGTCCAGGTACACGACGTCCAAAGACTCTCCCAAGTCCAACTTTCTTGTTACCCAGTCAAAGAAGCTGATGAGATTGGATTGGCAGGACCTACCCTTGGTGAATCCATGCTGACTGGGATCCCGAAGATTCCCTTCATTCAAGATCATGTCCAATTTGCTTTTAATTAGTGTTTCCATGAGTTTGCACACTATTGATGTGAGACTCACCAGTCTATAATTCGCAGCCTCTGCCCTGCAACCCTTTTTTATGCAGAGGAACGACATTAGCTAATTTCCAGTCCAGGGGAACTTTCCCCTTTCTTAGGGAGAGATTGAATAGCTCAGCCAACGGTTTCGCCAGGACATCACTTAATTCTCTGAGCACTCTTGGGTGCAAATTGTCTGGTCCCATGGCTTTGTTCACCTTGAGTCTTGCCAGTTCACTGTAAACTTCACCTGGTGTGAACTCAAAATTCTGAAACGGGTCTTCTGTGCTTTGTGTTGCCTTCAACTGTGGACCGTGTCCCGGTGCCTCACAAGTGAAGACTGAGCAGAAGTATTCATTCAGTAGTACGGCTTTATCGGAATCTGCTTCCACGTAACTTCCGTCCGGTCTTCTAAGGCGTACTATCCCGCCTGTGTTCCTTTTTCTGTCACTAATATACCTGAAGAAGGATTTGTCCCCCTTTTTAATGTGTTTTGCCAGAATTTCTTCCACTCGAAGTTTTGCCTCCCTAACTGCCATTTTGACCGCTGTAGACTTGGTCCTATATTCTACCTTTGCCTCTCTTTTCTCCGTGCGCTTGTAGGAGAGAAACGCTTTTTTCTTCTCCTTAATGAGGTGCGAGATCTCAGCGGTGAACCATTGGGGTTTATTGTTTCTTTGTCGTTTATTTACTGATTTTATGAAGCGGCTAGTTGCTTCATGTATGGTTGATTTCAGTGTTAACCACTTAGCTTCTACATCATCGGTCTCCGCTTGGTCCTGCAGCGTCCAATGGACGAAATCTCCCATGCGTGCGAAGTCTGTGCCCCGGAAATTGAGTACCTTTGTTTTCGTGTTTGATCTAGGGAAGCCTTTCCTAAGGTTGAACCGTACTATGTTGTGGTTGCTGGAGGCTAGCGTATCTCCTACTGAAACCTCTGAGACGCTTTCCCCGTTGGTGAGTACCAGGTCGAGGATCGCCTGGGCCCTAGTGGGCTCCGTTACCATTTGTTTGAGACGTGCTCCCTTTATGGAGGTTAAGAGCCTCCTGCTACCGCTGGTTGTCACTGAAAATTAGTTCCAGTCTGCATCAGGCATATTGAAGTCCCCTAGCAGTACAGCTTCTCCTCGTAGAGTGATATTCTCTAGGTCTTAAATTAATTCTGCGTCCATGTCTTCCAGTTGTCTTGGGGGTCTGTATACCACACCTAGATACAGGCATTTTTCTCTGCCTCTTGCCAGGTTTACCCAGAGGGACTCCCCGGTGTACTTGACATCTGTGATCCTGGTGGTTTTGATGTCCTCTTTAATGTATAGAGCTACCCCTCCTCCTAACCTGCCCTCTCTGTCCTGACGAAGTAGATTGTAGCCCGGTATAGCCATATCCCACCCATGTGAGTCCGTGAACCAAGTTTCAGATATTGCCACCACATCTAGGTCGGCATTCCTTATTTCAGCCTCTAATTCTAGAATTTTGTTACCTAAACTGTGTGCATTGATATACATGGCCCTCCATATCTTGTGTTTGCTAAGTCCCTGTGAGGCGTATCCTACTCAAGTCGGTGTGACATAAGAACATAAGAAGTTGCCTCCACTGGGTCAGACCAGAGGTCCATCGCGCTCAGCGGCCCGCTCCCGCGGCGGCCCATCAGGTCCGTGACCTGTGAAGTGGTTTCTGTCTAATCCTATAACCTACCTCTACTTCTTTCTGTACCCCTCAGTCCCCTTATCTTTTAGGAACTTATCTAGACCTTCCTTGAACCCCTGTAGCGTGCTCTGGCCTATTACAGCCTCCGGGAGCACGTTCCATGTGTCCACCACCCTCTGAGTGAAAAAGAACCTCTTAACATTTGTTCTAAACCTGTCCTTTTTCAATTTCTCCGAGTGCCCCCTTGTGCTTGTGGCTCCCCACAGCCTGAAGAATTTGTCCCTGTCTACCTTCTCTATACCCTTCATGATTTTGAAGGTTTCTATCATATCTCCCCTAAGTCTCCGCTTTTCCAGAGAGAATAGCCCCAGCATTTCCAATCTGTCCGCATATGAGAAGTTTTCCATACCCTTTATCAACTTTGTCGCTCTTCTCTGGACTCCCTCAAGTACCGCCATGTCCTTTTTGAGGTATGGCGACCAGTACTGGACACAGTACTCCAGATGTGGGCGCACCATCGCCCGATATAGCGGCAAAATGACTTCCTTCGTCCTGGTCGTGATACCCTTTTTGATGATACCCAACATTCTGTTCGCTTTCTTTGAGGCTGTCGCACACTGTGCTGATGCTTTCAATGTTGTGTCTACCATCACCCCCAGGTCTCTTTCAAGTTTGCTCACCCCCAGCAACGATCCCCCCATTTTATAGTTGAACATCGGGTTCTTTTTCCCTACATGCATGACTTTGCATTTCTCAGTGTTAAAACTCATTTGTGACTCCCAAAGAACTGTTTGCAATGTGGGTACTTACCTTGGACATGGAAGCGGAGTTTCGACTCACCTCATCAGGATAATTCCTTTCTGCACTAATATGTGAATGGGTACCCTCCCCCGACTTACCTAGTTTAAAGCCCTGTGAAGCAGGCGGGCTAGTCGGTGTCCGAAGACGTTCTTACCCCTACTGGTCAGATGGAGTCCGTCTGGTCCCTGAAGTCCTTGTAGCGCTTCCCCCATGGTTTAGGAATCCGAAGTTCATATCCCGGCACCATCCCTGTAGCCACTCGTTCGTCCTCAGGATACGTTCATCTCTGGCTCTTCCCTTGCCTCTAACTGGGAGGATCGATGAGAAAACCACCTGTGCTCCTGTCCGCTTCAGCCTCTCACCCAGTGCTCCAAAGTCTCTGGTGATGGTCTCCGGTGTGTTCCTGGCAGTGTCGTTGGTTCCTATGTGGACAAGAAGCATAGGAAAGTGGTCTCGGGGCGTGAGTAGTCTATCCAGACTGGCGGTGACATCTCGTATCCTGGCTCCAGGCAGACAGCAGACCTCCCTAGATTGCATATCCGGTCTGCAAATTGGTCCCTCGGTGCCCCTCATGCACTTCTTTGGGGGGAGCCGGTCAGTTGTCCCTGGAGATGAAGCTGTGTGTTGGGCCTGCTCCTGTTCCTGCTCCTGTTCCTTATCGGCAGTTCCTTCCTGAAGAATCTGGAATCTGTTCCGCAGGGTGAGTTGAGGGGTTGATGTATAGCTGCTCTGTTTGTAAGAAGATGAAGAGATTGAAAAGGGGGGGGGTCTCCTATGTTTGCCCGTGGAGGAGGTCACCAGCTGCCAGGAGTCAGTGCCGCTAGCCATTTCCTGTATCCCAATTGTTGGTTTCAAAGCTGATGTTTTGGGTGCCATTGTGTGGATCGGTGGTTGCTGCTAAGGCGAAAGTTAGAGAATCCAGGCTTTATTTTGTACCTGGGGCAATGAAGTGCTAAGAGACTTGTCCAGAGTTACAGGGAGCTGCACTAGGAATCAAACTCACAACCTCAGGGCACTGAGGTAGCTGCTCTAAGCACTAGGCTACTCCTTCGTGTTAAGGAAACTAAACTAAAACTTTGTTCTATAGACCGAGTCATCAACCAAGAGGAGCTCAAAGTAGAGAATGACAGAGGGACAAATTTTTTTCCCGTCCCTGCGAGAACTCATTTTCCCATCCCCACAAGTTCTTTTCCTGTCTCTGCCCCATTCATAAGAACATAAGAAGTGCCTCTGCTGGGTCAGACCGGAGGTCCATCGTGCCCAGCAGTCCCGGCCTGACAGGTCCAGGACCTGTGTAGTAGTCCTATATCTATACCCTTCTATCCCCTTTTCCTTCAGAAAATTGTCCAATCCTTTCTTGAACCTTAATATCGTACTCTGTCCTATCACGCCCTCTGGAAGCACATTCCAGGTGTCCACCACCCGTTGGGTGAAGAAAAACTTCCTAGCATTGGATTTGATTCTGTCCCCTTTCAACTTTTCCGAATGTCCTCTCGTTTTTGTAGTTTTCGAAAGTTTGAAGAATCTATCCCTCTCCACTTTCTCTATGCTCTTCATGATCTTATAGGTCTCAATCATGTCCCCTGCAAGCTCTGTCCTCATCTGCACAAGCGTCAAACACTTTAAAATCATAAGTAGCAACATTCTAGAGCTCAGATTGTGATGTCATAATGCCTCATTCCACCAATGCCTAAGCTCCATCCTCATCTGCACAAGCCTCAACCACTTTAAAATCATAAGTAGCAACATTCTAGAGCTCAGATTGTGATGTCATAATGCCTCATTCCACCAATGCCTAAGCTCCGTCCTCATCCGCACAAGCCTCAAACACTAAAATCATACGCGTTCGAGGCTTCTGCGGTTAAGGCAGAGCTTACAGGAATGGGGCAGGGGCAGGGACAGGGAGAGTGACAAAACTTGCAGGGAGGGAACGGGGAAATTGAGTTCCTGCAGGGATACAGACAAATTTGTCCCCATGTCATTCTCTAGGATAACATTTATTGAGGCATAAGTTTCCTAAATTTTTCAAGGTGCCCGTTTGAAGAATGAAGATTTTAGGCTAGTGCTTTTGTAAAAAGGGGAGTGGGGGGGGGGGGGGACTCGCTAAGGAGCATGCTCCTTTGATTGTGCTCCTTTGAGATTGCACAGGTGCCAGTTGCCGTTACTGATCTGTTTCTGAAGATCTAGTGTACTCTCTGATGATCTCTCCTGTGGGGTGCTGCCCACTTCTGTTTTCTTCCTGCCAAGCGTTTTCTTCAGCCAAGGTCAGCCCGGCTCAATGATAGAGTTTAGGGATTCGAAGTGAGGCACAGGGAGACAAAGTGACTCATCCTAAGGTCACCAGCAGAGCGGGGATTAGAACTGAAGCACACGAGGGAAAAAGTGAATCACCCTGAAGAGTGACAGAGCCAGGGGGTAGAACTGAAGCATAAGAGGATAAAATGATTCACCAAAGATCCTGGAGAGAGTTAGTGGCATTGGAGGAATTTGAACTCCCATCTGGATACTGTGGCCCTTTGTGCTCATATCGGATCCCTTGTCATGGCTTTATTTCATTTAGCCAGTAAAGCTGGTTCAGTTTTTCCCATAGGGAGTTCAGTTCATGTTAGAACAATAAAAAAAAGAAGTGAGGATTGAATGTAGTATTAAAAGATTTTAATTTCTTGCTGTGATGGTTGGTTTGTAAATTGCCTTATAGGTGACTTCCTTTTTTTTTTTGCAGCTGTTTTAAATTTGTTTTGGAAATCTGAGATTTTCCTTTTTCTCCTGGGACAGACCTGACTATACACATGAATGTAAACAGACCGCTCCTCAGCATGAAATCTTTCTGATAATCACTGGGCCAGTGTTTTCATCGAACTGTGTGTATGTCCCAGAGCCTTCCAGCAACAAACAGGGACAGAAATAAATTAATCCATCTGAGTGGGCAGACAGAATAGAGAGAAAGAAGAAATATGTCAGAGATGGATGAATTGAGAACATGGAAGTAGATAGGAAGTAGAGAATGGCACGGTGACAAAATTCATCACCGTTCCCGTCTCCGCGGATAACCGTGGGAAATAATCCCATGTCATTTTCTAGTGTCTATTTTAACCTCGGTCCTTCTACACCAGCATTCTTCAAAGCAAAGCTTGCAGGTCAGTGGTTGTGCCCAATTATACTCTGATTCTTCCCTCTCTCCTTAAAGAATGACATGAAGATGGTTTCCCGCGGTTATACGCGGGGACGGGAATGGTGATGAATTTTGTCACCGTGTCATTCTCTAATAGGAAGAACTGGAGAAAGGACAAATGACAGCACCCACTGGAAAGACAAGAAAGCAAAAAAGAGAAACTGGGACCAACATGCTTAGAAAAATAAAGTGCTTGGACAACAAAGGTACAAAAAGGTAGAAAAAAGTGTTTTAATTTTGAATTTACGAGAGAATATATTAGCTTTGGGAAATGTGCTTTGTAGATGTCTTTGTATTTTGCTGGATATGCATTTCTGTTTTTAATTTCTCCTATTTTGTGGTATGTGCTTACTTTGATTTCTCTGGATTTCCAGTTAAATTTGTGATCCTTGCTCTGTATCTGATGAGGGTCTGTGTATTTTTATATGGAGGTGCGTTATCTGTTTACATATAGCTTCTGTGAAGAATTCTATAGTAGTCCCACTTGTTCAATTTTACTAATAGTAGGTATATTGGTGTTCTAGGACCCCATGTAATATTGTAGTGCTGCCTATTTATAGAAAGTGTTCACAGTGTTTAAATCATAAGAATGAATGCAACTGTTGTGTGGTAGGCTTGCTACATGTATGCTGAGTTAGGATTTACTATATATACTGCATACAAGTTCATAAGATATTAAAACGATACAAATTCAGTATTGGAGAGATTTATATTGCTGTTACTCTGATGGCATGAGAACTTTGATGGAGAAAATGTGCTAGTTACGATCTACATCTGTTTGGGGGTAGGGTTTTTGGATGCAGAATATGTTTAGATTTAATTCAGAAGAACTGCCATATTCTATCAGACTAAAGGTCTGTGAGGGCCATGTATGACGTGTGTCACATAAGTGGGCATTTTCCATTAGATGTGTCCAGACTGAAAAAAAAAGATTGAGAACTACTACTTATCACTTATATAGCGCTGAAAGGTGTATGCATCGCTGTACATTTTGACATTTATAGATGGTCCATGCTCGGAAGAGCTTACAATCTAATTTGGACAGACAAGACATGACAGAGGACAGGGGGTATAAAACCCAAGGTGAGAGGAGTTAGGAGTCTAAAGCACTCTCAAAGAAGTGAGCTTTTAAACGGGCCTTGAACACTGCCAGAGACGGAGCCCACAATAGGGATTCAGGCAGTTTGGTCCAAGCATTCGGTGCAGCAAAGCAGAAGGGATGGAGTTGGCAGTTGAAGAGAAGGGCACAGATAGGAGGGACTTACCAACTGAGCAAAGCTCCGGGGGGGGGGGGGGGGGCTGGATCATAGGGGGAGATAAGTGAAGAGAGATAGTGAGGGGCAGCTGCTTGAGTGTATTTGTAGGTCAGTAAGAGAATCACTGCTCTAGGTCAACCAAGCAGGCTAATTCACTCCTGGTTAAACCCTATTGTATGCTAGCACTTCAAGGTCCCATTTTCATATGGAAATCAACAAGAAAATCAAAACTATATGAAGCCATGCAGGCAGTAGGGCAAAACCTGTAACTGGGTCAGCCTATTTGACTGATCTGGGGTAAGGTGGCATACTGGAGAACACGGGTTGAGCTTTATTGGTTCACTAGTCTTTAAGCCCGTTACATTAACGGGTGCTAGAGACTCCTCTTCCTTATAAAGTTATTTTTTTTTTTTTTTTTAGGCTTCCTCCCCCCTCCCTTTCCCCTTCCCATCCCACCTGTCGCTTTTTCAACCCCCTTGCATTTCCCTTTGCACGGTCTCCCTCATGCTGTGATCATGCTTCATCCGCTCCTTCTCCTACGGGCCACCAGAGCAGAGAGGACGGGGTAGAGGGGGCTGCCGGCCGGGGCCGGTGGAGAGGAGCTAGGCGGCTGTTTTCTTGCTTCATCCGCTCCTTCTCCTGCGGGCCACCGGAGCAGAGAGGATGGGGTGGAGGGGGCTGCCGGCCGAGGTCGGCAGAGAGGAGCTAGGCGGCTGGAAGAGTAGCAGCAGCCGCTGCCAATCGCAGCCTCCGTCCCGCCTTCGCCTACCTGGATTTGCTTTATAGTTTTCTTCACCGATCCTTTTGTTTTTGCATTGCATCGGGAAGGCGGAGAGCGGCCTGCAAGGTTCGCTACAGCGGCTGGCGAACCTCAGCAGGCCGCTTTGAAGAGGACCGGCAGTGGGAGGGAGGAGTCGCTGGCACACGCGCCTCCAGCTAGCACAGGCGCTGTGAGGACTGGCACAGAAGCACACCTCACGCCCCCAGGACTCACGGACTTTCAACAGCGCATGCGCGCTCTAGGGTTTTATTATTTATGATGATTTTGCACCCCAGGCTCCAGTACACCAAAAAGAGCGAAAAGTCACAGAGGTGTTGTACACAGACCACCCCAAGACTCTCATTTTTCTACAGTGACTTGTCAAAGGGGGATTTTATGTTTCGAAATGTGTGTATGAGCAGGAAGAGTGCCAGGCTCCCTGACTCATCCCGGTGAGTTGTCTTGTCACGCCAGCCATCCAAGAAACATCTAAGCTCCAGTCTGTCACTCTGCCAGTCCAGACGCTTAGGAGCAATATTGTTTACTGCAGAAGAGCTCGAAGGAATGCTTGCAGTGTAAGCTTTCGAAAACTGCATGTTTCAGAAATGCAGTCACCAGATCAGGCTTATCTGGAAAGAATTTCAGTCCTTTCTGGGTTCTGTTCCGGTTTTATAAGCCTTTTAGTCTGAAGCTATGAATATGTGGGATTTCATCTAAATGCAGACAGCACAGGGGCTGGAAATGTCAGAAATATTAGCTGTTCTACTTTGTAAATAAGTCAAAACTTGATTCCACAGGCTATAGAGAGGTTCAGATATGATTTCAGAATAATACAGTCTAAAGGCTTCTGAAAGCAATTTTTTCAATGGACGTTGCCTATGTAATTACTGAATGCAGCTCCCCGGCTGAAAATTGCCCTCTACACCAGTGTTTTTCAACCTTTTTACACCTACGGACCGGCAGAAATAAAAATTATTCTGTGGACTGGCATCAGTCCGTGGACCAGCGGTTGAAGAACACTGGTTTAAGTCGTGGGCCAGACCTTGCCCATCTCTACCCAATCTCCACCCCAGACCCCATCCCCATAATAGTACTAATTGCACCTTGCAAGTCCCGTGCCTCATTTGGAAGCCTTCCCTCTGACGTTGCAACATCAGAGAGAAGGCTTCTGGTTCAGGCGCAGGATGCCCGTAGAAGCCACTGCCCGTGGCTTTGTGCACCGAATCAGTTAGGAAGAGGGAGCTGGCTCAAAGATAACGCTGCATCGATCGCACCATGGACCAGCGGTTGAAGAATACTGCTTTGGGCCTGATGCACATGCTGGCCCTGCGGACCGGTAGGAAATTTCTGTGGACCGGCACTGGTCCATGGACCGGTGGTTGAAGAACACTGCTCTACACAATAGCTAACAAATCACACACATTTTAGTAGCAGGGAAAAGTAGTGGACTTGAGCTTTACCTGTTGGACTTTGCACTTGATACAAAGCGGACGTAGACAGGCTCTAAGACAGTGGTCTCAAGACAATGGTCTCATGCTCGCGGCCCGCCAGGTACTATTTTGAGGCCCTCGGTATGTTACCATTGTTCTGGAATGTTGCCCACCTCCCTGCTGTAACCTCTCGCAAGCGCTTTCCTGCATCTGTGCGTGATTGTGAGGTGGAGTGGAGAGGACAATCGCGTACAGATGCAGGAAAGCGCTTGCGTGAGGTTACAGCAGTGAGGCGGGCAACGTTCCAGAACGTAAGGTAACCATTGGAGGCAGTGCAGCTTGTGCGTGTGTACATAATCTCGTGAGCTCTCGTGAAATTCGGCACCTCTCCTGGTGGTGACTGCTTGATGTAAGATGGCGGTTGCGTCCGGTGCTGGAGGAGGTGAGAGCTGAAGGCGGTTGCAGATGCCAGACACTTAAGGCATAGGTTTTCCAGACACAAGTCGGATATTGATTATCCCCTCTACATAAAAGCCTAGAGGACTACACCAAAATCTTGTTTCTTAAAATTGATACTTTAGATTAGAATCTTAAATCACAATTTTGCATGATACCCAACTCTTTAAAGTTTATAAATCTTTCCTTAATTGTTTCTGATAATTTTAGCTATACACAGCTATATATAACTCCCTTTTTGATTGATTCGCATTGGCTCCCCCGTTAATCATTGTATGACCTATAAAATCCTGCTTCTAGTGTTTAAAACAATGTCCACAAATGAACCTCAATTTATAAACCGAATGCTCATTCCATATAATATGTCACGCTCTCTCCGTTCCAAAGCTCAAAGGCTGTTAGCGGTCCCTTCTTTAAAAGTTATTGGCCCCTCAGACCTGGAATACCCTACCACAACATATAAGAGAAGAAAAAGATCTTAATAGATTTAAAAACAACCTGAAAACTTTCCTTTTTAGAGACGCTTTTAATCTTTAAATGATTTATATCCAACGTACCAAACACCATTTATATATTAAAAAAAAAAAAAAAAAAATTTTTACCTTTCCTCATGTACCTTCCATTCATGGCTTCTTCTTTTCTTTTTTAAAAATGAAAAACATTAACTTTGTAACTTTCTCCCTTTTTTTCCTTATGTTTTCAAGTTTGTCTATATGTCTGTCCGTCTAACCCATTTTAAGTTGTACGTTAAATTGTCTGTTTATTTTATATTTTATTGTAACTCGCTTAGTAAATTATATATAAGCGATTTTCAAATTTAAATAAAACTTGAAACTTGAAAGCAGTGCAATATGCAGAAAGTGAAAAATACTTTCTGCATGTTGCACTGCTTTCAGCTGTATACAGCTGAAATTCTCAGAAGCAATTAAGGAAAGATTTATAAACTATAACGAGTTTTACCTCATGCAAAGTTGTCATTTCTTTAATAAGACATTAACTATTTTTTCTGCGGCCCTCCGATTACCTACAAATCCAAAATGTGGCCCTGCAAAGGGTTTGAGTTTGACACCCCTGCTCTAAGGTGTGTGGGGGATCCACCGCCCCTTTCTTATATTTTGCAGTTTCAACTGAGTGCAGCAGGCAGGCCCCTTGAGAGTCCCACAAAACTTTGCAGCTGCTGTCTCTAATGGCCAGAACACAGGCAGAATGCAGCCTCCAAATTTTCAAAAAGAAGTTCGGGTCCAGAATTTAAACATTTTATCAGTGACTTGGAAAAAAATATTCTGGCAGGGATCATTTTTTCACTGGCTGATGCTGGTAATGTCCCTGGAAACTGAATCACATACTAGAGAATGACACGGTGAAAAAATTGGTCCCCGTCACCGCCCCGTCCCCGTCTCACCATCCTCTGCACCGCCCCGTCACCGCCATTCCCTTCACCGCCCCATCACCGCCACTGCCACCTCATTCACCGCCCCGTCACCGCCACTGCAACCCCATTCACCGCCCCGTCACCGCTGCATACATAAAAGCCTCAAACGGGTACGATTTTATATACTTTTCTTTATTTACGTATAAAGGAAACATTCTTTAAAACTTTAAAACTTAGTTAAATATTAGTTAATAACTATACAAAAACAAACACGACATGTACTTTTAATGCTTACAATGTTAGCCTACATGGTAAGTAGACGCGGCCGCTGTACCTAATCGCTGCATACATAAAAGCCTCAAACGGGTACGATTTTATATACTTTTCTTTATTTACGTATAAAGGAAACATTCTTTAAAACTTTAGAACTTTAAAACTTAGTTAAATATTAGTTAATAACTATACAAAAACAAACACGACATGTACTTTTAATGCTTACAATGTTAGCCTACGGCTGCAAGTCTCCCCTCCCCCCAGCGATCACGGCAGGAGGGCACCCAACCCCTCCTGTAGACCCCCCCAACGGCCCTCCCGACAATCGCAGCAGAAGGGTACCCAACCTCTCCTGCCGGTCCTCCCAATGGCCTCCCCTAAGATCGCCGGCAGGAGGGTACCCAACCCCTCCTGCTGGACCCCCCCCCCAACGAACCCTCCCACCCCGGAACCCCCTTAGTCTTACTTTCCAAGTTGGACCGGACGGCTCCTCACACGTATGGCCAGCAGGCTTGCCTCCGTCCAAATGAGGCGGGCCCGCCCCTACCCTGCCCAACCCACAGGATCCTAGGGCCTGATTGGTCTAGGCACCTAAAGCCACTCCCGCTATAGGAGGGGCCTTAGGTGCTTGGGCCAATCAGGCCCTAGGATCCTGTGGGTTGGGGAGGGGAGGGGAGGGCCCGCCTCATTTGGACGGAGGCAGGCCTGCTGGCCAGACGAGCGAGGAGCTGTCCGGTCCAACTTGGAAAGTAAGACTAAGGGTGGTGTTTCGGGATGGCGGGGTTTGTTGGGGGAGGGTCCGGCAGGAGGGGTTGGGCACCCTCCTATTGGCGATATAGGGGGCCGTTGGGGGGGCCGGCAGGAGGGGTTGGGCACCCTCCTACCAGTGATCATAGGGGGGCTGTTGGGGAGCTGGCAGGAGGGGTTGGATATCCTCCTGCTGCGATCGTCGGGGGGGCTGTTGGGGTAGGCAGGAAGGGATGGGTACCCTCCTGCCGCGATCGTTGGGGAGGGCTGGTTCTGTCGGCATGAAGGGCTGAGCACCTTCCTGCCGGCGATCGTCGGGGGGGGGGGCGGGTTCTATTGGCAGGAAGGGTTGATGTGACAAATGAGGAGCACGGTGAAACACAGGTAAATAGCGGTTCCTAGAAGGGGGTACATTGGCCTGCGGGGACAAATCTTTTCACCGTTTATGCGGGCGGTGAAAACTTTTGTCCCCCTGTCTGCGGTGATTTGGCTTTGGAGTCTCCATAACCCGCAGCCAAACCGCAGCCACGCCGCAGCTCCCTGCGGGGATCGCTCCCCGTGTCATTCTCTATCACATACATCAAACGAGGTACATCGAGGATGTCTCAGGAAATAGGGTACGTGCCTTTCTTAACGAGTTTATAAAATCACAAGCTGCTGACAATTGAAGTGATGTCTGGTGGATCAGATAGAACTGTTTGACCACCTGTTTTCTGAGGTAAAAGCTGGTTCTACTTAATCACCAGCTGTTAAAAAGTAAAGGGGAAGACACTAGGAATATTGCTAATATATGGATTTCTGCCAGGTCCTTGTAGCAGTATCCTGTTGTAAGCTGGATACTGGGCTAGAAGGACCAGTGGTCTGACCCAGATCTTAGGATTATCTTCTGAAACATATTTTACTGAACCCCCTGACACTACCAAAATCTAAATGTAGGCCAAATAGATCCGAAACACACAAAATGGAGTCTTAATAGTATTCCAATCGTGGTGATCGTGAGCAAAATACCTGTCACAAAGTCTGTGTCCTTATAAATCAGGCTTTATCGAGATAACAAAGGTCCATTGGGTCATTTGAAGAACATATGAACAAAAATAAGGAAAATGTGTTGCCCAGTTGCTGAGTGAGAAAGCGTGGTTAGCAAGAGCAATGAATGCCGTCGTCGATCCAACAGACCTTTGTTTACCACAAGACCCCTGAGGAAGGCTCTGCACAGCCGAAACACGGTCCATGCCAGGTCATATCGATATAAGGCTCTTCTCAGTAAAAGCCTGATTTATAAGGAAATGGACTTTGGGCTCCTTTTACAAAGGTGCGCTAGCGGTTTTAACGCGTGCTACAATGCCTGGCACGCTAGCTGCTACCGCCTCCTTTTAAGCAGGTGGTAATTTTTCAGCTAGCACTAATCTTGTGTGTGCGCTAAAAACGCTAGCGCACCTTAGTAAAAGGAGCCCTTTGTGACAGTGATTTTGCTCACGATCACCACGATTGGAATACTATTCAGACTCCACTTTGTGTGTTTCTGTTTGTACTTTTGTAGAGACCTTTTCTTTTTTCGTTTTCATTTTCTGTGCCAAATAGATTAGACACAGCTATAACTTTTTTTTTTTTTTTTGCAAGAGATAAAAAGAACCAGAAACCTTAAGAAATTTAAAAGAAGAAAAAGAAATAAAGATGAAACCGGTGCTTTAAGAGTCATATGCTGAAAGGCTAACAACTGAGACGCTTTTTCTCAGAGAAAGAAAAGAAGGAAAGAAATGATGCAAACACTGATATATCTAGCTAGTTTTAATAAAGTACCAGAAAGAATAATCATTCATAGATTAAAAAGCTCAGGGACAAGAGCTCACCATATGAGGAGTATGAGACAATGTTTTTTTCACCAAGAGTGGTTAGTGTCTGGTAGAAACTTTTGGCGGATCTGTGGTCTTAATTTTTCCTTCCAGCGCTCCTATAATCCCTTTCTGTTTATCCCACGTGTGATTGAATTCTGCCACTGTTCTGGCTACACTGACCTCTGCTGGAAGTCTCTTCCAGATGCTCTAAGTTTAATATTTAAAACCGTGAGGCCTATATTCAGACTGTGACAACCAACATTTTCTAAAATGGCAAAACCACTATGATTAAAATAATTAAGAAGCATTTCAAGAATCATTGCAGTTAGTCTGAATGCAGAAAACAGTTCCATTTAATTTAATTCATATTAACTACATTTTTATTGTATTAAAGAAGGAAATAAAATGCAGATTTGTGACTGCTGTTTTCCCCTTTGGATGCAATACTCAATAATTGCAGTATAGCAGCTTATTTTCAGTTCACTTTCCTATTTTTTTTGCCTTTGAATTTATTTAAGAATATCATTGTATTAGCAGACACAATGAAATTCACTAGAAAAGCCTGTTTATTTTTACTTTTGCCTCAGGTCACCTTTCCTGAGTCTGAGACTATCTTCTTGGTCTCAAACAGTACTAGTATCTGGATACTGGGTTAACACTGGGAGGAAGATTCTCAAAACTTACCATGCCCTTAACGATTGTCGCTAAACCTGTTCCAGCTGGTTTAGCGTGCATGTATTTTTGCAGCCAATTATCAAAACGACTCACCATGGTCTTTTCCGAGCTTTCTAGCAGTCTCTGACTCTGCTATGCAAATGTTGTACAAGTCATTAATATTAAAATGGGCTCATCAATATTCAAAGAAGCACTCTGGGCGATTCTCTATCATCGCTGGGCGATTCCCTAAGCGCGGTGCTGGCTTTTGGTGACCAAAAATCACCGACTGCTCCAGAGGTGCCGGTACTGTAAAAAGTTATAATCTTAGTCAATACTCTGGCATTGGTAAACCATTCATAATACCACAACTATATCTCTCAATGCCGCTCTCTCTTCTTAATAAATTGCTTTAGTCAAATTATCAGGGCTTCAGACATGCCATTTGGTCACCACACAATTTTTTGTGTTTGCTTGGTTGCCAAAATTCTTCTCACTGGCTATGGCTTCTTCACTAGCCCCTACTCAATATGTTTCACAATTTTTTGGCTTTTTTTAAGTGCTTCATTATATCTCAAACTTATTAAAGTGCTTAATGTCAATAACTTAACCGTTATAAAAACTGGTTAAAACTTATCTTATTAAATTCTTTTTCTTGATGATCTTATCTCATCGGGAAAGGGACCTGTCATATGCGACATGTTTCGCCGACAGGCTGCTTCAAGAAAAGGTCCCCCCTTCACAACTTATTCTGCACCATCCCGATCCACATAGAAATTTTTTTGGTACTGTAAAAAGCACATCTCAGGCATGATAAAATTTGACATGAAATAAATTGCAAAATTCAAAAGCCCGTGAATTATAGGTGCTTGTGAGCTGCGCGTGTTTTGTGCTACAATAACAGACGGCATTATGGATGGTGGTTCATATCCTCGTGCATTCCATGTTGCTCTGATGAGAAGATATGCGATGGGACTCAAAAAGGATGACGAAGGCGTTGCTTTTCCTGACGCATGCGCACATTTAAGCCTCTATTCGTGGTGTATTCTGCACATGTGCCAATCGCTATCACCAGCGACTCATCACATTTAGTGACTCTTCACGAAACTCCATGAATCTCATTTGCATGCACGGTTTTTGTTTTTTTTTTGCGAATGGCTCGTCTTTTTGAAATTGTTACAATAATGGCCGCGATAGCGACCTGTCAGATTTTTCCAGCGATATTCGAGAATCTCCCTCTGAATATCAAGGAATCAGAGCTGAAGGGCAGTGTTATACCACTTAACAAATTTATTTTATTTTTCTTTCCAGCTTATGATTTATCTTTAATCTTATCTATTGTTTTGCCTTTTGTCTTTGTTTTGTTCTATTTCTATCATTTAAATTTCTCCAGAATTCTACTGTTCAACGGCTCCCCCTTCTGCTTCTATTCCTTTCTCTCCTCTCTTCTACCTTCCAAAGTATTTAGATCAATGCTGTCTTGTTAAAATGTTTATTTTATTTTTATTTTTCCTCTAACTCTACTTTTCACTTCTCTATTACCCTCCAGGTACTTTAATTAGATTGTGAGCCTTCGGGACAGTAAGGGAATTTTTCAAGTACCTTTCTTATTTCTAATCTTAATGTATATTTTCTGTAAACCGCTTAGAACCTAACAGATGTAGCGGTATATAAGAAATAAATTACATTACATTACATTACATTAACAGTATTTAGACTGCTAATCAGATAAAGGACTTTTTTTACAAATACTCAGTGTTTATGAAACTCAGGCAATTTCTAGTACTCAGGAAATAGCCAAAGCTGCATAAAAAATTTCTTTCACTCAAATATTTTCAATAAAATACATTTAATTTGCATTTAAAATTAACAATATAATACGGTTACCACATATGTAGATCAGAAAAAGTTTATCTAATTGCCTAATCCAAGTTCCTGGTCTTCTAGTAGAAATCTTTCAGCACAGATGAAGGTTTCTCGCCAGATCACTTCAGGTAACAGGTATTTCTTTTTCTCTTTTGTACTATGGATTTTAGTGCCGGCCGCGGTGGTAACAGTTCTGACGCTCATAGTGAATGTCAGAGCTGTTACCGCCACAGCCGGCGCTAAACACCGCGCTACAGTTTTGTAGCTGGGGGGGGGGTTTAAGAGTGGGGGGAGGTTATCAGTTAGCTATCTGGTAACCCTAAGCCTGAAGAGAGCTGTCTGGCCCTCGTCCTGAGCAAATTGAAACATCTGGTTCGCGACCCCTTTGCAACCAGATTTCCCTCCTGTACTATTCACCTCTCCTGCGATCCGCTTCGAATCTGTGCATGAAAATGAAGAGAAACGCATGCAAAGTGGACAGGGACGCAATTCACCAACCAAATTTTTCAAACAGACTGGGCTGGCCAATCAACCCAAGAAGCGACTGCTGGGGACCAGTCGAAAATGTCCTTCCAACTCTCCAGCTCCATAGAAACCCTGCTCTCTGCACGCCCTGCTCATCTCTCCTGCCTGTCGCCCCAATACTCTTCCCCGGATCTCTCTTGTCTGCTCTACCTCCAAATTGCTGCCCTGCTCTGCCCAGATCTCTCCTGCCTGCTCATCCCTGAATCGCCACCCTGCTCTGCTCAGATTTCTCCTGCCTGCTCATCCCCGAATCGCCGCTCTGCTCTGCCCAGATCTCTCCTGCCTGCTCTGCCTCGAATCGCCGCATCGACATCCTTGTTTTCTCCTGGTTGTTGCCTCGAATCTCTCCTGCCCTTCCCCGCCCTGTAAGCCCGTGGTTTTAACCCACGGGTTTAAAGCGGGTTAAAACCACGGGCTCTCTGGGCTAAAAAACTAATAAAAAGGTAAAAGTTTTTTTTAAAAGTCGTGGCTTGGACAGGCATATGCAGACCATCTACAGATGGTCTGCGCTTGCGTGGGGATCGCACAACAGCGATCCGTGCTGGCAGATGGGGGCATTCCTCCGATTGCCCCCATCTGCATATTCAACTTTCAAGAATCAGACCTGCCCGGATCGGGCACGGGTCGGTCCCAATTGGGCAGGCTCGTAAATCTAGCCGAGTGTGTTCTTCAGCAGGAAGAAGGGATATTGAGTAGTCTAGGAAAACATTTTTGTGCATGTGCCCACATGTTTTCTCTGCTGTCAACACAGTAATGGCATTGCTGAATTTTTTGCTATGTTCTATTGCTCCAGCTTCCTGTCTTTAACATAGTAACATAGTAGATGACGGCAGATAAAGACCTGAATGGTCCATCCAATCTGCCCAACTTGATTCAATTTAAATTTTTTTAAAATTTTTTTCTTCTTAGCTATTTCTGGGCAAGAATCCAAGCTCTACCCCAGGGGTCTCCAAAGTCCCTCCTCGAGGGCTGAATCCAGTCGGGTTTTCGGGATTTCCCCAATGAATATGCATGAGATCTATGTGCATGTACTGCTTTCAATGCATATTCACTGGGGAAATCCTGAAAACCTGACTGGATTCGGCCCTCGAAGAGGGACTTTGGAGACCCCTGCTCTACCCGGTAATGTGCTTGGGTTCCAACTGCTGAAGTCTCCGTCAAAGCTCACTCCAGACCATCTACACCCTCCCAGCCATTGAAGCCCTCCCCATGTATTTTCTCTTAAATGCTGTGTTTTACCTCTATGGTGTAACATGGTATCCTGCATTTTGATTCTTGGTGTCTATCTTCCGACTAAATACTACTTGTGCTTATGCAGCATTTTTAAAATTTCTGTCTGCTTGTCACTTAGCCTCTGATTTAATATATTTTAAACCTTTACAGTTGACATGCATTGAATGCTCTATTTATGTGATAGAACTACCAGCCATTGTAGTAGGCATATTTAACCCATGCTATGCACTCTCCTATTTCTTTCTTTTTTTTTTTTTTTTTTACCAGATTTCTTTCTTTATCTATATATGCTCATTTTACACTTTCTTTTCTGCTCTTCTACTTTCAGTCAGTATTTTTAAATGTACCGTTATTTCTTCTTTATTGTGCACTTTTAATAGATGTTAATCTAATATAATAAAACGCTAGACGCGCATGTGCACTCAGATCTGTGTGATCTGAAATCCCTGATCTGTGAGATGTATGTCCTTGGCTTTGCAGACGTGCGCATGCGCGAGTCCCCAGCCTTACTGCTTTCCAGCCGCATTGCTTGCCAGCCGCAACCGTTGCACTCCCTGCTCTCCAGATCGCGGTGTACAGACCGGTAGGGCACTGGGAGCTAGGGAGAAAGCAAGGGCTCAGTCTTGGTCGTCGTCTTCGCCCCTCCCCCCCCCCAATCCCTGTTGAGCCTCCCACCCGATTTTCTCTTCTCGCGGTCTGCCCGGCTACCTTAGTCCCTTGCCACCGCCACCACCCCCTTCCCTTCCCGCGGTCGACAAACCTTTTGACTCCAGCAGCGGCCGCAGCACTGTAAAATGTCTAACACTATGCTTAGTTATATCTTGATTTTAAAATTTCATTGTATTGGTCTATTTGTATTTGTTAATTGATTTTACCATTTTCTCTCTCCTTTCACCCCACTACCATCAGAATCTTTTCCTTCTTTCTCCCTCCACCCCAATTCGATCCAGCAATTTGCCCCCTTTTCTTTCCCTTCAGCCCACTTTCATCTTCATCTTCATCTTTTCTCTTTCTCCCTCCACTCCACTTCCTTCTAATATCCTGCCCCTTCTCTCCCTCTACCCAAATTCCACCTAGTATCCTGCCCTCTTCTCTCTCTTTTCCTCCACCTCCCTTCCCTCTCCCTTCACCAACCATTCCATACAGTATCCCGATCCCTATTCTCTCTCTCCACCCTACTTCCACCCAGTATGCTACCCCCTCACATCTCCTTTCAAACTTTCCAGAATAAACAGCAGCAACGGTATTAATTTTAAATACAGCCATTGTGGGATCTTTATGCACCCTCCTGCGGCTGTCGGCTTTGCTCTGAAAGAAGGAAGTGATATCGGAGGGAGTGGACCGGCAGTCATGGAGGGATGCCCAAAGGTCCCACGATAGCTCAAGAACAGGATAAGCACTGTAAAGTCGCTACAGCAAACATGGTCCCTTTTTAAGGACATAGTCACCGAGGCGTAAAATCTATATATACCGCTTATCAACAAGGGATCCAAGAGGAAAAAGAACAAGGAACCAGCGTGGCTCACTGTAGCGGTGAAGGAAGTGATCAGAGACAAGAAGACTTCATTTAAGGAATGGAAAGGGTCAAAAACAGATGAAAACTGGAAAAAGCATCAAAGAAAGGGCCATAAGGCGGTAAGAGGAGCCAAAAGAGACTATGAGGAAAAAATAGCCATAGAGGCGAAAAACTTCAAGCTGTTCTTTCGATATATTAAGGGGAAATGACCCATGAAGGAAGCGGTGGGGCTGTTGAATGACCATGGAATAAAGGGAGTACTAAAGGAGGCCAAAGCCATCGCTGACAAACTGAACACATTTTTTGTGTTTGTATTTATCGAAGAGGATATACACAACATACCAGAAGCTGACAGGCTATACGTGGGAAATGAGGACGGGAAGCTGACAAAGTTGACGGTCAGTCTAGAAGAGGTATGCAGGCAGATTGATAGGCTTAAAAATGATAAATCCCCGGGACCGGATGGCATTCATTCGAGGGTAATCAAGGAACTGAAAGGGACTATAGCTGAACTGCTTCAACTGATAGCCAATCTGTCGATCAAATCGGGAAGGATTCCGGAAGATTGGAAAGTGGCAAATGTTACACCGATCTTCAAGAAAAGTTTGAGAGGAGATCTGGGAAACTACAGACCGGTGAGTCTGACCTCGGTACCGGGCGCTGATAAAAGACTGCATCATTGATCACCTTAATGGACACAATCTGATGAGGACCAGCCAGCATGGCTTCAGCAGAGGAAGATCATGCTTGATGAACTTGCTACACTTCTTCAAGGGAGTAAACAGGCAGATAGACAAGGGTGACCCGATCAACATTGTATATCTGGATTTTCAGAAGGCTTTCGACAAGGTTTAGCATGAACGACTACTTTGAAAAATTGCAAGCCATAGAATCGAGGGTGACATACTCACGTGGATTAAAAATTGGCTGGCGGATAGGAAACAGAGAGTGAGAGTTAAATGGACAATACTCGAACAGAAAAGCGTCACCAGTGGAGTGCCGCAGGGTTTGGTGCTTGGACCCATGCTTGTCAACATATTTATAAATGATCTGGAAATTGGTACGATGACTGAGGTGATTAAATTTTCGGACGATATGAAGTTATTCAAAGTAGTGAAGACGTGGAATTGAGAACATCTGCACGTGACATAAACACGCTCGAGAAATGGGCCGGGATATGGCAGATGAGGTTCAACGTGGATAAGTGTAAGGTGATGCATGTTGGTAACAAAAATCTTATACACGAATACAGGATGTCCGGGGCGATACTTGGAGAGACCCCCCAGGAAAGAGACTTGGGAATACTGGTCAAAAAGTCAATGAAGCTATCCACGCAATGCGCAGCGGCAGCGAAAAGGGTGAACAGAATGCTAGGAATGATTAAGAAGGGGATCACGAACAGATTGGAGAAAGTTATCATTCCGCTGTAGCGGGCCATGGTACGCCCTCACCTGGAATACCGCGTCCATCACTGGTTGAGAAAGACATGGTACTACTCGAAAGGGTCCAGAGAAGAGCGATTAATATGGTAAAGGGGCTGGAGGAGTTGCCGTACAGTGAGAGATTAGAGAAACTGGGCCTCTTCTCCCTTGAAAAGAGGAGACTGAGAGGGGACATGATAGAAACATTCAAGATACTGAAGGGAATAGACTTAGTAGATAAAGACAGGTTGTTCACCCTCCCCAAGGTAGGGAGAACGAGAGGGTACTCTCTAAAGTTAAAAGGGGACAGATTCCGTACAAATGCAAGGAAGTTCTTCTTCACCTAGAGAGTAGTCTAAAACTGGAACGCTCTTCCAGAGGCTGTTATAGGGCAAAACAGCCTTCAGGGATTCAAGACAAGTTAGACAAGTTCCTGCTGAACCGGAACGTACGCAGGTAGGGCTGGCTTCAGGGCACTGGTATTTGACCTGGGGGATACCGCGGGAGCGGACCGCTGGGCACGATGGACCACTGGTCTGACCCAGCAGCAGCAGCAACTTCTTATGTTCTTATTGGTCTGGCCCAGTATGGCTATTCTTATATTCTTATGTTAAGTATTCCACAATGAGCCGCTTAGAAATTTGATAAGCGGGATAACAAATTTTAATGAAACTTGGTAAACTTGGATAAGTGGATTGAAATCGCAGATCAAATGGAAGCTAGACATAATCAGGGAAATTGGCTGATAGGATCAATATGTAGATTTCTAAACAGCCTGGGATTGCAATCCATTTTAACCTATCTTGTGCCATTCTTTGTGGCTCTGGCCCTCCCACTGAGGTGATCATGGGCCAGTAAGTGAGGACCTGCTACCAGGGGAAGGACAACTCTTTGGGAACTCCTTCAGGAGTGACTGGGGAAGGTGGAACTTTGGCATTAGGTTTGAATTATGTGGTTTCTGAGATAATGCGATCTATTTTATGATTTTTTTTTTTTTTGCATTTTGCTGGGTATTTATTTCTTGTGATAACAGACTTAGGATACATTATTTAGGAACACACAAAGTCAGTCAGCTTAGATTAAAATTTCTCCACTGGAGTTGCTGCATGAGGACTATGTCTCTGTCTGCCTCTCTTCAGCGTTCTGACTATATGTTGCTTCATAAAACATACTTTGCAAGTCATCCAGATGGGGGAATGAATTTAATAATCACTGCTGGACTTACAAAGAGGCTACTGGAGTTTATGAACATAAGAGAGAGTTCTGAAAAGCTCTCAGCCCAACCAACCAACTTCCTAAATTCTGAGCATTTTGCCACTGTAGCTGAAAAAAGTGTTATCTTATTTTGTTAAGTATCAATTTGCAGAAACAAAATTCAATGTTTGACAGTGTTTCAGATCATTGATTGAACCATATCAACGTCATTCTCTTCTTGGTTGGCCTAAGAACTTTTCATTACCTCTTCGTATTCTCTATTCATACATTCTCCTGCAGTCCTTAGCAGTGTGGGATAATATTTTGCACCTGCTGCATATTACACAGGATCTTTGTTATTGGATTTTGATTTGGAAATCTCTGGGTCTGGAAAGTTCACTACTGAGGGAGGCATGATCAACTTTTTGATTTTTGTTGACGACAGTGCTTAAAATGATCTTGCCCAACTGGAAGAATATCTCTTTATTATCTACGATTCAATGAACACTGTCTATATTATAGGTAGGAAAATGAGGCAGAGTGTAAGAGTTTCTTGAATGAGAGGAAACGTCGCAAGTGGGAATTGTTGGTTAATTTTATGTCTGGGACATGATATTCTGCACAGATAATTCTGTCACAATACATGGATATTTTTATGTTAAAACTGAATATAGAGATTTGAACTAAAAAAAAAACAAAAAAATAATTTCTCCACTGGAACTACTGAAAGTTCGAAGCTCCCACCCTCCATCCTGTGGCAAGCAGAGAGGAACAACATTCCTAGTTTCAGTTCTGCCTAATCCAGCTAAAATTCTGAAGTCTCAAAGCTCCTCTCCCTGCCAAACCTTCCTTTGTTGCAGTCATAGCACTGAATGCGCTCCAGTCATTCCTTCTTTGCATTTTAGGCAGAGCCTCTGTTGCTGTGTGCCTAAGTTCAGCTGATTTTTTGGGTGTGCGTCATTATCTCCCCAGATACCACCAGCCCTTTCCTAATCCAGTAGTTTTTAATTCTTATTGCAAGAATGTATAATATACACACACAGGCATCTAATATAATAAAGCCCTAAGCGCGCATGCGCACTCCTACCTTCGTGCTCCCATTTTCTGTGCGCTGTAGGGACCCGCAGGTAGAAGTGCGCATGCGCTCGGCGGTGTGGAGCCTGTCGGCCGCGGCGGCTCTTGCAGTCTGAAGGATGTGAACTGGTCAGGGCGATGTCAGCGGGGGCCGGAACGGACATTCATTCCTGCCTCCCAGGCTTCTCCTCCTGCTCCGGCTGGGCCTGCGTAAAAAAAAAAAAAAAAAACCCCAGAGCTCGCTTCGGGTCCGGCAAGGGTTGCGGGTCCTGAAATCTTCCGATTCAAGCAGCGTCTGCAGCACTCTACACATGCTGCTTCGGGGCCTTCTACTGAAGGTCCCAAAGCAGCAGTGTGTAGAATGCTGCAGACGCTGCTGGAATCGGAAGGTTAGTCGGAACCGTGGGAAGGGAAGGGGGGGGGGGGGCGGTAAGGGCTAAGGGAGCCGGCCAGACCACAGGAAGGGAAAGGGGGGTAGGGGAAACGCTGCTGCTGCTGCACAGGGAAGTGGTGTGGGGGAGGGAAATGGAGGGGGAGGGAATGCTGCTGTGGTTGCTGAACAGGGAAGTGGTGGGAGAGAAATGCTGCTGCATAGGAGGCAGGGAGAGAGACACAGATAGAAAGAAAAGAAGAAAGACACAGGGGCAGAGAGAGACACAGAAAGACAGACAGACAAAGGGGGCCAGGGAGAGAGACAGACAGCGGGAGGGAGAGAGAGACAGAAATAAGGACACACAGACATAGATTCTAGCACCCGTTAATGTAACGGGCTAAAATACTAGTATGAAGAATAAATCAGCTGTGTGTGGACTGGAAGGCTTACATGTGGTTATGAATAATTCCTTATGCAGATTCAATAAAAGGTATTTGCAGGCTAGCTCAGTGGCTCAGGTGGTAAGAGCTCCATATTACCCTATGGAATGTCCCCGGTTCTGTTTGTGATGAGTTGGGTCTTCTGCTCGCTGGTTCAGCTGGGGCTGGGATGCTATAGAGGCAAGGGAAAGGAGCAGTGATCATTTATTTATTTAAAAATTTTCTATGCCGCTTAAAAACGAAACGGTGCACATCAGTTAAAACAAACATAATAATTATGGCAGACTAAAGTCTTAAAATCAAAAGGGGAGAACTGCTAAGAACTGCTAAGTCATAAGATTGCAGTGACAAACAATTGGATTTTTAGCTGTTTCGTGAATTGAAACCAATCCCTTGGTGCTTGCAAATGAAGCCTTTTGGCCTCAGATCCCAACTCTGGTTCTAAGAAATATAAAGAAAATGATGGCCAAGCCTAAACAAGGATATCACAGCCAAGTTATCTCATGATCCCAGAAGGCAGGATCTCTGTGCTATTACTTAGTGTAAAAGAATGCCTGCTGCCACCTGGTGGCACAAACCTGGATGATGTAAGGAGACCAGACCACTGATCACAGAATTGTAGGACAAGACTCCATTCTGTTACGCCATTTCAAGTCTTCCACCTCTGCATGCTGGGATTTGCAGTCCCCACTGTGAGCAATAGAAGGATTTGGCTGTAGTTTCATTAATATTATAAGTTGCTGACAGTTCCAGGCCATTAAGGACAAGCTGCACCAGAGGGAGGCAAGGCACAGCAATGCCTCAGCGTGGGCCTGAACTTATAGGCCCCGTGCAATATCGACTCTATTCTAACTTGGGACAGATAAAAAAGGAGGTGATAACAGTAGGACCAACAGGAAGAAGGCTTTGTGCATAAAGAGCTGCATCACTGCCCTCCAAACTCTGTCATCCTAAGCAGACACTTAGTTTGCCTAATATGACCATCAGATTTGTTAAACTGAGTCCGTCGCTAACAGTTTTAGGCTCATCCCTCTTGCTAAACATAGCTCCAGTCATCTGTTGGTCAAAAGTAGTAAAGGTCGCTCTATGCAGGAAGAGAATCATATTCTTCCTTTATTCAGACATTTGGCAAGAAAGGGAGAAAAGTTGGAGAATAGGGTGCATGGGAAGAGAAGAGAAATGTTAAAAATTATGGTGGAAAGGAGGAAGGGAGAGATGTTTGAACCAGGGCATAAAAGAGGGGGAGAGAGATGTTGGACAAGGGTGCAAGGGAGGGACAGAGAGAGAGATGTTGAAATTGGGAGTGTATGAGAGGGAAGGAAAGATCCACAATAGGTGTTAACTTTTAATGTCGTTTTTCTAATGAGTCAGTTTTTGTAATTTACATCTACTGTCTTTATAGTTTGCACAGTACAGTGGGATATCACTTTTTCTCTTCCTCTGGTGTTGCATTGTGGTTGCTTGGGGATTCAGTTTAATATTTTTCTGTGTGTTTCTATTCTTAATTTGTGGTTAGTTATTCTATACTGTATGAGGGTCTGTCTGTGTTCTGCGCATATGAATTTGAGACATGGTTTTCTGTTAGCATTAACTTTGCAGGATGGATCTGTACTAATCTGGCTTCTTTAGTTTTCCAATAGCTTTATTGATAAGAACATAAGAACATAAGCATTGCCTCTGCCGGATCAGACCAGGTGTCCATCATGCCCAGCAGTCCGCTCCCGCGGCGGTCCCCCAGGTCCATGACCTGTAAGTTCTCCACTGCCTAAAATGTTTATACCCTAATCCTGTAGTACGCTGTATAGTAACCCTCTATCTATACCTTGTAATCCCTTTCTCCTTCAGGAAGTCATCCAATCCCTTTTTGAAACCCAATATTGTCCTCTGTCCTATCACCTCTCCTGGAAGCGCATTCCAGGTGTCCACCACCCTCTGAGTGAAGAAGAACTTCCTAGCGTTCGTCTTGAATCTGTCTCCTTTCAGTTTTTCTGAATGCCCTCTTGTTTTTGATGACCCCGCTAGCCTGAAGAATCTGTCCCTCTCCACCTTCTCTATGCCTTTCATGATTTTATAAGTCTATCATGTCCCCTCTAAGTCTCTGCTTTTCCAGGGTAAAGAGCCCCAGTTTCTCTAGCCTTTCAGTATATGAAATGTTTTCCATGCCCTTAATCATCTTTGTTGCTCTTCTCTGGACCCTCTCGAGTATTGCCATATCCTTCTTAAGGTGCGGCAACCAGTATTGGACGCAGTACTCCAGATGCGGGCGCACCATCGCTCGATACAGCAGCAGGATAACTTCCTTCATTCTGGTAGTGATACCCTTTTTGATAATGCCCAACATTCTGTTCGCCTTCTTTGAGGCTGCTGCACATTGTGCCGCTGGCTTCATCGTTGCAGGTCATGCAGGTCATGTTAGAGGCTTGGTTAGAGTGGTGTGGGCGGGACTAGGGCAGGCTTATAATTTAGACATTTTTCTGCCATACATTCTGGACACAATTTGGACTTTTGGGGCTAGACTTGTTTTAATAACAAATAAATGCCAAAAAAGGTGCCCAAACTGACCAGAGGACCACTGGAGGGAGGTAGACATGCCCCCCCCCCCACTCCCCAAGTGGTCACTGACTCCTTCCCACCCCCAAACATATAAACGAAACAGTACATACCTTTCTGTATGTCAGCTGCAGATATTATGCCCAGTCCCAGTACAGCAGCAAGCAGGTGTGTGGAGTAGTCCAGTGGTCAGTGCAGTAAATTTCAAAGAAGGGGACCCAGGCCATATCCCAGAAGCTTCTGCCTGTTTAAATTATGCTCAGCAAAGTTTTTGTTGTATCAGAGCCAGACAAAATTGTATTTTCAGCTTGTTATTATGTAAAAAATATTGAACAAATTTCACAGAAGAATGGTAAATTAGATAAATTGGCCCTATTAGAATCTTTTGATCTAACTAAGGACCCCCCTTTTATAAGCCTTGGTAGCAATTCTCCCGTGGCAAATGCACCACAGCCCATAGGAATTGAATATGCTTTGGTGCATTTCTCGTGGGGGGAATCACTACTGCAGCTTTGTAAAAAGAGTCCTAAATTTTTAGTCTTCTCCGGATCGATGTTCTGAACAAGCCACCCTTCTGTTTTCATTTGTGAGTGATGCTGTCTTACTTTAAGTAAAAGGACTATTTGTTTTGTGGCGGAAGGATACAGAGATTTCCTGAAGTGGTGCAAGCTACGTAATGATAGGGAAAGTCCTTTTTACAATTAAAATCTTGTGGACTTGCATTTGGGGCAACATTCTTTTTGAAGTTCTCCTGCAACTGCATTTTGAAGTTATCCGGTCTATCATACATTTTCTTTGAATCTGCTCAGTTAGAGAGGTTTTGTTTTTTGTTTTTTTTTTAATTAGGAAAAGAAGTTAAATTATTTTTTCCCCTCATTGTAAGCCAGGTATAGGCTTGTATTATTAAGGTTCTCGCTAATTTAGGTGCTAAATAGTGAGAAGACAGTTCAAATATTTGCTAATTTCCTTATTTTTTTTCATTCTGAGTTTTTAAGCATATCTCCACTCTTCTTTTGATGTTGACTCGATGTTTCTTTTTCCTGCTTGTATTTACTCGATGTAAATTCATTGTTAAATTGAAAAAAATAAATCGCGGTCATAATCCTGGTAGCCTATGTTCAGCAGAACTTAACCAGGCAGTGCCATTGAGTATTAGATCTGATTACTTGGCACTGCCCAGTCAGTGCTGGGGAAGGCTGTGGGTATTTGGGGGGAGGAGCTGCCAGTTATGCGGGCACTAGCCACATTCAGCATACTTTTCTCCTTTTCATATACTGAGAGACTGGAGAAACTGACTCCTATTGATGGAAATGTTTGTAGGTTAACAGATAATATTTTGACCACTGAAGCAGGCATTCGCCGAAACACAGGCCCGTGTTGGGTCCTGTAATAAAGTTTGCTTCCCTGCAAATGTGAATCCGCTTCAGTGTTCCATCTACGGCCAATTACACTCTTTGTACAGGGGACTCTCGTGTCTTTACTTTCCTCTTGTGTACCTTTCTTTTCACATGCTAATGTTGCCATTAGTGCATGGCCATCTTTTAAAATGATTGCGTGAGAACTTACTATAACCCATTTTGTAGGCAGTAAGGGCTCCTGCATTATCTGTGCAGTACACAGTTAGCGCAGGAATACCCATTCTCCACCCCGCTTCTTAAAAAAAAAAAAAAAAAAATTAGAAAAATGATTCAGCGCGGTTAGTATGCATATTTATTTATTTAAGACACTTGTAGCCTGCATATCAACCATCTAAGCGGATAACAACGATACATACATAATCAAACAAAACATAGCAGATTATTAAAATAACAGCATACAATAAACAACTTACACGTATGCCTTAAAATAAAAAGCCAAGCAATTACAAGATTACAAAGTAACCAAATTTGAAAAGGCAAGTCGAAATAAATGGGCTTTCAAACTTTTCCGAAATGCCAAAAAGTCAAAGGTCAGACGGATAGAATCTGGAACCGAGTTCCATAGTAAAGGTCCGGCTACTTGGAACAACTTGATCGATTTGCAACTTTGGAGACAGAACGAAGAGTGGGAACAGCCATAAAAGCTCTGCCTTGTGATCTCAAAGAACGAGAAGACATATAAGTCTGCAGCAGAGAAGCAATCGTCTTGGACAATAGATCCCGGACAGATTTGAATAGCAAGGTTAGAAGCTTAAATTGTATTCTCCAAACAACTGGCAACCAGTGAAGTTCGGCCAGCACAGATGCAACATGGGTAGGGTTACCAGATGTCTGGATTTCTACGGACACATCCTCCTTTTTTGAAGACATGTCCGGGGGTCCAGGTGGCTTTTCAAAGCCTGGCACTTTGTCCAGGTTTTGAAAAGCCTCTAGCAATGAGCGACATCGGGATGGCATCTGTGCACGCGCGGTTACAACGTGGTGACACCACGTGCATGCGCATGATATCAACATGTCACACCAGCGTATTCGCAGATGCTGTCCTGACGAGCAAAAAGGTTGAGGGGTCGGGGCTGGGAGCGGAATAGGGTGTGACTCAGGTAGAATGGGCTAGGCCTGGGGGGGCGGGGCCTTGGACCCAGATTTTCATTTACAAAAATCTGATGACCCTAAACATGGGAATGACAGGGCAATCTAGCTATTACCCTGGCATTAGTATTTTGAGCCACTTGAAGCACTCTGAGTGAAGTCTTTGGCAAGCTGTGAAAAAGAGAATTACAATAGTCTAGATATGGTAAGACAGGGGTGTCCAACCTGCGGCCCGTGGGCCGCATGCGGCCCAGTGAAGTATTTTGTGTGGCCCTGGTCGAGTGCGATGCAGTGTTTTATTCTGTTGCCCCTGGTTGTTTACCATCTTGCCGGCTCCCTCCTCTGTCTTGCTGCAGGGTTTGCGCGTTTGTGCAGCCTCAGAAACATTTTTTTCGGCCAATGCGGCCCAGGGAAGCCAAAAGGTTGGACACCCCTGTGGTAAGACATAACTCTGCATAGACTTTAGAGTAACTGTAGGACAGCCAGGGCATCTCATGATACTCCATTTTTTGCTGCACAGCTTAGTAAAATGGCTTCTAACTTTGTCAAGATGGGGGAATATCTCAAGGAGTCATTAGTTGGATGGGAATAGAAAAACAGTTGGTTAAACTGAAAAGAGATAGTGTAAGAGAACAGTGGCATAGCTGGGGGTGTGGACTGCCCTGGATGAAGTGATGTCAAGAGGTTGAACTGATGTCGGCATGAGCAGCAGGTTAGAAATGCTACTGCTGGCGATCATCAGACGAGGTACACTGGGAGAAGGGGTGCAAGATGGGGAAGGTGTACAAGGGGGTGGCTGCTGCAGTAGGGAAGAGTATGGGGAGGGGGCACATGGTAAAGACATGCTGAGCGTCACTGCCCCGGGTGCCTCGATCCCTTGTGACATCGCTGTAAGGGAACAAACCTTTGTGTTAGGGAAGTAAATAAAGATAAGTGGAAAAGAAGGCTTCTATGATTGGGGAAGACAGAAAAATAATCAGGAGGGCGAGGGTGAAAATGGGGCAAAAAGTAGATCCATTGGTAAACAGACTGCAAATTTTTAATAATGACCGGAGATGAAGTGCAAAAATTTAAAGCAATTGATAAGGAAAACACAAAATTGCTTAACAATTATTTTTGTTCATTGGTCTCTGAGGAAGGGTTGGGAGTAGGCCTGCAGAAAACAATGTTTGGGGGTTGGAGGATTTTTTTAAATAACAATTTTAGTTCTTCTGGGTTTTAGTTGTACACTTCTTCTATTACCTTCTTAGAAGTTTGAAGTGTTTGTTTAAAATCATTTGTAACTTGCTATTTCATATAATCCATGATTAGGGTTGCCAGATTTTACATTCGTAAAATCTGGACCCCCTCCTAGACCCGCCCCCAGGCCTACCCATCCCTGCTACGCCCCAGTCCTGCCCCCTAATCCCGCCCCGCTGCATGCTCTGGTCTGGCAGGAAGGCATCCGCGCATTCGCGGATGCCTTCTTGCCCAACACAATTTCAGGGGAAATTCTTTTCAAAACTGGGACAAAGTGCCAGGTTTTGAAAAGCCCAAACCCCTGGGGAAATCCAGGCGTCTGGTAACCATATCCATGATAACTAACGTAACCAATGAGAAATCATTAGAGTCATACTAGGTTTTTGAAAGAAGTCAGAGGTGCAGCAGGTTAGGAAGTTAAGGCAGAGCCTTTCATGTCTTATCGAGGAAGAATGGAAAGTTTGTATTGGGGTGCCTCGAAAAACATACCAGCTATCTCGGACACTAAGCTGATATCCTTGGGATCTCTGGTCGATTTCAGGGCACAGCTCTGCAGGATGGTGGTGAAAAACAGGAAAAGCTCCATGCGGGCCAGGCCTTCCCCAAGGCAGTTCCTCTTCCCTGAGGAGGCAAGAAGGACATTCAGCGACTTATCACCTTCCATGATATTACAAAGCAGTGGCGGAGCTAGGGTTACCATATTTGTAACGACAAAAAGAGGACACATTTCAGCGAATAATAATAAACTTCTATTAATATTAACAGGGGTTGCCATTCAGCAAATTACAGGAAATTGGAAAGATTATACTAAACTAAATTATACTTTCTGGTGGAATTCAGTATGCCATATTTATAAAATGGAAAGGGTGCTTGCTATGCAACAAGGTAATTATAATAAGTTTAAAAAGATTTGGGGGCCATTGATTATTTATTCTAATGATCAGACATCTTAAACACCTCAATATTGGTTAAGATAAAGGGGGGGAATATGAATGACAATAATTGATAATTGTTAATTATTAATATATGGGTGGGAGGGATGGGATTCTTTTACATTTATATATTTGGAGGATTATAAATAAGATTGTCAAGTGATTAATTAATATATTTCTGAGTGATTATTGTACACTTGTTGTAATTTCTGAAAATGAATAAAGATTAAAAAAAAAATAAAAAAAGAGGACACATTACCCTGCCCCAGCCCAGCCCAACCCCTCTCCTAGTTGGCTGCTGGTGTGCAGTCAGGGCTATATAACAAACTATAATTGCGCCCTGCCCTCCATAGAGCCTCCCATCCTTTCTTGTGCTGTCCCCACCCTCTCCCCTATAATATATGAGACTTTTAGTTGTGAGTTTTGTACTTTATTCAAAATACAATTCTTTTCTCTACCTTTGTTATCTAGCTATCTAATTTTTCTAATCATGTTGGTCTCTGTGGAGTTTTGAGGCCTATTTATTAATATTTTGTATTACAGTATTAACTGGTTTTTTGACTGGGAATTTTTTTCTTCCTGATGAGAGTTTTTTTTTCTTCCCAGCCTGTTTCACATATGCTGTGCTATCTTTTTAGATGGTACTGCTGAATTTACTTATCTAATTTGAACCTCTATGTTAGGCGTTCCAAGTTACTCTTGCTATTTGAGTGGCCCACTTAGCTACAGTATATAATATATTCAGTGGCTGAATATCTCTACATAGACATTTATTTATTTTTAAAATTTCTATACCGTTTTCATTCAAAACAGTTTACAAGGGGTTATATACATAAAACTTAAGAATCCATACAAAAATAAAAACATAAAACAGACATTAAAATCAATTGCCTAGAAAGTGCATCGATACCATCAAAACATAGGTATTCAGTCTAACATAGAATCATTTGCTCAGAAAAATGCATCAGCAAAGAGTTGGGTCTTAGGAATTCCTTTAGGAAAATGTTTCTCTCCACATAGTCTAATCTGGCCAACAAGGGCATTCCATAATTTGACTCCTGCACACGTAAAAGTCATGACAGTCGTATCTACATGTTTAGGGTTGGCCTTTGTTTTCAACAATGCCGCACCTACAGAACGTAAGGATCTTTGTGGATGGTAATGAGACATCATGTTCTTAAAAATTTCAGGCATTGTACCATATAGAAATTGATGACATAACATGATTGCTTTGTACTGAATTCGGAACACAACTGGCAACCAATGCAGCTGTCGGAGTAACATGCTCATATCTTGATGTTCCAGTTATCAGTCTAGCCGCAGCATTCTGGACCACCTGCAATGCTTCTAAATGGTGTCACTCCTAAAATTATCCATACTCTTTTTGGATGGCTAATTTTGGCAGTATAACAACTTATACAGCAAGGCCCTGATTCTATATACAGAACCTAGTTCCGAGGTGCTATTCAGCGCAGAGGTTTCTAAATGCCATTTATAGAATCGCACCTAGTAGCGCCTAGGCATTCTTAAGCACTGGTAGACATAAAATCCTTAGGCGCCAGGGTTTTCTTGACCTATATGATTATACCTAAAGTAGGCAGTCTTTCCATGCTAAAGGCTCTGCCCCTAACCATGCCTATTTTTTTGTATAAGTACTGGTAGATACCTCGGTGTAGACCTTGAAGTGGTAAGCGCTCATCGATCTAGGCGCCTTCCGGCAAATTAATTTTTTAAAAATCATTTTTAATTGGTTTGTAATAGTGCTTTCAAATATAATATAATATAACATAACATAACTTTATTTTTCTATACCGCCTCAATCAAAAGAATTCTAGGAGGTTTACACAAAAGAGAAAAACTGGACAATCAGCAAAATGCAAAATATTAACTAAAAAGACAATAAAAATATTTATGTTAATGCAGTAAAATTATACAAAAATATCAGAGCTAATGAAGCTAATTAAAAAAATTAACCCCCTTCCCCATTTTTACAAAAGCGCAGAAGAGGTTTTTAGTACTTTTGTAAAAGATGGGGGGGGGGGGGGTTAAGTTAGGTGCCTAGATCTGCTAGGTGTACCAATCTAGATACTTAACTTCCGGCGCTGTTTATAGAATTAGGTCCCAAGATATTATCTGTTTTAAGTAGCCTGGATTAAAAAAAATAAAAGCGCAGCCCAAATTGTACACACACTTATTTTACTGAGAAACACATGCATTTCCCACCATTGCTCCAGATCTACCCAAATAATGGACCCAGGAAGGTCTATGTTTGATCTTGGTGCATCTACTTCTAAGCCTGTATTTGACCACACAATTTTATAATAGAATTTTCTGCCTGTACTGTATGACATACTTAACGTGACCATTTATTTTTTTAATCAAAAAGGGACATCTATTAATTATCAGTCCCGCCCCCAATTTCTTCCATTAATTTTTCATGTACACATAATATCTTATTAATTCATAATGGTAACCATAAATTATCATTTATATTTAGGGGGGTTTCAAAGATGTCAAGGCAGATGACTTTAAAATATGCAATGTCACCTCAGTAACTATAGAAAATAGACAAATATAGTGCAAAATATAGACAGCAGATATAAATTCTCAAAACTGACACATTTTGATCACTAAATTGAAAATAAAATAATTTTTCCTACCTTTGCTGTCTAGTGATTTCATGAATCTCTGGTTGCGTTTCCTTCTGTCTGTGTATCCTTTCTTTCATTTCTTTCTTTCTGCACTCAGGCCCAACAATTGTCCCTTTCTATTCCCTCCCTCCTTCCTTCCTATGTCCTTAGTGCCCCCAGTGCCTCCTTCCTATGTCCTTAGTGCCCCCTTCCTGTGTCATTAGTGCCTCCAGTGCCTCCTTCCTATGTCCTTAGTGTCCCCAGTGCCCCCTTCCTATGTCCTTAGGGTCCCTTTCCATGTCCTTAGTGCCCCCAGTGCCCCCTTCCTGTGTCCTTAGTGCCCCCTTCCTGTGTCCTTAGTGACTCCAGTGCCTCCTTCCTATGTCCTTAGTGCCCCCAGTGTCTCCTTCCCATGTCCTTAGTGCCCCCAGTGTCTCCTTCCCATGTCCTTAGTGCCCCCAGTGTCTCCTTCCCATGTCCTTAGTGCCCCCAGTGTCTCCTTCCCATGTCCTTAGTGCCCCCAGTGTCTCCTTCCCATGTCCTTAGTGCCCCCAGTGTCTCCTTCCCATGTCCTTAGTGCCCCCAGTGTCTCCTTCCCATGTCCTTAGTGCCCCCAGTGTCTCCTTCCCATGTCCTTAGTGCCCCCAGTGCCTCCTTCCCATGTCCTTAGTGCCCCCAGTGCCTCCTTCCCATGTCCTTAGTGCCCCCTCCAATGTCCTTAGTGCCCTCAGTGCCTCCTTCCTATGTTCTTAGTGCCCCCAGTGTCTCCTTCCCATGTCCTTAGTGCCCCTTCCAATGTCCTTAGTGCCCTCAGTGCCTCCTTCCTATGTTTTTAGTGCCTCCAGTGCCTCCTTCCTATGTCCTTAGTGCCCCTTCCAATGTCCTTAGTGCCCTCAGTGCCTCCTTCCTATGTTTTTAGTGCCCCCAGTGCCTCCTTCCCATGTCCCCCTCACTGCCTTTCAGATTTTGTCCCACCCCCATCCCCAAAGCCAGCCTGCCTGCCTACCTCCCTCCCTCCCTCCCTGCCGCACCAAAGCCAGCCTGCTTGCATGCCTACCTCCTCTCGCCCTGTCACGCAAAAAAAAAAAAAAGCCTCCCTCCTTCCTTTCCCCCTCCCCCCGGTCCGCCACCTCTGCTGCTGAATGCCAGCCTTTCTCCTTACCTCCCTGCTGCTGCTAATCGCCACCCAAAAGCCTTCTTCCCGATATCAATTCTGAAGTCGGAGAGGATGTTCCGGGCCAGCCAATCACTGCCTGGCTGGCCTGGAACATGCTCTCCAACGTCAGAATTGACGATGGGAAGAAGACTTCTGGGCGGTAATTAGCAGCAGCAGCAGGGAGGTAAGGGGAGCAGCAGCGGTGGCAGACAGAGGGGGGGGCGGGTCTTGACTCGGGCGCTGGAGGTAGGCTTTTTTTTTTGCACAGCAGGGAGGGACAGGAAGCGATTGCCTATCTCGTTTTGAACGGGACCGTCCCGTTTTTAGATCCCCTGTCCCATTGTCCCCTCACACAGCTTCGGGACGCTGTCCCTGAAAACGGGACATTTCGGCATCCCAAAGCTGTGTGGGGGGACAATGGGACAGGGGATCTAAAAATGGGACGGTCCCGTTCAAAACGGGACGTATGGTCACCTTAGACATACTTCCACGTGTGAAATGATTTATAACATGTACTGGCAGGGAGAAGGAGAGGAAAGGTTAATACATACAGAGAAAGGGAAGGTCAGTGACCTTCTAGGATCAGGTCATGGAGAGGACAAGGACAAGAAGGGCTGCCTGAATAACAGAACTCCATCTATAAGCACTTGAAGTACCTAGTGAAAATGGGATGAAGGCGTCAGTCTTCTTGAAGGAACCTTTCTCATCCAGGAAATGTGCAGGGTTGAAGGTCTGAGGATTCTCAAAGAGCTTGGGGTCTTTTAAAACCGTGGTCAACAAGAAGAAAGCCGTAGTGCCCTGCAAAACAGCAACTCAGCAGCTAAACCAATACTTCTCATGCTCTTTAACTGTCTTCTGCGGTCATTTTTCATACCCCAGCCTGTACATTACAGTCTCTCCATGACTATTATCCCATTGTGCTGGTGGTGTATCATGCACGGTGCAAGACAACTGGGCACTGTGCTTCTTCTTTGCTCTATGCTCTTTCTTCTACGCTTCTTTCTTCTACGCTCTTTGTGGAATGTGCTTCCCCTTTCTCTGTGAGCTGAACTCTCAGAAGTTCAAGGTTGCGCTCAAAACTTATTAAAAGTATTAAAGGTGGGGTTTTTAAAAAATTTTTAAATGCACTGGTATTCAGGCCAAGACAACCCTGGCATAAGTAGGGGGCACCTAGGGTTCATGGGCCTATTGACACCTACTGAGGACATAATTTGAGGATGATAGGTGGGAGACTCAAGAGCAATGTGAGGAAATTCTTCTTTCCGGAGAGGGTGGTGGATGCCTGGAATGCGCTCCCGAGAGAGGTGGTGGAGAGGAAAACAGTGACAAAGTTCAAAAAAGCATGGGATGAACACAGAGGATCTAGAATCAGAAAATAATAGTAAATATTGAAGAACTAAGGCCAGTACTGGGCAGACTTGCATGCTCTGTGTCTGTATATGGCCGTTTGGGGGAGGATGGGCTGGGGAGGGCTTCAAAGGCTGGGAGGGTGTATGGACTGGAGTGAGCTTTGACAGAGACTTCAGTAGTTGGAACCTAAGAACAATACCGAGCAGAGCTTTGTATTCTTGCCCAGAAACAGCTAAGAAGAAGAAGGAAAAAAAAACCTAGATGGACCATTTGGGTCTTTATCTGCTGTCATCTACTACCATGTTACTGTAAGTCCACTTTAGGTGTTGCTAGGCATGATTCTAGCTCTGCTAGGAAGGCTATGAGAGTCAGCAAAAAGGAAGAAGAAAGTTCCCTGTCACTTTAAAGGCAGTCCTAACTTCCTGATTAGTAGTCTGAATATCGATGCTAACCTGAAAGCCCTTCCAGGCCAGCGCTGAAATTAGATATGTAGCATCAGCCAGTGTCTAGGGATCGGCACTGAGCATCTGGTTTTATTTTGACCGCAGCCCGGTTGAACATTGGGCTCTGTGTTTTTCAAATATAAGAATTACTGTTTTTGGCGTGAAAGGCAGTTTAGAAAAATATATGAGGAATTGCTGCTCTATGCTACTTTTTTCTTGCAAAAATTAATGAATGCGGCTGAAGCTTGTAGGGGGTTTCCAAAACCCGGACAAACGCTGGGTTTTGGAAAGTCCATCTGGGAGCCCAGACAGTCCTCTAAGAAGAGGTCATGTCCGGGTTTTCCTGGACTTCTGATAATCCTACTCTTAGGTGCCCCTTAGAAGCTGTCGCTCTGTGCAACTGCCTAGTTTTGCCTAATGGTCAAGCCAGTCCCATTTGGGATATAAAATCATAAACAATGTTGATAAGCTCCATTTTGGGAATACGAATCTTGGGTCACTTTGCTTAACTTCCTCACTCCATTTCCTGCCTCCATTTCCTGAGAGACCATCAGGATCCCTTGGACCGCACTCGTGAGAGTTACCTTGGGAATGGTATAACCTCGAAAATCAGTGTCCTTCATCACACAACGCGGTAGCCCAGCTGGGGCAATATCAGTGAATCGCTGGATTTCATGGATCACGGCATCTGTGTACGGCATTTTGCTCCGGTCCTCCATACAGGGACAGTGATCCCGGCCAATGACCAGGTCGAGCTCTCTGTAAATTTTTTCTGTTGCAGAAAGAGGTGGGACAGAATAAAACATAATTTTAATCCTCTTATCACATGGGGCCAAAGAAACATGTCCTTTTCTTCATACTGTTGATTGAATTTCTAAATACATGATGCAAGAATATAAAGAAGTAGCAATTTAAACCCTCTCTTATATCAGAACATAAACATTGCCATACTGGGACAGGCCAAAGGTCCATCAAGCCCAATATCCTGTTTCCAGCAGTGCACATCCAGGTCACAAATATCTGGCAAGATCCCAAAAGAGTATAACATATTTTATAGTTCTTATCCTAGAAATAAGCAGCACATTTTCCCAAGTCCATCTTAATAATGGCTTATGGATTTTTCTTATAGGAAATTATCCAGACTTAATTCCAGAGTTTAAAAAATACATTAAGAAATATTTTCTCTGGCGTGTTTTGAATTTTACTCCCTAGTAACTTCATTGCAAGCTCCCTAGTCCTCGTATTTTTGGAAAGAGTAAACAAGTAATTCACATCTACCTGTTCCTCCAGGAACTTGTCCAAATCTTTTTTAAACCCATTTACATTAACCACTCGTGTGACATCTTCTGGCAAATGCATTCCAGAGCTTAACTATTCTCTGAGTGAAAAAATATTTCCTCCTATTGGTTTTAAAAGTATTTCCCTGTAACTTCATCGAGTGTGCCCTAGTCTTTGTACTTTTTGATGGAGTAAAAAATTGATTCGCTTGTACACGCAATGCATGTCATGTCATCGCGTTGCCTCCATGCATGCTCGGAGGCCCTCCAGAAGTGGGCCCTGAGCTCAGGGAAGGAGAGAGACGAGGTTTGTGTGGGGCTGGGGCTAAGGCAGGGCCACATAAGATTTTTAACTAAATAAGATATTGGTGAGTCGGATGACAGAGAGCGGCTTTGGGGAGGATCCTTGATAAAGCTGAGGTAAAACATGCTGGATCCCACCCTCCCAGGCTGAATTCTTTGAAGAACTTTTAAGAATATTTAAGATACGTTAATTCTTTAAATTATTATATATTTTATATTTAAACAAAATTTTTTTTGTAAAAATAAGAAAATGTTTTGCAAAATAATATGGGCCTGTGACGATTTCACACATTAACAACTGATGATATGTAATCCTACTGAATGTCCTGCTATTATTAGTGGGTTAAATGTGTGTACTGAAAGTATTGTTATATGTTATCCACTGAATCATTGTGAATGTTTTAGGCTATAAACCACTTAGGGCTCCTTTTATCAAGCCGCGCTATCGGTTTAACGCGCGTAATAGTGTGCGTTAAACCTGCCGGCTGCGCTAGCAGCTACCGCCTCCTCTTGAGCAGACGGTAGTTTTTAGCCAGCGCGTGATGAAAAGTCGCACGTGTTAACCCCGCTAGCGCGGCTTGATAAAAGGAGCCCTTAGTTATAGGCCGTTAATAAATAAAATGAACTGAAAATAAGTCACACATCTTATCTGATGATCTCCCAAAAACTGTATACAGGAAGGCACAAGGTCCTATGTCTCATCCACAGGAAGGTATGCGATGACTATCAAATATTAGTATCTTGGAGGTGTTTCTTGATGATTTACAATTGATGTAAAGTAAAAACAAATAAATTACTGTGCCAGATAGGGGTGGACTGACAGAAACCCCAGGCACTAAGGCCCTCTCTTACAAAGGCGCACTAAGTGTCAACACGTCCAGGAGCACGTTACAGGGCTTCAAAGAAGGTTTGGATAGGTTCCTAGAGGACAAAGGGATTGAGGGGTATAGATAGGAGTAGAGGTAGGCTATAGAGCTAGTCTGGGACCACTGCTCAGGCAATGGGCCTGATGGGCCGCCGCGGGAGCGGACCGCTGGGCGAGATGGACCTCTGGTCTGCCTCAGCGGAGGCAACTTCTTATGTTCTTATGTTCTTAAATAAATCCGTACTGCTAAAAATTAAATGCTGGACGGTTACTTGTGTGTTACTGAGGCCTTTAAATCAATTTGAATAGTGATTAAGACTTGGGATATACATTACTACAATCTGAATTAGTCTTTTTTACTTAAACATATACAGTAACCCTAGGCAAAAGAGAATTGGGAGAATGAGGGGAAGGATGTCTGTAAATGTGGTCATAAAGTGCCCTCTACTGGGAAGAGTTATCCAAACCAGAACAAAAGTTACAGTTCAAAACCTACAACTGACAGAATTCTCTGTCATCATTTTTGCAAGGAATTCATATTTCCTGACCATCTTCATTTTCTGGCAAACAAGGCCTCAAGGAAATGGCAAAAACAACAACAAAAAAGCAAGGGGAGGAGTCCTTTTCAGCCCAAAGGGTCTTTATTCAGAACGTCCCAATAAGGATCCAAGTTTCGGCATATAAAGCAACGCCTTCCTCAGCGGACACTGGCGTAAAAACTGCAAGGAGAGCATTTGCGGTGTGAGGCCTACAAACTCCCCTTAGTTCGTTTTTTGTTCTTAATCCACGAGCTTCTGTATCAGGACCGTAGGGACCCCTGATGAAGACAGCATCGTCGAAACACGGACCGTGTTGGGTCCATGTCCCCCAACGCCTTGGGTCCTAGATATATTTTTATGTGGATTATTAAATTGTGATTTTAATAAAGCCTGCATGTTGAACATCTCCTTCTCCACAAGTTTTTTGTTCTTGTCAGTTTTCCATTTTTTGTGGCGTTTTTAAGGGTCAACCTCTTGTTTTTTCGCCATCTTCATTTTTTTCCATATAGAATATATGACTTTTTCCATGGTGCACATTCCTGGTACTCTGGTTATCTTTTTAATGTTTTCAAATGGCTCTCAGTGCATTTAAGCTCTGCAGTGCCTGTACTTTCACACTGGTCTTCCAATTATCCCTGAGAAACATGGGATTACAGACACTCATGACACAGTCGTGCTGAGAGCCGTGCATAGGCAGACCAGGGAATAGGTAGGACTAGAAGGAGGAGCTTAGGATAGAATGAGCAAGGCTTGGGTGAAACTATGCTAAGGATGAGGGGAGTAGATGGAAGGTGGAGCACGGGGTGAGAAGAGTGCAAAAGAAGGATCATGCAGAATTTAAAATATGGTGTATGATGGAATTTTTTTTTTAACATAGAATTCTCTCAGGATTAATTTACACACATTAAAGCATGTGACCTCGATCATTTGGAAAATTTCAGGGCCAGAGAACTCGGGTCTATGCCTGTTATTAGTTCAGCCTGAAACGATCATTTTTGTATGATTTCCTTACCTACAATCTCTGGGTATTTCTGAAGAATTAGGAAGCCATTTCTCAGGGTGCTACTAACTGTTTCCGTCCCAGCAGAGAACAGTCCAGCTATGGAGGCCACCAGATTCTCCAGGATAAATTCACTCCGGGGGTTTGTGGCTTCCTGTATATATTCAGAGATAATTGTTCTTAAGAATTTAAGATTTAGATTTGAAACTCTTACAAGTAGTTTTCCCTCTGTGCTCTCACCCTTTCCTCCCTCCATCTTTGTGTAAAGGTAGACTCCCTTATAAGCAAATTCCTAGTAGTTACAATTTACAGTACAGGAATAATTATACTATATACACTTCCCCCTCCGCATTCGCGGTGATAGGGGAACTGCATGGCAGCAAATACAGAAAAACTGTGAGTAACTTTTCGTATGTTATTCGCAGGTTTTCTGTAAAAAGCTCTAAAAAAAAGTCACAAAACGGTGAATATCCTGACCTGCAAGTGTAGGAATTTTCTCCGTACAATGCTGGGAGCATCGATTTTCTCTGTGAAATGCTGGGAGTAGCGATTTCCTGTGATGTAAATTTGGGGGCGGAGCTTGGGAACAAAAAACCACAAATAACCGAAACCGCGGTTAACAAAACCGCAAATACGGATGGGGAAGTGTATACAATTTCATTGATTACCTATTCCTTATTGTATTAAGTTTAAGATCTTGATGTTAACACATAAAGCATTGTATTCTAATGTGCTTTCTTATTTATTTATTTAATTCATTTTCTATCCTGTTTTCCCCAAAGAGCTCAGAAAGGGTTACAGGTTAACATACATAATATACAATTAATAGGTTATAATTTGCCATAGTTACAAGATTTTTATACAAATTTTTAACTTAACTCGACATATACTAGAGATCTAATACCAATATGCATAATACAGTAAAACCTTGGATTGCAAGTAACTTGGTTTGCAAGTGTTTTGCAAGACAAGCAAAACATTTTATTAAATTTTAACTTGATATACAATTTCTTACTTAATAGGGAGATAAAACTTAATCTTCTGTGACAGAAATAACTATATAATATTGTAATCACAGCTATAATCTCTTGTTAATAATATTGCTTTCTTTAATTTATTTTAAATATTATTGTGAAGTGCTCAGACCAAGTAACCCAAAATATAGTGAAGTCACTACAATGAGGTTAACAAGGGGACCATCATCGCCTTCACCTGTCCCCTGCCCTCCCTACGTGACCACAAACTAATACAGATCAACTTGATGTACTTATCTGAATAGGGGGGTAGTTGGTTTCGTTAATTCTCATTGGTGACTGTATACCAATAAAATTTATGTGCTCCGTTAAAATCCTAGAACTGTTCGTTCATACTTCCAATCCCGTCCCCCCGACTCGAGTTTCACCTCTTCATCAGGGAGGGACACTGAGGAAAAATCAAACCACGATCAAAAATCACAACTCAAACCTTTTAAAACATAGTGTAAAAATTAAATTAGATTATGCTTATAAGTGCTGAGTACTATCAGGTAAATACCAGTGTATTAACTTAATCTTGATTTTAAAGCTCTTAAAATTCCTATATTACCTGGTGAAGGCTCACTGAGATCAGGCTCACTCAAAGCAAACGGGCCAACTGAATCTGTCTGCTCAGCTTGTGAATTTTATAAAGGAGAGTAACCGGAAGATCCAGCCCAACCAACAACCGGAAATAAACACTGAATTCAATTGAATTCACTAAACGAAGGGTAATGCTTTTAAACGGCTAGCCAATCTATGTCTAAATTTAAACCCTTTGGCGCCAGGGTCTGCCAATTATATATGAAGCGTTGCTCTTTTTGTATTAGTGCTTTGGATATGTCGCCCTCGGTATTGTGTGTTTGGATCAATACCGTGTACTTCAGATCTTCTAATGAGTGTGACTGCTCCAGCCAATGGGAAACCAGAGGGGCGGAGATTCGATTTGTCCTGATGTTGCTTAAATGTTCTATGATCCGGGTTTTGATCATTCGGATCGTTTGCCCTATGTATATTTTTCTACATGGGCACTGTATATAATAAATCACCCCTCTGGATTCGCAATTGGTCCCTGTGTTCAAGATGAAATGACGTCCCCCAGTGCACGGTATTTCCACAAAAGTAGTCTCCAATATATAACGGCAGACCCTGCATTTGCCGCAGGGCTTATGGGAAGGCTTAGACACCGATCTCTGGTTATGCAAATTATGTTTTAACTGTTCGCCCAAATTCTTTGCTCTTGAAAAGGCAAATTTGGGCAACTTTTGTAGTATTGGATAATACTGTAGTATTGCCCAGTGTTTCAAAATAATATGTTTTATGGCGTTACTATTATTGGTGTACGGCATAACGCAAACAATATCTTGATCTTGTTGTTTGTTTTGATCTTTTAACATTAACCAGGGGCGGTGGCAGTTTTTAGCTCTTTTCCATGCCCTTCTAACGATTTTCCCAGGATACTCTTTGTGTAAATCTGGTATACATTTCATTAGCCTCTTTATCGAAATCCGATTCCTCCGAGCAAATTCTCCGTATACGGAGAAATTGCCCGGTAGGAATACTATTTCTCAATGCACGTGGATGGAAACTCTGGTATTGCAATAAAGTGTTTCGATCGGACATTTTTTTGTGGAGGGTGGTGGAGGTGTGTTGATTTTGTTTGAATATTTTGATGTCTCAGTATGAGGAAACACATGTTTACAGTTCACCTTATGTTCAATCAGTATCCTGCTGGAAGCGATTCATCGATGACATATTTTTTGTGTGGAGTGGTGGGGCAGATGCGCTAAAAAGTTTTTTGGAGGATCTTAATCAAAAGGATGCTAATATAGCATTTACATATAAATCACACAAGGATCAAATATCTTTTCTAGACATCAAAATATTCAAACAAAATCAACACATCTCCACCACCCTCCACAAAAAAATGTCCGATCGAAACACTTTATTGCAATACCAGAGTTTCCATCCACGTGCATTGAGAAATAGTATTCCTACCGGGCAATTTCTCCGTATACGGAGAATTTGCTCGGAGGAATCGGATTTCGATAAAGAGGCTAATGAAATGTATACCAGATTTACACAAAGAGTATCCTGGGAAAATCGTTAGAAGGGCATGGAAAAGAGCTAAAAACTGCCACCGCCCCTGGTTAATGTTAAAAGATCAAAACAAACAACAAGATCAAGATATTGTTTGCGTTATGCCGTACACCAATAATAGTAACGCCATAAAACATATTATTTTGAAACACTGGGCAATACTTCCTCCCTTTCTCCCTCCCTGCCCCTTACCTTTGTGGCGCTTCCCCACCCGACCGACAACAGAACAGGCCTGGTCGGACAAATCTCCCAGTCCTTTAGCCGTGAATCTAAACGTGGATGGAAACTCTGGTATTGCAATAAAGTGTTTCGATCGGACATTTTTTTGTGGAGGGTGGTGGAGATGTGTTGATTTTGTTTGAATATTTTGATGTCTCAGTATGAGGAAACACATGTTTACAGTTCACCTTATGTTCAATCAGTATCCTGCTGGAAGCGATTCATCGATGACATATTTTTTGTGTGGAGTGGTGGGGCAGATGCGCTAAAAAGTTTTTTGGAGGATCTTAATCAAAAGGATGCTAATATAGCATTTACATATAAATCACACAAGGATCAAATATCTTTTCTAGACATCAAAATATTCAAACAAAATCAACACATCTCCACCACCCTCCACAAAAAAATGTCCGATCGAAACACTTTATTGCAATACCAGAGTTTCCATCCACGTGCATTGAGAAATAGTATTCCTACCGGGCAATTTCTCCGTATACGGAGAATTTGCTCGGAGGAATCGGATTTCGATAAAGAGGCTAATGAAATGTATACCAGATTTACACAAAGAGTATCCTGGGAAAATCGTTAGAAGGGCATGGAAAAGAGCTAAAAACTGCCACCGCCCCTGGTTAATGTTAAAAGATCAAAACAAACAACAAGATCAAGATATTGTTTGCGTTATGCCGTACACCAATAATAGTAACGCCATAAAACATATTATTTTGAAACACTGGGCAATACTACAGTATTATCCAATACTACAAAAGTTGCCCAAATTTGCCTTTTCAAGAGCAAAGAATTTGGGCGAACAGTTAAAACATAATTTGCATAACCAGAGATCGGTGTCTAAGCCTTCCCATAAGCCCTGCGGCAAATGCAGGGTCTGCCGTTATATATTGGAGACTACTTTTGTGGAAATACCGTGCACTGGGGGACGTCATTTCATCTTGAACACAGGGACCAATTGCGAATCCAGAGGGGTGATTTATTATATACAGTGCCCATGTAGAAAAATATACATAGGGCAAACGATCCGAATGATCAAAACCCGGATCATAGAACATTTAAGCAACATCAGGACAAATCGAATCTCCGCCCCTCTGGTTTCCCATTGGCTGGAGCAGTCACACTCATTAGAAGATCTGAAGTACACGGTATTGATCCAAACACACAATACCGAGGGCGACATATCCAAAGCACTAATACAAAAAGAGCAACGCTTCATATATAATTGGCAGACCCTGGCGCCAAAGGGTTTAAATTTAGACATAGATTGGCTAGCCGTTTAAAAGCATTACCCTTCGTTTAGTGAATTCAATTGAATTCAGTGTTTATTTCCGGTTGTTGGTTGGGCTGGATCTTCCGGTTACTCTCCTTTATAAAATTCACAAGCTGAGCAGACAGATTCAGTTGGCCCGTTTGCTTTGAGTGAGCCTGATCTCAGTGAGCCTTCACCAGGTAATATAGGAATTTTAAGAGCTTTAAAATCAAGATTAAGTTAATACACTGGTATTTACCTGATAGTACTCAGCACTTATAAGCATAATCTAATTTAATTTTTACACTATGTTTTAAAAGGTTTGAGTTGTGATTTTTGATCGTGGTTTGATTTTTCCTCAGTGTCCCTCCCTGATGAAGAGGTGAAACTCGAGTCGGGGGGACGGGATTGGAAGTATGAATGAACAGTTCTAGGATTTTAACGGAGCACATAAATTTTATTGGTATACAGTCACCAATGAGAATTAACGAAACCAACTACCCCCCTATTCAGATAAGTACATCAAGTTGATCTGTACTAGTTCGTGGTCATGTACGGAGGGCAGGGGACAGGTGAAGGCGATGATGTATTACTATTAGATAGGCTAAAATCAATTGGAGTTGGTGGTCAAATCCTAGAATGGTTTCATTCTTTTCTTTCTGATCGATCCTCTACAGTTAAAAACACAGTCTCTAAACCATACTCCACCAGTTATGGTATCCCCCAAGGATCAATATTGTCACCACTCTTATTCAATATCTTTCTCTCTCCTCTGCTTTGTATGTGTCAATCAATAGGATTCACCACTTTTACCTATGCCGATGATATTCGATTGCTTCATCCATTGAATCCAGACAACAAAAATGAAATAACTGATATAAATAAAAAATTAGGAGAAATTAAACATTGGCTAAACTCAAACATGTTAGCCTTAAATGTCCAAAAATCCAAAGCACTCTTTTTCCCTTGGAAAAAAGATATACACCTAAATACTTCGTTTATTTTAGATAATGTACAAATAAACCTAGTAAGCTCCCTAAAAATATTGGGAGTTATAATTGATGAAGGATTAACTTTTCATGAACATATTACAAATACAATCAGAATATCTTTTTTTAGATTGCGTATGATCAGATCAATTGCTAAATTTTTAGAGCCTAAATCATTAAACATACTTATTCACTCACTCATTATTTCAAAACTCGATTACTGTAATGCTTTACTATTAAATATCTCTCAGAAAGAGAAAAAACGTCTCCAGATAGTCCAAAACACAGCAATCAAATTAATACATAATTGTAAAAAATTTGACCATGTCACACCACTTTTTATTGAATCTCATTGGCTCCCTATCTCTCATCGTATTACCTTTAAAATACTACTTTTAGTTTTTAAAACATTGATCTCAAATGAACCTCAATTTATTAACAGATTACTTATCCCATATTGTACTCCTCGCAATTTAAGATCAACCAACCAAAATCTTCTAACAGTTCCATCATTAAAAATTATTGGAACTCGTCGTACTGACATTTTTTCTGTTATAGCCCCACAATTATGGAATAGCTTGCCCCAATATCTTAGAGTAGAAAAAGATTTGAAGCAGTTTAAAAGTAGCTTAAAAAGTTTCCTTTTTAAAGACGCATATAATGTATGAAACTAATTTTCCTAATTCTTCTCCAACTTATTTTTTTCTCTTCTTTTTCCCTTACCTCATGTTTTTTACCTTCAAATTCTTTTTTTTTTTTTTTTTTAAACAATTGTAGTTTTACCCTTTCTTTCCTTATGTGTCCGTTAGTCTGTATGATTTTAATTTTTAACATTGTACTAAATTTTAACTAACCTGTTATTTGCATTATTTTTTTTGTAAATCGCTTAGTAAATTAAATAAGCGATCCAACAAATCAAAAATAAACTTGAAACTTGAAACTTGATGATGGTCCCCTTGTTAACCTCATTGTAGTGACTTCACTATATTTTGGGTTACTTGGTCTGAGCACTTCACAATAATATTTAAAATAAATTAAAGAAAGCAATATTATTAACAAGAGATTATAGCTGTGCTTACAATATTATATAACTTGATATACAAGCAATGTCTTGCAATACAAGTACATACAGTATATACGCATCACATCATCACATCATCACAACTGAGCTGATTGTTCTTCTTTCTCTGACGCTGCAGGAGGGTAGTGACTGTTTTAAATGAGCGAGATCTTGCAATATAAGTACGTATAGTATTTTGTATTAACGTTTTTGGGTTGTGGAATGAATTGACTGAGTTTCCTTTACTTCCTTTGGGGAAATTTGCTTTGCTATATGAATACTTTGGATTACAAGCATGCTTCTGGAACAAATTATGCTTGCAAGGTTTTACTGTATACTGTTTATTCATTTTATTTATTTAAAACATGTATAATCCGCTTATCTCCAAAGTGGCACACAGCTTAACATACATAGTTTTAGACACATACATTTTAAAAGAACCACATACAAGCAGTTGAAAATTAAAGGATCATAATTACTAATAATACATTATGACGGTCTTAAAACAGGTTAAATTTACCATGGTTACAGTTCAAAATGTTTCAATATAAGTTTTATCCTAATATGATACATACCGAGGATCTAGTACCAATATACATTTCTTTGTGATCCATCGGTCATAAGAACAGAAGAATTGCTGCTGCTAGGTCAGACCAGTGGTCCATCGTGCTCAGCAATCCGCTCACGCGGCGGCCCTTAGGTCAAAACCAGTGCCCTGAGACTAGCTTTACCTGCGTACATTCTGGTTCAGCAGGAACTTGTCTAACTTTATCTTGAATCCCTGGAGGGTGTTTTACCCTATAACAGCCTCCGGAAGAGCGTTCCAGTTTTCCACTACTCTCTGGGTGAAGAAGAACTTCCTTACGTTTGTACAGAATCTATCCCCTTTTAACTTTAGAGAGTGTCCTCTTGTTCTCTCTACCTTGGAGAGGGTGAACAACCTGTCTCTATCTACTAAGTCTATTCCCTTCATTATCTTGAATGTTTTGATCATGTCCCCTCTCAGCCTCCTCTTTTCAAGGGAGAAGAGGCCCAGTTTCTCTAATCTCTCACTGTACGGCAAGTCCTCCAGCCCCTTAACCATTTTAGTCACTCTTCTCTGGACCCTTTCGAGTAGTACCGTATCCTTCATGTACGGCAACCAGTGCTGGATGCAGTATTCCAGGTGGAGGCATACCATGGCCCGGTACAGCGGCATGATAACCTTCTCCGATCTGCTTGTGATGCCCTTCTTAATCATTCCTAACATTCTGTTCGCCCTTTTTGCAGCCACTGCGCATTATGCGGAGGGCTTCATCGACTTGTCGACCAGTACTCCCAGGTCTCTTTCCTGGGGGGTCTCTCCGAGTACTGCACCAGACATCCTGTATTCGTGTATAAGATTTTTGTTACCGACATGCATCACCTTACACTTATCCACGTTAAACCTCATTTGCCATGTTGCGGCCCATTTCTCAAGCATGTTTATGTCACGTTGCAGGTCTTCGTAATACTTTTGCGTCTTCACTTCGCTCGTTGTACCAATTTCTAGGTCGTTTATGTTGAAGTGCACAGGTCCAAGCACCGAACCCTGCGGCACTCCACTCGTGACGCTTTTCCAGTCCGAGTATTGTCCATTTACCCCCACTCTCTGTTTCCTATCCGCCCAACCAGTTTTTAATCCACATGAGTATTTCACCCTCGATTCCATGGCTCAAAATTTTTCAAAGTAGTCGTTCATGTGGGACCTTTTCGAATGCCTTCTGAAAATCCAGATATACAATGTCGACCGGCTCGCCCTTATCTATCTGCCTGTTTACTCCCTCGAAGAAGTGCAGCAAGTTTGTCAAGCAAGATCTGCCCTTGCTGAAACCGTACTGGCTAGTCCTCATCAGATTGTGTCCATCAAGGTGATCAATGATGTGGTCCTTTATCAGCGCCTCTACCATCTTTCCCGCTACCGAGGTCAGATTCACCGGTCTGTAGTTTCCAGGATCTCCCCTTGAATCTTTCTTGAAGATCGATGTAACATTCGTCACTTTCCAGTCTTCCAAAATCCTTCCCAATTTGATTGTCAGATTGTCTATTAGTTGAAGCAGTTCAGCTATAGCCCCTTTCAGTTCCTTGATTACCCGCGGATGGATGCCATCCAGTCCCGGGAATTTATAATTTTTAAGCCTATCAATCTGCCTGTATACCTCTTCTAGACTGACCGTCAATCCTGTCAGTTTCCTGTCCTTGTTTCCTCCATATACCTGTTGGCTTCCGGTAAATACAGATGCAAAAAATGTGTTCAGTTTGTCGGCAATGGCTTTGTTCTCTTTTAGCACTCCCTTTATTCCATGGTCATCCAACGGCTCCACTGCTTCCTTCGCAGGTCATTTCCCCTTAATATATCGAAAGATCGGCTTGAAGTTTTTCGCCTCCTTGGCTATTTTTCCTCATAGTCTCTTTTGGCCCTTCTTACCAATCCGTGGTGGGAGAGTTAGGTGAAGAGGTATGTTTTTAATGCTTTTCTAAAGTTGAGGTGTCCTTCAAGGGATGAAGTGGGAGTAAGAATGTCGTTTGGTAGTTTGCAGTTGAAGGGCACGAACAGTGGGTGTTTTGAGGAAGCTTCGCTGTCATGTAGCCTGGTGTCATGTCATGCAAGGATTTGAGTTCCTTAACTGTTCCTTTTATCTCAAGTAGAATTTTAAGGTCAATATCACAAAATAGATTGGTTATTTCTTCTATTTCCCAGGCACTTTGGACAACCACTTTTTATTTGGGGGGAGGAGGTTAGCACCTGCTTTACGGAATCTGTAAACTAATAAGCAAGCATCCAGAGAAGCAGGACACTAGAAACAAATACGTTTATTCCAAATATATCTTTCATGTGATGCAACAAGAGGGTGACAAATCACGGCAATGTTTCAGAATTATTGCTTGCGTCAGAAGTCTATTCCACTCTATAAATTATACATCTTCTAATGTAAGGGCCAAGAAACATGAAAACCTCATTTGTCTTGTAGCCTGGAGAAACTGTGTTGGTTGGCCTTTCCAAACTGTGTAAGAACTGCAATTAGAAGGCATTGGTTGGACTTGCTTGGGCACTAACCAATATATCAAAGCTAAAAAACATATTGCAAGAGGCATGTTCAATGCAACATCTAAATCTGAGTTTAGAAATTTTGGCCTGGATTCTCAGAACAGTGCCATTCGGAAGGTGCCGGTAGGTCATTAATGGTGTGGTAATTGACTGCACTTTTAAAAACCCAAAAACTGATTAAGAAACGAAGTAAGTGCCACAAGGTACCTATAAAAAAAGGCACCTGAATCGCATCTACACAGATCCTTACCAGAACTGAACTTCAAAAGATGCATAGTTATGGGTGGGGTTGAGGTTCAGTGCTGCTAAGCGTGACTCTACGTCGAAGATAGGTACCAGAAATGTAGGCCTGTAAAACCCTGGCCTACATTTCCGGCACCTATCTTTAACGCAGGCCGCAATTCTCAAAATGGTGCCATGACATGTGATTGGCACCATTTTATCAGGTTCCAGCCGATTCTGGCACAGTTTTGAAAATTCAGGCCTTTGAGAAAGACATCCATAACTCCAGTAGAGAAAATGATCATTTTCAAAACAGAAAAACATCTATTTTTTCCCCCCAAAATGATCATTTCCTAGATGTGTTTACCCTCACTGTGTCTATCTTTTGGAACCGTTGAAAAAAAAAACACCTCCATCCAAATGAAAAATACACAAAAAAACAACCATTGGGACATAGGAGGGGCCAGCATGCTTAGCAGACTGGCCATTCAGACATTCCAGCAGAACAGTGGGGCCCCCTAGGGGGCACTGCAATGAACTTCACATAAAAGTTCCCAGGTACACATCTCACCATAACCCCCTTACATTGTATGGTAAGCCCTCTAAAACTCACCCAAATCTCCTGTACACCATAACAATAATCCTTATACCTGCAAGTGTCCCCTATAAATTGTTACAGCAGGATTTTGGTGGGCTCACACTTACCACCACAAATATACTAGTTAGAGTAGGATAGGGGCTTGGGTCCCCTTCTCTGTAGTCCACTGCACTGACCACCAGGCCATTCCAGACACCTGCTTTAATAGGACTGGTCATAACATCTGAAGCTATGTACTGTTTCTTTCACATCTCTGGGTGGTAGGATGGGGTCAGTGGGGAGTAGTCATCCCTCCAGTGGTTAGCCTGGGTACCTTTTTGGCACCTATTTGTTACTGAAACATGTCTAACCTAAAATATCCAATGTTTGCCCTGGATGTTTTCTAAAATGTTCCATTATTGCAGAAAAACATCCAAATCATAAGCCCGCCCTAGCCCCACCCAAACCATGCTCCCCCCCTCCAACTTGCTCCCTTGAAATGTAGATGCACTGCAGATAAACTGCATAGAATACCGTCTAAAAATGTGTTTTGAAAATGGCAATTTGGATATTTTAGCATATAAAACATCCAAATACCACTTTATATCATTCTTTGGACATTTTTCTCTGTCAAAAATGAGCTCCTACGTGTGCTACATCTGTTGTCATGTATGCCATAAACTGTCCTTAAGAGAAGGTATATTTCTGAAGAATGGGTCAGAGTGATCAGACTGCGGAGAAGCGGAGACTTAGAGGAGACATGATAGAAACCTTCAAGATCATGAAGGGCATAGAAAAAGTAGACAGGGACAGATTTTTCAAATTATGGGGAACCACAAGTACAAGGGGGCACTCGGAGAAATTGAAAGGGGAGAGGTTTAGAACAAACGTTAGGAAGTTCTTTTTCACCCAGAGGGTGGTGGATACATGGAACGCACTCCCGGAGGCTGTGATAGGCAGGAGCACGTTACAGGGCTTCAAAGAAGGTTTGGATAGGTTCCTAGAGGACAAAGGGATTGAGGGGTACAGATAAGAGTAGACATGGGTTATAGGGATAGGAGTAGAGGTAGGTTACAGAAATAGTCAGCAAGCACTGCTCAGGCAATGGGCCTCTGATCTGCCTCAGCGGAGGCAACTTCTTATGTTCTTATGCATCTTGATGAACATAAGTCCAGAATAAGTAAAGAGACAATAACTGTACCACTTGTTTATATATTGGCTTCAATATAAACATACAGTGGCTGATATCCAGTATTGAATCATTCATACACTGCACCAATGGTGGGAATGTGGGAATTATAAACACACTCTGAATTATACGGAATGACATTGGATATTTGAGCTGGAGACTGTCATACCCTGTGTTTTGAATGAAGAATTGGATTGGATGTCCTGAGTGTGATGTGATTGGCTGAATAGTATCAGCTAACTATGGGGTCCTTTTACTAAGCCGCGCTAACTGATTTAGCACGTGCTAAATGCGAACACATCCATAGAATATAATGAGCGCATTAGCATTTTGCATATGCTAATCAGCGTGCGCTAAATCAATTAGCGTGCCTTAGTAAAAGAGGGGGAATATGCAACAATGTCCAATAGACACCTCCACCATATTGACTATAGTAAAGAGGGTGGCAGTGAGCTCAGAAGTGAAGGAAAGTTTTGAAGAAATGTGTTATGAAGTGAATTGTTGTAGAGCACAAATTCAGACTTTTGTTTTGAGTTTTTTTTTACAGGAATATCTTCCCTGAGGCAGCAAAGTAAAAAATAATGCTATGTCAGAATGATATTTTCCTGTCTTCAATTTGAGGAGACAATTTTAAGATAAGTGTATATTTTTATATATTTTTGCAACAGAAGACTGAACATTTTGGAAAAAAAAGTATAATTAGTCTAACTCCACTCTTTCTAACTGAGAGCATTATCCCCACGGAAGAAAAAGCCTCAGGTTTTAATAGGCAGAGCATAGACGCTCAAACCTCCACCTCCCACATCATCGGCAAAAAACTTCCGTAGGGGATGTGTAGTGCCCCAAAATATATCGGTGCAGGACTGAAACAACTAACCTAACTGTTGTAGGGAACTGAAAGTTAATCAAATATCGCCAATGTTTCATGGTAAAGACCGTTTCTTCAGGGCTTGTGGATTTTCACTTCCCAATGCGTTTGAGTTGTTTGCGTTTGCTCACCCGCGTCGGCGATATTTGATTAACTTTCAGTTCCCTACGACAGTTAGGTTAGTTGTTTCAGTCCTGCACCGATATATTTTGTGGCACTACACATCCCCTACGGAAGTTTTTTGCCGATGATGTGGGAGGTGGAGGTTTGAGCGTCTGTGCTCTGCCTATTAAAACCTGAGGCTTTTTCTTCCGTGGGGATAGTGCTCTCAGTTAGAAAGAGTGGAGTTAGTCTAATTATCATTATTTATTACCCACTTTCACTTGATTTGAAAAAAAAGTATATAAATATTGTAAAATAAAAAAAGATCTACCCTGTTTCCCTGAAAATAAGACCTATCCCGAAAATAAGCCCTAACATGATTTTTAAAGATGCTCCTAATATGAGCCCTACCCCAAAAAATAAGCCCTAGTTAAGATCGACCCCCGAAGCCCCTCCAAATGTACCCAACACTCCCCGACTCCATCCCTGTTTTGATTTGCTTAAAAAATCAGACTTGTTGTTTCAGCAACCCCCACCCCTGCTGCTTTAGGAGGCCTTAGAACGGAGGTATGTCAGTCTCACGGTGGGAGGGTCGGTGGGGTTCTGCTGCACAGGGGGATGGGAGGGAGGGATAGAAAGATGCTGCACAAGGGGATGGGTGAGAGGGGAGGAAAGATGCTGCTCATAGGGGGGAGGGGAAGAAAGAGGAAGAATTGTGGTGGAGGAGAGGAAGAGACAGATCATTGTTGTACATGAAAAAAATAAGACATCGCTGAAAGTAAGCCCTAGTGCATTTTTTAGACCCAAAATTAATATTACACTGTCTTTTTTTCGGGTAAACACGATAGGAGTATATAAGGTGCAATTACATATTAAACATATTCAGAATCCATATATACTCACCTTCTGATGAAGGTTTAAGGTTGAGCAGTGAAGGACAGTGTGTGTGTATTTGTGATTTCTCTCTCACGAGCTAAGAGTTATAATGCTACATTCACAGGTGGCAATCACTGGTTATGAGATTAGAAATGGAGCACTTATTGAAACTAGGATCAACCCTCCTCTCTGTATCTTATAATGCTTTTTTGATGTACCTTCTCACCGCATAATCACAGTGCTGTCACCACTCAATGACTATGCCAGGTTGTCACTTGATTTCACTGCTGTTCTAATTAAGGCCCCCTTTTATCAAGCCATGTTAGGTCTTCTTATTGCCAGCCACTGTGGTAAAAGCTCTGACGCTCATAGAATTCCTATGAGTATCGGAGCTTTTATCGCAATGGCCGGCAATAAAAAATAACCCTAACGCGGCTTGATAAAAGGGGGCTTAACTGATGGTGAGAGGAGTTTCATCAGTTGCAGGATGTAAGATGCATAGAAATCCTGGCCTAGCTATGGGAGAGGAAAAGTGAAAATTCAGATGTTTTCAGACATTAAAAAGGCTTTGCCAAACTGTGCCGCCTTCTCCTGCCCCCTTCCCAAAAGAAACCAAAGACAGAATATGGCCACCTACAAAGAATGCTGAAGTGAAAAAGCATGGGATATTTCTTCAGACCTGCTGCATTTTGATGAGAAAACAGTCAATGAAGTCACGGGGGCAACTGGGATCCAGGGTTTCTTGATGCATTTGGACCTGCCCCGACACAAAATCCTTTATCTTTTAACGTTTCTTGCAAAGGCAGGATAGGCTCCAGGGAAGCACATCAGGATCTGTGGAAATGTGTTCAGCACCTGGGGAAAGTAAAGTAAATTCAAATATTGTATACATTATATATATTCCAATTTTACATCAATCTTGGCTTAAATCAGTGGTTCCCAAACTTGTCCTAGGGGACCCCCAGCCAGTCAGGTTTTCAAGATATCCCTAATGAATATGCATGAGAGAGATTTGCATATAATGGAAGTGACAGATATGCAAATCTCTCTCATGCATATTCATTAGGGATATCTTGAAAACCTGCCTGGCTGGGGGTCCCCCAGGACAGGTTTGGGAACCATTGGCTTAAATAAACCCATCTATGACTTACTCAGAATTCAGAGGAGGATATTTGGCTCCCTCCCTAAATTAAAATTAATCAATACGAGGTCTGACAATTAAGTTTGCATTGGCAGCACTGTACAACTTGGCAAGGTTTCATAACCTTGGTATATCAGTGTCTCACAGCTGTGTTTGTGACGACATGTGGCGGTGTTTGCCGAGTGGAGTTCATTATTGTTGTTGCGTGTTTTTGTGGGTTGTCACAAAAATGTCGGAGCAGCATGGGGTTTGAACTAGAGAGCTGCACAGGAACGGGGATGACGGGAATCCCGCGGGACCCGCGGGGATCCCGCGGGTTCCCCCTTTGGGTCACGGGGATCCCGTGGGGATGCCCCCTAGGGTCACGGGGATCCCGTGGGGACGCCCCCTAGGGTCGCAGGGATCCCGTGGGGACGCCTCCGAGGGTCGCGGAGTTCCTGCGGGGTTGGATCGCAGTGCACTCGAGCCGCAAGGGTAGTCTCCTTCTCCTTACCTACTTTGTCACAGCACACAGCCGAACGGAAGTCTTCCTGATGTCAGCGCTGACGTTGGAGGAAGGGCTTACGCAAAGCCCTTCCTTCCTCCGACGTCAGCGCTGACATCAGGAAGACTTCCGGTCGGCTGTGTGCAGCAGGGCAGATAGGGAGAAGGCAATGGCGTACGAAAAAGAAGGGGGGGAGAATGTGCCCCGGAGAATGTGCACAGCCGGTCAGGTCCCCCGATCAACCGACAACAGGCCCGACCGACAAACCTCCCTGCCCTGTAGCCGCGAATCTAAATTACCTCTTACAGCAGCTTCACTACTCCAGCTGCTGTAAGAAGGTAATTTAGATTCACGGCTAAAGGACTGGGAGATTTGTCCGACCAGGCCTGTTCTGTTGTCGGTCGGGTGGGGAAGCGCCACAAAGGTAAGGGGCAGGGAGGGAGAAAGGGAGGAAAGGTGGAGTGGAGAAGAAAAGACGCTTAAGGGAAATGGGTAAAACTGAGGGGGGAGAAGGCCGCTGAAAGCACATGGGGAAGACAGAGGGGGAGAAGGATGCTGAAAGCGCATGGGGATGACCGGGGGGGGGGGGGGAAGAAGGACGCTGAAAGGACATGGGGAAGACAGGGGGGGGAGAAGGCCGCTGAAAGGACATGGGGAAGACAGAGGGGGGAGAAGGACGCTGAAAGCACATGGGGAAGGCAGAGGGGGGAGAAGGATGCTGCCTGACAGGACATGGGGAAGATGGGGGGAGAAGGACGCTGAAAGGAAATGGGGAAGAGAGAGTGGGGAGAAGACGCTGGCAGGGAAGAAGACAGAGATGCCAGACTATGGGGGGAGTGGAGGGAAGAAGATGGGTGCCAGACCAATTTGGGAGGGGGGAGAAAGGGAGAGGCACAGTAACAGAGCAAATGGAAGACACAGAGAGAAGAGAGACAGTGGATGGAAGGAATTGAATGAGTATATTGAAAATACGTTTTGTCAAATTCAGTTATAAGCAGGGATTCATCTAGACCAAAAAACATATAGATAAAGCTGACATACTAAAAATCAAAAAGATGAAAAGGAGAAAAATAAACCTCAATTGAGGGTCGTTGGGACTACACAAGTACCCAACCATCCACTCATCATCACGGGTTTATAAAAAACTCCAAAACATGTATAAATAATCAATTCTCACATCTTTCATTCACACGAGGTCTTCTTTTTGTTATTTTTCACAGTCTTTTTTTATATATAATTTCAGTTTAAATGTCAAGCAATGAAAAAGGCCCGAACCCCAAGCTTAACCACATTAATTGGCGAGGACTACAGCTGAATGTAATCAGTATAAGCAGTTTTTAGAGATATGCAGCATATATCTGAAATCGTGAAAAAATACACTCATCTGAAATCGAGGATTTTCACCAAGAGGCTTCCAATTCAAGATCCCGACAGAAAAGACTTTCTGTTTCGCCCGACAAGGGCTACTTCAGGGGAACAATGTCAACTCCAATATCTCTCTGCTTCTAATTATCTGCTGGAAATAGAGCCGACTCCTCTCAAGACGGTACAGGGACTGAAAGACGCGCCCGGCTCGAATAAAACACGAACCGGGCGTCTTGACGTCATCAACTACGTGATGCACGATAGGTCAAACACACTCACTTCCAACTAGCTGCTAAACAGACCCCAAGAAGGAACTTTTGAAATGGATTTCAAAGGAACGGCTGCCATTCATAAGCTGTATTAAGGCCCACTGGCTCTAAGGTTTGTAACCGGCTGATCCATTGTTGTTCCTTCTGCCATAGCATTCCTCCACTGTCCCCTCCTCTCTGAGTAGGGCGTAGTTTCTCGATGACCCAACATTTTAAGTTCCCAAATCTATGGCCAAATTGGGTACAATGAGCCACTATCGGGGCTGTTAATTTCCGAGTGTTCAAACAGCTTTTATGTTCCGTAATTCTAGTGGTTAAGGTCCTTGATGTTTGCCCTATGTATAGACGGTCACATGGACATTGAATCGCATATATTATATTAATAGATTGGCATGAGGACGTCTGGTGTAAAACAATGCTCTTGCCATCACTGGGATTAATAAAGCTGGAAATATTCAGCATTATGTCACAATTTGAACAATGTCCACAAGGTTTGTGACCCTGGATGTTATCTGGATTTTCTTCTATAAAATCTTCCTTAGATGTATGACATAATAAATCACTAAGATTTTTATTTCTTGATTGTGAAAAAATAAATCTTTTGTTTTCAAAACAAGGAAGCGTTTTTAATAGGGGAAGATGTTTTTTATATTTCTTGATCACCTGTGATGACATACGAGTTTGTTTAATCACACATGGAATTATAACATCATCTGAATGAGGTCTTTTGTAATATAAGCACATAAGCACATAAGCATGGCCTCTGCCGAGTCAGACCATAGGTCCATCATGCCCAGCAGTCCGCTCCCGCGGCGGCCCCCCAGGTCAATGACCTGTAGTGATCTATTACCCAAGAGCATTTTGTCTTGTATAGTAACCCTCTAATTGTACCCCTGGATTCCCTTACCCCTCAGGAATTCGTCCAATCCCTTTTTGAAACCCAAAACCGTACTCTGCTCAACCACCCCCTCTGGAAGCGCAATCAAGCAATGTTTCTCTAGGATTGTATAACGCACGTATTTTAGCTCGTTTAACTATGTTTTTAGGATAATCTCTTAACAATAATTTATGTTCCAATATCTTTGCTTCTTGTGTAAATTTATCCTTAGTATTACAGATACGACGGTATCTGAGAAACTGCGCAAAAGGAATGCTGTTTTTAAGATGAATTGGATGCATGCTATTAAATTTAAGCAACGTATTTCTGTCAGTTTTTTTGCGATGGACTGAAGTTTCGATGTGCTGATCTTTCATATAAATTTCCACATCTAAAAAACTGATGTTCTCAACACTATATGTCATGGTAAATTTAATGGAGTGATGACACTGATTCATTTTATCATTAAATTCTATAAGTTGTTGCCTAGTCCCCAACCAGATGATAAAAATATCATCGATAAATCTCCACCACTTAAAAACATGGTGAAATTCTGGCATGGTATAAATCAGTGTTTCTTCAAACCATGACATATACAAATTCGCAATTGTTGGAGCGAATGAAGCACCCATTGCTATTCCAGACAGCTGCTTAAAGAATTCACCATTGAAAATAAAGTAATTATTTTTCAATGCAATTTCACAAAGGTCCCTCAAAAACTTCGTATGTATATTGTCTTGGACATATTGTGAATTCCATAAAGCTTCTAATACTACCAGAGCTTCTTCTTGTGGGATGCATGTGTATAATGAACACACATCGAATGTCACCATAATGCACTCCGTGGGTAATGTAGATTCCAACTCATTAAGTAATTTCAAAAAATGTGTAGTATCTTGTAAATATGATTTAATGGTTTTCAGAAAAACTTGTAATTGTTTATCTATATATTTACTTGTCCTTTCCAATAGTGAATCACGAGCTGATACTATTGGTCTGCCTGGCGGACACTGAGTGTTTTTATGGATTTTTGGTAGCAAATAAAATATAGGTACTTTGAAATGCTGAGGCGTGAGAAATTGGTATTCTTTTTTAGTAAGAAAACCGCTTTTCAGTGCATCTGCACAGATGTTAAAAATCTTTTCAAAGATTTCCATCGAAGGATCTTGATCTAATTTCAGATATACATCATGATTACACAATTGAGAATTAGCTTCCGTAATATAGAGATCACAACCCCAAACCACCACTGCTCCCCCCTTATCAGCCCTTCTAATCACAATCGTTGGATCATTTCTCAATTTTTGAAGGGCTCCATATTCTACTGAAGATAAATTATGAACCCCTCTTTGAACTTTAGCTGTTTCATTTATACTATAAAGTTCTTGAATCATAAGGGTTTTGAAAGCCGCGGCTTTTATGGATTTTTTCAAATTTTTTCAAAATATCAAAGCCGCGGCTTTCAAAACCCTTATGATTCAAGAACTTTATAGTATAAATGAAACAGCTAAAGTTTCAGCCCCTTATCAGCCCTTCTAATCACAATCGTTGGATCATTTCTCAATTTTTGAAGGGCTCCATATTCTACTGAAGATAAATTATGAACCCCTCTTTGAACTTTAGCTGTTTCATTTATACTATAAAGTTCTTGAATCATAAGGGTTTTGAAAGCCGCGGCTTTTATGGATTTTTTCAAATTTTTTCAAAATATCAAAGCCGCGGCTTTCAAAACCCTTATGATTCAAGAACTTTATAGTATAAATGAAACAGCTAAAGTTCAAAGAGGGGTTCATAATTTATCTTCAGTAGAATATGGAGCCCTTCAAAAATTGAGAAATGATCCAACGATTGTGATTAGAAGGGCTGATAAGGGGGGAGCAGTGGTGGTTTGGGGTTGTGATCTCTATATTACGGAAGCTAATTCTCAATTGTGTAATCATGATGTATATCTGAAATTAGATCAAGATCCTTCGATGGAAATCTTTGAAAAGATTTTTAACATCTGTGCAGATGCACTGAAAAGCGGTTTTCTTACTAAAAAAGAATACCAATTTCTCACGCCTCAGCATTTCAAAGTACCTATATTTTATTTGCTACCAAAAATCCATAAAAACACTCAGTGTCCGCCAGGCAGACCAATAGTATCAGCTCGTGATTCACTATTGGAAAGGACAAGTAAATATATAGATAAACAATTACAAGTTTTTCTGAAAACCATTAAATCATATTTACAAGATACTACACATTTTTTGAAATTACTTAATGAGTTGGAATCTACATTACCCACGGAGTGCATTATGGTGACATTCGATGTGTGTTCATTATACACATGCATCCCACAAGAAGAAGCTCTGGTAGTATTAGAAGCTTTATGGAATTCACAATATGTCCAAGACAATATACATACGAAGTTTTTGAGGGACCTTTGTGAAATTGCATTGAAAAATAATTACTTTATTTTCAATGGTGAATTCTTTAAGCAGCTGTCTGGAATAGCAATGGGTGCTTCATTCGCTCCAACAATTGCGAATTTGTATATGTCATGGTTTGAAGAAACACTGATTTATACCATGCCAGAATTTCACCATGTTTTTAAGTGGTGGAGATTTATCGATGATATTTTTATCATCTGGTTGGGGACTAGGCAACAACTTATAGAATTTAATGATAAAATGAATCAGTGTCATCACTCCATTAAATTTACCATGACATATAGTGTTGAGAACATCAGTTTTTTAGATGTGGAAATTTATATGAAAGATCAGCACATCGAAACTTCAGTCCATCGCAAAAAAACTGACAGAAATACGTTGCTTAAATTTAATAGCATGCATCCAATTCATCTTAAAAACAGCATTCCTTTTGCGCAGTTTCTCAGATACCGTCGTATCTGTAATACTAAGGATAAATTTACACAAGAAGCAAAGATATTGGAACATAAATTATTGTTAAGAGATTATCCTAAAAACATAGTTAAACGAGCTAAAAAACGTGCGTTATACAATCCTAGAGAAACATTGCTTGATTACAAAAGACCTCATTCAGATGATGTTATAATTCCATGTGTGATTAAACAAACTCGTATGTCATCACAGGTGATCAAGAAATATAAAAAACATCTTCCCCTATTAAAAACGCTTCCTTGTTTTGAAAACAAAAGATTTATTTTTTCACAATCAAGAAATAAAAATCTTAGTGATTTATTATGTCATACATCTAAGGAAGATTTTATAGAAGAAAATCCAGATAACATCCAGGGTCACAAACCTTGTGGACATTGTTCAAATTGTGACATAATGCTGAATATTTCCAGCTTTATTAATCCCAGTGATGGCAAGAGCATTGTTTTACACCAGACGTCCTCATGCCAATCTATTAATATAATATATGCGATTCAATGTCCATGTGACCGTCTATACATAGGGCAAACATCAAGGACCTTAACCACTAGAATTACGGAACATAAAAGCTGTTTGAACACTCGGAAATTAACAGCCCCAATAGTGGCTCATTGTACCCAATTTGGCCATAGATTTGGGAACTTAAAATGTTGGGTCATCGAGAAACTACGCCCTACTCAGAGAGGAGGGGACAGTGGAGGAATGCTATGGCAGAAGGAACAACAATGGATCAGCCGGTTACAAACCTTAGAGCCAGTGGGCCTTAATACAGCTTATGAATGGCAGCCGTTCCTTTGAAATCCATTTCAAAAGTTCCTTCTTGGGGTCTGTTTAGCAGCTAGTTGGAAGTGAGTGTGTTTGACCTATCGTGCATCACGCAGTTGATGACGTCAAGACGCCCGGTTCGTGTTTTATTCGAGCCGGGCGCGTCTTTCAGTCCCTGTACCGTCTTGAGAGGAGTCGGCTCTATTTCCAGCAGATAATTAGAAGCAGAGAGATATTGGAGTTGACATTGTTCCCCTGAAGTAGCCCTTGTCGGGCGAAACAGAAAGTCTTTTCTGTCGGGATCTTGAATTGGAAGCCTCTTGGTGAAAATCCTCGATTTCAGATGAGTGTATTTTTTCACGATTTCAGATATATGCTGCATATCTCTAAAAACTGCTTATACTGATTACATTCAGCTGTAGTCCTCGCCAATTAATGTGGTTAAGCTTGGGGTTCGGGCCTTTTTCATTGCTTGACATTTAAACTGAAATTATATATAAAAAAAGACTGTGAAAAATAACAAAAAGAAGACCTCGTGTGAATGAAAGATGTGAGAATTGATTATTTATACATGTTTTGGAGTTTTTTATAAACCCGTGATGATGAGTGGATGGTTGGGTACTTGTGTAGTCCCAACGACCCTCAATTGAGGTTTATTTTTCTCCTTTTCATCTTTTTGATTTTTAGTATGTCAGCTTTATCTATATGTTTTTTGGTCTAGATGAATCCCTGCTTATAACTGAATTTGACAAAACGTATTTTCAATATATTTATTATTAGTCTCACGTTTTTGCCTCAAAACAAATTATTAGAGGAATTGAATGAGAACATGAAGAAAGCAGAAACCAGGCAACAAAGGTAGGAAAAAAATTCTTTTTTTTTGCTTCAGGATAAAGTAGTATATTAGTTGTGTTGATAAAAATTTATAAACATTAGAGGCTCTGGTAGAAACCCATTTACAAAGTATGTATTCTTCCCAATTAATATTTCCAAATTAATAAAGTCTTTTTGCTTATTTTTAAATGGGTTTCTACCAGAGCCTTTAATTCAGTAGCATAATTAAATGAAATAACTATTTCTGTAGTTTATAGGGATGGGCGGGGACATAGGGGATTCCTCGTGGGGACATAGGGGATTCCTCGCGGGGACGGGTGGGACTTTGGCGGGGATGGGTGGGGACGGGTAGGATTTCTGTCCCCGCGCAACTCTCTAGTTTAAACTCACAACCTCAGGGTGCCAAGGCTGTAGCTCTAATTAGTATGCCACACACTCTCATGGAATAAGAGATAATGTCCTATTATGGACTAAGAACTGGTCGAAAGACAGAAAACAGAGAGTAGGTTTAAATGGTCAATATTCTCAATGGAGAAGGGTAAACAGTGGGCTTCTACCAATAATAATTTATTCTTGTATACCGCCAAAGCCATAAGAGTTCAAGGTGGTTTACAATGAGAAGTACTGGACAATCAGTGAAAAAAAATACAATACAAATCATCAGAAATACATACAAGATAAAAGGATAAAACATTAAAAACAGTGAATCAGGTTACAAATTGATCAAACTGTGTTTTTACTAATTTTCTAAAAGTAAAATAAGATGGCGCACGCATAATAATATTACCCAACTGGTCATTCAATTTGCCTACCCAAAAAGCAAGAGTTCTACCCAGAAATCTTTTAAAGCGACAAGCATTTACTGTTGGGTAAGCAAACATATGGATTCTGCATGTAGGCCTGTTAAAACGGTCTAGAAAAAATTAGAGACCAGGTACCGTATTTTTAGCTCCATAAGACACACTAAAAGGGGGTGGAAATAAGGGTGCGTCTTATGGAGCGAATACCCCCCCCCCCCCCCCCCCGTTACCTTTTTTTTTCATTGTCACCCTCCCTCGCTAGACGCAGCTGCCTGCCTGGTCCTGGCAAGCAGTGATGGCTGATGTGGCTCGCGGCTCGAGTCCTCTTCTTTTCCTTTGCAGGCAGGCCCCGGCACCACCCCCCCCTTACCTTTCTTTTTTCATGCTGTCGCCCCCCCTCGTTAGACGTGGCTGCCTGCCTGGTCCCGGCAAGCAATGATGGCTGACGCGGCGTGCGGCTCAAGTCCTCTTCTTTTCCCTTGCTGCGGAGCGGCACACAAGGCTGCCTGCTTGATTCCGTGTTGCTTCCCCATGAGACTTTTCGTGGGAAGCAGCGCGGGACCAGGCATGCCGCCTTGTGCGCCACTCTGCCTGGAAAATTTAAACAAAACTCTTGCCTCCATCAGCAACCAATGTAGTTTTTAATAATAGGGAGTAATATGTTCCCATTTTTTCAAAGCAAAAATCAGCCGAACTGCTGAATTTTGAATAACTCAAAGCCTTTTCAGTGTTTTCTTATATGTACCCAAATAAATAATATTGCAATAGTTGAGCATACTTAAGATGGAAGACTGAACTAGCAGACAAATTGATGCTACATCAAAATAGTTTTTTAATGGTTCGGAGTTTCCATAAGACCGAGAAACATTTTCCGACTTGCAAATCCGTATGTTCTTCTAAAGTGAGATGCCAGTCCAATGTTTACTGTATACAGGACTAAGAGAGAACCAATCACTAGTTATTCCCATCTCTAGATCATTGATAAATATGTTAAAAAGCAGCAGACCCAGCAAAGACCCCTGGGGAACCCCACTATTTACTCCAAAAATACCTCTCTTATCAAACTCTTAGAATTGTTTTTTAAATAGAAACAGCAATGAGTGATCTTCTCTATAGAGCGATATCTTTTTTGAGATACAGCAACCAGAACTGCACACAAGATTTGAGGTGTGGCCATACCATACAAGGGCATTATAACATTTTCATCTTTGTTTTCCATTCCTTTTCTGATAATTCCTAACATTCTATTTGCTCTCTTAGTCACCTCCACACATTGAGCTGAGGGTTTCAACATAGCCTCAAGAATGACACCTGGGTAGTGACTCCTAACAAAGAACCCAGCATCACATAGGAAACATTGGTCTATTGTACAACTACACCCCACTTTCACTGATAAAGATTTAAGGATAGCATACAGTCGTCAGCATAACTTAAAAGAGATATTGTGAATCAAGACAGCACTGAACATATTTCATTAGGCAGGAGGGGGTGTGGGGCCAATGAGGTTACTTCCCTATCAAGTGCAGTTGTTCAGTTAACATACTTACAACGCACGGGATCTGAGGCCCCTTCCTCTTTAAAGCATTTAAATCTAATGTTTGAGACAAGTCTAAAAGAGAAGAGCATTCATCACTGTTTCGATTGAAAAAATAATTCTAAGAGTTTGATAACAGAGGTATTTTTGGAGTAAATAGTGGGGTTCCCCAGGGGTCTCTGCTTGGTCCGCTGCTCTTTAACATATTTATCAATGATCTAGAGATGGGAATAACTAGTGAGATATTTAAATTTCAGTTGATACAAAGTTGTTCAAAGTTGTTAAACTGCAATAGGATTGTGAAAAATTGCATGAGAACTTTGTGAGACTGGGACACTGGGTGTCGGGACAGGCATGGAAAAATGCTTGAGTTCCTTGGGAGAACGGTATAGAAAAATGAATAAATAAATGACGTTTAATGTGAGGAAGTGCAAAATTATGCATTTGGGAAAGAGGAACCCAAACTATAGCTACGTGATGCTGGGTTTTTTGTTAAGTCACTGCCCAGGAAAAGGATCTAGGTATCATTCTTGAGGCTATGTTGAAACCCTCAGCTCAATGTGCGGAGGTGACTAAGAAAGCAAGTAGAATGTTAGGAATTATCAGAAAAGGAATGGAAAACAAAGATGAAAATGTTATAATGCTCTTGTATCAGTCTATGGTATGGCCACACCTCGAATACTGTATCTTAAAAAAAGATATAGCGGAATTAGAAAAGGTACAGAGAAGGGCAACGAAAATAATAAAAGGGATGGGACAACTTCCCTATGAGGAAAGGCTAAAGTGCCTAGGGCTCTTCAACTTGGAGAAGAGTTGGCTCAGGGGTGTTATGATAGAGGTCTATAAAATACTGAGTGGAGTAGAAAGGGTAGATGTGAATTGCTTGCTCACTCTTTCCAAAAATACTAGGACTAGGGGACATGCGATGAAGATACTAAGTAGTAGACTTATAACAAACCAGAGAAAATATTTCTTAACACATTGTGTATTAAACCGTGGAATTTGTTGCCAGAGAATGTTGTGAAATAAATTATTTTATCAGGGTTTTAAAAAGTTTGGATAATTTCCTCAAAGAGAATTCCATAGGCCATTATTGAGATGGCTTGGGGGAATCCACTGCTTATTCCTAGGATAAGCAGCAGAAAATCTGTTTCACTAATTGTGATCTAGCTAGGTATTTGAGACCTCGGTTGGCCACTGTTGGAAACAGGATACTGGGCTCGATGGACCTTTGATCTGTCCCGGTATGGTAATTCTTATGTTCTCAAAGATAAAAAAAAAAAAAAAAAGGAATCCCTAAAGAGTATATACCACAGGAAAATACTATAATATCAGAGCAATGTACTCAAATTACAAAGTTAGAAATATTGTACATATTTATTAATTTAAAATTTAAAAGTTAGAACACCTGCCTTCCCTCTTCGCACTATCCTCAGGCGTTGCCTACACCTTGAGTTCTCAAGCAAGGTCCTTGGCGTCATTATTGATTCCTCTCTCTCCCTCAACAACCACCTCAACTTCTTGACAAAATCATGCTTTTTCAGCCTCCACATGCTAAGGAAAGCAAGACTCTGCTTCCGCCAAAAACATTTCGCTGTCCTTGTCCAATCCATCATCCTCTCCAAACTTGACTACTGTAATGCTATTTACCTATGCTTAACAAAAAAAAGCCTCCAAAGACTCCAGCTTATTCAGAATACAACAGCCAAGCTGATCTTTGCAAAACGTAAATCTGACCACGTCTCCCCACTCCTGGCCAATCTTCACTGCCTCCCAGTGATTTCCAGGATCCAATTCAAATGCTCTTGCCTGGCTTTTAAGATTATTCACGGCATCCTTCCTTCCCTAATCCCACTTTCCTTCAACTCCTCGTGCCCTGACTCCACCAGGACAACCCATAAATATCCTTCCCCTCCCTACATGGTATTCTCCACGCAGGTAAACTGGGAAAATCACTTCTATTTAAAATCACAGGTCTCTGGAATGACCTTACCATCCCGCTGCGGAACCTGAGCTCCCTCCATTTATTCCGCAAGCAACTAAAAACCTGGCTCTTCTCTAACATGTAATTTCTTTTTTCCCTTACTTTTCCACTCAATTTATAAACTTATGTAAACCTTTTCCTACCCTTTCTCATTTTTAAGTTCTTGTAAACCGTGCCGAGCTCTACTTCCGTGGAGATGATGCGGTATATAAACTTAAGGTTTAGTTTAGTTTAGTTTAGTGCTCTACCAACGGAGCCTCATTCTTAAGGGTTCTAATACAACTAAGATGTTCAGCAATACGGATTTTAATGGCTCTTTTTGTTTGGCCAATATAAGAACATAAGAACATAAGAAGTTGCCTCCTCTGAGGCAGACCAGAGGTCCATCTCGCCCAGCGGTCCGCTCCCGTTGTGGCCCATCAGGCCCATTGCCTGAGCAATGGTCCCAGACTATCCCTATAACCTACCGCTACTCTTATCTGTACCCCTCAAAGTTTAAGGGTTCTAATACAACTAAGATGTTCAGCAACACAGCTATATTTATATATCATTGTATGATCTTTTGTGTGGCCTTTTCCAGCTTGGTTTGATAGTGCTTGTTATATGTTGTTATATCTTATCTGGTTTGTTTGTAGTGTGTGTATGGTGTTCTGTGTATGCTATTCTATGAAAATTTTGTGATATTTTTGCAAATTTTAAATTAATAAATATATACAATATTTCTAACTTTGTAATTTGAGTACATTGCTCTGATATTGTAGTATTTTTCTGTGGTATATACTCTTTAGGGATTCCTTTTTTTTATCTTTGAGATTTACTTTTGAATCCCATTGTTTATTGGTTGCAGCTCTGCTTTATTTTTTGTTTAATTCTTATGTTCAAACATAAAATAAACAGATGTTGGTATAAATGATAAAACACAAAATTTAACTCATATTTAAATCATAATAAAATCTACTCCAAAACATATGTACAAGATAAGATTATCAATATATAAAATACCATAAATCAAAATTACAAAGTTAACATTCAAAGGATAATAGATAGAGGTTAAAGAGAGACCCTTATCCAATTATTTTGATAGCCCTTGACGCAGCCCTTGCATAGACAAAACATGACCAATGTTGGGTTGTTTATGATCTATCTTAATGAATAAAGCTTTGGAAAGAGAAGTATTGTTTGATCTGCTATTATTCTTGCCATTTTGAAGTCTTTGCCAGGCAATTTTATACAGGAATTATAGGTGCATACATTGCATTTATCAGATACTGTAAGTACAATATATGCATCTATGTGCCTTCCCTTCCTTGGCAAACTGATGTAAAATTACCTTCTACATGGATTGTACCAACCTGTGCCCATTTTGAGTTCAAAAGGTGAAAGTTCTCAGTGAACAATTCCATTAGGGTTAGGAATTTCTGGTCCTCATAGTCGAACCGCTTCCCAAAGATCACAGAGCAGATGACATTGGAGACAGCCCGACTGAAGAATAAGGCAGGGTCAAAGGGCACTTCTGGATTATTGGAGTAGAAGGAGTAGAGGTATATAGAGAAATAAAAAGTTGCTATAACATATTTATGTACGATTTAGCTCACATCTTTTCAGTAGTTGCTCAAGATGAGTTACATTCAGGTATTTCTCTGTACCTGGAGGGCTTACAATCTAACTTTGTACCTGAGACAATGGAGGGTTAACCAAATTGCCCAAGATCACAAGGCATGGCAGTGGTATTTGAATCAAGCTTCCCTGGTTATTTACCTGATACTGTACCTACTAGGCTACCTTTCCATATAAAGACCAGTTGGCCCAACTAGTCTTCCAGTTTCTATGTCTTGTGTGCAAATATATAGCAACAGTACCAATTCAATGCTTCATTTTTAAGGCTCCACTTAATTAGAGTGGGGACATGGACTGTGAATAGAACATTCCCACAGATAATGTTTACACCCAGTTATGTACAATTCAGGGCTAGTGTTAAGATCTCTCAAAGAACATTACTCTCAAAGAACCCTAGCTGAGTGTACCATTAGATTGCTGCCAGCAGCTATTTTAAGGAGCCAGACACCATGGACAAAATCATTTGGACATCATGTCTGCCCCTCGGCCCCACTGGACCACCAGGACATCTAAGTAGACTTAGGGAGGGCCTTTTAGAGTGGGTCTGGTCAGCTTTCTGATCATAGGGGGTGGACCAAGGGAAGGGGATAGGATGGGGTTCTTCTTCTGTCAAAAAGACAGGTCGTCCAAGTATCGATAATCGAATATGGTTTTAGATGTATCTAAAACCAGCTTAGGCCTTTTAACTGCCTCTGTGCGTCCAGAGAGAAAAGGGTCATTTTTGGAGGAGTGGGTAGGGCAGTAGGTGGGCGGGATGTGAGCTGACCTAGAGACTTACCCCCTTTTCTATGAAACCATGCTAGCGTTTATTAGTGCAGAGAGCCGCACTGAATGGCCCGCACTGCGTTCCTATGAGCGTTGGGAGCAGCACAGGCCATTCAGCATGGCTCTCTGTGCTAAAAAACGCTAGCGCGGTTTCATAGAAGAGGGGGTTAGTCATCCGGCAGCCATAATTGAAAGTTTTACAGGTTGCCTGGATGGAATTTAAACGTTTTGAGTTAGACCAAGTCAAAACAGGTATAATTTCTGGATTGTGCCATTGAGTTGATCACGGCTGCTGCGATCAGCATAGTGCCCCAGGCAACCTGTCCCCCCACCCCTCGTAACAATCGTGGCAGGAGGAACGCCCAGTGCCGGAACCTGTCGCGACCACCCCAAATAATTGCCAGCAGGAGGGATGCCCAGTGCCTTTTGCCTGGCACCCCTGATCCCCCCCCCCCCGAATGATCATGGCAGGAGGGATGGCCAGTCCCTTCTGTTTGACACCCCCTAACCCCCAAGGTAGCCCACCCAGACCCCCCAAGGCCACACCCACCAGACCCTACCACCCAAACCCCCCACCCCAACCAGAATCCCCCATTCCCATCAGGACCCCCCTAACTCCACCCAGATCTGCCTAACCTGTTTAAGATGGCTGGCCGGACGGCTCCATGCTGCGTCCGTTCAGCAGGCCCACCTTCACTGCTCACCAGGCCTGCCCCTTCCCGGTGCATCTTGGGATATACTGGGGAGGGGCTAAGGCCATGATTGGCCCAGGCACTTAAGGCACCCCTGTAGGAGGGGCCTTATGCACCTGGGCCAACCAAAATCTTAGGCCTATCTGCCAGTGCATTCTGGGATGCACTGGGAGTGGTCTAAGATTCCGATAGGCCAGATCCCCTAGGCCCCTCCTATGGAGGGTGGCCTAAGGGATCTGACCAATCGGAATCTTAGGCCATGCTCAATGCATCCTAGAATGCACTGGGAAGGAGGCCTAAGACTCTGGTTGGCTCAGGTGCCTAAGGCCCTTCCTATGAGAATGCACTGGGAAGAGGAAGGCCTGCCATTTTGGAAAAGGCGGTCCTGCCAGCCAGGAGGAGTGGGCATCCCTCTTGCCGGTCATCTAAAGGTATGGAAGGGTGTTCAGGAGGTGTCAGGGGGATCTTGGGGTGTGAAGGAGGTCTGGGAGTGTTGGGAAAGTCGGGTGAGTGTCTAGGTGGGTTGAGGAGTGTTGGGGAATGTCAGGGGTGGGTGTTGGGGACTGTCAGGGGTTTGGGAGTCGATGGGGCTGGAAACAGGGGGGGTTCAGAAATGGCATCAGGAAGGATTGGGCATCCTTCCTGCTGCGGACAGTGTTGGGTGGGGGTTTGGGGGTGGCAGCGTGAGGAATTGGCCGTTCCTCCTGCCTATCAAGTTCATGGGGTGGAGAGGGGGGTTTGAGGGTTTCTTTCTGCAGCCACTCAGCTGATCGCAGCAGGCGGATTCCCTTGCCGCGATCAGCTGATGGGAAGACATCAGGTGTGATTCTCTAACTGGCGCCTGTGACATGGGTGCCGATTACAGAATTGGGCAGGTTACGCGGAGCTAGGCTTCTGTTCGTTAGGACGGACACGATTCTGTGTAGGATGCCTGTGTGCAATTCTGAAAAGCCACTTAGGCGGCTGCTGAAACCAGGTGTCCTATACTGAATCAGGCCCTAAATAAATAAAATGGCTGTTTTAAAGTCTACCCTTTCTGAAGTACTTTCAGAAAGTTTAAGTTATAGGGCTTATGACAAGTCACAAATGAAATGAATTCCAGCTTCTCCAAATCTTCTGACAGCTTTGAAGTAAAGTTTCTGCTTCTCCCTAGCACTCATGGGACTCTTAAGCTCACCTCAATACTTGAACTAAGTTTTCTCCATAATACGAGTTAAGAAAAATTATTCCACCAACCCTTTGTTTTCTTAAATTCTTCCACTAAGCACTGGGCCTCCTCCTGGATCCGCTCTTCAATGCTTCTTTTCCCCATCCCAAAGTTCCTCAGGGTTGTGATGGAGAATCGCCGGAGCTGCTTCCAGCGTTCCCCACTGCTTAATCCGACTCCTGTTGAGTGTTTGGGAAAGATATGGAAGTCATTAGCAGCAGAGATCGATAATATTGTGGAAGACAAAAAAGCACCTTCAAAACTTAGTGGCAGTAGAGTGGGAGATTTCATTTCAAGGTTTCAAAGTTTATTAAAAATGTGATTACTTGCCTATTAACATTCTAGGCGATAGACAATATAATTAAATTGAGGGGATCAAAATTAAAATAAATACGAGAACCAAAACACAAAACAAGACCTACTGACAAACAGAAGACAAGAGGATAGAGGGTGAAATACAATAATTTTAGAAAATAAGACATCTAAGGATAACACAAAAGGGTAGGGAAAAGTTAGTTGACAGCTGCCTTTTCATAGATTGTAAGAGAGTCCTGGATTATAGATTAAAAGCATCTTTGTAGAAGAAGCTTTTTAATGCTTCTTTAAATTTATCTGTATTTGGTTCTTCCCTTAGATAGGAGGGCAGGGAGTTCCAGATTTGGGGTGCTGTAATGGCAAATGATGTGGTACGTCGCACATGAAAAGTTTTGAGGGAGGGAACAAAGCAGATTTTGAGAAGAAGACCTAAGAATTCTGGCTGGAGTGTGCGGAATCAATAGCTTATTGATAAAAGCTGGAAGTCTGGTTTTAAGCGTTTTAAAAGTGAGAAGTGCGATTTTGAAATTGATGCGATGTGGAATGGGAAGCCAGTGTGCTAATATCCTTGCAGTGTTTCATAAGCACTTTCCACAGCTATGTAGGAGAGATGGGCTCTATTTACAAGCCTGGCTTGGGAATGCTGACGAGGTACTGCTCTCAACCCTGAAAGTTAATTCAGGGCTGGACCAGGGTTTGCTGTCTTGCAAAAGCTGACTAGAGGTTTAAAGGGGAGTTAGGATAAAGGAATCCCATTCATTGCACGACAAAGATACCTAGACAGGTTAAAGAGAAAGCTGCAGCCTGTGGCCTCCTGGCTCAGAAGTCACGATGCAATGCTTGGCTACACAGGGAGGATAAAAATAGGTACAATCCGATTGTGAATGCCTCCTCAATATATTTCTCCTAGTACTCTTCGCTATGACCAGTCTGGTCTCTAGAATAAGCTCTGTTATTGTCTACTGTAACCTATTTGTTGTCTTGACTAGTCTGTGTTCAAACGATTGTGAATGTCTACTTGGAACCCGTTCTGAGCTTCTGGGAGAACGGGATAGAAATCGAAATAAATAAATAACAACTAAAAACAAAAAAAGAAGGCAGTGCTTAACTGATTAATAAGGGAGAAATGACCACAGAAGTCGACGGACGGACCTTTTTGAGCGCGGATTTTTAGAAGCTTGCCACAGATGCTAAAAAAAAGTTTTGAGCACCAAAAGAATTCTCCTGGTGAAACTCAATAGGTGGAACAGAGGCTCCCATTGTTTTCAGAAGCTTGCCATGGATGCTAAAGGTGAGTTTTACTTAACTGCATTTTGTCATGTAATATTTAACTTTTACCAACCAAAATGATACTGATTCTTGTATCCTGTAAATGTCGACTAGGAATCATTACGGCTTACATAATATTAGAAATGATACAGAGGTATCTCCTCTGCTTGCAACCTTGGAGTCATCTTCGATTCTGACCTCTCATTTTCTACTTATATTCAACATGCTGCTTCTATTTCAATATCACCAAAATTCGGCCCTTCCTCTCTGAGCACACTACCCGGACCCTTGTCCAAGCTCTTATAACCTCACGCTTAGATTACTGCAATCTACTCCTAACTGGTATCCCTCAGTGTCACCTCTCCCCCATGCAATCTATGCAAACCTCTGCTGCGCGACTCATCTTTTACCAACCTCGCTACGCTCATGTTACCCCTCTCCTTAAGTCACTTCACTGGCTCCCTATCTGCCATCACATACAGTTCAAGATCTTATTGCTGACCTACAAGTGTGTTCATTCTGCTGCCCCTCAATATCTCTTCTCGCTTCTCTCTCCTTATACACCTCCCAGAGGACTCCGTTCCTCAGATAAGTCACTCTTAACGTTACCCTTCTCCTCCACTGCCAATTCCAGACTTTGTTCCTTTCACCTAGCTGCTCCCTATGCTTGGAATAAATTACCCGAGTTTGTCCGTCAAGCCCCTTCCCTTCTCTTGTTTAAAAGCAGACTGAAAATCCACCTTTTTGATATAGCTTTCAATCATTAACTCTACTTCTCTGCCCTCCAATCCAACCAGCTGATTAACCGTTCCTCTTAACTGTATCCATGGCATCTTGTTTGTCTGTCTTGCCTGTTTAGATTGTAAGCTCTTTGAGCAGGGACTGTTTTCTTACTCTTTGTGACTCTGTACAGCTCTGCATGCATCTAGTAGCACTATAGAAATAATAGTAGTAATATGTTGTAACAGATCAGTGCAGTGAAGAGAATAGATGTGTTTTCAGTGCCTTCCTGAATTGGAAGTGTGTGGTGAATTGTTGTAAGCTGCTTGGGAGTTCGTTCCAGGCTTTGGGTCCTTGGAATTCAAACGTGGTCTCGAAGAGAGATTTTCTCCAGACCTGCCCTTTTATATATTTTGAGAACAAAAAGAATTCCCTTAATGAGGCCTGATGAGTGAAATGGAGGCCTCTGTCAAAATTGGGAATTTTTTGGGCCTATGAATGAAACTGGAGTCAAATAGGGCAGTTATTACAGGTAGTCGCTAAAGTATCAAAGGTCTGATTCTGTAAATGGGGCCTAAATCGGCCAGCACCTAGAAAAATGGCACCAGTCGCATGTCAACCATGCTTAGGCCCCGTTTACAGAATAGTGGCTAGTGGTGTCTATGTAAAAACTTAGGCGCCTGAAATGTAAGCCAGGGTTTTAAGGGCCGACATTTCAGGCATTCTAGGTTTTTGGAGAATCACGCTTAGCGGCACTTAAGTCACGCTTTACCCATAGAAATTCTCACTTAGACATTAGGTGCCGCTAAGTGCCTATCGTCTAATTAACCTCCCCTTTTTACAAAATCATGCTAGCGTTTTTTATTGCTGGTTGTAATGGTAACAGCTCCGATGCTCGTAGAATTCCTATGAGCATCGGAGTTGTTACCACCACGGCCAGCACAAAAAAACCCTACTGCGTAAAGGGGGGGGGGGTACATTTTTTTCCTATTTTTGAGGCTGTTAAGGGTATTTTGCCAATGAATCCCCCCCTTTTTTATCAAGGAATATTAGGGGTTTTTATCGCAGACCACTGCAGTAAAAGCTCCGAAGCTCATAGAATTATGGGAAGAACTATGCTAAATCGATTCAAGAGAAAACTAAAAACGTTCCTCTTTAAAGTTGAGTTCAACCTTTAACTCACTAATCTTATGAAACATTACTCTTGTCTTTGCTTTGGTTATCAGATTGGATCCCCCGCCCATTTTGTATTTCCCCTAGATGGCTCTCTTTCCTATTGGAAATGTATTTCCTCCCTCCAAACCCATTGTTACAGTAAGTCCTGTACGTTATAATGCACATTTCCCCTATTTGTCTGTTTTTATTATGTATAAACCGCTTAGAAGAATGACAGGCAGTACATCAAATTTTTATTAAATTTGAAACTTGAATTCCTGTGAGCGTTGGACTTCTGAGGACTTTTCCCCTTGATAATCAGTTAAGAATAGACGTTGTTTTGATTTTGGTTGTTGTTGACTCTCTAGTTAGGTCCAAGGTGGTCCAGGGGCAGAGCCTGGATGGAGCTGGGAGTTAGTGGCAATTTTCAATCTGCTAACAAAGTAACTACCTGGATAAAGTTAGGCCAGCCATTACACACAGGACCTCCTCATATTTTCAGACAACATACATGCTGTCCTAACTTTCTCCAGTTATTTATTCGGGTACCTGTCTAAATATTGCATAGCTAGTGACAGCTGCTGAATATCTGGATATTCAGTTTTGGTATTTGGACTGAACAGCCAGATATAGAAAGTACTGTGGGGGCCAGCATTAAAAAATACCGACCACCCTGGGTTCAATATTGCCTCCTTTACTTCTCCTGGTTAACATCTGTAGTGTTATCATATGAGTCCAGAAAAAGATGGATTGAGACATCCAGGTTTTACTGCCATTGAAAACAGCTGAAGTTAAACTCTGATATCTCAATCCATCCTCCTCTTTCTGGAGCCATATGGTAGCCCTATCATATGGGGAAAATACAAATTTCCTTTTAAGGGGACAAAAGCTTGGGACAGGTTCTAAGAAAACTGTTAAGGTAACTTCATTTTCTTCCTCTGGATGTGAGGCTCCAGTGGAAGGGAGACAACAGCAATAGAAAGTACAAAGCGCCTGTTGTCTGAGTGGGAATCACAGTCTTAGTGCTCACCATAGTCTTTCATTAACGCTTGAAACATGGGAAATGATCCTCTGCCAGAGAATGTGTCCCCTTCATTGAGGAGAGCTTCCTTCAGAGCCTCTAGTCCAGAAAATACCACCACCTTGCGAGATCCTAGAAAAAGTGTGCTCACGGGGCCGTACGTGTCACCCAACTGCACAAGGAGAAAGAGAAACATTAGACAGGCTAATCCTTCATGAAAACAGGTCACAAAGGGAATTGGGAGAACCCTGTTCTTCTTCTCACTAACCCAAATGAGTCTGTGGACTTATCAGCATCTCTCTGTGCTGGCTGAAACCACAATGAGCGTGCTGCAATCCTCGGCTATTGTAAGCCTGACAGTACACTAAACTCTTCCTAATATACAGTCCTAGCAGGGCTGACACAGCAGGGAAGCACCTCATCACTTGATGACATTCAGCTGTAGCACGGCCAAAGATGCACAGACCCCACTCTTAGCCCCCTATTGAAGCCAGTCTGAAACTGCATAGTCCACGCTTTCCTTTCTCCTGGGCATTGGCATAGTTGAATGTGCACATGTTGGTGATGAACCTAGCAATTAATACAGCATAGTCTGAGATCCAGAGAAGTTGGGGTTCAAATCGCACGTTCAAGTTTATTACAATTTGTTAACCCGCTTATCCTATTTCTAAGTGGCGTTCATAACTTTAAAGTCAGGGTTATACATTATATGTGACAGAGACAGACGTACATTTAGAGACAATGGGTTAGGGGGGAGAACTACAATAATGACTAGGACAGAGAGACATCTAGGGCTAGTATATTGGGAGGGGGATCTCATCTGTAAAAAGATATATATTTGCTGAAAAGCTGTTGGGTATGACTTGCCTCTTTGTGGATGATACCAAAATCTGCAATAGAGTAGACACACCGGATGGTGTCAATAACATGAAGAAAGACCTGGCGAAGCTTGAAGAATGGTCTGAAATTTGGCAGCTAAAATTTAATGCTAAGAAATGCAAGGTCATGCATTTGGACTGCAAAAACTCAATGGAATGGTACAGTTTAGGGGGTGAAGAACTTAAGTGCACGACAGAAGAACAGGACTTGGGTGTGATTGTATGTGATGATCTTAAGGTGGCTAAGCAGGTTGAAAAGGTGATGGCAAAAGCTAGAAGGATGCTAGGTTGCATAGGGAGAGGTATGGCTAGTAGGAAAAAGGAGGTATTGATGCCCCTGTATAAGACTTTGGTGAGACCTCATTTAGAATATTGTGTACAATTCTGGAGACCGCACTTCAAAAAGATATAAAAAGGATGGAGTCGATCCAGAGGAAGGCTACTAAAATAGTGTGTGGTCTTCATCATAAGGCATATGAGGACAGACTTAAAAATCTCAATCTGTATACTTTGGAGGAAAGGCGGGAGAGGGGCGATATGATAGAGACATTTAAATGCCTACATAATGTAAATGTGCATGAGTCAAGTCTCTTTCATTTGAAAGGAAACTGCAATGAGAGGCCTTAGGATGAAGTTAAGAGGTGATAGGCTCCGGAGTAGTCTAAGGAAATACTATTTTACAGGGATACGGGTGACTACGTTTTCACCAGGTTACATCTGGCTGGGCCTCCGCGTGAGCGGATCACCGGACTTGATGGACCCAGGGTCTGTTCCAGAGATGGCAGTTCTTATGTTCTTATGAAAGGGTGGTAGATGCATGGAACAGTCTCCTGGAAGAGGTGGTGGAGACAGTGACTGTGTCTGAATTCAAGAGGTACTGGGATAGACATGTGGGATCTCTCAGAGAGAGAAAGAGATAATGGTTACTGCGGCTGGGCAGACTAGATGGGCCATTTGGCCTTTATCTGCCATCATGTTTCTATGTAAATATGTCTTTGAATAGATATGTGTTTTGAAGATTATATCAAATGCATCTTTAAATAGAAAAGTTTTAAAATTTGATTTAAAGCGGTCTAATGATGATTCTTCTCGTAAATGAGTTGGCATAGAGTTCCATAGTTGAGGAGCAGTTACTGAGAAAATCGATGTATGGGTGGTGTCGTACGTTATTTGACGCAATGAAGGTATTAAAAGCAAGTGTTGGGTTTTCGATTGAAGAGATCTTGAGGGGGCATATGGAATCAAGAATCTATCTATAAACTCAGGTGTGTGGAATGATTGAGTTTTAAATGATCAGGAGGGGTATCAAGTGTATTTTTTTTGTCTTTGTTATAAGTTTAATCGCTGTATTTTGTATGGTCTGTAAGCGTCTTGAGTTATTTTTGCGTTATTCCTTTGTATAGTGTGTTACAGTAGTCAAGCCTTGAGACAACTAGGGAATGTATTAGGATATTTAGTGAGGCTGGTTCAAGAAGGTTTGAGAGGGAACAGATCATATGTAGTCTGTGAAAATACTTTTGTACTATGGAGCTGATTTGCTGATGGTAGGTTAGGTTGCTATCAAATATGATGCCTGTCTTATGGAAGTTACAATTTGTAGTGCAGTTGATTCGAGGCAGATGGGTGTTGTCAAAGAATGACCTTCCTTGACCTTCCTTGCAGAGGAAAAACATTGTTTTAGTTTTAGCTACATTGAGAGCTGGCACGTTGTCCATGGTCACAACATTAACCAAAAAATAGAAAAGGTCAGTAAATGGCTAAATGACAACTAATTTAACCTTCCACTGCCTGAGGTCCAATCATGAATTGTAAACCTTATTGATTAGAGAGAAATGATTGCTATATCTAAATGTAATATGCATAAAGCTATTACTGTAAAGGCATGAGCTAAATCCCAAACAAACACCTGATCCAGGGCACTACTGACACCCAGAGTGTGACAGGTATAGGTTATTCAAATCAAAGTTCTAGTAACTTCTTGTGTAGCCCCACATACCCAATCAAATCAAAGGGCTAAACACTTGAATATTCCCCAATATCAATCAAAGAGGACCTTTAGATAGGTTTTCATTCAAAATATAATCCATTCATCCACCAAATTGTCATTAATGCTCTGATTATTCACGGCGCATAAACTCTTCAATATCAAATGATACTGTTATATTTCTATCACTTTCAAATATTATAATTTAACTTTGCTATTTAAATTCAATATCCAAAGCCGTACTTATCTTCACAACAAAGCATGGTACATCAGAACAGCCTCCAACAAACGCTATGTTTCACCCGTTCTGGTTGCATTAGGGAGGCATATTCCTGTGAACAATAAACTTCTACGAAGCGGCTGCTTTCAAAGGAATGGGTTGTGCCATGCAGTGGCATAGTAAAGGGGGGGGGGGGTCTGCCCTGGGTGCCGTCTAGGGGAGGGCCCAGGCAATCATCCTCCTCTCTGTCTCCTGCTCCTTCTCCACCCCCTACCACTACGCATGTGCGCGCTTCCTTTCCCCCATACCTCTGTAACGTTCCTGGCATGAGCAGCAACCCCCAAGCTGTTGTCACGCCAATGTCGGCTCTTCCTCTAATGTCACTTCCTGTACAGGAAGTGACATCAGAGGAAGAGTTAATGTTAATTGGCAACAGCAGCTTGGAGGTTGCTGCTCGTACTGGGAACGTTACAGAGGTATGGGGAAGGGAAGTGGTGAAAAAGCAGTAGGAGGTGCGGGGAAGGAGCGTGTGGAGGTGAGGGGCGGAGAAGAGGGCAAGGGAAGGGTGACACTGCCCCTGGCACCTCTCACCCTCACTACACCATCGGTGCCATGCGATGAGGGTGCCATAGGAGAGAGTTATGGTTGCTCAGAGTGTGCACATGTGACATCACCACGTTGGCAGATGCCGTCCTGATGTCTGAAGCTTTTCAAAACCCAGACATTTGGTAACCCTATTACTGACCCCCCTCCCACCTCTCTAAGAAGTGTCAGTGGATACCAGGATCTATGATAGGCAGTGGCGCACCGCCACACCCCTGCCACTTCCCTTTCCCCGAACCTCTTTAACTATCCTGGTGCGCGCAGCATCATTAACTTGCTGCCCGCATTGGCTCTCCCTCCAACGTCGCTTCCTAGGCAAGGGGGCCCAGACGTGATGTCAGAGGGAGAGCCGATGCCGACACAAGCAGCAGGTTGGAGTTGCTGCTCAAGCTGGCAAAGAGCTAGAGATACAGTGGTGGGGGGTGTGTGTGTGTGAAGGCGCATGCTCGGTGAGGAGTGGAAAGGAACGGGGGTGGAGAGAAGGATGGGTGCCTGTGCCCCCACCATGACGACACGTGAGGCGGACCATCCCCCCTTTTACTATGCCACTGATGATAGCTTCAAGGATTATGGCCATTCCTAATGGAACAACAAGCAAGTGTAAGGAATAGCCTTGTGGTCTGTGAACCATAGGACTCAGGTGTAACTCCCACTTTGACTCTTATTTCTGTACAAATATGTGAGCCCTCCTGGAACATAGAAATATCTACTGTACCTGAATTTATAAGACACCTGGAAGCATGATGGCTATTGTAGTGGGGTACTTTTAGCTATAGTAGTTTTTTATCTGTTCCTGGAGAGGCCACAATAACATATAAAGGAACATAACATAAGAATAGCCTTACTGGGTCAGACCATCCATCTAGCCCAGTAGTCCATCCTCACGGTGGCCAATTCAGGTCACTAGTACCTGGCAAAAACCAAAAGAGTAGCAACATTCCATGTTACTGATCCAGGGCAAGCAGTGGCTTTCCCCATGTCTGTCTCTTATAAATAAACTAGCTTTATAGCCCGATACATTAATGGGTGCTAGAATGTATGTGTGTATCTGTCTTTATTTTTTTCTCTCTCTGTCTCCTTAGCCGCTTTCTGTATTTCTGTCTTTCTTTGTTTTGGCTGTCCATCACCACTCCTTGCGTGCTCCCCCTGTCCATTCTCCCTTCCTTTTACCTCCCCTTATCCAGCAGCAGCCCTTCTCCCTTGTTTACCTCCTCCCTGTCCATCAGCACCTCTTCCTGCTCCCCCTGTCCAGCAGTACGCCTCCCTTCCTTTCCCCACCATAGTAACATAACATAACATAGTAACATAGTAGATGATGGCAGATAAAGACCCGAATGGTCCATCCAGTCTGCCCAACCTGATTCAATTTAAATTGTTTAATTTTTTCTTCTTAGCTATTTCTGGGCAAGAATCCAAAGCTTTACCCGGTACTGTGCTTGGGTTCCAACTGCCGAAATCTCTGTTAAGACTTACTCCAGCCCATCTATACCCTCCCAGCCATTGAAGCCCTCCCCAGCCCATCCTCCACCAAACGGCCATATACAGACACAAACCGTTCAAGTCTGCCCAGTACTGGCCTTAGTTCAATATTTAATCTTATTTTTTGATTCTAGACTCTTTGTGTTCATCCCACACTTCTTTGAACTCAGTCACAGTTTTACTCTCCATCACCTCTCTCGGGAGCGCATTCCAGGCATCCACCACCCTCTCCGTAAAGTAGAATTTCCTAACATTGTTCTTGAATCTACCACCCCTCAACCTCAAATTATGTCCTCTGGTTTTACCATTTTCCTTTCTCTGAAAAAGATTTTGTTCTACGTTAATACCCTTCAAGTATTTGAACGTCTGAATCATATCTCCCTTTCCTCTAGGGTATACATATTCAGGGCTTCCAGTCTCTCCTCATACGTCTTCTGGCGCAAGCCTCCTATCATTTTCGTCGCCCTCCTCTGGACCGCCTCAAGTCTTCTTACGTCCTTCGCCAGATACGGTCTCCAAAATTGAACACAATATTCCAAGTGGGGCCTTACCAATGACCTGTACAGGGGCATCAACACCTTCTTCCTTCTACTGACTACGCCTCTCTTTATACAGCCCAGCATCCTTCTGGCAGCAGCCACTGCCTTGTCACACTGTTTTTTCACCTTTAGATCTTCGGACACTATCACCCCAAGGTCCCTCTCCCCGTCCGTGCATATCAGCTTCTCTCCTCCCAGCATATACGGTTCCTTCCTATTATTAATCCCCAAATGCATTACTCTGCATTTCTTTGCATTGAATTTTAGTTGCCAGGCATTAGACCATTCCTCTAACTTTTGCAGATCCTCTTTCATCTTTTCCACTCCCTCTTCGGTGTCTACTCTGTTACAAATCTTGGTATCATCTGCAAAAAGGCACACTTTTCCTTCTATCCCTTCAGCAATGTCACTCACAAACATATTGAACAGGATTGGCCCCAGCACTGATCCTTGAGGGACTCCACTACTCACCTTTCCTTCCTTCGAACGACTTCCATTAACCACCACCCTTTGACGTCTGTCCGACAGCCAGTTTCTGACACAGTTCACCACTTTGAGTCCTAACTTCAGCCCTTCAAGTTTGTTCAACAGCCTCCTATGAGGAACTATATCAAAGGCTTTGCTGAAATCCAAGTAAATTACATCTAGCATATGTCCTCGATCCAACTCTCTGGTCACCCAATCAAAAAATTCAATCAGGTTCGTTTGGCACGATTTACCTTTTGTAAAGCCATGTTGCCTCGGATCCTGTAACCCATTAGATTCAAGGAAGTACACAATCCTTTCTTTCAGCAAAACTTCCATTATTTTTCCAACAACTGAAGTGAGGCTCACCGGCCTGTAGTTTCCTGCTTCATCCCTGTGACCACTTTTATGAATAGGGACCACATCCGCTCTCCTCCAATCCCCAGGAATCACTCCCGTCTCCAGAGATTTGTTGAACAAGTCTTTAATAGGACTCGCAATTAAAGCAGCTTCCATCACTCCACAAAATCATACCAACTTACCACCTCTACCTCAAAGAATAAAACAGCCCAGGAATAAATGGGTCACAGTAGGCTCAGGAAGACTGCGACATGTAACACAGAAACATCCACCTTCACTAATATTACCTCTACAGAATTCCTTCGCTCCACTAGTGCACTGCGATACTCAGGAAAACAGAAGGGAGGTGGGACTGGAACCAATGAAGGAAACTCAAGAGAACAAGAGCACCCTAAGTACAAATAAAAAAGCCAAAAACAGAAAACTATTACTGTTGGGGGATTCCATCATCAGAGGCATTAACCTTGGAACACAGGGCGAGGAGACCAAAATAGTGAAATGTCTTCCAGGATCCTCAGCTACCAGGAGTTCCAGGCAAATACTGACTATAATTAAGGAAGAAACTAAGGATTTTAACACTGATGTTGTTATCCATCTGGGAACAAATGACCTGGCCAACAACTCCACACTCGCAGCACAGAAAGCTTTTCGGGAGCTTGGTGAGGGCGTGAAACCTTTTGTAAAGACTTTAGCTTTTTCTGAAATATTGCCTGCATATGGAAAAGGAGAGCAAAGAATGAAAAACACAGAAGACTTTAATAGATGGCTCAGAGCCTGGTGTCATCAAGAAGGCTTCAGGTACATAGGAGGATGGGGAAATACATGGAAGGACAAGAAGCTATATTGCACTGATGGGCTACATATTACTACAGCAGGAAAAAGAAACCTTGCAGAGAAATTTAGACAATATTTTTCTAGGCATTTAAACTAGAAGGTGGGGGTGGTGTAAGTATGAAGGACAATTATAGAGACCACCCCCGGCAAAAGAAAAGATGTGATAGTAGTAAAGGCTGCAACATAAGCAATATCAGCAACTCATTTCTTAGTATTGCAACGGAAAGTGAAACGACACAAAAATCCATACGAAAAAGGAGATTATCGCTGAAAAATAGCTGGAAAGCGATGACCACAAATGCTCGCAGTCTAAGCAACAAAGTTCATGATCTGCAAGCCCTGATATTAGAGGCAGATCTAGATATTGTTGCTATCACAGAGACATGGTTCAGTGAATCACATGGATGGGATGCAAACATACCGGGATATAATCTTTTTAGGAAGGACAGAGATGGTCATAAAGGTGGAGGAGTAGCTCTCTATGTAAAGATCAATATCCAAGCGACCGAAATGCAAGGGACCTGGGGAGAGGAAGAAGCGATATGGATTGCTCTGAAAAGAGAAGATGGAACTTCTATCTACGTGGGTGTAGTCTACAGACCTCCGACTCAATCGCAGCAAATTGATAAGGATCTGATTGTGGATATCCAAAAGTTTGGAAGGAAAGAGGAGGTTCTGCTGTTGGGAGATTTCAACCTGCCGGATGCGGACTGGAATGTTCCGTCTGCGGAATCGGAAAGAAGTAGGGAGATTGTGGATGCCTTTCAAGAGGCTCTGCTCAGACAAATGGTGACGGAACCCACAAGGGAAAAAGCGATATTGGATCTGGTCCTCACAAATGGAGAGAGTATCTCTAATGTTCGAGTGGGTGCTCACCTGGGTAGTAGCGATCATCAAACGGTTTGGTTTGATATAACGGCTAAAGTGGAGAGCGGCCGCACGATACTTAAAGTCCTAGATTTCAAACGTATGGACTTTAATGCAATGGGAAAGTACCTGAAGAAAGAGCTGTTAGGATGGGAGGACATAAGAGAAGTGGAAAGACAGTGGTCTAAGCTGAAAGGAGCGATAAAAATGGCTACGGACCTTTATGTGAAGAAAATCAATAAAAACAAAAGAAAAAGGAAGCCGATATGGTTCTCCAACCTAGTGGCTGAGAAAATAAAGGCGAAAGAGTTGGCGTTCATGAAATATAAAAAAAACCAAGAAGAGGAGAGCAGAAAGGACTACAGGGTGAAACTGAAAGAAGCCAAGAGAGAGATACGTTTGGCGAAGGCACAGGCGGAAGAACAAATGGCTAAAAATGTAAAAAAGGGAGATAAAAATTTTTTCAGATATATTAGTGAAAGGAGGAAGATAAAAAATGGAATTGCTAGGCTAAAAGATGCTGGGAACAAATATGTGGAGAGTGATGAGGAGAAAGCAAATGTGCTAAACAAATACTTCTGTTCTGTGTTCACAGAAGAAAATCCTGGAGAAGGACCGAGATTGTCCGGCAAAGTTACACGAGAAAATGGAGTAGATTCTGCGCCGTTCACGGAGGAGGGTGTTTATGAGCAACTTGAAAAACTGAAGGTGGACAAAGCGATGGGACCAGACGGGATCCATCCCAGGATACTAAGGGAACTCAGAGAGGTTCTGGCGAGTCCTATTAAAGACTTGTTCAACAAATCTCTGGAGACGGGAGTGATTCCTGGGGATTGGAGGAGAGCGGATGTGGTCCCTATTCATAAAAGTGGTCACAGGGATGAAGCAGGAAACTACAGGCCGGTGAGCCTCACTTCAGTTGTTGGAAAAATAATGGAAGTGTTGCTGAAAGAAAGGATAGTGTATTTCCTTGAATCTAATGGGTTACAGGATCCGAGGCAACATGGCTTTACAAAAGGTAAATCGTGCCAAACGAACCTGATTGAATTTTTTGATTGGGTGACCAGAGAGCTGGATCGAGGACATATGCTAGATGTAATTTACTTGGATTTCAGCAAAGCCTTTGATACAGTTCCTCATAGGAGGCTGTTGAACAAACTTGAAGGGCTGAAGTTAGGACCCAAAGTGGTGAACTGGGTCAGAAACTGGCTGTCGGACAGACGCCAGAGGGTGGTGGTTAATGGAAGTCGCTCGAAGGAAGGAAAGGTGACTAGTGGAGTCCCTCAGGGTTCGGTGCTGGGGCCAATCCTGTTCAATATGTATGTAAGTGACATTGCTGAAGGGTTAGAAGGAAAAGTGTGCCTTTTTGCAGATGATACCAAGATTTGTAACAGAGTAGACACCGAAGAGGGAATGGAAAATATGAAAAAGGATCTGCAAAAGTTAGAGGAATGGTCTAATGCCTGGCAACTAAAATTCAATGCAAAGAAATGCAGAGTAATGCATTTGGGGATTAATAATAGGAAGGAACCGTATATGCTGGGAGGAGAGAAGCTGATATGCACGGACGGGGAGAGGGACCTTGGGGTGATAGTGTCCGAAGATCTAAAGGCGAAAAAACAGTGTGACAAGGCAGTGGCTGCTGCCAGAAGGATTCTGGGCTGTATAAAGAGAGGCGTAGTCAGTAGAAGAAAGAAGGTGTTGATGCCCCTGTACAGGTCATTGGTGAGGCCCCACTTGGAGTATTGTGTTCAGTTTTGGAGACCGTATCTGGCGAAAGACGTAAGAAGACTTGAGGCGGTCCAGAGGAGGGCGACGAAAATGATAGGAGGCTTGCACCAGAAGACGTATGAGGAGAGACTGGAAGCCCTGAATATGTATACCCTAGAGGAAAGGAGAGACAGGGGAGATATGATTCAGACGTTCAAATACTTAAAGGGTATTAACGTAGAACAAAATCTTTTCCAGAGAAAGGAAAATGGTAAAACCAGAGGACATAATTTGAGGTTGAGGGGTGGTAGACTCAGGGGCAATGTTAGGAAATTCTACTTTACGGAGAGGGTGGTGGATGCCTGGAATGCGCTCCCGAGAGAGGTGGTGGAGAGTAAAACTGTGACTGAGTTCAAAGAAGCGTGGGATGAACACAGAAGATTTAGAATCAGAAAATAATATTAAAGATTGAACTAGGCCAGTTACTGGGCAGACTTGTACGGAACTCTGTCTCAAACATTCGGTTTATACACAAAACCCCAAATTAACAGGACAAGGTGTCACTCAGGAGGGTGGTCAAAAACTACCTCCTCACTCCTTATAAGCTAAGTCAGTGGTCTCAAACTCGAACCCTTTGCAGGGCTACATTTTGGATTTGTAGGTACTTGGAGGGCCTCAGAAAAAAATAGTCAATGTCTTATTAAAGAAATGACAATTTTGCATGAGGTAAAATTCTTTATAGTTTATAAATCTTTCCTTTTGGCTAAGTCTTTTAATAATAATATTGTCATTTATAGCTAAAGAGACATATGATCAAGAAACTGTTTTTTACTTTTGTGATTATGATAAAACATACCGAGGGCCTCAAAACAGAACCTGGCGGGCCGCATGTGGCCCCCGGGCCGCATGTTTGAGACCACTGAGCTAAGTGATAGTTTTTTCTTATACCACCTTTGAAACAATAGAATTAACGCACAGTATATACTTAAAAGAAAATTCATTAAAAAAGTTTTTAATAGTATTCTTTGCACAGTGATTGGGCGGTGGGTTTGGCTATAGGAGCTTTGGCTCTTGGCCAGATTACACACTTCTGAGTGCATGAGAATTCTATCAGAGATAAACAAGTGGATTTTTTGTATTGATTTAAGAGATTCGTTTTTTCTTTTTACTTAACTCAGGAGGGTGGTCCACCCTTTTTGGATTAGAGCTTGCACGAATGAAACTACAAGACATAGAGCTAAATGCCCCCACCAGAAAAAGTTCAATCAGGGGTTTACAGTTACTTAATAGTAGATCTAGTTTCATCAAAATAAAACAATGATGGCAAGAAACCCCACAAAATACAAGCTATCTCAATAGTAGAGAAAAAAAAGCCTTCAAACCATTATATACAGTAGACTCTCTGTTAACCGGAACTCAAGCAACCAGAACTCTCAAGCAATCAGCAAAAAAAAAAAAAAAAGAAATACTGTAATACTTTAAATGAAAATAAAATCATTTTCTGGCGGAAATTTAAGTATAAACTATTCACGCCATACCCGAGTACACCCACAATTTCATTACCACATGTCCAGTAGTTTTTCTGGAACAATTTATGGTATAGCATAATATGGGGTATAGTATTAGTTAGGCCTATTTTTAATAGTAACTCTCAAGCAACCAGAAACTGCATTTATCTGGCATCTATCAATCCCAATGGGTGCTGGTTAACTGAGAGTCTATTGTATTTCAGGAGTGAACGCTTAATAGGTTCCGGTCTTCCATTCAACAATATTAGGGATCCTTTTACTAAACCGTGGTAGAGGTTTTTACCATGGGCTGGCAAGGGAAAAGCTCCGAAGCTCATTCAGTTCCTCTGCGCATTGGAGCACTTACCTTGCTGACCCGCAGTAAGAGGCTCAACCACAGTTTAGTAAAAGCCAGGGTTAGTGAATAAAGTCTTTTAACAATAATATGTCAAAACTTAGAAAGTTCACTTATCTCTGTTATTCAACAAAAGGCACATCCAAATAAAATCACTTTCTAAGTTTTGTGCTGGCGAAGTCCAGGAGCTCCTCACCTCTGTGAAAGCCTGTATCGGGGACTTCCCCACCAAGTGCAGCACATTGCCCAGGAAGGGCAGGGGGTAAGGTCCAGGAGGCAGGCGAAGACTCCGGTTTTGCAGGTTCCGTTTCCAGGCTAAGAAAAACAAGCAAGTAAAGCAGAAGGCAAGGAGCAGGGTGGCAATTTCCCTAAGCTCCATTCTTGCAGTATCTGTGGAGAAACTGCTGTGACTCAGTGTTCAGAAGCACCTCTTCACTCTAGACATATATATCCTTGCTTGTGGTTTCTGTCTGTACAATCTTCTATTTCTTTGTTGGGTTCTGAAGCTTCCTCCTGAGGATGAAATCTTGAATAATGAAGCCTTTCAAGTTTTCTGTGAAGGAACTCCAGCTAAGAATTATCTTCCAACAACTGGTCAGCCCTAAGCAACAAGAGGGAGGAGGTGGAGCCTGCAGGACTGGAAGCCTGGGTAGAGCCTCACTTTCCCTAGGCTGTGAGCTAAAGCTTAAAAGCTGCACTCACCAGAGGCGGGGTGGGGCTGTCAGGCTCAGTTCCTAGACTGGGGTTTATTATTGTAAAAGATGTTAGGAAGGACACTTCTGGGGCTATTGCATATATAAATCAGTAACATGGAGCTGAGACCCTCAATCTCCTCTGCCAGAGTAGGGTTGAGTTCTGAGGGTTGCAAGTGTCACTGGAATCCAGGCTATATCCATGGCGTATCTCATTCCTGCCAGTCAAACAGAAAAGGCAAGGGAGGTGTCTTTTCAGCCGATGATAAAATCTTTATTAAAAAGTTAATGGGACTATTACCTTTTTAATAAAGATTTTATCATTGTTTGAAAAGACAGCTCCCTTGTCTTTTCTGTTTGACTGTCTTGTTCCGAAGGCAAGGTGTTCTTCTGTTTGCTCGTATCTCATGCCTGCAAAATTGTCATGGATGAGAGCTACCTGACCCCATAATACATTCTGGGCTGGCTCCTGCTACCCTCCTCCAGACCTGTTCTGAGACTTTGCCCTGAGTCATAACTGCCAAGGTTGATTTTACAGGTTCATGAGATAAGGTGATGACGCATCTACTCCTTTAGTTAAACATTAAGCTAACCAAAGGCTGTTGTTCATAATAAAGCAAACCTATTTCATTTTATTTGATATGCCATCCGTCATAAGGCAATACATATTATGCAGTGATGTATCAAGGAGGGGGAGGGATCCGCCACGGGTGCAGCCCTTAAGGGGTTTCTCCGATGACTCCTCTCAGGGTTCGGCACCAGCGTCAAGAACTTCTTCCATCAGCAGCGTTCACAACTTGCTGCTTTTGCTGGCATTGGGCCTTCCTCTCTGCCGGGTTCTATCTTCACAGAAACAGAAAGTAGGTGGGACCCAGCAGACAGGAAGACCCGACACCAGCACGAGTAGCGAATTGTGAACATTGCGCTGCCAACTTGAGTGACAGAGAGAGGGGGGGAGAGAAATGCACCCGATTGGAGAGAGGGAGGAAGGGAGGGAAAATGAAGAGGAGGGAAGGGAAGGAAGGGAGAGAGAAGATGAAAGAGATGCCAGACCATGGGGAAGGAAACAAGGGAGGGAAAGGAAGGAAGGAAAGGAGATGCCAGGCTATGGAGAGGGAGGAATAGATGCAAGGGGGGGGGGGGGGAGGGAAGGTGACAGAGATGCCAGACCAGGGAGAAAGGAGGCAGGGAAAGGAAAGAGAGGAGATACCAGAGAATGAAGGGGGAGGGAGAGATGGAAGGGATAGAAAGGAGAGGAAATACCAGGGCATGAGGGGAGGGAAAGGAAGGAGACTGAGATGCCAATCCATCGGGAAGGAAGGGAGGGAGGGAAAAGAAGGAAAGGAGGTGCCAGAGCATGAAGGGAGAGGGAGATATGGAAGAAGAGAGGTGAGAGATCCCAGGGCATAGGGGAAGGGAAGCAGATGCCAGACTATGGGGTGAGTTGGGGTGGGAAGGAGGGAAGGAAAGGAGAAGAGAAAGATGCCAGAGCAGGGAAGAGGGAATGGAGACAGAGAAAATGGAAGGGACAGAGAAAGAGGGTGGACACTGGATGGAATAGAGAGTGAAGAGAAGATGAGGAAAGCAGAAACCAGAAATGACAAAAGTTTAAAAAAAAGAAAATATTTTTTTGTTGCTTTAGCATAAAGTAGTACTCTAGCTGTATTGATAAACATAAATAGAACATGGAAATAAGGTAATCTTTTGATTGGACTAATTTTAATACATTTTTTACTAACTTTTGGAGACCAAAATACCCTTCCTCTGGCACACCAAGTGGGGGTGGGTGGTGGAAGCAATGGGGGTGGTCCGCCCCAGGTGCAGCTCCCAGGAAGTGCTCCACTGATCCCGTGTCATATAGGGGGTGTTAAACAATAATTGATTCTGGATGTCACACAAACAGGCTGCCTAAGCAGCAGCCAATCAAAGCCTCAGTTTCACTTGTGGAGATAGTTAAGCAGGTGAAGAATCTAAAGACCAGGCAGAGAGAGCCTCATTCCAGGAGAGAGCTTCAAGCATAGTAGGCAGCTGAAACCAGAACGCTCTAGTCCTTTGAAGCAGGAGGGCAGTTGCAGATGCCCATCTATCACAGCCACTAAAGGGAGAAAGGCTGACAAAAGGAACCACTAAAGAATCCTTAGAATCCAACCAAGCAGATAAGTCTCTCCAGGGGATAGAACTAATATCATATGAGCAGGAGATAGAAATGCTTTCACTATCAGGGGAAAGCAGGAATGAGCCATGATTAGGGCTACCAGACGTCTGGAAAAACCTGGACATGTCCTCTTTTTAGAGGACTGTCCGGGTGCCCGGATGGACTTTCCAAAACCCAACAGTTGTCTGGGTTTTGGAAAGCTCTGGCCATGTGTGGAGAGCCTCTGAGCATGCACGGATGACGTGGAGGCCTCCAGACATGGCCTGAAGGTCAGGAATAATGATACAAGGCTTTCAGGGGTGGGGCTTGGGCTGAAGGCAGAACATGGTAGGGTTTGTGGTGGATCAGGGAGGGCCAAAGGCAAAACCGGGCATGGCAGGAGGCAGAATAGGGCGGGCCAGGTGTCCAGGATTTTGCTGAGAAAAATACGGTAACCCTAGCCTGGTTTCAAATAAGTTTTTACAAATCGAAAATTCAGAGTTAATACCTCTATCAATTTGTCTTCCTCTCTTTTCAGTCTGGATTGTGGAGTCCCTCAGGAGTCTGTTCTGTCACCACTTCTGTTTAATATATTTCTTAGTTCTCTCACCACATTGATTCAAGATTTTAATATATCTTTTGTTTTTCACAGTCCTTTCATCAAATATAGATTTGTTACCACTCCAACAATGCACCTTTGCAATCTCAAATTGGCGGCAAAAAGGGCGAACAGAATGCTAGGAATGATTAAGAAGGGGATCACGAACAGATCGGGGAGGGTTATCATGCCGCTGTACTGGGCCATGGTGTGCCCTCACCTGGAGTACTACGTCCAGCACTGGTCGCCGTACACGAAGAAGGACACGGTACTACTCGAAAGGGTCCAGAGAAGAGCGACAAAAATCGTTAAGGGGCTGGAGGAGTTGCCGTACAGTGAGAGATTGGAGAAACTGGGCCTCTTCTTCCTTGAAAAGAGGAGACTGAGAGGGGACATAATCGAAACATTCAAGATAATGAAGGGAATAGACTTAGTAGATAAAGACAGGTTGTTCACCCTCTCCAAGGTAAAGTTAAAAGGGGATAGATTCTTTACAAACGTAAGGAAGTTCTTCACCCAGAGAGTGGTGGAAAATTGGAACGCACTTCCGGGGTCTGTTGTAGGGAAAAACACCCTCCATGGTTTACAAGACAAAGTTGGACAAGTTCCTGCTAAACTGGAACGTACGCATGTGAGGCTGGACTCATTTAGAGCACTGGACTTTGACCTGAGGGCCGCCGTGTGATGAAGAAAGAGTGCCAGCAATGTCGAGTACATCACGGACTTACCTCAGTCAATGATGGACAGTTCCAGCTTTTATGAATTCAGATAAGTTGGACTTTTTTTTACTGAATCTTCATTATATTTGCTACTATACATTGTTGGCACTCTTTCTTTATCATTATATTTTTTTGAACTTTGAGGACTTGTCGAAAGAGAGAATAAATAAGCTACAAACTGTTTTTCTTGTTTTCATTTCTTATTTATTAAGCGGTGTTTTTTTGAAGCACAATTTGAGCACTTAAGAGACAATAGGATGTATTGGGTGAATCAACTTGGGCTCTAGTAGCCTTCATGAACCATTTAGCCCGGGGGATACTGCTATAGGGCACCTAATTTCACTGCAGTTCCCCGATACTGAAGTCTCTAAAGTTTCTTTTTCTTAGAGGTCTCACTTTTATAAGTTTTTCTATACACCTTCTAATTTGTTCATTTTCCTTTTTTGTGTTTTTACTCTTTTCCCTCTTTTTTCATTATATGAGTGGAGGTGTGTCCTCCTCTCCTCATATTTTTGCCGATTTTTTTTTAGTTTTGTTTATATGTGGCAATTTGCTTGTTTTTTTCTTATACCTTTATTGTAACAAGCATAAACATATTTCTAGTGTTATAGTGGGGTGGTCACAAACATTAGTTGCGTTTGAGGGAGGGGCAAGGGATCACCGTCACTGATATTGAATCCTGGGGGGAAATGAAGACATCAGAACAGATTGCAGGAATGTCAAATGCATTGTAGCAACCTGTCCACTGGCTAGTTCTGTCTGCACAGTTCCATTTGCTGACTGTTTTGGTTTCCGCAGCTCCTGGTTCCGTTTCTGCACATCCTGGTTCTGTTGCCGCAGCTCCAAAACCATCTCCTGGTTCTGTTGCAACTGATTGACAATATGTCTCTCAATGCCTTCTGTCCCCTTGACTATCTCTCTCGGCAGGCTGTGGGTGCCATCATTCCATTTGTCTTGATTCTCCCATGCCTGCTGAAGAGTAAGTAGAAACAGGGGCCCTTGTCGAGACCTGCCTTTCCCAGTGGGGATTTGCAGGCTGTGCACACGTGTCCTCTGTCAGGCCCGAGATTAGGATAAGTGTAAAACACTCATCCCATGGTTCTGAAAGGGACACAGCTCCTAAAATGCAATTAAAAAAAAAAAATGGTCAAAAGTTATTACATACAGGCCACAAACTGCATTAGCACCTCCAGAACCGCCCAAAGGTATAAACTAACCTTCCCCTCTCTACGCGGCATTCACTATGCAGGCAAACTAGGAAAATCCCTTCTCTTCAAAATCACAGGACTTTGGAACGACCTCACCATCCCGCTGTGGAACCTGGGCTCCCTCCAATTATTCCGCAAACAACTGAAAACTTGGCTTTTCACCAAATTGTAATTCTATCCTCCCCCCTTTTTCCTCCCTTCTATATATAAGTTCATGTAAACCTTCTCCTTCTCTACCTATTATTTAAGTTCTTGTAAACCGTGTCGAGCTTCATATTCGTGGAGATGATGCGGTATATAAACTTAAGGTTTAGATTAGATTAGATTAGATGTCCCCCTCCCCCCTCATGCACCAACTTAAGTCATCATCCTGTACAGATGTGCCATTAACCTTATGGTAGGGTTGCCAGATTTTCTTTTCAGAAAATTCGGATCCCTAACCCCGCCTCCAGGCCTATCTAGTTCCACCCATACCCGCCCTCCCCCTCCCCCCCTGCTGCCTGCTCTTGTCAGGTGGGGAGGAAGTCCGCACATGCACGGTCATCACGCGCACGTGATGTCATTGCGTGACGGCCGCGCATGCACGGACTTCCTCCCTGCCGGACACAGCTTTCAAAACCCGGACAAAGTGCCGGGTTTTGAAAAGCCATCCAGACTCTCGGACATGTCCTCAAAAGGAGGACATGTCCAGGGAAATCCGGACATCTGGTAACCCTACCTTATGGCCCCCCCCCCCCCAAATTGCACCTAACTCACCATTTGTTGCACTGGAGCACACCACTGATGGGCCCTCCTGTGAATCCTCTACAAGAAAAAAAAGAAAGCAATTGTTTTCAACTGTTCAATCTGTAACTGATACCATAGGCTTCCTCTCCCCTCCCCCCAAATCACATCCTACTCACTATTTCTTACACTGGGGGGGAAGAAGAATTTTTTATTGACAAAGAGCTCTGTCAAGCAGAGCACCACACGTTCAGTGAAACTGGGCTCACGCCCACGCTCACCCAACTGCTCTTCCATTTCTCAGAGGGGATGCAATGACCGGGAGCTGTGATGCGCTAATTGCTAGTGACAGAAAAAGGAACACAGGCGGGATAGTACGCCTTAGAAGACCGGACGGAAGTTACGTGTAAGCAGATTCCGATAAAGCCGAACTACTGAATGAATACTTCTGCTCAGTCTTCACCTGTGAGGCACCGGGACACGGTCCGCAGTTGAAGGCAACACAAAGCACAGAAGACCCGTTTCAGAATTTTGAGTTCACACCAGGTGAAGTTTACAGTGAACTGGCAAGACTCAAGGTGAACAAAGCCATGGGACCAGACAATTTGCACCCGAGTGCTCAGAGAATTGAGCGATGTCCTGGCGAAACCGTTGGCTGAGCTATTCAATCTCTCCCTAAGTAAGGGGAAAGATCCCCTGGACTGGAAATTAGCTAATGTCATTTCTCTGCATAAAAAGGGTTGCAGGGCAGAGGCTGCGAATTATAGACCGGTGAGTCTCACATCAATAGTGTGCAAACTCATGGAAACACTAATTAAAAGCAAATTGGACACGATCTTGAATGAAGGGAATCTTCGGGATCCCAGTCAGCATGGATTCACCAAGGGTAGGTCCTGCCAATCCAATCTCATCAGCTTCTTTGACTGGTTAACAAGAAAGTTGGACTTGGGAGAGTCTTTGGACGTCGTGTACCTGGACTTCAGTAAAGCTCTTGACAGTGTCCCACACCGCAGGCTGCTAAGCAAGATGGAATCGATGGGGTTAGGAGAGACACTAACTGCATGGGTCAATGATTGGCTGAGTGGCAGACTTCAGAGGGTGGTGGTTAATGGTACCCTCTCTAAAACATTGGAGGTGACCAGTGGAGTGCCGCAGGGCTCGGTCCTGGGTCCACTCCTTTTCAACATATTCATAGGGGATCTGACTCAAGGGCTTCAAGGTAAAATAACACTATTCGCCGATGACGCCAAACTATATAATATAGTAAGTGAATGCAGTTTACAGAATTATATGGCGCATGTCCTGCTTACATTGGAAAGTTGGTCCTCAACCTGGCAGCTAGGCTTCAATGCTAAGAAATGTAAGGTCATGCACCTCGGAAGCGGAAATCCATGCAGGACGTACTTCTTGAACGGAGAAACTTTAACTAGGACTTCAGCAGAACGAGATTTAGGAGTAATCATCAGTGCAGGCATGAAAACTGCCAATCAAGTGGAGAAGGCTTCATCTAAGGCAAGGCAGATATTGGGTTGTATCAATAGAAGTTTCATCAGCCGAAAGCCTGAAGTCATAATGCCGTTGTACAGGGCCATGGTGACACCTCATCTGGAGTACTGTGTGCAATTCTGGAGGCCACATTACAGTAAAGATGTGTGCAGAATTGAATCAGTTCAGCGGACGGCCACCAGGATGATCTCAGGGCTCAAGGGTCTCTCGTACGAAGAGAGACTGAACAAATTGCAGCTCTACACTCTCGAGGAACGTAGGGAGAGGGGAGACATGATCGAAACATTTAAGTACCTCACGGGACGTGTCGAAGTGGAAGATATTTTCTTTCTCAAGGGACCCTCGGCCACAAGAGGGCACCCGCTCAAACTCAGGGGCGGAAAATTTCATGGCGACACCAGAAAGTATTTCTTCACAGAGAGAGTGGTTGATCTTTGGAACAAGCTTCCAGTGCAGGTGATCGAGGCAGACAGCGTGCCAGACTTTAAGAATAAATGGGATACCCATGTGGGATCCCTACAAGGGTCAAGATAAGAAAATTGGGTCATTAGGGCATAGACAGGGGGTGGGTAAGCAGAGTGGGCAGACTTGATGGGCTGTAGCCCTTTTCTGCCGTCATCTTCTATGTTTCTATGTTTATATACACACACTCACACCCCTTGCCTTGAGGGTGGAACAATAATTAAAAAGGTCAGGAACCAATACCGTTCCAGAGAAGAGGTGATCCAACCCCAAAGGGAAGGAGACAGGAGGACTGCAAAGAACATTCCTGAATAGAAGGGGGGGGAGTGGGTGAGAGCTTGAGGCAAGAGAGATAGAGGGAAACCACAGGTGCCCATTGCCCCCTCTCCTATCTATGCCAATGGAAAATGTATATTTGTTATATTTTGTACTGGCTGAGGACTTTCTTAGAGATCAGACTCCATGGGTGACCTTTGAGGGAGAAATGCTGGCCTAGTGCCTAACCCTCAGTAAGCCTGGTTCTAAGGGAGAAGTTGTAGAGGCTCAGCATTAAAGATAGTTTTAACAGCAACCTGTGAGCTACATATATAATTTGCATATATTTGCTTGAGGAGAGAGCTGTTGACTAAAAGGCTTTTTTGGATCTGTTTAGAACCTTTTTGAGACTTTGGAAAGTAGTAAGTGCCAAGTGCGCTATATTTCATGGGGGGTGTGAATCTTCTCACCCTAACTGAAAAGCACTCCTTGAGGAGAAACCTCTGATTCAGCTGCTGTAAGAGAGCTGAAGCAGGTTGCAGCACAGTTCCACAAACAGGTCACAGTGAGTAAAGCCTGTGAGGTGAATTGGGGGAGGTCTGAAAAAAGAGATTATGTACTTATCCTGGTAAGGTCTTTTCCAGTATATAGGTGAGACATTCTAGATGACAGGGTTATTTCCCCGTGCTTGCATGGAATGCAGAAGAAATCTACTCCGGATTTTTCACTGTGCCTCAGTGTACTTCACAGCTCACTATAGCACCCCCTAGCAGTCAGTACCCAAGCACAGACAGACACCCACACATGTGAAGTAGAGGCACCAGTAAGAACAGGCCAAACTAGAGTTCTGCTCAGAAACAAATAAACAGTACCATTAACCGTCAGTACAGGCTTCAAAGGAGCTCTGAAACTACTCCAGAACAAGTTGAACATATGTACAAATTCTTCACAACCCCAAAAGGCTGACCAGTCTTCAAGAATCAGCTTGGAGAAGATTACAGAGACTAAAATGCTGAAAACGGGTGCAGGAAGAACAGGGCGGAGAGTCTAGAATGTCTCACCTATCTACTGGAGAAGAGCTTACCAGGGTAAGTACATAATCTCTTTTTCCAGTGAAATAGGTGAGATATTCTAAATGACAGGAACGTACAAATGCAGTCTCCCCCCAAATAGCTAGGGTGGGCTTGCCGTGCTGGCCCTTAAGACTGAGGACCCGAAGGCCGAGTCCTGCATGGCAGCTACATCCACTCTGTAAAACATGGCAAATGTATGAAGTGAAGACCATGTTGCCGCCCTGTAAATCTTTTCAGGAGGAACAGCTCTTGCTTCGGCCCATGATGAAGCCATACACCTGGTAGAATGCCCCCGGACGGAAACATGAGACTGTTTCTCCGCCAAAATATAACGGCCCTATGGATCCATCTGGAGATCATGGCCTTAGAAGCGGGAGACTTGGGAGTGTTCATCAGTGCAGACATGAAGACTGCCAATCAAGTGGAGAAGGCTTCATCTAAGGCACGGCAGATGATGGGTTGTATCAAGAGAAGTTTCGTCAACAGGAAGCCTGAGGTCATGATGCCATTGTACAGAGCCATGGTGAGACCTCATCTAGAATACTGTGTGCAATTCTGGAGGCCACATTTCCGTAAAGACGTGCTCAGAATTGAGTCGGTTCAGCGGATGGCCACTAGGATGGTCTCGGGGCTAAAAGGTCTCTCGTACGAAGAAAGACTGAACAAATTGCAGCTCTATACTCTCGAGGAGCGTAGGGAGAGGGGAGACATGATTGAGACATTTAAGTACATCACGGGACGGGTCAAGGTGGAAAATGATATCTTTCTTCTCAAAGGACCCTCGAATACAAGAGGACATCCGCTCAAACTCAGGGGAGGGAAGTTTCGTGGAGACGTCAGGAAGTACTTCTTCACGGAACGAGTGATAGAGCATTGGAACAAGCTTCCAGTACAGGTGATCGAGGCCCGCAGTATCCCAGACTTCAAGAATAAATGGGATACCTATGTGGGATCACTGCGAGGGTCATACCAATGAATAGGGTCGCTAGGATATTGACTTAATAGAGCAGGTCAGTAGAGTTAAGGGGGCCAGTAGAATTATAAGGGTGGGTCAATGGTGTGGGCAGACTTGATGGGCTGTAGCCCTTATCTGCCGTCAACTTTCTATGTTTCTATTTACTGGAATGTGTCAGCACAAACAGATGGTCAGAGAGGCAAAACTCCAAAATACGCAGGAGCAGTGTGTGGCGCAGTGGTTGGCACTACAGCCTCAGCACCCTGGGGTTGTGGGTTCAAACCCCGCGCTGCTCCCCGTGACCATGGGCAAGTCACTCAGTCCTCCATAGCCCCAGGTACGTTAGATAGACTGTGAGCCCGCCGGGACAGATAGGGAAAATGCTTGAGTACCTGATTGTAAAACCGCTTAGATAACCTTGATAGGCAATATATAAAAACCTAATAAACTTGAACTTGAGCACCCTGCGTACATCCAGTTTCATCAGCAGGCGATCCTAAGTTCTGGAACCAGTTGGCTGAAAAGCAGGCAAACACACTTCCTGACTGACATGGAAAGTCGAGATGACCCGGTAAAAAGGAAGAAACTGTCCTCAAAGAAACCCCCACCTCTGAAATACGGAGAAAAGGATCTCTGCAAGACAACACCTGCAGCTTGGAAATCATGGCAACAAGAAACACAGTCTTGATTATCAAATCCAGGAGGGAAGCATCCTAAAGAGGTACAAAAGGAGCTCCAGCAAGGCCTGACAACACCAAGTTAAGGTCCCAAGCCGGAAAATGATTCTTTATGGATGGCCGGACCTGAAGGGCTGCCCTCAAAAAGTGAGCCACATCCGGATACGACACTAACAAGAACCTTCAAACTTTAGAAAACCCCTCAAAAATGACGTTTGAAAATCGCCGTTTTAGAGCCTGTCAGCTCTGGTTGTACTCACTGTTACAGAGACCCTGGGCTGCACCTGCTTCCAACTCTGATCAGTAGCTGGTCAGAATTCACTGCCACAATGCTAGGAAAGCTTCCTCCAAGCTGATCTTTGGGCTGCCAGTCAGACTCCACCGTCTGACTATGCCTCCACCCCTGCGGACCACTGGATGCGTACCAGGACAGGCGGAGGCACAAAAATGCAGCCGGCACACTGTGGGATACTGCTGAGCCCCCTAAATGTGCCAAAACAGTCTGTGCTTCATCCCTGTATAACGGAAGGTGAGAGAACTTTAGGATTGGCCCCGAGCTCCAAGGAATCCTATGCATACAGGCTAACAGGTACCCAGAAAGAGATCGGCCTGTCAGCTATAGACCGAAGTCTGAGAAGTCACAAACAGGCAGAGCCTCCAAAGCACATTGACCGTGAAGATACCCGTAAAGGGAATGAAACTATGTCGGATTAAAAAAAACCTGAGGAAAGCAGAACACACAACTGCAGCCATTGCAGAAGACTGCTAGAGGGTGCTAGAGGCACAATGAAAAATCCAGAGTGGATTTCTTCTGCCGTCCATGTGAGCATGGGAAAATAACCCTGTTGTCTGGAATGTCTTACCTATTGCACCGGAAAGTGAATTTTCAAGGTTTCTGCATGTCCCCCTGTATTCCCCACCTGAAAAATCCTAAAATCACATTTTTTAAACTTTAATAAGTATGGAAAATATTTTGGCGCTAATTTCATACTTGAGAAACGAGCCAACAATGCCAGTTGGGTTCTATTTATAACTAAATAATTTTTTTAGCTTATCACTAATAATAAAACCTTAAGTGTGCATGCGCACTCCTACCTGCGTGATCCGTGATCCGTAGGTCCGTGGCAGTTAGGAGTGTGCATGCACGCTTAGGGTTCTACAGGGGGAGCAAGGAAGAGGTGCTGCTGGACAGGGGGGGGAGGTAAAAGGAAGGGAGCAGGCCTATTGCTGGACAGGGGGAGCAGGCAAGGGGTGGTGGTGGACATCCGAGGAAAGAGAGAAAAAGAAAGAAAGACAGACAGACAGTCAGAAAGCGGCCACATCTATTCGAGCTCTACTTCTGTGGAGATGATGCGGTATAAAAACTTACGGTTTAGTTTAGTTTAGCACCTGTTAATGTAACAAGCTTAAAGACTAGTCAGATATAACAATTTGTGTGCTGTATACCCACACTGTTTATTTTGGTACACTTGCTTAATAACCCCAATAATTATGGCCTGTGAAAAGGTACCAAATCTTACCCCCTCTTCTATTAAACCACGCTAGCGGTTTTAGCACGGGGAGCCACACTGAATGGCCCGCACTGCTCCCGACGCTCATAGACACAAGCGTTGTCAAAACTATCCTGACTAGGACAGAGGAGCAGGGCAGGAATAATTCGTCAAGCGCCCCTAGGCACACAAGTACACTGGGCCCCCTGTCCCGCCCCACCCCACCATGCGCCCAGGCGGAAACAGGAAACTGCGCCAGAAGGAAGCTTTGGGCAAGCAGCACCGCTTGAAAAATTACAGTTCTCGTTGCCTTTCTTACCCGCATTGCTTGCTTGTCTTACTTTCCGTCGATGGGGGGGGGGGGGGGGGGGGAGGGAAGGGGCATTGCTGATCGATGCTGGAGGGGCCCATCGCTGTTTGGATAAAACAATGTTGATGCCCTCCTTCATCGGGCCCCTCTGACCATTTCGGGCCATAGGCACGTGCCTACTGGGCCTATTGGTTAATCTTGCCCTGCAGAGGAGCACCCAAATAAGGGGACATTGAAAACAGATGTGGTAGCAGGACTATTATATCTTGCTGCATCCTAATGTGGGACTTTCTCGTGCACTATGCCAAAGTTTACTGCAGCTATGAAATTGCCATTTTCCTATTGTGGTGTTTTTTTTTTCAAGCCGTGCACTATTAGGAAGCAACAACTGAAAAAAAAATTAGTACGGGTACTCAAGGGCAAATTCTACATAGTCTGTCTAAAATTAGGTACCTACATTGGTGCGCCTAAACGATGTAGGCACCTAACTTAGGGCTCCTTATACTAAGTGGCGTTAAAGCATTTTACCGCAGACCGGTGAGGTAAACGCTCCAACACTTGTTCAATTCCTATGAATTCCAATGAAAATCGGCTTGACCAGCGTAGAGCGAGCTGTCGACCTTTGCCCCAAATGTTCAATGCCAGCGACCCTGGTATTAATAAGCACCAACCTCTTTAAAAATGCTCTCAGGGAGAAAAATAATGCAGCTGGTGAGATTGATTGCAAATTGCATTAATCACTTACCATAGGCATTTAATCTGCATTTGACTCCTGTGGTACATTAAGCTGCAGTACAAAGCAAAACATTACAGCAACGTAGTAATTAATCCCTCTTTGTCTGCAATGGCCAATAGGGGCATAAGAACATAAGAATTGCCGCTGCTGGGTCAGACCAGTGGTCCATCATGCCCAGCAGCCCGCTCACGCGGCGGCCCTCTGGTCTAAGACCAGCACGCTAACCGAGACTAGCCCTATCAGCGTACATCCTTGTTCAGCAGGAACTTGTCTAACTTTGTCTTGAATCCCTGGAGGGTGTTTTCCCCTATGACAGACTCCAAAAGATTGTTCTAGTTTTCTACCACTCTCTGGGTGAAGAAAAACTTCCTTACGTTTGTACGGAATCTATCCCCTTTCAACTTTAGAGAGTGCCCTCTCGTTCTCCCTACCTTGGAGAGGGTGAACAACCTGTCCTTATCTACTAAGTCTATCCCCTTCAGTACCTTGAATGTTTTGATCATGTCCCCTCTCAATCTCTGTTCGAGGGAGAAAAGGCCCAGTTTCTCTAATCTTTTGCTGTATGGCAGTTCCTCCAACCCCATAACCATCTTAGTCGCTCTTCTCTGGACCCTTTCGAGTAGTACCATGTCCTTTTTCATATACGGCAACCAGTGCTGGACGCAGTACTCCAGGTGAGGGCGTACCTTGACCCGGTACAGTGGCATGATAACCTTCTCCGATATGTTCGTAATCACCTTTTTTATCATTCCTAGCATTCTGTTCGCCCTTTTTGCCGCCGCCGCCACACATTGCGTGGACGGCTTCATCGATTTGTCAATCAGAACTCCGAAGTCCCTTTCCTGGGAGGTCTCTCCAAGTACCACCCCAGACATCCTGTATTCATGCATGAGATTTTTGTTACTGACATTTTTGTTACCGGAAAATTCTATAAAGGACGCCCAAAGTTAATTATCCATAATTTTGACGACCATATACTTAGGCGTCCAAATAGATTGAATAATAAGCACAATTAATGACTTTAACAAGCAATAATTAGAAGTTAGATGTCCAAATGCTGTGTGCGATTCTCAGAAGAGGTGCCTACAATTTTATAAATGCACATTGGAAAAAAACCCTTCTAATGGGATAAGCATGAGTGTGGTCTTAATATGGATGTCCATTTGCAGAATTGCATGGCGCTCAGTGTTCTTAAGCATTCTAAGATGTCTATATTTTTGCAAAACCAAACCACGCCCAACGCATGCCCAAATATCTATATCTGGATGCCTTCAGCATGCCTCTTGCATGCTATTTTACTGCATACGATTTTAATGTAAACAACAGCAGAAAATCGCCTTTCTAATGACATGACGACACTAAAATGCGATTACATCATAGATGCCGTCAGGACATCTATGCAATGCCTAAAAAGCGATTCTGCATAACACACCCAAACAGTGTTTCTGCAAAGCATGCACAAAAAAACCACTCGATTCTATAAACTTTGGATGCCTAACAATATAGACTCACTTAGATTCGCTGAGTGCAATTCTCTATCGTGTGTCTATGCATAATAGAATTGTGTTGAGCGATGTAGTGATGGACGTCTAAACGACGTCTAACTTTTAGGCGTCATTTATAGAATTTGCCCCTTACTGCTGAAAGTAAATATCTTTCCTGACATGCCCTGCTTCTAGGTTGAACAAATGTGAAAAAGGATTTGTATTCTGAATCAGGAAATGGATACTTGGTGCATCAAATGAGAAGAAAGGGAATTAACCATAAATGAGGTTTCTGATGTACAGTATAAGAAAAAAGGCTGGGGACAAAAGTTATTGTCCTGTGCATTAAACACTATAGCAGACAAAGAAGGGCGATATACTATTGTAATAGGATTCTTGATAATTTGAGCCTCATGTTACTGGGTGTTAATATTCAATCTACTTTCCTTTCTATACATAAAGATATATGATAAATGGTCTATGGTTAGCTGCTTGATTTGTTATAGACAGAGCTCGGAGACATTCTTCCCCACCATCTATCACAGAATGGCACAATAAGGTTTGGATGATTTATAAGATGGAAAAATTAACATTTGACCTGAAAAATTATAAGACAAAATCTGACGAGGACTGGAATCTCCTTCTACTTTGGACAACAAATGTGTTGGAGTTGATTTGTACCTTCTTTCCTTTTAAATATGATCTCACTTTCTGTTCTGTTTACTGTTAATGTCATGTAATGTTCTCGATTTGGAGAGTCCCACCTGTTAAAAGTACTATCCAAATTTCTCATATGGTTATTGCATCATATTCTCGCCTTGTTTTGGCGAGTGGTCTTGTTTGGACATTGTTCAGTTTACCTTATTGTTTTAATTTTGTGTTTGTATGAAAACTCTAATAAAAATATTTGAAATAAAAAACAAAAACAAAACCTGAATAAAAAAAGATTTGGGAGCCAAAGTTATCTAAGTCAACTAATACAATTGCCATAAGGTGGCAGCATAACACTAATACAAAAGGACTCCGAAAAGTTCTCAGCCCAACCAAGAAGAAAATGATGTGGACATTTATTTAATTTGTTTTCTATCTCATTCCCCCCAAAGAGCTTAGGACGGGTTCCAGGTTAACATACATAATATAGAGGTTACAATTTGCCATAGTTACAGTACAAGATTTTTCAATACAAGTTTTTATCCTAATGAGATACATACCAAGGAGCAGCATGGGTTTGAACCTACAACCTCAGGGTATTAAGAGTGTAGTTGTAACATTGCGCCACACTAATCTCCAGAGGGAGAAAGGCCTCAGACTGTCGGTCCAAGAGGATTTTCCCTTTCAGGGACCGGTTCCTATTGGCATGACTCTTGAGCGGGTGGCTCTGACGAGCAAGGGTTACTCAGACAAGGTCATTTTAACTCTGCTTAGAGCTATGGTAGTAGCCTATGTCAAGGCCTGGAAGTGTTTTCAGCACTGTTGTGTTGTGGATGATATAGAGCCCTTAAGAGCTCTGATTCGGTAGTCCTGGATTTCTTGCAAGAGGGACTTCAGAATTGTTGAAGGTGCAGATAGTAGGCCTTTCCTTTTCCAAGCTTGGGGGGGGGGGGGGGGGAAGGCTCTCTGACCTCTCACCCAGATGTTGCCCAGTTCATTAAAAGGGCTCTTCAATTGTGACCTCCGATGCATCTCCCTTTCCCTTCCTGGAATCTTAACACTTACATGAGGCTTTTCTTCTGGATCTTACAGTCAAGACAGTGTTTCTGGTGACGATTATATCAGCTAGATGAGTTTCCGAGTTACAAGCTCTGTCCTGCAGAGAACAATTCCTTATGTTTATGGAAGCAGGGATCTCCTTATGCATAGTTCCAGCCTTCTAACCGAAAGTAGTTACAGCCTTCCACATCCATCAGGAAGCCAATTGCCCGCTTTTCATCCTATGAGGGGTCTAAGAAAAAGAATAAAGCATTGTATTTGCTGGATGTCAAGTGAGTGCTCCTTCGGTACCTTGAAGTTACCAATGAGTTTCGCATATCAGATTACCCTTTTGTTTTGACCAGTCATGCCAATAAAGGAAGGCCGACATCTAAAGCCTCAATTTCCAGATGGATTAAAATGGCCATTTCCTTTGTATATGTGGGCTGCGGTAAGCAGCCGTTGATCAACTTGAAGGTGCACTCCACTAGAGGAGTCGCTACCTCTTGGATGAGGCAGTTTTGTCCAAAGAAATTTGTAGAGCAGATACTTGGTCTACCCCCTCATACATTTACTGAGTCCTACAGGGTGGATGTAACAGCCAGGAAAGATGCCACTTTCGGATCCTCTGTTTTGAAGGCAGGCTCAGTGGGCTTACCCTAGACTCCGGGGACTTCTTTGGTATGTCGATAATCTTTTTTCATATAGATGTGTCTAGTGGTCCTGAAGTCCTGCCCTGTCAGTGGGCTTCACCTGCTTTCTATCTTGAGATCTGTCCGAATTTTGAGAATTCTCTTTCACTCAGATGAACTGAAAAAAAAAAAAAATTAAAAAAAAAAAGGAAAAACCCTCAAGGACATGTGAATAGCAAGGAGCTCTATATAAGACTAGTGCTGGTTGCATACAGTTTTTGTATCTGTTTTGATCAGTTACTTGTATGTTATAATGTTAGTAGGGCAGAATAGAACTGTAGTGTCGTGGATTTTTCCGTTTCCCTCCTTCTGGTTAAGTCTGTCATTACAGTACTACTTGATTGCTTTTGTACAAACTGAGGGGGCAGGAGCAGCTCCCTGAGAAGGAGGCAGAGTTCAAAAGAGGCCTGAAAGCATTCTGCAAGCAACCTGTGGGTTCAGATGCAAAACCTTAGCATTCAGGACCATTAGACGCATCTACAAGAAGGAAGATTATTAAGGTAAGAACCTAATCTTTCTTTATACACTGATCTCAGGGTATCCCTCAGCTCCACTAATCTGAGAGGTCTGCTACATATAAAATCCAAGGTTGTAGATAAAATAGTAACAGCTCTGTTTATGTGAGCAAGCTCCTTGCATCCTTGGCAAACTGGATTCCGTTCATACCATTCAACTGAATTGATCATGCATAAGAACATAAGAATAGCCATACTGGGTCAGACCAATGGTACATCTAGCCCAGTATCCTGTTTCCACAGTGGCCAATCCAGGTCACAAGTACCTGGTAGAAACCCAAATAGTAGCAACATTCCATGCAGAATCCCCCAAAGAGTTGCAAGATTCCGTGCTACCGATCCAGGGCACACAGTTGCTTCCCCCATGTCTACCTTAATAGCAGACTATGGACTTTTCCTCCAAGAACTTGTCCAAACCTTTTTTAAAATCAGTTACATTAACTGCTGTTACTGCATCTTCTGGCAACGTGTTCCAGAACTTAATTATTCTCTGAATGTAAAAATATTTCCTCCTATTGATTTTAAAAGTATTTCACTTGTACTTCTGGTTGCTTTTCATAGTAACATAGTAAATGACAGCAGATACAGATCTGAATGGTCCATCCAGTCTGCCCGTTATACCCATTACATGATTAAATTAACTTGTCTCTTAATTTATATTTCTGGATCATAGACTGTAAAGTCCACCTGGTATTATCCTAGGTTCCAAATGCTGAAGTTGCCGTCCAAGCTCACTCCAGCCTATCCAACCGTCCTATTTGCAGGTTATCTGCCATAAAGTCTGACCAGTAACATCCTCATGTTCCAAGTTAGTGGAGTTTCCATTGATGCCCTCCCCAGCCCATCCTACACCAAATCACCACATATGGGACACAGAGTGTGCAAGTCTGTCCAATACAGGCCTTAGTTCTAAAATTTACACCCTTTGTTTTCTAATTAGAAATCTTCTATGTTTATCCCACGCTTTTTTGAATTCCATCACCGTTTTCCTCTCCACCACTTCCCTCGGGAGGGCATTCCAGACATCTACCACCCTCTCCGTGAACATTTTTTTCCTAACATTGCTCCTAAGTCTTCCTCCCTTCAACCTCAAATTATGCCCTTTAGTTTTACCATTTTCTCTTCTCTGGTAAACCATACCAAGCTCCTACAGAGACTAGCTGACTTGAATATCTCTACAATGCAGTTGCTCAGTTTCATTCTTACTTCGCCAATCGCTCATTGGTTGTACATCATTCCAGTCATCTCCCAGCTGCTGCTATCAGATGTTCCCAAGGCCCCATACTTTTAAACATTTTCCTTACCCCTTTAGCCCTACTCCCTAGATCAAGGAATTTACTTTCTTCATATATTCGGTTTCTTTTCACTCTTGACCCTTATTCTTCCTCTTGGTGAAATTAAATCTGATAACAGATTGCTTTTTTGACAATGATCTGAAATTGAACGCTACAAAATTTTTAAGCCATAATCTTCTCATCCCAGCCATGACCTAAGCCATCTCAGATCACTGTGCCACAGATCGCTATTAAGGGAATCCCTATTCCATTTAAAGATTCCTTAAAAATACTTGAAAATTATTTTTGCCAAAGGGTTTACCTTATGCACGTATGTCACACATGTAGTGCCATAAAATTCCTTTATCTTGAAAGATATTTATGCAGTGTATGCTTTGTTGGAACCTTCATCATTCCATATTCTCCTTCTAGCCTTAGTTAGCACCAAAATAGATTATAGTAATTCCCTTACGGCTGGCTTTCCCAAAACCCAATGGTGGTACCGTGAGACTGCCACTAGTGAAAGCCATTATAGAGAATCTGTTACAATGATCATCACTCCTGCCCATTACCCCACTGGACCACCAGGGCAAAAGACAAGTAAAGCCGCTACTGTAGGGGAGGCTTGCAGGTCCATGGGGTAGAAGTGGGGGAGGAGGAGGCAAGGGGATCCTATGGGGAACCTACATTGGATTCCAGAGGGGGAGCAGACATCTTGAATAGGGAACATTTATGTGGGTCCCGAAAAGGGTTATCCTGGATAGGGTTTCCCTGGACATGTCCTCCTTTTGAGGACATGTCCAGGGGTCCGGACGGCTTTTCAAAACCCAGCACTTTGTCTGGGTTTTGAAAAGCTTGGAACAAATCACTGTCGAGCAGGAGAGCATCCACGCATGTGTGGATACCCTCCTGCCCGCCGAGAGCAGACAGCGGGGGGCAGGGCTAGGGTGGGATTGGGGGTGGGACTGGGGCATAATGGGGCGGGGATGGGTGGAACCTGGGGATAGGTCTAGGGGGGACCAGATATTCCAAACGGAAAATCTGGTAACCATAGTCCCGGACAATGTTCAGCCAGACCCGCATGAAAGCCCCATCAACTGGGACTCCAGTGGTTAGTATCTCAGTGGCTGGACATGGTCCAGCTTTGAATATCCAGGGCTAATTCTTGCTGCAGCTGTTGGCGTTTAAAAGAAAGCTGACTGCCATAGGCTGAAAATTGACCAAATAGATTTTAACTATACGGGTGTTATATAAAAAAAAATTCAACTTGAACTTGAAAAACAGAACATGCTCAGAAGGAAATAACCTGGCAAATAAAACAAAAAAAAAATCCATTGAATACAAGATTGTTCAGCACCAAACCACACACTAGAATCACATACAATAATTAGCAGATCTATCATTGTATGCCATCTGTTCCCAGGTTCAATTAATCTTACAAGCTTTCTCTCTGTGATTGATTTCTGTTTGCAAACTCATCAGTATTCAAGTGCTTATAAGGTGTTGATAAAAGACATTCTTGAAGAGAGCCAACATACCATTGCAAAATCCCCATTTCTCTCTTTCTTTGACAAGAATAAACAAAACTCGGATGCAATTGCTTGCACTTAACGACTCTGTTCCTTTCTCCTTCCACATATTTCTCTTGACAGAGTTATACAACTTCGTTTGAGAAAGACAAGTAAGAACAAAACGTAAAGAAATAGTTTTTCTTTTTCTCAGTCCCGGCGAGGGCTGGAACTCAGGGCTAGAACTGTTAGTTTGGAGTGTGGTCCAGGGTCTGAAGAACTTAGTCCGTCAACATCTATTAAATTGATACGCAACCCTAGGCAGTATGAGCACGTTACTCCACGTTTGAAAGCAGATCATAAAAACATGAGAACATAAAAGTTGCCAAACTAGGACAGGCCGAAGGTCTATGAAAAATATGGCAAGATCCCAAAGAGTAAAGCAGATTTTTATTATTTAATATTTATTGAATTTTTCAATATAATCAAGCATAAAACTTGTACAGAAAGGAAATTCAGCATGAAATTAATACAATTGAAAAGATATATAAAAGAATATCAAATATAAGCATAAATTTCTACTCAAGTCCTCAATCAGATCCAAGAGGGGTAATAGGCGAATCAAAGTAATTATATTTAAACCAAGCAATAACTAGTTTAATGAGATTAAAGCACCCTTTCTTAAACTAAGCACTTTCTTTCTCCAGAGATGCAGTTGAGAGAAAGGTTGTCAGTTGAGATGGCTCAAAGAAAACATATTTATGAGAATGATAATTAATAACACATTTACATGGATGTCGCAAGTAAAAGGTCGCCCCCAGAGATATAACACCAGGTTTCCTTAATAAAAATTCTCGCCTCCTTCTCTGTGTATCCCTAGCCAAATCTGGGAACATCTGAATTTTACAACCTAAAAATTCTTTTTGTTTATTTTTAAAGAAGAGTCTCAGCAACCAGTTTTTATCTGGTGCGAGAGCTACTGTCAAAAGTAAAGTGGCTGGGGTCACCAATTCTCTATCAGACATTTCCAAAATATTAGATATGTTCATTAAATCAGGTCCCATTTTCTGTTGTTGTTGTTGGTCTTGAGTTTTATTTGGAAGGTAATAGACCTGCGTAAATGGTGGTAACGACTCTTCAGAAAGTTCCAATACTTCCATCATATAACGTTTCAACATTTCCCTTGGGGCTATCATAGAAACCCTAGGGAAATTTATCAGTCTGAGATTATTATTACGAGAGAAATTTTCCATTGCCTCCATCTTCCTTCTTAGGTTAGTATTGTCTTTAATTAATGTCTCAGTAATTTGTTGGGAGACTTTTAATTCTTGACAGACATTCTGTACTGAAGTTTTTGAGTCCTCAAGTCCAATCTTTAAATTTTTAATCTCAATTTCATGGTTATTAAGTTTCTTTTCTAATTGTTGTAATTGTGGATTTATAGATCTTGCCAAATTGACCACAAGATCCCACAGAGAATCTAATGTAACCTCTCGGGGCTTCTCAATTTGAAAAGGTTGTAATTTTAATTTGGTTAGCTCACCCTCTGGCAGCGTGTCTCCTACGGCAGTCTGTCGAATTCTCTCATCCCCCGCCGCTTCCTCCTCAGTCTCCTCTGCACCGGCAGGGAGTCCTGCCACACAGTTCCCCCGTTGTTCTCCTTAGCCTCTGGGAGGAGGTGAACTCCGACCTCAGGAAGTACCTCCTCTCGCGGGGAACTGGTTGACTGAGGGCGTGGGGGAGGTGCCCTTACTTCGGGGCTCAACGATGTCTCCGGCCCCATGGAGAGCGACACAGATGCGCCTCCACCATGCGTCTCCCGCGGGGAACTCCCCGAAGCTGTCGGCGTGCCCTGCATTCTCCTCATCAGCTCCTCGATGTTTCCGAAGACGGCCGTTCTGGAGCGCTGCGAGGCTCCAGCAGCGCTGCGTCCCCTCCTCTTCGGCATTGTAAACCAGGTAAATAATTGCAGTAGACAAAGATATTTTAAGGAGCTTCAGGGAGAGTGAAGCTCAAACAACTCCTCGTGCGGCCATCTTGGATCTCTAGTTATTCACCGCCTAAAACACAGATTTTTATGCTGCTTATCCTAGGAATAAGCAATGGATTTTCCCAAGTCCATTGTATTAAGGGCTTATGGACTTTTCTTTTAGGAAATTATCCAAACCTTTTATTTAAACCCTGTTAAGCTAACTGCTTTCACCACATTCCCTGGCAGCAAATTTCAGTTTAATTACACATTGACATGCTTAAAAGCATATAACCCATGGAAGAAACAACCCACTCACCCAGGCCCTGATGCTCAAAGCAAACCAGGCTTGCAGGGCCTGATTCTTTAAACAGTGCCAAGTGGCACCTTACTCCTAGGACCATTTGGCACAGTTGTCAATCAACTGCTAGGCTTCATGTATAGAATCACACCTAGCAGCATCTATTTCGAGTTAAGCATCACTAGGTGTCCTAATGTTATGCACCAGTATATTAGGCCAAGGTTTTCCTGGCCTAATTTACTGGTGCCTAACACAAAATCCTAAGTCATACCAAATCTATTTTCTGCCCCTAACCACACCCATTTCCAGGTAGGCATTGATAGGCACCTCAACTTAGGCATCGGTAGGTGTCGCTCCTAATTCTACGCGGAACTCTTAATTAATGGTTTTTAAATTTCTTTTAATGAGCTTTTAGTGGCGTGATCAGTTACCACACCAATTAAGTTCATTATTCAGTTTTGAGTTCTGCACGGAACTTGGCTAGGCGTCCCCAATCTAGGCACCTAGCAGTGCCTAATTTAGGCCTGCAATCAGGCTTGCAAGGTTTCATTTAGACTGCACAGAAGCAGCTAATGAAAGTCCTAAGCAAACAAGCTTGCTAGTATTAAAATGAGCCCATTAACTATTTCCTGCATTGCTTGGAGAAACGGTGCACAAAACCCCCCTGCCCTAATGGCTAACAATTCTGACAGCTCTCGAACAAGCATTAAGGGGAGGGATGGGGGTCACTTTTAGGTTGTCTAGCAGTGTTTCTTGAATCCTGAGGGATGGGACTTGAATACTGCTTTTTCTGTGTGTTTACAATCAAAGCAGTTTACATATTTTAAACAGGTACTTATTTTGTGTCTGGGGCAATGATGTTTTAAGTGACTTGCCCATAGTCACAAGGAGCTGCAATGAGAATCAAACTCACAACTTCAGGATGCTGAGCCAGCTGCTCTACCCATTAGGCCACTCCTAGGTCATACTAGGCTGCTTGCTTAATGTGACCATTTATTTTTTTCAACAAAATGGGACATCTATTAATATTCAGTCCCGCCCGCAATTTCTTCCATTCATTTTCTTGTACACACAATATCTTATTAATTCATAATGGTAAATATAAAATATAAAAAAAACCACAATGCACACTGTACGCAGAGAAAATATTAATTATCATTTATGAGTTTCAGGGTTTTTTCAAAGATGTCAAGGCAGATTACTTTAAAATATGCAATGTCACCTCAGTAACTATAGAAAAATAGACAAATATAGTGCAAAATATAGACAGCAGATATAAATTCTCAAAACAGACACATTTTGATCACTAAATTGATAATAAAATCATTTTTCCTACTTTTGTTGTCTGGTGATTTCATGAGTCTCTGGTTGCACTTCCTTCTGACTGTGCATCCAATCTTTCTTTCTTTTGCATTCAACATTTCTTTCAGAATCCAGCCCCATCCCCTTTAGATCCAGGTCTCTCTCTCTTTTCCCTCTGTTACCCTCCCCAGATTCAGTGTTAGTTCTTCTTTCTACCTTTGTTCCAGGTCTCCCTCTCTCTCCCCCTCTGTTTGAACCTCCAAAAGTCCTGCATCTGCCTCCTGTCTTTCCACTTTCGTCAAAGCCTTTTCCTCTGTAGTCTTTCTAATGTGCTTACACCCCCCCCCCTTTCTCTGCCTCTTTCTCTCCTTCTTTCCTTCTTCCCTCCCAGCAGATTTTAGCATATCTCTCTCCTCCTTTTTTCCCCTCGGATCTAGTATCTGTCTCCTTCCTCTTTTCCTCCTCCCAGGTCTGGTATCTGTCTCCTCTCCTTCCCCCCTGCTCTGGCATCTCTCTCACCGCTCCCTTCCTCCTGTTCTTCCCTGGTCTTCCTTCTCAATATATTTTCTGCCTCTCTCTAAATTCTTTTTTACTATTCAGTCCTCAATTTTCCTCTTTCACTGTGTCTACCTATAGCTTGCCACCTCTTTCCCTCACCCCTTCCAGTAACTAACTCTATCCTCTTCCCTCAATCCTGCATGTGCCCTTTTTTCTTTCTCCTCCCCACTTCCTTCCAGTGTCTGCTCCCCCTGTCCCTCACACTTCCATTCAGCGGCTGTCCCTCCTCTCCCCCACACTTCCATTCAGTGTCTGTTTCCCTCTCTCTATCCCTTCCATCTACTGCTCACTCTCTATCTCGCCCCTTCCATTCACTGCCCTCTGTGCTCTTTCCATCCAGTGTCCGCCCTCTCTCTCTTTCTCTCTCTTCCATATGGCATCTTCCCTCTTTCTATGCTCCTTCCATAAACTATCTATCCCGTGCCCCTTCTCTCCTTTGTACATGATTGATTTCAGCTCTGTCACCTCTCTGTTTTCCTCTCTCTGTCACCACCCCCTCCCCTATGCTCTGGCATCTCTCTCTTCTCCTTTCTTTCCTTCCCCCATGGTCTGGCATCATCCCTTCCCTGATTCCCGGCATTTTTCTCCTTTCCTTTTCTTCCATCTCTCCCTCCCCCTCCAAGCTCTGACATCTCCTCCTTCCTTTTCCCTTGGTCTGGCATACCTTCCTCCTTCCCTCCAAGCCCTGGCATTTCCTTTCATTCCCTCTCTCATCTTCCTTCAACACTCTCCCCAATTCTCTCCCCCTCTGCTCCCTTTCCTCCTTGTCACCCAAGGCCTGGTGTCCTGAACTTCATCAGGCAGCAGCAGCATTCACAATTCACTTCAGGCCTTCCTCTCTATTGGGTCCTGTCTTCATGAAAACAGGAAGTAGGCAGGACCTGGCAGAGAGGAAGGCCTGAAGCCGGCAACAGCAGCGAATTGTAAACGCTGCTGCTGCCCGAAGAAGGTAATGGAGCACCGAGGCAAACCGCTTCTCCCCCCTCCCAGTCGAACCCCCGCTGACCCTCCTATCTCTCCCTTCCGACCCTCCCAGCGAGTTGACAACCTCCCTCCAGTAGCGTCGGCAGCCGCAGCAAGCTAAACAGGCTGCTTCGCGGCTTTCTCCTGCCCGCGAATCCCTTTGCTGCGTCACCGATGATGTCATCAGTGACGCTTCACCGGCAGGAGAAAGCTACGAAGCAGCCTGTTTAGCTTGCTGCGGCTGCCGACGCTACTGGAGGGAGGTTGTCAACTCGCTGGGAGGGTCGGGAGGGAGAGATAGGAGGGTCAGCGGGGCCTGAATCCGGGCTGTGATCCCCTGTCCCGTTGTCCTCACTCATAGCTTTGGATGCCCTCTCTGAAAACGGGACATTTCGGGCGTCCCGAAGCTGTGAGTGGGGACAATGGAACAGGGGATGTGAAAAAGGGACTGTTCCATTCAAAACGGGACGCATGGTCACCTTATGCTTGCTCCTAGTCCGAGCTCTATCACTGCAGCTTCTGCAGTGAGCCTCCCAACCCGTGCCTCACCTGCCAAGTCTGACACAGCTCGATGCCATCCCCGCAAAACCCCTTTCAACCCACCAAACAGACTGTGCCGGGAGTCCAAATTCTTCCTGTACTAGGTGTGCCAGGAGGACCCGGACCTCGGAGAAGCTCTGAGCCCAACATTTGCAATGCCCGTTATGTGCACATGAGCTGTGCCTATTACAATCTTGTGGGTATGTGCAAGGAACGTTCCTCTTCCTTTAACATTCAATGGTCAACATTAAAAGCATGCATAAAATTTGTATGTTAGTGTTAGGCATCAATCGGTAATTTAGATTCGCTGTTCCGCCTGTATTTTCCAGCGCTGTTCCCTACTACACTGGAATTTTGTACCTCTCCCTTAGTATCTGAAAAACTCAGCAGATAATCAACACGTCAAAAGTCTGATATCTCACTGAATAAACAGGTGAGTGGCTCTGGCAAATAGCAGTGTACTGGAATGCGCTCTAAAGTTTGTTCTCTCTTGGGTAAATATGCTCTCTATTTCTGTGAGCTTTTTGAGGTGAAAGGTTCATACTTTCTTCAAGATGCCTGCCTACGCCATGGCTGACCCTGAAAAGAACAGTGTTCAGAGAATTTGAGTTCCCAGGAGTCCTTCTTTGCTTTTCTAGCATTCTGGTAATAGCTCTCATTTACCATCTGAAAAATATGTTATCATAGCTGAATGAGCAGAGGCTGGATGGCTTGCTCACCCAGTTGTTTTTAACATGACCCTATAAGCCCTTAGATTTATTTACCTGTACTAGTATTTCTTTACTCCTGGATTCTATAAATGGTGCACACATTTTCAGATGCAAAATTGCACGCTATTCTGGCGTGGTAAGCGGGGGGTATGGACCGTCCCAGGCACTGTCTTTTCAGGGGATGTCAGTGCCTCTCCTCTCTGCCCCCCATATGTAGGAACCAGGAGATAGTGTATACTCTAAGAACAGTAGAGCTAGATGCCATGCCTTATACAGTAGAATAGCATGCAACTAGATGTACGCGCAAATTTTAATGTGTGCTAATTAACATCAATACTGGTTGTTAGCACCCAATGATTGATAGTTAAGTTTGTTAATTAATTTGGGCACACAAATCTGGGCACTATATGTAGGGTCCAGGAGATAGGACTAGATTCACTAAGCAAACCGATCGTGTACCAATCGGTTTGCGACCCCTTTGCAACCCGATATCCCTCCAACCCAATTCACTAACCTCTCCTCCGATCCGTGCATGCCAAATGAGGGGAAACAGCATGCAAAGTAGGATAAATGCGATTCACTAAACAAATCTGGGACACCAACTAGGCTGGCCAATCAACAGATAAAGTGACTCCTGGGGACCAGTCACACACGTCTCTGCCGACTCTTCTGCTCTGTCGCCGCCCTGTACTCTGCCCCAATCTTCCAGCCCTGCTCTCTGCCCCGATCTTCCAGCCCTGCTTTCTGCCCCAGGCTCTGGATCTCTGCCGCCTTCCCTGCAGCACGAGCCCACAGGTTTAAAATGGGGCTGCGCACCTGCGGGCTCGCACTGCAGGGAAGGTGGCAGAGAGAACCTCCTTGATAGCACGGAGATGAAGCAGAGTGGTCTGGGATGGATTGGAAGGATACTCTCTTGGAGGCAGATCTGGAGGAACCTGGATGAAATGAAGAGAGTATCCTTCCCTAATGATGGACAGCACCAAGAGATCTGATGTAATGATCTCCCAGCGGTGGTAAAAAATGATGGAGACAACCTCCAATGGGAAGGGGAGAGGACAGAGGCAGAACTATGGAGGTTATGCTCTGTATTAGATGACCAAAGGCTGAGAAACCTTAGGTGCAGCAGGAGTCTGAGGTTTCTGTTGCCTCTGCTGCTGTTGTGGTTGGTTCTTAGGAGGTGCTCTTGTATAAGGAGCTTGTCTCTGTGGAAAACACCTCTGATAAGATGGACGAGTCTGAAACCTTTAGAAGTGGAAGCCTTAGGCTTAGGATGAGTAATGGAAGCAAACGATTTTTCATGTTCAGACAATCGTTTAGTAGCTGCCTCGATGGAGTCATCAAACAATTCATTTCCTTGACAAGGAATGTTGGCCAGACAATCTTGAAGATTAGGGTCCATGTCTATAGTGCAGAGCCAGGCAAGCCTGCACATCGCTACTGAAAAGGCAATGACCTTTGAGGAAAGTTCAAATGCATCATAGGAAGATTGAAGAAGATGCATGCGGAGTTGAGTCAGAGTGGTGATTGTCTGCTGAAAACCTGTAAGATGATGTTGAGGAATATATTTGAAATATTCATGCAGAGTGTCAACCAAATGCTTGAAATACGAAATGAAAACAAAGTTGTAATTCAAAACTCTAGTTGCCATGAGAGAATTTTGATACAACCGGTGACCAAATTTGTCCATGGTCTTGCCCTCTCTTCCAGGAGGGACAGTGGCATAAATTTTGGCAGGATTGGTCTTTTTCAGAGAAGACTCCACAAGAAGGGACTGATGGGATAACTGAGATTTCTCGCAGACCTTGCAGTGGACCATCCTGTAACGAGACTCCAGCTTTCCTGGGACAGCAGGAATGGAATAAGGTGTCTCGAGGTTTCTCTTGAAGGTTTGAGAAAGAAGTCTATTAATGGGTAATTTGAGAGACTCCGCAGGAGGACGATACATACCCATTTCTTCTAAATACTCCTGAGAGTATTTGGAATCAGAATCCAGAGTAATATTGAGTTCCTTACTCTTTGACGTAAGAAAGACGAAAAAGATATCTGCTCCAAGGATTGTTGACCTCGAGGAGAAGAAGGTGATCTCGAGGTGAAATGTAAGGCAGAGAACCAGGGTGAATTTTGATACCTGAGGCCTGAATATGCAGGTATAGATGACTCACTGAGAGAGTGGATAGAATCCCTCTTAGGAGAAGAAGCAGCAGTATCTGGAGGTGGTGTCCTCGACTTCGGAGTTGCCTCGAAGAGTCTCGAGGCCTGGAGAGACAAGTCTTGTCTCGAGAAGAGGACCTGTGCCTCGATTGGTGTGGAGAACTGTGCCTCGAACCAGGCAGGTCTCGAGAAAGTTGAGGAGTCTTTGCCCTATGCCTCGGGAAGGGCGATGCAAGGAGGGAGGGCTGGAGGCTGGAGATCGAGGCATCATAAGGGATTGAACACCTGGTGTCGAGGCATCTCGAGGCACTGACAAGGACTCAACTCCTTGAGTAGCGTGCTTTTGCTCCAGATGAGACACTCGCAAAAACTCGACTCCTTGCATAGAGTGTGAAGAGTTTTCTCGATGCACTCCCAAGGACTCGACTCCTTGTACAGAGTGAGGAGGATCAGCTCGAGGTACAACCAAGGACACAACTCCTTGTGATACTGCTAAGTGCTCAGGATGGACTGCAGGAAGCAGAGTCAAGGTAGGAGCATGTTTGGCAAGCATATTACCAAACTGACAATCCAAGATGGTCTGGATCATAGCCTCCAAATGTGACACCGAGGCTTGAGGACCTGGTACATTTGGTGTGGCTATAGTCTCAAGGGAAGAGGAGGAAGAATGACCCTTCGACTTGGAGACATGCTTCTTGGGTATCTTGATAACTACTGCTGGCACCTGACCTGAGGAAGGCAGCAAGGCAAGCATCTCGTAAGGAGAAGACTTAGCAGATTTACTCGAGGATGCGCCAAACAAGGATGGCTTGATTAAAGTTGAAGCTGAGGTCGAGGCAGAAGGTGGAACTCCTGTATGCTTGACCGGATTCGAGGTCGAGACCGGGGAAAGTGGATCCATTCCTCCGAAGAGTTTTTCCACCTGAACTCGACGATATTTGCGGGCATGAGGTTGAAGGGTAGCTCAGCAAACACATGACTCAGGATGATGGTCAGGTTCCAAACACTGAATACACCACCGATGTGGGTCAGTGAGGGAGATCGCGCGCTGGCACCGGCTACACTTCTTGAAGCCTGTGGCTGGCTGGGACATAAACAGGAAGATAGCCGCAGCTAAGTCGAAACCCGCCGGCTGAGGCCGCAAGGCAGACCCCGCCGTGACTGAAAGAAAAAAGTAAAATAAGTTTTTTTTAAAATGAAACGCGTAAGAAATACACAGCGACCCTGAAAAGAAATAAAACACGAGCCGTGGTGAGAGAAGGCACGACGTAGAACTGAGTCTAGCGCAGAGCATCGAAATAGGACTTCTCGCTCCGCGGAAAACTGAGAACTGAAGATAGACGCACCCTACGCTGGGCGGGAAGGCACTTACGCATGTGTGGTGCGGCAGTCGCGAACTTTCTTAAGTTCTACAAGCAAATCTGCTTGTAAAGCTGTCCTCATCCGGGCTCCGTGGATGACGTCACCCACATGTGAGAATATGCTGCCTGCTTGTCCTGAGATAAAACATGCTCGGTTCTTGGCTCCTTGTTCCTCTTAGATTTGTATTCCCAATCACACTACTGGGTATTAAGTATTCAAATAAAAAGTGTCCGAAGAAAGGGTGAATACCAAACAAACCAAAAGGCAGACACTAAAAACGTTTAAAACCTTAAACTGACAGAGGTGCTCAGAACCAACAGAGGTGGTAAGAAAATCACAAACGGGGACAGGCCCCTAAATGCGCTTTCCAAAGTCTATCATTGCACCAAAAAATATGATTTTGAGCACCTCTGTCAATTTAAGGTTTTAAACGTTTTTAGTGTCTGCCTTTTGTTTTGTTTGGTATTCACCCTCTTAAATTTGTAACATTACGCAGGTCATGTCCAACCTTTGCATAATCCTGTAAACTGCATCGAACTTATTGTATTGTGGTATATAAATAAAAGTTCATGTCATGTTATGTCCAGATAACTGACAGTGGAATTTTTAGGTCTCCGCTGTAATACCAGTTCCCCAAAAGGCTGAAATTTATCTCACAGTGTTCAGTCCTGATCCTAAATGAACTGTTTCTGCCTATGTAAAACTGTGTCCTTTTTTTGTAAGTGTGCCACGCTCTGCTCCCTCTGCACCTCCTCACAAGCTGATAGCTACTAACTGCCACACCTTCTTCCTTATTTTGAGCAACTGCAGGCACCCTGCACCCTAGCAGAATGGAAAGTGAACACAATTTAATCTCACAAACCCATGCATGACCGCAATTTCTCAAAGCCACCATAGTCTACATTTTTGTGACATATAAACTGCATGAATAAGAAAGCATGGCTAGCTGTGATAAACGCTGCCGACCCAATGACCTTTGCTCATGTGTAATCACAGCAATGCAACCAACTCCAGCACAGACAAATCAGAGGAGAGTTCCTGAGAGTAATTGTGCCTCTTGCACGCCGTAGCCAAAGGCAAGTCAGCTCACAGTCAGGGCAGGTCGGGACCAGAACGATCTGCCATGGAGCTTGCTGGAGCTGTAATTCTCCTCTTGGTTCTCTGTATCTCGTTTCTATTTCTCATTTCTGCCTGGAAAGCAATGGGCAACAGGGGCAATCTACCTCCTGGGCCAACTCCTCTTCCAATAGTAGGAAACATACTCCAAGTCAAGACTGGAGACATGGTCAACTCACTTATGAAGGTAAGTCACTATTCTGGTCCTCACTGCAGATTGAATACAAAGCGCCCCTGGATTCTACCAAAATGCTGGCATTGTCATCATTCAGACGTTACCCAAAACAATCAGGCCACAGATTAGCAGACCATAGGATCGATAATTCCTTTCCTTTGTCTTATGAAAGACAAAAGTGTGCCTTTCGTCAGCAAACTGAGGAGCAGCCTGGAGACAAAGAATAGAGAATACCTACAGGCAGGCAGGCAGAGACCAGAGCTCTTTCAACATGACTGTAGTCAGGATTAAATTAATGCATAATAGAGAATGACATGGAGACAAATTTGTCCCCATCCCCGCAGGAACTCAATTGCCCCGTCCCGCCTCCATGCATTTTGTCACTGTAACTGTCCTATTCCTGTAAGCTTTGCCTTAACTGCGCAGGCCTCGAACACTTAAGATTTTAAAGCGTTTGAGGCTTGTGCAGACGAGGACGGCGTTAAGGCGTTGGTGGAATGAGACACTATGTCATCACAAACTGAACTCTAGAATGTTGCTACTTATGATTTTAAAGTGTCTGAGGCTTGTGCAGACGAGGACGGAGCTTGCAGGAATGGGGCGGGACAGGAAAAGAACTTGCAGGATGGGACAGGAAAATGAGTTCCCGTGGGGACGGGGAAAAATTTGTCCCTGTGTCATTCTCTAATGAAGTGCTTTTCAACCTTTTTACACCTGTGGACCGGCAGAAATAAAAGAATTATTTTGTGGACCGGCAAACTACTAGGACTAAAATTTTAAAACCCCGTTTCTGCCCCATCTCCGCAAATCATCTGATCTCATCCGTACAAGCCTCAGTTATGATTTTATATTGAATGTATTTTATTAAAGTATAAAGAGAAACAATATTCTATACAATTGTCATTTTATAAGTAAGATAGGTACTTAGAAATTCCCTTACTGTCCCGAAGGCTCACAATCTAACTAAAGTACCAGGAAAAATGACAATTAGAAGAGTAATAAAGAAAGAAAATAGAGATAGAGGAGAAAAATAAGATAGAGGAGAAAAATATATAACAAGTATTATCCCAGGACAAGCAGGCAGGTATTCTCACTAGTGGGTGATGTCATCAGACAGAGCCCCGGTACGGACGTCTCACAAGCACGTGTTGCTTGTAGAAACTTAAAGTTTCTAGATGCCCGCACCGCGCATGCGCCGGTGCCTTCCTGCCCGGAGATCCGGGCGTGTCTCCTCAGTTCTTTCTTTTCCGCGGAGCTGAGAAGTTCAACTTCATCATGCGCTAGCTGAATTCAGTTAAATTTGCCTTTCTTGTCCGCGTTTTCGCTTTCTTTTAATTACAGTTAACAGTACTTTTCTTTTTCAGTAAAAAAAAAAAAAAAAAAAAAGAAGATTATTTCCTCCGGCGGGTCGAACGGGCCGGCCACGTGGCTCAGGCCCACTGGCTTCGACCTCGCGGCGGAGATTTTCCGGCCTATGTCCCGGCCAATCACCGGGTTTAAAAAGTGCAGCAAGTGCCAACGCGCGATTTCACTCACGGACCCTCACTGGCGCTGTTTGCAGTGTTTGGGCCCTGACCACATCCCGAAATCGTGCAGGCCTTGCTCTACCCTTACGGCACGCTCATTCAAGCGGCGTTGCCTATTGTGGGAATCGATGTTCAAGATGGACGCAGCTAAGGATCCCTCAGCCTCCACTTCATCTGATACCTCCCCGGTTCGGGCGAAACCGGTATCGACCCCTCCTGCATCGAGTGTGGTGAAACCGGCATCGTTCACCCCGACACCATCCACGAGCTCGACGTCGGTGCCTGCCCCGGTCTCCTCGGTTCAGGTACCTCTTCCTTCCACAGTGCCACCAGTGGTCATCAAAGTGCCGAAAGCTACTAAGCAGAAGCACTCGGCCTCGAAGGAGCGCGATGTCCGTGCAGGAGGACCCCCTTTCGGTGCGGATCCCTCCTTATCGGCTTCGCTACGGTCCGTGCTGGAAGCTCAATTCGTTGAGCTCATGCAGACCATCGGACCCGGGCTCATCGCTGCCATACAGGGTGACCTCCCGGTACCGGTCCAAAGGGGCGGTCCGCCCCCTCCCCCTCCTCCCCGTTCGACTTCGAAAACCGACGAGGACGAACGGGGGAGGGCGGCGATGCCCACGCGGCAAGCCTCGCTTACCGATATGCCGCCATTAGAACCCATTACGCCTCCGCGCCAACATGGGACCAGACCTCCGATCGATACTCAAAGCCCTGGGCATAGTCAGGAAGAGTTCTTCCGTACTCCTTACCAGACTTGGGTAGCATCGCAAGAACCCGCATCGCAACCCCAGTTGCGATCCACCGCTTCCAGCCCTATCCACCACTTGGGGGCCTCGGGAGACCATGCGATGCACAGACGATCCCGATCCCCGTCCCGCCACCGAGACGGGCACCGATCGAGACACTCATCCTGGCACTCTTCACGCCATTCGGAGGTGTCACCGCAGAAAAAACTGCAACGTAGGGGATACTCCTCATCAGAGGTGTCCCCTCCGGGGGGCCCGGAGTACGAGGAGACACCGGTGCCCGATTCTCCTTGCCACTCCCCGATGTCCATGGACCTGGAGGCCTCCTCCGCCTCCAGCCCGTCCCACAGGCCGACGCTGGCGGATCAATTGTCCTTCTCATCATTCCTCCGACAAACGGATGATCTGGATGTGACCCTTGACACGGGCTCCCGATACTCCAAAGAGTATCTGGACACCATGCATTTACCTAACCCTCCAACGGAGTCGCTTCGGCTCCCCCTGCATAAATTGCTGGACCAGACCTTCATGCAGTGTTTCGAAACACCGTACTCCATACCGGCGATCCCCAGCAAACTCGATGCTCGATACCGCATCGTGCACCATAAAGGATTTGAGGGCCCTCAACTCTCCCACCAATCCCTACTGGTCGAGTCCTCTCTTAAACGCTCTCATCCCTCCCAGGTCTACGCCTCTGTACCGCCGGGCCGAGAGGGGAGAACGATGGACAAATTTGGTAGAAAATTCTATCAAAACTCCATGATGGCGTCACGGGTGCTGAACTACAATTTCTTTTTCTCTTCCTATCTGGAGTTCTTCTTGCCGGTGCTCCGCAAGTTCACTCCGTTCATAGACAACCAAGCTCGATTCGAGTTCGAGGAAGTGGTAGCCTCCCTCTCCCAATTACGCCTCCAGCTGATGCAATCCTCCTTCGATGCATTCGAACTCTCGGCACGTGCTGCCGCAAGCGCGGTAGCCATGCGTCGCCTGGCATGGCTCCGTACAATCGATATGGATCCCAACCTCCAGGACAGACTCGCCAACGTACCATGTGCTGGAGCTGACCTGTTCGATGAGTCTATCGAAACTGTTACCAAGAAGCTGTCGGATCATGAAAAATCTTTTCAATCCATCCTGCGGCCCAAACCCAAACCTCAACAGTCTCGACCTTCCAGGCCACCCCTGATTTACCAGCGGCGTTACATGCCCAGCCAAACGCCTGCTGCGAGACAACCTGCGAAGAGACAACCTCCCCAGAAGTCTCAGCAAAAACCTCAGCCACCGGCTGCACCTAAGGCTACCCAGCCCTTTTGACTCCCCCCCCCCGGGAGCATAACCGACACCGTTCTGCACTCAGCCTCTCCCATAGGGGGCCGCCTCCATCTTTTTTACCATCGATGGGAGGCCATAACCACGGACCTATGGGTCCTTACCATCATAAGAGAAGGATACTCTCTTCAATTCCATCGGGTCCCCCCGGACCATCCTCCAAGAGAGTATCCTTCAAGCTCGACGCAGACCGCCCTTCTTCTTCAGGAAGTCCAAACCTTACTTCAGCTTCGGGCTGTCGAGCCGGTCCCGTCAGACCAATTGAACCGAGGGTTTTACTCCCGGTACTTCCTCGTCCCGAAGAAAACGGGCGACCTGCGACCCATTTTAGACCTTCGGGCCCTCAACAAGTTTCTGGTCAAAGAGAAGTTTCGCATGTTGACTTTGGCTTCTCTATACCCCCTCCTCGAGCAGAACGACTGGTTATGCTCCCTGGATCTCAAGGAGGCCTACACTCACATCCCCATTCACCCGGCCTCCCGAAAGTTCCTCAGATTTCGGGTGGGAAATCTGCACCTACAGTATCGAGTGCTACCATTCGGCCTATCTTCGTCCCCCAGAGTCTTCACAAAGTGCCTGGTGGTAGTGGCCGCAGCACTCCGGGACAGGGGTCTACAGGTGTTCCCATACCTCGACGACTGGCTCATCAAGGCCCCGTCAGCCCCAGAGGTCACTTCGGCGGCCTTGGCTACAACCTACTTCCTCTGGGCTTCGAGATCAACTTTTCCAAGTCTCATCTACAACCCACCCAGTCCCTCCCCTTCATCGGAGCGGTCCTGGACACCACCCGACTCCGAGCATTCCTACCTCTGCAACGCATGGAGTCTCTTCTTCATCTCTGCCAGTCAGTGTCTACCCGCCAAACCCTACCGGCGAGACAACTGATGGTGCTCCTGGGCCATATGGCCTCCACAGTACATGTGACACCCTTTGCCAGACTCCACCTCAGGATCCCCCTGTGGACCCTGGCATCACAGTGGAATCAGGCGTCCGATCCACTATCCAAACACATCTCAGTCACACCTGCTCTTCGGCAGTCTCTACTTTGGTGGATGACCTCTTCGAATCTATCCAGAGGTTTGCTGATGCACTCTCCCCCCCATCAGAAAGTTCTCACAACCGATTCATCGAATTATGCATGGGGGGCCCACCTGGATGGTCTCCGCACCCAAGGATTCTGGACCAGTGCGGAAAGACTACACCAAATCAATCTACTGGAACTCAGAGCCATCTTCAATGCGCTCCAAGCTTTCCAACACCTACTTCACGACATGGTAATCCTCATTCGCACAGACAATCAGGCCGCCATGTATTATATCAACAAGCAAGGAGGCACGGGCTCGGCCCTCCTTTGCCAGGAAGCTCTACGAGTCTGGGACTGGGCGGTGCGCCACAACGCCCTACTCAGAGCAGTATACATTCAGGGGGAGAACAACGTCTTAGCAGACAAACTAAGCCGTCTGCTACAACCGCACGAATGGACTCTCCATTCCAGCCCCCTTCACCAAATCTTCACGCAATGGGGGACGCCTCAGATAGACCTCTTTGCGGCTCCCCACAACTCCAAACTGCCTCAGTTTTGCTCCAGGATCTACACTCCTCATCGCCTCGAGGCAGATGCTTTTCTACTGAACTGGGGGAAACGATTTCTATATGCGTTCCCTCCATTCCCGCTGATCCAGAAGACTCTGGTCAAGCTGAAACTTGAACGGGCTACCATGATTCTAATAGCCCCTCGGTGGCCCAGACAACCTTGGTTCTCCCTCCTACTTCAACTCAGCAGCAGGGAACCAGTACCACTTCCAGTGTTTCCTTCACTACTTACTCAACATCAAGGATCACTGCTTCATCCCAACCTGCAGTCTCTCCACCTGACAGCTTGGTTCCTCTCAACGTAACCCCTCACCAATTCTCACAAGAAGTGAGGGAGGTCTTGGAAGCTTCCAGGAAGCCCGCCACTCGACAATGCTACTCCCAGAAATGGACCAGATTCTCCTCATGGTGTGTTTCTAAATCAAAGGAACCTCAGCGAGCTTCCTTATCCTCCGTGCTGGACTATCTCCTACACCTATCTCAATCTGGGCTCAAGTCCACATCCATACGAGTCCACCTGAGCGCTATTGCGGCGTTCCACCAGCCCCTACAAGGGAAACCCCTCTCGGCCCATCCGGTGGTCGCCAGATTTATGAAAGGACTCTTCCATGTTAACCCTCCTCTCAAACCACCCCCAGTAGTTTGGGACCTCAATGTAGTCCTTTCCCGTCTCATGAAGCCCCCGTTTGAACCACTCAACAGGGCCCCTCTTAAGTATCTCACCTGGAAAGTGCTTTTTCTTGTAGCCCTTACGTCCGCTCGCAGAGTCAGCGAACTCCAGGCATTGATGGCGGATCCACCATTCACAGTATTCCATCATGACAAGGTGGTCCTCCGCACTCACCCGAAATTCCTGCCTAAGGTGGTCTCCGAATTTCATCTCAACCAATCCATTGTACTTCCAGTATTCTTCCCTAAGCCCCATTCTCACCACGGAGAATCGGCCCTTCACACTCTAGACTGTAAACGTGCCTTGGCTTTCTACCTGGATCGCACCAAGCCACACAGAACCACTCCTCAACTTTTTGTCTCCTTCGATCCTAACAAGTTGGGAAGACCCGTATCAAAGCGCACCATCTCTAATTGGATGGCGGCTTGTATCTCTTTCTGCTATGCCCAGGCTGGATTATCACTTCCTTGTAAGGTCACAGCCCATAAGGTCAGAGCAATGGCAGCCTCAGTAGCATTCCTCAGATCAACACCAATCGAGGAAATTTGTAAGGCTGCCACCTGGTCCTCGGTTCACACATTCACCTCACATTATTGTCTGGATACTCTCTCCAGACGGGATGGACAGTTTGGCCAAACAGTATTGAAAAATTTATTCTCTTAAGTCGCCAACTCCCCCTCCATCCCACTGAGGTTAGCTTGGAGGTCACCCACTAGTGAGAATACCTGCCTGCTTGTCCTGGGATAAAGCAATGTTACTTACCGTAACAGTTGTTATCCAGGGACAGCAGGCAGCTATTCTCACGTCCCACCCACCTCCCCTGGGTTGGCTTCTCAGGCTAGCTACCTGAACTGAGGAGACACGCCCGGATCTCCGGGCAGGAAGGCACCGGCGCATGCGCGGTGCGGGCATCTAGAAACTTTAAGTTTCTACAAGCAACACGTGCTTGTGAGACGTCCGTACCGGGGCTCTGTCTGATGACATCACCCACTAGTGAGAATAGCTGCCTGCTGTCCCTGGATAACAACTGTTACGGTAAGTAACATTGCTTTATCATTCATCTCAATTAATATCTGCAAAATGTGTAGTAATAATAAAACTCCTAATTAAAATAATTCCCTAAAAGATTGTAATATATCCCCCCCAAAAAAACCCCACGTTTATCCTCCCCAAATTCATTATTATAATCTATATTTCCCAAAAAAACAATATAATTATTCTTAAACCATAAAACTGACCTTAAAAATTTTATACTAAGGTATATATTAAAAAATTTTATTAAATCAAGAAGAAATATCATAAAAACATTAAATTTCATTAAAGATATAATAACCCATTACCACTAATCTCATAAAGCTTTCCACATATATGTAATTAAATCAGAAAAAATTACATTTTTGACTACAACAACAAACTAAAAATTTCATAAACTAAAACTTTTCCTCAATGAATAAAAAACCTTTTCATTAATATGGTCTATTTGCAAAAGTAAAACTCATTCATAAATTCATTTTCCCAAAATCTTGAGTGTGAACTCCACTCCATAAATTCAAAAAAGTGAGTCTTCTCATTCCTTTCTTATCCCTTCAAAATAAAGTCCTTCATGTAGACATTGGTTCTTCTTGTGACAGGAACTCTTTAAGTTTAATGGGATCCTGGAAATACAATGACTTATTTCCATTAGACACTCTCACTCTTGATGGATAATACAATCCATAAGTGTAGCCCTTCTCTTTCAACTGCTGTCTCAGAATAAGAAACTGCTTTCTTATATTTGCAGTTGGTTTTGCAAAATCCGGGACCAGCATCAATTTAGAGCCCTTGTAGTTTAAATTTTTATTAGTTTTTGCTACTTTTAAAATTTCCAAAGCTTGCTGAAACCTTAAAACTTTGAAAATCAAGGGTCTAGGGCTAACTTGGTTTGCTGATCTCTTTGAAGGGATTCTATGTGCCCGTTCTATTTCCAACGGCCCTCTACTATCAAGAAAACTGAACAAGCCAAATTATTACAGAATGCTACACAGAAATATCATGCTAACAGAATACTTCAGTCATACATGACAGGAATAGTGTTAGGGGAATGCAACTAGGGCAGGGGTGCCCACACTTTTTGGGCTTGCGAGCTACTTTTAAAATGACCAAATCAAAATGATCTACCAACAATAACATTTTAAAAAAACACAAAGCACACTGTACGCTGAGAAAATGTTAATTATCATTCCTATTCCAGGGTTTTCAAAGAGGTCAAAGCAGATGACTCTATGCACTATCACCTCAGTAACAACCATACAAAAATAGACAAATATACCCCCCTCCCTTTTTACTAAACCACGATAGCAGTTTTTAGCTCAGGGAGCTGCGCTGAATGCCCAGCGCTGCTCTCGACGCTCATAGGCTCCCTGCGCTAAAAACTCTATTGCGGTTTAGTAAAAGGGGTCCTTAGTGTAAAATATAGAGAGCAGATATAAATTCAGACACATTTTGATCACTAAATTTAAATTAAAATCATTTTTCCTACCTTGTCTAGTGATTTCATGAGTCTCTGGTTGCACTTTCTTCTTTCTCTCTTCATGCCCCCTTTCTTTTTTTCTGTTTCTCTTTTTTCTTTCTGTCTCCCTGCCTGCCTTTTTTCTTTCTTTCTCCCTGCCCTCTCCCAAGCCACTGCCACTCCATCGGGGACCAGGACCCAAACTGCCATCAGGGACCAAGACCCAAACCGCCACCAATAACAGGCCCGAAAGCCGCCGCCGCCCCAAGCTCTCCCTGCTTCAGCCGACCAGCATCGCGATCGACCTATTGGGGGAAATGCTGCCGGGTCCTGCCTTCGCAGAAACAGAAAGTAGGCAGGACCCGGCAGCAAGAAGAGGAAATACTTCATTAATCTGTCTCCCGCCTTAGCCCGTAGCGAGTGCTTGCTTCAGGGCTCTCAACATGTGCGTGCCGGCTTCCCTTCTCCCCCCCCAGACATAACTTCCGGTTTCAGAGGGAAGAGAAGAGAAGCCGGCACGTTAGAGCCCGGAGCATAAGTTCGCTACGGGCTGAAATCTCCAAGTCGGGTTTTTAAAAAAAATTTTCAGCAGTGGCGGTAGCAGCAGATGACAGCTGGGCCCTAGGGAGAATACAGAAGAAGGCTGATTGGCCCGGTAGATCAGGACGGTAACACGAGTCTAGCGATCGACTCACATTGCCTTCCTGAGCTACTGGTCGATCGCGATCGACGTATTGGGCACCCCTGAACTAGGGCAACTGCCCACTGGTCAGAGAGCACCCTAAGCCAGCTGGAAGCTAAAGAAGCACTGCCTGGGCTTTGCAGTCCCCAGTTATGTCTAACACCAGCTCTAGCAAGATATATATTTCAAATCTAATATATTCTAATCACAAAATAGAAATAAAATTATTTTTTTCTACCTTTTTTCGTCTCTGGTTTCTGCTTTCATCTTCTTTTCACTCTCTTCCCTCCAGCGTCTGCCCTCTCTGTCTCTTCAATCCAGCATCTGCCCCTTCCATCCATTGTCTGTCCTCTCCCCCTTCCATATGGTATCTGTCTTCTTTCTATGCCCCTCTCCCCTTTCCATCCAGCCTGTGCCCCCTCTCTCCTTTTTACATGATTCATTCCAGCTTCACTGCTCTCTTCATTTTTATCTCTCCTACACCAGATCTAGCATCATTGTCCCTCTCTGTTTATTTCTCTGCTGACCCATTCCCATCATCAATTTCTCTACTTTCTCATGCCTGTCTCTCCCCTTCCCCTCCTCTAATCTCCCTGCCAGCTGTTTCCTTCCTTTTTTCCTTCTCCCTTCCGTCCTCCTCCTGTCCAGCAGTAACTCTCTTCCCTTCCTCCCCTCCCAGCAGCATTTCTCCTTCTCCCTCTCCAGTAGCAGCTGTCCCTTTTTTTTCCCTTGCCCAGCAGCTTCCCAGACTCCAGTAGTGGCTTTCTCCCCTCCCAGCAGCTCTTCTTACAACTTTCAAATTCAGAAAAGGAAACTACGAAGCAATGAGGGAAATGGTAAGGAAGAAACTTAGGAACACTTCCAAGAAATGGCAAATGGTAGAACATGGCTGGTCTTTTTTTCAAGGACACAGTGAGCGAGGCGCAAAATCAGTATATCCCCAGATTCAGAAAGGGGTGCAAAAAGAGTCGAACAAAGGACCCGGTGTGGATAACTAAAACAGTGAAGGAAGCGATAGGAAATAAGAAAAATTCATTCAGAAATGGAAAAAAGACAAAACTGAGGGGAACTGGAAAGAGCACAAGAAGTATCAAAAAGAATGTCACCGTGTGGTTCGAAAAGCCATAAGAGAGTATGAAGAGAGGCTAGCCAGGGAAGCACGAAATTTCAAACAATTCTTTAGATATGTTAAAGGGAAGCAGCCGGCTAGGAAGTGGGACCGCTGGACGATGGAGACAGGAAGGGAGTGGTGAAGGAGGAGAAAGGAGTAGCAGAATGACTTAACGTGTTCTTTTCATCTGTATTTACAAATGAAGCCACATCCAACATATCAGAACCTGAGCAAATCTTCAATGGAGATCAAGCAGAAAAATTAACATCCATGGAAGTGAGCCTTGAAGACGTACGCAGGCAGCTAGAAAAATTAAAAACTGACAAATCCCCGGGTCCGGACGGAATCCATCCAAGGGTTCTGAAGGAGCTAAAGGAGGAGATAGCGGAACTACTGCAGAAAATTTGCAATCTATCCCTCAAAACAGGCGTAATCCCGGAGGATTGGAAGATAACCAACGTTAGGCCCATCTTTAAAAAGGTTCAAGAGGTGACCCAGAAAACTACAGACCGGCGAGTCTGACCTTGGTTCCGGGGAAAATGGCGGAAGCACTGATAAAAGACAACATTGATGAACATTTTGAAAGAAACAAACTTCTGATAACCAGCCAACATGGTTTCTGCAAGGGGAGATCGTACCTAACGAACTTACTGCACTTCTTCGAAGGAATTAAACGGATGGACAGAGGAGACCCCATAGACATCATATATCTAGATTTCCAAAAAGCCTTTGACAAGGTACCCCATGAACGCCTACTTCGGAAACTGAAGAACCATGGGGTGGAAGGAGATGCACATAGATGGATCAGAAACTGGTTGGTGGGCAGGAAACAGAGGGTAGGAGTGAAGGGCCACTACTCGGACTGGAGGAGGGTCACGAGTGGTGTCCCGCAGGGTTCGGTGCTCGGGCCGCTGCTATTTAATATATTTATAAATGATCTAGAAACAGGAATGAAGTGTGAGATAATAAAATTCGCGGATGACACCAAAATATTTAGTGGAGCTCGGACTAAAGAGGACTGCGAAGAATTGCAAAGGGACTTGAACAAACTAGGGAAACGGGTGACGAGATGGCAGATGAAGTTCAACATTGAGAAATGTAAAGTACTTCATGTTGGAAGCAGAAACCCGAGGTACAGCTATACGATGGGGGTAATGGTGGACATGACAATGAAGCCGACGGCACAGTGCGCAGTGGCCGCTAAGAGAGCGAATAGAATGCTAGGTATAATCAAGAAGAGTATTACTACCAGAACAAAAGAAGTTATCCTGCCGTTGTATCGGCGATGGTGCGTCTGCATCTGGAGTACTGCGTTCAATATTGGTCGCCGTACTTTTAAGAAGGATATGGCGATACTCAAGAGGGTTCAGAGGAGAGCGACACGTCTGATAAAAGTATGGAAAACCTTTCATACACTGAGAGATTGGAGAAACTGGGACTCTTTTCCCTGGAGAAGAGGAGACTTAGAGGGGAAATGATAGAGACTTACAAGATGATGAAGGGCATAGAGAGAGTAGAGAGGGACAGATTCTTCAAACTTTCGAAAAATAATAGAACAAGAGGGCACATGGAAAAGTTGAAAGAAGACAGATCCAAAACGAATGCTAGGAGGTTATTCTTTACCCAACGTGTGGTGGACACCTGGAATGCGCTTCCAGAGGGCGTAATAGGGCATAGTACGGTACTGAGGTTCAAGAAAAGGATTGGACAATTTCCTGCTGGAAAAGGGGATAGAGGGGTATAAATAGAGGATTACTGCACAGGTACTGGACCTGTTGGGCCGCCACGTGAGTGGACTGCTGGACACGATGGACTTCAGGTCTGACCCAGCGGAGGCATTGCTTATGTTCTTATGTTTAACCCTAGTACTAGATATGCATTAGTCCCATTTCTCTTCTGTTTCCTTTTTTTCAAATATATGTTACTAGCTGATCACCCGGCGTTGCCCGGATATTTATTTATCCAAACCTTCCGGTATCGGATATTTATTTATCCAAACCTTCCGGTATCGGATCAATTTTTACATGTCACCCACTTCCCACCCCCACAGTATTTTTTCCCAGATAGTAAGTCATATGTATACCAAGTTTGGTTGAAATCTCTCCATGCATTTATGGATTAGACAGTAATATTTGTCGTTTTGATAATTTTTACATCACCATCTTCCCACCCACAGTATTTTTCCCCAGATAGTAAGTCATATGTGTACCAAGTTTGGTTGAAATCTCTCCATGCGTTTCAGAGTTATGCTGAGTATTCATCTCAGCGAACCCGAAAACTTTGGGGTAGACACTAAAATCTGTTGTTTTTGATCATTTTTATATGTCACCCCCTTCCCATCCCACAGTATTTTACCCCAGATAGTAAGTCATATGTGTACCAAGTTTGGTTCACATCTCATCATGCGTTTCAGAGTTATGCTGGAACATACATACATACTGTACATACATACACAGATACATCTAATTTTATATACAGTGGAACCTTGGTTTACGAGCATAATTCTTTCCAGAAGCATGCTCATAAACCAAATTACTCGTATATCAAAGCGAGTTTCCCCATAGGAAGTAAGGGTAAGTCGCTTTATACGTTCCCACCCTCCCTCGCCCCGAGGTCAGCAGCGCTGCTCCCCCCCCCCGAGAACCGGCCTCACTCCTCCCGCTTGTGAACGCCCCCCCACTCGAGCCGGCCTCCCCACCTGAACAGCATTTAGTCTTGCCCCCCATCTGGCACTGGCACATAGCCCACAGGACGTGCCGGTGTAAGATGTTCCTGCCTTTTGCCTGGATCTTCAGCATCTGTGCATGCTCAAGTCCTTCTTGTTCTCGCTCTCTCCGAGATTCTCTAAGATTCTCTGAGAGAGCGAGAACTAGAAGGCATTGAGCATGCGCAGATGCTCAAGGCCCAGGCAAGAGGCAGGAACTTCTTTCACCGGTTCTAGCACGTCCTGTGGGCTGCGTGCCGGTGCCAGATGGGGGGTAAGACTGAATGCTGTTCGGGCGGGGGGTGCTGGTTCATGGGGGAGTCGTTCGCGAGCGGGGTGGGGAGCGATGCCGGTTCTAGTGTGTGTGAGGGGGGTGCTCGCAAATTGAGATTTGTGAGAATTTGCTTGTCTTGCAAAACATTCACAAACCTCATTACTTGCAAACCGAGGTTTGACTGTTTATAGATTGACATCTTCAAGCTGTAACCATATACAAATAACAGAAACAATGACAATAAAAGGCTTCTGGCTGGTAAGGGGCTCATTTTCACTTAGACTGTGGTCACCGGGCCCTGGACTAGGCTGATAGCACCCTGAGTGGACTACAGAAAAACTGCGCTGGCGTGCTGCTCAACAGTCCCCACAGGCAAAATATCAAATAAAACAAACAGTCACAAGGAAAACCAGGTAATTAGTTAAATTCTATCCAGGGTTCTTTATTCTACCAAAACAAATTCAGAATGGCAAACAAGAAACAAAAAGGAAAAACTCAAAGCATGTGCTATAGCAAGAGTAGCATAGCTTCCTGAACTAGGCCTCACCTGGGCCTAGGCTTTACTTTGGCGAGAGTTAATCTCACCAAGCACGGTGCAATAACCTTCACTGCATTATTTTCACCAAACACACAAATTCAAAAAAAGAAAAGTTTGGGAGGACCTCAGCTCTCTGCTCCTGAGCTGGGGCAGGAGAACTGCCAAGTTTGTCTTCACACAAATGTTCAACTATTCAAATATTCCCACCCCAGGTCTTGACAAACTTCTCCCTCATTGAAACAGCTCTCAGTCCCTGTATGTTACTGCATCTGGACCCACAAGCAATGCAGTTAAAAACAAAAAACAAAACAACAACCCCAAAACATTTCTTCAGTGGAACAAACTGTAAAAGCAACAGTCCTTTATAACATCCCAGCCACAGAGTCCTGCTCCCACCTGGGGCCTTGCATTGGATCTCACTAGAGCTGTGAGCCCAGGTAGCAGAAAAAGAACCTCTTCTTTTCTAAGCTGCAGGCTGCAATGCAAACTTGATAATTGTCGAAGCAAAACTACAAACCAGCATTCAAAACAGTGGCTCACTGGAAAAACTTCACATAAAAAAAAAGTTTTTCAGTTGCTAACCTTGCAAGCTATACCAATTTCCATGGCTTCATGTTCTGGCACTAACTGCTCACAAACCTCCATTTGTTCCACTTGCAGTGTTGTCTCAGCTTCCTGCCAAGAAGCTACATTCTCCACTTCCATTGGCTCTAGGCTATCCACTTGCTCTGGTCTGGCTGGCTGCTGAGCCCAGGAGAGAGGCCCTTTTCCCTTCCTTGGCCTCTCTGATTCTGAAGGCAAAGCAGCTGGCTTTTCAGGGGGAAAGCCATGCCCTTCTCTCAGTGTGCCTTTGCTGTTCTGAGGCTCTCTTGGGCTCCCCCTGTGGATATTGTGGTAACTGCAGGGTTTTCTTACAGGAGTGTCCTGTCTAAACCTAATATTCACAGGCTTAGGAGCAAACCTAGCAAAGCTGGGCTGAGTTACCATGTCCTCAGCTTCTGAATAATCAGATAGGACCTCATCCTCAGCAGATTCCTCCCTAGTGTACTCCTGGAATCTAGGCTGCTGAGCTTTGCGGGACTTGGGAATAACTTTCCTAGCCCTGTCTCTGCCTCTCCTGGAGTTTCTAGCTGGGAACACGTCAGGCACAGAGTCTGACTGGTCACAAGACACACACAGTAATCTATGCCAATGTAATGTAATGTAATTTATTTCTTATATACCGCTAAACTCCGTTAGGATTCTAAGCGGTTTACAGAAAAAGTAGACAATAGGGTACATTAAAATTATAAGTAAAATAGGTACTTAGATATTCCCTTACTGTCCCGAAGGCTCACAATCTAACTAAAGTACCTAGAAAAATGACAATTAGTAGAGTAATGAAAAAATAAAAGAGATAGATAAGAAAAAATAAGAAAATAAACATTCTAATAAGACTACAATGGTCTAAAGGACTTTGAAAGGTTGAAAAAAGAGGGGAGATAGGAAATAGAAGCAGAAGGGAGAACCGTTGAAACTATAGAATTCTTGGGAAATTTAAATGAAATTTAAATAATAAAGTAGGAAACAAAAACCAAGTGGCAAAACAATGAATGAGGTTTAAAAATAAAATATCATAAACTAAAAAAGAAAGTGAAAAAATAAAAACAAACAGTCAAGACTGAAGTCCAGCTTGAAATGACTTCACTGCTTTGGCTGCAAAACTTCTCCAGATGTCATCCGATCCTTGTCAGCAAACCGGAAGCCCCAAATCCAGTGTCTCTGGTCATCAACTCGTCAAGATATTCACTCTCTCCTCATGCATGTCAAATTCGCTGAATCTGTCTCCTTTCAGGACAGGCACCACTCGCGTCTCTCTGACCGTTTGCGGCGCCAACCATGACCTCCCCCTCGTGGTGGCGGTGGTGGTCGTGGGGGTTGCTCCTCATCATGGCCGAAGCTAGTGGCTGCAGCACCTTCTCTGAGTCGACGCTGCTCAGCAGGCCCAGGCTGGCGTCAGGGCCAGGTGCCTCTAGCGGCGGGCGAGCGCCGGGTTGGCTGCCAGCTTCTCGGCGACAGGGGTGACGGCGATGATGGGATGAAGGGGCTGGGTGAGCGATTACGCCGGAGGCATCTCCTTGCCCGCATACTTCAGCTCCAACTCAGCAATCCTCACCGATGCGACCTGCCCCAACAATGCCCGATAAAAACAACACAAATGCCGTGCCGTCTGTTGCAGCACTCGAAGGGTAATGACGGTTGGGCGCCGCCTCCCCCTTGGAGGAAGAGAGGTGGCCTGGGAGCTCTGGAGATGTCAGTTGCGGTGCAAGCAGGCAAAAGGCAGGAGCAGGCGAACGGCTCAACTGCCGCAGATCAGGAGTGTTCCCGGCCGCTACTGGGGGGCGGAGCTTGCTCACACGCCGAGCCCCGGAGGAAGAGAGGTGGCCTGGGAGCCCTGGAGGTGCCAGCCGCGGTGCGAGCAGGCAAAAGGCAGGAGCAGGCGAACGGCTCAACTGCCACAGTTCAGGAGGGTTCCTGGCTGCTTATGGGGGGCGGAGCTTGCTCACACGCCGAGCCTCAGAGGAAGAGAGGTGGCCTGTGAGTCCCGGAGGTGTCAGTTGCGGTGCGAGCAGGGAATAGGCAGGAGCAGGTGAACGGCTTAACTGCCGCAGTTCAGGAGGGTTCCCGGCTGCTTCTGGGGGGCGGCACTCGATCACACGCCAAGCCCCGGAGGAAGAGAGGTGGCCTGGGAGCTCTGGAGATGTCAGCTGCGGTGCGAGCAGGCAAAAGGCAGGAGCAGGCGAACGGCTCAATTGCCGCAGTTCAGGAGGGTTCCCGGCTGCTTCTGGGGGGGCTGAGCTCGTTCACACGCCGAGCCCCGGAGGAACAGAGGTGGCCTGGGAGCCCTGGAGATGTCAGTTATGGTGAGAGCAGGACAAAAGGCAGGAACAGGCAAACGGCTCATAGTATCTGCTGATGTTTAGAATTTACAGCTGGTCTTTTCTCATAACGCATATACCATATGCTTCTTTTGCTTGGTTGATGTCCTTTTAGAGGATTTTATAATTAAATAGATGAAGAATTGTTGTTTAAAAGGAGGGAGCTCAACTGTCAGCCAGTCACTATCCAGCCTCCAAGTTCTGGAATTGTGTCTAACTAAGTGTCTAACCGTTGTCTAAGTGCTTTGAAAATGAGCCCCTTAATCACTTGTTTAGGGTGATTTGCTGATATTCAGTGGCACTTAACAGGTTAATGCCACTGAATCTCACCACAGACCACTAACCTCAAAGCAGGCTATTGTGTGGGTCCAAGGGCAGAATCAGCAATTCGGTTAAGTGCCGATATTTAGCACTCAACCATCTAAGTTTATCGGTTAAATCAGACCACATAAAAGTCAGTCCTATGAGATGTCACTTATGTGGTTAAGTGCTGCATATGTACTTAACTACATAAGTGATAGACAGATGAATAAACCCAGATATTCAATGCTGGAGCCCAGATGTGACCCGGCATTGAATTTCCAGGGCTAACATCGGCAGTGGTCAGCAAAATGCTGAGTACCACTGGCTGAATATCTATCCCCAGATCTGCAGTGGAGAGATGGAACAGGGCTGAGGAATACAAAAGTTCCAAACCTGGTTGAAAAAAAAACAATTTTGTCACTGCTTCAAGGTTTTCTTAGAGAAAAACCCAGACTAGAAGCTTCAGGCACTAGTTTCAGCAAGCAGACAGTGGGTAAATAAACATACTCCACCAATATTGAGTGAGGAGTGGCCTAGTGGTAGAGCTCCTGCCTCTGCACCCAGAGATTGTGGGGTCAAATCCCAGTGTTGCTCCTTGTGTAGGGTTACCTGACATCCGGATTTCAGCAGACATGACCTCCTTTTGAGGACAGGTCTGGATGGCTTTTCAAAACCTGGCACTTTGTCCGGGTTTTGAAAAGCTTTCTTCCACATCGCATTGGGCAGGAGGGCATTCGCGCATGTGCAGATGTTCTTTCTGACGAGAGCAGGCAGCGGGGGTGGGGCTAGGACAGGATTAGGGGGTGAGACCGGTGTGTGGCATGGCGGGGATGGGTGGAACTGGGCGGGTCTAGGGGGGTCCAGATTTTCCAGATGGAAAATTTGGTAACATTTTCCTTGTGACTTGAGGCAAATCACTTAATTCCCCATTGCCCCAGGTACAAATAATTACCTGTATATTTGTAAACCACTTTGAATGTGTAATCACAAAAAGGCAGTATGCAAGTCCCATTCCCTATTTGGCCGGCCAGGAATGGCTCCTAGTCAGCCAAATAACATAGACCCGGCTATCTGCTATTATTCAGTGGGAGATGACTGATTATCTTCTGTTGAATATCCCGTTAGTAGGATTGGCCGGTGACTGGCTATGTCACATGACATAGCCGATCAGTGCCAGTATTCATTGGCTCACTGACCAAGTTCAACAGCCAGATAGACCCGCCTAAAAGCAGGTCTATCTTTGGCTGCTAAGTCTTAGCTTGCCAGCTGATGGATATACATAAAAAGCAAATGATCTCCGTTCAACTTCTCAGTATTTCCTTAGTATCTTGTATTGAACTGACCGCTAATTATAGCATTTGCTCAGAGATGTGTAGCTATGCCAAGGACTGAAGCCCCTATAGCAAGACCACCCACCCAATCATTGCATATGGGATATAGTCAAAATGCTTATCTCTAAAGGTATATGTTCTTGGTGTTTACAAAAAAAATAATAATGAACACTTATCTTAATGTTCTCAGGAGCACAAATTCCAAAATCAAACTCAACACTAAAAATCCAGCTGATTTATTTGTTAAACAGCAATTTTCCATCCAGCCCGACAGTGGGCCTGTTTCGCAATACTATTGTTTCAAGGGCAGTGGTTACAGCTTCATTCTCAGCAAGTCGCATTCAAAAAATGAGGAACTACTCCTTTGGCTCAGAATTATTTATATGAACTCTAAAGAAGTGAATATTTTTTGACCTGTAATTGTAGCAGCTCTTAGACTGATATTTATTAAGTCAAAGGGAGAGTGTGGCGCAATGGTTAAAGCTACAGCCTCAACACTCTGACCTTGTGACCCTGGGCAAGTCACTTAATCCCCCCATTGCCCCAGGTACATTAGATAGATTGTGAGCCTACTGGGACAGACAGGGAAAACTGCTTGAGTACCTGAATAAATACATGTAAATCGTTCTGAGCTCCTGTGGGAGAACAGTATAGAAAATTGAATAAAAAAATAAATTCTTATACATAGTTAGGAGCTTGCATCTAAGTCTGACTTTGGATGTTTCCCGCAAGACATCCAAATGCTGGGGCGAGGAAACGTCCATTTTCGAAACTGCTAAATATCCCAAAAAGTTTAGACGACTTGGCCCTTAGGTTGTCTAACCTTTTTGGCCTTTTTCAAATACAAAAATGTCCAATTTCAAAACATCCAAATCAAGGCCATTTGGACATTGGAGGGACCAGCATCTTAATGGACTGGCCACATTGACATGCCAACAGGGCAGTGAGGCACTTAGGATGCACTGCTATGACCTTCACATAAAAGGTGCAAAGTACATTTGTCATCAGAACCCCCTTTTAGTGTATGGGGAGCCCTCCAAAACTCCCCCAAATCCTCCTATATCCACCTGTCTGCCACTCAAATAATTCTTATGGCTGCAGGTGTAACCTATATGGCAGCACAGTAGTTTTGGGGTGGGTTTTAGTGGGCTTACACTTTCAACTAGAGAATGACACGGGGAAAAAATCTGTCCCCGTCACCGCCCCGTCACCGGCCCACCATCCTCTGCACCGCCCCGTCACCGCCGTTTCCTTCACCGCCCCGTCACCGTCACCGCCATCCCTTTCACCGCCCCGTCACCGTCCCCGCTGCATCCATTTTCCGTTTTCATCCCCTTGGCCCAGAATCCTTTTCCCTTTCACTCCCTCCTTACAGTCTGAGCCGGGAACACGGGTGATCGCACGGTCCTCGCAGCCCCCACCCGCCTGCCCAATCGATCGTAGTGATTAGCCAGCTCTCTCCCTTCTCCTCACCTTAGTTTGCAGGCTTTCTTTTTCAGCGACCTGCACGCTTTCCCAAAGAGCCGCACACGCGCGGCTGCTCAGTGTTCAATCTTCTGCTCTGCTGCAACTTCCTGTTTCCGGTTGCGTCAGAGCAGAAGATCGAAACTGAGCAGCGGCGGGTGCGTGGCTCTCTGATAGCGTGCGGGTCGCCGAAAAAGAAAATCTACAAACTAAGGTGAGGAGAAGGGAGAGAGCTGGCTAAACACTAGAATCGATTGGGCAGGCGGGTGTGAGCTGCGGGGACCGCGCGATCCTTCATGCCTCACTGCGGGGACAAGACCATTCACCGCCCCGCGGGCGGTGAATGGCCTTGTCCCCGTCGCCGCAGCGACTGCTAGTTTTCTTCCCCGTTTTCGGCGGGTGACCCGCGGCTAAAATGCGGTGGCCGCGGGTAAACCGCCACTGTGTCATTCTCTACTTTCAACCTTAAATGCAGCAGGTAGTATTTGATATGGGCCAGGATCCCCCCTCTCTATGGTTCACACCACCCACCACCCTACTCCAGACATCTGCTTGCAATTTTCTATACCGTTCTCCCAGGAGAGCTCAGAACGGTTCACGTGTTTATTCAGGTACTCAAGTATTTTCCCTGTCCTGGTGGGCTCACAATCTATCTAATGTACCTGGGGCAATGGGAGGATTAAGTGACTTGCCCAGGGTCACAAGGAGCAGTATGGGTTTGAACCCACAACCCCCGGGTGCTGAGGCTGTAGCTTTAACCACTGCACCACACTCTCCCCTATAGAGAATCGCGGTCAGTGGTGCTGAGCGAATCTAAGCGCATCTATATTGTTAGACATCAAGCTTCAAGTTTATTAAAAGATTTTTTAAACCGCTTAATCGGGTTTCTAAGTGGTGTACAATATAAAATTACATAAAAACATATTAAAACGTAAAAACATATAAAAACAAGGGATACTAGATAAAATCCAAGTGTCATAATAAAGCACAGATAAAATGTTTGGACCTACTTCAAACAATAGGAAAGTGGGGAAGAACTGCAATCATTATAGAAAAGTCACGTGTTGTTCATAAGTCTTATATCTGTTCACTGTATAATGCCTGGTTGGCTGCACTTGGGCATGGCATTGCAATTATGCTCTACAGTTATGTCAGCACACGATGAATCTTCTTGTACCCTTTGTAATGCGTACAGAGGACTGTATTTCTCGACCGTGCCTTGACTGTTATTGGTTCTGTATTTTGCTTGAATGTCATACTGTATGATATGTTGTATCCTTTTTGCTCAATAAAAATGAGTATACAAAAAAAAAAAAAAGGAAAGTACAATAGGTTAGGGTAAAAAGTAACAGTTTACTTTAATTTTATTCTAAAAAGGACAGTTGTTATCCAAAGGCGTCCTGGAATAAGAATATTTTTAATTTTACTTTAAATTGTTTTAAATCAGATTCACCATGCAAGTGGTTAGGCAGTGAATTCCGGAGAGTAGGGGCAGTGACGGCAAAATTATTGGAGCGCAACGTATTATTCAATTTTAAAGAAGGTATAACGAGAAGATTCTGAGACGTTGAACGAAGAGATTTTAATGTATTATAGAGAATTAAAAGTCTGTTGATAAAATCTGGTTGTTTGATTTTGTTGTGAATGTTAAAAGTAGGATTTTATAACTGATTCTGTATTCAACTGGTAACCAATGTGCGCTAATCAAAAGGGGTGAAACGTGATCGTATTTCTTTGCGCCACAAATGATCTTAATAGCTGTGTTTTGTACAATCTGAAGCCGTCTAATTTCCTTTTTTGTAATGCCCTTATACAGGGCATTGCAGTAGTCTATACAAGAGATTACTAGAGAGTGGATCAATGTGTTCAAGGAGGCCAGTTCAAGTAACTTAGCAAGGGAACATATCATTCTGAGTCGATAGAAGCATTTCTGAACGACTGTGCTAATGTGAAAATGATAAGAAAATTTATTGTCAAAAGTAACTCCTAGTAGTTTTAAAGTAGGAACAATTTTGATGGGGAACGATTCGAGCTTCAGGGGAGCCTCAAGTGTTGTTCCTTCTTTAAAAGGAAAAATCATGAGTTTTGATTTATTGATATTAAGAGACAGTTTATTCGAGTCTAACCATGATTTGATTTTTCTTAATTTATGGTTAATGGAAGCTACCTCTTCCGTATTGTTGAGATCAATAGGATGGATTAGTTGCACATCGTCCGCGTAAGCAAACGTGGTAAAGCCTATGGATTGGCCCACCGTTAGAAGGGGCGACAGGAAGATATTGAAAAGCAATGGTGACAGAATGGATCCCTGTGGTATTCCATGTTTAGTGGGAAAAGATTCAGACGATGTGCCATTAAAAATGACCTTCGATGATCTATCAGCGAAGTAGGAAACAAATCAGTCCATGACCTGGTCAGACAAACCAATTTCGTGAAGTCGCATTAAAAGCAGGCTATGATCTATAGCACTGGTTCCCAAACCTGTCCTGGGGGACCCCCAGCCAGTCAGGTTTTCAAGATATCCCTAATGAATATGCATGAGAGAGATTTGCATACCTGTCACTTCCATTAGATGCAAATCTCTCTCATGCATATTCATTAGGGATATCTGGTGGGGGTCCCCCAGGACAGGTTTGGGAACCACTGATCTATAGTATCGAAAGCAGAGGAGAGGTCTAGGGAAATAAGCAGTACTGATTGATGGTGATCAAGATGGTATAGTATTTTAGTAGTAAGTCCTAGCAAAGAAAGTTCTGTTTGATTAGGATGAAGTATGTTAGTTTTCTCAACGAAGTCGGAGATTTGATGGAAGACTATATTTCAGTAAGTTTTGCCATGAATGGTATGTTTGCTAAGGGACGGTAATTAGATAAGTCCTGAGTACTAATGTTTTGATCCTTAATAATTGGATAAATAATCAATTGTTTCCAAATCTTAGGCAGAGATCCGGATGATAAACTTGAATTGACTAGGTCTTTGATGTACGGACCAAAAATGGAGAAAAATCGTTTTAAAAGGAAGGGGGGGGGGATGACCTCTGTACTAGTCCCTTTGCAGAATCACCATTTAGGCATTGCATAGACGTCCTAATAATGTCTATAATGTTATCGTCTGTTAGCATTATGATGTCATTAGAACGGCGATTTAATGCTGGGGGTTTTTTTTAACATTAAAATTGTATGCAGTAAAATGCTGGCACCACTATTATATTTTAGTTATTTATCTTTTAATTATTTATATACCACTTAGATTATATTTCTCCAAATCTAAAAATAAAGATAAAGATATTAGTGACAATTTTGTCCCTTAAGACGTGGACTTATTTGCTCATTTTACACTTTTCCAACTTTCTACCACAGTTGAGTAAGACGTATGGCCCCGTATTCACTGTTTACTTGGGCTCCCGACGAGTGGTTGTACTGTGTGGGTATGAAGCTGTGAAGGAAGCCCTAGTGGACCAAGGGGAGGCCTTCAGTGGCAGAGGAGAGTTACCAACATTTAATAAGGTTACTCAGGATTTTGGTAAGTGCATTTTTATGCTTTATTGTGTTTACTTGTGAAGTGCTCTCTATTTCTACCACTTCTTAGGCACCTTAGATGTCCGAGTTCCCCCAGACATGTCCTCCTTTTGAGGGCTCTAGCGGGGATCCAGGCAGTTTTTTCATTTTTCTTCTTTTGTCCACTTTTTTTCAGCAATAGTAAGATTCATGCACTATTGGCTGTGCCAGTCCTCTGCCTCAGAAAAGGAATTGACATCAGAGGGGGCAGAGGACTGGCACAGCCAATAGTGGCACCTTGACAGAGTGGTCCCATGTCAGAAGCAGCAGCAGGAAGGAACAGAAGCCAAGAACGTAACAAGAAGTTCCTCTCTGATCTTCCCAGCCCCCCCCCCCTTTATTCTTCAGTGAGCTCCCATGCCATTAGGCTGCTCTTTACCTTTCCTGGCCTGGATTTCTTTACTGCACAACATGCATGGAAGGCCACACATGCTCCAAAAAGGTGCACACTTTCTCTCTTCACCCTTGTGGCCAGCACACAGAACCAAATGCCACGGCTGCTGGGGAAACAGCTTATTTCATCTGCCTGCCCCTGTTGCTACGATCCTACTAGTCTAGAGCACCGTGGCCACCGGTAGACCTCTTCCGGATTCTCTTTGGGAAAGGGGCGGGGGTGTGGTGGTGGTGGGGGCTTAGGAGTGCCATAAAAAAATTAAAAAAGGTAGATGGAGGGAGAGGTTAGATGGGGAGTTGGTGGACTGGAGGAGAGATGGTGAGAAGATAGATGGGAGAAATGAACTTGGTGGAGGGGGGAGATCATGGAGAGGGGAGATGGGGGAAGGATAGAAGAAATAAGGATCTTAAAACAGGAGAGGGAGATAGATGGTGGACAATGGGATTTAGAGAGGACAGGAACAAAAAGGGAGAGAAGTTGGTCACAAAGGATGGTGTGGAGGGGGGATAGAGATACTGGAAAGGAGGGTAGTTGGGAAGAGAAAGGGAGAGATGGTGGACCCTGGGGTGGTGGGAAAGGAGGGAGAGATGCTGGATGAAAGGGTATTTCAGAAAAGGTGGATCTGTGGATGGAGACAAAAAAAAGGAAAGATACCAGACCTCCGGGGGAAGGGAGGGAAACAGAAGGGGATGACAGAGACAGAAGATAGATGGTTAGCTCAGAGAAAGAAAAAAGGAGAGACCCTGGCAAGCAAATTATCAGAAGACAACCGGAGCCTGGGACTGATAAAATCTGAATAATGATCAGAAAACAAAAGGTAGAAAAAATAATTTTATTTTTTATTTTATGGTGTTAGACCACGAATGTGAGCTAGGATTTAAGAGAGAGAGGAAAAGTGTTTTTTGTTTGTTTATTTTGTTTACACCACAGTGCCAGGAGAGGGGGGGGGGGGGTGAAGAGGCTATAAAATAAACCCACCAGGATATTTGAAAAAACATCCACTTGGGCAGGAAAATCGATTCAATAGGCTGAATCGAATCAAATTGTTTTTCCTGAATCGGGCAGCACTATGACTACATGCAACCAGCATCCGCCTAGGAGAGGGGTGAGGTTATATATGAGTATCTTTGAAGTGCTTCCTGATAAGGTCTTTGGTTGATGGTGAAGTACATGTTTGCTCTGGATCAAATATCAGTTTTTATTTGCCGTGTCCAATTTGCATTCCAGGGGTTGTCTTCAGCAATGGGGAGCGCTGGAAGCAGCTCCGGCAATTCTCCCTCAAGGCCTTGAGGAATTTAGGGATGGGGAAAAAGAGCCTTGAGGAGCATATCCAGGAAGAAGCCCAGTGCCTGGTGGAAGAACTCAGGAAAACCAATGGTTTGTGAATTTTCTAGTTATATTACTGTAAAGATCCAGGACTTGACAGAAGTTTAGCCAATGCCTTCAAGGTATTTTAGGGCTCCTTTTACAAAAGCACGTTAGGGCCTTAACGCGCAGAATAGCGCATGCTAAAATGCCCCGCGCGCTAGCTGCTGCCGCGTCCTCTTGAGCAGGCGGTAGTTTTTTGGCTAGCACACGCTATAGCACGTGCTAATCTGGTGCGTGCGCTAAAAACGCTAGCGCACCTTCGTAAAAGAAGCCCTTAGTATCTAAAAGAGTTATGTTTAAAGTCATAACTAGTTGCTGACCTAATGAAGGAAGCTTAGCTTTTGAAGCTAGTCACAGATGTAGTGAAAAAGAAAAATAGGCTGGTGGCACTTTTAAAAAAAAAAAATTATAATTTATATTCTGCATATCCTACAATTCTAAGTGGCTTACAAATTATTCAGGTACTCAAGCATTTTTCCCAAACTATCTTGGTAGGCTCCCACTCTTTTTACATAAGAACATAAGTAATGCCTCTGCTGGGTCAGACCTGAGGTCCATCATGCCCAGCAGTCCAGGACCTGTGCAGTAATCCTCTATCTATACCCCTCTATCCCCTTTTCCAGCAGGAAATTGTCCAATCCTTTCTTGAACCCCAGTACCGTACTCTGCCCTATTACGCTCTCTGGAAGCGCATTCCAGGTGTCCACCACATGTTGGGTAAAGAAGAACTTCCTAGTAGAGAATGACACGGTGACAAAATTCATCACCGTTCCCGTCCCCGCAGATAACCGCGGTAAACAATCTTCATGTCATTCTTTAAGGAGAGAGGGAAGAATCAGAGTACGAATGACCACAACCACTGACCTGCAAGCTTTGCTTTGAAGAACGCTGGTGTAGAAGGACTGAGATTGAGATAGACACAAAAAAATGACATGGGATTATTTCCTGCGGTTATCCGCGGGGACGGGAACGGTGATGAATTTTGTCACCGTGTCATTCTCTACTTCCTAGCATTTGTTTTGAATCTGTCCCCTTTCAACTTTTCTGAATGCCCTCTTGTTCTTTTATTATTCGAAAGTTTGAAGAATCTGTCCCTCTCTACTCTATGCCCTTCATGATCTTGTAAGTCTCTATCATATCCCCTCTAAGTCTCCTCTTCTCCAAGGAAAAGAGACCCAGTTTCTCCAATCTCTCAGCGTATGAAAGGTTTTCCATCCCCTTTATCAGACGCGTTGCTCTCCTCTGAACCCTCTCAAGTAACGCAATGTCCTTCTTAAGGTATGGCGACCAATATTGGACGCAGTACTCCAGATGCCTGGGGCAAGAGGATTAAGTGATTTGCCCAGGGTCACAAGGAGCAGTGTGGAATTTGAACCTACAACCTTAGGGTGCCGCGGCTGTAGCTCTAACCACTGCAACACATACTCCCACTTTGTGGACTAACCAATACATTAAGTCTTGAGTTTCCAAGGACAAAAGTCCATTTCTTCAGTAGAAAAATGAACACATCATTTGTTTGCTTAACATCATTTCTATGTAGTTATAAGTAACAATTGTTACTGTTTGTGGTATCCAAAGAATTCACGTGGCTGAACTGGTCTTGCAGAAAACCAGAAAATTTCAGGCCAATCCTTTTATTGGGCTAAAAAGAAACATGTAGTTCATAAATATTCAGTTATATCCAAAGAAGTCGTGTGACCTTTAAACTCATATCAAATCCATATACCGGGCCAATAGTTATTTTATTTTTGCTTGTCAACTTTACAACATATTCTGCACATACAAAAATAATTTATGCAGAGAGCAGAACTTAAAACATAAAATATTGCATGAGATAACAGACAATCAGAGATGACAACTCATCAAAAAGCAATAATCAAAATATAAAAATTATACAATCACCTAGCAAAATTCTTATGCTTTTTTTTTCTGAATAGTAAATAACCCCTTTCTGTTCTAGCAGTAATAGGTACAGAATTCCACAATCTTAGTCCAGCAATAGATCAAACTTGATTATGAGTTAGCACAGGAAGATCTGCCCCAACAATCAGAGATGAGATGATTCATAAGGAACCAATGAGTTAGCTACAGTAAGTAACTCTGGTTCATTAATAAAAAGAGCTTTACAAATTAAGGCCCTCTTATCAGGCTGCGCAAGGGTTTTTTAATGCCGGCTGCTGTGGTAAAAGCTCCGACGTTCGTAGAATTCCTATGAGCATCCGAGTTTTTACCGCAGCGGCTGGCAATAAAAAAAAACCCTAACGCAGCTTGATAAAAGGGGGGCTAAAACACCCATTTTTGAAATGAACTCACAATGAAGGCACCAGGTACATCTTTATTTTGCTAATGCACACATTGCAGCTCATACAAGTTTTTCAAGAGGTTACTTCCAGCCAATATGATTGCCTTATTACCCATATTTTAGTTATAATTGTAATTTAACCCTGCATGACATTGGAAATTTTTTTTTTTCTATTTTGGAGAATCAGTTGCCTGGTTAAAGCTTGTAAGTACAATTTGTGAATCATTAAAAATGAGGTCACTCCATGGATGAAGATAATGGTGCTTTTTCAATTGTAGGCCCAAAGCTCCCAAGTACATTGCGGGGCTACTTAAACTTTCAGCAATTTAAGAAAAAAAAAATTGAACACATATTTGTTTAAGCAGGCTTTCTTAATTTAGGGGGAAAGACCCTTTGGATGGTATTGACAGCTAGAGTGGAAAGATGTTGGGTTTTTTCTTTTAGTATTGTTGAATTTATTGTGCATGTAAAAATTTTTGTATGTCGCTTAATTGTAGGCAGTTTCTAAATGTAGTAAATAAAAAAATATTGATTTGGGTATGTTGTTCTAAGCCAGGGGTCTCAAAGTCCCTCCTTGAGAGCCGCAATCCAGTCGGGTTTTCAGGATTTCCCCAATGACTATGCATGAGATCTATTTGCATGCACTGCTTTCAATGCATATTCATTGGGGAAATCCTGAAAACCCGACTGGATTCCGACACTCAAGGACCGGAGTTGCCCACCCCTGTTCTAGAATCATGCTAAGTGCCAGTGTATTACTTAACATTTAGGCACACCATATAGGCCAGGGAAAACCAGACCTAAATAGCTGCGCCTAACTTGTGTGCACATCGGGCATATTCTGCAGTGGTTCTCAAACCTGTCCTGGGGGACCCCCAGTCAGTCAGGATATCCACAATGGATATTCATAACAGAGATTTGCATGTACTGCCTCCAATGCATGCAAATCCCTCTCAAGAATCTTCATTAAGGATCTCCTGAAAACCCGACTGGCTGGGGGGGTCCCCCAGGAGAGGATTGAGAACCACTGAATCTATAACTATTCATATAAATTCTAGGAACACCCACAAACCACCTGTGCTCCTCCCGCAGCCATCTCTTCTTTTCAGATTCCTGTACTAGAACTAGTGCGTTTATTTTATAAAATTGTACTTTCCATGTTGTGCATGTAACTTCTAATTAATGTCTTCTAATTAGTGTCTGCACTGATTAGGTTTCTTAAACAATTAAATGCATGCAAATTAGCTGTGTGCACCAATTTGTGTGCACAACTTAATGGCACTACAGTACATTCAGAATTTGGGGTTTAAAGTTTTGTCCAGCCAATATAGTGCTTAAAGATATAATATGTATCTTTTTCTCTGTCCACTAGAGTTACCCTTTGACCCGACATTTATCTTATGCCACGGTGTCTGCAAGGTCATGTGCAGCATTTTGTTTGGAAACCAGCTGAACGGTGAAGATAAGGAGTTTCTTGGTCTAGTTAGCATGATTGACGAGAACTTCCAGCTCATGAGTTCATTCTGGGGACAGGTATGCATGGTGTAATGCTATAACGAGGCAACATGATGCTGATGTCAAAGAAAAGAAAACTGATCATTTGCAAAATAATAATAGGAGCCCAATGAAGTGCATAGGATTTACTGATTGGAACATGGGGCAGACGAATGATAGGGCGGGTAGCCACAATGAATGCTGCACTTCAGGCATAATGACTGAAATAAAAGAACTAACTCAGCCAAAATCGTGCTACTTCTTTTATTTCCCTCCTATTGTTTTTTTACCATAATCGTCCTTCTTTCAATCATTATTATTGTATTTCATTACCCTGCCTTTCCCTTTGTTTTCCTTTTCTGTTTATTTAATATGTTTTGTTCAGTGTCCATCTGTCTTTTATAACCCCTGTATTATCTGTAAATTGAATGATTTGTTCATCGCTTAGATATTTGAGTAAGCGATTAATCAAATACTTATTAAACTTGAAACTTGATAAATCAAAAGACAGTTCCTTCTTACCTGTGCTTGTAGTTTAAGGATGTCAAATAAGGGCTTTATTCTTTTTTAAAAAAAATATCTTTATTCATTTAAAAACTTTCAATAAGTGCAAAATACATTACAATCACTTTACACTTTAGCCTCACTTAATATTTCCAACAACATATATTTCACATCTTATATCCCTCCCCAGTGGCGTACCTAGGGGGGGGGCGGGGGGGGGGCGGGCCGCCCCGGGTACCAGCCCTAAGGGGGTGTTCCCGGCCTTGCCGTTCAGTCCCCCGCCACCCCCGAAGGACCGCTCGCCCCACTGATCTTCCTGCACCACCTGTGAAGCAGCCCGCAGCAGGATCGCGAAGTCAGCGTCAGCATCCCTGCGCTGCTTCCTGTGCCGCGATCCCGCCCCTCCTCTGACGTCAGAGGAGGGGCGGGACCGTGGCGCAGGAAGCAGCGCAGGGATCGCTGACGCTGACTTCGCAATCCTGCTGCGGCTGTTCATAGGTGGTGCGGGGAGGCCAGGGGGGCGAGCGGTCCTTCGGGGTGGGTCGGGGCATCAGGCCTTCAGGGTGGGGCGGGCGGGCAGGCAAGCAGGCTTTCAAGGGGGAGGGGGGTGACAGGCAGGCAGGCCTTCAAGGGGGGACAGGCCTTCGGGGGGGGGGGTGCAGACCTTCAAGGGGTGCAGGCCTTCAAGGGGGGCAGGCAGGCCTTCAGGGGGGTGCAGGCCTTCGTGGGGGGGGTGTAGGCCTTTGGGGGGGTGCAGACCTTCAAGGGGGTGCAGGCCTTCAAGGGGGGGAACAGGCCTTCAAGGGGGGAAAGGCAGGCAGGCCTTCAAGGGGGGGACAGGCCTACAAGGGGGGGGGACAGGCCTACAAGGGGGGGGGGACAGGCCTTCAAGGGGGGGTGCAGGCCTTCAAGGGGGGTGCAGGCCTTCAAGGGGGAGACAGGCCTTCAAGGGGGGGAAAGGCAGGCAGGCAGGCCTTAAAGGGGGGACATGCCTACAAGGGGGGGACAGGCCTACAAGGGGGGGGGACAGGCCTTCAAGGGGGGGACAGGCCTTCGGGGGGGGGTGCAGACCTTCAAGGGAGTGCAGGCCTTCGAGGGGGGTGCAGTCCTTCAAGGGGGTGCAGGCCTTCAAGGGGGGGAAAGGCAGGCAGGCAGGCCTACAAGGGGGGGAGAAGCTACAAGGGGGTGGTACAAGCCTTCAAGTGGGGGACAGGCCTTCGGGGGGGGGTGCAGACCTTCAAGGGCGTGCAGGCCTTCGAGGGGGGTGGTGCAGGCCTTCAAGGGGGTGCAGGCCTTCAAGGGGGGACAGGCCTTCAAGGGGGGAAAGGCAGGCAGGCAGGCCTTCAAGGGGGGACAGGCCTACAAGGGGGGGGGAGAAGCTACAAGGGGGTGGGACAGGCCTTCAAGTGGGGGACAGGCCTTCGGGGGGGTGCAGGCCTTCGGGGGGTGCAGACCTTCAAGGGGGGGACAGGCAGGCAGGCCTTCAAGGGGGGGACAGGCCTACAAGGGGAAGGGACAGGCCTTCAAGGGGGGTGCAGGCCTTCAAGGTGGGACAGGCAGACCTTTAAGGGGGGACAGGCCTTTGGGGGGGGACCATGATTTAGAAGTACACGGAGGGAAGGGGGTGTTCAAAGAGACATGCATATGCCAAACTTTGGGGGGGGGGAAGAAATAATGGGTCTGAAAATAGAGGAGAGGGAGAGAGATGATTGACCATGGGATTTAGGGAGGGAAGGAACAGAAAGGGAGAGAAATTGGACACAAGGGATGGTGTGGAGGAGGGATAGAGATACTGGATAGGAGGGTAATTAGGAAAAGAAACGGAGAGATGGTGGACTCTGGGATGGTGGGGAAGGAGGGAGAGATGCCGGATGAAAGGGTATTTAAGAAAAGGTGGATCTGTGGAGGGAGATGAAAAAAAGGAAAGATACCAGACTTCCTGGGAAGGGAAGGGAAATGGAAAGGGAGGACAGAGTTGGCAGATGGATGGTTAGCATGCAGAAAGAAGGAGACCCTGGCAAGCAAGTTATCAGAAGAAAACCAGAGCCTTGGACCAACAAGATTTGAAATATAACCAGACAACAAAAGGTAGAAAAATTAATTTTATTTTCTGTTTTGTGATTATAATATGTCAGATTTGAAATGTGTATCCTGCCAGAGCTGGTGTTGGACTGCAAACGTGAGCTAGGATTTAACAGAAAGAGGAAAAGTCCTTTTTGTTTCTTTATTTTATTTAAACCACAGTGCCAGTGTGGTTAGGAGAAGCCAAAGGGGGTGAAAAAGCTATAAAACCCACCAGGAGTTTTGAAAAAAATCACCCAACTGGGCAGGAAAATCGAATTGAAAAACCAATTCAATAGGGCTGAATCGAATCAAAATTTTTTTTTCCTGTATCTGGCAGCATTAGTTTGCGCTACTGTCTTAGACTTTAGGACCTGGGATTGGGGAGAGATGGCATCCTCAGTACTTTATAATGCAAGTGAAACGAGGATTTGGTCAGACTTTTGAAGGGTCTGCAGAAAAAAAATATTGTATAGGCCGGGGACATGAGACAGCAGGAAATGGGAACTTTTCTTCCTTCTATTTTTGTGAATGGAAAGGCTGAGGATGTCAGAGAGGTCAGTTAAAATATGTGCTTTATAAGAAAATATAATAATGTGTTTTATAAAGTTTATAGCATAGCTGGCCTACCCAGTGAGGTGTTCCTAGTGGTGATGGTGGCAGCGTGTCAATGTGTTGAGAGGAAGAGGTGGTCTGGGAAATTCTGCTGAGCAAACTCCGGGCCCATTTCCACCCCCCAGTTAGTCCACTCCACTCAACTGATTCACACACTGAGTGGGTCTTTGGGTGTTGTTTTGGGATCTCTTCCAGTGGTTTATCTCCTTCTGGTCCAAGGAAGGAAACTTTGTTATCCTTAGCATTGACCTACAGAATATGTTTGTAACAGCGCTGCTTGTGTGGCATTAGGCTATGTAGTGATCGAAAGAAAAAAAACAGACCTTTGCACATTTTTGCACTATATGGTGGGTGTATGAGGAGATTCACATTTCCTGCACAGCTAAGTCCATGTGAAGTTACCTTGTGCTGTATTTGACATCTAGCAAGGTCTCTGTTTGAAAGGAAAGATCTAAACTTAAAAATGAAGTGGCCAGAAGTTATGGTAAAAGCAGATAGTGTAGCTGGTTTTAAGAAAGATTTGGACAAATTCCTGGAGGAAAAGTCCATAATCTGTTATTAAGACATGGGGGAAGTGTCTGCTTGCCCTGGATCGGTAGCATGGAATGTTGCTACTCTTTGGGTTTTGACCAGGTATTAGTGTCCTGGATTGGCTACCATGAGAATGGGCTACTGGGCATGATGGACCATTGGTCTGACCCAGTTAGGCTATTCTTATGTTATGTTCTCATCTGTAGGGGCCTTTGTTTTCACTTCTTATTTTAATGTATTTTTTTTCTGGGAACTTATCAGTGTTTTTTATAATGGGAACAAAAATGGAAGAGAATTAATGTGTGTGGAATGGGGGGTAACTAATTTCTTCAGCTAAATAATTCAATCCACTTCAAACAGACATAGGAGAACTTGTGCACCATTCACACACCCTCCAACCAAAAACGTCAAAAGAAAAAAACTGTTCGACAACCTCCTAGCCATTCGAGCTGCAACACTCGACCCCCAACTCTACAACCAATTGATATCAACCACAGACTGCAAAACCTTCAAAAAGAAATAAAAACCCTTCTATTCAAAAAACACATAAAACCGAACTAACACAATCAGAACTGTCCCAAGCATCACCTGCAACTACTCCATATGTACTTCTAATGTCATGACAATTTAGACATAATTTATGTTATGTTATGTTTGGAATAATGGTTACATATATGAGGTTCAATAAAAGAAAATTTTCACTGCCTGTTTCTATTCTGACCATTTATTCCATTTCATGGTTATTGCAAAAAAAAAAAAAAAAAAAATTTTTTACATGGGGGGGGGGGGGGGTGTCAAAAAATGATGGGCCCCGGGTGCCACATACCCTAGGTACGCCACTGTCCCTCCCCCTCTTTATACCTAACCATTGTTCTTGAACATATGAAAACATCAAATATCCCCATCCACCCTCCCTACCCTGGACGTGTGTATACAAATGGGAAAACACCCTTTCTGCACAATAAGTTGTTAATGGCTCCCAAACATCCTTATATTTCTGGGAATGCCCTCGCTGTATGGCTAGTAATCTTTCTATTTAAAAAACATGGCATAGTGAATTCCACCAGAAATTATAATTCAATCGATCCCAATTTTTCATAATTTGTTGTATGGCAACCCCTGTCATAATAGATGGAGTGTGATTTAGAATTACTTCTGATAGGACAATTTCATAAAAAGGCCCTTTTGAATCGAAGGTGTTTACGAACTTTTGTGTAGCTTAGTTTTTTAGCTGATTGTTTCATGCAATGTATATTGCTATATTTTATGTGTATTGGTGTAAACCATGCTGTAGCCCAGTGTGCCGCAATCTTTATGAAGCCGCAGTACATTGTATGTGGGGTCGTGACTGGAGGGCATCCAGAAATGCGTGGACGTTGATGCGATGATGTCATACGCAAGGATGACATCATCATGTTGACATCTGCGCATGCACGGATGCCCTCCAGTGGCATCCCTGAGCCTTCTGTTACCGCCGGTTGGGGGGTGCTGGAGAAAGAGAGGTGCGGAGGAGAGGCGCCGGCAAAGAGGAGAGGCACCGGTGTCAGCTGATTGCCTACAGGACGTGCCTCTCATTGCGAGAGGCACATCCTGTAACAGTCAGCTGATGCCGCTACCACTCCTCCTCGCCGGTATCTCGTGGCACACATGGAATCTGCCTTGGCCCACTAATGTGCCACGGCACATAGTTTGCGATACACAGTTGTAGCCTTTGAGAGGGTTGGTTTATAAATAGGATAAATAAAGGAAATAAAGAAGCTACATATGGAAAGGAAAGAGAAAAGGCTAATATCCAAGTTTCCAAGTTTAATACAAATTTGATTATGATCGCAAAATCTTAATTCAATGTGATTTACAAGTACTAGTAAAATTGGGGTACAAACAATTAACACACCTGTGTCCCAGACAAACACAGAAGGAAAAAATGAAAAAAGGATTAAATACAATATGTAAATCAAATCAAAAAGGGCAAGGTGATGAAACAAAAGGATGGGGGAAGGTTACCCGATCAATTTTCGCTTATCGACCTTACTATCACTCTAACAAGTATCCTGAGGATATAAAATAAGTATAACTCAGTTAAAAGCATCCTTAAAAAGCCAGCTTTTCAGGAGACTTTTAAACTTACCAAGTAATTTTTCTTCCCTTATATTAATTGGGAACGAATTCCAGATTTGAGGGGCTGTGACGGAAAAGATTGTGTCTCTCCTAGAATAGATGACTCTTAATGAGGGGACTAGGAGGAGTGGTCTCTCTTCTGATCTTAAAGATTATATATATGCAGGACATTATTTTTATATTTTGATTAAAAACTGTCAGGAACATATGACTTAGAGATCTCTAGATTTCTTGCACTAGAAACAAGACACTGCTAATCAACCTTTCTTCTGTGCAGCTCTATGATATATTTCCAAATATTGCAAAGCATCTGCCTGGGCCTCACAACCGAATATTTGCGTGTTTCGAGAAGCTTGCAGAGTTCATTGCAAAGAGAGTGGTACTGAACCAAGAGACTTTGGATCCCAATAATCCCCGGGACTTTGTGGACTACTTCCTGATCAGAATGGAACAGGTACATTCGTCCTTGAGAGTCAATGGGGTCAGAGAAATGATAACATAGAGATCAGTATTCAAAAGACTATACGTTTAGGGCCCGATTCTATAGATGGTGCCTAGGTTAGGCGCCGTTAGGTGCCCTAATCATGGATGCCTAGCAATGCCTAACTATAATATGTGTGCAAATTTTTTTTCTTGTCTCCCTCGAACAGACAAGCGGACATGTTCGAAACATTCAAGGTACTGAAGGGAATAGACTTAGTAGATAAAGACAGGTTCACCCTCTCCAAGGTAGAGAACAAGAGGGCACTCTCTAAAGTTAAAAGGGGATAGATTCCATACAAACGTACAGAAGTTCTTCTTCACCCAGAGAGTGGTACAAAACTGGAACGCTCTTCCGGAGTCTGTCATAGGGGGAAAACACCCTCCAGGGATTCAAGACAAAGTTAGACAAGTTCCTGCTGAACCAGAATGTACGCAGGTAGAGCTATTCTCAGTTAAGGCGCTGGTTTTTGACCAGAGGGCCGCCGTGTGAGCGGACTGCTGGGCACGATGGACCACTGGTCTGACCCAACAGCGGCAGTTCTTATGTTCTTGATTGGCAAGGTAATTGACCACACCATTAAAAAATTATTAAAATAAAAGGATAAAATTAGTTAATTAGGTTTGTGCATGGAATACTATCAACACCTAAGTCACACCTATCTGAAAAGTAGGTGTGGTTAGGGGCAGAGAATAGGCATGGTTTACTTAGGCATTGCTAGGTGTCTGTGTCAGGCACTGGTAAATTAGGCCAGGAAAACCCTGCTTAATATACCGTTGCTTACCACAGGGATGCTTAGCAATGCTTAAGCACCACTAAGCGTGATTCAATAAGCACTGCCTAGTGGGTTAGAACCACGCCGACCAGCGCCTCTAAGTTAAACACAGTTAGGTACCATTTATGAAAATCATGCCCTTTGTGCTTTGACAGCTTTTCTGGTGGTCTTATGTGTATTACAGGTAATTCTATAATAGGGTGCCTACGGGTGAATGATTTTTGGGTGCTGCCAGTGCCTTCAACTTTCTTTTAAACCGGCATACATCTGATTCCAATCTTGGTTCCTTGGATAGAGCATTTCACCAAGTGGGCGCCAATACAGAGAACATCTTTATCCTAACATAGCATAACATCGGATTTCTAGACTGCATAACCTTGAAGTTCAATGCGGTTTACGAAAAATTAAATAATATCAAATGAAATGAACCATGGGGATCTAATCAGCTACGAATTTTGAGAAAAGATAAGTTTTTAGTTGTTTTCTGAAATGTGAATAAGAGTGAGATGTGAATAGCAAGCGTCGGAAGTCCTTATCGTAGAGAGCTGCCTGAAATGAGAGCGTATGATCATAATATTTCATTCTTTTACAATCCTTGACAGAGGGAAATACGAAAAGGGCATGAGATCTACTATTTCTTTGAGAAGCTATTGAGAATATATCGACTAAGTCTGACCAAAGGCAACTTTATAATACATACAGCCTAATTTAAAGATTATATGAGCCTAATATGTTCATGTCTAATTTCTTTAATAGAAGGTATCTCCAACAGAAAGTGTTGAATAGAACTCAATGACCAGTTTGGCACATATTTCTTTAATCAAGAGACTGTAAGGACTTAAAGGTCAGTAGAAGGATCTCACCTTCACCCTACACACAATCAAGAGCCAGTTCAGCTCTTTTAGCGGTGGGGAGGCACTTGCTTGCCAACAAAAAAATCTTCCTGTTGCATTTTCTACAGTTTGAATTTGTCTAATCAAATTTTGGGGCAGCTCAGCAAAACTGCATTACAATAATAATCCAAGACAGGTAAAACAAAGGATACAATCACATTAGTCATAGTCTGAAATGACAAATAAGGTTTCAAGCCCCTTATCCAAAGCAATTTATTGTAAGCAATTTTAACACCATAGTGCTCCTCAGTTGTCAAATAGAAGTTCAAATCTAATAAAACCCCAAACAGGGGAACCCAAATCGCAAATGGCAGTGCTCAAAAGTCTTGCTTCGGATACTTACAGTTAAATACTATGCCCAGATTCTATAAAAGATGCCTAAAGTTAGGCACCTAGATTGGCATGCCTAGTCGATCCAGGCTCCTAACTTACCCTCCCCCCTCCCCCCCCCCGCTTTTTCAAAACCGAGAAAGCGGTTTTTAGCACTGGCAGGTGCACTGAATGCTGTGCGCTGCTCTGATGCTCATGGGGGGAGGGTTTTTTAAAATTATTTAAAAAGCTTAATCGGTGCCGATAACAAGCAATTAACAACTCATAATTGGATTAAATTAAAATTAATTGCTTTCTAGGCGCCTAACTCGATAGGTGCCTACCACTTTCAGCTACGCGCCTAGTCCAAAGTGCCTACCAGAAAGTGGAAGTGGGTAAGGGCAGATCGTGGGCATGTTATGCATGTAGGCACCTAAATTAGACTTAGGCACTGGTATTTAGGCCAAGAAAATCCTAACATAAATAAGGGGGGTTTGACACCTACTGGTGCTTAATTTCAATTTAGGTGTGATTCATTAAACAGCGCCGTGTTCCTTGGTGCCTATGTTTTAGACACCGTTTATAGAATCAGGGCCTATTTGAGTATCTAAGCATATATAATACTATCACTTTTGTGGGTAACTGGTAGCAAAACACCTAGCCTCGGATTCTTGAACTGGCACCAATTTTCTAGGCACCGGTGGGCGCACATGCCTGCATTAACAATGCAGTTAGGCGACCTAAAGTACCTACGTCGGGTCTGGTGATGGTGATGGGTGGCCGTTTTGAGGCAGCTGATGCACCGGGATGATAGTGGCGGTTGTCCGGCTGATGCGGAGTGCATCTGATCTAAATGACATGCCTGCATTTTGGCACTCAAGACTACATCCTGGGAAACCTCATGGCTGACACATTGTGTGGTGACTTCATATTTCAGGGCTTAATGAGCATACCAGCTTTTGCTCCTTGGCATGTCATCTTTCAAACTTCTAATAGCAGATACTATTGTCTGACTGGAATTTACTTTATTTTCTATATTTCATTTTTTAAGTCTAAGTTTAATTTTAATTTAATTTACTCACTGAATACTTGTTGGGATATACCTATCTTGTCTCTATCTCTATCTTTCCTATCTGAATATGTTTAATGGATTTTATTTTTATTGTTTGAATTATTATATCTTTACTATTTAATAATTGTGTTCTCAGGTACTTTAGCTAGATTATGAGCCTTCGGGACAGTTAGGGAACTTCCAAGTACCTAATTTTTATTTTTATTTTATTGTAACCCGTTCTGAGCTTCTGGGGAGGATGGGCTATAAAAATGAACAAATAAATAAATAAATAAAATACGTAGGCACTATTCACTTGAAGATAGGCACTGGAAATGTAGGCCTGGAAAACCCTGGCCTACATTTCCAGTGCCTATCTTTCACGTGGGTGCATGTGGGTTCAAATCCCTTGCCGCTCCTTGTGACCCTGGGCAAATCACTTAATCCCCTCATTGCCTCAGGTAAACTAGTTAGAGTTTGAATTCACCGGGAAATATGATAAAGTACCTGAATGTAAACCACTTAGGATATAAATGGTATATAAATAATAAAATAATTTTTTTTAAAAATTCCCAAACCGGCGTCGATGCTTGATTGAAATGCGATCGGCGGTCGCTTTTAAAGCGGCCGCCGATATCAGCGCCAGTTCGAGAATCTGGGCTTTAAGCAATATTCTGTAATGGTTTACATAAGTGGCATACCGCATAAATGCAAAGCAGGTGTTTATATGGGTAGAGCATGAGAGAGGCTGCCAGACACTATGCAATTTACATAATACAGCGAGTTATGTTCATCCTTGCCACATTTGGGCTCTCACGCCAAGCCATGGGCTGAGCTAGCTCTGGATATTCAATACTGGGGCATGCACAGCTCCTGGTATTGAATGTTCAGGTATGTCCACTGCCACGGAAGTTAATTGGGCACCGGCTGATATTCAGACCAGTGCCTATTTTGCTGTCCTATCACTTTGCAGTTACTGAGCCAGTTAGCAAACTGAAGATCACCGCTAACAAGCTGAGTTGATGCTCCTACCACACTCCACTCCTAGCCCACCCCTAACCTAGCCAGTTAGGGGATGGCTAGTTAACGAGGATATTCAGTGGCATTACTTGGTTAACTCGCTGAATATCGAGGACTGGCTAGCTCAGCAAAGTTCAACCCTTTTGAAAATGAACCTCATAAGCATAACATTTAACCTCCTAGATTAAGATGACTTTTCAGCTGAATAGGGCTCAAATTTAAGAGGCTAACATAGGAGCATTAATTTTAGGAGCATTAATTTAGGAGCAGCTTTGTTTGAATATCAGGTCCTTACAATTTAAATCAGGAAGAACCCAAAACCAATAAATCCATCATCTTTCAGTAAAAAAAGCGCTTTCTTACTTTTCTTTAGACCCTTCTTCATTTGTTACAAAAAGTAAGTAAGATTTGGTAATGGGAATACATTTTCCCCTTTATTTCTCCATAGGAAAAACAAAATCCCTTGTGTGAAATAAACATAAAGGATCTGGTTATAACTGCTCTCAGTGTGTTCTTTGGAGGAACAGAGACCATCAGTACCACCCTGAGATATGGACTCCTGATTCTTTTAAAGCACCCAGACATTGAAGGTAACTTTTTGACTTAAAATGGCCCATGCACATAACAAATTAACTCGGGTAAAATATGTCAGAGTATAGAGGACAAAAGATTCCATTTTACTTTTCAATTCTTTTGTTTTGTTCCATTTCAGTGTGTGCTTTCTCATTTTGGTACATTCTTAAGTGAAATACTGTAACATGTGCTGAACAAAACAGTGCCTTAAATTAAATCGTACATGCTAATGTGAAATTGCAGGTGCTAAATGAAATAATACCTGCTAATATGAAATAGCATGTGCTAAATGAATTAGCAACTCCAAATGTGAGTATGCTCTAAATGAAATAATACCTGCTAATATGAAATAGCATCTGCTAAATGAATTAGCAACTCCAAATGTGAGTATGCTCTAAATGAAATAATACCTGCTAATATGAAATAGCATCTGCTAAATGAATTAGCAACTCCAAATGTGAGTATGCTCTAAATGAAATAGCACTTGCTAATATGAAATAGCATCTGCTAAATGAATAAGCAACTCCAAATGTGAGTATGCTCTAAATGAAATAGCACTTGCTAATATGAAATAGCATGCACTAAATGAAATAGCACATGCTAATATGAAATTGCAGGTGGTAAATGAAATAACACCTGCCAATATGAGATAGTATTTGCTAAATGAAATAACACCTGCCAATATGAGATAGTATTTGCTAAATGAAATAGCAACTGCAAATGTGAGAGTGTGCCCTAAATGAAATAGCACATGCTAATATGAAGTAGCATTTTCTAATGTGAGAGTGTGCTACATGAAATAGTACATGCTAATATGAAATTGCATATGAAAAATGAAATAATACCTGCCAATGTGAAATAGTGTATGCTAAATGAAATAGTACCAGCTAATGTGAAATTATGGGGCTCTTTTACTAAGCTGCATTAAATAGTTAGTGTGGGCTTTATACATGTTAGATGTAAGCATGGATCCACCCTAACATCTACCATGTATAGTTTATAATTTATAATTTCTATTCCTCCTTATGACAAAGTGGATTACAACGAACATACATAATTAAAACAAACAATACAAATTCACATCAAAATAACATGTGCTAAATGAAATAATACCTGCTGTGTGAAATAGTGTTCACTAAATGACATATTACCTACTCATGTGAATAACATACCCATATTAGCTGCTTAATACACATGAGGGTAGGAAATTGGGAGTGATATGGACAGATCAAATGTGTGGTCAGCTGTTACAACTAGCGTGTGGGTTGGTATCAATATTCCCTGTCACGGCTCTAACACTATGGAACGCAATGCCTAACACACTCAGACAAGAATCATCCCTATCCCTATTCAAGTCCAAACTCAAAACCTTCCTATTCCAAGATGCATTCTGTGAAGGTTGCACTCCCTCAGATAAAAAATTCTAGATGAAAATTCCCTTCCTCAATTGTATCTGTGCTGACTAAATCATACTATACAGCTGTATAGACTGTATAGTCTTTATATCAGGTTTTTGTGCTGAAAGCAAGGATTCCTCTGAGGTGGCGGAGAGGAAAACAGTGACCGAGTTCAAAGAAGCGTGCGATGAACACAGAGAATCTAGAATCAGAAAATAATAGTAAATATTGAAGAACTAAGGCCAGTTCTGGGCAGACTTGCACGGTCTATGTCTGTATATGGCCGTTTGGGGGAGGATGGGTTGGGGAGGGCTTCAGTGGCTGGGAGGGTGTAGATGGGCTGGAGTGAACTTTGACGGAGACTTCAGCAGTTGGAACCTAAGAACAGTACTGGGCAGAGCTTTGGATTCTTGCCCAGAAATAGCTAAGAAGAAAAATATATATATTTTTTAATTGAATCAGGTTGGGCAGACTGGATGGACCATTCGGGTCTTTATCTGCCGTCATCTACTATGTTATCACATTACTATGTATTCACTTACAAGTGTATTTACTCTGCAGTTCCTCAATATCTCTCCTCTTATCTCTCCCTATACTCCTCCCTAGGAACTCCATTCATCAAGCAAGTCTCTCTTATCTGTATTCTTCTCTTCTGCTGCCAACTCCAGATTCCTTCTCTGTTGCAGCACCATACTGTATACCAGGAAAAGACTGCCTGAGTTAGTATGTCAAGGTCCATCCCTGGTAGTATTCATATGCAGGCTAAAAGCCCACTTTTTCGTGGTTGCTTTTAACTCCTAACCCCCACTTGCTTCTAAAGTACCAATGCCTGAGAAACTCCCTAGCCCCTACTTGTCCTGTTTGCCTGTTTGATTGGATTATAGACTCTACTGAGCAGAGACTGTCCCTTGAATGTTTCTATGTACAGTGCTGGAAAGGGTGCAAAAAAAAATAGAACTAAAAACCCAGTGTGGATAACACATGCAGTGAAGAAGGCGATAAGTGACAAGAAAACATCGTTCAACAAATGGAAAAGAGACCGAACAAAGGAAAGCCAAAAGGAGCACAAAGAACACCAGAGAGTGTCACCGAGGGGTTAGAAAAGCAAAAAGAGAATACGAAGAGAGACTGGCGGGGGAAGCAAAAAACTTCAAATCATTCTTCAGGTACGTTAAGGGGAAGCAACCGGCAAGGGAGGAAGTGGGACCCTTAGATGATGGAGACAGAAAGGGAGTGGTAAAAGATGAAAAAGAGATAGCGGACAAGTTAAATGAGTTTTTCACGTCAGTCTTCACGAGAGAAGACACAACCAACATTCCGGAACCTGAGGAGATCGTAAATGGAGACCAAGACGTTAAGCTGGTCAAATTAGAGGTAAGCCAAGAGGATGTCCTCAGGCAGATAGACAGGCTAAAGAGTGACAAATCGCCGGGTCCAGACGGCATTCACCCAAGGGTACTCAAGGAACTACGGAACGAAATAGCAGAGCCACTTCGACAAATATGCAACCTATCCTTAAAAACTGGAGAGATCCCGGAGGACTGGAAAATAGCAAATGTCATGCCCATCTTCAAGAAGGGTTCAAGGGGTGACCCAGGAAACTACAGGCCGGTGAGCTTGACCTTGGTCCCAGGAAAGATGATGGAAACGCTGGTTAAGGACAGCATCTGTGAACACATTGAAAACAATGGGCAGCTAGGGTCGAGTCAGCATGGCTTCTGTAAGGGTAGGTCATGCCTTACAAACTTATTGTACTTCTTTGAGGGGGTAAACAGCCAGGTAGATAAAGGGGAATCTATAGACATCGTTTACCTAGACTTCCAGAAAGCCTTCGACAAGGTACCACACGAAAGACTGCTTAAGAAGATATGGAACCACGGGGTGCAAGGGGAGGTCCACTGATGGATCAAAAACTGGCTGGCGGACAGGAAGCAGAGGGTTGGAATAAAGGGACATTACTCAGACTGGAAATGGGTCACAAGCGGAGTACCACAGGGGTCAGTGCTGGGACCGCTCCAGTTCAATATCTACATAAACGACCTAGAGGTGGGAACAAAATGTGAGGTCATTAAATTTGCGGATGACACCAAACTATACAGCAGGGTTAAAACCATGGAAGACTGCGAAGATCTCCAAAAGGATCTAACGACACTGGAAGAGTGGGCCAAAAAGTGGCAAATGAGCTTCAACATAGGGAAATGCAAGGTCATGCATGTGGAGAAAAAGAACCCGATGTTCAGCTACAAAATGGGGGGAGCACTACTAGAGGTAAGTAACCTGGAAAGAGACCTGGGAGTGATGGTAGACACAACACTGAAGGCGTCGGCGCAGTGCGCCACAGCCTCAAGGAAAGCAAATAAAATGATGGGTATCATTAAAAAGGGTATCACGACCAGGTCGAAGGAAGTCATCCTGCCACTGTATCGTGCAATGGTGCGGCCGCATCTTGAATACTGTGTCCAGTACTGGTCGCCGTACCTCAAGAAGGACATGGCAGTACTTGAGAGAGTCCAGAGAAGAGCAACAAAGCTGATAAAGGGTATGGAAAATCTCTCATATACTGACAGATTGAAACAGTTAGGACTGTTCTCCCTGGAGAAGCGGAGACTTAGGGGAGACATGATAGAAACCTTCAAGATCCTGAAAGGCATAGAGAAAGTAGACAGGGACAGATTTTTCAATCTAAGGGGAACCACAAGTACAAGGGGGCACTCGGAGAAATTGAAAGGGGACAGGTTTAGAACAAACGCTAGGAAGTTCTTTTTCACCCAGAGGGTGGTGGATACATGGAATGTGCTTCCAGAGGCCATGGTAGACAGGAGCACTGTACAGGGCTTCAAAGAAGGTTTGGATAGGTTCCTAGAGGACAATGGGATTGAGGGGTATAGATAGGTGTAGATATGGGTTGTAGGGATAGGAGTAGAGGTATGGGTGTAGATAGGTGTAGATATGGGTTGTAGGGATAGGAGTAGAGGTAAGTATAGGAATAGGAGTAGAGATAGGTTATAGAGCTAGTCAGGGACCACTGCTCAGGCAGTGGGCCTGATGGGCCGCCGCGTGAGCGGACCGCTGGGCGAGATGGACCTCTGGTCTGCCTCAGCGGAGGCAACTTCTTATGTTCTTATGTCTATCAGTGCTATAGAAATAATTAGTAGCAGTAGTAGTAGAAAGAGCCATTCCTGTCTGGATAGGTGCCGCTGAACATTGGGGCTTATATATGTTCTGCTCACACTATGGTGGCCATTCTATAAGTGTGCATCTCTTTTTAGGCACCCTGATGCCGCACAGTAAATCACTATTCTATAACAGCACCTAGGCACCAAGATGCTGTCATAGAACCCTAGTTTAACCCAGTATTAGCACACCTTACAGTTTACCTTCAGTTACAAGGAAGCAAGTAATGCACAGCATTCTGTAAGTTACATATTGTCACCGGCAGCCTCTGGGCAATGGGTCCTAGGGCACCAGTAACAAAAGAAAACTCTTGTGAGCTGCTACGGGCTGCACAAGGAAAGAAAAAAAGGCCACTATAAGGGAACACCACAACACCAGGTAAGTGTATTATATCAAGCAAGTTCTGGGTTTATTCACAAAACAAAAACATTAAAACCAGCCTGCTTTCTCAGAGCTCAGTTCCATATTGAAAGAAAGAAAATCAATCTTGTCAAGATGTTCAAAAATATAAAGTATAGTCCAAATCAAACAAACTGTAATTCCAAACAGTCTCTGGATTAGTGCCATCTAATTAAGTTCCAAAACAATCATAATTCAGGATTTTCAAAGCTGCCGCTGGTTCTCCAGCCGATTAATGGTTCAAACTTTCAAATATTTCAACAACAGTCTTTTGAGCTGATATCACTACTTCAGCCTGCGCTAGTGCGACTTGCTGGCCAGGGAGTGTGCTCTGGGTGGTCACAATTTGCAAATAATATGCCCTCAAACCCACCACAGAAAGCGCAGAGCAGTCCTCACTTCCTAGGACTGGTAACAGCCCTTCCCCCCCAGAGGGAAGAAAACCCCCCACAAAATCCAAAAACAGTTCTTTAAAGTTCTTTGAGGTGCCTCCAAGCACCACACCTTCTGCAGGGTTACTCCACAAAAGGCATTTAGTAAGCTTAGCCAAACAGTGTCCAGGTTAAACATTTAGGCAGTTTAATTTACTTGCCTTCAGTCCAGCAAACTTCCATTGGCAGGGTTCCATTCAGTGGTTCAGCATATGGCTCCAGCTCCATGATCTGAAAATCCTGAGGCATTAAGTTTGGTGGCTCCAGACCAGCCTCTGTCAGCTCCATACATTCAGGCTGTTTACTGCCATCCAGAGCTCTCAACCCTGAGTCTCCCTGCCTTCTCTTTTGCTCCTGCTTTTCCTTTTCCCTCTCTAACTGTTCTGCTCTCTGATGTAATAGCCTGCAGCCATGCCAAAAAACTCTCAGGTGAAAAGGCTTTCCGGCTGGTTCTGCTTCCAGCCTGCAGGTGACTGCTGGGAACTAAACTAGAGTTGTGGGGGGGTTGTAGAACAGGCAAATCTGCTCTCCTGCTCCCTCTAGAGACCAAAGAAGAAAAGTCCCCAAAATGTTCAGTTTGGGGTTTAAATTTAGCTGTTTGTAGTGCATCTTCTCTTGATCTGTGCACTGCTCTGGGGACAGACCTAGCAGGCATATGCTGAATACCACACTATGTAACTTGCAGTCCCCACCCATGCCCCGCTCATGCTCCACCCATACTCTACCTGTTCTCTACCCATATTCTGCCCATTGTCTACCCATGCCTCACCCATAATCCACCCACATCTACATTAGTGCTATCCAATTCAGGAAATTTTTAAAAATTCAATTTGATTTGGCCCATTGAATTGATTTTTCGATTCAATTCACTTTTCCCACCCAACTGGGCATTTTTTTCAAACATCCTGGCACGTTTATTTTGTAGCTTTTTTAACACCTCACCCCCCTTTGCCCTCTCCAACCCCACACCGGTGCTGTGGTGTAAACAAAATACACAAAAAAAGACTTTTCCTCTCACTGTTAAGTCCTAGTTCATGCTCTCTATCTAATACCAGCTCTGACAGGATACACATTTCAAATCTGACATATAGTAATCACAAAATAGAAAATAAAATTATTTTTTCTACCTTTTGTTGTCTGGTCATTGTATTATTCAGATCATGTTGGTCCCAGGCTTTGGTTTCTGTTTGTCTTCTGTTAACTCACTCACCAGGGTCTCCTGCCCATTTGACATTTTCTTCTTTCTTTGTGCTCACCATCCATTTTCTATCTCTGTACCTTCCCTTCCAGTGCCATATCCAACATCTCTTTCCCACTGTCTACCATCTCTCTCTCTCTCCCCCTCTGTCTTGTACCCTGGATCAAACCTTTCTATTTCCCTCATCTCTCTTCCTCCCCCTCCTATATCACATGCAACATTTCTTTCTCTCTCCCCATGCACCATCTTTCCCTACCCTCCACCCTATGTCCAACATTTCTCCCTCTCTCTTCTCCATGCACTTCTCCCTCCCCTCCACCATATGCAGCATTTCTCCCTCTCACCCCTTTCCATATCTGTTGCATCTCTCCCTTCCTCTCCTCCACCCCATGTCCAACAATTCTTCTTCTCTCCTCTGCAGTCTGTCCCCCCATGTGCAGCAGCTTTCCTCCCTCCTATCCCCCTGTTCAGCTTTTCATTCTTTCCTCCCATCCACCTGTGCAGCAGCTTTCCTCCCTCCTATACTCCTGAGCAGCACTGACTGACTAACCCCCCACCCTCACCCCATTCGAGCCTCCCAAAAAAGCAGCAGCAGCGGTGACAGTGGCTGCCGGGAAAAGGCAGCATTCCAAACAGACAGCTTCTGGGCTTCCTCCTGCCGCATCATCAGTGATGTCATCAGTGACATGGAAGAGGGAAGCTCTAGCAGGGCAGGCCAAAAGCTGCCTGTTTGAAGTGCTGCCTTTTCCCACCGACCACCATCACCGCTGCTGTTGCTTTAAGAGGCCTGGAAAAAAGTCAGGACTCACTGAATTGGTGAGTCTGATTTTTCTACAAAGCAAATCGATTTGAATCAATTCACCAAAGTGAATCGGCGAATCGGGCAGCACTAATCTACATCCACTTGCAGTTGCAAGCTATAGCAATTATACATCAAACTAAATACACGGATCAATTTATAGATTATCCAAACCACACTTAAATGTATATAAACTAACCAAATAGGGGGCTTTTAGAGGATAACTTATAAATACCTATATTCAACAATTTTACTTTTGCACATATAGTGCTTTAAATTGTTCAAGATTTAATATTTTGATTCATTTATTTTAAACATATGAACCATCACCTGATTTTAAAAATAGGACTCATCCCTATAATTAATAATGAGGTTGAAGTATCTTAGATATGCATGATTCTCAGTAAAGAGACCTCTTATAACCTGGATGTTATTTCAAGTCTTCATTCTAAATGCATGTGATGTAATCATCTACTTCAAAACCTCCTTCCTACCCTAAAGTCTTTATTGTTAATTTATTAATAAAAATGAAAGATATGAAAAATCTATAACTAACTAAATCAATGGGGAGTACAGTTTTTCTTTCAATTATGTGTCATTCTAAATATTTGCTTAATACAAGAGCAACAACACTTATCTTTGTGGGGGTGTGAGGGAGTCTTTACTTTGTCTCTGCAGTCACTTTGGATACCTTTCAACACTTATACTAAACTAAACTAAACTAAACCTTAAGTTTATATGCCGCATCATCTCCACAGAAGTGGAGCTCGACACGGTTTACAGGAATTAATAAAGAAAGGAACTCCAATGGAAAGAAGAAGGGCTTGGTAAAAAGGAAGGAAAGAGGGGACTTAGTATAATGGAGAGGGAGGGAGTAGTTACATTTTGGAGAAAAGCCAAGTTTTCAAATGTTTTCTGAAGCGTTGGAGGAAGGTCGAACTCCGAAGATGGGCAGTAAAGCTGTTCCACAGCTCGGTGATCCTGAAGAGGAGGGATGTTCCAAGTTTTCCTGTATGGGATATGCCTTTTAAAGAGGGGAAGGATAGTTTGAATTTTTGAGTGGATCTGGTGGAGTTAGGATTCGAGGAGAGCCAAGATAGTGGAAAGAGGGGAGGAAGGATGCCGTGAAGGGATTTGAAGGCTAGACATGCGCATTTGTAGTGAACCCTGAGGATGACTGGGAGCCAGTGAAGCTTAGACAGAAGCGGGGAGACATGGTCGAATTTGCTTTTTGCGAAGATTAGTTTAGCTGCGGTGTTCTGAATCCGCTGAAGTCTGAGAAGACTTTTCTTTGTTAGGCTTAAGTAGATGGAGTTGCAGTAATCTAGTCTGGATAGAATAATGGATTGAACGAGGACAGCGAAATGTTGTTGGTGGAAGCAGGATCTGACTTTTCTTAGTATGTGAAGATTGAAAAAGCATTTTTTTACTAGGGAGTTGATGTGGTCGTTGAAGGACAGTGTAGAGTCAATGATGATTCCCAGAACTTTGCTAGAGTGCTCAAGCTGAAGATTGGTGCCAGAGGATAGTGGGATGAGGGTGGGTAGCTGATCTAATTTTGGGCCGAGCCAAAGTAGTTTTGTTTTGGTCTCATTTAGTTTCATTTGAACGGTGAGAGCCCAGGATTGGAGATTTGTTATACAAGAAGAGATGTTATCAGAGAGGTTGGTGAGGTTAGAGTCGGTCTCGAGGAGGACAAGGATGTCGTCGGCGTAGGTGTAAAGTGTCTCCGAGGTGGATAGTTGGAGGAGTTTCAGGGAGGACATATAAACATTGAAAAGAATCGGGGATAGAGGTAAACCCTGAGGAACTCTGCAGATCGGTTTCCAAGGGGAGGATGAGGTGCATTTCATGTTAACGAAGTAGGTGCGGGAACGTAAGAATTTTGAGAACCAATCTAAGACTGTGGAGTTTATGACAATTTCAGAAAGTTGGAGGATTAGTATGTCATGATGGACAATGTCGAAAGCTGCAGAAAGGTCAAATTGAAGAAGGACAGCAAACTTGTTGCAGGAATGAAGTTGTTGGACCTTTGAAATTAAAGAGGCTAAAAGGGATTCGGTGCTGAAGTTGGGTCTGAAGCCATGTTGGTAGGGTAGGAGAATGGAGAATCTCTCAAGATAGGATGAGAGTTGGGTGGCTATGATGGACTCTAGCATCTTGGTCAGGAGAGGAATGTTAGCTATTGGGCGATAGCTGGAAGGAGTGGTTTTACATCGTCTAACTCACAACGTTTAAGTTTCGTCTAGTAAAACATTCGATTATCCTTGCAGGACGACTAAGTCTATGTCGGCCCACATCCTGCCCTAACCACTCCTCCAAATATGCCCCTTTCAGCTCTGGGTGCACAGTGGCATTCAGAGGCATAATAAGTCCACCATGTCCAGAAAGTCGGTTTGAATATTGGCACTTGGACGACATGGTCTTTTAGGTCATCCAAGTGCCGACTTGGGTGGGTTTTTAGATGTGTTTAAGTTTTGAATATGAGTCCCATAGTGTCAATTTTGTAATTTGGTGCTTCAATGTAGACACACTTTGCACTAATAATAATAATAGTTTATTTTTATATACCATCATACCCGGGAGTTCTAGGCGGTTCACATCAATCAATCATTATACATACAGTACAAATAAATATTTAAAATTGAAATCATCTAAAATTTCAGCAAAGTTAGAAGCTTACAGTGGGAAGATACAAACAATTTAAAATGAGATATAATTATAAGTAAGTAATAAGATACATTAGGGGCCAGATTCTCCAAAGTCAATCATGCAACGGCACCGTTTGGAGAATCATGGCTATGTGAAAGGCAGGCGCTGGAAATGTAGGCCAGGGTTTTAAAGGCCTTACTTTCAATGAGAATCATGTCTACAGAGGTGCCTAAGTTCACTTCTGGCATTAATCACGCCTACAGTGGCCTTAGGTGCCACAAGGCGCTTACTTAGTTGGGACAATGGCACCATTTTTGGAGGCACCTATGGGTGTCTCAAATTTTTTTAAGAACATAAGAAGTTGCCTCCACTGGGTCAGACCAGAGGTCCATCGCGCCCAGTGGTCCGCTCCCGCGGCGGCCCATCAGGTCTATGACCTGTGAAGTGGTTCCTGCCCATTTCTATAACCTACCTCTACTTCTATCTGTACCCCTCAATCCCCTTATCCTTTAGGAACCTATCTAAACCTTCCTTGAACCCCTGTAATGTGCTCTGGCCTATCACAACCTCCGGAAGCGCGTTCCATGTGTCAACCACCCTCTGGGTAAAAAAGAACTTCCTCGCATTTGTTCTAAACCTGTCCCCTCTCAATTTCTCCGAGTGACCCCTTGTACTTGTGGTTCCCCACAGTCTGAAGAATCTGTCCCTGTCCACCTTCTCTATGTCCTTCAGGGTTTTGAAGGTTTCTATCATGTCTCCTCTAAGTCTCCGCTTTTCCAGGGAGAACAGCCCCAGCATTTTCAACCTGTCAGCGTATAAAAAGTTTTCCATACCTTTTATCAGTTTAGTCGCTCTTCTCTGGACCCTCTCAAGTACTGCCATGTCCTTCTTGAGGTACGGTGACCAGTACTGGACACAGTACTCCAGATGTAGGTGCACCATTGCACGATACAGCGGCATGATGACTTCCTTCGTCCTGGTTGTGATACCCTTTTTAATAATACCCAGCATTCTGTTCGCTTTCTTTGAGGCTGTCGCACACAGTGTTTTAATTGGTTTTTAATCAGTGCAGTCAATTCCTGCACCAATTAAATCAATTAAAACCATTGTTAGGTGGCAGAAGAGTGCCTACAGTTGCTTAACTTGCAGCACCTTTATTAGAACCAGGGCTTAATTCTATAATTACATCTTGGCACCACATTTTCATTATGGAATACTAGCGTACATTGCCATTGCCAAGGCCATATTTAGGTGTGCCCTTTGTATGCCATGTCAATGGCAGGTATAAGTTAGTGAGTCTAAGTGCATAATTTATAACATTCTATAAACTAAGGACATAAGAAGAGCCATACTGGGTCAGACCAATGGTCCATCTAGCCCAATATCCTGTTTCCAACAGTGGTCAATCCAAGTCACGAGGACCTGGCAGAAACCCACATGAGTAGCAGAACATGCCCAACAAAGCACCCTTTGAGCTTGGTACCATACTATTTGCATTTGAGTTGGTCAGTCCCAATTCTCTTTGGATGTTTTTGTGACTGTTCTGTGGGTGGGGGGAGGGGGGGTTGTCAGTTTACTAGTCTTCTTTGCATTCTACTTTTAAAGTATATTTTAAAGGAAGTTTAAATTCAATTTTATCCTAGCTATTTAAAAAAAAAAATTTTTTTTAATTCTTTATTCATTTTTAATCTTACATCAAGTGTACAAATAATAAAACATTTGAAATTAAATACATCACTTGAATTTCTTTCTAATATAACATCAAATATATATATTTTATTTAATTCATAATATTCAAATATTATCTGGGAATCACAAACTCAGAGCCATGCTGAAATCTTGTGACAGTGGCAGGGGTTCAGAAATATGGCTAATGACTTTTCTTACAACCCTTTTTCCCAAAATGTTTTTGACAGGAAAGATGCATGAGGAGATTGACCATGTGATTGGTCAAAACCGCAGCCCAGCCATGGAGGACAGAAGCAAGATGCCTTACACGGATGCTGTGGTCCATGAGCTCCAGCGATTCAGTAACCTTCTTCCACTGAATATTTGCCACTCAGTGATTCGAGACACCCATTTCAGGGGATACACCATTCCTAAGGTACCTGTTCGCAATATATGTGGCTATTCATTTCAAGTAAAAAAGAAAAAAAAAGAAGAAGTATATATCCAGCTCCCAGCACAGCTAGAACAAGGGTTAGAAATAGGTGCCTCAAGTCAAGCTTTTATTTGCAAAACTACAGCTTATTTTACATCACTACCCCTCTTCCAACATAGCTAGCCTGGTCATTGTGGTCATAGTCCAGGGTCGTGAACAAAGCACCAGGACTTTTTCCGGAATCCTGCAATCATGGCCCATAAATTAAGCCACTGGGTGTCATCCTTTAGCAATGACAATGCCTTCCTCCCCCCAGTGGTTCTTCAGATTGTACTTTTAGTCCTGATCTGAGAAGCAGAAAACCCAACTTGAAGATCAAACACTGAAAAACAATTTGTATCAAGAAGTGAATTCTGAGTCTGGCTTGGTGACTCTGGTGTCAAACACTATGCCCTATCATTTGGAAAATTTCTGTTTTGAGGCCAAGGCTCCATTCACACAGTGTCTGACATAGGAGACATGGTCAACACCCAAGGGTGACATCTACTGGCTGAATTCAGCCACTATGATTACAGCATTCTATACTGAACCCTAGTGCTTAATGCACTGCCACTGCAATAAAGAGAGCTCATAAAATAGTGAAAAAATATCTTTCAGTGTACTTTTCAGTGAAAGCTCTTGCAACAAGCATATTGGCCCTGGTTCTGATTAATCTGGAAGTTGAAAGGAGCAGAAACTTTAAGTCCACAATTGAGTTTTTGAGTGCTAACAGTGTTCTGTTCTCCCAAGAGCAAGACATCAATGTTCTCCAACATTGGACTTCTGGGAATATAAGTGCATATTTAGCACTGTAGCTTTTACATCTCCTTGGGTGACAGCATCAAAATGAAGACTGGTGAACACTGATGAGCCAGTATGTGTTGACAGCCCTCATTACAGCTTTTCCCAACAGCAGCGTTTAACTGGTAGGCTGAAGTTACCAATACAATTCAAACTCCTCTTACTGACCTACAAATGCACTCACTCAACTGTCCCTCACTATCTCTCTTCATTTATTTCCCCCATGATCCCCCCTCCCCCGTGAGCACCACTCTGCTGGTAAGTCTGTCCTATCCGTGCTCTTCTCTTCAACTGCCAACTCCAGACTCCGTCCCTTCTGCCTTGCTGCACTATATGCTTGGAACAAGCTGCCCGAATCCCTACGGTGGGCTCCATCTCTGGCAGTGTTCAAGGCCCATTTAAAAGCCCATCTCTTTGAGAGTGCTTTCGACTCCTAACTCCTCTCACCTGCATCCCCTACCCTCTATGTCATGTCTTGTCTGTACAAGTTAGATTGTAAGCTCTTCCGAGCAGGGACCGTCTATAAATGTCAAAATGTCCAGCACTGCGTACGCCTTTCAGCGCTATATAAGTGATAAGTAGTATTAGAAGTAGTAGTAGATACCATCAATCGTGGCACACAAGAAAATAGAGTCTCGAAGATAGCACTACCGATGTCTGCTGCTTATCTGTTTCAGGGTACAAATGTGTTCCCCATGTTAACTTCGGTGCTAAGGGACCCTACACAATTTAGCAAGCCAGACAGCTTCAACCCTGGACATTTCTTGGATGAGAATGGTGGCATTAAGAAGAATGATGCATTCATGCCATTTTCTGCAGGTAGGTACCACCTCTATTGTGCTCAAATTACGAGACAGCTTGCACAAGGTTGTCAGTATTCACAGTAAATGAAGCAGTGATCAGATAAGCTAGAACATGAAAACATGGGCAATAATATGTTAATTTCTTCCACTTAGTAACTCTTTCTTTATATGGCTCTCTTTTTATCTGATTAGCAGAAAAGCCTCAAAATCAATATGCAGTGTGAAAGATTTTTTTTCAGAATGGAGAATAGTAATATGAGTGCTGGAGCGAGTGGTTGATACCTGGAATGCCCTCCCCCGGGAAGTGGTGGAGATGAAAACAGTTATGGAATTCAAAAATGCATGGGATAAACCCACAAGCATCCTGTATGGGAAAAGAATAGAACCAAACAAATTGGGCAGTGCTTAGATGGGAATTCCAATAATTCAGAAATAATGTCAGTAGCAGGCAGACTTCTATGGTCTGTTCCCTGCGTGGCTGGACTGACCTGTATGGGCTGGAGTAGGGCTTTGATGGCAGCTCCAGTAGTTGGGGATCAAGGCACCAGTGCAAGTCAGACTTATATGGTCTATGACCTGAAAATGGCAAGGACAAAACAAGGTCAAGTATGCATATGGAATATTGCATCATACCATATGCTATGTTACTATGAAAATGACAAACTGGTAACAATGACTCCTTGAGGCTACCAATGGTATAGCAGCCTTCCATTAATCCACTAGAGCAAAACCTAGGGTTTAGAATGAGTTGTAAATTTGTATTATTTTAATCATAACTGAAAGGAAAAAAAAAAACCCACTGACCTTCTATGACTTTTTACACTTTCTTAGGGAAAAGAATTTGCCTAGGAGAGGGTCTGGCTCGGATGCAGCTGTTTCTCTATCTCACTACTATTCTTCAAAACTTCACTTTGAAATGTCATCTCGATCCAAAGGACATTGACTTGACCCCTAAGGCATCTGGATTTGGAAATATCCCTCACTCTTATCAGCTCTCCATTGTTCCCCATTGAAGGAGCCACAGAGATGTCAGATACAATTTACAGTATGTACTTTACAAAGCTACACAGAAGAGATTTTCATCTGCCAGAAAGAGGTCAATACAAGGAAGGTGCTAAGGCTTTGACATTTCCTATTTCCTTACTTTTAGGCTAATACTCAAATATAAACTGACCTGGATATAAACCAAGGTAACTTTTTTCCTCCTCAAAAGGAGGAAAAACAGTTGAATATAAACCAGGGAGTTTATATTCAAGTGCCCTGCCCTGCCAGGCTCTGCACCCTGTCCCCCCTCCATTCCTGCCCTGCCACACATGCCGGTGCCGGTTCGTTAGGGGGACATCGGAGAGGGTCATCGTTGGCGAGGGAGGTGGGGTGGCTTTTTTTTCTTAAAAATGGGACAGATATTGTGTGTTTGAAACACGCACAGCATCTGCTACACTATGGTTAGACTTGTAAGCGATTGGTTTTGACCTGTTGCATTTTTTTGGATTGCAAAACCCCTGGGGGTTTTTTGTGCATAGCCAAGCAATGTTAGTGCATCAATTGCTTAGCTAGTTTGCATAGAGTTTTAGCTAATTTGCATGGCTGGATTGGAAAATGGGCAATTGAGGAGAAAAACATGTGGTGAGACGTTTTGTGCACCGGGTCGGCAAAAGCAGTCAAAACTGGTTTAGCGATGATTGCTGACTTTAGTGTATCTGGACCTAACTTCATAGGTTAGCTAGACAAACCCTTCAAATACCTCAATTAATATGGCTGAGTCATTTTTCCCAGGTACTACTCTATCCTGTGTTGTTTAACTAGCAAAAGTTTTAATTCATTTGTTTTTCTACACTTTGTTATTTCTCACTCCTGTGGGTCTGCGGTTCCAGCCACCCTCCACTATGTTATCTGGTCAAGCACAGTTCTTATGCCTGAGCCAGACTTCAATACTTCGATACATAGTATGGGTCCCCATTCTTTTTTCACTTTCCTCTGGGTCTTTCCCTCTGAATTTCCGGTATATTCATGCTCATGGAATTTTAATCTCTTCTTTCTCTGTGTCTAAACCACACCAGTGTTCTTTCTTCCTTCTTTTCTTTAGCAACAGCCTCCGTCTACATTTTGCTAAAATCTTCATTACTAATCTTGCACTACATGTCACCCCAAGTATCAAGAACAGCTGCCACCCATTCCCTGCTCTTCACTCTTTCTCATATTCAACACTCTTCTCCATGACTAGTACTGATCCAATTACCATCTCGCATCTTTCTTTTTATCCTTGTTAAGATGCTCTTATTACAGGGAACACCAGTTATGCCCCTCTCTGTTAGCCATTTCCCTATAGTGCTCACTCTGATCTCTCCAGTGGAGATTGATTTATATGTATTAGCAGTTCCTAAGATACCTAAGTTCTTCAAATCTCTGAAATTTGATGTCTCCAATTCTTATGACATAACAAGTGGTTGTGATGCCCCTCTTTATGATGCCCAGCATCCTGTTGGCTTTTTTCGAGGCTGCTGCGCACTGTGCAGATGGCTTCAGTGGATGCATCACTGAAGCCATCTGCACAGTGCGCAGCAGCCTCGAAAAAAGCCAACAGGATGCTGGGCATCATAAAGAGGGGCATCACAACCAGGACGCGGGAAGTCATCATGCCATTGTATCGAGCGATGGTGCGTCCGCATCTGGAATACTGCGTGCAGTATTGGTCGCCATACCTCAAGAAGGACATGGCGGTGCTTGAGAGAGTCCAGAGGAGAGCGACGAAACTGGTAAGAGGGCTGGAACACTGCCCATACGCCGAGAGGTTGGATAAGCTGGGGCTCTTCTCCCTGGAAAAAAGGAGGCTCAGGGGAGATATGATAGAGACCTTCAAGATCATGAGGGGCATAGAGAGGGTGGATAGGGACAGATTCTTCAGACTGAAGGGGACAACAGGTACGAGGGGGCACTCGGAGAAACTGAAGGGAGATAGGTTCAAAACAAATGCAAGGAAGTTTTTTTTCACCCAGAGGGTCGTGGACACTTGGAATGCGCTGCCGGAGGAGGTGGTCGGGCAGAGTACGGTACAGGGATTCAAACAGGGATTGGACGGATTCCTGAGGGATAAAGGGATCGTGGGATACTGAGAGAAGTATCCAGGAAATAAGTATAGAAACCCGACCAGGTCGTGCATGTGCAAAACCGGAGGGTTAGGACTTCGATGGGAAGATAGGACTTCAATGGGAAACCAGGGTGGCAAGGGGGCCCCTTCTGATGATTCAGACAGGTGACCTGTTTGGGCCGCCGCGGGAGCAGACTGCTGGGCATGATGGACCTATGGTCTGACCCGGCGGAGGCACTGCTTATGTTCTTATGTTAACAGCAGAAAATGATCAAATTGGTCCATCAAGTCTTCTGGTTCTTAAAAAGATACTGTATACCCATATGCAGCTCAGAGCCATTTCCACATCCTCTTTCCATGTCTTTAAGCTAATTCTGCAATGCTTTCCATGCAACTACTATTCATATCAGTCCCAAGCTGAACTCGACATAATATGAGAAAATTAACAGACTAGGATAGTTCTCAAACCTGTTTGAGGGGAGCACCAGCCAAAGCTGTTTAAAAAAAAAAAAAGTTTTGGAAACAAAGGAACACTAACATGTTCTTACCGCAGGCTAAAAAGCACTACAGCGGGATGTGCTCAGGCATCCCATGATAGTTTGGGGACTGGCGTGCACTACCAACATGCTAAAAAAATAGAATTTATTTTTTTGCACTAGGGTCAGGCCTGAGGACAGGGAATAGGCATGTTCTGCACTAACCTGTTAGCGCATCTGCTTTGCCACATACTAACCAATTGCAACATGGCTAGTACATGAGCCCTTACTGCCTACAAAACAGGTGGCATTAGGGGCTCACATGCTATCGGCCACAGGCTAATGGGGAATCTAGCTCATGAACTACAACAAGTTGATAATAAGAAAACTACCTTAAAGGAAGAAAAGATCTCAGATTTACCACATAGGGAACATATATGTTTTCTCCTTATAATATTGTGGCATATGGTTTCTTTCATTGATCAAAAACCTCCTGTGAAAAGTACTAATATTTTTAATTTTTATATCGTTTTTTTATCTTTTAATCTTTAACCCAAAAAGTGGAATGAGACTTACTAATAACATTAAATTTTTCTAAAAAGACTTAATAAAGTGCAGGAAAAGTTACTTATCTGCCTCTTTGCATTTATGGAAACGTCTGTGAACACACAATTAAAGTGCTTGAGTGCTGTAGATGAAAGTGCTTCAGTTTAAGGTGCTCCAAAGTAAAGTGCTGAATGCCTAAGTTGAAAAATATTGCACATTAGAAAAACCGTAAAGTGCAAATGCTCAAAGCTGCTGAGGCTTAACACATCAGATTAGCAAAAAAACAGCACTTATCTCAAAAGGAAGCTAAAGACTGGTAAAGTGCTCTTGAAGTCACTCAAACGAACATTGAGTTGGAAACAGCACTCGTAAGCACCACTTCACACTGCTTCACTATCTGTTCAACGGGCCCCGTTTCACTCTAAGGGGGCTTCATCAGGAAACAAGTTTGTGCCTGCGATAAATCGATTCAGTACACACCAAAGCAGTGCTCAGAACCGTATAACGGTAAGAAAATCACAAATTGGGGAATACTCCCCTGTAAGTGTTTTCAATCATTTATCATTGCACCATCTTCATTTGTTAGAAAGGTGATGAAAAAAACTTCAAAAAATCTTAAGTGTTCATTATGGTATAGAACAAACTTCAAAAAATAAAGCTCATAAATTATCGTGTAACAAAAATATTAGCACGTGCTAAATATTAGCGTGCGCTAACCCTGCGCTAAGCACCAAAAACTAACGCCAGCTCAATGGTGGCATTAGCGTCTAGCGCGCGCGCTAAAGCCATTAGTGCAGCTTTGTAAATGGAGCCCTTAAAATAAAACATTAAAAACGTGGTATGAAACAAGAACTATAGATATACGAAAGCACTGGATTGCAATGGAAAAAATAAATAATGATGATATTAACGATAACATCCATATTGTTAATGAGGAACATAAAAGATGAAGTAAATGATAAAAACTGATAAAGTAGATATTACATAAAAACCATTAAAACATGTCAATTGGAACCATGTGATAAAAGAGAACTATAAATGATGTGGTAAATCATGAATGCAATTATGGGGATACAGCAATAATATCTGTAAATACAATGTGCATGAGCATGTTTATGTGTGGGACACAATGAAGAAAAAAGGAAGAAGAAGAATAATCCTGGGGTGAGTGTGTGTTTTATAGAAAGTGTTTGAACTCAATTTCAAGGTTTAAGCCAAAGGGGAAGATGGTATTGAGTTCAAAAATTGCCCTTTGCTCAGCTCTCAAGAGTGCCGTATTAATGTCACCACCTCTCCAGTTCCTTATGAAGGTTTTAAACACAAAGAACTTCAGGTCTGTGGATGAATGTCCAAGTTCTATTCACTGGCTAACGATAAGGACTGTTTTGACATTCCTCGTAACACAGCTTCAGTGTTCTATTATCCTCGTTTTTACTCTTCTTTTAGTTTCTCCAATGTATAGTGAGTTACACAGGTATTGGATGATGTAAACACCAGCTTCTTGAGAGCTGAGAAAAGGGCAATTTTTAAACTCAATACAATCTCCCCTTTTGGCTTAAACCTTGAAATTGGTCGCTGGATCTGAGGAGGGGCAGGAGGTGGTCATCAGCGGGTGAGGCTTGGGGATCCTCACCAGCTACAGCAAGGGATATATTCATTTTGAGGGGGCCTAAGCTCAAAGTGGGAAGCCCAGCCCCCTCTCATGGTTATGTCACTGATTGTATTTAGTACAAAATGAAATGCTTACTGAGTTTAACTTTCTGAGATTCCAGTTCAGTTTTGGTATTCATATCTCTATTTCTAATTTGTGATCCATTGTTCTGTATTTGGTGAAGGTCTGTCTGTGTTTTGTGTGTGAAGAAGTCATTTAAATTTGTTTTCTACATATATGGTAGTAATGGTGTATGGGAAAATTGGGAGGGCAGGTAGAAGAGGAGCCCCCTCCTTAATTTCTGCCTTGGGCCCCAGCCTGTCTAAAACTGGCCTTGCTCACACCTAATGATTCCCCCCCAGGCTCCTCCAAAGTGAGCCTCCTTCTGCCGAGTCCAACACCCCCTCTGACATCCTCACACACCTGTCAGGGAGATGCCACAATTCCTTTCTCCCTCCCCAATCCCACCAATCTCCCAACACATCCTTGGCTCGACATCCTCACACATACCTGACAACCTCCTCTCACAACCCCCCAACATCCTTTAGGCAGTCAGCAAGTGCCTCTCCTCTCTGGTGTCTTGCAGCACACAGTTTGCAATATACCGCTCTAGGTGCAGAGGCAGCCACTTTACCACTAGGCCACTCTTTACCTTATGAGACTATTGAGGACTGGTTGTAAGAGGGAGAATATGGGTTGACTTGTAGGCATAGGGTGACTGTGGCATAGATGGGTTTGGAGTAGGATGGTAAACTGTGGCAATGAATTGGTGTTGGGGGGGGGGGGGAACAGAGGCTGGTAGCACTTGCAGTGCTTCCTGTAGCATTTCTTTAACTCAGTCATCCCTGGGTATGCACCACCTGCATTGCTCTTCGTTTAAAGGCAGCTTGGCCAACTTTGTTGATGAACCACAATGCTTTAATTTCCTGTATATTAACTTGGTGAGAACCCCCTCCCAATCATTTTGAAAAATTGGTTCCTGTAGTATGTCCACTTAAACATAACAACTTAACTCTAAAGATTGAATAAGCTGAGCCAGAGCTGCCGAGTTATCCAGTTACAGCAAGATTTTTGGCAAGTCCTAGTTTTAAGGTCATGTTGGAAAACAAGACTGGGAGAGCAGAAGCAAGATGCTACAGATGGGCTAAGATACTGTGAGTGGTGTAGAGAGGCAAGGGGAGTGAGATCTTACTTTTCACTTTAAGGGGAAAAGTAGAATGGCAAGCTAGAGGATTGTGCCCAGGCCAGGTCACAAGTACCTAGCAGACTCCAAAATTGTAGCAATCACGTTTGGGAGGGGGAGCACAACATTAAAGATAGCATAAGTAAATTCTGTTAGGTGGTTGTTGGCTTTCAAAATGCTCCAACAAGACTTCCCCTCAGTTTAATATTTCCTTTTTCCACAATTAATCAGAAAGTTCAGGTCCAGTTAACAAGATAGAATTTAAGGTTTGCAATCAATGACACAGCCACTGCATTGTGATGTGAACATGAGCCATATAGACATGGAGCTAGAAATCAGGGGGGAGAAAGTTCAAATAGAAAAAAAAAACCCAAACAAACTGGAGAACAAACTGAACAGACAGATCTAGAAACTACAGATTAGATTTTTCAGGGATTATTTATTTCATTATTTGAATTAATTTCTACTGGAGAGATGGTTGAGTCCTCCTCCTCTGCTACTTTTCCTCTCCAGATCAAACTCAGATGGTCTGTCCCACCCATTTATGATGTCACGATGACAGGAGCATGGCTTATAAAAAGGCTGAGCTGCCCAGGAGCTGTTCTATTACACAGGATGCCAGCAAGCAGTGAACATCTCTGTTGACTATGGTCTAGATAGCAGCAAACTGAAGGATCTACAGTAACTACAACAAACAGAACAAAGGTTCTATTACATCACAGAGGTTTGTGCATCACAGAAGAGATCAGAAGAGATCAGGGGGAGAGAGAGAGACCTGGTAACAAGGCCGGGGAAGGATTAGGATTGAAGGTAGAGAGGTCAGGTGGGGAAGGAAGGGATAGGGATCAGAGACCTGAACTAGTTTCATAGGGAGGCCTGGGATTTGGGATGGGGTGGGGATTAGTGTGAGGGAAAGCATGGGGAATGGGGGAGGGACTTGGAACAGGAGGCGGGGCAGATTGGATAAGATGGGATAGGCTGTTCCCAGCTCCCTCATTCCCATGATGGGGTGACATGGTAGGGGCTGACGATGAAGTGGTTGAGGTGTGATGTGCTGAAACAGTGGATGTCAGCGGAGTGGAGTGGGAGATGTGCAGAGGCCAGTGGGAGGTCTTGGGTTGAAGGTAAGGATGTCAGAGTTGGGGAAGGGTTAGGAGTTAGAGGCCTGGCCTAGGGTGAGAGACCTGGGACCGAGGCAAGGGTGGAGGCCTGGGGTTAAAGGTAGGGAGCTCAGAGGTAGGAAAGGGCCAAGCATCAGAAGCCTGGATTAGGTGAAGGGGGAGGGAAATTTGTCTAAGGCTGGGGAGATGGAGAGACTTGGGACTGAGGCCAGGGGGAGGCCTAGGGTTTAAGGTAAGGAGGATGGGGATGAATCAAGAGGCCTTGCCTAGGTTTATAGGGAAGACTGGGTTTGAAGTTAGGGAAGTCAGAGGTAGGGGTTAGTGTTCAGAAGACTGGGATAGGTACATAGGGAGGCCTAGGAGGAGAAGGGAAATTAGTCAGGGTGAGGAGAGGGAAAGAGTTGGGACTAAGACCACGGGGGAGGCCTGGGGTTGAAGGTAGGGATATCAGAGGTGGGGAAAGGTCAGGGGTCAGAAGCCTGGGTTAGGTATATAGGCAGGCCTGGGAGCGGCAAGGAAATTAGTCTAGAGGTGGGGGAGAGGAAGTAGGGTATAGGGATAGACTTGGGACTGAGGCTAGGGGGAGACCTGGGGTTGAAGGGAGGCTAGGGGAGGCATGGGGGGCAGGGAAATTAGACTACAGGTGGGAGGGACTGGTGTCAGAAGTCTAGGTTACACATAGGGAGGCATGGGAGGGGCAGGGAAATTAGCATAGGGGTTGGGGAAAGGGAGAGGCAGTTACTTGGGACAGGCCAAGGGGTGGTCTGGGGTTGCTCGTAGGGAGGTCAGAGGTGGGGAAGGGTCAAGGATCAGAAGCTTAGGTGGATAGGGAAGTCTGGGAGAGGCAGCAGAATTTGTCTAGGGGTGGAGTAGGGAAGAGGGTTAGAATTGGGGCTCGGGCGAGGGAGAGGCCTGGGGTTGAAGTGAGGGTGCGGGAGAACTAAGTGGGAGAGTGAAATTAGTCTAGGGGTGGTGGAGTGGAAGTTGGCTAGAGGGATAGACATGGGACTGAGGTCAGAGGGAGGCCTGTGGTTGAAGGTAGGGATGTCGTAGGGAATGGTCAGGTGTCAGAGGTCTGGGTTACATACATAGGGATGCCTGGGAGGGGCAGAAAAATTAGCTTAGGGCTTGGGGAAAGGGAATAAGGGAGAGGCAGATACTTGGGACAGGCCAAGGGGAGGCCTGTGGTGGAAGTAAGGGATGTCAGAGATGGGGAAGGGTCAGGAGTCAGAAGCCCAGGATAGATACATAGGCCTGGGAGAAGTGGAAAATTAGTTTAGGGATGAGGTAGGGAAGAGGGATAGAATTGGAACTGAGACCAGGGAGAGGACATGGGGTTCAAGGTAGAGATGTCAGAGGTGGGGAATGGTCAGGGGTCAGAAGCCTGGGATACGTAGATAGGGGTCAGGGGAGGGGTCAGGGGTAGGCCTGGGATTAAAGGTAGGGTGGTCAGAGGTGAGGAAGGGTCAGAAGCCTAGGTTAGGTACATAGGAAGGCCTGGGAGGGGTAGGGAAATTAGTCTAGGGATGGGGAATAGGGAGTAGGGAACAGGGAGGGACAGACAGACTGAGGCTAGGGGGAAGCCTGGGTTGAAGGGAGGCTAAGGGGAGGCCTGGGAGGAGCAGGGAAATTAGACTACAGGTGAGAGGGACAGGGGTCAGAAGTCTAGGTTATATACATAGAGAGGTGTGAGAGGGGCAGGGAAATTAGCATAGGGGTTGGGGAAAGGGAAGAGGCAGTTACTTGGGATAGGCCAAGGGTTGCTCGTAGGGAGGTCAGAGGTGGGGAAGGGTCAAGGGTCAGAAGCTTAGGTGGATAGGGAAGTCTGGGAGTGGCAGCAGAATTTGTCTAGGGGTGGGGTATGGAAGAGGGATATAATTGGGACTCAGGTGAGGGAGAGGCCTGGGGTTGAAGTGAGGGTGGGGTAGAACTGGATGGGAGAGTGAAATTAGTCTAGGTGGGGAAGAGGGAGAGACTTGGGACTGAGGTTGGCCTGGGGTTGATGGTAGGGAGGTTAGAGGTGGGGGTCAGGGGTCAGAAGCCTGGGTTAGGTATATAAGAGGCCTGGGTGGGGGAGGGAAATAGCTTAGGTAATGGGGAAGAGGGAGAGAGAAATGAGACTTGGGGTTGAAATTAGGGAGGTCAGAAATGGGTAAAGGGACATGGGTCAGAAGCCTAGGTTAGGAATATAGACAGGCCTGGGAGCGGAAGGGAAATTAGTCGAGGAGGGGGAGAGGAAGTAGGGTAGAGGGATAGACTTGGGACTGAGGCCTGGGGTTGAAGGTAGGGATGTTGTAGGGAATGGTCAGGTGTCAGAGGTCCGGGTTACATACATAGGGATGCCTGGGAGGGGCAGGGAAATTAGCTTAGGGGTTGGGGAAAGGGAATAGGGGAGAGGCAGATACTTGGGATAGGCCATGGGGAGGCCTGGGGTGGAAGTAAGGGATGTCAGGTGGGGAAAGGTCAGGAGTCAGAAGCCTAGGATAGGCCTGGGAGAAGTAGAAAATTAGTCTAGGGATGAGGTAGGGAAGAGGGATAGAATTTGAACTGAGACCAGGGAGAGGACATGGGGTTCAAGGTAGGGATGTCAGAGGTGGGGAATCGTCAGGGGTCAGAAGCCTAGGCTACATAGATAGTGAGGACTGGGAGGGGTAGGCCTGGGATTAAAGGTAGGGTGGTCAGAGGTGAGGAAGGGTCAGGGGTCAGAAGCCTAGGTTAGGTACATAGGGAGACCTGGTAGGGGCAAGGAAATTAGCCTAGGGGTTGGGGAAGAGGGAGTAGGGAACAGACAAGACAGAGGCCAGGGTGGCCTTGGAATTGAAAGTAGGGAGGTCAGGGTAAGGTCATGGGTCAGAAGCCTAGGTTAGGTCCTAGGGAGGACTTGGAGGGGCAGCGAATTAGTCTAGGGGATGGGGAGAAGGAATAGGGGAGGCAGAGACATGGGACTGAGGCCAGGGTGAGGCCTGAGTTTGAAGGTAGGAAGGTCAGAGGTGGGGAAGGGTCAGGGGTCAGAAGCCTAGGTTAAGTACATAGGAAGGCCTGAGAGGGGTAGGAAAATTAGTCTAGGAATGGGGAATAGGGAGTAGGGGACAGGGAGGGACAGACAGACTGAGGCTAGGGGCAGGCCTGGGATGGGCAGGGAAATTAGACTACAGGGGGGAGAGAGGGACAGGGGTCAGAAGTCTAGGTTAAATAGAGAGGCGTGGGAGGGGCTGGGAAATTAGCATTGCGGTTGGGATAAGGGAAGAGGCAGTTACTTGGGACAGGTCAAGGGGATGCCTGGGGTTGCTCGTAGGGAGGTCAGAGGTGGGGAAGGGTCAAGGGTCAGAAGCTTAGGTGGATAGGGAAGTCTGGGAGAGGCAGCAGAATTTGTCTTGGGGTGGGGTAGGGAAGAGGGATAGAATTGGGACTCAGGTGAGGAAGAGGCATGGGGTTGAAATGAGAGTGGGGAGAACTGGGTAGGAGAGTGAAATTAGTCGGGGTGGGGAAGAGGGAGAGACTTGCGACTGAAGGAGGCTTGGGGTTGATAGGGAGGTTAGAGGTGGGGGTCAGGGGTCAGAAGCCTGGGTTAGGTATATAAGAGGCCTGGGTGGGGGAGGGAAATAGGGGATTGGGAAGAGGGAGAGAAATGAGACGGAGGGCATGGTAGCCTGGGGTTGAAAGTAGGGAGGTCAGAAATGGGTAAAGGGTCATGGGTCAGAAGCCTAGGGTAGGTATATAGGGAGGCCTGAGAGGGATAGGGATTTAACCAAGTGGATAGGGAAAGGGAATAGGGAAAAGGCAGAGACATGGGACTGAAGCCAGAGGGAGGCCTTGGGTTGATGGTAGGGAGGTCAGAGCTGGAGGTCAGGGGTCAGAAGCCTGAGTTAGGTATATTGGAGGCCTTTGCGGGGGAGGGAAATAGCATAGGGAATGGGGAAGTAGGAGTAGGGGACAGAGAGAGACAAGAGACTGAGGCCAGGGTGGCCTGGGGTTGAAAGTAGGGAGGTCAGGTAGGGTAAGGTCAGGGGTCAGAAGCCTAGGTTAGGTATATATGGAGGCCTGAGAGGGGCAGGGAATTAGCCTAGTGAATGGGGAGAGGGAATAGGGGAGAGGCAGTGACATGGGACTGAGGCTAGAGGGAGGCCTAGGGTTGAACAAGGTAGTGAGGCAGAGTGGAAGGGTCGGGTCAGAAGCCTAGGTGGGTACAATAGGCCTGGGAGGGGCAGGGAATAGGAAGAGGGAGTGACAAGGGACTGCGGCCATTGGTAGTCCTGGGGTTGAAGGAGGGAGGTCAGAGCTGAAGGGCCAGAAGCCTTTAGGTACTTTGGGAGGGCAGGGAAATAAGTCTAGGGGTTCGGGACAGGGAATAGGGGAGACATGGGACTGAAGTCCTAATTCTTGCCTCAGTCCCAGGTCTTGCCCTCTCCCTTACCCCGACTAATTTCTTTCCCGCTCTAAGGCCTCCCTATGTACCTAACCCAGTCTTCTTTCCCCCATCCCTTCCCACCTCTGACCTGCCTTCCTTCAACTTCAGGCCTCCCTCTGGCCTCAGTCCCATGTTTCTGCCTGTCCCCTATCCTCTCTCCCAATCCCACCTCTCCCAGGCCTTCTATATACCTAATCTAAGCTTCTTACCCCTGACCCTTACCCAACTCTGACCTCCCTACCATCAACCACAGGTTTCCTTCCGACCTCAGTCCCATATTGCTGCCTCTCCCCTATTCCCTCTCCAAATCCCCTAGATTCACTGCCCCTTCCTGGCCTCCATATACTTAACCTAGGCTTATGATCCATGACCCTGACCCATTTCCTATCTTCAACCCCAGGCATACACCTGACCTCAGTCCCATGTCTTTCCCTTTCCTATTCCGTCCCCAACTCTAATTTCCTTGCCCCTTCCTGGCTTCCCTATATACCTAACCCAGGCTTCTGACCCTTGAATCTTCCCCAGGCCTCAACTGGCCTCAGTCCCATGTCTCTCCTTCTCCCCTATTCCTTGTTCCCAACCCCTAGACTAGTGTCTCTGCCCCTCCCAGGCCTCGCTATGTACCTAACCTAGGCTTCTGACCCCCTCACCTTTCCCCACCTCTGACCTCCCTACCTTCAACTTCAGGCCTACCCCTGGCCTCAGTCCCATGTCTCTCCCTCTCCCCTATTCCATGTCCACGACCCCTAATTTCCCTGCCCCTCCCAGGCCACCCTAGATTCCTAGCCCATGCTTCTAACCTGTCCCTTCCCAATCCTCTGACCTCCCTACTTTCAACCCCAGGCCTCTCATGTCTCTCCTGGTTCCCTACTCCCTCTTCCCCACCTCTCCCTACTCCATCTCCCCCACCTTCTTACCCCTGCCCTCCACCTCTGACCTCCTTACTATCAACCCCAGGTCTCCCTCTGGCCTCACTCCCATGCTTCTGCCTCTCCCCATTCCCTCTCCCAAATCCCCTAGGCTAATTCCATGCCCCTCCCTGGTCTCTCTATATACCTAACCTAGGCTTCTCACCCAGGCCTCAGTCCCGAGTATTTCCCTCTCCCCTACTCTCTCTCCCCATCTCCTAGACTAATTTCCCTCCCCCTCCCATGTCTCCTTATATGTCTAACCCAGGCTTCTGACCTTTCCCTACCTCTGACCTCTCTACCTTCAACTCCAGGCCTATCCCTGGCCTCAATCCCATGTCTCTCCCTATCCCTATTCCCTGCTATGTACCTATCCTAGGTTTCTGATCCCTGACCCCTGACCCTTCCCCACCTTTGACCTCCCTACCATCAATGCCAGGTCTCCCCCTGGCCTCAGTCCGAAGTTTCACCCTGCCCCATACACCCTCTTCCTCATTCCTAGACTAATTTCCCTGCTCCTCCCAGGCCTCCCTATGTACCTAACCTAGGCTTCTGACACCTGACCCTTCCCCCAACTCTGACCTCCCTACCTTCTACCCCAGGCCTCCCCCCTTGGCCTCAATCCCTTGTCTCTGCCTCTCCCCTATTTCCTCTCCGCAACCCCTAGGCTAATTTCCCCATCTCTCCCAGGCCTATTTACATAAACCTGACTTCTGACCCCTGACCTTTCCCCAACTCTTACATCCCTAACTTCATCCCCAGGCCTACTCCTTGCCTCAATCCCAGGTCCCTCCCTCTCCCCACCACTAATTTCTTCCCCCTCTCAGGCCTATATACCTAACCCAGGCTTCCCCTTCTCCAACTCACCTCCCTACTTTCAACCCGTCTTCAGTTTCATGTCTCTCCCTCTTCCCCATCCCCTAGGCTAACTCCCTCCCCCATTCAGGTCTTCTATATACATAACCCAGGCTTCTGACACCTAGCCCCCATCTCTGACCTCTATCATCTACCCCAGGCCTCCCTCTGGCCTCAGTCCCATGTCTCTGCCTCTCCCCTATTCCCTCTCCCAATCCCCTAGGCTAATTCCCTGCCCCTTCCAGGCCTCCCTATATGTTGAATCTAGGCTTCTGACCCCTGATCCTTCTCCACCTCTAACCTTTCTACCTTCAAACCCAGGCCTATCCCTGGCTTCAGTCCCATATCTCCCTCTCACCTCTCCCCCCAACCCTGACTAGTTTCCCTGCCCTGCCCAGGCCTCCTATATATCTAACCCAGGCTTCTTACCCCTGACCCCCACCTCTGACCTCCCTACTATCAACCCCATGCCTCCCTCTGGCCTCTCCCCTCTCTCAATCTCCCTAGGATAATTCCCTGCCCCTCCCAGGCTTACCGGTATACTTAACTTAGGCTTCTGCCCCCTGACCCTTACCCACCCCCCTTACCTTCATCCCCAGGCCTCAGTCCCAAGTCTCACCCCCTCCCCTAATTTTTCTCCCCCCTCCCAGGCTTCCCTATATACCTAACCCAGGCTTCTGACCCTTCCCCACCTCTGACCTCCCTACCTTCAACTCCTGGGTACCCCTAGCCTCAGTATCATCTCTCTCTCCCCTATTCCCTGTCCCTAACCCCTAGACTAATTGCCCTGCCCTTCCCAGGCCTTGCTATGTACCTAATCTAGGCTTCTGACCCATGATCCTTCACCTCTGACCTCCCTACCTTCTTTCCCTGTCCCCTATTCTCTCTTCCCCCATCCCCTAGGCTAATTCCCTCCCTGTCCAGGCCTCCTATATACCTAAGCGAGGCTTCTGCTCCCTGACCCCTCCACCCTGACCCCCTACCATCAACTCCAGGCCTCAGTCACGTCTCTGCCTCTCCCCTATTCCCTTTCCCAATCCCCTAAGCTAATTCTCTACCCCTACATCCCTAACCTAGGCTTTTCACTCCTGACCCTTACCCACCTCTGACCTCCCTACCTTCATCCCCACGCCTCTCCTAGTCTTAGTTCCAAGTCTCTTCCCCTCCCCTAGACTAATTTCTCAGGCCTCCCTATATGCCTAGCCCATGCTTCTGACCCCTGACCTTTCCCTACCTCTGACCTACCTTCAACTTACCTATCCCTGGTCTCAGTCCCATGTCTCTCCCTCTCCCCTATTCCCTGACCCTATTCCCTAGACTAATTTCCTGGCCCCTCCCAGGCCTCGTTATGTACCTAACCTAGGCTTCTGACCCCTGACCCTTCTCTACCTCTGACCTCTCTACCATCAACCCCAGGCTGCCTCCTGGCCTCAGTCCGAAGATCCACCCTGTCCCCTACACCTTCTTCCTCATCCCTAGACTAATTTCCCTGCCTCTTCCAGGCCTACTTATGTACCTAACCTAGGCTTGGCCCCTGACCCTCCCTACCTTCAATCTCAGGACACACCCTGGCCTATCCCATGTCTCTGCCTTTTCTCAATCCCTATGCTAATTCCCTGCACCTCCCTGCCCTCCCTATGTACGTAACCCAAGCTTGTGATCCCATATAATTCTCCCATCTCTGCCTTCAACCCCAGGTCTCAGTCCCAATTCTATTCCTCTTCCCTAATTCCTCTGCCAACCCCTGTACTAATATCCCTGTTTCACCCAGGCCTCCCTATGTACGTATCCCAGTCTTCTGACCCCTGACCCTTCTACCACCTCTGACCTCCCTACTTTTAACCCCAGGCCATTCTGGCCTCAGGCTCATGTCTCTCACTGTTCCCTACTCCCTCTTACCCAAGAATGATTCCATCCCCCATCCAGACATCCTATTTACCTAACCCAGGCTTCTGACCACTGGCCCCACCTCTGACCTCCCTATTATCAACCCCTCTCCCCTAATCCCTCCCCCACCCCTAGACTAATTTTAAAGCCCCTGCCAGGCCTATGTACCTAACCTAGGCTTGACCCCTGACCTTTCCCCACATCTAACCTCCCTACCTTCAACCTCAGGACTTACCCTGGCTGCAGTCCCATGTCTCTGCCTTTCCTCAATCCCTAGGCTAATTCCCTGCCCCTCCCACACCTCCATATCTATGTAACACAGGCTACTGACCCCTGACCCTTCTCCCACCTCTGACCGCTCTATCTTCTACCCCAGGCCTCCCTATGAGCCTAGACCAGGCCTCAGACTCCTGGCCAATCCCCATCTTCTGACCTCCTTACCTTCAACCCGAGGCCTCCCCTAGGCCTCAATCCCAAGTCTTTCTTCCACCTCCCTAGACAAATTTCCCTTCCTCTTCCAGGGCTCTGTGTACCTAACCCAGGCTTCTGACGCCTGACCCTTTCCTACCTGAGCTCCCTACCTTCAACCACAAGCCTTCACCCTTGCCTTGGTCCCAGTTCTCTCATTCTAAACCAGGCCTCTAATTCCTAACCTTTCCTCAACTCTGACATCCTTACCTTCAACCCAAGGCCTCCCACTGGCCTCTGTCCCAGGACTCTGCCCATTCTTCACCCCACTCCGCTGATATCTACTGATTCAGCACACCATACCTCAACCACTCAATCATCAGCCCTTACATGTCCCCCATCATGGGTATAAGGGAACTGGGAACAGCCCTTCCCATCTTATCCAACCTGCCCCGCCTCCTGTTCCAAGTCCCTGCCCCATTCCCCATGCAAAATTTCACCCTATGAAACAAGTTCAGACCTCCCTACCTTCAATCCTAATCCCTCCCTGGCCTTGTTCCCAGGTCTCTCCCTCTCATCCCTGCTCTCTTCTGTGTTGCACAAACCTCTGTGATGTAATAGAACCTTTGTTCTGTTTGTTGTAGTTACTGTAGATCCTTCAGTTTGCTGCTATCTAGACCATAGTCAACAGAGATGTTCACTGCTTGCTGGCATCCTGTGTAATAGAACAGCTCCTGGGCAGCTCAGCCTTTTTATAAGCCATGCTCCTGTCATCGTGACATCATAAATGGGTGGGACAGACCATCTGAGTTTGATCTGGAGAGGAAAAGTAGCAGAGGAGGAGGACTCAACCATCTCTCCAGTAGAAATTAATTCAAATAATGAAATAAATAATCCCTGAAAAATCTAATCTGTAGCTTCTAGATCTGTCTGTTCAGTTTGTTCTCCAGTTTGTTTGGGGGTTTTTTTTCTATTTGAACTTTCTCCCCCCTGATTTCTAGCTCCATGTCTATATGGCTCATGTTCACATCACAATGCAGTGGCTGTGTCATTGATTGCAAACCTTAAATTCTATCTTGTTAACTGGACCTGAACTTTCTGATTAATTGTGGAAAAAGGAAATATTAAACTGAGGGGAAGTCTTGTTGGAGCATTTTGAAAGCCAACAACCACCTAACAGAATTTACTTATGCTATCTTTAATGTTGTGCTCCCCCTCCCAAACGTGATTGCTACAATTTTGGAGTCTGCTAGGTACTTGTGACCTGACCTGGGCACAATCCTCTAGCTTGCCATTCTACTTTTCCCCTTAAAGTGAAAAGCAAGATCTCACTCCCCTTGCCTCTCTGCACCCTTCACAGTATCTTAGCCCATCTGTGGCATCTTACTTCTGCTCTCCCAGTCTTGTTTTCCAACATGACCTTAAAACTAGGACTTGCCAAAAATCTTGCTGGAACTGGATAACTCGGCAGCTCTGGCTCAGCTTATTCAATCTTCAGAGTTAAGTTTTTGTGTTTAAGTGGACGTACTACAGGAGCCAATTTTTCAAAATGATTGGGGGGTTTTCAACACACTCAAATTACCAAGTCAAAATGCAGGCTCCAGTTTAGGCTCCCTTGGTGGTAGCCTAGAGGCGTGTCTGGCCTTGAGACTTGTGGATATACCTGGGGGATCAAGGACAATAACCCTCATCCTCCTCTCTCCCTGACTGATCGGCATCTCCTTGATGTTATCTCCCCCCCACCCCCCTCAATAAAAGAAAACCAGACCTGAGACAGCAGTTCTCCTGCATTGCCAGTGAACAAAGGAGGCACAAAACAGCTCAGCTGAGTGCAGCGACTGGGGTTGTCTCCCCTTGCTGGATCCAGGGTGCTTCAGTATAGAGAAAAGACAGAAATCAGTTGTGTGATTAGAAGTGAGCAGTTAGGAGTAGGGAAAAACAGTTTGTCTCTCTTTAGTTAATAGTTTTGTGGGAGCTGGTAGAAAATTTCTCTGAGCAGCTGGTTACCTCTATACATATAGCTCTGAGGATCAGTGTCCCAGAATCTATAATAATAAAACCCTAGAGCGCGCATGCGATGTCGAAAGTCCATGAGTCCTAGTGGCGTGAGGTGTGCTTCTCTGCCAGTCCTCACGGTGCCTGCGCTAGCTGGAGGCGCGTGTGCCAGCGACGACTCCCTCCCGCTGCCCGTCCTCTTCAAAACGGCCTGCTGAGATTCGCCAGCTGCTGTAGCAAACCTTGCAGGCCGCTCTCCACCTTCCCGATGCAATGCAAGAAACAAAAGGATCGATGAAGAAAACTATAAGAAAAAAAAAGCAAATCCAGGTAGGCGAAGGCGGGACGGAGGCTGCGATTGGCAGCGGCTGCTGCTACTCCTCCAGCCGCCTAGCTCCTCTCCGCCAGCCCTGGCCGGCAGCCCCCTCCACCCCATCCTCTCTGCTCCGGTGTCCCGCGCAGGAGAAGGAGCGTATGAAGCAAGATCACAGCACGAGGGAGACTGTGCAAAGGGAAATGCAAGGGGGTTGAAAAAGCGAAAGGTGGGACGGGATTTTCTCTAGAAATTCAACTTCTTGTCATATAGATGTCCGGATTTACCCAGACATGTCCTCTTTTTAGAGGACTGTCTGGGTGTCTGGATGGATTTTGTAAATGCAGCAGTTCCTATGAGCGTCGGGAGCAGCGCGGGCCATTTAGCGTGGCTCTCTGCGCTAAAAACCACTAGCGTGGTTTTGTAGAAGAGGGGGGGGGGGGTCAGTTTAGAGATTAAGCAAATATAATGAATCTTACACAAAACATGCTCAAAGGGAGGTAAAAAAGACTTCTTCCACCACCTAGCCAATAAAAGCTTTTCTGCCACAAACTAATGCTTAGCAAAAGAATGGGCAGGTGGAGAGAAGACCGGAGGCTGAACATGCAGCAAACAATCATCCATGCGTAAGGGGCATGTTACATGGATCACATTCCGCAAAACTGAAAGCACAGAAGACCAAAAGGCCTGAACTTTATGACAATCCCACCAGATATGAAAAAACGTACCCTGTGAGCCACAGTTATGCCAACACAGATTAGAACAGGCAGGAAACATTCGAAAGAGACGAGCCGGAGTGAGATACCAATGATAGAAAATTTTGTACCCATTCTCCATCAGGGAGGCCGAAATAGATACCTTAAACAAATGTTTAAAAACCAAAGAAATGTTATCATAAGTTCTTGCAGGGGAGATATGATAGAGACCTTCAAGATCATGAGGGGCATAGAGAGGGTGGATAGGGACAGATTCTTCAGACTGAAGGGGACAACAAGTACGAGGGGGCATTCGGAGAAACTGAAGGGAGATAGGTTCAAAACAAATGCAAGGAAGTTTTTTTTCACCCAAAGGGTCGTGGACACTTGGAATGCGCTACCGGAGGAAGTGATCAGGCAGAGTACGGTACAGGGATTCAAACAGGGATTGGACGGATTCCTGAGGGATAAAGGGATCGTGGGATACTGAGGGAGGAGCTGGGATGTAACACAAGTATAAAAAGTAAACCAGGTAATGAGTAAACCAACCAGGTCGTGCATGTGCAAGACCGGAGGGCTAGGACTTCGATAGGAAGGCAGGACTTAAATGGGAAACCAAGGTGGCAAGGGAGCCCCTTCTGATGATTCAGACAGGTCTTGATCTGTTTGGGCCGCCGCGGGAGCGGACTGCTGGGCAGGATGGACCTGTGGTCTGACCCGGCAGAGGCACTTCTTATGTTCTTATGTTCTCTCTGGTGAACTGGACTTTCTTACCTTGGCCCAGAAATGGTCGGCTGATCTTCAGGTGCCTATCTCAGATGACATGATCCGTAAAGGCATTCGCCGGGGGAATGCTTCTCTATTGTCATCCGTGGAGAGGGAACGAAATTACAAAGTTTCTACTGCGAGCCTTCTACCCACCCAAGAGAGCTCATGTAATGGGGATCAGTCCGGGACATGGCTGTGGAAAATGTGCGCAGCCTATGGCATCTTTTGGACACATGTTCTGGACTTGCCCCTTGGTATCTGCCTTTTGGTTGCAACTGGTGTCCACTGTGGCTCGGCTTTGGGGTTTTTCCTGGAGGATGCATCCAAGTTTCCTCTTCACTCTTCAGATTCGTTTCCACCCGCCTCGACCAGGTTGTGCGATCTTTCTTAGAAAAACTGTGTTATTGGGCAGGAAATGTGTTCTTTTGCAGTGGCTCTCGCCTCAGCCTCCTTCTATTCAGCAGTGGAGAGCATTAATGTTACAGCAAATGTTACTGGAACGAAAAGACATTGTGGACATGACTGCTAAAGCAGGTCGGTTATATCGTCAATGTTGGTATTCTTTTAGTTTGACCTTTACTTCTTATGTTCAATGACAACTTTGGGATATTTGATCTGTCTATTGCTCCCATTTCAACTGTGTTATTCTTTCGGAATGTTTACCGCTGCTGCTGCCTGGGAGGGGTGTGTGTGTGTGTGTGTGGAGGGGGGGATAGGGGATTGAAGTTGTATTGTGGCTAAAAATCTACGGTTACTGTATATTGTGTGTTTTCATGCTGGTTTAATAAAAACTACTTTACATAAAAACAAAGGCCAGGAGAACACACTAACCCTGGCACCAAGTCAAGCCTCCCACCGGAAGACAAGACCCTGGGCAGGATCAGTCTGAACCATCAAAGCCTGATATAATCTGCTTACTCTACCCCTACCCTACCCGATCCCTTACGCAGAGCAGAAAAAGGGATGGGAGGAATTGGAACTTTCAGAAACATTGGCTAGGTGGTGGAAGAAGTCTTCTTTACCTCCCTTTGAGCATGTTTTGTGTAAGATTCATTATATTTGCTTAATCTCTAAACTGACCCCCCCACCCCTCAGGATAAATTAGCTTTGATTGATACAGGGGCCAGAATCAGTTTTACAGATAGAGCGCCTCCTACTGGAGATAAGAAAAATGTGAAAATTTGTGAGATTCAGGGTTTAAATGACAGCTTCAAAGTGTGTGTCTATACCTGTAGAGAAGGAACAAATGAAAGACATTGTAAAAACTACTGCCAGCACGAGTGAAAATGCAAAGAAATAGTTAATGTGGTTGGTCTTGCATTATAGCAGGGTACAGGAATTCCAAATGCTTCTAAAACTTTGGTTCATGAGCTTATTTCTGTGCAGTTAGCCACACAGTGTAGCATGCCAGCGCAGCAGCATGACCTTAGTGTAACTCACTCAGAGGCTGCAATGTTTCAGTTTGGGCACAAGAGAAGCTAGATTGTGGGAAAAGATACACGGAAGATCCTCAACCACAAACACAGCACCCAGTACCTCCTCCCACAACAGAACTGGTGCCTAAGATGGAGAAGAGGGGTCTGAGTGGACCTATCTCTTCAGCATGTGGTTCTCCAGCTTGGTCAGTTGCTAAACCAGGGGGCTCCAGTAGGCTCACTATAGACTCTCAGGCCCTAAATAAGGTTTCAAAGTCTGTGGTACCAGTGGAAGCCTCTTACTCTGAAATTACTTTGAAATTTAACCCCAAATGTGCATTTTTCTCTGTCCTAGATATGTCTAATTATTTTTGGAATCTGCCCCTTACCTCTGAATGCCAGGACACGACAGAAGATGCATTTAGCCTGCACCAGACCTCTCCACAGCAGTGCCCACTCCTCAGAGTGCAGTGGGACCCAGGTGGCAGACATGTGGTCCAGGTTGTCCTGAATGGAACATGGACGAATTTTGCTCTAAGTGACCCTGATGTTTGTTGATTTAAAGTGTTTCTTCTTTATCTTAGCAGCCAATTAGAATACATACATAGCCATCCCAGACCAGTTTTGACACAGAGATATTTTTTTAATGTATTCCAAGGATCCTCTTTATCACTGCAGAGATAGAGATGCTCCAAAGAGACATTAGTTTTTTGCCTTTTCGGAATATGGGATGGTTATGCTATGCTTTATTTATACATATACTTTGTTCATGAGCAAATTTTTTGTTTTTGTTTGTATAACAGTGTGTTTATTTGCCCATTGATTTCACCTATGGAGACGGCAAGGAAATATTTTATGGGAAATATTAGTTATTCCAATAGAAAATTTACTCCCTATTGTAAGAGCAAATTTCATTTCAAATAAAGAAACCTGTAGGGGGCGTCTATTCCTAATGAGATCCAAGGAGATAAAGTGGTGTATATAAACTTATCAACTTTTTGGGAGAATTCACTAGAGGTTATAACAGAAAGAAAAACCTTGTTGATAATTCTCGCTTTGGAAAGTGATAGAAAATATATACTACGTCTTTATTTCTGTCATATAAATGATCAGTTTTTAGGCTCTAATGTTCGTATATTTCTGGATATGTTTCAGAAGTCTCAGAGGCGGAGGAAGGAATTCTTGGCATTAAGACCAAGATTCTTCGCCTTGGGAGAGATATTTTAAAGTTTCTTGTAAAATGTTTTATTACTTATTAGAATAAAGATTTTCTGTTTTTTTTTTAGCCTAAACAGCTGTTAGAATTTATAGAAACAAGAGAAGGAGTAGTATCCTCAACTAATGATGAGTAACTTGCCATAAAACCAGCTGTAGGACATGCAAAGTATTGCTGCTTTTCATTTGATTATATATATTCATATTGATTTTAATTCCCTGTGATTTCTCTCAGTATTGTGGACTAAATATTTGACTAGTTATTTCATTTTCTTTTCTTTCTTTATTTCCATTTGGAATTATGGATCTGATTCAAGTTGTAATCATTATACTTGATTGTAATATGAAATAAGTTATAAATTTTTTTAAAAAGTGACTAGAGTGGAGTGCAGCAAAATATACCAAAATTAAGGTAAGCTCTTTGGGATAAGTCCCTGTAGTTCGGGCACCATTTGTGTAAGCTCTTTTTCTACCCAGCTGTTGGGAAAGGGCCACACAAAGTTTATCTGCTTTCAGTAGGGCTGTGATTTGGGACCAGTGTCAAGGCTTTCGCAAGCACTCTCTGCACAGTTTCCATCTCTTTGAAATGAAGCAGACCACTCCAGTAATTATGAAAACAAACTCTAAATTTTACTTCTACTTCCAACGGGAAGAAGAGGGATGCTTAAACATTACAGTTCCAACCAAAACAGGCACTATGCACATTGTTTAACCTGACATTTTAAAATAAAAAATCTTCAACAAAAAAGATCCTTAGCTCTGGATGGATCTTGATCTGTTGGGGAAGATATGCCCAAAGACAATTCTCTTGCCATTATACTGATCTCATACAGCTATGTCCCAGGTGTAAGGATGTAAGCATCAGGAAGTTAAACCATTAGCATGCTAACACACGCTCAGAAATCCTTATAATCTTCTGAATTTCCTTTATTGAATAAATATAGTGAACATACTAACACTTAGCAGGATTTTCTCAGAGGTCAGCCTCTGCGCACAGGTTTCTTGGTTACAATATGATGTAGAAATAGGCAAAGGATGAAGAAAAAACAGGACAGGGAGGGATTCCAGATGCCAGAAAAGAGATGCAGAGTTATCCTTGTGTGAGGTCAGATGCTTATGCATGGTCCTATAATCAAAAGGGGGTTCAACCATGTGGCTGATATAGGCAGCAACACAAGTGTGACCCTGAACATAGGGACAGAGAAGAGCAGCCAAGGCAAGGGGAGGAGATGCAAGAGAGAGACCAATAGGAACAGAGTTGAGCACCAAGTAGCAGAAGGAAGGTTAAACAGAGCTCAGGGCACACTATCAAAAATACGTGCAAGGAACTGAAATGTTCAGCCTTTCCTCGAAAACCCTGTTGAGAGGAACTGGCTAGGCAAGGGCTGCCTAAACTTAAAGGTCCTGAGCAAAGTGAGGGGGAACCATGAACAAACCAATGCAAAAAAACAAACTCGATAAACAGATACCAAAAATATTAAGCTAAAAAGCTGGCATGAGCTGGGGAAATTGCTTGAAAAAAAACGCTAAAAAAAGGAGAAAAGAATACAAAGTGGGCTAGTGTGAACTGACCTCAATGCCGGGAAGTACTGAAGGAAACTAAAAAGGCCGCAACAACTCTGCATTGAGGAACAGAGGAGCCATAAAACGCAAGGAACTAAGAAAGTAAAAAGCCTAGGAGAAAGAATGAAAAAACTTACCTAATGCGTATAAGCTTCAGTATCAAAATCAAATAAACCACGCATTAGGAAAGGTGTAATTTTGTACTTGAAAGGGAAAGCTAAACCAACCATGATTGGTCCAGTCGGGCATGTGATGGAGGGGGAGGGGCTAAAAGTGACGATGATTTGCTCAGTGATGGAAAAGCAAATAACGGGGCATGATATGTGCACGTACATGAAGGCATTGAAGGAGAGGTGAAAAAAAACCTTATTGGGCTAGCCGCAATAAGAAGGGAAAGGCTCGTGATTAGAAGATGGGCAAAGGATGATCATTGCCAAAGTGAAAACACAGAATGTGCTATTCAGAAGGGAAATTGAACATTGCTGCAAATTGCAAAAACTGATTGGAGCAGTATCTTATAAGATGAAATACTTAGGAAAGAGAAATGCTGAGAAAAAAGTAAAGTAAAGTGAAATGTATAAGCCAGTGTGTAATGTAGATGCAGCAATAAAATGGTAAATGGATGGAATGTTAAAAGAGAACGGTGTGGCTGGAAAAGACTAGTGACAATACAAATTAAGTGGTGTGATTGTGATAAAATCGTGTACTGTAGACTAAAATGTGAATGTATATAATAATTATGTGAAAATAAAGCACAGTTACTTACCGTAACAGGTGTTATCCAGGGACAGCAGGCAGATATTCTCTACATGTGGGTGATGTTATCCACGGAGCCCTGATCGGACACTCTTGCAAGCAAACTTACTTGAAGATCTTCAAGTTTGCGAGTGTACCGCGCATGCACGTGTGCCTTCCCGCCCGAGTCATGGCGCGTGTCTCCTCAGCGTGGCCTCAGTTCAGATAGCAAGCAAAGAAGCCAACCCGGGGAGGTGGGTGGGTTGTGAGAATATCTGCCTGCTGTCCCTGGATAACACTTGTTACGGTAAGTAACTGTACTTTATCCCAGGACAAGCAGGCAGCATATTCTCTACATATGGATGACCTCCAAGCTAATTAAAAAGGGATGGAGGGAGAGTTGGCAATTTAGGAGAACAGATTACGCAAAACTGCCTGGCCAAACTGGCCGTTCCGTCTGGAAAAGGTATCCAGACAATAGTGAGAGATGAAGGTATGAACCGAGGACCAAGTGGCAGCCATGCAGATTTCCTCAATAGGAGTTGAGCTGAGGAAAGCAACAGATGCCGCCATTGCTCTGACCATGTGCCCCGTGACTCGACCCTGCAGAGGGAGACCAGCCTTAGCGTAGCAGAAAGTGATACAAGCAGCCAAACAGTTGGAGATTGTTTGCTTAAAAACAGGACGCCCCAACCTATTCAGATCAAAAGATATGAAAAGTTGAGGAGCAGAACGATAAGCTTGAGGGCGTTGCAAGTAGAAGCCAACGCACGCTCACAGTCCAGAATAGGAAGCTCCACTTCTCCAGGATGAGAGTGAGGCGTAGGAAAAAACACAGGAAGAACGACAGATTGGTTGAGGTGGAAATCCGAAACCAATGTAGGGAAGAATATAGGATGGGTATGGAGGACCACCTCATCATGATGAAAAACAGTGAAAGGTGGATCCGCAACCAAAGTCTGCTGCTCACTGACCTTGCGAGCAGACGTGAGTACAATAAAGAACACTTTCCAAGTGAGATACTGGAAATGAGTCCTCTCAATCAGTACAAAAGGAGGTTTCATCAACTGAGCAAGGACCACATTGAGATCCCAAACCCCTGGAGGAGGTTTGAGTGGATGATGGACCCATCACGAACCAGGAAACCACAGGATAAACAGAGAGAGGTTTCCCGACAATTGGCTGATGAAAAGCAGCAATGGCACCGAGGTGGACTCGAATAGATGTTGATTTGAAACCAGCCCTAGATCAGTGCAGCAGACAATCCAGTACAGACAAGAAGGTAGATTGCAGCTCCTTGCGAGGCGTAGCACACCAAGAAGAAAAGCTAATCCACTCATGAGTGTAACACTGCCCAGTGGACCATTTCCGAGAAGCCTCGAAAACATCCTGTACAGAATGTGAAAACTGGAATGAGGAAACGATGAGAGGAACCAAGCTGGTAAGTGTAGAGACTGCATGTTGGGAGGAAGCAGATAACCTTGACTCTGAGTAAGCAGAGAAGGGAAAGCAGAGGCTTCCTGGTACTGATTTGTCAGAATCATGGTGGCAGGGACTGACTTGAGTAAAACGAGAGTCTGCAGAATCAGAGGGAATGGAAGGAACGCAATAGAAACAGGTTCATCCAAACCAGAATGGAAGCAACCGCCTTGAGCCGGCAAGGAGACTAAATCCTGGAGCAGAACCGAGGCAACTTGTGGTTGAGGGGGGACACAAACAGATCCATCTGCGGAGTCTCCCACCGAGCAAGCACCTGACGTAGAGCCGAGGAATAGAGCGTCTATTCGTGAGGTTACAGAAAAGGACTCAAGTTGTCAGCCAGACTTATCACCCGGATTCAAATCTCCAGAGCTCCCCGGCAAAGAGACAGGGAACCCGTGTCTCTTTGTATATTGACATAAGACAAGGCCACACGTTGGTCTGTCCAAAAAAGGACCACGTGGTTGTGAAGCAGATGAGAAAGCACTTTCCGAGCATTGAAAATGCTCGGAGCTCTAACAGAGTAATATGATAAAGTCGATCCATGCTGAACCAATGGCTAGGAGTACGGAGACCATCAAGAGGAGCCCCCCAAACGGAAGCGGACGAGTCTGTCATGAGGACCGTCTGCAGACAGGGTGCGTGAAAACAACAAACCTCTGGAAAGAGTGGAAGAGAGCATCCACGAGTGGAGAGACTGTCCTAAGAAAGGAATCACAGCAATGTGAAAATGCCAGAGTCCATTACGGCGCTAGAAGAACCACCTGGCAAGACGATGCTTCAATAAGCCTGTCAATGAAAAAAGAAAAGACCTGAAGACCCAGTGTCCGCAGGGCTGCAGGCACCACTACAAGGCATTGTGAGAAAAGTGTTGGACGAGAGAGGTGAGACCAAAAAGGACTCAGTACTGAACAGGAAGATTTCCCACCCGAAATCTGAGGAATCTGTGAGAGGCTAAATGAATTGGAAGAAAAAAAAGCCTCCTGGAGATCTAGAGAGCATAACCAATCGCCTTGAGCCCTCAAGGGATTGGAAGCAGATTATCCACCATGACGGTGGTAAGAACCCAGAGGTGGAAACTGATCCCATCTCAACAGAAAAAAATGGAAAGAAAAAACTGCAAAGGGAAACCACAGCATAAGGCTGGGGAGCATGCTGTTGGAGTCGCAGAGGCTGTGTCCGAGGTGGAGGCCAGGAACAAGCCGTAGTAGAATACTGGGAATACCGGCGTGGATGATAGGTCCACAAGAGATTCAGTAACAATCCATAATCCAGGTCGAGCAGACTGGCCAGACAGTCTGGAAGGATGAAATCCATGAACCAGAATCGGTAAGCAAGCCCAATGTCCCAGTACCACAGAAGGGTAGTGACTGTGGATGAAAAGGTCCACAGTAACAGACGGCATCTGGACCAAGTGTACTTGAGGGAGGTACAAGGGATGGGGTATACGCCTTACTGCAAAGAAAAGGTGCAAGGTCAAAAACCTATACCCACCAGGAAAGGACACCAAAGACGACGTCCCAATGAATAAATGGACCGTCCTAGTCTCCCAGGAGTGACTGCAGTGAAATGCAGACCATGAGGGAGAAACCATACAATGAGAATGTCAGGAAAGAGATTCTGCTGCTTAATACAGCAAAGAGATACTTCCAGAAGAAGGGTCAAAGAGGCAGGAAGAGTATGAGAAAATGAGTGCCCTCATACAAGCCTCAGAGAACGGGAGAACTAGGAGCCTCCACAGCAGGCCTCGAAAGAGGAGTTCAGGACCTCAAAACAAAGCTCGAGGAGGCATGGAACAAGGCCGACAAGGACCTCCAGCATGAGACCCTACCCGGACCCGGAACAGACCACGAAGAGCCTCAAAGCACGAGGAAGAAAAGGGGATCTGAATCCTGCCACTAACAAAGGCACCTCGATGGAGAGGAGTACCTTGAGGTAGAAACAGAGAGAGGCTTCTTAACGGCCTCGAAACTGGACAGCAAAAGCACAAGGCCTGGAGCAACCATGTGACGATGCAGTTGAGGATGAAGCATGAGGCCCAGTCGAGGACGAGGCACCAAACCCCAGAGATCAATCAGGGGGCACCTCGAAGACAAGTTCCCACCGGCTTGCAGGAAGCTGGGTTGAGGTCGAGACCCTGCCCGGGACTAGAAGGGTCCCTCAAAAGCCTCGAAGGATGAGGAAGAAAGGGATCCAAATCCCACCAAACAGAGGCGCCGCGATGGAGAGGAGTACCACAAGGCAGAAGCAGATCGATGCATGTCGACAGCCTGAAGCCGGACAGTCGGAGTACAAGGCCAGGATTGACTAGGCGACGACTCAGTCAAGGACGAGGCACAAGGTCACAGAGACCAAGCAGGGGGTGCCTCGAAAACAGGCGCAGTCCCGCAGGAAGCTGGATTGAGGCTCAGACCTTGCTTAGGCTGGAAGGTTCCCACAAGAGCCGCGAAGGACAAGGAAAAGAGGAATCCGAATACCGCCTCGAACAGAGGCGCCCCGAAGGGGAGGAGTACCTCGAGGCAGAAGCAGGTCAAGACTGCCGGATGGCCTCAAAACCTGATAGCTAGAGAACAAGACTTGGAAAGACCAGGCGAGGACACAATCGAGTCACGAGGCCTCAGAGTAAGGTCGAGGCACGAGGCCTCAGGTTGCAGTCGAGGCACGAAGCCTCAGTCGAAGTCGAGGCACAAAGCCTCAGTTGAGGTCGAGGCACAAAGTCCCATTCTGAAAGGTGGCACCATACCAATGAAACAGGTAATGAAGGTGCAGCAGTGCGCTTCATAGAGTGCAACCTCAAGGATGAGTATTCCCTATTAAAGGAGGCACACTTCGAAGGTCTCATAGAGGCTGGCACGACTGCACTCAATGCCTGGAATGCCTGAGACTCAGCTGGAGACATTACCAAGGTAGCGTACCTGGGAAGGAAAGAAGAGACTTACCCGAGGATGGAACCTCATGAGGCACAGCAGACGAGACCAGGTAGGCAGTGGAAGTCGAAGCCACCACTGGGGATCGAGGCCAAGTCAGCTCGAGTCCAATGAAGGAAAAAGGCCCAGCCACTCTACTCAAACGTGGTGAACCCGGTGAGAGGCCAGGAGAGAAAGAAAAACACAGCCATAGCCAAACGAGGACTAGCGGCAGGGCCGAAGCCTAAGCAAGGCCCGCTGGAGGAAAACCAGCGGGAATACAACAAATCTTTTTTTTTTAAAAATAAAAGATGCGCTGCATAGTGACTTAAAGAAAAATAAAACAAAGAATGCCGCAGTGTAAGAAGGCAAGTAGGAAAACGGCAGAGCTGTAGAACAGGGCTCACCCATTCATGTCAATGGAAAAAATGTAAAAAGCTGCCATTCTCACAGTAATTCACAAACGGCTTGACCGATTTGAACGAAACTTGGTATGCAGATCCCTCACTACCTGGGGTGATATGTTCTGGGGGTCTCGCGGCCCTCCTGCACACGTGGGCGGAGCTACAAACAGAAAATCAGATTTCACCCATTCATGTCAATGGAAAAAATGTAAAAAGCTGCCATTCTCACAGTAATTCAAAACCGGCTTGACCGATTTGAACTAAACTTGGTATGCAGATCCCTCACTACCTGGGTTGATATGTTCTGGGGGTCTCGCGGCCCTCCTGCACATGTGGGCGGAGCTACAAACAGAAAATCAGATTTCACCCATTCATGTCAATGGAAAATATGTAAAAAGCTGCCATTCTCACTGTAATTCAAAAACAGCTTGACCGATTTGGACGAAACTTGGTATGCAGATCCCTCACTACCTGGGGTGATATGTTCTGGGGGTCTCACGGCCCACAACTCTATTTTGCTTGCTCAAGGGTGGGTTCACCCAATAATTTATATGTTCTTGCTCCAGGAGGTGAAACTAAAATTGTTGTTTATAATCACGTTTTGCGTTAGTTGTATTGTATTCATTTTGTCAAATATTTCACTTTATAATTTGAATATTGTACTTTTTATTAAGCTGTAAAAAAATACTTTCATTCACCACTATAAAGTATCTTTATTTGAATCAATTTACAGTGTTATTGCTATAATTAAATACCCGTGCAACGCCGGGGCATCAGCTAGTGACATATAAGGGAGCTGTAGTGAGATGTTTATATGGGACCTTTTTTGTGAAGTTCACAGCAATGCCCTTTAAGGTACCCCACTACTCTGGTGCCATGTCTGAGTGTCCAGTCCATCACTTTTCTGGCCACTCCCGTGCCCAATAGATTTTTTCCTAGGCGTTTGTGATTTGGACAAATTTTTGGATGAAAATGGGGTGTAAAGACGGCTGGACATACAGTTGGATGATTTTCGAAGAGTTGGACAATGTTGAATGTATTTTACGAAAATGGACCTTTTCTCGTGTCCGACTTTGGGCAACTTGCGACTTAGGCCCAAAATGGACTTAAGACGTTTCGTTTGATTATGCCCCTCCACGTCTAAAAATACAGTGAGAAAACTGTGTTTCTGAGAGAGTACGTTTGCTTAAAAAGCTGAAGATTCCATTTTTATTTCCATGGGAAAGTGTTCCAGAGTTTAGGAGCAGCATAAGCAAATGTGTTTTCCTGGATAATATTTAGGCATAAAAGTGACAGTGGAAAATTTGACCTTATTTCTTGAAACTACTCAAGATGAAATTTCTGAATGAGCCACTTTCCTGGTTACTTTCTCCCCGGAGAATTATAAAAGTATTGTTTTGAAAAATTATTTCCTGAAAAAAGATTTCTTGTTTTGTGTCCACAAATTACAAATGTTTCCAGATGTTTGTAGAACCACCCAATTTAGACATAAACAATTTCTTCAATATAAATCTTGAGTATTATCATTGGGGCAACTTTTTTTCTAAAATTTCCAGCCAAATGTTTGGTACTTATTCAAATATATCGTATGCTTTTTTTGAACTTGATCACCTGGAAAGATTCTTGTTAGATAAAGAGACGGTTGTTCAAACTAAAATTTAATAGCATATTGTAATACAGGCATATTACTTTTTCTTTTTCTTATAGGTTAATATGTAGGAAGACTATTCCTCTCTCTTCCTTGATATGGACTCTTATTGCCTTAGAATACTGTATGTATTATATATTGTTACTAGTTTTTTTAGTCCATTACATTAATAGGTGCTAGAATAAATGTGTAGACTTACGCATTTCTTTCTCTCTGCCCTCTGCCTGTTTTCCCTTCTCTCTTACTTTTACCTCCCCATGTCCAGCACTACCCCTTCTCCCTTACCTGCTCACTGTCCAGCATCCACTAGGCTGGGAAGCCTTGGGGCTTTTGCTAGGCCGGCCCACTTCACATTATCGAAATGGGCCGGCCTAGCAAATGCCCCGTGGCTGCTGCCGCTGCTGGTCCAGGGGTGAGAAGGAGAGGTGTCAGAAGTCAGCCGGCGTCGATCAGGGCAGGAACATTGCTGGGGAAACCGCTGCATGCGTCGCAAACCGCGAAGGCTTCTTCTGCGCATGCGGTGACATGGAGCCACGGATCAGGGATCACAGCCGCACAAAGTTTCAACTGTGCATGAGTGCTAAGGGTTTTATTATAGTGGATATTCAAATAAATAAATACATTTTTTTTAAAAAGGGACAGTGGTGGAAGTTTCAGGAGAACTAATTGAGAAGAGTGAAGAGAATGAGTGGACATATACAGTATGAGGGGCATAATCAAAAGAAACGTCTAAGTCCATTTTGGGCCTAAGTGGCTAGTTGCCCAAAGTCAGCAGTGTCTAAAGTCCATTCTTGAAAAATATGTTTTGATCTCTCAGACCGCTAAGTCATCTATCTTTATACCTCATTCTCGTCCAAAAATTTGTCCAAGTCATAAACGCCTAGAAAAAGACCTTTTGGACGTGGGAGGAGCCAGCAAACTGATGGACTACCCAGACATGTCAACAGAGAAGTGGGGCACCTTAGAGGGCACTGCTGCAAACTTCACAAAAAGGGTACCACATAAACATCTCACCATAACTCCCTTATAGGTCATGGTGAGCCCCCCCAAACCTACTAGGCCCACCTGTCTACAACCCCAATAGCCCTTATGGCTGCAGGTGGCACCTATATAGCAGTACAGTAGGGTTGGGGTTTTTTGGGGATGCACATGGTTCCACCATAAATACAGTGGTTATAGTGGCTTATTGGCCTGGGTTCTCCTATGGTTCACTAGCCCACCCCACACACTACTTAAGCCACCTCTGTGCAGCTCTACTAGTCTTTTCTTATGCCAGGTGCAAATGTTCTGGAGGCAGGTATGTATGTTTTTATTCTGATTTTTATGGTGATGTGGGGCAGTGTGTGTGGGGTCTGTACTTTGTCCCTGCAGTGCTTATCTGGTCACTTTGGATACCTTTTTGCCACTCTTCTCTCTACCATGCCCCACTTCCTGTGATACAGTTTCCTGTTTCTGTGCAGGTGGGACACGGCCGAAAGAAGAGTTCAGGATCTGGCCGGCAGCGAGTGTCTCAATCACTGACAATGCCGGCAACGTGTCTGAGGAGTGGAAGACCATGAGGGGGTGGGGGGGGGGTGGTGGTGGAGGGAATAGTGAGAAATACTGAATCAACAGGGTAAGATGCTGTTTGGAGGGGGAGGAAGGAAGGAAACAGAGAGCTGGTAGGGAGACTGAAGGAGAGGATTCCCCTGCTGCAATCAGCTGATGACAAGCTATATACTATTTTTGGGATCCCTCTGCAAAAATGCAGGCTAGGGTTTTATGGGCCTACATTTATGGTGTCTATCTTGTTTATTGTGAGCTTCTATATCGCTACTGATGACTGGGGAGTCAATTTAGAGCAGTTTGCATGAGCTTCTGAAAAAGGTGTTACAATGCATGAGCTTCTGTAGAAGTGTTACCATACAGAGTTACAAAGAGCTTCTGCGAAGTGTTACAACACATGGGCTCTATACAGAGTTACAGGGGCTTCTGTAGCAGTGTAACAATACAGAGTTATTAAAACCGGCATAATTATGGCATAATCAATCATCCTACTTATGTTACCAGCATATCAATCATCCTACATATTTGTATAGGTTCATACCAAATCAATTGTCCTACACATCTAATTTTAGGTTTACTACTGTAGCTAAATACACTATATTTACACACCTCCTATGGAGTTTGGACTATTCAACTAAATATAGTCTATATATATGTATCTGTATTGTGTTTTATGTTTATCTTTAAGTATTATATTCCTCAGAGTCTAGTTTTCTGGGCTTCAGCCCTTGGTTTATTTATCCTTTTGTATTCTTCCTATCAAGTTCCTGATTTGAGGTGGAGGGGGTACTAGCCAACTGTCTCCTTTATGTCATTTTATTTGGCTAAGTAGTCTATGAAGAGGATGGTCTTTATCCCTTTCTTAAACTTTACGGTATCTTTTTCTAGTTATAGTTCCTTTGGGAGGGCATTCCACCACCTTGGAGCCATTACTGAGAACATTCTTTTACTGATACTTTTGTATTTGATGTCTCTGAAGTAGGAAATTTCCAGCAGGTTATTTTGGCTCGAGCGTAGTGCACATGTTGTTGTGTGCCGATGCAGTCTGACTGCTAGATATTGTGGTTCAGAGAAATGAATTATTTTGTGCGTCAGCAGTAGGATCTTGAATTTCACCCTGCTTTCAATCGGGAGCCAGTGTAGTTATTTCAGTAGTGGGGTGGCACTTGTGTGCCTCAATTTTCCCAGTAGAAATCTTGCTGCTGCATTTTGTACCATTTGAATCTGTTTAATCATGTATCTGGGACACCCAGTAGGATTGCATTGCAGTAGTCAAAAATTGAGAGTACCACAGTTATTACTACGTTGGACATTGTTTGGCGGGTAAGGTAGGGTTTAAGCCCTCTGGCCTAGTAGAGTTTCCTATATGCATTTTTCACGATGCGTTTAATTTGTATTGTCATGTCTAGATTTGAATTCAACCATACCCCTAGGTTTCTCACCCCATCCATGGAAGATTTTATGGTATTAGCAGTCAATGTTAGTTGGTATCTTGGGCTGGTTCCTCCCCATTTGTTAATTAGCAATAGTTCCATTTTCTCCTTGTTGGCTACTTGTTGGAGCCATCCAAAGATTTTGCCCAGGCATGTTTTGATCTTTTGTTTAGTTTTCACATTTTGCTTCTTTAGCAGAATGATCAGTTGGATGTTGTCCACATAGATGTAGCAGTCCCACCACAGTTTTCTGATGAAATTCCCCAGCGGTTGGATGAAGATATTGAAAAGCATAGGTGACATGGCTGATCCCTGCGGTACCCCTATGTCCGTTTCTTTCTAGTTGCTTGTGTTCCCCTGCCACTCTACCCTCGTTAGTCTTTTTGTTAGAAAGGATTCTATCCAAGCCATGACATTTCCTTTAAGGCCCAAGGCCATGCATCTCAATTTTAGTAGCATGTATTAGACAAGGTTGAAAGCTGCTGAAAGGTCCAGAAATCCCAGTAGCATATCATCTACTTTAGCATGGTGTTTGAGAACCGAGTCCTATACTGCTACTAGCATGGTTTCTGTGCTCAGATGTCTTCTGAACTTGTTTTCTAGGAAGTCTGTTATTTGTTGGCAGGCTAATTTGTCTATTAGTTTAGAGATCCATGGTTGGTTGGCTACCGGTCTGTAGTTTGAGAGGTCGTCTTGGTCTTTTTCTTTATTTTTTAAAATGGGTTTGGTGACCGAGAGTTTCCATTTAAGTGGGACATGTCCCAACTATAGTGATTTATTGATGATGTCCATAAGGTAGGAGAGTCCCGGGCTTTCGACTTCCCCTATCGGGTGTATAGGGCATGTTTCGAGGGATGGCAGGCCTGGCTTTATTATTCTTAGTAGTTTCTTCACCTGGATCTCAGTGATTGGTTCAAATTCTTCCATTTTGTCTTCTGTTTCCATTGTATGTCTAACCATGTTATTTAGGCCATTATCTTTTTGTAGCTTCCTTATTTTCTCTGTGAAAAAGTTGCTGAAATCTTTGCTGGTTAGGGAGCATATCACAGTTATATCTTTCTGTTTCTTTCCCAATAAATTATATACTACCTGGTATAGGGTTTTAATGGAGTTTCCGGCTTTAAGGATCTTTTTTGAAAGGAAATCTTTCCTCTCTTTTCTTATTTTCTTGATATATGTTCTGTTGATTCTGGTCCAGCTTTTCTTAACTTCCTCATTTTTGACTAATCTCCTCCATTTTCTTTTAAGCTTTCTTTTCTCTCTTTTCAGCCTCATAGTTTCTTCAGAGGGGGTGAACCCTTCCTTTCTTTTGTTTGGTTTCTGTAGTTTTAACGGGGCTACATCTTCTAAGCTATGGTCCAGTGCCTTGTCCCCGAGTCTCACTTGTTTGTGGTGTCAGTTATTTTGGTATCCATGAAATGTGTTTCCAGTCTGTTTTTTAATTTACTGCTGTTTATGATTCCTCTCCCCATTCTTAGTCTTGTTCCATTTTTGTTTGATTGTTTTATGGTTTCTGGTTGATTTATTCTGAAGCTGACTGAGTGGTGGTCTATCCATGGCATTTTCTTAGAGGTGGGAGTGCAGTCTCCTATATCTTCCTCTCTTCCGAACAGTACATCTGAGGTGTGTCCTTTAGTATGGGTTTGTTCTTTCACTGTTTGGTATAGTCCTAGTCCTTCTAGTTGTTGGACTACCTGTTGGGCTTTTTGACATGTTGGGTCCTCTACATGTAGATTAAAGTCTCCGCTTTCCCAGAATGAGGAGAATGTTAGCTTAGTTTCTGCGATGAGGTTCACAATGTTTTGCCACTTTTCTGTGTCCAGGTTGGGGATGGCATATAACACCATTATGCCCATTGTTTTTGAGTTTCCTACTCGAAGAAGTAGACATTCTGCTTCTGTTGGTTTTCATTTGTTAGAAGCCCAGGTTGGATTTGTGTATAACTGCTACCCTTCCCCCCCTCTTATATTTTCTATTTTGGAGCATGATGTGGTAGTCTAGTGGGCAAGCCTCACTTATGATGATCCCACTGTTTTCTGTGAAGCAGGATTCTGTAATTGTAAGGAAATCTTGTGTGTTTTCCTGTATTAGGTCAGCAATCTGGATTCCTTTCTTGTTCATGGATCTTGTATTCAGTAGGTCTCCTTTCCATGGTGTATTTTGGTTTTACGTATTATGGTTGTTCTGTTTGTTGACAGGCTCTTTTCTATTCTGTTGTGTTCCCTGCTCTTTCCTTCTTGGTGGTGTTGATCTTATCGAACCCTTTTCATAGCACATTTTGTTCCTCTATTCTTTGCTATAAAAGTGTTATCAAAGACAGCCTTTATGCTATGCTATGATGGAGCAGATTATTACAAGCATAAGGTGGAAAACCTTTGAGCTAGTGCATTACCTATATTTTCTTAGCTTTGGCAGAGTAGCAGGTGGAGGGCATTTAGAATGGGAGGGTGTATATATGTGATGTGAGCCTTGGGATGGGTGGGGTGAGGGGTGGATGGGAGGGCTTAGGGAAGAGTGTATGATATGGTTGTGGAGACTATCTTGAAAGGTATGTCCTATACTTTCAGAAGTTTTGTCCTCAAGAAAGGAGGAGGGAGAGAAAGATTTCTGTCTCAGAGCTGGACTATGTTCATCTTTAGACTGTGTGGTCTCAGGATTTGAATATAGTGCTTCCGGAAGATACTATATCTCGGGCAGTAGCCTGGATGCCTGCTCTGAGAAAATATGTTTATTTTTGGGAAATGCAATTTAAGTTGTTATTTAGAATTTATGTATCTCCTTATAGAGCTTACTGTGCTAAATTTCGACCATCGCCAGTGTGTGATAAATGTGGTTATCAGACCGCCAAGCTGGGTCATATGCTATGGTCCTGCCCGGCAGTTCAAACTTTCTGGATGCAAATTTTTGTTTTTATAGGGACTCTTTGGACTGTGACAATACGACCCTCATCTCTTCTTTTGTTTGGCGTTTCTCCTTCTTACCATCCGAGGCCACCAGGACTGAAAGCTTTTCTTAGGTGGTCCATTTTATGTGCCCTCAAATGCATATTTTTCAAGTGGCTGGACATGGAGGCTCCCACCATTTTTATGTGGCGTTCTCAGATGATTCTACTGATGACTTGGGAGCGTCGAGATGTGCCTGATCTTTCCACTGTGTGGGGGAAGCGTTTTACGGCTATCTGGGAACGTTTTTGGAATACCATGACTCCTGCTGCACGAAGTTGGGTTCTAAACTGTTGACTGTGTCTTGCTGATTTACCTGTGTTGCTGACTGCTCTTGGGAACTCTGACCTGTGGGGGGAGGGGAAGGGGGGGTTGGGGGTAGGGAGATGGGGTAGGGATTGGTTTGTATAAAATGTTCTATTTGGAGCACTGCTTGTATGGCTGAGTTTTGGTACATGTTTTCTTGTTTGTTCCAATAAAAATTACTTTATCATAAAAAGAGAATGATTTAATTGACTGAACTATTTTAATTAAATGCAAGCTCTAATTGTGTTCCTGTGTATGAAAACAGCACTGCTCAGGAGCCACTCAGCACACTCCCATGATCCCCAAATGACTCAAATAACTGGATGCAGTCCAAACATTTTAATACAAATAGGGTTATGAGTCAACAGTGAATGAGAGGTAGTCTATTATTAGTTGCAAATCTGTTAGAGCAGCAGAAGAAACTTTATTCTCATGTTTGTGACAAGTCCACTGTCCATGATGGATATTGGTGGAGAAGGGGTTCTTTTCATAGTGTTTTGCATTTCCTGCCTGGTCTTCTTCTCAAGATGGAGAACAAGACATGAAAGAGGGAAGCTACCTCCTGGACCAGTTCCTCTTCCCATCATAGGCAACATGCTACAGCTGGGTAACCATGAAGTTGTAAAATCGATTATGGCGGTGAGTACATATTCCTGTCATAATTGTCCTTGGAGTGCATAGTGGCTAGGGCTGCAGCCTCAGCACCCTGAGGTTGCAGGTTCAAGCCCAGCACTACTCCTTGTGACCCTGGGCAAGTCACTGACACTGCATTGCCCCTGGTACATTAGTCAGATTGTGAGCCCACTGGGACAGATAGGGAGAAATACTTGAGTACCTAAATGTAAACCGCTTAGGCTATAAGTGGTCTATAAATACTGAAATAAAATAAATAAAGGTTGTTCCCATTCTGTGTCTAGAAGAAACAGGTTTAAAGGTCGATTTTCAAACAATTTATCAAGTAAAATCTGGTTTTAGCTAGGAAAATCTTACCCTTTCAAAATGAAGGGGCTTAAAGTTACAATTGTCATACATGTACAAGTGCTGCGGTAATTGGCATTTCCATGTGAATTTGTATTACATGCTATTCTAATGGTATCCAGAAAATAGAGACGCCCAACATTTCTCCAAACCATTCTATAATGTCCTATTGCAGAAGAGGCATCTACCTGAAATTTGCAATGCTTATGAGTACTTTATTTTTCAACAGATTGGAGCTCCAGTGCATCGAGCTGGCAAAACAGTTGAGGTCTTAATTAATGAAACTCCCAGAATTCATTGAGCCAACAGCTCAGTGGCATCGAAAACTTTGTGAATGTTTCAAGGTTGAAGGAGGACACATTGAACACAAATTATGAATTAACTAAGAAAAACACCCCCATGATACTACATTGTGTCATAATCCAAGTAAAGGGACCAAGTCTTAGAAATCGAGTTATTCGGCTGGTTAAGTAATCAAAAAGACACTGATTCAAATGCAACAAACCTCATCTTTCAATCATTTCATTTGCCAGAGATATACTATTTCAATTAACAATATAATTCAACAAATAAATAGAACCCACCTGATAATGTTGCCTCATTTCTCAAGTAAACGTGCACTAAGACTTGGTACCTTTTCTTAGATTGCAATGCTAATGTATTTTCAAAGGTCATATTGAATGTTTAAACAATTGCAAAGTGTTTTGAAACTAGGTAAGGGGTCCTGATATTTATGAGCACCATAAAGGGGAGTGTGTGGCGCAGTGGTTAAAGTTACAGCCTCAGCACCCTGAGGTTGTGGGTTCAAACCCATGCTGCTCCTTGTGACCCTGGGCAAGTTACTTAATCCCCCCATTGCCCCAGGTACATTAGATAGATTGCGAGCCCACCAGGACAGATAGGAAAAAATGCTTGAGTAACTGAAGAAATTCATGTAAACCGTTCTGAGCTCCCTTGGGAGAGCGGTATAGAAAATTGAATGAACAAATATAAAATAGCACATAGGTACATTAGAGTGTAAATGGAATGAGGCATAGAAATGGGCGGAGCATGTGAGGAGCATGGGTGTGTCTCCAAGTTACACATGTGAAGGAGCAAAATCAAAAGGAACGTCTAAGTCCATTTTGGGCCTAAGTTGCAAGTTGCCCAAAGTTGGACACAGGAAAAAGCACAGTTACTTACCGTAACAGGTGTTATCCAGGGACAGCAGGCAGATATTCCCACACATGGGTGATGTCAGCAACGGAGCCCCGCAGCGGACAGCCTCGAAAGCAAACTTGCTTGAAGATCTCGAACTTTCGAGTGCTGCATCGCGCATGCGCGCGTGCCTTCCCGCCCGAACTAGGGGGCGCATCTCCTGTGAGGATCCTCAGTTCAGATACCAAGCTAAGAAGCCAACCAGGGGAGGTGGGTGGGTTGTGGGAATATCTGCCTGCTGTCCCTGGATAATACCTGTTACGGTAAGTAACTGTGCTTTATCCCAGGACAAGCAGGCAGAATATTCCCACACATGGGTGACCTCCAAGCTAAGTAAAAAAAAAGGGAGGAGGGAAGTTGGCAATTTAGGAAAAAAGATTTTGCAAAACAGATTGGCCAAAATGGCCATCCCTCCTGGATAAAGTATCCAGACAGTAATGAGAGGTGAAAGTGTGAACCGAGGACCAAGTGGCAGCTTTGCAAATTTCCTCAATAGGAGTTGATCTGAGGAAAGCAACAGAAGCCGCTATAGCTCTAACTTTGTGGCCCGTCACTCGACCTTGTAGAGGAAGACCAGCCTGAGCATAGCAGAAAGAAATGCAAGCAGCCATCCAGTTGGAGATGGTACGCTTCGAGACAGGACGTCCCCACTGTTCCCTCTAAGCTGAGCAGGAGTCCTCCACCCACAGTCTCACCAATAGAGGGTGCTGTTTTACTGTCACATTTTTCAATTGTGAGGGACAGGCAAGTTCTGCAGGACTCCAGGGAACATACCTGTCCTTAGCGACTGAAAATATTCCACCCCCTAGTGGTAGCAATGCAGCTGGAGGACACCTGCTCAGCTTAGAGGGAACACGTTGAAGATAAAACGCCAACGCACGTTTACAGTCCAAAGTATGTAGAGACGCCTCACCCGGGTGAGAGTGCGGCTTAGGAAAAAATACTGGTAGCACAATAGATTGATTGATATGAAAATCAGACACTACTTTAGGTAAAAATTTTGGATGTGTATGTAGAACTACCTTATCATGGTGAAAAACTGTGAAAGGCGGGTCCGAGACTAAAGCTTGCAACTCACTGACTCGACGAGCCGAAGTGAGGGCAATCAAGAAAACAACCTTCCAAGTAAGATATTTAAAATGCAATAAGTCAATAGGCTCAAACGGAGGTTTCATCAGTTGAGCCAGAACAACATTAAGATCCCAAACAACAGGAGGCAGTTTAACTGGTGGATGGAGATTAAAAAGTCCCTTCATAAAACGAGCAACCAGAGGATGTGCCAAGAGGGGTTTCCCATCCAAAGGTTGATGAAAAGCAGCAATGGCACTAAGATGAACTCTAATAGAGGTGGATTGAAGACCAGACTGAGATAAATGAAGCAAATAATCCAGAACTAAAGTCAAAGGGGAAGATTATGGTTGAAGACTATGAGCGGAACACCAAGCCGAGAACCTGGTCCACTTATGACCATAACATTGACGAGTGGACGGTTTTCTGGACGCCAGAAAGACATCCTGAACAGACTGAGAGAATTGAGAAGGATCAGTCAAGTGGAAAGGAACCAAGCCGTCAAGTGAAGAGACTGTAGGTTGGGATGAAGTAAAGACCCCTGACTCTGAGTGAGCAGAGAAGGAAAAACTGGTAGAAGAAGAGGTTCCCTGATGCTGAGTTGAAGAAGAAGAGAGAACCAAGGTTGTCGGGGCCACCTGGGAGCTATGAGAATCGTCGTGGCATGGTCCGACTTCAATTTGACCAGAGTTTTGAGAATTAGAGGGAATGGAGGGAATGCATAAAGAAACTGACCCCTCCAGTCCAGAAGGAAAGCATCCGCCTCTAGACGAAGGGGCGAGAAAATGCGTGAACAAAACAGAGGAAGTTTGAAGTTGTTGTGTGACGCAAAGAGATCCACCCGAGGAGTTCCCCATCGAGTAAATACTTGACGAAGTGTAGGGGAGTTGAGCGTCCACTCGTGAGGCAGAAGCAGACGACTCAATTTGTCTGCAAGGCAATTCTGTTGACCCTGAATATAGACAGCCCGAAGGAGGATGTTGTGAGAAATCGCCCAATTCCACAACCTCAGAGCGTCCCGCCCTGTTTGTTGACATAATACATCGCTACTTGATTGTCCGTCCGAACAAGGACTACTTGGTCGTGAAGGAGGTGAAGAAAAGAGAGCAAGAAAGATCGCTCTGAGTTCCAACAGATTGATGTGACAATGACGATCTGTGGCGGTCCACAACCCTTGCGTATGGAGACCATCTATGTGGGCTCCCCATGCGTATTCGGACGAATCTGTTGTGAGTACTTTCTGATGAGGAAGATGGTGAAATTGCAAACCTCTGGAAAGATTGGAAGAGAGCATCCACCAGCGGAGAGACTTCTTTAATAAAGGCGTCACCGCTATATGACGAGAAGGCGGATCTAGGCCCTGTTGCCACTGAGACGCCAGGGTCCACTGAGGGATGCGAAGGTGGAGTCTTGCAAAGGGAGTCACATGTACCGTAGATTCCATATGCTCGAGGAGGACCATCATTTGTCGAGCCGTGAGAGTCGACATTGAAACTACGCGATGACAAAGGTGTAGTAGAGTGTCTTGACGAGTGAGAGGAAGGAAAGCTCTCATGTGAACAGAGTCCAACACTGTGCCTATAAATTGGATCGATTGAGTTGGAATCAACTGAGATTTTGGAAAGTTGATATGAAACCCCAGACTTTGAAGAAAAGAAATAGTCTGAAGGGTCGCTTGAGTAACCCCTGGAAGAGAAGGGGCTTTGATAAGCCAATCGTCGAGGTAAGGAAAAACCTGAAGGCCTCGAGCACGGAGGGCTGCAGCTACCACGACTAGACACTTGGTAAAGACCCTGGGGGAGGTCGCCAAGCCAAACGGAAGCACTCTGTATTGAACATGAAGGTTCCCCACCTTGAACCGGAGATATTTGCGAAATTTTGGATGGACAGGAATGTGAGTATAAGCCTCTTTGAGGTCCAGTGAGCACATTCAATCTCCCTGATCCATGAGAGAATACAAAACTGGAAGAGAGAGCATGAGAAACTTCTCTTTGACTAGAAATTTGTTGAGAGCACGAAGATCCAGAATGGGTCGCAAATCCCCCGTCTTTTTGGGAACTAGGAAGTATCTGGAGTAAAACCCTAGATTGTGCTCGGAAGGAGGAATCTCCTCCACAGCTCGAAGGCGAAGAAGCACCCGAGCCTCCCGAAGAAGAAGGGGGAGTTGCGAGAGACTGGAAAGACACTCTCCTGGAGGATGATCTGGAGGCACCTGAAGCAGGCGTAGAGAGTATCCCTCGCGGATGACCGTGAGGACCCAGAGGTCCGATGTAATGGTTTCCCAGACAGATATAAAAAGGGAAATGCGGCCTCCGATGGGCAGGGAGGAGTTCGGATGCAAGGCGGTTGGAATGCTCACCACTGGACCGTCAAAAAGACGGAGCGGGTTTGGTTGTAGCAGGCGTCTGGGACTTCTGAGGACGCTGTTGTTGAGGCCTTCTAGGTGGAGGCCTAGAGAAAGCTGGCGTGGACTTCATAGGGTATCTACGAGCCGGAGGCTTGTAAGCCCTAGATGTAGAAGGTTTTGGTTTAGGGCGAATAAGAGAGGCGAAGGAGCGTTCATGCTCTGAGAGCCGTTTAGTAGCCGCCTCAATGGAGTCATCAAAAAGCTCAGAGCCCTGGCAAGGTAGGTTTGCTAACCGATCTTGTAAGTTGGGGTCCATGTCCACTATTCTGAGCCAGGCCAGACGTCGCATGGCCACTGCGAACGCCGATACCCGAGAAGAAAGCTCAAATGCATCATAAGATGCCTGCAACATGAAGAGACGCAATTGTGAGAGAGATTGAATAATTTGTTTATACTCAGCAAGGCGTTCTCTGGGCCAGTCTGGGCAAAAGGATGACAACTGCTTCAAAAAATAATTAAAATATGAAGTGAAGACATAGTTATAATTTAGAATTCGGTTAGTCATCATCGAATTTTGATAAAGTCTTCGCCCAAATTTATCCATAGTGCGACCTTCACACCCTGGTGGAACTGTAGCAGACACTTTAGAAGGATGAGCTTTCTTCAGGGATGATTCTACTACTAAAGATTGGTGAGAAAGTTGTGATTTCTCAAACCCCTTGCAAGGCACAGTACGATATCGAGACTCCAACTTAGATGGGATCGCTGTCACAGAGTAAGGAGTCTCCATATTCCGCAGAAAAGTCTGCTTCAGCACAGGTGTCATGGGCAGACGCAAAGTTTCCTTGGGAGGATGGGAAAGTTCCATATCCCCCAAATACTCAGGTGTGTACTTCGAATCTGAATGCAAGTCGATGTTAAGAGCCTGGCCCATGCCGAAGACAAACTTTGCAAAGGAAGAAGACTTCGACGTAGAGGCTTCCTGAGGAGAGGCAGAGCAAGAGCGAGGCACCACTGAAAAAGATGGGGAGGCCTCGCGTGAATACTAGGAAACTGGCTCCGAACCGAGACGTAAGGTAACAGAGGATGCTGCACTACCAGTTAGAGGCGGTGTGGTGGAATGTTTCCGCTTAAGACTCCAAGACAGAGAAGTGTGCGGAGTACGAGGTTTTGCTAAAGGAGACAGCTCCCGAGGCAAAAGTCTCGAAGGTGGGGTCCTCGACCTAGAATGCCTCGATGAAACAGAGGAGGCAACAGTACTTTGAGAGCGAGGCACGTGCTTCGAAGAATCTGAAGGCCTCAAGCTCCTCGAGGAAAGGACCTTCGAAGACTTAGAGCGGTGCTTCGATCGAGGTAAAGACCGCTTAGAGGTTCGGTCAGGCGAAGAGTCCGAGGAAGAGATTCGAGATCGAGACCTGCGGCGAGGTGACTGCCTACGAGGCAGAGACTGCTGCTCAGGCTGGACCTGTGAAGACAAGGTCGAGGTCGGGACCAATTGTGCCACGATTGAGGAAATTTGCGTGGTCAAAATTGACTTGAGCATGTCCTCAAACATAGGGACAGAGACCAAGGGACTCGGAGTCACGGGAGGCCTCGTGCGTTCCATTGAGGGTGACCTCGGAGGAGAGTATTCCCTCAATTTGGAAGCACGTTTGGAGGACGGTCTAGAAGACGGAGCTGAACCTGGAGCCCCAGGTTGCGAGGTACTAGACTCTGTTGGCTTCTTAGGAATGGTACCTGAAAAGGAAGCAGGAGACTTACCCCCCAGTCCAGGCTTCGAGGACACCGAGGAGGCCTTCGAGGCCGAGGACCCGGAGGTCTTCGAGGCCGAGGCCTGCAGAGTAGGCGAAGTCGAAGTCTTCGTACTCGAGGCTTGTCCCGAAGTGGAGGGTTTCACAGATGCCTCGACCGAGGCCACCGCTTTTTCGGGCTCCATTCGAGGGAAAAGCTCGAAGAACCTGTCGCAGCGGCGCTTAAAGGCACGGGGTTGAAGAGTGAGGCAGCGAAGGCAGTCTTCGGGACGATGAGTCGTCCCCAAGCAGAGCATACACCGACTATGGGGATCAGTTATGGAAATAGTCCTGCCACACTGATAACACCGTTTGAACCCGGTAACAGGCCGGGACATAGAAAGGACAAAGTCCGTGTCGAGAACGAGGGAGAGAGGCGTAGGCCTCAATCTCCCAACCCGACGCAAATAAACAAAAACTAAAAGTTTTACTTTTTTTTTTTTTTTTTTAACTTTTACAATTAGAAACAAAGCAAAAAACACAGCGACCGAACAGAAATAAAAACTACTCAGCCGCGGTGAAGAGAAGGCACAACGCTACGGGAACTAAGTCGACAAGTCTTCTCAGCTCCGCGGAAAACGTTGAACTGAGGATCCTCACAGGAGATGCGCCCCCTAGTTCGGGCGGGAAGGCACGCGCGCATGCGCGATGCAGCACTCGAAAGTTCGAGATCTTCAAGCAAGTTTGCTTTTGAGGCTGTCCGCTGCGGGGCTCCGTTGCTGACGTCACACATGTGTGGGAATATGCTGCCTGCTTGTCCTGGGATAAGGTCCATTTTTGAAAAATACCTCCAACATATTTTTTTTCTGAAAATCGTCCAACTGTATGTCTAGCCGTCTGATTGCACAGACCACTAAGTCGTCTATCTTTATACCCCATTTTCGTCCAAAAATTCATCCAAGTCACAAACACCTTTTGGGCGTGGGAGGGGAAAGCAAAGTGATGGACTGGACACCCAGACATGGCACCAGAGCAGTGGGGTACCTTACAGGGCACTGCTGTAAACTTCACATATACATCTCACTACAACTCCCTTATAGGCCATGGTGAGCCCCCCCAAACACCTCCAGAATCTACTAGACCCACCTATCTACCACCCCAATAGCCCTAATGGCTGCAGGAGCCACTTATATGGCAGTACAAAAGGGTTAGGGGGGTTTTGGGGGACTCTACATTTTTCACCATGAATGTAGTGATTAGAGTGGCTTATGGGCTTGGGTCCTCCTCTCTATGGCTCACTAACCCATCCCCAAGACCACTTAAGCCACTTCTGTGCAGCTCTACTAGGCTTTCCTATGCCAGGCTGCCAGTTGCTGATGTTCTAGAGCAGGGGTCTCCAAAGTCCCTCCTTGAGGGCCGAATTCAGTCAGGTTTTCAGGATTTCCCCAATGAATATGCATTGAAAGCAGTGCATGCACATAAATCTCATGCATATTCATTGGGGAAATCCTGAAAACCCAACTGGATTCAGCCCTCAAGGAGGGACTTTGGAGACCCCTGTTCTAGAGGCATGTATGTAAAGGTGTTATTACGATTTTTATGGGGGGAGGGGTTAGTGATCACTGGGGCAGAGTGTGGGGGTCTGTACTTTGTGTCTGCAGTGCTTATCTGGTCACTTTGGATACCTTCTTGTGATTTAGACTTGGTTTTAGATGGCCTACGTCACAACGTCCAGGTTCCGTCTAGGCCAGACATGGGCAACTCCGGTCCTCGATGGCCAGAATCCAATCAGGTTTTCAGGATTTCCACAATGAATATACATGAGATCTATTTGCATGCGCTGCTTTCAATGCATAGTCACTGGGGAAATCCTGAAAGCCCGATTGGATTCCAGCCCTCGAGAACTGGAGTTGCCCATGTCTGGTCTAGGCATTGTTGTAAAACTTTTGGTTATACATGCAGTACGACTAAGTCTAGGACAGCCCATGTCCCGCCCAAATCCCACCCTCAACACTACTCCTGACATGCCCCTTTTAGCTCTGGTCATTCAGCAGCACTGTGAAGGCCTAGGTCATTTTTAAATACATCTAAAACCCAGTTTGATTATCAGCACTTGGACGACTTGTCTTTTAGATCGTCCAAGTGCCGATTTAGGCTGGTTTTTAGACGTTTTTCTGTTTCGATTATGAGCCCCATAACTTGTAGCATGCTATAAGTTACACATAGATCATGGAACACAAGGCTAGATTCACTAAGCAAGCCGATCGTGTACCAATTGGTTTGCAACCCCTTTGCGACCCGATTTTCCTCTGGCCTGATTCACTAACCTCTCCTGCGATCCGCTTTCGATCCACGCATGCAAATGAGGGGAATGGCATTAATAGTAGGCAGGGGCCTGATTCACTAATGAAATCTTGCAAACTGACTGGGCTGGTCGATCAACTCAAAAAGCGATTACTGGGGACCAGTCGCAAATGTCCGTTACGACTCTCCAGCTCCATTGCCGCCCTGCTCTCTGCACAACCTGCTCTCTGCTGCTCCAAATCTCTCCTGCCTGCCGCCTTGCTCTCCCCCAAATCTCTCCTGCCTGCTACCCTGCTCTCCCCCGAATTGCCGCCCAAATCTCTCCTGCCTGACACCCTGCTCTCCCCCGAATCACTGCCTGAATCTCTCCCCCGAATCTCCGTCCTGCTCTCCCCCGCACAGCGAGCCCTTGGGTTAAAACCACAGGCTCGCTGGGCTACAAAGTAAAGTTTTTTTTAAAAAGTCGCGACTCAGATGGGTCTTAGACACATGCGCAGACTATGTATAGATGGTCTGCGCATGAATCGGGATCGCACACTAGCGATCCGTGTCACCCTCATTAGAATATTACTGCTTTCTGAATCCCTTGGACCTGCCCAAATCGAACAAGGATTGGTCACGATCGGGCAGGTTAGTGAATCTAGCCCTTAGGCACAAACATTTGCGAGAGGCTAATAGGCACAGATGGGGAGAAGGACCTTGGAGTGAAAGTGTCTGAGGATTTGAAGACGACGAAACAGTGTGACAAGGTGGTGAAAATTCTAGCGGACTCACATTACACATTATATTTCCATTCTCTCCTCACAACTCAAGAGCAGTGGCGTACCTAGGGTATGTGGCACCCGGGGCCCATCATTTTTTGACACCCCCCCCCCCCTCATGTAAAATTTTTTTTTTTTTTTGCAATAACCATGAAATGGAATAAATGGTCAGAATAGAAACAGGCAGTGAAAATTTTCTTTTTTTTTTTTTTTTTTCAAAGTATTTTTATTGAGAATGGCAAAAGGTCCAGACAAGCAACCATGGTCTGTACAGAAACTTATACATTATCAAAAAGAACACAGAATGAGAGTAACAGCAACAACAAGCATGAACAAGCCTCTCCCAAGAGAAAAATCGCCAATGAGAGGCATAGCAATACACAACAAAAGGCCAAAACTTGGGGCAAGCAAACAAATCCCACCCCAGAACCCACAAGAATAATAAGCCGGACTAGACCCTCAGCCATATTTTATAATGAAAAAAACCCCCACAAGCAACAACACCCAGACCGCTCACCAGACACACCAATCCGCACAACAAGCACCCAAGAAACACCCAGCCACCACCCAGACAAAACTACCAGACACACCTACCCCACCAAGCCCAGACCCAACCCCCCCTCCCCAGAGAGTGCAAGCGCAAAGTGGACCGTGAAAAGGGCAGCTGCAGAAGTGGAAAGCCCCAGATAAGTAGGTTAGCTAAAGAAAGCCCACAGATAGAAGAAATCAGGATAACAGAAGTTCCAACAAATGCTCCCACAGAAAATTTTCTTTTATTGAACCTCATTTATGTAACCATTATTCCAAACATAACATAACATAAATTATGTCTGAATTGTCATGACATCAGAAGTACATATGGAGTAGTTGCAGGTGATGCTTGGGACAGTTCTGATTATGTTAGTTTGGTTTTATGTGTTTTTTTAATAGAAGGGTTTTTATTTCTTTTTTTAAGGTTTTGTAGTTTGTGGTCGAGGTCAATAGGTTGTAGAGTTGGGGGTCAAGTGTTGCAGCTCGAATGGCTAGGAGGTTGTCGAACAGTTTTTTTCTTTTGACGTTTTTGGTTGGAGGGTGTGTGAATGGTGCGTGAGTTCTCCTATGTCTGTTTGAAGTGGATTGAATTATTTAGCTGAAGAAATTAGTTACCCCCCCCCATTCCACACACATTAATTCTCTTCCATTTTTGTTCCCATTATAAAAAAAACACTGATAAGTTCCCAGGAAAAAAATACATTAAAATAAGAAGTGAAAACAAAGGCCCCTACAGATGAGAACATAACATAAGAATAGCCTAACTGGGTCACACCAATGGTCCATCATGCCCAGTAGCCCATTCTCATGGTAGCCAATAGTGCTGCCCGATTCAGAGAAAAATATTTCATTCGATCCGATTCACCCTGTTGAATCGATTTTTCGATTAGATTCACTGTTAATGACACCGCTTTTTAAGTTTAAACAAAGTATAACAATAAATTTCACAACAACAATAAATTTCACAAAGTACTTTAAAAAAAAAAAAATCACATTTTTCCATTAAAGCAGTTCTGGAGACATTTGCTTGAACAGTCTTTTTTCCCAGTCCATAAGCAAGCAATATGAAAAAGATTTCCTTAATTATCTACTCAAACATTTTTGCTATTTACTTTCATTGTACCTAGACTATTATTCAGTAGAAAAAATTTAGTTTGTTCAATCAAGCAGAACATTCACTCATAGAAGTCCAATGTCCACACAGGATTTGATTGAACAAACAAATTTTTTCTACTGAATAATAGTTTAGGTATACTGAATAGCAAAAATGTTAAAGCCACACAGAAAAGCAGTAAAAGTCAATAGGTTCTCCAAGTGGGAACAACTGAGTGCACCAATCCAGGGCAAGCAGACACTTCCCCCATGTCTTAATAACAGACAATGGACTTTTCCTCCAGGAATTTGTCCAAACCTTTCTTAAAACCAGCTACGCTATCTACTTTAACATAACTTCTGGCCACTTCATTTTTAAGCTTAGATCTTTCCTTCCAAACAGAGACCTTGCTAGATGTCAAATACAGCACAAGGTAACTTCACATGGACTTAACTGTGCAGGAAATGAATCTCCTCATACACCCACCATATAGTGCAAAAATGTGCAAAGGTCTGTTTTTTTCTTTCGATCACTACATAGCCTAATGCCACACAAGCAGCGCTGTTACAAACATATTCTGAAGGTCCAATGCTAAGGTTGACAAAGTTTCCTTCCTTGGACCAGAAGGAGATACTGACAAACCACTGGAAGAGATTCTAAAACAACTACCCAGAAATAACACCCAAAGACCCACTCAGTGTGTGAACCAGTTGAGTGGAGTGGACTAACTGGGGGTGGAAATGGGCCCAGAGTTTGCTCAGCAGAATTTCCCAGACTACCTCTTCCTCTCAACACACTGACATGCTACCACCACCACCAACACTAGGAACACCTCACCGAGTATGCCAGCAATGCTTATAAACTTTATAAAACACATTATTATATTTTCTTATAAAGCATATATTTTAACTGAACTCAGCCTTGCCATTCACAAAAATAGAAAAGTTCCCATTTCAAGCTGTCTCATGTAACACTTTTCAAATCTAACATATTGTAATCACAAAACAGAAAATAAAATTATTTTTTCTACCTTTTGTTCTCTGATCAATATTCAAATCTTGTTGGTCCCAGGCTCTTGTTGTCTTGCTTGCCAGGGTCTCCTTTCTCCGTGCTAACCATCCGTCTGCCATCTCTGTTCTCCCCTTCCGTTTCCCTTCCCTCTCCCGGAGATCTGGCAAGCTTTCCTTTTTTTTGTCTCCATCCACAGATTCACCTTTTCTCAACTCCCCACCACCCCAGGATCCACCATCTCTCCCTTTCTGTTCCCAACTATCCTCCTATCCAGTATCTCTATCCCCCCTCCACACCATCCCCTGTTTCCAAGTTCTCTCCCTTTCTGTTCCTTCCCTCCCTAAATCCCATTATGCACCATCTCTCTCCCACTCCTCTGTTTTTAGACCCATTATTTCTAACCCCCAAAGTCTGGCATATGCACGTATCTTTGAACCCCCCCCTTCCCTCTCTCCCTCTGTGTACTTTTACACCAGGACCCCCCCTCCCCCGAAGGTCCTGCCCCCCCTCCGAAGGGCTACACCCCACCCCTGAAGACCTGCACCCCCCCGAAGGACTTTACCTCCCACCCGAAGGTCTGTCCCCCTCTGAAGGCCTAAACCCCACCCCTGAAGGCCTGCACCCTCCCCGAAGGATTGTACCCCCCACCCGAAGGTCTGTCCCTCCCTGAAGGCCTGCACCCATCCCGAAGGCCTGCACCCACCCCGAATGCCTGCACCCACCCCGAAGGCCTGCATCCCACCCCGAAGGCCTGCACCCCCGAAGGCCTGTTCCCCCCCCTTGAAGGCCTGACCCCCCCTTGAAGGCCTGCCTGCTTGTCCCCCCTTGAAGGCCTATCCCCCTTAAAGGTCTGCCTGTCCCACCCCCTTGTAGGCCTGTCCCCCCTTAAAGGTCTGCCTGTCCCACCCCCTTGTAGGCCTGTCCCCCCCTTGAAGGCCTGACCCCCCCTTGAAGGCCTGCCTGCTTGTCCCCCCTTGAAGGCCTGTCCCCCCCCTTGAAGGTTGGCACCCCCCCAAAGGCCTGCACCCCCTTGTAGGCCTGTCCCCCCCCTTGAAGGCCTGCCTGCTTGTCCCCCCTTGAAGGCCTGTCCCCCCCCTTGAAGGCCTGCTCCCCCCCCTTGAAGGTTGGCACCCCCCCAAAGGCCTGCACCCCCTTGAAGGCCTGCACCCCCTTGAAGGTCGGCACCCCCCCTGAAGGCATGCACCCCCCCTGAAGGCCTGTCCCCCCTTGAAGGCCTGTCCCCCCCCTTGTAGGCCTGCACCCCCTTGTAGGCCTGTCCCCAACCCCTTGTAGGCCTGTCCCCCCCTTGAAGGCCTGCCTGCCTGTCCCCCCCTTGAAGGCCTGCACCCCCTTGAAGGTCTGCACCCCCCCCCCCGAAGACCTGCACCCCCCCTTGAAGGCCTGCCTGCCTGCCTGTCACCCCCCTCCCCCTTGAAAGTCTGCCTGCCCGCCCGCCCGCCCCACCCTGAAGGCCTGATGCCCCGACCCACCCCGAAGGACCATTCGCCCCCCTGGCCTCCCCGCACTACCTATGAAGCAGCCGCAGCAGGATCGCGACGTCAGCTATATTTGCGCTACTTAGGAGCTGCTTCCTGCGTCGCGGTCCCGCCCCCTCCTCTGACATCAGAGGAGGGACGGGACCGCGGCGCAGGAAGCAGCGCCCAAGCAGCTGAGGGATTGCTGACGTCGCGATCCTGCTGCGGGCTGCTTCATAGGTGTGCTGGAAGGTCAGTGGGGCGAGCGGTCCTTCGGGCGTGGGGGGGGACTGAGCGGCAAGGCCGGGAACACCCCCTCAGGGCTGGTACCCGGGCGGCCCGCCCCCCCGCACCCCCCTAGGTACGCCACTGCACCGAACCAAACTGATAGAAGGAGAATGAGCTTCTTCAGGGATCTGACCCAGTTCTAATACCTCTCCGTCTCCGTGCCGACCGACCCCCCCAGGACCGACCCTTAGAAACATGTTTTCAGGCTTGGAATCCAGTTAAAAGGCAATAGACGCTCTGTCTATACCTGGGACCAAACTGAAAGAAATTTGTCCAGCCCTGGCAAGTTCAAACCCAACTCAAACCAAATTCCTGCACTCCTGGGGAAGGGGGAGGTTTTGCCTTCTGAGAAAGTGCTCCTTAGTACATCAGAATCTCTGTCTGCTTCTTGGGCACCAGCACTGGAGAAATAATGAGGACGCCCTACTTTCTTTCTGCATGTGAAGCCATCTGGAGGGGGGGGGTGTGTGTTTGTGAGTACCAGAAGGCACTGCGAGGAAGGAACGGGGTATATTAGTAGATCTGTGTGTGATGGAGGGCACTAGGGCCAGCAGGAGTGAGGTACATAGTTAGAGCTGTAGAGGGGGGGGGGGGAGAAGGAGGGTGTCCCTATTGCAAGGGAGGAGTGAGGTTTCCCTCGCCTTTTCTTTCAGTCCTAAAGTTCACATTTTCTGGCTTTGGCTGCCTTCAGCAGTCATGCGAACCGGGTAACAAAGCCCCCTGACCCCTGCACGCTGTCTGATTCGGCTGCTGTTGAACAGTTTGCGTGCCGGAACCCTTCTCAGGCTGAGTTGGAATTTGGGTTATGAGCTGCAGGGAGTGGTTGTGAATTTCTCCGTGAGAACCTTGTGCATCCTCCTCCAGCTTGAGTTCCGATCCTCCCCGAGGCTGACGTATTTCCTGTTGCCTCAGCTTTCAACAGCAATCTGACCTGGAGGAGGGGAGAACAAGGCCTGGGAATGCATTTATCTGAGTTTGGGGTTTAGGTTTCTGCCACTTGGTGCTGAATGTAAGACGCGCGCACGAGGACGCGCACGCGTAGACGCCCGCACTAGACGTCCCCACGTAGACGTTCCGCACTAGACGTCCGCACTAGACGTCCCCCACGTAGACGTCCCCACGTAGACGTCCGCACTAGACGTCCCCACGTAGACGTCCGCACTAGACGTCTAGTGCGGGCGTCTAGTGCGGACGTCTACGTGGGGACGTCTAGTTCGGACGTCTAGTTCGGACGTCTAGTGCGGGCGTCTACGTGGGGACGTCTAGTGGGGACGTCTAGTGGGGACGTCTAGTGCGGGCGTCTAGTGCGGACGTCTACGTGGGGACGTCTAGTGCGGACGTCTAGTGCGGACGTCTAGTGGGGACGTCTAGGTGCGGACGTCTAGTGGGGACGTCTATTGCGGACGTCTAGTGGGGACGTCTATTGCGGACGTCTATTGCGGACGTCTAGTGGGGACGTCTATTGCGGACGTCTAGTGGGGACGTCTAGTGCGGGCGTCTAGTGGGGACGTCTAGTGCGGGCGTCTAGTGCGGACGTCTAGTGGGGACGTCTATTGCGGACGTCTAGTGGGGACGTCTAGTGCGGGCGTCTAGTGCGGACGTCTAGTGGGGTACGTCCTAGTGCGGACGTCTACGTGGGGACGTCTAGTTGCGGGCGTCTAGTGCGGACTCAAGCTGGAGGAGGATGCACAAGGTTCTCACGGAGAAATTCACAACCACTCCCTGCAGCTCATAACCCAAATTCCACTCAGCCTGAGAAGGGTTCCGGCACGCAAACTGTTCAACAGCAGCCGATCAGACAGCGTGCAGGGTCAGGGGGGCTTTGTTACCCCGGTTCGCATGACTGCTGAAGGCAGCCAAAGCCAGAAAATGTGAACTTTAGGACTGAAGAAAAGGCGAGGGAAAACCTCACTCCTCCCTTGCAATAGGGACACCCTCCTTCTCCCCCCCCCCTCTACAGCTCTAACTATGTACCCTCACTCCTGCTGGCCCTAGTGCCCTCCATCACACACAGATCTACTAATATACCCGTTCCTTCCTCGCAGTGCCTTCTGGTACTCACAAACACACACCCCCCCCCCCTCCAGATGGCTTCACATGCAGAAAGAAAGTAGGGCGTCTCATTATTTCTCCAGTGCTGGTGCCAAGAAGCAGACAGAGATTCTGATGTACTAAGGAGCACTTTCTCAGAAGCAAAACCTCCCCCTTCCCCAGGAGTGCAGAATTTGGTTTGAGTTGGGTTTGAACTTGCCAGGGCTGGACAAATTTCTTTCAGTTTGGTCCCAGGTATAGACAGAGCGTCTATTGCCTTTTAACTGGATTCCAAGCCTGAAAACATGTTTCCAAGGGTCGGTCCTTGAGGGGGTCGGTCGGCACGGAGACGGAGAGGTATTAGAACTGGGTCAGATCCCCGACCCACCCCGAAGGACCATTCGCCCCCCTGGCCTCCCCGCACTACCTATGAAGCAGCCGCAGCAGGATCGCGACGTCAGCTATATTTGCGCTACTTAGGAGCTGCTTCCTGCGTCGCGGTCCCGCCCCCTCCTCTGACGTCAGAGGAGGGACTGGACCGCGGCGCAGGAAGCAGCGCCCAAGCAGCTGAGGGATTGCTGACGTCGCGATCCTGCTGCGGGCTGCTTCATAGGTGTGCTGGAAGGTCAGTGGGGCGAGCGGTCCTTCGGGCGTGGGGGGGGACTGAGCGGCAAGGCCGGGAACACCCCCTCAGGGCTGGTACCCGGGGCGGCCCGCCCCCCCCGCCCCCCCCCCCCCCCCTAGGTACGCCACTGCTCAAGAGTATCACATTGCCTAAAACTGACCTTAACTTCTCCTTACACATATTCCACAGAAAAAACTATTCAAATCTATTTTTGAATCCCAGGCTTCTAAAATGTAGATAGCCTGATGCTATATCTGCAACAATCTTCTTTACCACTACAAAAATTCAGGAAGATGTTAAAGGCATATCTCTTCTCTTTGTAACTCTCATGATTCCTGTTCAGTTATGTCTTCTAGATTCTCATTGTAACTATAACAACTTAACTCGAAGTCTTATTGTAAACCACAATGAATCCTAGTTGAAATTTGCGGGATATAAGAAACTGTATGGTATGATTTGATATGGTATGGCAAGGATACTAGGCTATATAGAGAGAGGTGTAACCAGCAGAAGAAAGGAGGTATTGATACCCCTGTACGGATCATTGTTGAGGCCCCACTTGGAGTATTGCGTTCAATTTTGGAGACCGTATCTGGCTAAGGATATAAGAAAACTTGAAGCAATCCAGAGAAAAGTTACGAAGATGGTAGGGGGTTTGTGTCAAAAAACATACAAGAAGAGACTGGAAGACCTCAACATGCATACTCTAGAAGAGAGGAGGGACAGGTGTGATATGATACAGACATTTTAAATACTTGAAAGGTATTAATATAGAACCAAATCTATTCCAGAGAAGGAAAAATGGTAAAACTAGAGGGCATAAACTGAGGTTGCAGCTTGGTAGACTTAGGAGTAATGCTAGGAAATTCTTTTTCATGGAGAGGGTGGTGGATACCTGGAATGCCCTCCCAAGGGAGATGGTGGAGAGAGCCACAGAATTCAAAAAAATTGTGGGATGAACACAGAGGATCTCTAATTAGAATATGAATGGTATAAATTGAAGAACTAAGGCCTATACTGGGTACATTTGCATGATCTGTGTCTCTTATATGGCAATTCAGTTTAGGATGGGCTTCGCTAGGAGCCCCAGCAATTTGGAACATGAAGATGGTGCTGGACAGACTTTCACAGTCTGAATCCCGCAAATGATGAGATAGGTTGGATGGGCTGGAGTGAGCTTCGATGGCAACTCCATAGTTGGAACCTAAGGACAGTACTGTATAGACTTCTAAGGTCTGTGGCCCAGAAATAACAAAGAAAAAAGACAGTTTAATTTAATCATGAAATTGAAATGCATATAATTATAGGGAAGGCTGGATGGACCGTTCAGGTGTAAATCTGTTGTCATTTACTATGTTACCTTGAGACACTCAATTATAGAATTACTCCTTAGGCCAAAATTCTATACTGTATATGGTACCAAAAAATGAGCACACAGTGAATATCCTATAAATAGTATTCTGAGTTGAAACCTAGTATAAATCACTGCACTCAGTCTCCCTCTGGATTACCTATAGTATTAATTCTTTTAGTGACTGTGAAGTCAGGGCCTTCAGTGGATTCTGTGAATCCCCTCAACCACGCAGCTCTATGCTTTTTTTTTTTTGCTTGATGCAGTTTGATTGGTTGAGCAGACATGCCTGCTCACACATCAAACTGTATTGAACAAAAAGTAAAATGCCCAATAAAATGCTGCTGGGCTAGGAATTTCACTTGCCTCCTGAAGGTCCTGATGGCAACTCTCTGAATTTTATTGGTCGAGATTCTGCTTCTGCCTGTTCAACTAATCAAATTGTGGGAAGCAAAATTGGCATGCATTTCAGGGGATTCTCTGAAGACCTTGACTGCATTGCATCTGTGCTATGTTCTGGAGAGACAGGTTGGGCCCAGCAGTTGCAGGGGGGCATTATAGAAAGGCCCTGGGAGCACAAAGGTGGCTGTGGGGAGCCTAGAATGTCCAACAAAGGCAGCAAAAGGGTTGGGATTCTGACAAGGTATGAAGGACTCTGAACATGGGCAGGCCATTAATGCTATGAAAGTGACATGTGGCAGCATTTGTTGGGCATGAAATGGAAGAGCAATTCTGGTAAGAGGCTGCGATTGGGGTAACTGGCTGCCGCAGGTAAGAATGCAATGGGGCTGGCAGCATTTTGAGCTTCACAGTGAAGTGTACATGCAGCCAGGTGTCTTGTGGGCCTAGCATGGAATATGGAGCTCTGCAGGCATAGGAAACTTCACCTGCCTACAGCCTTGTGCATGGCCGAACTAGCAGCTGATTTTAAAAGTCATTTTAATGTATGAGGTTGCATGTGCATATGATTGTGGGATACTGGGAGGGGCATTTTAAAAGCTTTGGCAGAATTTTAAAGCTGGAAGAGAGGCATATTTAAGTACTTTACTGGAATTGAGCATGAGTGAGATGTTACAAGTAGTTGGGAGTCAGAAGCTAAGGAGGCAAAGTGCTGTTGAGTGGAGTTATTTAGCCTTAAAATCCACTAGAAATAGCTGAGTTGGGATAGTGTTTGGTTGGTGAAGCTGTGGGAGGTTTTTTTTTTCAGAAACAGATTGAGGTGGGGAGTGAATGGAATAGTGGCTGCCAGAGCTAAAGCGCTTAGAGAAGGGCAGTTCTAATCAGACTTTTACTGCTGGAATCTGGTTAAAATTGCTTTGAGGAAAAAAGAAATGAAGGTACCAAGCCTGAGGGTAAAACAGACCAAGCAAAAGAGGCACTGGAGATGTCAAGCCCAATATGCAGTTACAAATACTTTATTAATAGTTTGTACAAAAGTTCAGTGATAAATCATTAAAGAGACTGCGAAAATCTGCAGAAGGATCTCAACCAGCTGGAGACGTGGGCGAAAAAGTGGCAGATGAATTTTAACTTAGACAAATGTAAGGTGATGCATTTGGGAAAGAAAAACAAAGAGCATGAATATAGAATGTTGGGGGTGACTTTAACCAAATGTGAACAAGAAAAGGATCTGGGGGTAGTGATTGATAGAACCCTTAAACCTTCGGCTCAATGTGCGGTGGCGGCGAAAAAGGCAAACAGGATGTTGGGTATGATTAAGAAGGGGATCACGAGTAGATCGGAAGAAGTTATAATGCCACTTTATAGAGCTATGATTAGACCACACTTAGAATACTGTGTCCAACACTGGTTTCCATACCTTAAGAAGGATATAGCTCTGCTGGAGAGGGTGCAGAGGCGAGCCACGAAACTAGTCAAAGGTATGGAGAATTTGAGCTACAGAGAACGCCTCAAGAAACTGGGACTGTTCACCCTTGAGAAGAGAAGACTGCGAGGAGATATGATAGAGACTTTTAAAATATTAAAAGGATTCGATAAAATAGATCAGGAACCAGCATTACTAATATTTTCAGATGTACATGGACAAGTGGTCATAGCCTGAAACTGAGCAGCAGCAGGTTCAGGACTAACATCGGAAAGTTCTGTTTCGTACAACGAGTGGTGGACACTTGGAATGCTCATCCGGAGGAGGTTGTGATGGAGACTACTGTTCTGGGTTTCAAACGCAAGTTGGATGCATACCTTCTTGCTAATCATATTGAGGGATATGGGAAAACCGGGTCTCCATAAAGGAGTACCTAAATGGGCCTCCGCGTGTGCGGATCGCTGGACTAGATGGACCTAGGTCTGATCCGGAGAAGGCATTTCTTATGTTCTTATGCAAGACAAATGTTGTCCAAACTAGGATCTGTCGCCTTCCTCAGGGAACAATTATAAACTCGTTATGCTCTGCAAATGTTGCGTATAAATTGCAAACATAGAAAATGCACTGGAAGATGGGCCTAAGAGTCTGGTTGGCTCAGGTGCATAAGGCCTCTCCTACAGAAGGCCTTATAACTTCTCAGGTAAATATTCCTAAACTCTAACACTTCTTAACTAAGGGGGTCTTTTACTATGACGCGCCAGCCGATTTAGCGCTTGCTAAATCGGCTAGTGCGCCTTAGTAAAAGACCCCCTAAGTTTAACTTAGAATCTGTGTTTAAAAGTTTCTCTGTCTTTCTCTCCAACTTTAGATACACCAGGAGTCTATGGGCTCTTTTTACTAAGCTGCGGTAGTGTTTTTAGCGCGTGCTGCAAATTAGTGCGCTAGCTCCCGCGCTACGTGGAAAAACTAACGCCAGGTCAATGGAGGCATTAGCATCTAGCGCGTGCACTAAAACCGCTAGCGCAGCTTAGTAAAAGGACCCCTATACTCCAGTAAACTCAGGTAAGTATTTCTCTAAATTCTTTACAATCAGTCTTTGTATACCAAAGTTATTAATTAGGACTCTTAATAACCAAAATATCTGTTTTCTCTTGCAGACTGATATGTTTAGTGTCATTGGACCCTTTACAGGTAAGTTTACTTAAAGAGGAAAAATGTTCTTTCAACCCATTGTTTTCCCCAAAATAATGCAAATAGTGTCAAAAAAAGAAAACAGCGTGCACAGTATAAAAATGAAGATAAAATGAAACCTTTTTTTTTTCAGGCCTGAACTGGAACTGATGCTGGAACCGGAGCTGCATCTGGAACTGGAGCTGGAACTGAAGCTGGAACTCCTATCTCCAAATAAATCAATAAAACAAGACCTTGACTCCCTGTGTGATGTTTTCTATGTGTATCCTTCTGCTATAAGTGCTAACTATTCTCAGAAAAATAAAATAAATTAAAAGGGATTTCCAGTCTAGTCCCAGTCCCTTAGTCTGCTTTCACTCAACCAGTTCTAATGTAAAACTGCTCTCTCCTGCAGTGCCAGAACTCCATGCAGCCACAGCTATAAACAGCTTTAACTTGCCAGGTTTCACTCTAAAATTCGCTGGAAATCTTAAAAGAAATGCCTTTATTAGCCAGTGTAGTTGTCTCAGCCCTTCAGCTAGGCATTCATAAGAGGGTTTAATTTACTAGTTAAAGAACCCTTTGCAGCACAACTCAGATTAAACCCATTTTCAGACTCATACAGGGCTGCAGAGTTCTTCTTTGGCTGTCACTAAAATATACCCTTTTTCAGAAGAATTACAAGGATCCAGATACCTTCCAACCTGTCGTCAAAATAGTAATTCCTGTTTTAAAATCATTTCTGAACACAGACTCAGCACAGACTCTCACCAAAACCAGCTGAGAATCTCAGAGCCTCTTAAAACTTTAAAATATTAGTCAAATTAATTTTCACAAAGGCTTTCCACTAAGCCAGTTCCTTAAATCACTTTCAGTAATCAAAAACTACTTTTAAAATCTTACTTTCCTTTGACCTGTCTTCTCAGGCACCTCTAATTATCTCAAAACACCAAGAAAATTACACCAATAGCTCAATCTAATCAAGCCTTTTCTCTAGTGATTAAAATTACCCAGTTTCTAATTATAATTCAAGCTAAAATAACCAAACCTGAGCCCACTCACTCAGTAACAGCCATCTATTAGTCCTGAAATCAATCAACTGCCAAAACGTCTCTCCTTGGAACACACCACACACAAACACCATACCATGGAATATACACTCACCAGACATGCTCATGCATTCATACATAACGTGACCATTTATTTTTTTCATCAAAACGGGACATCTATTAATTTTCAGTCCCGCCCCATCCCGCCCTAGCATCGCCTCCAATCCCACACCCAATTTCTTCCATTCATTTTTCATGTACACATATCATATTAATTCAGAATGGTAACCATAAAATTAAAAAAACCCACAAAGCACACTGTAGCAGTGAAAATGTTAATTATCATTTATATTTGTGGGGGTTTTCAAAGATGTCAAGGCAGATGACTTTAAAATATGCAATGTCACCTCAGTAACTATAGAAAAATAGACAAATATAGTGCAAAATATAGGCAGCAGATATAAATTCTCAAAACTGACACATTTTGATCACTAAATTGAAAATAAAATCATTTTTCCTACCTTTGTTGTCTGGTGATTTCATGCATCTCTGGCTGCACTTCCTTCTGACTGTGTATCCAATATTTCTTTCTTTCTTTCTTTTCCAACATTTCTTTCACAATCCAGCCCCATCCCCTTTGGGTCCAGGTCTCTCTCACTTTTCCCTCTGTTACCCTCCCCAGATCCAGTGTCAGTTCTTCTTTGTACCTTTGTTCCAGGTCTCCCTTTCTCTCCCTCCTCTGTTATGATCTTGCATATCTCTGCTCTTCCTCAGGGTCTCTCCCCCTCTGTCTGCACCTCGCATAGTCCTGCATCTGCCCACTGTCTTTCCCCTTTGACCCAGGCCTTTCTCTCTTTAGTCTTTCATCTGCTTACAACCCCCTTTTTCCCTGACTCTTTCTCTCCTTCCCATGTCCCCCTCACGGCCTTCCAGCCTTTGTCCCACCCCCTCCCACGATGCCAGCCAGCCAGCCTACCTCCCTCCCTCCCTGCCACACCAAAGCCATCCTGCTTGTCTGCCTCCCTCCCTCCAGTGCTGAAGCCTGGCTTACCACTGATTAAACCCCCCCCAGACCTGTCCCCGCTGCTGCTTCCTGCCCACCGCCGCTTCAACTGAAGGAAAGGAAGATCCAGGTGCCGGCCCACAAGCCTTATTCCTGACGTCAATTCTGACGTTGGAGAGGAAGTTCTGGACCAGCCAATCGTTGCCTAGCTGGCCCGGAACTTCCTCTCTGATGTCAGAATTGACATTGGGAAGAAGGTTTGTGGGCCAGCGCCTGGACCTTCCTTTCCTTCAGTTGCAGCAGGTGGCGGGCGGGAAGCAGCAGCATGCGGCAGCGGCGGCAGATCGGGTTTGAATCGGCGGTAGGCCAGGCTTCGGCGTTGGAGGGAGGAAGGCAGACAGGCAGGCTGGCTTTGGCACGGCAAGGAGGGTAATCGATTGCCTGTCCTGTTGTCCCCACACACAGCTTTGGGACGCTGTCTCTGAAAACGGGACATTTCGGCATCCCGAAGCTGTGCGTGGGGACAATGGGACTGGGGATCTAAAAACGGGATGGTCCTGTTCAAAATGGGACGTAAGGTCACATTATTCATACACAAACACTTCCATACACCACTACACAGCATTACAGTACCTTAACCATGCTGTCCCAGCCACAAAAACTACCCTTTACTTGCAGGAAACTTAAATAAAGTTGATCATAGCTCATTTAAAAGCTATGATTGCCTCCCTGTCTCCTGCTTTCGTGCCAGGAGCAACGGAGGCATGAGAGACACTGAACTTCTGAGGTGCCCCCCCCCCCGGCTGGCCACCAATTAGGAGGTGCGATTTTGCCTCCAATAACATCTAGGTACTGTCCTTCCTAGGCATTCACTGCTCTCCCTGCTGCTGCCCTTTTCGCGCATGCAGAACAGTGTGCATGCCCCCAGTTGCACAGGCCTCTTCAGACCTTGGCGTACCCCTGGTCAGGATCCAACTGTCTCTCCTGCTGCAACTAGCAGCCCAAAATGGACCCCCTTTAGCCTCCGGGGCCAGGCTCAGGACTCTGGTACTCCCCCCACCTCCCAGCCCCTTGCTTATGGGACATTCCCCAGTATGGTGGTACTTATGGGACATTCGCCACTATGGTGGTACTTATGTGGCCTGACAGTTCAACTGGACCCCAGTGCCCATCAGGCTGGGATCCACTCACCTGCTCTCTGCCTTCTGACTCCTTCCCTGGACCTTCTCTGCTCTTCCCGTCCCCCCTGTAGTCATCGGCGCGCTCCCATGCCTCTCTTCAGGCCTGTGGCCCAGTCCTGGCACCTTCTGCACATGCAAGGAAGTCCATGCATACGCCGATGCTCCTCCCATGTTCTCCAGTGGCCGGCAATCAGCTGATTGCCACTGCTGTGGAAACTGGACCTCTCGCTTCCTTCCAGCCCTGCCAGGAGCTATCCAGGGGATCGTGGCAGAGCCACGACCCTGCCTGATGTTCTCCCCCCCCTCACAGGATCTTGCTTCCCAGAGATTGTGGTGGGACTGCGTTCAAAACTTTAGCTGCCCTCCACCACTCTTGTTAGCTTCCGGGTCAGGACCCCCCAGATGGGTTAAATTTATTTTAAAATTTTTAACTTGTTACATGTGCATAAGATAATTGATGAGATAGCTGCTAAATGGCACTAAGAACCAATAGAGAATTGGAATCAGCTGACACTAATTTGTATTGATTTGCAGATATGTATGCAACTATATTTGTTTCTGGACTCTAGGGGTCCTTTTACTAGTGCTGCGGCACAAGTGGCCTAAGCACACCACTTACACGTTTTTCCTGTGCGCTAAGGCCACTTGTGCCACAGCTAGAAAATGTTCTGTTTAAAATCTCCACTAGTTATCCATCGAAGTGCAAATTAATTTTAAGATCTTATGCATTATTCATAAAGTGTTCTACAATTACATGCCTGTAATTTTGGTAACTTTTCTTTGTTTCTATAGACCTTCACATAATTTATGATCTTCAGATAGTCTAGATGTGCCTTCTTGTAATCATATTATAATGCAATGACATATGTTGAAGGGGTCCTATTTGTGGAACCCTCTTTTATTGGACTTAAGAACTACTACCGTGTTTCCCCGAAAATAAGACCTATCCCAAAAATAAGCCCTAGCATGATTTTTGGGGTAGGTCTTAATATAAGCCCTACCTCTGAAAATAAGCCCTAGTCACCGGCGGCAGCAGCGCTTCCCCCCTCCCACCTGCTGCTGCGCAACCCCTCGCTCCCCCCCCCACCGCTGACCCATCTCTCCCTCCCATCCAAACCATGAGACAGGAATTCCTTCTAACAGCGTCGGAGCAATCTACACAGGCTACTTCGTGGCCTTCTATCTCCTGGGCATTCCTCTGCCACATCACTGATGATGTCATCAGCAACGCGGCAGAGGAACGCCTGGGAGATAGAAGGCCACGAAGCAACCTCTGTAAATTGCTGCCGACGCTGTTATAAGGTATTCCTGTCTCGCGGTTCAGATGGGAGGAAGAGATGAGTCAGCAGGGGTAGAGGGGGATATGGGGGGTATGCAGCGGCGGTGGCGGGCGGTGGGGAGATAGAAAGATGCTACACGGGGTGATGGGAGGAAGGGAGGGATAGAAACTGCAAGGGTTCCGCTGCAAAGGGGGATGGGAGGGAGATACTGCACAAGGGGATGGTGAAAGGGAAGGAAAGATGCTGCACATTTGGGGAGAGAAAGGAAATAGGAAGAACTGGGGTGGAGGAAAGGAAGGGAGAGATGATCATTGTACATGAAAAAAATAAGACCTACCCAAAAATAAGATCTAGTGCCTTTTTTGGGCACCAAATTAATATAAGACAGTGTCTTATTTTTGGGGAAAAACAGTACAGAATTAATACAATTCAGGAAACAGTTTAAACCCCATTTATTTGAACAAGTTTATGCTGCAAGAGGTGCTTATTGTCCCATTTCAGCAGATTTGAGCTACCATGTTACATTTTGATGAGTGAATTCTGTTTGATATGATAATTATTTATTTAGTGTGCATTTTATGTTTTATAGTCTAAATTTTGTTCTATTATGTATGTTTTACCATATAACCCCCTAGAACAACTGAATAGTTCAAATGTAAAAAAAATCATAAACAAGCCTACTTGTACAATATTTTTGGAGAAACAAGAAGTTCTCTTGACATTTTCTGCTATTTTTAACAGCTGTATGAGAAGTATGGCCCTGTGTTCACGATTTATATGGGTCTCCGTCGAGTGGTAGTGATTTGTGGATATGATGCGGTGAGGGAAGCCCTAATAGCTCAAGCAGAGGATTTCAGTGAAAGAGGAGACTTGCCCACATTTAACAAGGTGTTTCGCAAATACGGTAAGAAACATTTTCAAAGGCAAATTTGGTCCTCCACAGCAGTAACAGCAACCTGAGACTCCACTTACTTTCATCTGTTTATCACAATATCATATATCATCTTTTGGAATAACAGCAAAGCATTTAATAGATTTAAAACACCACAAAACAGACAAAGGCTCAAAGAAGACTGTTTTATTTTTATGCAGTGGCATAGTAAGGGGGGAGGGGGAGCAGGCCTCCATGGGCACCATCTTGGTAAGGGTGCAGGCATCCATCCTCCTCTCTGCCACCCCCCACTCCTTCCCTTCCCCCACTGCCATGAATGCATGCCGCTTCTCTTCCCCTGTACCTCTGTAGCATTCCTAGCGCGAGCAGCAACGTCCAAGTTGCTGTCACGCCAGCAGCGGCTCTTCCTCTGACATCACTTCCTGGACCCACGCTTAAGAGTAGATGTCAGAGAAAAAGCCAGCGCTGGTGCGACAACAGCTTGGGGGTTGCTGCTCGAGCCAGGAGTGTTACAGGGGTGCGGGGGAAGGGAAGCAGCGCGCGCATGGCAAAAGGGGGCAGGGAAGGATCGTGTGTAGATGGGGGTGGGGAGGTGGAGAAGAGGACAGGGGAGGGGTGTTACCACCCCGGAAGCCTCTCACCCTCGCTATGCCACTGTTTTTATGGACACTGTTTTAGCTATTTTCAGTGCCATAAAACTCATTCTTTGGTTCCCAAGAGGCAGTTAAAGGATAGAGAGGAAAAGGTAAGTCACAGGGTACTGCACATCCTGCTAATACTACCTGCCATGGTGCATACTTTCCCCTCAAATGCATCCCATTAACCCCTTGTCTCTGTAGTGGTTTTTTTTTTGCATCTCATCCCCCTTGCCCTGCAATAAGTCAATCTGTTGGTGTAGAGTAGGGATGTCCAACCCAGTGGCATAGTGAGGGTGAGTGGCACCCGGGGCGGTGGTGTTTTTTCCAGCACTCTTCTCTGCCCCCCCCCCCCCCGCCATGCGCATCCCAAACCATTCTTAAAATCAGCTATGCTATCCTCTCTTACCATATCCTCTGGTAACGCGTTCCAGAACTTAACTATTCTCTGAGTGAAAAAATATTTCCTCCTATTGATTTTAAAAGTTTTTCCCTGTAACTTCATCGAGTGTCCCCTAGTCTTTGTAATTTTTGACGGAGTGAAAAATTGATCCATTTGTACCCGTTCTCAGTGGCATACTAAGGGGGGGAGGTCTGCCCCGGGTGCATGCTCCAAGGGGGTGCACAGTCGGCCGGATCCGGAACCTCCCGCGCTGCTTCAATCGGCACTTCAGCGCGGCTGCCGTACATAGAGCAGAGTCGGCAGCCACGCTGAAGTGAAGAAGGTCCCGCGATAACTGTGCCGTTTCCCTCCTCTGTTTCGGAAGAGGTAAGTGACGTCAGGTGGGGGGGGGGGGGTGAGAGGGTGGACCGGCAGCTGCAGTCATCGTGGGATCTTGCGAAACTAACTGCGTCTGCCGGCCCAGCCCCCTCCGACAACACTTACCTTTTCCATTGGAGCAGAAGCAGTCATCGCGGGATCTTTGGTATGGAGACAGAAAGGAGGTCAGGGTGGCATGAAAGGGTGTGGAGGGTGACAAAGGGGGGTCAGGGTGCTATGGAATCATGCTGAAGGGTGTCAAAGGGGGGTCAGGATGTTATGGAATCATGCTGAAGGGTGACAAAGGGGGGTCAGGGTGCTAAGGAATCATGCTGAAGGGTGACAAAGGGGGGTTAGGGTGCTATGGAATCATGCTGAAGGGTAACAAAGGGGGGGGTTCAGGGTGGTAGGGAATCATGCTGAAGGGTGACAAAGGGGGTCAGGGTGGTATGAAATCATGGTGAAGGGTGAGAAAGGGGGTCAGGGTGGTATGGAAGTGTGGTGGAGGGAGAGAAAGGGGCAGATGCTGATGGAATTGCAGGGAAAGAGAGAGAAGGGGCAGATGATGGAAGTGGGGAGAAGGGGCAGATGATGGAAGTGGAGAGAGAGAATAGGGCAGATGATGGAAGTGGGGAGAGAGAAGAGGGCAGATGATGGAAGGAGGGGATAAATAAAAGGAGGGCACATGATGGGGGAAAAGGATTGAGTTAGGGAAATACTGGAGGGGGTGAGGGAAAAAGGTGGGGAGTTGTAGGTAGACAGTGAAAAAGGAAATTGATGAGAGGGTAGTAAGAACATAATCTAGATGGATGCAGAAAATAAATTGAAAAAGGAAAATGAGGGAAGAAAGGGATTGCTGAAGAGAGGTGTGGGAGAGGGAAGGAGAAGAGAGAGATGCCAGACCAATGGGGGTGAAAGGAGAGATGGAAGGGGCATTGAAGGAGAGAAGATGCCTTATAGGGGCAGAGAGATGGCAGACAATGGATGGAAGGAAAAGAGTAACAAGAAGATGAGGAAAGCAGAAACCAGAGAAGACAAAGGTAGAAAAAAATTTTCTATTTATTTATTGCTTTAGGAGACATGTGTCACTGTTTCTGTGGTGTTGCATTGTATGCAGAGTCCAGCTTCTTGCTGGTTCAATTTAACCTTTGTCTATGTATTTCTATTTTATCCCCCCTTTTACAAAACTGTGGAGCATTTTTAGCGCCAGCCAGTGTGGTAGCAGCTCTGATGCTCAGAATTCTATGAGCGTCAGAGCTGTTATCACCGTGGCTAAAATCCACACTACAGTTTTGTAAAAGAGGGAGGGGTTAGTTTGTGATGACATATTCCATACTAGGCGAAGGTGTTTTCTGTGTTCTGTGTGTTCGAAAGACATGGTTTTCTGTTAGGATTGACGGTGTAGGATTGATCTGTACTAGTCTGGCTTGTTTAGTTTTACAATGGGTGTATTGATGTTGTACTGCTCACTGCATATGTAAGATGCTGCCTTTTCCTAGGTACTCATGTGACGTGTGGCTTGTTACTAAAAATCATGTTTTTCATACAGATGGGGGGGTGCCAAAAAATGATGGGCCCCGGGTGTCACATATGCTAGGTATGCCACTGCCCGTTCTACTCCACTCAGGATTTTGTAGACTTCAATCATATCGCCCCTCAACCGTCTCTTTTCCAAGCTGAAGAGCCCTAATTGTTTTAGTCTTTCCTCATACGAGAGGAGTTTCATCCCCTTTACCATCTTGGTTTATCTTCTTTGAACCTTTTCTAGTGCCGCTATATCTTTCTTGAGATTTGGAGACCAGATTTGAACACCATACTCCAGGTGAGGTCGCACCATGGAGCAATACAGAGCCATTATAACATTCTTAGTCTTGATAACCATCCCTTTTTAAATAATTCCTATCATCTTGTTTGCAATTTTGGCTGCCATCACACATTGGGAGGAAGGTTCCATCATATTGTCTACTATGACACCCAGATCCTTTTCTTGAGTGCTATCCCCCAAAGTGGACCATAACATCTAATCTAATCTAATCTAATCTAATCCTTAGGTTTGTATACCGCATCATCTCCACGTTCGTAGAGCTCGACGCGGTTTACAACTGTGATTTGGGTTATTCTTCCCAATGTGCATCACTTTGCATTTGTCCATATTAAGTTTCATCTGCCACTTGGACACTCAGTCTTCCAATTTCCTAAAATCTGCCTGCCTTTCACAATCTGTATGCTTATTAACAACAGCAGTTTAGTGTCATCTACAAATTTAATCACCTCACTCATCATTCCAGTTTCCAGATCATTTATAAATAAGTTAAATAGCACCGGTTCCAGTACAGATCCCTGTGGCACTCAACTGTTTACTCTCCTCCATTGATAAAAATGACCATTTAGCCCTACCCTCTGTTTTCTATCCGATAACCAATTCTTAATCCACAGCTGAACTTTCCACCCATCTGATGACTCTTTAATTTTCTCAGGAGCCTCTCATGAGGAACTTTGTGAAAAGCTTTCTGAAAATGGAGATACACTACATCAACCAACTCACCTTTATCCACATGTATATTCACAATTTCAAAGAAGTCGAGCAAATTGGTGAGACAAGATTTCCCTCAGCTGAACCCATGCTGACTCTGTCTCATTAATTCATGTGTGTCTACATGTTCTACAATTTTATTTTTTATAATTGTTACCACCATTTTGCCTATCACTGAAGTCAGGCTTACCAGTCTGTAATTTCCCGGATCTCCCCTGGAATCCTTTTTAAAAATTGGCATAATATTAGCCACCTTCCAATCTTCAGGTACTATAGACGATTTTAACGACAGGTTACAGATCACTAACAACAGATCAGCAATTTCATGTTTGAGTTCTTTTAGTACCCTGGGATCTATACTATTCGGTCCAGGTGATTTATCACTTTTTAACTTGTCGATTTGGCTTAGTACATCTTCCAGATTCACCGAGATTTCTTTCAGTTCCTCCTCCTCATCACACTTGAAAACCATTTCTGGTTCAGGTAGATCTCTTATATCTTCTGTAAAGACTGGATACTGGGTTGTATAAAGAGAGGCGTAACCAGTAGAAGAAAGAAGGTGTTGATGCCCCTATACAGGTCATTGGTGAGACCCCACTTGGAATATTGTGTTCAGTTTTGAAGAACGTATTTGGCGAAGGACATAAGAAGACTTGAAGAGGTCCAGAGGAAGGTGACATAATGATAGGAGGTTTGTGTCAAAAGACGTATGAGGAGAGACTGGAAGCCTCTGAATATGTATACCCTAGAGGAAAGGAGGAACAGACATTCAAATACTTAAAAGGTAATAACATAGAAAAAATTTTTTTCCAGGGAAAGGAAAAGGGTAAAACCAGAGGACATAATTTGAGATTGAGGGATGGTAGACTCAAGAGCAGTGTAAGGAAATTCTTCTTTATGGAGAGGGTGGTTGATGCCTGGAATGCGTTCCCGAGAGAGGAGAGGAAAACGGTGACAGAGTTCAAAATAATGTGGAATTAACACCGAGGATCTCGAATCAGAAAATAATAGGTCAGTACTGGGCAGACTTGCACAGTCTGTGTTCGTATATGGCTGGGATGGTTTAGATGGGATGGAGTAAGCTTTGACAGAGACTTCAGTAGATGGCACCTAAGCTCAGTACCGGGCAGAGCTTTGGGTTCTGGCCCAGAAATTGCTAAGAAGAAGAAAAGTTTAAATCAGTATTTAAAGAGAGGGTAAGATTGGGCAGATTGGATAGACCATTCGGATCCTTATCTGCCATCTTCTACTATGTTACTATAATTACTATAATTTAATAATCCAGATTCATATAACTTAACATAAGAAAACCTGCACAAATAGACGAGTTTTGAGTAGTTTACGGAAATGTCCAATGTGGTACATAAACACAGACTTCCTAGTAATCTGTTCCACAATCCTTATCTAGAGAATGGTATGCGTGAGTCACACGGGTGGCTAGAAAGTAAACATCTTGCTAGGTGAGAGATTTCAAACTTATTTGAGTTGCAGTAGCAAGAAGTTCACTAGCACCAACACCCCTGAGGCCAATGCCTGTTGCAGCTGCAGACTCTTCATTTCTGTTCTATCGAGATGACCTAACTCAGGTCTTGAATGGAAATTTCCTCCTTGGTTTTTGTTTTGACAGGCATTGAGGGTGTACACCTGCCACCTCAATGGAGCAAGAGACAGAGCTCAACTTAAGAAACAGACTTCCTCTTTGCCATAGTTTCTCTGATGCCGGCACTTGGAGTGGATGTAATTTTTCTCTACTAATGACCCTTTAGTAGCGAATGTATTCTTCTGATGCTCAAGTGCTGTAAAATGTCTCAAACGTCTAATTTTTTTAAATGGCTCTAAATTTGTGCATAAATGATTATGCATGAATTTGCAAATATGCATTATCTAAATAGTGTACACATTTTCGGAAGAGTTTGACCTCTTTTTTCAGAGTACATGATCTTAGCCAAAATGCTCAAATATAACGAAGCAAGCAAACAGTCCCCGGAACGACAAAGAAAGTGTCAAGAAACAAACATTTCCCAACTGCTCAACCCTAGTGTCATCCCTCTCCCTTAAGCCTAGATATGGGGCATAAATTACAAAAAAGGTCCTCCTGCAACTGCTATCATCGGGAGACCTCTATCCTTCCCTGGTGTTTAATGTGCCTTCTCCTCAGCTCCGACACAGAGAATAAACTTCAGAAGACTCCTCCTCCCTTTTCTCTTTCCATTGTGAAATATAGAAACAGTAGGACAGAATAAAATGGGGATCACTTCTATTTCACTGGATATTGGCTATGTAGTTATATGTGAAGGTGGAGGGTGAGGAGAAATTTAGATATAAACTTTGTAATGGTGCAAATTCCATCTTCTTTTAGCTTGGTTTCTTCCTTTGGTTTATTTATTTTTATACAGTCAAACCTCGGTTTGCGAGTAACGTGGTATGCTAGTGTTCTGTAAGACAAGCAAAACATTCCCGCAAATCATGCCTTGCAAACCGAGCGTTGACTCGATTTGCAAGCCCCCCCCCCCCCGTGATCCGCCCTCCCCCCCTGCTCACGTCCCCCCTCCACAAACCATCATCCCCTGCCCGCACGCCCACACACAATCCCTTACCCCGATCTGGCACCAGCACCAACACACAGGACGTGCTGGTGCCCGAAGTTCCTCCCTCTTGCCTGGGCTAGGCCTTAAGCATCTGCACATGCTCAAGGCCTTCTGGTTCTCGTTCTCTCTGAAACAAAACAAAATGAAAATGAAACAAAGCAGGGCTTTTGGTGCACTTTGGTGCACTGATATTATCTAAGGCTAGAAAACTGGCATATTGTAATTTACTGTAATCTAGAAACAGTCCAAAATAACATTTTCCTTCTCATTACCAGGGGTTGTTTTCAGCAGTGGGGAGACCTGGAAGCAGCTCCGCAGATTCTCCCTCTGGACCCTGAGGGATTTTGGATTTGGGAAAAGGAGCATCGAAGACAGGATCCAAGAGGAGGCAAAGTACCTGGTGGAAGAGCTCAGGAAAACCAAAGGCAAGAAATATAATCCTTTGTATTTTCTTAGAAAGTTCAGGGTCTGCTAACGAACAAATTATTAGATTGTCAGCGTCATTACAGAAGGAAATTATGTAGCTTTGTTAGGGCCTGAAGCCAAGTTAGTTGCATCTTAACACGACTTAAAGGGCTCTAACACAGCCTGTCTTGCTCTAACTCAGTGAAATTTAGGTCACTACAGGTTACACAGAGATGAGATGTAAAACATGCAAATGTGTAGGAAGTAACTCTTTGCTACGTAAACGCTATAATGCGACTTGGGGTGAATCACAACTCATACTGTTGCCAGTGTTCCCGCTAAGCTGCGCTGGCCTGCGCTCGCGCACAAAATATTACATCGCAGCGCAAAGTTTCTCTTCACAGCGCACACACGCGTCGGTAAGGTAAGGGGACGCATTGGGGGGGATTGCACTTCCCCACAATTGCCATGCTTCGGTTCCTCTTCTTCCTTCCTTCCTCCCCCCCCCCCCGCGGGACCCTGCGGCACCATCAACTCTTACTCCCTCTAATGTCGGCCCTGCAGCTCCAGACTTCCTCGCACCTTCTCCCCTCCCCCTTTGGATCGCTATTATTTTAATGTTATAGCCGCAGAGCTGTATCCATCAGTGGAGATGTCTAACCTCGGCCTGCCCCGGAACTCTTACTGCAACAGTGACTTCCTGTTCCTGCCTAGACGGGCGTCCTGCTGCAGTAAGAGTTCCGGGGCAGGCCGAGGTTAGACATCTCCACTGATGGATACAGCTCCGCGGCTATAACATTTAAAATAATAGCGATCCAAAGGGGGAGGGGAGAAGGTGCGAGGAAGTCTGGAGCTGCAGGGCCGACATTAGAGGGAGTAAGAGTTTGATGGTGCCGCAGGGTCCCGCGGGGGGGGGGGGGGGGGAAGGAAGGAAGAAGAGGAACCGAAGCATGGCAATTGTGGGGAAGTGCAGAGCTGCAGGGAAGAGTGTTGCGGTACCCAGCTGGAGGGAGAAGGAAGATGAGGGAGGGAATTAAAGGAGATGCCAGGGCTTGGAGCGTAGGAGGAAGGTATGCCCTGTCTAAGGGAAAAGGAAGGGGGAGATGTGAGAGCATGGAGGGGGAGCGAAAGATGGAAGAAAAGGAAAGGAGAGAGATGCCAGAGAATCAGGGAAGGGGAGATACCAGACTATGAGGAGAGGTGTGGGAGAGGGAAGGCGAGGAGAGAGATGCCAGACCAATGGGGTGAAAGGAGAGATGGAAGGGGGAGGCATACAGTTTCTGGAAGGGGCATAGAAGGAGAGAAGATGCCATATAGGGGGAAGAGAGACGGCAGACAGTGGATGGAAGGAAGAGAGTTACAAGAAGATGAGGAAAGGAGAAACCACAGAAGACAAAGGTAGAAAAAAATTTCTATTTATTTATTGCTTTAGGAGACATGTGTCACTGTTTCTGTGAAGCATTGTATGCAGAGTCCAGCTTCTTGCTGGTTCAATTTAACCTTTGTCTATGTATTTTTATTTTATCCCCCCTTTTACAAAACTGTGAAGCGTTTTTTAGCACCAGCCTTGGTGGTAGCAGCTCTGATGCTCAGAATTTTTATGAGCATCAGAGCTGTTACCTCCGTAGCTAAAATCCACACTACAGTTTTTGTAAAAGAGGGAGGGGTTAGTTTTGTGATTACATATTCCTTACTAGGCGAAGGTGTTTTCTGTGTTCTGTGTGTGTTCGAAAGACATGGTTTTCTGTTAGGATTGACGGTGTAGGATTGATCTGTGCTGGTCTGGCTTGTTTTAGTTTTTACAATGGGTGTATTGATGTACTGCTCACTGCAATATGTAAGATGCTGCCTTTTCCTAGGTACTCATGTGTGACGTGTGGTTTGTTACTAAAAATCATGTTTTTCTTATAGATGGGGGGGGGTGCCAAAAAATGATGGGCCCCGGATGTTACATATGCTAGGTACGCCACTGTATGTAAAGATACCAGAAAGCTGGCGTAGCAAAAACTTCTAAGTTTTGAGTATTTAACCCTCCCACAATCTCACGGGCACTCGTTTCAAGTTTATTGAGATTTTGATTTAAACGCAATATCAAATATTTTTCAATGCGTATAACAAAAATAAATTTGGGGAAATAAATAAAACCATTTGAACCAGTGTTCCCGCTAAGCTGCGCTGGCGTGCGCTGGCGCACAAAATATTACATCGCAGCGCACACGTTTCTCGTCACAGCGCACGATCGGAAGAGGCGTACGGCAGATGGCAGGGCGGCGAGAGGAGAATCGGGCGAGTTGGCTCATAACTTGCTGGCGCCCGATATTTTTGGCTCACGGTGAAAAAAGTTTGCTCACAACACCCGCCCGCTTAGAGGGAACACTGACTGTGACCATAAAATCATGTTAAAATAATCCCAGACAACAGCTGGAGATATTTTACTGGGAGCACCAGGCCTCAAAGCTACAGCCCAAAGCTCCTGGACTGACACTGAGCTAGACCTCGCAAGCCCCCAATCATATTCCCATGATCCAACTCAGGATCTTCCTCGATTGATTGAGGCGTAAAAATCAAACACAAAGATCGTCACATAAAAAAGCTTCTCCTTTCTCAGTCCTAAATGACTGCTTATTTCATAGAAATCCCATCTACTAGATTAACAATATTTAATTCAGCTATACCATTCCATATCTAATTAACTCAAAAAGGTGCACATGGCACCTGATAAATGAAAATTATCAAGCTACTAAAATATTTCTTTTACTACTGATCAGGGGTAGTGAAATGTCTTTTTGTTTGGGGGGAAGGGGCGAAGCTCTGTCCCCCAACTCCACCCATGCTCCATCCCCAGTTCTGATTGATAAATATTGCAGTCTGAACGCATATAAAGTATAGGTGTCATTTATTATGCTCCAAAAAGACGCCTCAGCCCCACCACTCCACCGCTGTAAGAATTTTATACTGCGGGAAGCATGTTGTAGTGCCTCATCATTGGCTGTCTATTTTTGAATATTTTTTTTGAATGTTTTTTTGTATTCTTAATCTTTTATCTGTGTTTTTATATTTTATAGAATAAATAATTTAAATAACTTCATTCGCTTCAATGTTGCATTATATATTTCAAAAGTAATAAATACTTATCTCAGCCAAACAGGAGTTTGGCTGAGCCAAACAGGAGTCGGATGACAGCGGCAGCCTTGGGAGACCCTTGATAAAATACTTGTTAGTGTGAAACATGTCGGGTCTGACTCCCAGGTGTTTGGCTGAGATAAGTATTTATTACTTTTGAAATATATAATGCAACATTGAAGCGAATGAAGTTATTTAAATTATTTATTCTATAAAATATAAAAACACAGATAAAAGATTAAGAATACAAAAAAACATTCAAAAAAAATATTCAAAAATAGACAGCCAATGATGAGGCACCACAACATGCTTCCCGCAGTATAAAATTCTTACAGCGGTGGAGTGGTGGGGCTGAGGCGTCTTTTTGGAGCACAATAAGTGACACCTAAATTTTATATGCGTTCAGACAGCAATATTTATCAATCAGAAGTACATTAGTCTGGACAGAATATTTATCTATTAAAGACAAGCCAATTTATAGTAAGCTCTGAGTTGAAATTACCATCCCCAGTTCTAGCATCTTCCTGTTCCTTCCCTTCCATCCCATAGTCACTCCCATCATGGCATCCAGCATCCTTCTTTACCTCTGAACCCCCCCCCACACTGTACTGCTCAGCATTTCTCTCACTTCTCTCCCTCCCTGGCATGCAGTATTCTATGCAAAGCTAATTGTTTGGGTTTAAAAAATAAAAATAATAATTGGGTTTTAATGGCATGGTCAATGCCAATTAAACCAATTAAAAACAAGTTTCACGATTCTGGAACTTGGAGGTATTGAGAATAGCTGTGTGAATGCTGAGCTCCTCCTCTGGGGACTCTTACAGTTTATTTTTCAGCAATTAAAATTGATTCCCTCACGGTAGATAGATAATTCATTATTATGGCAACAGGGAAGCAAATTCGTCTTGAGACTGCCTTTGCTGCAGGCACTAGCATTAGCAAAAGATTGAAGATGGATCCTTTAAAAATACCACTTCCCAAGGACTCTATGGACATCTTAGACTCACGGAGAGGATGAAAACATGGCTTCTGCAAGGGAAGATCGTGCCTAACGAACTTACTGCACTTCTTCGAAGGAATTAACAAACAAATGGATGAAGGGGCCCCCATAGACATTGTATACTTGGATTTCCAAAAAGCCTTCGACAAGGTACCCCATGCACGCCTATTACAGAAACTGAAGAACCACGGGGTGGAAGGAGAGGTGCATAGATGGATCAAAAATTGGTTGGCAGGAAGGAAACAAAGGTTGGGAGTGAAGGGCCACTACTCGGACTGGAGAAGAGTCATGAGTGGAGTTCTGCAGGGGTTGGTACTCGGACCGCTGCTGTTCAATGTATTTATTAATGGCCTATTAATGACCTAGAAACCTATTCAATTTCTTATAAAAGGACCCCTGAAAATAAACTGGCAACATACCCATTTGGTAGCAAACCACAGGCAAAATCATCATTTTAACCATTTGGACTCTCCCCCACCAAGACAGATGTAATGGGTTCCATTGCTCACAGATTTCTGAGACCTTTTGCAATAAGGATTTTTTCATTTACTCTCATCGTGTCTTCCCACGTTTTTTGAATCCAATACCTAAATATTTTATACCCTCTTCCTTCCAAAGAAAAGGGAATGAGTCAAATAATCCTTTTGGACAGTGTACATTTAGCAGAAGAACCTTTTATTTACTCCAATTTATTTTGTATCCAGAAGATTTTCCAAATCGGTCAATCAAATCTAGTAAATGCAGGATGATAGATTCAGGATTCCTCAAATAGATTCAGGATTCCTCAAATGAAGCAAAATATCATTTGCATAAGCAGAGACCTTATATTCCCGACCTGCATATTCCCTGTATCTCACTTGCCTGTTGAATAGCCAATAACAATGGTTCCAGAACAATGTCAAAAAGCAAAAGGGATAGTGGACATCCTTGTCTAACTCCCCTCTCCAGACGAAAACGTTCTGAAAAAGTATTATCTATAATAATAAAATGCTAAGCGCGCATGCGCACTCTTAAGCCATGTTCCCTGAAATCTGATCTGTCGGGATGTGGCCACAAGAGTGCGCATGTGCGCTTACCACGCATCTGGCTTGAACACTTGAAATTACCTGTAAAGTTGCCGCGGCGGCTACTCTCTCGAACCGCACCAGGCGGGGATCGAGAGAGGAGTCGAGGCGTCGGCTTTGAATTAAAAAATGAACTTTGTCATCCCTTCCTTTTGTACTTCCCAGGAGGGGAGGTGCGAGGCTGCGGCAGACTTCCTCCCCGGCTCTCCAACGGTGCTGGGGCCAAGTCACCTGTCATGCTCGATACCAATGCTGATCCAGAGCTCAAAGCCGCTGCCGCCGCGGCTACTCTCTCGAACCGCAGCAGACGGGGATCGAGAGAGGAGCTGCGGCATCGGCTTTAAATTAAAAAATGAACTTTGTCATCAGGAGCCGGCACCTGTCATGCTCGATGCCAATTTTTCCACCTCCTCCCTCTCGCCTGCTCACAGCGTTTAACTGAAAAGCGCTGTGCTGTGCTGCCACTGGCCTTACCGTCTTCTCTCCACTGCGGCCCGCCCTCTCACAAGTTCCTGTTTCGTTTAGGGTTGACCGCAGTGTAAAGAAGACACCGAGGCCAACCAACCGATCCCCACAGAAAATAAAGCTACCAAGGAAGTGACATCAGTAATGGTAACATGGAGTTGATGCTCTGATCAGTCTCACCTCTAATCTTTCCCTCCCCCTCATGCCAAAGTCTAATTTTACCAAATTTATAGCAACTCGGAAGTGGGGGGGGGAAATGCTGCTGCTACACAGAAAAAGGGGGGAAATGCTGTTGCTGCTACACAGAGAAGGAGGGAATGCTGCTGCTGTACAGGGAAGTGTGGGGAAATGCTGTTGCTGCACAGGGAAGGGGGGGGGGAATGTTGCTGCACAGGGAAGGGGGGAATGCTGTTGCTGCTACACAGAGAAGGGGGGGGAATGCTGCTGTTGCTGCTACACAGAGAAGGGGGGGGGGAATGCTGCTGTTGCTACACAGGGAAGTGGAGGAGGGGAGGAAGGGATAGTGGGCCAGAGAGCAATCTTGGTTTGTTTTGGGGGGAGACAGAAAGATAGGAAGGCAGCACATGAGAATGAAAGACAGACACACAGAAAGTCAGCAGGCAGGGAGAGAGACAGAAAGAAAGAAACACAGACAGACAAAGGGGGCCATAGAGAGAGACAGACAGAAAGAAAGACAGACAGTTAGAGGGAGAGAGACAAAAAAAGGAAGAAAGAGACAGGGGCAGGGAGACAGACAAAAATAAAGAAAGTCAGACAGACATATATTCTAGCACCCGTTAATATAACGGGCTTAAAGACTAGTTAATATATAATCTGGCAGAAGGTTTGAATCATTTGAATAAATCCAGATCCTATACCAAACCAATCCATTGCTTGATACATGAAGGTCCATTCTACTCGATCAAAGGCCTTCTCTGCATCCAAGGATACAGAGAAGGCCGGATCTTCCATGGCTTTTGTTAAATTCAACATATGAAAAGCCAGTCTGGTGTTGTTTGAAGAATCTCTTTGAGCAACGAACCCCGTTTGATGCGTACCAATAATATAAAGGAGAGCCTTGGCCAAGCGTAAATCTGAACACTTAGCCAGAAGTTTTCCATCTGCATTAATCAAAGAAATAGGCCTGCAATTTAAAACCAACATGGGATCTTTATTTGGTTTTTGATATGAATAGGGAAAACAATTAAATATATTTCAACAATAAGTATTCTATTAGTATTAATGAATTTCTTATTCTTTTGACAATGCATTGATGTGGTAGTGGCAGAGGTATACTAATATAAGTTGATAAATGAATTTAATTCAAAATTTAATTATATGCTTGCATGGATCTGTCAGTATATTAATTTGTACTGTGGTTTCAATTCAATTCTATTTATATACTGCGTCAGGCTATGTATTAGATCCTTCCTAAACTCATGGAGCATCTTCCGGACTGGCTTTACTTGGAATGGCAACTCTTGTCTCCATTGCGTTTGTGTCATGTTTTAAGTATCAAGTTACCTAGGCTTTATAAGGACAACAGAATTTTAGTTTCCACATGGCAAACATTAAAATTTATTAATAACCTAACACCTATTCCAATTCATCAATCCACGTGTCAGTCCTTATGGTTGAACTCCAAGATTCAAATTGGCGAGTTTAAGATCATCTAGAAGCATTGGATGGAAGCAGGTATACGTACTTTAGATGATGTGTAATCAGATGGAAAGCTGCTTGACTTTTCATGACTGCAACAAACATTTGGTATTGCAAAGTCTCAAATATATAAGTGGTTGCAGTTAAAGCAGGCCATTCAGAAAGGGTTCCCTGATTGGTGAAACTTGAAAACTCAGTATAGCTTGCCGGGCCTTTGCTTCCAGACAGATTTCCTAGGGCATCAGGCCACCAAGTGGTAAAAATTAATATCGGAATATTTGAATAAGAAACCTAAAACTAGCTTAAAAGATATTTGGAGCATTGAGATTAAGCAGCAGATTTCTACGACTCAATGGCCATGGATTTGATCTTGGAGGATGAGATGTACAGCGTCAGCATCTATGAGACAAACTTGGTTTTTTATGTTGCATAGAAGTTTTTGGACCCCTGTTAGATTACAAAAGTTAGATACACTTCTCCCTCCGTATTCGCGGTTTCAGCATTCGCGGTTTTGATTATTCATGGTTTTTAGCTTGCTGGCTTCTCCCCCTAAATTACATCAGCTTGCAGAGAGAAATCGCTGATTTCAAGCGTTTACAGAGAAAATCGCTGATTCATAACAATATAAGAATCGCTGCTGGGTCAGACCAGTGGTCAATCGTGCCCAGCAGTCCGCTCACGTGGCGGCCCTCTGGTCAAAGACCAGCACCCCAACTGAGACTGGCACTACCTGTGTATGTTCCGGTTCAGCAGGAACTTGCCTAACTTCGTCTTGAATCCCTGGAGGGTGTTTTCCCCTATGACAGACTCCGGAAGAGCATTCCAGTTTTCTACCACTCTCTGGGTGAACAAGAACTTCCTTACGTTCGTACGGAATCTATCCCCTTTCAATTATAGAGAGTGCCCTCTCATTCTCCCTACCTTGGAGAGGGTGAACAACCTGTCCTTATCTACTGTCTATTCCCTTCAGTACCCTGAATGTTTCGATCATGTCCCCTCTCAACCTCCTCTGTTGAGCGAGAAGAGTCCCAGTTTCTCTAATCTCTCACTGTACAGCAACTCTTTCAGTCCTTTAACCATTTTAGTCGCTCTTCTCTGGACCCTTTCGAGTAGTACCGTATCCTTCTTCATGTACGGCAACCAGTGCTGGACGCAGTACTCCAGGTGAGGGCGCACCATGGCCCAGTACAGCAGCATGATAACCTTCTCCGATCTGTTCGTGATCCCCTTCTTTATCATTCCTAGCATTCTGTTCGCCCTTTTCGCCGCGGCCGCACATTGCGCGGACCGCTTCATAGACATGTTGATCAGAACTCTCAAATCTCTTTCCTGGGAGGTCTCTCCAAGTATCGCTCTGGACATCCTGTATTCGTGCATGAGATTTTTGTTGTCGACATACATCACTTTATATTTATCCACGTTGAACCTTGTCTGCCATGTCGATGCCCATTTCTCGAGCCTGATTATGTCATGTTGCAGATCTTTGCAATCCTCCTGCGTCTTCACTACTCTGAATAACTTTGTATCATCCGCAAATGTAATCACCTCACTCATCATACCTATGTCCAGATCATTTATAAAGATGTTGAAGAGCATGGGTCCAAGCACCGAGCCCTGCAGCACCCCACTGGTGACGCTCTTCCAGTCCTAGTATTGTCCATTTACCCCCACTCTCTGTTTCCTATGCTCCAGCCAGTTTTTAATCCACGTGAGTATTTCACCCTTGATTCCATGGCTCGCAATTTTCCGAAGTAGTCGTTCATGGGGAACCTTGTCAAATGCCTTCTGAAAATCCAGATATACAATGTCAACCGGGTCGCCTTTGTCTATCCGCCTGTTTACTCTCCAGCACTTTGTTCACCGTGTTTTGCCTATCCTTCAGAAACAGGCCAGGTCTCCCACCATGTTATCCATGGCTTCACCATATTCTCAATGGTTTTTTAATAGGAAACAGCAAATAACATATAAAAAAGTTATTCGCGGTTTTTCAGTATTTGCGGTTCTGTTAATCCCCTATCACAGCGAATAGGGAGGGAGAAGTGTAGTTCTTTTTTTTTTAGTTCAATAATTTTATTGAATATTATAAGAAATATAAACAGAAAGCAGTTCAAACACATTAAATCAGAATAAAAATCATGTATCAAATATCTGTATCTACAATCGTTTGAATAGAACTAGATTAGTGAAAAGGATCCAGAGTGTCTGAAACTGCTAATAAAAGAAACAGAAAAAGACAGAGAAACAGGAAGAATGAGAGAAAGAGAGAGAAAGATAAAGGAAGATAGAGAGAAAGAGAAATAGAGAGAGAGAGAGAGAGAGGCAGAAGTGTCTACAGAGCAGAACGAACATATGAATCTAAGAATGACCAAGGTGATTTATTTCGTGCCAAGTTTGTGGAGAATCGAGAAATCAATTTCTTCTCATATGCATAAGATTCAAATTTGTGGTACATGCTTAAAGAGTTCCACCAGAAGGTGTAGTCCAGTAGTGAGGATGATTTCCAATTTTTCAAAATATGCATTAGAGCAGTCACAAACATGGTGTCAATGAGTTTAGGTGGGCATTTGATTGTGCAAAACAAGGGTGTTGAGAACGAAGAATTATAATGTCCATGGAGATCACTTCTGAACATTTAGTAATAGATTTTATGGTGTCCCAAATACGGAGCCAAAAGAAATGAACCATATTGCAGTGGAAAAGCATGTGATCAAGAGTTCCAGGTTCTTTCAAACAGTTCCAGCAGGTAGAGTCTTGTTGTAGATTCGCTTTCCACATACGAAGTGGGGTCCATACTGCATTCCACATAATAAAGTACATTGATTGCGAAACTCTGGATGATAAAAGAGGGCGATTTGTGGAAGACCAGAAAAGTTCCCAATCTATTTCAGAAAGCGTGGTTTTCAAAATAGAGTCCCAATGGCTCATAGATTGAGGTGAAAAAGTGAAGAAGTGATCTCTTAGTATACCATAAAAAAGAGATATTGCCTTACCTTTCAGTATAGCAAGAGTAGACCAGTGACGAACAGTATGAATAGAGGTCATAAAGTCAGGGCGTGTATGTATATTAGCTAATATTCCAGTAAGCATAAGCCATTGTGAACGTACAGAGGATGGAAGTGAGTATGTGGAACGGAAAATATCAAAGGGGACAAAAGAAGTGGAGGAGACCAATTGATGAACAAACCACACACCCGCCCGCTGCCATCTCTTCCATGAGAGGGATCTTCCGCTGATTTGAATTTTAGAGTTATTCCAAAGGGACATGAGTGGGCCTTCATCAGCGTGAATCTCAGCCGCTGCATCTAAGAGGCGTAAAGCATGCTGCGTTGCACTCAACAAAGAATACTTTCTCAAGTGTCTAGGTACTGACACTGTAAGGAAGCAGGAGACGTGCAGTGGTGTACATAAAAAGCGTTCCATTTCAAACCATGCTGGCTGATCCTGAGGGTTCGAATCAACTATCCATTGAGCTCCATATTTGGCTAGTGATGCAATATAATAATAATAAAAATCTGGTAAATTTAGGCCGCCATTAATCTTAGAGGCCTTCAGCTTGGCGAGAGCAATACGAGGTTTTTTCTTGTTCCAAATAAATTCAGAGATTTTCATATTAAGCCAATGAAAGAATGTTTTTCGGCATAGAAGGGGAAGCATAGAAAGAGTGTAATTAATTTGTGGGGCCAGAGTCATTTTAATGGAGGCTATTCTACCCCACCAGGACAGATAAAGTGGGGACCAACGTGTTGTAGTATTTAAAACTAAATTTTTGATTTTGGATATGTTAAGATCCTGAGCATGAACTGGATCTTTATGAATTAGGACTCCTAAATATTTCACAGCTCCTTGTGACCATGGAAAAGAGAAATGAGCTAGATCTGAGGAGGAAATATGGTCATTGAGAGGAAAGATCTCTGACTTCTCCCAATTGACAGAATATCCAGAGAGATGAGAATATTGGGAAACAATGCGGATGAGATGGGGTAGAGAGACAAGAGGATCTCTGAGAAAGAGAAGAACGTCATCGGCGTAAGCTGCTAATTTAATGTCTCGATTGGATGAGGGAATACCTTTTATTAAGGAACACTGTCGGATAGCTGATAGTAGAGGTTCCAATGCTAAATCAAATAATAATGGTGAAAGGGGACAGCCTTGACGGGTACCTCTGTGAAGGGAAAATCTGTTAGAGAGAGAGTTATTAATCAGGATACGGGCCGTGGGTTGTCGATATAATGTTTCTATCCAATCTGTGAAAAAGGAACCAAAGTTGTACCATTTCAGTACTCGGAATAAGAAAGGCCACTCCACTCGGTCAAAGGCCTTTTCAGCATTAATAGCCAGACCAATCACAGGCTCCGACATTGTTTTGGCATGAGCATTGATATGATGAAATAAGCGTAAATTATCTCCTATGTATCTTTGTTTGATGAATCCTGTTTGATCTTAATGTACGAGGGATGGGATCACTGTGTTAAGTCTTAATGCTAGTATTTTCGCCATGATTTTGTAATCCAAATTGAGGAGAGAGATAGGACGAAAGTTTTTAACCAAAGTAGCATCCCTATCTGGCTTGGGAATAACTACAATGGTGGCCTCAGTGAAGTTAAATTGTTTGTCCGGAGTGGAGTGGAGGAAATCGTAATATGTTAGAAGTTGAGGCGCCAAGAGAGCTCGGAAACTTTAAAAAACTCACCAGTAAACCCATCTGGTCCAGGGGCTTTCCCAGTGGGTAAGGAGGATATAGCAGTCTCAATCTCATATGTAGTTATAGGAGCATCTAGCTTTGCTTTAATAGATTCCGATATGGTCGGATGAGCTAAAGAGGCAAGAAAAGAATCTATGTCCGAATCAGGGGCCGAAAACTCAGATTGATATAGGGCAGTATAAAATTTTTCAAATTGGGAGGAAATCAAAGATCTGGTTCTGACTAATTGTCCTGATGGGTCTTGAATAGCTGAAATGTGTAAACGTTTTGATTTGGTTTTGAGATATCTAGCTAAAGGGCGACCCATAAGATTTTCTCCCATATAGTGACCAGAAGTTGAAATAAAGATATCTCGTCGGGCCGTGCAGGAGACCAAGGTATTATATTCATATTTAAGGTTTTGAATACATTGGAATAAGGATGGATCATGTAAATGGGTAGACATATGTTGTAATTCTAGGTTTTTGATAGAAATTTCCAATTCTTTTTCTTTTTGCATGGATTGTTTCTTTTTCCAGGAAGCAAGCTTAATCAATTCACCTCTGAGAGAAGCTTTGTAGGCTTCCCAAACGATAGAGGGACAGATTTCTGGATCTTTAGTATTGAGTTCGAAGAATTCCGTAGTAAAGGATTTGATTTTGTCCACTATTATCTCATCTAAGAGTAGGGTATTGTTAAGTCGCCAAGAGGAAGATTCTTTATGCGGAGCAGAAACAGATAAATGTAAAGAAATAGCCGCATGGTCTGTAAGAGATATTGGGTGTATGATAGTGTTTGTCATATCCTGAATGAGAGAAGAGGAAAGAAGAAAGAAATCAATCCTCGAGTAGGTGTTGTGTGGTGGTGAAAAGTGGGAATATTCTCTACCTTTTGGATGTAGTAAGCGCCATGGATCTACAAGGGAGAAGGCTTCTTTTAAAGCATGCAGAGCTGCAAAAGATCTGGATTTGGAGGGTCTGCAAGAGGATGATCTGTCTATGTAAATATCTTGAATTTGATTGAAATCCCCGCCCAATATCAGAGAACAAGAATCGTGTTCAACTAACGCCAGCTGAAGGTCTTTGAAAAAGTCTGGATGGTCCAAGACAGGAGCGTAAATGTTAAGGAACACAAAATCTACAGAGTGCAACGCAGCATGCACCAGACACCACCTACCGTCAGAATCTGTTTTAACAGAGTGAACAACAGGGGATAGCTTGTAACTGAGAAGTATTGATATCCCATTTTTCTTCCTCTGAGTTGCAGGGGAATATAAATGAGTGGAATATCCCTTCAACTTAAATTTCAAGGAGGCAGCGGGTGGGAGGTGGGTCTCCTGTAAATAAATCACATCAGGATGTTTATTAGACAAATAGTTGGCTATCTTTTTCCTTTTAATAGGATGGTTCAAACCATTCACATTAAAAGAAAGGATATGCAAGTCAGCCATAATCTATTATATGTGTTGGTAGGACATAGTAGATATCACCTTTATGAGAAAAAAGCAAATGACACAACCAGAATATCAAGCAGACACTTCTGCCAGAAAGTAGAAATAAAGAAAGCATAAGAGAAAGAGCAAATAGACTAGCAGTGACAGCATAATACAAGATCAGAAAAAAGAAAGACCAAACTATCATGCATGGAATAAAACAGTTCAAGGGTGCTCCTGTGAGCACGGAGAAGTAACACATACGGAACAGCCAACACTACTCCACACCCACTCAATTTGAGAAACATGAGAATGGTGTGCTTATTCACACAAAGCAATAAAATTGTACAGTCATGTACTAGCAAACTATAACAGCAGAAAACATTAACAGCAGGAACCAGAGGCAAGCAAAAACATCAGTAGCTCAGCATGTCAGCACATTTTCAGAGAGTCCAGGAATGCAGCCAGCTCCTCAGGCTCAGTGTAAGAAGTAGTGCGGTTATTGTAGGTAACTTTCATCCTGGCAGGGTACATAAGACCGTATTTGGCTCCAATGTCTTTGAGCTCCTGCCGGTGAGAGAGAAAAGCCTTTCTCCTCAAGGCTGTGGTTTTAGCCAGATCTGGAACAATGAAAAACTTCCTGCCTTGATGTAGCAGCTGAGGTTTAGATTTTGCTGCTGTGAGGATCTGTAATGTGTGCTGAAATCTGAGGAGTTTAGCCACAATAGGCCTGGGAGAAGATGCATGTGCAGAGAGGTGAGACGGCACGCGGTGAGCACGCTCTATTTCCAGCGGAGGTGAGAAGACAAGACCCAGGGTAGCAGGCAGGAAAGTAGAAAGAAAGGAAGCCATATCAGAGCCCTCCGATGATTCAGGCAGCCCAATAATTCTTAAATTGGATCTTCTACTGCGATTAGAAAGATCTTCATAGTCCCTTTGTAGAGCAGTAATCAGTTTGTCATGTTTAATTACCGTTTCTTGAAGGGAAGGAATGGCAGACGTTTTTTCCTCCAGGGCATCCAGGCGATGACGGGCATCCACAAATTGAGAATTAATTGCCTCAATTTCACCTCTTAAAAGCTTGGTTTCTTCAACCTGCTCCTGTATAATGCCTCGGAGTGATCTTATTTCCTTCAGGAGCAGGTCAAGGGAAGCCTCGTCGGTCTTCGGCGCCATTTTCTCCGGCGTGCTCGGATCGGGTTTCAGTCTCTTCCCTCTGAGTGGCGCGGGTGGAGCGGTCTCATTTTTCGCCGGTTTTGGTGGCGACATAAGGAACTCAGGCAGCGAGATCCTGATGAAAATCGCGGAGTTTTCGCAAAAAAAAAGCACTTTTTAATCTGGCACGAGTGTGGGTGAAGAGGAGCAGCTACTCCATGTGTGCGGTCCCCGCAGTAGTCAGGCCACGCCCCCCCGAGAAGTGTAGTTCTAAGTCAAATAGATGCTGGCACTGTCATCTCGATATAGGGACACTGGATCATCTGCTTTTCTTTTGTCCCTTGATACTTAACTTTTGGTGATCCATTTGAGGGTCAAATAAATAGCATACTGGAAGTTCCATTGGCACTGACGTATGATATTGTGCTGTTTGGTACGTTATTGATAGCCAAGAGTCCAATAACTTCACATAACAATAGACTGCTTTTCATCAAGATGGGAGTTGCCATATAACTTATTCTAAAAAATTGGGACAGGTTAAACTATAGTTTTTGGTGGGAATCCTTGTGCCAAACTTATGAATTTGAACGTATGAGAGCAATACAATTGGAACATTATAAGAAATTTAAGGATGTTTGGGACCCATTGACAAAATTTTGTAAAGATTAATTATTGGTTTTAGCCCTTTGATTATACACATCCAGGAGGGGTGGGGGAGGGAGGATATGCCTTTAAATTATTATTTTATTATAATTTGTTGGTCTTGATCATTTGTATTACTTTTGCTTATCTTTATACTGTATGAAAGGATGGGTGGGTGTGGGGAGGGGGAAAGGATATATATTTATTATATCATTTGATGGAATTAAGTGCTGTTTATTTTGTACACTGTTTGATAATATGTTGCACTTGTTGGTTTTAAAAAATAAATAAAGATTTGGAAAAAATAACAAAAACAAGTTTCACTTGGAACTCAGTTAAGCATCACTAGGCATCTCCAATTAGGGTGCCTAGTGGTACCTAACTTTGACATCATGTATAAAAATTTCCCCATATTATCTACTAATTTTCCCTCAACAGATATAAAATATCCTTTGCACCACCAGTCCTAGGGCTAGACTCACTAACCTCCATTGTATTCCCGATCCGTGGCTGATCTGTGCAGGCCCGACGAATTCTCAAAACAAAAAATTTAAATGAAGGCGATTGGAGGAACACCCCCTCTGACCGGATGGATCGCTAGTGTGCGATCCCGACGCATGCGCGGACCATCTGTAGATGGTCTGCGCATTCGTCTAAGAGCCGTCGGAGCCGTGACTTTTTAAAAAAAAACTTTTACTTTACTTTTACTAGCCCAGCGAGCCTGTGGTTTTAACTCGCTTTAAACCCGTGGGTTAAAACCACGGGCTCACAGTGTGGGGAAGGGCAGGAGAGATTTGGGCCAGAGCAGGGCGGCGATTCGGGGCGGCAGGCAGGAGAGATTCAGGGCTGAGCACGAGATAAATATTGTTGGGGCAGCAGAGAGTAGGGCAGTGATGAAGCTGGAGAGTCAGAAAGGACGTTTGCGACTGGTCTCCAGCAGTCGCTTCTTGTGTTGATCGGCCAGCCCAGTCGGTTTGCTAGATTTCTTTAGTGAATCGGGTCCCTGCCTACTTTGCATGCCGTTCCCCTCATTTGCATGCACGGATCGGAATCGGATTGGCAGAGAGGTAAGTGAATCGGGCCAGAGCAAAATCAGGTCGCAAAAGGGGTCGCAAACCGCTCAGTACACAATCGGTTTGCTTAGTGAATCTAGCCCCTAGTATCTGAATTTTATTGCCTGTCTTGTTCTTTGTCTCAGAAATGCCTTTTGACCCCACCTTCTTCTTCAGCAAAGTGACCTCAAATATAATTTGCTCCATTGTCTTCGGCAACCGCTTTGATTATGATGATAAGGAATTTCTCACCTTACTCCAAATGATGAATAACAGCTTTCAACTCAGCAGCTCTTTCTGGGGACAGGTAAGTTTCAAGTTTATTAAAATTTGATAAATCGCTTATTACATACTAAGCGAGTAACATTAAAATATAAGATAGATCAAGAGTTTATTATACAACTTTAAAAAGGGTTAAAAACAAACTGACAAAACAAACAGACTCAGATACATAAGGGAAAGGAAAGGAAGAGAAGACAGTTACAATATTGATATTTTTCATAATTGTGAAGAAAAGAAAAACCAAATAAGGAAAAAACATGAGGATTAGGATTGGGATAATTAGAAATGAATTATTTAAACATTAAATGCATCTCTAAATAGAAAAGTTTTTAAATTATTTTTGAATCTGCTGAGATCTTTAACTTCTCTTATATATAAAGGCAAGGCGTTCCAGGTTAAAGGGGCCATTACAGAATATATATCGTGACGTCTGGTTCCAATAATTTTCAAAGAAGGGAAAGGATATTCTGGCAGAGGTATTGCTCTTCATAAGACATCACACTTCATACAATAAGGAAGACTAGGGTTACCAGACATCCAGGAAAACCCGGACATGCCCTCTTTTTAGAGGACTGTCCGGGTTCCTGGACGGACTTTCCAAAACCTGGCAGTTTGTCTGGGTTTTGGAAAGACCTGAGCTCTGGCCACGTTTGGAAGGCCTTCAACAAGGATGTGTGGATGACATCACATGAATCCGCGCATGCTGGAGGCCCTCTAGATGTGGCCTGGAGGTCTGCAAAAAAGAGTTGAGATATGGGGGGGTGGGGGGAGGCAGGGCTGGAGGCGGAATGGAGCAGGCCATGCGTCCGGGTTTACCCATCCTTAAATATGGTAACCCTAATGAAGCATCAAAACAATAGAAAAATCTAACTGCGTATTAAACGTTTCTCAATATATCTCAATAAAAGTTATGTAAAGTGCTCAGTATGACATACACCAGCCAGGCTAGCAGTGGTATATTAAAACATCATTGCACCAATAACCCTCCTGGTCAACCCAAAGACAGGGACAAGGTTTTATCAGTTCATCAATAATGAAGAATGAAAAATGAGAATAGGAAAAATCACTTATCTCAAACAGCTGTAAGAATTCAATTCCTCCTTGGATAGTTCAGGTTAGTGATGCCATTGTTAGCCTTGACTATAATCCCCAGGTGAAAAACTCAAACATAAAAAATATATATCCCAAAGTGAAACAGTGAAAATACGCTCCAAGTTGTCAGCAATGAGCAGTGCTTTATTTTCACAACTCTTCCTCTTCCTGCTTCCTGTGCAGTCAGAACTAGACCTCTTCTTGAATGATGTTGCACATGATATATCCCATCTCCAGCCCTATCCAACTGTGAAAGAAGTGTTTATTCTGAAGAATATGAGCCTTCCATCAAGTGCATCAGTGGAGTGACTTCAGCATCAGTGGACAGATTCTTACGCCACGCAGGAACAGTTTAACTGATGAGCATTTTGAAATGCTTTTAATGCTCAGAGCCAATAAGAAACTCATTTGAAAATAAAATACTCATTCTTATAATGTTCATGTGAATTTGGTTGGTCCATGTACCTAAGGCCCCGCCCATAGGAGGGGCCTTAGGCAGCTGGCCTAATTGCCTAAGGCCCTTCCTAAGGGCGGGCCTTAGGCGCCTGAGCCAATCAGGCCCTAGGCCTCTCCCCATTGCATCCCACAATGCACTGGGAAGGGGCAAG